>NC_139000.1:32242758-33528882 GCF_964374135.1 Grampus griseus
AGTAGTATGTTCAGGAATAAGTAAGAATGATAACAATTGTTGAAATGTTGGCCAGCACATGATTCTTAGGCCTTGTAGAAATTTTTAGAGACACGGACTCTTTTGAGGATCTCATGAAAGTTATGGCTTCTATCCTCAGAAAAACAAACGTATGCAATTACGTATACAATTTCAACAGTGCAGTTACGCACTCTCTGGCCTAATGTTAGACTTAACAATTGGGTCTGACTCAAATGAGAATTCTTTGTAGTTTTGTCTTTGCTTAAGCAAGTAGGATTTTGGAGAGAGCAGAATGCACCATTACTATGTACCAGGTACATGCTCAGTGTTTTATTTACATTAGTTCATTTACTTTTCATAGTAATCGTATGAGATATTGTATTTTATATATATATATATATATGATCTTCATATATGTGTTATAGAATATATGTGCACATATACATATATATTATCTCCACATATGGAGCTAATATGCATATGCACACACACATACACCTGTGCAAAGAATGTCACATTTGTGCCACCCTATCTTCTTCCCTGTCCTTCCCTTCCCTTTAGCCTTCAATAAATAGCTTCCATCCCCTCTTCCCTTTCAGGTTCAGAATTTAAAACACAAAAATATTGTTTAGCACTCATCTTTAGAGAAGTTCACTCACCTGGTGACTTCTCTGAAACAAAAGGCTGGTTAACTTCATGGGGCAGGAACATAGACTTTTTCTATTTTTTTCTGATGGGTTTGGGTACTGAGATTGACACAAGTCAATTTTTTAACTGGTTATTCTGTTATATTCTCAAAAAAGTGTCCTGAATAAGTGAGGGCACAGAAATAAAAAGACCCAGTTCCTGCTCTCAGGAAGTTCACCATGTAGTTTGAATTAAATTACAGTGTTTGTTTAGCTTAATAAATAGCTCTGGACCACTGGATCCTAAGTAAGAATATATTTATTAATATCCTTCATGAATAAATGGGTTACATCATTGGGTCTATTGAGTGTTGTGTGCTGATGAGTGCTACTAGTCCTGGGGAATGTGGTCTGGTGTACAGGGTTTCAAGTCATTGACATAGACTGCTTAAACCAGGGTTATGGGGGAAATCACCCAGGAACACTTTGGAGAGTGAGAAGAGTTGACTGAAGCCAGAATACTGAGCAATGCCACCATTTATCCAGTGGGAAAGGAAGAGGATCAACAGCGGGACACTGAAAGGGAGCAACCAGAGTGAATGTAGGAGGAGAACAAAAAGAGAATGTTGTTAAAAGCCAGGGGGATTTTAAGAAGCAGGGTGAGGCCAGCAACATCATGCCATAGGGAGAAAGTAAGAGAAGTCTAGAATAATTAATGGACTTGTCTCTCAGGAGTTCATGGTGATGTTAGCAAGAGCAATTTCTGTGAAGTGGTTAAGTGGCAACCATTGCTGTGGGCTGTGGACTAAATGGGAGGTGAAGCAGTTGAGAACTGAAATATGCACCAGTGGTTCCCAAGTGCTGAGCCATGGACTCAGCTGCATCAGAGTCACTTGTGGGGCATTAGGAAATGTAAATTCCTCACCTCAATCCCACATTTCCTGATTCAGTAAGTCTAGGGTGGGTCGTAAGGATCCATATTTCTAAAAAGCCAGGTTTGAGAACCATTAGAATATAAAGTTCATGAGAGGAAAGATCTTGCCTGTCTCATTCACAACTATACCTCCAGGAGCTAGATGAGTTTCTGCCCATAGAAGTTTCTCAGTAACTGTGTAGAATAGCAGCTCACTAAATTAACTGTTGGCATCAACTACTTTGTATAGAGTAGTATTGACGGTAAGAGCATTAACCATGTAGATCAGTAAGGAGGCAACAGACCAATAGCTTCAAGTAGAGACTATCAAAAGTTGGGGGACTAAAATCATAAATAAGCTTAAGACACTGTTCCTTTAGGGTCATTGCTTCAGGACTGTAAAGTATGACAGAAGCCTCTGACTGGCAAATCGGAACTGATTCGTTAGAATTGTTCTTTTAACAGAAGGGCTGTTTCTATGTCTGATAATAAGACATACTGAAAGGCAGTATGCTATAATAAAAAGGACTCTTGGCATCTACTAGAGTTATTGTCATACCTAGCTTGTTCAGTGATTAAGTTTCTGAGGTTTAGACCCCTGTGGGTTTATGCAATTAATTCTAGAAAGATGGAGGATAAGCATGAATCCATTTTCCACCAAGCATTGTCCAAAGACTAAATAAATAACATACCTCCAACTATAAATATTAACATTTTCCCAGTGAACACATATGCTATTATAATTAATAAAGTACAACTTAATCAAAAAGTGTTAGTAAATATCTGAGAACTTCTAGAGGTTAAAAATTAGGCTGAACCATATGAAATTACCAGTTTTGTGAGTCACAAATAGTCAAATCTGAGCAATTTCATGTAGTTTAATATTTTATCAATTAAACAGATGATACAAAAATTATGATCTTGATCTCATGAGAGTCAACAAAGATTTTAGAATTATAAAGGTATCTTATGGTAACCGGTTTCCAAAATGGCCCTCATGCTCCTGATCTCATGATATTCATGTGTATGGGTGTAATCCTCTCCCCTTGAGTGTAGGTTGGACTTAGAGAATAGAAAAGTGCAGAAGTGATGGTATGTCACTCTTAAAATTAGGTTATAAAGAGACTGTGGTTTCCATGTTGGGTGTGCTCTGTCTCGCTCTTGGATCACTCAGTCTGAGGGAAGCCAGCTGCCACATCATGAGGACACTCAGGCAGCCTATGGAGATGGCTCCCCGACCCCCATGGGGAGGAATGGTGGCCTCCAGCCACCAACCACAGGAGACAGCCTGGAAGAGGATTCCAGCCCCAGTCAAGTCTTGAGATGACTGCAACTTTGCCAAAGTCTCCCAACTAAGCTGCTGCCATGTTCCTGACCCTCTGAAACTGGATGAGAACATAAATGTTGTTATAAACTGCTACGTTTAGGGGTGGTTTATTTCCCAGCAATAGATAGCTAATATAAGCCCTCATTTTCAAGATGCTGGGAACCGATGGTCGAGTAGTTTTTAGTTCAGCATACTTTCATATATATCCTGTAAGTTTTTCAAGGCAAGTTTTAATTCTGTTTCATTACTGAGTAGTTTGAGCCATATGAATTGGTAGAGAAAATATTTTATTTGGATCCAGAAGATGCCACTTATTAGTAATGTAACTTTGCAAATCACTTAGTTTCTCTGAACTTCTCTTTCCTCTTAGACAAAATGCAGATTACCACAATGCCTACCTTATTGTAAGGATTACATTGTGAATACAGTTGATCAACCCTAAAGCGCTATTGAAATGCTAGATGATAGAATTAATCACCTTTCACCAATGATAAGTCGACCAAGGTCACATAGCTAGTCGGTTGCAGAATAGGAACTTACACCAAAGTCTCCTAATGCTAAGACAAGGGCTTACATAACTTGGAGCAGGTCACCTTTACCATATGAGCCTCAATTTCCCCATAAGTAAAATGAATAAATTGTACCAAGTGAGGCAGGGTTAACAGGCACTGATCAGAACCTAAGGAGAGGATGCTTGTCTAGGTGACTGAGTCCCCAGAGAGCCGGGGTGAGGTGTGTATCTGACATCCCTGGGGTTTCAGGGCCCAGCCATGCTGAGAGTTGATGCTGTAGGAAGCTTTGCGATGTGCTCAGTGTAGGCGGCAGCCTTGGTGCTGTGCAGAGGTTGTTGATGCCACTGCCAAGGAAGATGGGGCTTGCTCCTCTGCTTGTGCTGCCAGCCCCCACAAGCCCCTGCAATAACATCCTATCATTTGTCACTTCAGACCCGTATACTTTGGATTCGTGCTGGTGCCAATAGAATTCATAATGAATTCAGTTTCCCATTCATTCAAGAAATCAAGTAATGCTTGAGGGGAAAAAAAAATCTGAAAACATTGCCTTGGAGCTTCTGTAGAAGATGACAAACATCACCTTTCAAATAGGGCTGAGAAAATCATGATTCAAGATAGTGTTTGGAGTAGTAAAAGCCTGATAATAGTATTGGTAACTAAAGTTTGTATAACACTCAACAGTTTACAAAGCACACTACATATATGTTCTCATTTGAAGCTAATTATCCTCATTTTCAGCTAAGAAACTAAACCTCAGGGTGATGAGATAATTCATGGCAGAATCAACTCTTGAACTTTGGTGATCGTTTTACAAATTGTGTTCTCTTTCCACTGACCTAGCCCTGTTCCTGTCGTAGTATCATTTCTTGTTTCCAACAGAGGTGATTTTGTTATTGTTGCTGGCCTTGTCCTCCAAGAGTATAGAACTTCTCAAAAGCAGACTAAAAAGAAGGATGTGGTAATGGTCACACATCATGAGAGAAAAGATTTATAATCTGAGATACCTGACAAGCGAGTGAGTGCAGAACGTGGCAGGCAGATTTGAACTCTGTCTGTATACCACTAAACATCTCCGTGAATGTGGAAAGCTGGTGCTTGATTCCTGCAAATACATGGCTCTGTGGTTGGAGAATCAAGGGCCTCTTTGTAGAAGCCAAAAGAGCTAGGTATGCTCTTTCTCTCTTAAATTCTGATGCTGCCATGGCAGTCCCTGGCCTTGGGTGGGGGCATTGTGGAGCAGGCTTAGGAAGGAGGTGAGGTCAGGAATAGGTTCTGGCAGGAAAGAGTTGGCCCAGGGCTAGAATCACTGACTGGGGAGGTAGCTGCTACAGTAGACATTGCTTGGGGGTTTGGAATCAGGCAGATCTGATTGAAATCCCAGTTCCGCCTCTGAAGGGCTGTGTGGCTTTGGGCAAGTCATTCCACCTTCTTTGTCCCTTGTTTTCACAACGAAAAGTCCTGTTCTATCTACCTATTTGTTTTGACTGTCCCATGAGATCTCATGCTGTTGGATAGGGCTTTAGAGCAGAGGTTGGCAAACTACAGGCTGTGGGCCAAATCCAGCCTGCTGCCTGTTTTTGTATAGAGCATGAGCAAAGAATGGTTTTACATTTTACACTTTCAAATGGTTGAAAAAAATCAAAAGAAGAACAATATTTTGTGATACATGAAAATTTTATAAAATTAAATTATACATTTATATATAATTATATAACATTTAAATGTAAGTATATTATATATAACATGTAAAATGTTATATATAATATGTTATAACATACATTATATGCAACTTACTAAAATGTAAATTTATTTACATACATAAATATATCTACATATAAATGATATGTTTCTATACAAATATAAAATTAAATATCAATATTCATAAAAAACCTTTGATGGACCACAGGCATACTCATTCATAGACTATCATTGTCTATGCTACTTTCATGCTACAATAGCAGAGTTGAGTAGGTGTGACAGAGACCATATGATCTATAAGCCCAAAATAGTTACCATATGGCCCTTCATAGAAAAAGTTGTCTGACCCTGCTTTTACAAGGCTCACAATTCTCATATAACACTGTGGGGTAAGCGGATAAGTGGTGTTACTCTTTTCTCCAAGTGAGAAAAGGGAGGCTCTAAGAGAAAAAGTGAATCAGTTAATGCCATATAGTTTAAAAAGCAAAAAACACCAGAGTTTATACTGGAGCCCAAACTTCTAACTGCAAGTGACATTGTCTTAATCCATGATTATAAGTCCCTACCCAAGTCTGTAGACTTTGGTTAAACAGTAGACAAATATCGGATCAAGTGGTATCAGGGAAATTAGCATATAGGTTATAAAGCCAGAGCCAGGGAGAACAGTTTATAAATGCAGGAACCCAAACATCTAGACCACTAGAGCAAAAATTCTTGTGCTGTTAAAATATACAAGTTGCAATGTGGTTAGTTACAAACATAAAGGAAACCTTCCAACTCACCAGTAATTAAAGAAGTACAAAAAAAATTTTAATGAGATACTACTATATATTCTAAATTAGTAAAAATGTTAAATAATCATGATACCTGATAAAGGTAATGCTGTGCTAAAACTGAAATACTTATTTACATATTGCTTATAGTAATGTAAAGTCTTTAAAAATACCCTACTATTTTTGTGTATGGTGTAAGGAAGTGTCCTAATTTAATTCTTTTACATGTAGCTGTCCAGTTTTCATAGCACCACTTATTGAAGAGGCTGTCTTTTCTCCATTGTATATTCTTGCCTCCTTGTCAAAGATAAGGTGACCATATGTGCTTGGGTTTATCTCTGGGCTTTCTGTCCTCTTCCATTGATCTATATTTCTGTTTTTGTGCCAGTACCATACTGTCTTGATTACTGTAGTTTTGTAGTATAGTCTGAAGTCTGGGAGCCTGATTCCTCCAGCTCCGTTTTTCATTCTCAAGATTGCTTTGGCTATTTGGGGTCTTTTGTGTTTCCATACAAATTGTGAAATTTTTTGTTCCTGTTCTGTGAAAAATGCCATTGGTAGTTTGATAGGGATTGCATTGCATCTGTAGATTGCTTTGGTTAGTATAGTCATTTCCACAATGTTGATTCTTCCAATCCAAGAACATGGTATATCTCTCCATGGATTAAAGACCTAAATGTAAGGCCAGACACTATAAAACTCTTAGAGGAAAACATAGGCAGAACACTCTATGACATAAATCACAGCAAGATCCTTTTTGACCCACCTCCTAGAGAAATGGAAATAAAAACAAAAATAAACAAATGGGACCTAATGAAACTTAAAAGCTTTTGCACACCAAAGGAAACCATAAACACGATGAAAAGGCAACCCTCAGAATGGGAGAAAATATTTGCAAATGAAGCAACTGACAAAGGATTAATCTCCAAAATATACAAGCAGCTCACACAGCTCAATATCTAAAAAACAAACAACCCAGTCCAAAAATGGGCAGAAGACCTAAATAGACATTTCTCCAAAGAAGTTATACAGATTGCCAACAAACACATGAAAGAATGCTCAACATCACTAATCATTAGAGAAATGCAAATCAAAACCACAGTGAGGTATCACCTCACACAATGGCTATCATCAAAAAGTCTTCAAACAATAAATGCTGGAGAGAGTGTGGAGAAAAGGGAACCGTCTTGCACTGTTTGTGGGAATGTAAATTGACACAGCCACTATGAAGAACAGTATGGAGGTTCCTTAAAGAACTAAAAATAGAACTACCATAAAACCCAGCAATCCCACTACTGGGCATATACCCTGAGAAAACCATAATTCAAAAAGAGTCATGTACCACAATGTTCATTGCAGCACTCTTTACAATAGCCAGGACATGGAAGCAACCTACGTGTCCATTAACAGATGAATGGATAAAGAAGATGTGGCACATATATACAATGGACTATTACTCAACCATGAAAAGAAATGAAATTGAATTATTTGTAGTGAAGTGGATGGACCTAGAGTCTGTCATACAGAGTGAAGTAAGTCAGAAAGAGAAAAGCAAATACCATATGCTAACATATATATGGAATGTAAAAAAAAAAAAAAAAAGAAATGGTTCTAAAGAACCTAAGGGCAGGACAGGAATAAAGACACAGACGTAGAGAATGGACTTGAGGACACGGGGAGGGGGAAGGGTAAGCTGAGAGAGAGGCACTGACATATATACACTACCAAATATAAAATAACTAGTGGGAAGCAGCTGCATAGCACAGGGAGATCAGCTCAGTGTGTTGTGACCACCTAGAGGGGTGGGATAGGGAGGGTGAGAGGGAGACGCAAGAGGGAGGAGATATGGGGATATATGTATACATATTTCACTTTGTTATACAGCATAAACTAATACAACATTGTAAAGCAATTATACTCCAATAAAGATGTTAAAAAAAATGCCCCACTAACTTTAAATACTCTGTATTGTCTTTGAAAGCTTTTATTCTTTGAATCATTGATTCCATTTCTGAAAAATCTATCCTTGAAAAAAATTTAAATTCAGAGAAAGATATTCATTGCAGTATTGTTTATTTTAAATTTGGAAGTAACTAATTGTCCCAAAATAGAGAGCTGGTTAAGTAAATTGTGGTATATCAACCTGATGAAATATTATGCAGCCACTAGACCACTAGAGACTAGGTAACAAGATGGAAACAAATTTTTATAATGTGAAGCAAAATAAAACTTGTAATTTTTCTTTGGTTTTTGCTATGCAAAAGTTATGTGTATACTAGAACAAGGAAAAATGAAAACAGGTGATTTCTTAAGGTGATAGCACTCCGAATCCATTGTTGTTACAGCATTGACTAGATGGTAAAAAGACTGGAGGTCTTGTCTCCTGGATATTAAGTCTGAGTTGGCTCAGTCACCGTGTGTTGGCTTACGCTTACACCGAGGCCTCATGCTTCCCTTTACCTCAGGACAAGATAGAGGTAAAGAGCTAGGGGCCAGGCTGAGCCCACAGGTAGGGTTGAGGAGGCATTCCTGGCAGGGTTAGACAGGTAAGGGAAGAGGGGGCCAGGAGGTGGGCAGGTCTCTGTCAGCAGTTATTCATGGTGGTCTCTCAGCTAGCATGGTGGTTGCATTGTCTTGTAAAGATACTGGACTCAGAATCAATCAAATTTCTGCATCTCAAGCCCTGACCCTGAGGCTTACTCAGATGTGAGGAAATGTGGTCCATCACCCAGTTATAGAGGAGGATTCTGTGGCTGACCTTCTGCTGGTTACCAAGAAGACAGGCAGGAATCAGACTCAACTTTGACCCTGAGGAGCCTGAGAAGGGGACAGCTACAAAACATGGGATCCTGCAGGGAAAAGGAATATTAAACACACTAAAAGTATTCAGAGGAGGAGAGACCTCTAGCACAGTTTGAACATCTCTACAGTTCTGAGCCTCTCCAGTTGGCCTAATTGATGATAATTTCTGCACTGATTGAACAATAATGTGTATTCTGTGTTCACATCTACCTTCTCATTATTTATGGATTTTAATCATGGCCTTCCAGAACATTGTATGTGGAAAGCCCTGTGAGGATATTTTGCATTTTTCCAGGGTAAAGAGTCCCCATAGCTCTTCTCTCATTCGGTTTCTTACACTAGACTGCATTTTCCCATCATGAACATCCTGTCTGAACATAGGATAACTCTTGGGTTCAAATTTTCCCTGACTTCAGTAATTGATCTTTCTACTTCCTGTATAGGTCATTGGTACCATCTTCCCCATCTCCTCTTCCCCTTAAGCCCCACTCTGAACTTCCCCAATGAGATGGTAGCAGGGTCTCTGCCCTCTGGGAGGTATCAAGACAGAGAAAGATATAAGACATGTTATCCAAGAACACCAGGGGGAGCAGAGAGTGTGAGACTTGGAAGATGGGCAGGATTTGGGCAAGAATATAAGGGGCTTATTTGGGGAACAGTGAGTGGTTCAGTTTGGAATTAATCCAAGAGTTATATTTGTCTTATTTCCATTTTCTGGCGATATGGAGCATGGTATGAGAAATGGGATTTATCTTGGCAGATGTCCTAGGAGAAAAATTGGTCATCTAGGGGGATGCTGGAGGGTTTCCCTCCTTGGGCCTATGAATGGCACAGTGGTTTCAGGAAACCTTGGGACTTGGTTAACCAATTATTAAGAAGTATGAACAATCCCAGTAAAAGTAGCAGTAAAACTAGATGCTCCTTAAATTCCTCACATTTCTGTAATATAAATCATCATCGTAATGATTACTATCGAGTGCCTATGTGAGATATTATTGTCTCCATTTTATAGATGAGAAAACTGAGGCTCACAGAGTTAAGAGACTTGCCAGGATCACACAGCTAGTAAGGGTTGATGGTAGAATTCAAACCCAGGCCCATCAAACCTCAAAGCCTGTGCCCTTTCAACACCGTTCTGTTGCCCCTAGACATGTGTGAAATGGCAAGGTGGTGAGGATGGCTCGGATTAACCACTTACCAGGTGCTTTTCTCCAAGGACTGAGAAGGAATAAGATGTGCCATGGGGACGTTTTAAGAAATTACCTGTGTGGCAGACCACTAGCAAACTTAGAGCCTTGCTGCAATGGATGAGGACCCAGCTGCACCTTCTATGAAACTAAAACTGGGGTCATTGGGACGGGCCTCCCTGGAGTAAGTTTTCAAGAGAAGAGATGAGAACATTGGGTCCTGTGGCTGGAAGAATTATACAGCTGCTAACAGCTGCAGGGATGTTGCTAGGGGAATAACAGTTTACTTCTGGACAGTTCTTTGTGATTTGTGGAGCTCCTTCCCTTTCGTCATTTCATGATCATCGTATTCCAACCCTGGTTAATTGGGGTGATAATCTCCCTTTTACAGACCAGCAAATAGAGGCTCAGAGATGCTATGTGATTTTCCTTAGGTCACACAGCTTGTTAGCAATGCCATTTGCATTCAGGTTTTCAAAAGCCATCCTTCCTGAAACTCCACCCTCCTTTCCATTATATTTCTAAAGGAGTTTGGTGATTGATGGAGAAACCAAAATGATGCTTGTCAAGAGGAGTTGGGGGAAGTGAATAGAATGAGATGAAACACACAAAGAAAATCATTAAGACTAAATACCAGATACAGCAAGGAGACAGCAGAATCAAAGGAGTCCTTTCTGAGGACAGTCTGCCAGAATGGGCTTAGATGTGTCAGCTGCATCTGAAGTCCACAGAGGAAATGAGGATGTGGGTGGGAGATACGTAGAGAAATGAGTGGAGGACTCATCTAGAGGATGGGGTAGCAAGTCTGCTTTAGGTGGAACCCACTTTGGAGGGACTAGGAAGGGAATGGCAGTGTTTAACAGAGCAGGGAGGTAAAAGGAGAGGCTGCCTGGAGATCAGGGACTCTCATTCATTTGTGAGTAAAATAGAGGTTCAGCACATGTTTTGAAAGATAGAAATTACTACCAAAAATGGGTGAAACTCAACTGTGTAATAGAGATCACATAAAAACAGAAAGTGGGGAAGTATTCTTAAATAAGGCACAAGAGCATCAAAACTGGATTACTTTATTATAATAATTAAGCCTGACATTTTTTAAAAGGCACTATTGGGAATGAAAAATGGAATTTTAGGGTCACTTGAGCCAGATGACCATCTTTGGGATGCTGTGGGAAGTATTTACTCCCATGCCCCCTTGAGTTCTATCCACTCCTTGCTTGGACTGTTGACGCCACAGACCAGACTGCCAGGTCTGGCTGTTTCTGGATATCAACCAGGCGTTGGTCCCTTGGCTGTGATTTGGTTGAATTCCACAAGCTGCGATGAGTAATATTCATGAATCCTATTCTAAAGATGCTAATTATTCTTTAAGAGTACTATTACTGGATATCACAAACCTTTTTATAGAAGTAGCCAAGTAACACTTGCAATCAGTGCCCTAAGCCCCATAACCTGGAAGAGGATGTTTTAAAAGTAAATTTGCTCTTTATATTCCATGAGAAGTTTAGCAGTTTCAGTATCAGGGAGCATTAGTTGATTAATCTTCAAATTTGTTCTTTTAAGACATCCCAAAATAAATTTGTTACAAATAATGAATGTAATCATTTAAGGAACTCTAATTCATAATGATATTTGGAAAGAGTGCTAACTTGATATAGATTTTCTTTTTTATAAATTTATTTATTTTTGGCTGCATTGGATCTTTTTTGCTGTGAGCGGGCTTTCTCTAGTTGCGACAAGCGGGAGCTACACTTCGTTGTGGTGCACAGGCTTCTCACTGTGGTGGCTTCTCTTGTTGCGGAGCATGGTCTCTAGGCTCGCAGGCTTCAGTAGTGGTGGCACGCAGGCTCAGTAGTTGCGGCTCATGGGCTCCAGAGCACAGGCTCAGTAGTTGTGGCGCACAGGCTTAGTTACTCCGCAGCATGTGGGATCTTCCTGAACCAGGGCTCGAACCCGTGTCCCCTGCGTTGGCAGGCGGATTCTTAACCACTGTGCCACCAGGGAAGTCCCGATATTTTTAAATTCACCTTAATTAATGGCTTTTACTAAGGGTCCACTTTTACTCAGTGGGGGTTCTATGCATTATGGACTTTCAGATAAATGGATGACATTATTCTTTAAAGTGTCTTTTCTGGGGTTGAGTTCACTACAGACTATAGGTATCAAGATATCTGGGAAGGAGTATGGTCAGATTATAGGGAGTATGCTGCACAGTGTCCAAATCTGGTTGGGAGGCCAGAGAGGAATCATTAATGGGCCCCAGCCCAGGAGAACTTAGGTTGGGGATCAGCATGGGAGTTGTAGTCATGGGGCAAATCCAGCCTCAAAGTGGGAGGGACCGGCAGGGGGACAAGAAATAGGAGGGAGGGCAGGAAATTGCTTTGTATGGATGGGGAGCTGGGCAGGGTTCTGTAGCCTCACTGCCTCTTTTGAATGATTCCCACCCCCAAGAGTCTTAGATGGAGATCATTTGGACCCAGAGCCTAGTATTTACATGTGGCCGGGAGCTGATATCTATCTGTGTGTAGGAAGCCTTGGACTGCAATTACATCATGTTTAGGGGCCCATGGAAAGGGGTCTTAAAAATAAGTTTAATTATAGGCAGTCATTCAACATTTCTCTGTGTTAATCTCATGTGTTTACCTTTTTTGGTTGTGTTTTATGGAAGTCATAATAAAAGAAAACAATTTTAGGACAAAATATTTAGCAGGTGTGTGTCAGTGTGCTGTGGTACAGAGAGCGCAGAGCAGAGAGTCTGGGTTCCAGCCCCAGAACCACTGATTGCCAACTGTGGACAGGGGCAGGCCACTCAATCTCTGTGAGGCTCACATTCTTCACCCGCACATGGGGAATGAGAGAATTCACAGAGTTAATGACAGTGATAATCAGTGAGCTGTGAAAGGTCCTGCATGTGTGAGGTAGTGATATTGGTACTAAATGACAGGCCGGGGTTCAAAATCCTGGCTATAGAATTTACCAGGTCTGTAACCTTTGGCAAGTAAATTAGCCTCTCTTAGACTCAGTTTTCTCAACTGTTAAGTGGAAATAGTCATCTAACATCTAAGTCCTAGGGTTCCTGTGAAGGGTAAATGAAATAATGCACATGACATATGTGGCCCATAATATGTGCTTACTAAGTGTGACTATAATTATATACATATTATAAAAACCACTTTATTGAGGTACGATTGACATATAAAAAGCTGTACCCATGAAACCATCAAGGCGGTAAACATATCCATCCTCTCCAAAGTTTTCTTCCACCTCCATTCTTATTATTGTTATTATTATTATTTTGCGGTAAGAACACTTAACATAAGATCTACCCCCTTAGCAAATTTTAAGTATACAAAAGAGTATTGTTAACTAAGTCACTATGCTATATAGTAAATCTCCAGAACTTACTTATCCTGTGTAACTGAAACTTTGTACCCTTTAACCTTCACATCCCCATTTCCTCCTCTTCCCAGCCCCTGGCAGCCACCATTCTACTCTGCTTCTATGACTGATTATTTTAGATTCCACATATAAGTGATATCATAAAGTATTTGTCTTTCTGTGTCTGGCTTATTTCACTTAGGATAATGTCCTCCATATCTATCCATGTTTTTGCAGATGGCTGAATAATATTCCATTGTATGTATATACCACATTTTTTTAAACATATTCATCCATCAGTGAACATTTATGTTATTTCCACATCTTGGCTACTATGAACAAGGCTGCAGTGAATGTGGAAGTGCAGGTATCTCTCCAAGATCTTGATTTCTGTTCCTTTGGATAAATACCCAAAAGTAAAATTGCTGGATCATATGGAAGTCCTATTTTTTAATATTTTGAGGAAACTCCTCTCTGTTTTCCATAATGGCGGCACCAATTTACATTCACACCAACAGTGGACCAGGGTTCCCTTTTCTCCACATACTTGCCAGCATTTATCTTATTTTTTTTTAATAATCATCCTAATAGGTATGAGGTGATATCTCATTGTGGTTTTCATTTCCATTTCCATAATTAGTGATGTCGAGCAATTTTTCATGAATTTGTTGGTGATTTGTATGTCTTCTTTGGAAAAATGTCTATTCAAGCCCTTTGCTTATTATTATTTTTAATTGTCCATTTGTTTTTTATTATTCTCCATAGGCACAGAAAACCATTACTTTGAATCTCTCACATAAAGTCCTCTGAAATATTTGAAAATAGTCAGGTCATTCCCTAAATTTCTCTTCTCTGGGCTAAATAGCCGCAATTCTCTTAACCTTTTTTTTTTTTTTTTACATCTTTATTGGAGTATAATTGCTTTACAATGGTGTGTTAATTTCTGCTTTATAACAAAGTGAATCAGTTATACATATACATATGTTCCCATAACTCTTCCCTCTTACATCTCCCTCCCTCCCACCCTCCCTATCCCACCCCTCTAGGTGGTCACAAAGCACTGAGCTGATCTCACTGTGCTATGCGGCTGCTTCCCACTAGCTATCTATTTTACATTTGGTAGTGTATATATGTCCCTGCCTCTCTCTCACTTCCTCCCAGCTTACCCTTCCCCCTCCCCATATCCTCAAGTCTGTTCTCTAGTAGGTCTGTGTCTTTATTCCTGTCTTACCCCTAGGTTCTTCATGACATTTTTTTTCTAAAATTCCATATATATGTGTTAGCATACGGTATTTGTCTTTCTCTTTCTGACTTACTTCACTCTGTATGACAGACTCTAGGTCCATCCACCTCACTACAAATAACTCAATTTCGTTTCTTTTTATGGCTGAGTAATATTCCATTGTACATATGTGCCACATCTTCTTTATCCATTTATCCGATGATGGACACTTAGGTTGTTTCCATCTCCTGGCTATTGTAAATAAAGCTGCAATGAACATTTTGGTACATGACTCTTTTTGAATTATGGTTTTCTCAGAGTATATGCCCAGTAGTGGGATTGCTGGGTCATATGGTAGTTCTATTTGTAGTTTTTTAAGGAACCTCCATACTGTTCTCCATAGTGGCTGTACCAATTCACATTCCCACCAGCAGTGCAAGAGTGTTCCCTTTTCTATACACCCTCTCCAGCATTTATTGTTTCTAGATTTTTTGATGATGGCCATTCTGACTGGTGTGAGATGATATCTCAATGTAGTTTTGATTTGCATTTCTCTAATGATTAATGATGTTGAGCATTGTTTCATGTGTTTGTTGGCAGTCTGTATATCTTCTTTGGAGAAATGTGTATTTAGGTCTTCTGCCCATTTTTGGATTGGGCTGTTTGTTTTTTTGTTATTGAGCTGTTATAAATTTTGGAGATTAATCCTTTGTCAGTTGCTTCATTTGCAAATATTCTCTCCCATTCTGAGGGTTGTCTTTTAGTCTTGTTTATTGTTTCCTTTGCTGTGCAAAAGCTTTGCAGTTTCATTAGGTCCCACTCGTTTATTTTTGTTTTTATTTCCATTTCTCTAGGAGGTGGGTCATAAAGAATCTTGCTGTGATTTATGTCATAGAGTGTTCTGCCTATGTTTTCCTCTAAGAGTTTGATAGTTTCTGGCCTTACATTTAGGTCTTTAATCCATTTTGAGCTTATTTTTGTGTATGGTGTTAGGGAGTGATCTAATCTCATACTTTTACATGTAGCTGTCCGGTTTTCCCAGCACCACTTACTGAAGAGGCTGTCCTTTCTCCACTGTACATTCCTGCCTCCATTATCAAAGATAAGGTGACCATATGTGCATGGGTTTGTCTCTGGGCTTTCTGTCCTGTTCCATTGATCCATATTTCTGTTTTTGTGCCAGTACCATACTGTCTTGATTACTGTAGCTTTGTAGTATAGTCTGAAGTCAGGGAGCCTTATTCCTCCAGCTCCATTTTTCATTCTCAAGATTGCTTTGGCTATTAGGGGTCTTTTGTTTTTCCATACAAATTGTGAAATTTTTTGTTCTAGTTCTGTAATAAATGCCAGTGGTAGTTTGATAGGGATTGCATTGAATCTGTAGATTGCTTTGGGTAGTAGAGTCATTTTCACAATGTTGATTCTTCCAATCCAAGAACATGGTATACCTCTCCATCTATTTATATCATCTTTAATTTCTTTCATCAGTGTCTTATAATTTTCTGCATACAGGTCTTTTGTCTCCTTAGGTAGGTTTATTCTTAGGTATTTTATTCTTTTTGTTACAATGGTAAATGGGAGTGTTTTCTTGATTTCACTTGCAGATTTTTCATCATTAGTGTATACGAATGCCAGAGATTTCTGTGCATTAATTTTGTATCCTGCTACTTTACAGAATTCATTGATTAGCTCCAGCAGTTTTCTAGTAGCATCTTTAGGATTCTCTATGTATAGTATCATGTCATCTGCTAACAGTGACAGTTTTACTTCTTCTTTTCTGATTTGGATTCCTTTTATTTCCTTTTCTTCTCTTGTTGCTGTGGCTAAAACTGCTAAAACTATGTTGAATAAGAGTGGTGAGAGTGGGCAACCTTGTCTTGTTCCTGATCTTAGTGGAAATGGTTTCAGTTTTTCACCATTGAGGACAATGTTGGCTGTGGGTTTGTCATATATGGCCTTTATTATGTTGAGGAAAGTTCCCTCTGTGCCTACTTTCTGGAGGGTTTTTATCATAAATGGGTGTTGAATTTTGTCAAAAGCTTTCTCTGCATCTATTGAGATGATCATATGGTTTTCCTCCTTCAATTTGTTAATATGGTGAATCACATTGATTGATTTGCATATACTGAAGAATCCTTGCATTCCTGGAATAAACCCCACTTGATCATGGTGTATGATCCTCTTAACGTGCTGTTGGATTCTGTTTGCTAGTATTTTGTAGAGGATTTTTACATCTATGTTCATCAGTGATATTGGCCTGTAGTTTTCTTTCTTTGTGACATCTTTGTCTGGTTTTGGTATCAGGGTGATGGTGGCCTCATAGAATGAGTTTGGGAGTGTTCCTCCCTCTGCTATATTTTGGAAGAGTTTGAGAAGGATAGGTGATAGCTCTTCTCTAAATGTTTGATAGAATTCGCCTGTGAAGCCATCTGGTCCTGGGCTTTTGTTTGTTGGAAGATCTTTAATCACAGTTTCAATTTCAGTGCTTGTGATTGGTCTGTTCATATTTTCTATTTCTTCCTGGTTCAGTCTTGGCAGGTTGTGCATTTCTAAGAATTTGTCCATTTCTACCAGGTTGTCCATTTTATTGGCATAGAGTTGCTTGTAGTAATCACTCATGATCTTTTGTATTTCTGCAGTGTCAGTTGTTACTTCTCCTTTTTCATTTCTAATTCTATTGATTTGAGACTCCTCCCTTTTATTCTTGATGAGTCTGGCAGTGGTTTATCAATTTTGTTTATCTTCTCAAAGAAACAGCTTTTGGTTTTGTTGATCTTTGCTATCATCTCCTTCATTTCTTTTTCATTTACTTCTAATCTGATCTTTATGATTTCTTTCCTTCTGCTAACCTTGGGGTTTTCTTGTTCTTCTTTCTCTAATTGCTTTAGGTGCAAGGTTAGGTTGTTTATTCGAGATGTTTCCTATTTCTTAAGGTAGGATTGTATTGCCATAAACTTCCCTCTTAGAACTGCTTTGGCTGCATCCCATAGGTTTTGGGTCATCGTGTCTCCATTGTCATTTGTTTCTAGGTATTTTTTGATTTCCTCTTTGATTTCTTCAGTGATCACTTCGTTATTAAGTAGTGTATTTTTTAGCTTCCATGTGTTTGTATTTTTTACAGATTTTTTCCCGTAATTGATATCTAGTCTCATAGCGTTGTGGTCGGAAAAGATACTTGATACAATTTCAATTTTCTTAAATTTAGCAAGGCTTGATTTGTGACCCAAGATATGATCTATCCTGGAGAATGTTCCATGAGCACTTGAGAAAAATGTGTATTCTGTTGTTTTTGGATGGAATGTCCTATAAATATCAATTAAGTCCATCTTGTTTAATGCATCATTTAAAGCTTCTGTTTCCTTATTTATTTTCATTTTGGATGATCTGTGCATTGGTGAATGTACGGTGTTAAAGTCCCCTACTATGAATGTGTTACTGTCGATTTCCCCTTTTATGGCAGTTAGTATTTGCCTTATGTATTGAGGTGCTCCCATGTTGGGTGCATAAATATTTACAATTTTTATATCTTCTTCTTCGTTCGATCCCTTGATCATTATGTAGTGTCCTTCTTTGTCTCTTCTAATAGTCTTTATTTTAAAGTCTATTTTGTCTGATATGAGAATTGCTACTCTAGCTTTCTTTTGGTTTCCATTTGCATGGAATATCTTTTTCCATCCCCTTACTTTCAGTCTGTATGTATCTCTAGGTCTGAAGTGGGTCTCTTGTAGACAGCATATATATGGGTCTTGTTTTTGTATCCATTCAGCCAGTCTGTGTCTTTTGGTGGGAGCAGTTAATCCATTTACATTTAAGGTAATTGTTGATATGTATGTTTCTATTTCCATTTTCTTAATTATTTGGGTTTGATATTGTAGGTCTTTTCCTTCTCTTGTGTTTCTTGCCTAGAGAAGATCCTTTAGCATTTATTGTAAAGCTAGTTTGGTGGTGCTGAACGCTGTCAGCTTTCGCTTGTCTGTAAAGGTTTTAATTTCTCCATCAAATCTGAATGAGATCCTTGCTGGGTAGAGTAATCTTGGTTGTAGGTTTTTCTCCTTCATCACTTTAAATATGTCCTGCCAGTCCCTTCTGGCTTGCAGAGTTTCTGCTGAAAGATGTTAACCTTATGGGGATTCCCTTGTGTGTTATTTGTTGTTTTTCCCTTGCTGCTTTTAATATGTTTTCTTTGTATTTAATTTTTGAGAGTTTGATTAACATGTGTCTTGGCATGTTTCTCCTTGGATTTATCCTGTATGGGACTCTCTGTGCTTCCTGGACTTGATTAACTATTTCCTTTCCCATATTAGGGAAATTTTCATCTATAATCTCTTCAAATATTTTCTCAGTCCCTTTCTTTTTCTCCTCTTCTTCTGGAACCCCTATAATTCGAATGTTGGTGCATTTAATGTTGTCCCAGAGGTCTCTGAGACTGTCCTCAGTTGTTTTCATTCTTTTTTCTTTATTCTGCTCTTCAGTAATTATTTCCACTATTTTATCTTCCAGATCACTTATCCGTTCTTCTGCCTCAGCTATTCTGCTATTGATCCCATCTAGAGTATTTTTAATTTCATTTATTGTGTTGTTCACCGTTGCTTGTTTCCTCTTTAGTTCTTCTAGGTCCTTGTTAAATGTTTCTTGCATTTTCTCTATTCTATTTCCGAGATTTTGGATCACCTTTACTATCATTATTCTAAATTCTTTTTCAGGTAGACTGCCTATTTCCTCTTCATTTGTTAGGTCTGGTGGGTTTTTATCTTGCTCCTTCATCTGCTGTGCGTTTTTCTGTCTTCTCATTTTGCTTATCTTACTGTGTTTGGGGTCTCCTTTTTGCAGGCTGCAGGTTCGTAGTTCCCGTTGTTTTTGGTGTCTGTCCCCAGTGGCTAAAGTTGGTTCAGTGGGTTGTGTAGGCTTCCTGGTGGAGGGGACTAGTGCCTGTGTTCTGGTGGATGAGGCTGGATCTTGTCTTTCTGGTGGGCAGTTCCACCTCTGGTGGTGTGTTTTGGGGTGTCTGTGGACTTATTATGATTTTAGGCAGCCTCTCTGCTAATGGGTGTGGTTGTGTTCCTGTCTTGCTAGTTGTTTGGCATAGGGTGTCCAGCACTGTAGCTTGCTGGTCATTGAGTGAAGCTGGGTGTTGGTGTTGAGATGGAGATCTCTTGGAGATTTTCGCCATTTGATATTATGTGGATCTGGGAGGTCTCCTGTGGACCAGTGTCCTGAAGTTGGCTCTCACACCTCAGAGGCACAGCACTGACTCCTGGCTGCAGCACCAAGAGCCTTTCATCCATACGGCTCTGAATAAAAGGGAGAAAAAGTAGAAAGAAGGAAGGAAGGAAGGAAGAAAGAAAGAAAGAAAGAAAAAGAAAGAAAGAAAGAGAGGGAGAGAGAGAGAGAGGGAGGGAGGGAGGAAGGAAGGAAGGGGATAAAAGAAAAAAATAAAGTAAGGTAAAATTAAGTTATTAAAAAAAAATTTTTCAAGTAAAAAAAAAGCGGATGGATAGAACCCTAGGACAAATGGTGAAAGCAAAGCTACACAGACAAAATCTCACACAGAAGCATACACATACACACTCACAAAAAGAGGAAAAGGGGGAAAAATAATAAATCTTGCTCTCAAAGTCCACCTCCTCAATTTGGGATGATTCGTTGTCTATTCAGGTATGCCACAGATGCAGGGTACATCAAGTTGATTGTGGAGGTTTAATCCGCTGCTCCTGAGGCTGCTGGGAGAGATTTCCCTTTCCCTTCTTTGTTCGCAGAGCTCCTGGGGCTCAGCTTTGGATTTGGCCCTGCCTCTGCGTGTAGGTCGCCAGAGGGTGTCTGTTCTTCACTCAGACGGGAGAGGGTTACAGGAGCCGCTGATTCGGGGGCTCTGGCTCACTCAGGCCGGGGGGAGGAAGAGGTACGGAGTGCGGGGAGAGCCTGCGGCGGCAGAGGCAGGTGTGACGTTGTAGCAGCCTGAGGCGCGCCGTGCGTTCTCCCGGAGTAGTTGTCCCTGGATCCCGGGACCCTGGCAGTGACGGGCTGCACAGGATCCCCGGACGGGAGGTGTGGAGAGTGACCTGTGCTCGCACACAGGCTTCTTGGTGGCGGCAGCAGCAGCCTTAGCGTCTCATGCCCGTCTCTGGGGTCTGCGCTGTTAGCCGCGGCTCGCGCCCGTCTCTGGAGCTCCTTTAAGCAGCGTTCTTAATCCCCTCTCCTTGCGTACCAGGAAACAAAGAGGGAAGAAAAAGTCTCTTGCCTCTTCAGCAGGTCCAGACTTTTTCCTGGACTCCCTCCCGGCTATCCGTGGTGCACTAACCCCTTCAGGCTGTGTTCATGCCGCCTGCTCTCTGACTGAAGCCCGAGCCTCAGCTCCCAGCCCCCGCCCGCCTCGGCGGGGGAGCAGACAAGCCTCTCGGGCTGGTGAGTGCCAGTCAGCACCGATCCTCTGGGCGGAAATCTCTCCGCTTTGCCCTCCGCACCCCTGTTGCTGTGCTCTCCTCTGCGGCTCCGAAGCTCCCCGCTCTGCCCTCCGCAGTCTCTGCCCGCGAAGGGGCTTCTAGTGTGTGGAAACCTTTCCTCCTTCACAGCTCCCTTCACTGGTGCAGGTCCCGTCCCTATTCTTTTTTTTTTTTTTTTTTTTGCGGTTCTTGGGCCTCCCACAGTTGTGGCCTCTCCCGTTGTGGAGCACAGGCTCCGGATGCGCAGGCTCAGCGACCATGGCTCACGGGCCCAGCTGCTCTGCAGCATGTGGGATCTTTCCGGAACGGGGCACGAACCTGTGTCCCCTGCATCGGCAGGTGGATTCCCAACTAGTGCGCCACCAGGGCAGCCCCCGTCCCTATTCTTTTGTCTCTGTTTATTCTTTTTTCTTTTGCCCTACCCAGGTACGTGGGGAGTTTCTTGCCTTTTGGGAGGTCTGAGGTCTTCCTGCAGCGTTCAGTAGGTGTCCTGTAGGAGTTGTTCCACATCTAGATGTACTTCTGATGTATCCAGGACTCTCCAAGGCTGTTCTGTGAATTCAAGTGCTTCCCCACTGACAACACGTTACAGTAGATTTCCCTGTTCATTGGACCCAGGACGCTGGCAGCTCCAGGTTAGAGGGGCTCACAGTATTTCGCCAGCAACCTCCAGTAGCTCCTCTCAACCTGCAGCACCCGGCCAGCCCCCCCTTTGCTTATTTTTAAAGCAAGTTATTTGGTATATATGTATATCGTGAAGTGATTACCTTATCAAGCTACTTAACACATCCATCACCTACCTTAGTTACCTTTTTTTTTTTTTTAATTCTGGTGGGAACATTTAAGATTTACTCTCTTAGAAAATATCAAGTGTACAATACAGTATTGTTAAGTATAAACACCATTCTGTACATTAGATCCCCAGAATTTATTCATCTTCTAACTGAAAGTTTATATCCTTTGACCAACATCTCCCCATTTTCCCCAGCCGACAGCCCCTGGCAATTACTGTTATACTCTCTGTTTCTATGAGTTTGACTTTTTTAGATTCCACATGTAAATGAGATCATACAGTATTTGTTTTTCTGTGTCTGGTTTATTTCACTTAGTATAATGTCATCCAGGTTCATCCATGTTGTCACAAATGGCAGGATTTCCTTCTTTTCTATGTCTGAATAATATTCCATTTGTATGTATATACATATATACATCACATTTTCTTTATCCATTCACCTGTCAATGGAACGTAGGTTGTTTCCATATCTTGTCTACTATGAATAATGCTCTAATGAACTTGGGAGTGCAGATGTCTCAAGAGACTTATTTCATTTCCTTTGGATATATACCCAGAAGTGGGTTTGCTGGATCTTTCATCAATGTTTTGTAGTTTTCAGTGTATAGATTTTTTTAATCTCCTTTGGTAAGTTTATTCCTAAGTATTTTGGGGGAGAGGGTACTATTATAGATAGGATTGTTTTCTTAATTTCTTTTTTGGATAATTTGTTGTTAGTACATAGAAATACAACTGGTTTTTATATATTGATTTTGAATCCTGCAACTTTACTGAATTCATTTATTAATCCTAACAGTTTTTTTTGTGAATTCTTTAGGATTTTCTGTATAGTATCATGTCATCTGCAAACACAGACAATTTTACTTCTTCCTTTTTGATTTGGATGCATTTTATTTCTTTTTCTTGCCTAATTACTCTGTCTAGGGCTTCCAGGACTAGGTTGAATAGGTGTGGCAAGAGTGGACATCCTCATCTTGTTCCCGATCTTGGAGGAAAACTTTCACCTTTTCACCACTGAGTTTGATGTTAGCTATGGGCTTGTCATACATGGCCTTTACTAGGTTGAGGTACGTTCCTTCTGTACCTAATTTCTTGAGAGCTTTTATCATGAAAGGATGTTGAACTTTGTCAAATGCTTTTTCTGCATCTATTGAGATGACCATATGATTTTTATCTTTCATTCTGTTAATGTGGTATAGTACATTTACTGATTTGCATACATTGAACTAATCTTTATTCTAGGGAGAAATCTCACTTGATCATGGTGTATGGTCCTTTTGATGTGTTGTTGAATGGGTGTGCTATTATCTTGTTGAGGATTTTTGCATCAATGTTCACCAGGAATATTGGCCTGTAATTTTCTTTTTTTGTAATGTTTTTTGTCTGGCTTTGGTATAATGCTGGCATTGTAAAATGAGTTTGGAAGTGTTCCCTTCTCTTCAAATTTTTGGAAGAGTTTGAGAAGGATTGGCATTAGTTCCTTAAATGTTTGGTAGAATTCACCAGTGAAGCTGTCTGGTCCCGGACTTTTCTTAGTTGAGAGGTTTTTGATTACTGATTTAATCTCATTGCTTGTTATTGGTCTGTTCAGCTTTTCTGTTCCTCCATGATTCAATCAGGTAGGTTGTATGTGTCTAGGAATTTACCTGTTTCTTCTAGGTTATCCAATTTATTGGTATACAATTGTTCATAGTAGTCTCATGATCCTTTGTGTTTCTGTGGAATCAGTTTTAATGTCTCATCTTTCATTTATAATTTTAATTATTTGAGTCTTCTCAGTTTTTTTTAGTCTAACTAAAGGTTTGTCAATTTTGTCTTTTCAAAAAACCAACTTTTAGCTTTGTTGATGTGTTCTAGGGCTCTTAATGGAGACTGCAAACTAGTTAGTAGAATCTGTGGGTGGTTGTTGAGAGATGCATGCTGGTTGCTCTGAGCCCTCACCCCTTTTCTCTGCTTCTAGCTGTTCCCAGATGATTCAGCTGTGTCCATCCCCTCAGTGTTCTGGGTGGGACGAGACAGAAGTGGGCATCTTGGGCAGTGTCCTGCAAGGCTGGGGAAGCTGGATACTCACTTTGCTCTCACTTTCCCTTGTGGGAGAAATCATGGGTCAGGGGGTTCTCTCTTGGACTTGAGCTGGGCCACCTTGGGGAAAGGTTGGCATAGGTAAAGGGAAACTGCTCTTCTGACACTCTTCAATGCACCTATTCTTGGATTTTATGCTCCACCCAGGTGCTGGAACGTCTCTGCTATACTCTTAGACTCTAATAAAGGTATTCTCATCCACGAGTAGTTGTTAAAATCAGTGTTTCTATGGGAGTCATGAGGGTTAGAAATTCATATTCTGCCTTCTTGCTGACATACTATAATTATATTTTAAAGAAAATAAAACTAAAAGAGAGATTTCCCAAGGCCAGGCTGAGTTCTGGAAGCTTCCAGAAGGCTCTAAACCTAAGTGGATCACATTGATCTTGGTAGGGAAGGCCAAGGGGGCTAGAACAGTCCAGAGAGGTGAAGGGAGGATGTTTGATAGGGTAAGCAGGCCAGCTGCCAAGTGGACTCATGGCCTGATTCACAAATTACTTCAAGTCACAGTAGGCTTGTCCTGGGCAGAGGGAGGGAAAGTGTGCTCAGGGGCTCAAGAGGGCACAATGAGGACCAGTGGCGGGAGCTGCAGAGCTTAGAGTCCTGCACAGTATAGGGAGACCCTTTCCAAATACTGGAGGGCTCCTCAGAGAAGCCAAGCCAGCCATGGGGGTGATGGTGTGCAGACACAACATGAAGCCTGCCTCTTGGGGCTTTTCAGGGCACAAAGGCAATGATAGGCCTAATCCCCTGAAATGGCCCCTGTGATTTGAGTCAGCTGATCCCCTCTTGCAAACTTACAGCCCTTTTTTCTTTTTCAGGTAGGTTCATAAATTCATAAACTTTTATCCTTTCTATGGCAGCAAATGATATTAGGAAGCTAATTAGCTACAGAGCTAATTTTCATGTCAGAGTTAAATTATAGGTTTCAAGGTATAGAACAAAATTATCTTTCTGTCCCTCCTCATCCTCCACTCGCGAACCCACTCCGGTTTCTTCTTCCAGCATATGTATACACTCCCCTCTTCTGTCTGGTCACAGATGTCAGCAGAGAGGGGTGGCCACTCAGGAGTCCCTTTCTCTTCTGTGTCAGGCATATTTGCATTTGCAAACAGCTTTAATTGAGTAGAGTTTTCATTGCTCTTTTTCCTGCTTCTGTTTTTAAATGCAAATGTTAATGTTTGGTTAGCATGGGTTCAGAATTAAGCCCCTGCTACCTGTGGCTGCCTCCTTCCCTGGGTTCTAAATAAGCACCAGTGGAGTATCACGACCTGCTGAGAGCTTGTGAGTCCTGGAAGGCTGGAGTCCAGCTAATTGCCAATCATGCTGAGAGGGCTGGGCAGAGCCTTGTCTCACTTACCACCTCTCATGGAGTCCTGCTTCCTACCAGCACCGAAGGAGAGAAAATTAGTGTGCTGGGAACAGAAAGGGAGGTGCAGGGAAACACTGCTCTTTGGAATTAGGTTCTGTACTCTCTCTTGGCATCAGAAGTTTGTGGAATTGAGAAGGCCATTGGATGCCATTAGGTTTGAGTCCCAAAAGTTGGAATCTCATAGACCATGTTCTTAATGGCTTATTATCGAATCTCTACTTGAACACTCCCACTGGTAGGGGCCTCCTTTCTTCACAAGGCAGTCTTTTCCACTGATAGCCAGCTCTGTTTGTTAGGAAAGGGGTACTTAACACTGAGCCCAAATTAACTTATCTTCCGCTGTTGGTTTTGGTTTTCACATAGAACATGGTTGATCTCATTTCCAAATGACAACATTTCAGATATTTGGAGGCAGCTCTTAAAGAGCCTCACATGCCTTCTTCCCTAGAAGCTAAAGATTCCCAGTTTCTTCAGATCTGTTATATATCCCACCCTTCAGCCACCCTGCTCTTCTTCCCATTGTGGACTCAGGTTCTCTGTCTTCTACAAAGGGACTTGTAATGGGGAGTGTGGTAATCCAGCTATGGAATGACCAGCAAAGGCTAGAATGGGGCTGCCCTCTTCCCTCCCATTCATTTGACCTCTTCTCATTTACCAAGGCTGCCCATGTTGCTGGAGACTTGCTAAGCAGCCATGTCACTGTCCACCCTTGCTGAGCCTATAGCCAGTTCCAACTCCAGCCTCTTCTCAACTGCACTCCTTATTTAGTGACAAAGAAAGTATATTCTTCTAAAGTATCAGACTGAGCTCTGATCCAATGAGAGAATCTCACAGGGAATTATAAACGTATTGCAGAGGATATGTGTGTCCAGTTTTCTCTTTCAGAAATCAGGGACCTGGATACTCAGAAGTCTTAGCAAGGGCAGTGTCCCAGGAACCTGGGTGCCTCCCTTGCCTTAGGCCTGCAGTGCATTATTTGATAGAGGAGAGAAGTCAATTCTAAAATCTGTAGCTAATCCTAAGAAGTTATCAGTGTGAAAGGAACCAATTGGAGAACAAGCATCTGTAAGTGAGCTACTGGGTAGAAATGTGGGGAAGGGGTTGCAATGACTCTAAGATAGAAGGCTCATGGCTGTTCAAGGTTGACTTGGCAGACTGTGGTTAAGAAGAGAGAAGTGAAAAAGACATGGCAGGAGAGCAGAGAAGCCATAGCCTATAGCAAAATTTCCTGTTTCCCTCTAGGTTCAATGCCACTCCACCCATGAGACATAGTAATTGTAGGAGAAACAGGAAGAACAAGCTGTCACTGTGACCTTTGCCCCCAGTTCAGAGGTGTTTGTCTTTCAAGGTCTCACCCGATAATATTTTCTTCTGGACTCTGGGTGCATTGCATTATACAAAAGCCCCAGGAAAGCTCCACATAGATCTGGCCCTCCTGACATCTTGGCACGAAGGATATTTCTCTTAGACGCATATATGAGCTCTCACATATCTAGAATCAAGAGATAAGATGAACACTCACATTATATAAATTCTGCATATCAAATGGTGGAAAGATGAAGGATCCATGCTCTGTTTGTATGACCAGGCCCTATTTACTTAGCCATAGGTAAGGAAATGTGGGATGCTGGTGTGCTGGCAGCACTGTGAACCAAGGGAGATAAATAAACACTGGATCTTCACATAGGATACCCGGTATAATTTGCACCAGTTCCATTTGCACATTCCCTTTTATTGTTACCACCTAGACATTCCTACTGCTAAGATAAATCCCTTCAGGGCATATTGACTCTCTATAACAATACAGAGGTCATTTGATTTTTATCACTCCTTCTGGACCCTCATTGTAGATGCCAGCCGTGGCCCTGACCCTGGTATTTTTGAATGACTCCATTTGCAGTTACAAAATTTGAACTTCTAGAGACTGCTGTTTGCTATAGGCAAGAGCATCTTGTGCTAGGGTGAATTTTGTGAATAGAAATGTTGTGGATAGGTCAGACATGGATGGAAAGAGAACAGAAAAATAGTGATGCCTGTAAATAAAGAAGGAAAAAGGTAATATTTACACAAGCACAAAGTAAGCATTTTGTGTTTTAACTTGCCTACAAGCTCTTTTGGGTATACTACTTCATTGAATCCTTAGAACCTATGAAGTGCAACAACAACTATTTTACAGTTGGAAAAAACAAACAAACAATTTTTGCAAGAGATGAAATGACTCATTCAGTTAGCAATGAATGAGATTGGAGTTGCACCCAGGACTCCTCCCCATCGGTTCCACACTCCTTTTTCTACTTTCCCTCAATATGAGGGTCTAGAATGGTGACTTGTTTCAGAAGATCTATGGATAATAGCTGGATGCTCTGGGTTAGCTGCAAAAGAAATCTTGACTCAAATCCCAGAGTAAAGCTGCCCTCAAGGCTTGGATCTTGGCTGATCTTATTGATTCAACCAGAATTTCCTGAGTGCTTAGTGAATGCAAGTCACTAAAGAAATGGAGATGAATCAGACATGGCCCTTGCCTCAAGGAAAGCACACCTGTGGAGAAACACAGCAGATTCACATGAAAAATTTTATTACAACCTAAAGTATATATGAGAAGTGCAAAAGAAGTGGCATATGTACATAGACCATGAGCTAGGAGTTCTGAGACAAGTGAGACCAGAGAGAGCCAGGAAGATCAAGAAGGGTTCCTGGAGGAGGCAGAACCATTGGGTTTGGAGGTTGGGAGAGAGAATTCAAGGGACAGAGGAAGCTGTGAGAAAAGATGCTGAGCTAGGCATGTTCATGGTGTGCTTAGGCTGAGGAAGGCGTGCTCCCAGAGCATGGCATACAAGAAAGAGATGGAAAGACAAGCCTCCAGTTCTCCTTGAATTTGTTCAGTTTTAAACTATTTTAAAAAATGACTTGCCCCTCTGTGCCCTCTATATGCCTGCATAACCAATGGGTAAAGAGCTAAGTGGAAAGAAGAATAAACTCATATATATTTTTAATCACCACAAAATGGCCTTCACAATCATGTCAAAAAAGAAATACATCTGGCCAGAGGCCTCTTCCTAGAAAAGCTGCAGACAAATGGCCTTGTCTTAGGATGCTGTGATGGGGTGTCTTAGGATGGGATGTCTTAGGATGGGGTGCTGTGATGGGGTGGCATTTCATCATTTATTTCCAATGAGCTGGCCAAGGCACCAAATTGAGCCATGCACACAGTGGGATGCATTGTTTCTAGACTAGCAGTTCATCATGACTGAAAATGAGAACAATTGAAATTTTAAAATATCAATCAAAGGCATTCCCTACAGAATAAAACCAAGCCTTATACATCCAGAGCCACAAGTTAATCAGCTTAAACTAATAAATGAATTAACTAAATTTACAGGATACAAAATCAACATACAAAATCAGTTTCATTTCTACATATTAACAGCAAATTATCCAAAAAAAAAAATTTGTTAAACAATACTATTTACTATAGAAGGAAAAAGAATAAAATACTTAGGAATAAACTTAACCAAAGAAGTGAATGACTTGTACACTGAAAACTATAAAACGTTGATGAAAAAAATTAAAGAAGACACAAATAAGTGGAAAGATATTCTGTATTCATGGTTTGGAAGACTTAATACTGTTAAAGTATCCATATTACCCAAAGTGATCTACAGATTCAATGAAATCCCAATCAAAATTCCAATGACATTTTTTTTTGAAATAGAAAAAACAATCCTAAAATTCATGTGGAACCACAAAAGACCCTGAAAAGCCAAAGCAATCCTGAGAAAGAAGAACAAAGCTAGAGACCTCACACTTCCTGATTTCAAAATATATCACAAATCTATGGTAATTAAAACTGTAAGGTACTGGCATAAAAACAGACACATAGACCAATGGAACAGAATAGAGAGCCCAGAAATAAACCCACACACATATAGTAAACTGATCTTCAACAAGGGTGCCATTCTTTCCATAATGGGGAAAGAATAGTCTCTTCAGTAAATGTGTTGGGGAAACTGGATATTTGTATGCAAAAAAATGAAATTAGTCCCTTATCTTACACCATACACAAAAATCAACTCAAAATGGATTAAAGGTGTAGATATAAAATATGAATTTTTAGAAATCTCCTAGAAGAAAACATAGGGGAAAAGCTCATGATATTGGTCTAGACAATGATTTCTGGGGTATGACACCAAAAGCACAGGCAACAAAAGCAAAAATAAACAAGTGGGATTACATCAAACTTAAAAGCTTTGGCACAGCAAAGGAAACAATCAACAGAGGGAAAAGGTAACCTACAGAATGGGAGAAAATATTTTTAAACCGTATCTCTGATAAGGGGTTAATATCCAAAATATATAAGGAACACCTACAGCTCAATAGCAAAAAACAAAACCAAAAAAACTGATTAAAAAATGGGCAGAGGGCTTGAATAGACATTTCTCAAAAGAAGGCTTACAGATGGGCAATGGGCACATGAAAAGATGTTCAACATTACTAAACATCAAGGAAATGCAAATCAAAACCACAATGAGATATCACCCCATACCTGTTTGGATGGCTATTAACAACAACAACAAAAAAAAGGTAATGAGTTCTGGTGAGGATGTGAAGAAATTGAAACCCTAGTACACTGTTGGTGGGAATGTAAAATGGTGCAGCTTCTATGGAAAATAATATGGAGGTCCCTCAAAAAACTAAAAATAGAGCTACTGTATGATCCAGGAATCTCTCTTCTCGGTATATAGTCAAAAAACTTGAAATCAGGATCTCTCAGAGATTTTAGCATACCCGTATTCATTGCAGCACTATTCACAGTAACCAAGATATGGAAACAACCTAAATGTCCAGCATAAACATAAAGAAAATGTGGTCTGTACACACGAGATATTATTCAGCCTGAAAGACGAAAATCCTGCCAGTTGCCACAAGATGGATGAAACCGAAGGACATTGCGCTAAATGAAATTAGCCAGCCATGGAAAAACAACTAATACATGATTCCACTTACAGGAGGTATATAAAGTAGTCAAACTCATAGAAACAGAGAGTAGAAAGATGGTTGCCAGGGGCTAAGGGGAGGGGGAAATGAGTTGCTATTCAGTGAGTGTAAAGTTTCAAGTACACAAGATGAGTAAGTTCTAGAGCTCCGCTGTACAACATTGTGCCTATAGTCAACAATACTTAAAAGTGTGCACTTGAGGGCTTCCCTGGTGGCGCAGTGGTTGAGAATCTGCCTGCTAATGCAGGGGACACGTGTTCAAGCCCTGGTCTGGGAAGATCCCGCATGTCGCGGAGCGACTAGGCCCGTGAGCCACAACTACTGAGCCTGCACGTTTGGAGCCTGTGCTTCGCAACAGGAGAGGCCGCGATAGTGAAAGGCCCATGCACTGCGATGAAGAGTGGCCCCTGCTTGCCACAACTAGAGAAAGCCCTCACATAGAAACGAAGACCCAACACAGCCAAAAGTAAATAAATAAATAAAAAAAATTAAAAAGTAACTGTACCATTAAAAAAAAAAATTTTGTGACTTGAATAGATCTCACATTGAGTGTTCTTACCACAATAATTTTAAAAAGACCATATACATGGAGGCATCTTCTTCTCCCTGGACCTTTTTTTTTCCCACCTATAAAATGACCAGGCTGGACTTGGTGATTGTTAACTCTAAATGTTAACCTAAAAAAAATTCATCCCAAGTTGGCACCTTGGTGTTTTGGAAGAACAATGGCTCAAAAGCAGTATAAGTATCATTCTTAAGTGAGACTTATAGGGATCTTAGTATGAATTAAAAGGAGCAAAATGTCCCCCTTTGTTTTTTGTGTTTTTTTTTTGCAGTACGCAGGTCTCTCACTGTTGTGGCCTTTCCTGTTTCAGAGCACAGGCTCCAGACGCGCAGGCTCAGCGGCCATGGCTCACGGGCCCAGCCGCTCAGTGGCATGTGGGATCCTCCCAGACTGGGGCACGAACCCATGTCCCCTGCATCGGCAGGCGGACTCTCAACCACTGTGCCACCAGGGAAGCCCCCCCCCTTTGTTTTTAATGTTATTTTCCCCCCAATTAAAGTAATATTACTAGAAGCAGAAAGAAACCACCATAACCTTGTTGCCTATAAGCAACCTCTGTTAACATTTTGACATGTTTCCATTCAAGACTCTTTTTATGTTGGTGTTTATATTTGTTTGGTTTGGTGGGGTTTTTTCCATAGTTAAGTTCATACTGTGTATATATAATTTGAGTCCTAATTTTAGTTTAATTTTTTTCCATTAATCCAACCAACAAATATTTATAACCTGTTATGCAGGAGGCATTATGCTAGGCATCAAGGAAACAAAGATGAACAAGATGCAGTGGGAAAACAGGTAAACAATTAAAATCGGCTATAGCAAGTTCTTTGGGAGAAGACACCATCCTGTGGGAAGAGAAAAGCTTCTCAGTGGTTACAAAATCTTAAGTCAAAACAAGAACGAGTCAGCACGTGGCTACTCAGCAAAATACTGCATCTCATAGCTACCCTTGAAGCCAAGTGTAGGTAACTAACTTAATAATGGCCAATGGGATGTGGTTGGGTGTAATATATTACCTCTTCTGGATCCTACCCTTGTCCCTTTAGCCCTTCACTGTTGGTTGAAAAGGGAAGTGATGGTAAGAACAAGATCAGCCACCTTAGATGGAAGCTGCATAGTGAGGATAGTAGGATAGTAGAGCGATGGGATAGAAGAAATCAGGATTCCTGTATCAGTCTTGAATTGCTTATGCTTGGATTGCTATGTAACAGAGAGAAAATTGCCTAACTTGTTTAAAAGCAACTGTGATATTTGTGTCTTTGTTTTAGCAGCTGGGACCTCAATCTTAACTAATACAGATGGCAGTAGATGGAGTCTAGAGAAGTAGGCAGAGAGGTGGGTGTTGGAGACAGAGAAGCTTGTAAGACATTCTCAGATGTTTGAACCTTATCCTGAAGGCACTGGTGAGCCATTGAAGAGTTGTAGACAGACTGACATGATCTAGTTTGCATTTTGGGAAAATCACTCTGGCTGCTGCATAGATATCAACTGCTCAAAGCAGGCAAGAATGGAGGCAAAGAGACCTGTTAGAATGCTGTTGTCCTCATGCAGGTGAGCGAAGTTAGTAGAATAACCAAGGTATTTGAAGGTTACTGAAGGTGCTGAGGAAGAACCGACATGTATAAGATCACTGGATGTAACAGTAGGAAAGATATCCCTGGGTCTTGCTTGGATTCAATAGTAGAAGGCACAAGAGGAAAATCATGATTTGGAGGTGGGTTGACCTTGGGGATAAGAAGTTCATCTTCTGACATGTCGAGTTTGAATGTCTGTGTCTGTGGGACCTTCAGATGGAGGCGTCCAGTAGGAGGTTGGCTTTATAGATCTAGAATTCTTTCAAGATATCTGGGCTAAGGTTACAGATTTGGGAATCATCAGGATAGAAATGGTAAACAAAGTTGTGCAAGCCAATGAAATCATCAGGGAGATAGCCAGCCAGATAACAAGGGGCAGGTGGGTAGAGCCAATATCTATGGAGAAGGCAGAGGAAGAAGAACCTGCACAAGAATGTGCACAAGGAACCCACGGGTAGTCAGAGAAGTGTGTGTCACCAAGACCAAGGGAAGGTGGTGGTGTAGATGACAAGAGGCCAGCCATGCCAAGTGTTGCACGGAGGCCAATTAAACTAGAAGCACTAAGCATGGTGTTCTGTGAGTTCAGCGTTTACTCAATACATGTTGGAGTGAATTGCTAATTGGCAAACTACTAAATTGTTGCTGTTATTCTTAACTTAATTATTCGTTCTGCTTTGGTTTTCATTAGGAACAGCACATCTAAATCGTGTTTGCTGAGACAAAGTGGTAAACCCTGCTTATGTTAACTCTTGTTTCTTGGGTTAAGTAATGGACTTAAAACTTAAGAAAAAAAAAACTTTGTTGTTTCAAGTGACTATAAAGGTATTCTCTATTCACTATAGTAAATTTGGTAAATATAAACAAGAAGAAAATAAAGGCCATGCCAGGCCAGGCAAACAGAGGGTGGCTGTTTCTTTTGGTCATGGTCATGGTTCACAGAAGCCACCCCCAGGGAACAGGACTTGGAAGAGGGTAATTCAGTGTGGAAGTCAAAGTGGCAGCTTATAACAACTGTTCTTTCCCTTCTGTGGATCAGGGATGCTTCTGAGAATCTGATAAAAGCATTGGACCTTCTACCCAGAAAAAAAACACGGCGCACTTATGCATATGATTTTGCATTCAATTTCTGTGGGACCCTGAAATGTCTGAGGACTTCCAAGCTCTGCAGGAATTGTTTTCACTGAGAGCCATGTCCCTGCCAGAAATTATCCTCAAGGGCCTCTAGTTGCCTGGGATGGGCCTCCATTTATAGAGCAGCCATGGAGACTCCGGACTCACTCAGGGCCCCGCGACATTCACCCACTGTCAAACACCACTGGCCACACAGATGGGATTCCTTTTCAGGCCAAAGGACCAACTTGGAGGGGTTGGCTCTGGCAGTGGCCTCTCAGCAGCTTCTTAAAGGGGAAAAAACACTGGGCTTAGAGGAGGAAGATCTGGGTTTAAGTTTCATCTCCACTACTTATTCACCATGTGACCTCGAGTAAGTCACTCCACAATTCCAAGCCTCCATTTCTTTGTTGAATAGGAATAATAATTCTTGCCCTGTCTGCCTCACAGAGTATAAATCCGAAGAGTTAACAGATGTGGAAGTGCTTCATATGTGAAAAACATGACACAAATATGAGGGGTGATAAAAAACCATTAAAGCAACGAATATTCATTGAGAATTTACTATGTGTGGCCATTGAATTAAGCACTTTTTCTCCATCTCATTTCATTCCCACAACTCTATGAGGTCATCTCTCATTGTTTTACCTTATTTAAAAAAAAGTGAGGTTCAGAGTGGTTAAGTAACTACAATACATAGGCTACACAGCTGCTAAGTGGTGGAGCTGGATTCACAAAGAATAAAGAAATTGCTGCACTAGAGCAGTAGGGTTTTGTGCAACATAAGGATAAGGGGTGCAGAGAGGAAGCTCATCTTTGTCGAGTGCCTATTAGCCTATCAGGTACTTTAGCCAGTTGCCTTGAAAGAATCCTGAGAAGCAGGTTGCATGTGTTATACCCACGGAGGACATGAAACAACAGTGCCTGACACATAATATACCTTTAATAAATATTAGCTACTGGAATATTATTATTGAAATACCCATCGTACAACAAGAAAACCAAGGCTCAGAGAAGTGAAGTGCTCTGGCCAAGGATACATAGCCAGTAAAGAGCAGAGCGGAGCTTGGTATTCCAGTGTTCTGGGACTCAAAGTTTCAACACACTGTCTCCTGCACAAGGAATGGCGTGCTCTTTCCGCAGATCCACCTGCCTTCCATAATACTCCATGGCCTTGAAGTTCTAAGGTTTGTGGTCCACCAGACCTCTGGCATTTAGTATTGCCTCTTACCCCTTTGGATTCACTGCACTGAATCACCAGGTTTGAGAATTGGTACCATCCCGCCTAGACATTTATTGGCCAGATTCCTTGTCTGTCAATGTGCCAGCTGATAGGCTGACAGGCACAGGCCTCCAACCCTGGGGACTGTCTGGTCTGAGCAGTAAGCCATCCTGTTAGTGGCTGGCTGGCCCCACAGCCAAGCCCGGAAGGCTGGAGGGGAGGGTTGGGGGAATCGCCAGATGACCCATAGGAGACAGCAAGTCTGCACAGAGCCTAGAGAGGCTTTCTCTCCAGCTCTGGTTTTATTAATGCATCATTTAGACCCCAACAATTTCCCAAAATAATTGGACATGGCTAATGGCTTAGGTCTATCTGGTGTTTCCGTTTACAGGGCACAGCTATTTAGTGATCTGATTTGAATCATGGAAATATCTCTGGAGGTGGGTGATATAATTTCCATTTTACACATGAAGAACATTGAGGTTTACGTAGGGAAGAGAATCTACCCAAGGTCACATAAATGCACAGCAGTCAGGGCTGAGGCTCAAATCCATGGCTTTAGACTCTAAAGTTGCTGTATGTCTACCACGTGCGCTGCTCTCTAATGACGCATACACTTGAGGGAGGGGAGGACGGGGCAGAGCTTAAAAGGAGGTGAGAAATGCCTGTCTTGCCCCTGGCATTCTTTCGTGGATTACTCTGTGCAGCTCCGAGGGCCTCTGAAGGCCTTTCCCTGGGCAAATATATTTCCTCTAAGCAGGTAGCTTGTTAGCTGGCCTGGGAAACCTGGCCGATTCAGGAGCCAGCTTCCCTGAGGCTTACTGGAGCAGGGAGCTTCAGGAGCCATCCAAGAAGCCCTGGGGGCTGCTCTTACCTTGTGTCCTTCTCTAGCTCAGCATGAAGTCCAGCTCACCATGAATTCTGAGCTGCCTTGCCCACTGCTCCTGCCCGACCTTGCTTGTGACCAAGCCATTTTACCTACACCAGGGTCAAGAAGGGAGCCTTAGAAATCACTGGTTCTAATCCTCCATCTTTGACAGGGAAATTGAGGATGAGCGATGTGACAGCACATGTTCCTATGCCAGTCTTCTTCTCAGATAGTGTGTTCATGAGTGGTGTTGCCAAGGCCCCCGAGCCATGTTCCCATGCCCTCAGCCTTGGCCTTACCATCACTTGCATCCTATCCAGACCTCTAGAAATCTGCCCACAACCCCAGCTCCAGGCAGACTCTTGTCTAGCCTTGACTCAGACAAATGTGACAACAAGGGTGGCAGCTCTCCTTGCAGACCCAGCCTGCTACAGTCTCATTGGAGGCAAGGGTTCATCCCAGCAGTTGCCAAAATCCCTGCCTGAAACAGCCAGATGTCTTTGACCTATCCTGTTACTGGAGCCAGGGAATGAGATCAGCTTTGGTGAATACAGAATACAGGGATTGGAAATCCCTCCCTCCAATCCCTTCAGATCCCTTAGTATTTGAGCAAGGCACATGGGTTTTACTGTAAACACTAGTCTGAGATTCTTGCAGCAATGTATCACAGTCCCTTTAAGAGAGTCTGTGTGGCCTACCTATATCTCTCCCTTTGCTTTCAGGTGCAGGATAAGCCCCAGCTGAAGTCAAAAGCACTTGTCCTCTTAAGTATAAGGGACTGCAGTAATTAGGAATTACTCCATAAAGGTGGGGCAAGCTTATTTACACCAGTACTTGAAAATGAGAAAGAAATTGACTAAAACGAGATATGGAAATATCTTGTAAAACATGCTATAGAATGGATTGCTGCTGACTATCCTCTTAATATATGAAATTGTTCCCAAGTGGTAACAAAATGTTGGAAAAGGGAAAATGATTATGTTGTTAGGGAATTTTTTTTTTCTTGGAAAAATGCCCTCTTATTCAAACACATAATTAGTGATTTAGTTTGCCTAATCAGAAAAAAAAAACACCCAAAAAACATGAGTTGTTTAAAATTATTTAAGGTCTACAAATATTTATTGAGTGCAGGATTATGTACCCAACACTGTGCTGAGTTCTAAGGATTCAGAAGCAAATAAGAACACTCAGTATCTACCCTCCGGGAGCTCAGTTTAATGGGGTGATAATGGGATGAGTGGTACATTGGTACACATTCACAGTCCAGCATCATGGGGGTGGTCATAGAAATAAGCACAATTTGTACCAGGAGTCAGGGAAGCCTTTCCCAAGAAGCTGATGGCTGAGTTGGGTTTTGAAGGCTGAAGGGTTTTCAGGGTTGATGGAGGGAGATGAGAGGGCAAAGGCGTTATCAGTTAAGAGTTTGTGCAAAGGCACAGGAGCAAGAAACAACCTGGTATATTTATGACTGGGAATGTGAAGTGGGAGGAAAGAGCAATGACTAGAGATGAAACTGAGAGGCAGGGAGCAGAAGATGACATGATGTATATTTCCAATCAGCTATTTCAGCTCCAACACTAAAGAAATCAGAGAAATTTTACCTTTTCAATGGTAAATACACTGTTGAACTGAGGAGTTACCATTCATTTTTATATGTATTATTAATATTATTATCATTTATTAATATTACTATAGATATTAGGATGTCAAAATGACAAAGCAAGGTTTTTTTAAATTTATTTTAAAGTTTACAGACAGTAAAAATCATACTTTTATGGTTTATCGTTCTATGGGTTTTGAAATGCATATTATCTACCACCACAATCATGACACAGAGGGTTTCATCTTCCAAAAATATTCATTCATGCTGCTGCTTTGTAGTCAATCCCTCCTCCCACCCCTAACCCTTATTCTCTATCTCTATAGTTTTACCTTTTCCAGAACATCTTATAAATGGAATCATAAAGTATGTAGGTATGCAGAAAGGCAAGTTGTTAACGTAGAAAAGAAATGATCCAGTCCATACCTTTTCAAGTTCAGAAATTGGAATGCTTTCACAAAATGGGAGGAAAAGGAAAATTAGTGTGATAGGTGAAAAGCTAGTGAAGATTAAAAACCTGGCTTTCCAGTCTTCTTCCAAATCACTGATAAACAGATTGAACAAGAAAAGCACCCCCCAAATTATTTGTTAAAATACCTCTCCTCGCCAACAAAAGAAAGAAAAGGCCCAAATCTGGACTACTTTGTAGACATTTAGGTGCCTCTATACAGGTTGCCATCATCAGTAATCTATACCTTGTGGACATTTTTGTTAAATCTGTAGCTCTGTCCCCTTCAGTCCACTCTATGTAGGTCCACGAGTATGTTGCAGATACTTGGGCAAATGCCTTGCTGCACTTCACTGGCACCCACTAAGGAAATTCCCTGATCTGTACTTTTACCGAAAAGGAGAATAAGGATGATTTGGTTGGACTTGCTGGAGCATCTGTGCCATAGCTTTGTGATCATAGCTTTCTGGGCTCTGACCAGAGAAAGGAAGTTCCACGTTCTAGCTCTAGGTATCACAACGAGGTCCAACAAGTAGTCAAAGGCTGGTGGCTGATGTAGAATGAATCAGGGGTGTGTGCAAGAGGCCAACAAAGCATGTGATTGTGGAATTTTACGTGGTGTCAGCCTTCCAGGTTGCACATGGTGATGGCAAGGATGGAGAGGATAAAGGGCTAAAGTCTTCAGGAAGGAAGAAAAAGAGGAATTCGGTGAAGAGCTCTGGATAGTTCTCTTACATTCATTATTTCTTATGTTGTGGAAGAGTTATTAATAAATTAAAATTTATGAGAAAAAAGTCAATTCTGGATGATTTTTGTGGTTTTTAAAAAATATTAGATTTTTGTGGTTTATAGAAAAGATATTAGAAGGAATCTATTCTCATGGTAAAAGCTTAACATCAAAAGGTTGAAAGATGACTAATAAAAGCCTCTCATTCTCTTTCTCTTCCTATTAGCATTTCCCGGCAAATAATTTTCTTGCATATTCTTCTAGACGTTTTCTGCTCGTATACAAATGTATACATTTTCTGTTAGATCAAATGGGATCATACTATATAATACTGTGACTTATTTTTTACTGTGTAGTATCTTAATGTATGTTGGACACCATTCTATGTTAGAACATATAGCTTAACCTTCTGTTTCTAAACAGCTTCATGATATTCCTCAGTAGGGAGGCACTGTAATTTATTCTAACCAGTCTCTTGTGGAAGGAGATATAGATTATTTCCATTTCTTTCTATTACAGATAGTGCTGCAATGAGTACCCTTGTACATATAGCTCCATGTACTCTTTCCATTTTGCTGCCAAGTATCAGCATGAAGGAAAACAGTTTCTCAAATTCAACTTCCATCTCTGTTCAAATGCTCTTGTCTTTTGTTTCTAGGATGCTTCTCTCTTAGGATCCAGCCACCATTTGAAATTAATCTTTTAATAAGTCCAACTTCTTTTTAGCCTTTCCTCTTTGGAGAAAGACCTCATGCAGCCACATAGGTTTCCCTTGAAGACTTCATGTTTTTCTTCATCATTAGTCTGGGTCTTTTTAAAATATAAATATTCACAATTGTTTCATATATTACAAATTTATAGAATCTAAAACAGGGGACTGTGTTTATCTGATGATCTATCTAATCCCTCCTCTCTGAATAGTGGATCCTCAGTGGTCTTTGAACCTGGTTGGGCAGTGGGATTTAGAGATAAGAAAGAATAAAGGAGAAATAATTTTCAAATTTCTAGCAAGAGTGTTATGGAGCTTCAACTTCTCATCAGCTGGGGGAGGAGGAGAGTGAGGCTGGGAAGTCTGCCACAATATTTGGCATGGCTGGGCTTCCAGATTGTATCTATTTTTGTAGCTGCACAAGTTGGGAGGAGATTAGAAGGATAGTCAAATTTCCTGCTCCAGGTTGTAAATTGATCAAGAGGTGGAAGGAGCACTAGATTAGGAGTCAGAGGACCTGGTTCATGGTCCCAGATTTCCCAGATATTAGTCACAGGATCTCGGAAGTGTCCCTTCCGTTCTCCAAACCCTCTTTTCCTCAGCTCTGAACAAAGGAGGTTGGATTAATTGGCTCGAATATCCCTCCATCTCTAAAATTTTATTGTTCTAAATGTTTATCCATTTTAAAAAACTTTATGAACTGTGATAATGTTTACCCATTTATAAAAAAGATTAATTAGGAATAGCTTTGTTAGCAAATAAATGCAGAGGTGAATTGGAAGTTAAATCTTCCTCCCTGTGTCCTCTGTTTCAAAGCTTTGATTCCAGCAATAAAGATTGGGCTGAGATGATGTGTAAACTTATGGAAGAAGGTCCTGGAGCCATGTAGGAGTGTCCAGATGAAACTGTCCATATGCCTTAGAAGCAGAGAAGTCTGCTTGGGTCCCAAAGAGAAGCTGTGGGGTGGGTGGGTCTATGCAAGCCTGCATAGGTGAATGGTCAGTCTACCTTTTGAGGGTCCCTCTCAGAGTAGACAACTGGAGAAGGCCACCGCAAGCACGTGTACATGTCATGTTCCTGGAGGTTCTCCTCAGCTACACGTGTCTGAGGGCACCTCTAGGCCTGGCCCTTCCTAAGCATATCCATCTAAGTCTCTTCAGAGGCCACAGCCACAGGGCCCCTTGATGCTTCCAGAATCCTTTCTACTCAAAGCACTCCCTGTGCACTCAGTAATAAGCATGCTTTCTTCAGAGATTGTTCTAAGAAGACCTCATACCTCTCCAGTATTCTTCGACCTCAGGAAATTGCCAGGCCTGGCCTGCACAGAAAATTTCACCTTTTTTTTTTGTCTATAAGGCAACTCGTACCCATTACTTTTAGCAACAGTTAAAAAAAAATTCACTATCTAAGCAAGAAAAAAGATTTCTATTGAAAAAGACAGAATCTTTTCTAAGGAAAAAATGATATGGAAAAATAGGACCAAATTCCAATCAACAAAAAATATAAATAACAGTAATAATATAATTATGAACAATTTATTGAGTACTTCTATAACATAAGCTCCATAGGATTAAGGGCCTTGACTGTCTTGTTATATGCTGCATCTCCAGCTTTCTACCAGTATCTGATGTATGGTAGTTGCTATGATCCAGTTGGTATTATTACTGTCTCCATTTTACAGATAAGGTAACTGAGGCTTAAGGGTTAAAGAGATGGTCTTGCCTAAAATTACAGAGCTAGTAAGTGTCAGAGCGCCATACTCCAAAATGTTGATATTATGCTAAGTGGGATAAGTCAGACAGAGAAGATAAGTACCGTATGATCTCACTTATATGTGGAATCTAAAAAAGAAAAAAAGGCAAACTCATAGAAACAGAGAGTAGAATGGTGGTTGCCAGGGGCTAGGAGGTAGAGGGAAATGAGAGAGATCAAAGGATACAAACTTTCAGTTATAAGATTAATAAGTTCTGGGGATCTAGTATTCAGGGTGAATATAGTTAACAATATTGTATTATATATGTAAATGTTCTCACCACACACACACAAATTATAGTATGTGAGGTGAAGGTTGTGTTAAGTAACCTTACTGTGGTAATCACTTCGCAATATATATGTGAGTCAGGTCATCACATTCAACACCTTAAACTTATACAATGCTATATGTCAATTATATCTCAATAAAGCTGGAAAAAGTCAAGCACTATAAAAATAATTTTAAAATTTTACCCTAATTACAAGAGAAGAATAAAAGTTGAATGGAGGGGCTTCCCTGGTGGCGCAGTGGTTGAGAGTCCGCCTGCCGATGCAAGGGACACGGGTTCGTGCCCCGGTCTGGGAAGATCCCACATGCCGCAGAGCGGCTGGGCCCGTGAGCCATGGCCGCTGGGCCTGCGCGTCCGGAGTTGAATCGACAAGAAAAAGACGGCCTCTATCGCTACCACATGTCCTTCCATGTTTCTGGCTCATTTTAACGGTCATACTCAAGGTGAAAGGTCATATCTTGCTTTCTTATGTCTGTGGTGAATGATGGCTTATTGAGTTCACTGAGTAATCATCTTTTGTAAGTTTCCACCCTTGTAAAAATTCCACCGGTTAAAGCAAGCTTTTTCTTTAGAAATCAACAACATCCCGCGTATGACCACTGTGGGGTATGTGAAACTGGAAAATAAAGAAGTGAACTTTACTGCTTTCTTCAGAATTATTATTGTTACAATTTCTAAGAGAAAACACTGTTAGCCTAGGAGAGTTTTAGGATTACTAACTTTCTTGTGAAAATCCTATGAATGTTAGATGTTAGAAATGTCTTTGAAAGCTGGTATATGTTTTGGAGAGAGACTTATTAGAAATCTCATTCTCCGCCTCACTCCTAAAATGCTAATTTGATGTGCGCACTTACCCAGAAGATGACTGATTTGTTCGTCGCCTGATTGATATTTGGCATCACCCCCACACTGCTGCTCCTCACTGAAAATGCAGGAACAATAATCAAATGTTAAGTTTCTCAAGAACCTTTCTTCCAAAGAAAATCAAACCACTTGCCCTTTGTTATCTCAATTATCTCCAGAGCACCTTGAAAAGAGCTTGTTTTTACCTTTATTATGAGAGAGGGAAGAGAACCAGACTGAGGTTAGAAGAACTGATGTGAGTCCTGCTCTGTTAACTGTCCGGATTAATAAAAATCACTTTACTGCTCCTTTCCAGTATAATGGAATTACCTGCCTTGTAGAGCTATTGTGATGGTTGAATGACATGGCATATGTAAATAAAAATGAAATAGATGCTACAAGCTTAGCATGTTGCAACATGTTAACAAGCTTAACATGTTGTAAAGGGCATAATCTCTGGAGCCAGCCACCCTGGGAGTGCATCCCAGTTCTGTCACTTATTTACTGTGTGACCTTGGGCAAGTTCCCTAACCTCTCTGTGCTCCAACTTTCCCATTTAAGGAGGAGTAAGGAGATAATAATGATACATTTGCCTCATGGAGTTATTGTGATGAGTAAATGAGATAATGCACAGAAAATTGCTAATAGCAGTGCTTAGCCCATAGTTAGTGCTCACTAGAAAGGGTTATGATCAACATTGGGTTTTTGTGAGGAATAAATGATATGGTTTACATGAAAATATGTATAGACTGTCAAACACTGCACAAACATTCATTCAAGTACGAGTCATTGAGCTAATGAGGATATAAAAATGCTCAAAGTCCCCTGCCTTCCAGTACCACTGATTGCAGCTGGAGTTGGAAGTGAGAGAGCAAGGAGTCTCCTGGGACAGTGAATGAGAAGATAAGAGAATCCAGCTTCCTGGGGAGATATTCTAGTCTGGCTAAGCAACCTTCCTTCTGGCTACAGTAATCTTCATTGTCCTTGAAGCACTTTCACAAACTGTCTCGGTATTACTCCTTACCTAGCTCTGTAACGTGGCAGGGCAGATGGAAATATTTTGTAGTTGAGGGCATGAAGGCTGGGAGGTGAAGTGGCTTTCATGAGGGCTCTCTGCTGATAAGTGATGGAGCCTGGGCTCCCTCTTCCTCCTCCTCCCCAAGCTGTGCCTGGTGGCCATCTGTCCCAAGCCAGATCTTGTCAGTGTTCTAGGGTATTATTTTCTCTTGTTCTCTGCTGTACAGTAGTGACTATTAGGTCCAGAGGTCTGCTCAAGGAAAGCTGTGTGTATGGTGGGAGAAAAGGGAGCTGGCAGAAAGTAGGTAGGGATTGGAATCCCATTGCTCTGGGAACTGCCCGGGTGGGAGCGATGCTTCACAGAGAGGTCGGAAGTCTCTGGACATGATGGATATTCACCTCTGCAACCCTCCATTTCAGTGAAATGGGCTAATAAAGATCTCCTTACTACTCCAATCTATTGTAAGGATTAAAAGAGATAAACTACAAAGGGAGCTTCACACTTGGGGTCCCTGAAATGATTGAGTCCTTCTACATTCTCATCTTTCATGGTATTCAGGAACTTCGCTCCTATCCCCACAGTCACCGCATGGGCTCCATCTGCTGAAGGGAATGAGAGTGGAGAAGAGCGTCTGTCTGGTCTCTCTGATCCCATAAAACACCCACCTGGGTTCATGTCTGGGATCTCATGAAGAAAGAGGAACCGGACTCTCTAATTTTTTCTTGACCTCTGGTTCCTTCTTGCTCTCTGTTCCTTTCAGCCAGGGTAACACACCTAGAGGTTACCTGCACCAGCTGCCCTTACAGCTACCTTCTACACACTCAGATGATCCTTCCATGTATCTGGGAGCTCAGGAAATGCAGGTCGCTTATAAGAAAACCTCTGGGGTCAGACACCAGGGTGAAGAAATCCTTTCTATATCATCTTGAGGGAGTGGCTGCTTGAATAACTCAAATGATAAAGAGGCGAGTACAAATTTTAGTTCTATTATTTTACATAGATTTCTTTGTTTAAGAATAGCACTAAGACATTGTGTAGATAAGATATCAGGGAAACAGCTTCCTTCTCCAGGAATTTGGATTTACTGAGACAAGTCTTTGTGCCAACTTCCAGCCCCACCCACAGCTTCTTCAGGAGGAAGCAGGTAGGCCTACCCCCATTTCTCTCTGCTGTGGTCCTGGGCACTTCCTCGTGCATTCGTGGCCAAGCAGCCTGGCTACTGCAGTCATAGCTGATTGGATCAGGGATGGGCACTTGACCCATAGACAGGCAGCCAATATTTAGGCTGGCCAGTGACAAATGAGGAGGATGGTGAAGAATTGGACCAATCAGATTTTCTCTCTTGGGGAGTTTCATGAAAGAGTTTAGCATAGTAAGCCATTGGTATTTGGAGCCAAGGCAGAAAGACACATGGAGAAAACCGAAGACAGAGACGGAAGTCAGCTAAATGGGGAGACTTAGGCTAAGGATCCTCTATTCCACTAGTGACCGTGTCAATCCTGCTCTGGATTCTGAGCAACTTTCCATTTCTGAACAACTCTCATCCCATCTCAATAATGCAATTCCTCTTCTGTCTGGGAGTCTGGCTGGGAGTCTTCTCCCTCCATTTCCTTGCGACTTGGCCAAGGGTGATAATCTTGGTATCTTCTTCATGTATCCTTCTACATGTATCCTTTCAATAAGCAGTTCATCCCTTAAAGTGACCTGAGTGAGTCTTTGTTCTTTGGACCAACAGTGTCAAACGGTCAAATGCCAGTGAGCCCCCTTTTCCTTTCTGGAGGGGACACGGCAACAGAGAAGCTGAATTGCGCTATCTTGTGTACACTGTCAACTGACACCCTTCGGAGTGGCCTTCCCTGACCACCCAGTTGAAAGCAGAAGCCTGTTCTCACCCCAGCTATTCACACTATCAGGTCCCCTTGTATTTTCTTCACAGAACTTATCATCAGCTAATATGATCTCTGTATTAGCTGTCTGTTGCTACCATAACAAATTACCACAAACTTAGTGGCTTAAAACAACATACAGCTCTTCCTCGACTTTCAGTGGGGGTATGTCCCAAAGAATCCATCGTAAGTTGAAGATATCCTAAGTCAAAAGGCATTTCAGACTTCCCCGGTGGTCCAGTGGGTAAGACTCCACGCTCCCAATGCAGGGGGCCTGGGTTCGATCCCTGGTCGGGGAGCTAGATGCTGCATGCCGCAACTAAGAGACCCGGCACAGCCAAAATAAATAAATAAATATAAAAGGCATTTAATACACCTAACCTACCAAACATCATAGCTTAGCCTAGCCTACCTTAAACATGCTCAGAACACCTACAGTTATCCTACAGTTGGGCACAATCATGTAACACAAAGCCTATTTTATATTTTAAAAAAAGTATTCAGTATCTCATGGAATTTAATGAATACTGAAAGTGGAAAACAGAATGGTTGGGTACAGGATGGTAGTAAATGTCTTGGTTGTTTACCCTCATGATCACGTGGCTGACTGGGAGGTGGGGCTGCCACTGCCCAGGATCGTGAGACAGTATCATATTGCATATCACTAGCCGGGAAAAGATCAAAATTCAAAATGCAAAGTACAGTTTCTATTGAATTCGTATCACTTTTGCGCCATCATGAAGTCGAAAAATCGTTAAGTCGAACTGTTATAATTTGGGGGCTGTCTGTAACTTTTATTCTCTTATAGTTCTGGAGGTCAGAAGTCTTAAATGAGACTGTGGAATGTTGGCAGGGCTGGTTCATTCTAGGGACTGTAGTGGAGAATCCATTCCTTGCCTTTTCCAGAGGCTGCCTGAATCCTTGGTTTGGGTCCCTTCATCACATAGCCTTTTCTCCCTCAGTTTCTATCGTCCCATCACCATCTCCCATCTGACATTCCTGAACCCCTCTTATAAGAAGGCTTGTGTTTACATTTAGGGCTCACCTAGAAAATCCAGGATAATCTCCCCATCTCAAAATTCTTAATTCAGTCAAATCTGTAAAGTCTCTCTTGCCATATAAGGTAACATTCACCAGGTCCAGGGATTAGGACATGGACTTCCTTAGGGGCCATTATCCAGTCTATCATAGTCTTGTTCATATATTTGTTTACTTGTTTATGTTTTTACTCTCCTTTCCATCCTCAGTAAACAGACCCTCCACTGGAGCAGGGACTTCATCTGCCTTGCTCACCACTGTGTTCCCAGGGCCTGGGATAGGGCCTAGCACACAGTAGGTGCTGAGAAATATTTCTGGAATGAACACATAAATGAACTAATGGAATGGCAAAATCTCTAATGTTCCAGAGACTCCTTTGGTCTGGAATCATATTCTCTTTTGGATCTTCTAAGCCAGTGTTTCCTAAGCCAAACTTTTATATGGGGTTCTATTTCTGTAAGATGCCTTATGGAAAAAAAAAAATCCTGTGGTCATATAAGTCTGGGAAATACACTCACTGTATCTTCTTAGAGATATTCAGTGCACATTAGCATTAAATTCTCTGGGAAGTCCCTCAATAAAGAAACTTCATTAATCGATTGCACAATCCAACATATTTGACCACAGTTTTTCTTTTCTTTTTTATATCCTTTAATATCGTTTCACGAAATTAATTTTCAGGAACTCATGTTGGAAAATGCTGCTCTCACTGTTGGATTACACCTTTTTTTTTTTTCTCTGAGTTTGTTGAAATCTTTTTTTCTCTCTCTTCTTCTCCTTCTCCTTCTTTTAAATTTTATCTCTCACCTTATTTGATCTTAGCATTCCTAACTCTGTTCTTGCATGTTCCTCTTCCCATTCACTTTTCCATCCTTCCTTACAGGTCCTTAGTGGAGAACACTCTATACTTCCTGGGCTCAGGCCTATGGACACTGTTCTTAAGTGTCCCCACCACACTTTTGTATTCATCTTTGGTTATGTGACCTTACTTCTATCTTGTGGACATTTTCTTTTAAGTCCAAGTTTTTCAACGATAAAAGGAAGGTTTATCCTATGACTTTTAGCTATTTCACAGATAAGGGTTAAAAAATGTTGTCAATCCATTGACAATTTACCTACCAAATGTCCTTCCCTGAGCCCTGGAGTAGTTACATTTTATGGGTTGGAGTGTGCTTTATCTTCCAGAAAGACTAATCCTGGAGGCCTGGACACTCAACCTGGTGTTCTAGCCATGTGGTAGCCTGAGCTGGACTCCACCACCAGAATGGATTCAGAGAAACTATTACTTGGATAGACATTCGTTCTGTTGGAACCCCGTATCTGTTGAAATGTTTGTTCTCCCCAAATTAAACTACTGGCTTTGAACTAACTTTCCGTTCCTGGTATATCTCCAGGATCCAACCTGTATAATTTAAGTCCCACAGTAAGCATGTTTTGGCATAATCATCTCTCTCTATTATTTCATTTTTCATAGTGCTTTCACATCCATTATCTTATCCAGTTCTCTCAACAACTCTATGAGGCAGTACTACACCCATTTTACATAGAGGAAACAAAAATGCAGTTTCGTGTGGCCAGTGAATAGTGATATTCAAGACTCAACTTCAGATCTTCACTCTTTTGTAGCTACATTTATACAAAAATAAAGAAATGAGCAAATATTTGTAAAGTGCTTTCATGTTTGCAGTGCATTTTTATATACGCTATATAGGATATAAAAATATATATATAATTATATATAGTATATATATATAAAATATATAGGGTAAAATATATAGGATATACATAAAATACATATGATAGTTTATATACTTGCAAGGATCTTATTTAATTCTTGCAAGTATTCTATACAATAGGCAGAGCAGATATTTTAACCCTCATTTTATGAGTGACAAAAACTGAACTCCTGAGGCTCAGGTCATATAACTGGTCAAGGGATTAGATATAAAAACAAGAGCTTCCAAATTCATGTGTCAAATACTTTCAGGTACCCCAAACTCCCTCGTATCCCAGAGCTCTTGGAGGCCACATTACCAGGCGAAAAGATACAAAATATGTGGAAAATTGAATCTAACCAACAAGCTAGGGGTAACAACTGGCTGAGATATTTACGGTATTAGAATTAAATGTTAGAGACCTTCATTTTGTTACCTGAGGGCACTAGCTTTTACAGATGGATGGTGTGTGGAAACACCCGCAGTGTATTCCAAGGGCAGAGTCAATGAGTCAAGGAGATTTTACCCCTTATCTCGGTTCCCTATTCACTGTCTATCCTCATTGTCAGGAAGCTCTTTTTTATTTGTAAACAAATTCCCTCTTGCTGCAATTTGAATCTTTCTCCTCTTGTTCTGCCCCAGGGGAGAGGAACCTGGTTTGTCTCAAACCTTTCTTTTCTGTTTCGCTCTGGCTAGAACAGAGTTGTCTGGGTTTTAGTTCCCCTATTACCTGCGTCCTTGCCTTGAATAGTTCAGTAGAGGAAGCTCTCTCCCTTTAGCCTTTGAGAATCACAGTAATGAATATGAAAGCCATCCTTTTTTTAAAAAAAAAGTTATTTACTACCACTCCAGGCCAGGCTGGAAGAACTCCAGTTAGTGACGGGGTATAGGTTTAAGGTGATGCCAGGACACAGAGCAGGGCTGGGGGTCTTTTCCCTCCCAGAGCTGGATTCTGACAAGGTCTTGGACAAGGCCATGTGGTCATGTCTCTGTCAGTGTGCAAGGTACACTTGGACCTGGCTAAGCGTGCCCGTCTCAGACCCTGGAGGGGCTAGCCCCCTCCGCCTCCGTGAGGATTTGTTCCTGAAGGGAAGTCACCTGGCAACTCATGATTTGGAATTTTCTCCCCTCCCCACATGGAGTAATTTATGGCAAGCCCCAAAATAAGCTCCTTAAAATATCAAAACGTTGTTGTTGTTGGGTTTTTTTCTCCCCCGCCCCCCCGAAGCGTTTTTCATCCAGGCCTCCATCAGGCAAATTTCGGATAAAAGGTGATTAGTGTTTTGGCAGGATTTTCATGAGGCTTTCTCTTGTATTCCTGCCAAAGAGCTTGCCAGGCCCAGATTTGATTAAAATGGCAGTGGGCTCTGCTACTTGAATGTAATTAGAACCATTCATTAAAGCTTTTGCTGACAGTTTGGCAACCTGTGCATTTTTTCAGAGTATGGCCAGCAGCCCATGGAAACAGCTCAGGGGAGGAGCAAGGGCCCAACAGCCCAGGCCGAGCTCGAGGAACAGAACATCCTCGATGGCCAGGAACTTTCTGCATGGCCAGGCTAGCATTCACAGTGACGGAGAGCTCCTTTAATTGGATTAAGGGGGCTGGGAGGGCTGCCTCTTTATGGAAACCAAAGCTAAACAGTAGGTTTTGCAGTGCATTTCGCAGAGAATTTAGTGTGCTTAAGTTCTAATGACATGCACTCTTGGACAAACCCATCACACAAGCACGTAGCTTCCCCGGGCAGTCAAGGCAAATACCCTATTCTTTTTACCTCTGGTGCCTCATACAAGGTCTGACACTTGGTAGATACTCCATAAATGTTAATGAATAAGGAACAGAGGAGAAGTAGGAAAAGAAAATTATTTATTTTGACATCAGTTTTCAGGGGTGTGGCCTCCCTGCCTCCAGCCTTGCCTTCTCCAGTCCATTTGCCACAGTGAGCTTTCTAAAATTGCCAGTCTGGCCATCTTTCTGCTTAAACATTTCAGTGGGTCTCATTATCCTTGGCATGGTGTATGAGGTCCTACATGGCCCTTGATTACCTCCCTGGCTCTAGCTCTCACCACCTCCCCTGCCTTCTCTGCTTTGGTCACTACAAATTCAAGCAGTTCCTGACTTAATCTGTTAAGCCCTCACTTTTGTATGAGCTGCTGCCTCTACCTGAACACTCTCGTGCCATTCTATCTTCATCTGATTCACTTCTGCATATTTGGAGTTCTTTGCTTGAACATCACTTCCTCTATGTAATCTTCCATGTGCTGCTCAAAAGTATTCCTGAACAACTTTTCTGGTCCCTATCACTGTGACCAGCACAATCTACTAAAATAGTCTCGTGTGTGTCTCAGTCCCACTAAGACAGGGACTATGCCTTATTCACCTCTGAATCCTCAGAGCCTGGCTCAGGACTTCAATATGGTTAACTCTCAGTAAGAATTTTTAAATGAATGAACAAATGTGGTTGAATAGAGTGAATCTCATTGATTTGATTTCTAGGTCTTATGCAAAATGACTCTGATGTCATAGTTTGGCTCGCAGATGGTTGGTTCTACCCTTAGCAGGTGGTGCCTTTAAGACAGTTCACAGAATAATCAGGGAGGTATGTGCTTGGCTCCACAAGGAGGCTTCATGCCAGGGAACCACAGCCCAGTGGGATGATTTGGTTGGCAGTGCAAATCCTCCAGCGCCCATTCCCTGACTCATCACTGCATTGCCATTGACTCTTGTGCTTGGTTCTGCCCTTGGCATTGTCCATCCTGACTCCAGAAAATGGTTTTGGCTTTACTCTGCCACTCTAATCTGACCTCTCAGAATGCTGTTTGTCCATTTCAGTCACGCTATATCACACCCTGCAGTCCCGTTTCGCAGGTTGCATAATCAGGTAACGTAGAGGTTGGATGACAGCACTGAGAAGGTCAGTGATACAGCCAAATCTTCTGATACTATATGATGTTGCATGTACCATGGCAACGAGGAGAAAGGTGGAGGTGGTGCCCAGTCATTCTCAGGTGCAAAGAACAAGAAACCTGAAAGATTTTAAAGAGTGGTTCACAGTGGAATTGCAGTGGACTAACAGTGTTTGAAGTCACCTGCCTCTGGCAATCATTTTAATTACCTTTTGTGCCCCACTGCTATCCTTGTTGGCAGCAGTTGGGTTGCTTGCCCTGCTTTGAAAGCATAACCCCATCCAGTTTCAATAGCAAGATGGGATTGTCGATGGGACAATGTGACATGCAGTACTCAGAAATCTTCATACCAGCACCACAGATGTATTGTTCCTGTGAAAAACAAATTATCTAAATATATATATATATTTGTATATTTGTACGTATATATAAATATATCTATTGAATTATATAAATAGATAAATTATACAAATAGATACTTGTATATCTAGACATATGTCTAAATAGATATTAAATAGATACTATAAAAGCTTTGAAAAAATGTAGAATGGAGAACTCACATGAAGGGGACACTTTCACTTAGTTATATACTTACTTCGTTAAGAGAATTTGAAATGATTTTTGGTTTTGGTTTTGTTTTTGTTTTTGCGGTACGTGGGCCTCTCACTGTTGTGGCCTCTCCCGTTGTGGAGCACAGGCTCCGGACGCACAGGCTCAGCGGCCTTGGCTCACGGGCCCAGCTGCTCTGCGGCATGTGGGATCTTCCCGGACCGGGACACGAACCCGTGTCCCCTGCATCGGCAGGTGGACTCTCAACCACTGCGCCACCAGGGAAGCCCTGAAATGATTTTTAAAAAAATTTTAACGTTATTCTACCTTTGTTTAGCAATTTTACTTCCAGTATTCTATTCTAAAATGATAACTGAACAATGTATGTAGGTTGTTATTATGTATAAGGGTGTTCATTGCAGCAGCATCTGTGTACATAATAGCAAACATTGGAAATAATATAAACATTCAATAATGGGCACTGGTCAAGTAAATTGTGGTATTTCCTTAGAATGAAATTCATGGAGCCATTAAAAATAATCTTGTAGAAAAATACTTACTGATATGAGAAGTCATTCACCATATATTGCTGAGTGAAAAAAAGATGAAACAATATATACATCATGATATAATTTTCATTTACTAAATGTATATGCATAGAGAGAAACAAAGTCTGGAAGGGATACAACAAAATGTTATCTGTGACTTAGAGATAGGTTGAAAAGTATCTTAATTTTCTTTTTGTTATATGTATTTTCCAATTTTCCTACAATGGAAAGAAATCACATTTATAATAATTTAAAAAGTTATAAATCAGAATTGTGCCGCCTGGAGTTTAGCACAAACATGGGGCTCCAACTGGGGCTTTGCCATTGCCAAGGAAAGCGGAGAAACCAACTGTTTGGTTTCACACATGATGTTGGCGAGACTGCAGCCAAGGGCAGCATTTGTGTTTGAGTGTGACCATTGAGACCAATGCCCGGGAACTTGATCATCACTCACGCCCACGTCCTTTCCATATTGTTCCCAGTCTGGTTAAGATGCTGCTCAGAAGATTCATATTTCGCTCAGGAGAGAGAAGTCTGAATCAAATTGGTTTTTTGCTAGCTACACCACGTATTTGCACCAATATTTATCCCATCTGTTCTGAGAGTCTGCTCCCCACTACTTACCAAAACTTTCACGAGCTCCCCAACATTTATAAATTCTTTGGCCTGGCATGTAAGGTCTTATCAGGTCTGCCCCCAGCCTGCTTTCCCACCCATCTCTCCCTCAAGTTCCTTTCAGGTAACTTCTGCTCTAACCAGTCATGACTGCTCACCATTTTCTAAGGGCTCAGAATGCTTTCAGCTGCTGTGATCAGAAACCCAAACTGACTTCTAGAAAAAGGAAGTATATTCTCTCACATAACAGGGATTCCAGAGATTGGGTGGGCTACAGGGATGATTGACTTAGCAGCTCAGCGATGTGATCAAGGACCCCACCTCTCTGCTCTGCCAGTCTTGGTATTGGATTCAACCTCAGACCAGAAGCAATTGGCTGCAGCAGTTCCAAGCATCATATCCAAACATGGTGACATCTTGAAGAGAGAGGAACACCATCTTTCCTGTGGTTTTCCCTTGGGATAAGAAGACTATTTAGCCCTCCTAGAAAATTCCCCTCGTATCTCATTGGCCAGAAACAGAACACATGCTGTTCCCAGACTGATCACTGACATCAGGAGTGGCATTACTCTTCAGCCAGTCAGGGCCATGCTTAGAGCTGGGAGAGGAGTCAGTCTTTCTGACACATGCGGCTGCGTGATGGAAGGGTGGAAATCTGAAAGAAATCTTGGGCCCTTTTAGGAAGAAGGGAAATGCTGGATGGCCACTCCATCAAACTGACCTTTCTATCTCATGTGTTTGTTCACACTGGTTCCCCTGCCTAGAATGCCCTTCTTGCTAATTCTTCTTGTTCAGATTTTAGCATTTTGTCCATCTTTCACAGCTTGACTTAGTCTACGTCTTCCATGAAGACTCTGGTCTCCCTAGCTAATTATAATGTCTTTTCCTTTGGAATTAAAACTGCAGTATGTTTTATTTTTTCCTAATCGCCTTTAACATAGTCTGCTATATATTGTGGTTGTATGTGAGTGTGTCTGTTTTTTAAACATGCTAGGGATTATGAGTCAATGTATTTGATAGAATAATTATTACTCAAGGTCAGTGTGACCAACGTATAGTTTCCTATGCAAGGCATGGCATATGTGCCTCTATTCTCCTCTCCCATGTGTACAGCAGATAGAATTAATTGTAGCACTATTTTTAACTAAGCCTGCACTCAGCCTCAGAATCATTCTCAACATGGTGCTCCAGGAAGCCATTATTAAATGATTAGGGCTAATGCTGCAAACAAAACCTATTTGCCGTTTTTGGCCTAGTGTGTGTAAGGTACAGGTCAGTCTTCAGGAGCAAAGGTAAGAGTCATGGTGGAATAGATACAGGGATAAGCAGTACATGGTCCCCTGGATCCAGGAACTTACAGCCTAGGGAAGAAACATACAGACTCTTCAAAAGCAAGGCATGAGGTGAAGAGTGCCATAGAGAGGTCCTCACAATGAGCTGTGTGAATGTGGGATATTAGGGAAGACTTCTTGGAGGAGGGATCTCTCCAGTTATTCTGTGTTCAGTATGCACACTTAATCAATCCCCTGTTCTGAACATTTAGATTATGTCTTTAAAGAAATTTTTTTTATTTTGACCTTTTAATTTTACTGCACTCTTGTCAAAGCCCTGAGATAGAGGTGAGACAAGTATTTGTTCAATATGATTAATAATACCAGAATGAATAAAGTAGTCAAATTTTCATATATTTTAAATTATTCATGTAGTATAAATTCCTAGAAATAGAATGGCTAAGACAAAGAGTATGTACATCTTAGGGATGTACATATATATTATTAGGGATATACATATATATTCATTCCTTGTGGGGTCTCAATTATGTAAATATATCATAGTTTATTCAATTGATTCTTGGGCAGTATGCAGTGAGTAGCCTTGTACCTATATCTTTTTCTATTTTTTCCAGTGTGTCTTTGGGTTAGAGTCCTAGAATTGGGATTTTAGGTGAAAGGGTAAACACATACATGTTAATATTTATAGATATTAACAAATTCCCCTCAATAGAGGTGGTATCATTTTACATTCCCACCAGCAATGTATGACAATGTCTGTTTCCTAAATCTTGCCAACAGTCAAACTTTTAGAATGGCATTTCAATGTCCTTTGCATTTGTTTCCTTTAATTCGAGTTATATTAAGCATCTTTCATATGGTTAGGAACCATTTGCATTTTTTCCATGCCAGTCTTGCTCATTTTCCTATAAGTCATTTCTTTTTTTATTTCTATTTATGGTTTTTTATATTTAGGAATATTAACTTGTTTCTGTGATATAAGTTCATATTTTTTCAGCTTGTCATTTGTCTTTTACTATATTTTGGTGTGTTTTTGCTCTGTAAAAGTTTTATATGGACAAATATATCAATCATTTTCTTATGGCCTCTAGACTTTGAATTGATCCATGCCTTCTTACATATGGTTTGTCTCTTTTTTCTTCCTTCCTTTGTTTCTTCCTTTGTTTCTTTCTTTGTTTCTCTCTCTTTCTCTCTCTCTCTCTCTCTCTCTCTCTCTCTCTTTCTTTCTTCATCTAAAACTCTGATTCAATTAGAATTTATCCTGGTATATGATGTGAGGAATGGACCAAATTTTATCTTTTCCATCTGGCTGTCCTTTATCCCAGATCATCTTTTCTCTATGATTTGTTTTATCATATAATAAATTTTCTTTTAAACTGGGGCTATTTCTAGATTTTCTATTATCTTCTGTTGGCCTATTTATATGCCAATACCACAATTTAATTATCAAACTTTTAAAATATATCTAATACCTGATAGGGGTCTCCCCAATCCCCAACTGCTCTTATTTTACAGAGATTTCCTAACTACTTTTGCCTGCTTATTTTTGAAATGAACTGTATAATCAACTTGTCAAGGTTTGGGGGAATAAAACACCTGGTGATATTTTTATTAGGATCATGATAAATTTGTAGTTTAACTTAGGGATAACTGACTTTTCTGAATTTGAGGCTTTCTAACCAAGAACATCTTTCTGTTTACAAAAATATATTTTTGTGTCTTTGGGGAATGTGTTTTTTGTTTTTTTTTCATTTTTCTCATAAAGTTTTAGACATTTCTGATTAGGCTTATGCTAGGTACTTGTTTGTATAAACAGGCTTTGTCTTCCCTTTTATGTTCTAACTAGTTGGTGTTTGTAAATACGAAGGTTCTTATTTTTATATATATGTTTTTACTTTGACGTAATTTCAGACTTACAGAAAACATGAAAGAATAGTACAAGGAACTTCCATATACGTTTTCCCCATTTGCCCCATTTGCTTTATCGTTCTGTCTCTGTCTCTCTCTCTGCCTCCCTACCCTCCCCCCCCATATATATGGTTTTGTTTTTGTTTTCCTGAAATTATTTTGAGAGTAAGTTGGAGATATCATGATCTTTTACCACTAAATATTCAGTGTTTCCTAAGAACGAGGACATTTCTTTTCATAACAACAGTCTGGTTATCACGTTCAGAAAATTTAACATCACAATACTACTATTTAATCTACAACTGATATTTAATTACTTGAGTCAATAATGTCCTTTATATTTTTTGCCCCTTCCTTTCCATCCTCCTCACCCCACCCCCTTCCAGTCTAGGACCTAGTACAGGATCACACAATGCAGCAGTGCATTCAGTTGTGTGTTTCTTTAATCTCTTTATTCTAGAACAGTTCCTTGGGCTTTTGTTGTTGTTGTTGTCTTTTGTCTTTCTTGATCTTGGCATTTTTGAAGAGAACAAGACAGTTATTTTGTAAAATGAAAATTGTCAATTTGATTGACATTCAGTTTATTTATGATTAGATTCAGGGAAAGACAGCTATTGATTTTCATATGTTGAGTTTTATAATGTGCTACTGTACTACATTCTCCTATTATTTGTGGTAGTTTTTTTCTGAAATCTCTTGGATTTTCCAGATACAGAACCAGACCAGCTGCATATACATAGAGGTAGTTTTATCTCTTCCTTTCCAATTCTCATTCCTCTGTTGTCAGAGACACAGGAGGGCATTTGGACCTTGCCCTCTGAACAATGCTTAAATCTTTTCTGACTGCCTCCGACTGTAGATTCACAACTTGGGAAGGACTAACATTTCCAAGAGTAATTTGCTTTTCCCAAAGTATATATATGTGGATAGGCGGTGATGGTGGGTGGCAGGATGGAGAGCACCTGTGCTCCTCAAATCCCCAAGTAAAACAGGGTCAGTGGGGGAAGAGGAGAGTTATTTGCTACAGAGTACAGAGATGCGTTCATTGATTTTAAAAAATTTAGTAAGAATACACTGTGTGTCACAGCTTGTGCTGGGTGATAGGACTATAAAAAAGGTTGATTAGCAGTTGGGAAAAAAATTCATTTAGACTCTATTTTATATCACAGGTGAATTATTCCAGGTATAATAAAAGGTCAAATATAAAAGAAAGCCAAATCCAAACAAAAACCATAAAACTTCCAGAAAAAAACTCCCAGGGAAAAGCAAGGAAGATTACAAAGGATTAAAGAAGTCACAAAGAACAAAGACTGGCAGATTGACTATGTAAAAATTAAAACACTTTGGCATAACCAAAATTAAAAGGCAAACTATCAGAATAGAAAGTTAACATTTACTTGGAAAATACACATGAGTGGAAACAAAAAAAAACCCCACTAAGTACCTCAGTACCTAAATGAACAAAGAAATGCAAACTAGAACCATAATGAGGTGTGGACTTTTTTGCTTATTAAAGTTAATTGTGTGTGTGTGTGTTATGGTAGAGAGAAATATTTTCATTTTAAAGTTAGATGCCGAAATCCCATAAATGGGAAAGTCATCTTTGTTGGAAAAATAAATCACTTTGGTAGGAAGGGAAACCCCCAGGGCATGGTCTGAATGGGCCTGGGTGAGAGAAAGAGATGAATTGCTCTGTAGAGCAAAGTGGGAAGGACTTTGAGTTTAGGGGACAGTGGGTATGGGTGTGTGTTCGGGTGGGGAGTGGTTCTGAAGGGGGTGGGGTAAGAAAGACTGAAGAATGAAAGTCATAAGGAGAGAATAGGGAAGCAATTTGGTCTCTGTGGGAATGGCTTATGAAATTTGGGGACAGAGATGTGGTGTCTTCTGTTAAATTTTAAGTTATCTGCTGAGCTATGCTAGAATCCTCAGTAAACATCTACTTCACACAGCTGCCTCATGAGAAATTACATTGCTTTAAGGAAATCAAGGAAAAGGGACTGTTTTCCCATTTGGGCTGAGACATAACTAAAAGAAGGAAATAGCCCCAAGAGGTGAGAGGCAGCTGAGATTCAGTGGCAAAACTGGCTGCTTCAAACAAAAAGAGATAACAGATAAAATAATTTTTAGATTAAAAAAAAAAACAATAGATGGCTATAGTAGAAACCAAAAGGGAAAGTTTTAAGGGGCAGAAATAAGGGCACCCAGAGTGGTCAGGAATGGTTGAAGCCGCTTGGCCCGTGGAAGCTGATACACATGGGAGCACAATGCACAAAAGGCAGGAGTTCACCGTGCTTCAGGCTTGGCAGGGATGTGCCCACCGTCAAGCACGTCAGTACAGCAGTCAAGCTCGTGGTTCTCGAAGTGTGGTCCCTGAGCCAGCGGCCGCTGCCTCCCCTGGGGAATGTGTGATGAATGCCAATTCTTAGGTCCCATCCCAGAACTACTGGATCAAAACTCTGGGGATGAGCCCCCAAATCTGTCATAACACAGTGATTCTGTTGCACATGAGAGTTTGAGAACTGGTTTAAACTATAGCTCAGAGTGGAGATTCCAGTAGTTATTATTTATTCATTCATCAATTTATTTAACGTACATTTATTGAGTGCCTGTTGTGTGCCAGACATGGAGTACAGAGAAGAACAAGGATAAAGTCCCAGTTCTGGTACCATCCTGTAAAGATTTTAGCATTTTCTTTGTCATTCTCACATGCCCCACATTATGTTAATTATCAATTCTCCTTCCAGTGGGTCAAGGCTGAAATCCTCAATGCCGTTCTTTTCTTCTCATACTCCACCTCAGGAAATCTTGTTGACTCTACCTTCAGAATATATCCATAATTCAGCCTCTTATTATCACCTCCACTCTCCTTATCTTGGCCCAAGCCACTATCATCTACAATAATTGAGGTGAGAGATGATGAAGGTTTGAGCCAGGGTCAGAGAGAAGGTAGAGCAGTAATCAAGTACAGCATTGCCTCAACACATCACCTGAGTGATATACATACAGTTCAAGTCACACTCTTCTGCTAAATAACCACGTGACTTTGTATCTCACTCAGAGCAAAAGCCCGTGTTCTTAGAATAGTAGACAAGGGTCTCCAAGGCTATGCGTGATTATCCACCACTCCCACTTCAGTGTTAATTCAGCAGCTATGTTGGTCGCCTTGCTGTGCTGTTTCTCTAACACAACAGAGAGACCCCTACTTCATGGCCTTGGCACTAGCTGGTTCCTCTGTCTTGAACACTCTTCTCTCAAATATTTGCATGGCTAATTCACTCACCTCCTTCGGGTCTTGACCCAGATGTTACCTTCTCAATGGCCTTGACTATCTTACTTAAAAGTATAACCCCATGCTTACTGCTTGTAGTCCTGATTCCCTTCCTCCTGCTCTCCATTGTTCCCACAGCACTAGCTTCAAAGGTGTGATACTATTTACTTACGCCTTGTCTGTATCCCCCATTAAAACAGAAGCTCCCTGAGGCCAAGATCTTTGTCTATTCATTCTCTGCTGTAAACCAAGTACCCAGAATATTGTTTGGCAAGTAGTGGGCACTGAATAAATATTTACTGAATTAATAAATAAAATGTTTAATGTTTGTTGCTATTATAAATCAGCTTTCTTTTGTGATAGTTTATGGCTATTTATCTCACGTTCTCAGGAATTAGTTATTATGTATCTATTTGACATTCTGCCACTTTGTTTACCTTACTTAGATTTTAGGTGGATTCCCTTGGATTCTTAGAAGGTGATTTTTCTATTTTCCTTTTCTACGTGAATTCCCTTTTGTGGGCATCTCTATAGAGCATCTCTAATGTAATTAAAAACTATAATATCCTGTTCTTTCAGGGGGCATGGCTTTCTGTGGTTTCTCCATCGAGAATGATATTAACTTGCTTGTATATGTATTTTATCTGTGTGTGCATGTATGTGTTGTGTGTGTGTGTATAAGCCATTTTTGCTCTTCAGAAATGCACCAAGATTTTTACCAAGTACATGGTTTTGTGTGTCTCCTGAGAAGCACTGTTGTCTACTAGAAATATACAAGCTAGTCAGTTTACAGCTGCTTCTGTCTCACTGAATGTTTGAGCTATTTCCCACCCCCATGCCAGATTTCCCTCATCTGTAAAATGTGAACTGGATGAGCTATTCCAAAGAGAGCTGTTTCTTACCACTCTCATGGCAGCCACAAAACCTAATTTTTGCTTTGTCTATTGAAGTGATAGATTAAGCTAATAATTTTCCTTGTGTTGAACCAATTTTGCACTTTTGATGGAATCGTTCCTTACTATAGTCTCTGGCATGTAAACAATGGTCCATGAATGTGTGTTGAAGGCGGGAGGAAGAAAGAAATGGCAATGAACAGATCATGAGATTTTCGAATAGAAAGAAGTTAGGTTGAAATCTAATTTCTCCCAATAATATGCTGTGAGATTTAGAGTCTCAGTGTCATTTTTTGAAAAGGAAGATACTTATCTAAAATATTTATTGTGACAATTAGATGAGATTATAGAAGTGAAAGCTTTGCAAACTGTAAGATGCCATGAAAATATTATTATTATTATTGTAACAAAAATATAAGGGCTTACTAAATTCAGTACACCCTATCAGTATTACCAATTGAAAGAGCACATCAGATTTCTTCTGCTACTCTTAGCTCATGATGTGTAATCCAAATATATCTGGCTTCCAAGCACTACCCCCCCAATATCCACTGCCTGATCTGGTTTACCAGTATTATAGATATGCTTTCTAGGACTTCATATCTCCTGTGGCCCTATCACGAGAACCAAAGACTTCCACATTTTGGCAGATGTTGCGCCTGACATATAGAAGGACTTAATACTAATTAACCATTGATTGACTGTTTGACACGAGTATTGGCATTTCTTGGGACTTGGGTGAGGAATTGACAAAAATCACAAAAATCACATTAACTCTAGTTATAATTCACTGCCTTTGTCTTTTTCATACAAGTTGGCATATGTATTTTCATCAAAGGCAGTTGTAGGGACTCTCAGAGTAAGGTACTAAGCTGGTGAAAATATCTTAAAAGGATAAGCAGCTGTAGTGGAAATACCTTTTAATTGAGGGTTAGGAAACCTGATTTTTCTCGCCCCCAGCTCCACCTCTGGCTCTGAGAATCTGAGCAAGTGTCTTAACATCTTTACATCAGTTTCTTCACCTTTATAAGAAGAGATTTAACAAAGATCTCAGGGGCCTTCCCGGCTCTGAAAGTCTATGACTCTAGGTAACGGAATGAAATCTTAACACTGAAAACTCTTAAAACCACTCAAATAAAAGTTAATAAAATTTAAAAGATAAAATGGTAATATCACTCTAAAGCAGATTAAAGTTAGAAAGGAGTCTTAACACATTTAAAAAGTAATTAGTTGAAAAAAGCAACCACATGCAAAAACTAAGACCCAGCCACAACCTGAGAGCTATCAAAACAATGAAAAACTTCCCTGAGCTTCAGTTGACTTTCAATTCCATAAAGAGCTGAAAAGAAAAAGAAAGAAAAAGTTAATTAAATTCTTAGTTTTTTAAAACCAGGTAAAACAAATTTAGTATCACAGTAAACCACATTTTAAATAGTACACATGTACTATTAGATGTACTAGAATTAATTTAGTACAGTCCATGGACGGCTGGCAGTGGAGGCTACCGGAGCTAAGCCTGCCCTTGGAATCATACATGTCATCTCAAATGACAAGGCACTGGGTGGGGGGCGGGGGGCTACGTGCAGCTGGCGAGCCAGGCACTTCTTGGCGGAAGTCCCCAGGCTGAGCCCCTTCCCCAGCAATTCCCCAGTTCAGCAGGAGCCTGGAGCTTTCACGAACTCCTGCTGGTCAGAGGGGAGGGGTATCAGACACGGCTGACCCCGGCACTACTTCTCCTCTCCAGTTGATCAGAATTGAACATGCTGACAGCTCCACATACCTGTTAGGTTTGGAACTCACAGCTGCTCATTTCCTGGCAGTTGATAAAAGCCTGGAGCAAATATGTCTGAGAAGAGCTTTGGCAATGTGTGAGAACACTTGATCTAAGCCCTCTGACAGCCTGGAGAAATGCTGAGAATGCCTTACGCAGCTTGTTTGCAGAAATCTGCAGGACTTCCATCTTGCATCTAGGTTTACAAAGTGGTTACCTATGAACAGGAAGTATGAAAACAGTGAGGCAAGCTGGCAGAACAACTTGAATAAACACCCTGATTTATCCTGCACTATTCTCTCTTCTACCTGAACAGAACCTCCTGTCTCTGAATTACCTTTTATTTGGATAGAGATGGACCATACTGTGTAGGAACATAAACCTCAAGAGTACACCAATCATTCATTTGTTCAACAAAACATTTATTGAGCACCTTCTGCGTGCCAGGCACTGACCTATGCACCAGTGAATGTTTTGATACAGATTTCCAGAACATCCTTTTTTATTACATACCTTCATTATACTATTTGTGTTCTAGCACGAATATCCGTAACAGACACAAACACACAATACTTCAGAATCAATTCACAATGTGTATGTAGTTTGACGCTAATATATCCAGTCTAGATTAGAGAATATTCACTTGAAAACTGCAGTTGTAAATTTGAATTCATTATTTGTTGTCCAATCAACATTATAACAACATTAAGAGAAATTAAGATGTTATTGTGGGAACTGCTGACCAAATATGAAGGGAGATTTGACACCCCAAGTGCAGGAAAATGGTATGGATGTAAACTTAGAGTGTTCAAAAAAGCGTCCTTTCATAAGTGATGTTTAAACTGAGACTGGAGTATAAGAGGAGCTGGCCACGCAAAGGGAGTGGAAGAGAGAGAGCATTCCAGGTAGAGAGGACAAAAGGTACAAGGGGACAGACTTCAGGGGGAGAACAAGTGAATGATGTCACGTGATGCAGAAGGGTGAAGGAGGAAAAAGTGCAGGAAGAGGCTGGAGGTGTAGATGGGGAGCAGAAAAAGGGGGTGATGTCATCAGATATTTATCTTAAAAATGCTACATTGGACTTCTGGTAAAAAGCCTGTTTACTATAGTGCCCAGTTTGTAACCTATTGAAATAATCCAAAGAACATAAATAGTGAAGAAAACTGCATCTCCAACAAATATAGTTAGAGCTACAACTTCCAACTCATAGGCAAAAGAGAATATCTGCCAAATCAGTGAATTCGGGATCAGTTTGAAGAAGGATGCTGAGAGATGATATGTAACCCCGCAGACCTCAACATGGTCCAGATTTCTCTAAAAGTAAACGAGATGGACATCAGTTGTGACTTAGGGATTTTTTTGTGAGCCAGACCTACCTCCTATCTGGGTTATCTGCTCAGCTGAAATGGGCAAACAGTGAAAATTAAGAAAAAGATTCTCTTAATATCTTCAGAAACAATGTGTCTGGACCAAAGCTGTCAGCTGCTCCAGATCACTCCTCTGCCCCAACCATACACATCACTTTTGAGCAAACAGAAGACTAGGTAGAACTACCCTCTTCTCAAAGGACAGGTGAATAAAAGAGACCCATTGTGGGTCCTATCCATAGACACTACAAAAAATAAAAGAACAAGGAAAGTGAAGAAGTGAAAAGCAGCTGAGAAATTCACATCTGACATAATCATTGCAGCTATAAGAGAAAATTACTCCAGAACGTAGAAAAAAGTCAGATACTTTTTCATCCCTCAGAGAAGTTTAAAGAGAACACAGCCCCGTTGAAAAGGAAGGCACAACAGAGAGATAAGGAGCTCAAGGAAGAGATTCTAAGATGGCCAAAGGAGAAAAAGTGAGCTAACAATGTTAGGAAAGAAACTGAACACACAGTAACACTACTATGGAAAGATAAGTCACCTTTGAAACTGCCATAACTAGAGCATGAGTAAATTCAGGAAAATGGAAAGAAGATGTTTATAAATTGTTAGAAGGAAAAACTATGGACATGGAAGAGAAACACCAACCAACATAAGCATGTTAGAGTTTCTGGAAAAGAACATGAGACAAACATGCATTGCAAGATATCATAGAAGAAAACTTCTATAAACCAAGAGCTGAACCTGCAGGAAAACAGAGCACTCATTCCAGAAAACAAAAACAAAAAAACCCAAGATACTAAGAACAAAAAAACCTTGAAGCATATATTGAGTTACTGCGATGATAAAGAGTGTTGTCGCTGTAATTTTTATTCTATGTAAAGTATTACAAGTAAAAAAAAATCAACTGGCCTCTGATTTCTCCATCATGACATTCAGTGTCAGAAAACTGGTACACTGTGTGCACAGCTATAGAGAATGTTCTACACAAACATTTTATATCCATCAAATTATTATTTACATATGAAGGTAATAGGCAGATATCCTTTAAAAAAAACAAACAGAAAAAGGATTCAAGGAATGCAGCAGCCATGAGCCCTTCTTGAGAAAAAATATCAATCTATAGACAAAATCCAGTGGATTGTCCTGGGACATAGACCACAGTACTGATTTTTTCCCATGTGTCCTTGCGTTCATTTATCTAATAATAGTAATATAAAAGCAGTGGGAGAAGCACTAGTAATAATAATAATAGCAGCTACCATTTATTTGATGCTTCCTAAATGCTAGGCACTTTACACTCATTATCTCACTCAATCCTTACAGGGTCCTAAGGAGTAGTAGTAGTATCACCCCATTTAGGTGTTAGAGAAACACCTAAAACTCAGGAGCAACAGTTTTAGAGCTAGTAAGCAGCAGACCCACACGTTGATGCTTCATTTTCTGACTCTTCCATTTATATCTTTTATCACTTCAACCTCTGTGACTTTTTCTTGTGCGTTCTGAGAGATTGCCCCAAGTTTACCCTCCACATTACAGATCTGATTTTCTGAAGTTAGTTCTGTCCTTTACTGCCTTTGCCAATTATCAAATTACTGTAGCACTGCCTTTACATATATTATTTAATTAACTATTTCATTACATATATATTGTCTTACCATCTCAACTTTCATCTCTTCTTTCTTAGAATCTTTGCTCTTATTTCCTCAAGGGTATAAGGCAGACTATCTCTAAAATTTACTTCCATGACCTGAATGAAATATACATTTTAAGAATGGCCCTTCTGTATCTCTGAGTGCTACATTTATCTTCTATGTTGTAGAAAGTTTTTTAATAGTCCCTCTGTGGTGTGTGCATGTGTGTTTATATCTGAGTATTTTGTCCTGTATTTGCCCAAAATTAAGGTGGATGAATTCTTAGATCTTACTTGGATGGACTTAATCTTTAAGTCTTCAACTGGAGGGCTGGTTGACCATGTAATCCTAGCTCAGGGATGCAGCTATCAGGAGAGATCTTGTACCAGGGGAGCTTTATGTTGACAAAACTTTCTGTACCCAGATCTCTTTCTGTCTTGGCCTCCATTCCACATAGGTAGAGTGTCTGTGTCTGACACCCTTCCTGTCTTACACATCAGGGAATGTCTGGCCATATCAGAGAAGAGCAGAGAGGTACCTGATCAGGGAGAAACCCTGCTCCTTTGGGCTTTGTGCTGGGTGCCGCAGGTTTCCTCTGGGCTGCCAGCACAGGTGATTCTCAAATATTTTTGTTTTCAAGTGAAGAGGTCCCTGATCTCTCACGGCCCAGTCTGGCCTCTAGCTTGAACCCCTCAGGAATTGGGGGTGCCCTTTGCCTTGGAGATTTCCTTCAGTCAGATGCCCAGTTGTTCAATTTGAAGATCAGAAACTCCTCAAAATTTGTGATATGTGCTTGAGATTCTACTCTGTCATCACAAGCGATGTTAAAAATTTGTCATTAGATAATTTCAGCTGGTTTCTTAAAGGATCTCAATGTCTATATACCCAGCAATATATTTCTCTCCAACATCCTTCCAATATTTTAGCTTTTGACATCTGCTCCTGGTCCCTCAGTTGGGGCAACCTCATCAGATGTTCTTCTCTGGCTTACTGGATTCAAATCCACACGCGACTCCTGGCTCAGTACAGCCTCCTAAGGCCACTGTTTGTTGCACTTGTGGAGAGAGCTCTGCCAAGGAGAGTTCAGTGGCACCTCTAACTGGATAGTTCTGTCGTCGCTTCCATTCAGGCTTGGAAAGTTTGGACAGATCTCAATTATTTACTAAGATCTTAATTTATATTACATTTTGGATAAGATTTTATTTGAGATAGATCTTAATTCTTTGTCATATTTGCTTCAATTATTTCTCACTTATCTGTTTTCCTTTTTTCTTCCTTTTCTTTTCTTTTTTTAAATTAATTCATTTATTTATTTTTAAATTTATTTATTTATTTATCTTTGGCTGCATTGGCTCTTCACTGCAGCGCGCAGGCTTCTCATTGTGGTGGCTTCTCTTGTTGCGGAGTGCGGGCTCTAGGCGCAGGGGCTTCAGTAGTTGTGGCGCGTGGGCTCTGTAGTTGTGGCTCATGGGCTCTAGAGCACAGACTCAGTAGTTGTGGCATGCAGACTTAGTTGTTCCACAGCATGTGGGATCTTCCTAGACCAGGAATCGAACCCGTGTCCCCTGCACTGGCAGGCGGATTCTCAACCACTGCGCCACCAGGGAAGTCCCCTTCCTTTTCTTTTAAATGAAAGTGTTCAGCTCAGTTTTAAGATGCTTTGTGACCTAAAAGGGATCAGGGTCTGGAGGGAATCAAAGTTAATTTAGAAGTTGAAAGCCCATGTCTATGTTTCCTTGGCAGAATTGAAAGTGACTAAAAGGTTCTGTCAGTGTGATTCAACCCAGCTATTTTGTAAAGCCCCAGGCAGGGTGATGATGGGAGAGGACACCCAGAAATAGCAGCCTCGTCAATCATGAGTACAACTTATCAAGGCCACAGTCAATTGAATAAACCTGTTCTACTTAAGTCTAGTTGTGCTAGGGTTGTGACATGCCCATGGATAAGGAGAGAATTTTCTCAGTAAATGATCAGGGTGGAACGGTCTCTACCAAAGGAAAAGCTGATTCCCAAGAAGGGGAAAAAAAACAGGCTAACGTTTTATGTAAAGGCAAAACTGGAAGTTACTGGGCCCTTTATATAGCTGTTTCTCTATTAGAATTGGATTCTAAAGAAAAGTGATTCAACCATTCTGGTGTCCTGAGGCCTCTGAACCAATTATCAAGGCAGGAATGTAATGAGTGATCAAGCACTCTATAGTTCCCTGCTTCTCTACCAGGAGGCTTTGGCTGGGCTCCCAGCAGAAGGTTCTGCATGTTTGACAGGATGAAGTGTCTTGTGAGCACCAAAGGGCTGTTCTGTTCAGCTAGCAGAGAGAAGCAGCTATTTGGAGTATAAGGAGGACAGTGATGGGGGCAGCTGATGTGACATCAGCTTTGGCAGGGGAGGTGCTGATAGCAGTGGTTGGGATATGGAGTTGTGTTGACAGAAGTCTCATCAGCAGACACCAGAGCAGCAGGCAGGCGCTTGTGTGAGTTGCCCCGGATAACATGCTCCTCTCCCAGTGAACTTCCAACATGCATGACATCTAGGTAGAAGTCAAGCGAAAATGCACTGATGCTGCCCACTACCAGTGGAGAAACAGCAACTGGCTGTTTTGCTTTGCTACTTGCAAACAGTCTTTCAGAATCCAGCCATTCATAAGTAGTAGAATTTCTGTACTCAGGCAAAAAACCAAATAACTGAAGGCTTTTTATTACAGGTAGTCATTCATGTGGCAACCACCATATTTCTTCAAATGTAAGATAATATTGGTTGTATGATACACAATTATTCCACTTACACTAAGAAAGAAAAATACTGCCATTTAAACTATGACATACTAGTGATTGAAAGTTGCAGCCTGATTTCAGAGATGTTTAAAAGTAAAAAAAAAAAAAAAGTGCATCTGAGAACTGGTGAAATACTGTGTATGTCAGGCACTGTGCTAGGCATTGAACTTAGGGCTACAGACAAGATAGATTTCAAGAAACTTAGAGTCTGGGGGGAAGATAGATGCTGAAAAAGCAATTACATGTGTGATTGCACTTGCTGGAGGAGTACAGGAGTCTTCTCCAAGAAAATGACACTAAAGTTGAGCCCTGATGGGGGAGCAGGAATTAGCAAAATGAAGGCAAAGGTAGAACTTTCTAGGAAGAGGGATTAGCATGTGCAAAGGCTCTGAGATGGGGAAGGTACAATGTGAGCAAGGGTGAAGGTAACTGGAAAGAGAGTCAGGCAAGGACAAATCACGTGGGGCATCAAACCCACAATAAGGAGTTAGGTTTATCTAAGAGCAGTGGGAGACCACAGAGAGGGTTTAAAAGTACAACAAGATCAGATTGTGTTTTGTAAAAATCACTTTACTTGTGGTGTTGATATGAGAGAAGCATAAGAACAGGTACAGGGAGATGAGCTGGGAGATTTTTGCAGCACTTTAGATAAGAACAGGTAATGGTTTATAATGGCGTGCTGGCAGTGTGGATGGAAAGTAATGAGGACTCGAGCATATTTTAAAGGGACCAACAACTGCTCTGTTTTGCTTGATTTTTTTTGGGCAAGGGGGAGGGGAGTCCAGCTGGCATCCAGGGAAACAAGAATATGGACTAAAGAAAATTCCAGCTGCAGACGGAGTCAGCTTCTGATTTTCCAGTGTTAATTATGACTTGCTTGGAAAACAAAGGTTCTTTACATTTGGATTTTTAGTAAACCAAGATACACTGCTCTACTGGGGCAAAAATGATTCCAGTGTTTCAATCAGAAATCAGCCTCCTCAGATTTATTTAATTACTTCTCTAGAAATTATTGCCATGACCTTAGATAACTTCATGTTTATGACCATAAATTGTGAAGTTTTATATATTGAATTATGTTTTAAAAATTTTAGAAGCATCCTAACAGAAGCAGTCACTTAAGGAAGCTTTTAGCCAGGAAGTATTTCTAATTTGTATGGGAGTATTAAGGACATGTTTATAAAGTGAGAGACGATTGTAGTGTCCTCAGAAAGCACTGCCCTAGCAATAAAAAGGTCTGGTTGAGTCCCAGTTTTCTTAACTCACTACCTGTGTGACATTGAGCAAGCCATCCAAATACATTTCATCTGTGAAAGAAAGGAAGCGGATCTCTCTACCTGCCTTGCAGGGTTATATGAACACCAAATGAGATTCATAGCAAATAATCATTGGGCTCCTATTTTGTACCAGAGACTATGCCAGGCAGAAGGGATACAATGCAATGGTGCACAAGACAGCCAGCCTCCGTCCTCAAGAAGCTTCTCATTGCAGAAAGGAAGTTGCACACTATAAACTACTATAGACATGTAAGGTAGTACTATCATCAAACAGTAGTAGTAGTAGAATTTCTTAGCAGACAGTGTTGGACTTCAATCTTGTTAAGGAATAATTTTCAAAGAGATAAAATTATGACTCTCTTTCAAATATGAAATAAACACAAGTCAAATATCTTATTCAACTCGCTAATTAATGAGGGAGCCACTAAGATGTTAAAACCATTTAGAAGAGCATTTGAGAAGTATTTATAGCAATGTTAAGATTGCTGGGTTAGATACAAAATCTGTCAGTATTCCAACAGGACCATAAATCATAACCCATTGAGGTATCTGTTCCACCAAACAAAAGTCATTTGCATTTCTGTCAGACAAGAATCAGACCAAAAATTGGTCTAAAAACAATCCATAGGCAAGACCCTGCTAAAAGGGTCTGTGGCCACAAAGTGGAGACTATGTCAGGAGCAAACAGTGAGCACTGGGGCAGTGGCTGGGTGAGGATATTTCAGAGACCAGATATGGCCACAGTAGGAAGCAGGAAGAGGAGTTAGCCTGGTGTCATCTTGGATTCCCCCAGGGAAGACTGCCTGGAAATATAATGGGAAGGGCCTCCAGATACTCAGGAGTTGAAGTGGTCTTCACTCACATCAAGGGACCACAGTATAGGCCGCGGAGAGGATGTCTCTGAGTCACTCTTGAAAGCATCACTCAGGAGGCAGAATTAGCTATGGGACTCCACCCTGCCCAAAGGACACCACGGCTGATTGCATCTACACAGTTAGGGAACACCTTCCCTGCCCCCTCACTTCTTCTCTCTCTACCCCTCTCTCCACTTGCCCTCATCTTATTTCCAACCCCATGGAAGCTAGAGACAGCCCAGGGAGTGGCTAAGAAGTAGAAGAGCCAGGTGGGGAAAGACTAGGAATGAAGCTGATCTACCACAGCCCTCAGGCCTGAGGCAGGCCAGGACTGGGGGGAAGTGGAGAGCTTTCACTCTGAATGAAGCAATGTTTTGACAGTTACACGTCAACTGGTCATTTTATTGGCTGAAAGGAAAACATCTTTGTGATTAAAAATATCAGGATTTTTTGTTACCTGAGAGTGCCCAGGAAGGCTGAGGTAACTTACTTAGATTTTCATCCAGGGACAGAGAAGGGGTAGCCCTCACACAGGCCAGCGCCTTGGCCCTGAATGCTCGGGACACAGTGGAGGGAGGCTGGATGTGGCTTCAGACGCCTTCCCTTCCAGCTTCTGGGTGCTGAGAACTTTTGGTGTGGGCAAGGGAGGAAGGAGAAGGAAAGGGCAGATGTCTCTTTATATAACTGGGTACAGTTGTGGCCTTCTGGGCTGGCTGGCTGCCAGTCTATCTCATTTTCTATGGTTTTGGTGAGGACAGTAGTGGCTCCAACATGTCAGCTGGAAAGGGACTCATGCCCAAGCAGCAACCTTGTACATTAAAGATCTTTTGAAAGATTTGACAGAAAATTCCAACTGAACCCCAGCTGGTGGCTTTCCTACTATGTTCCTCTGATGCAGATGCCTCTGTAGCCCCCAGTTACACCTACACAGATGGGGAGACTGTCTCTGTCTTTTTCTCATTCAGGTTACACAGCCTAAGCAGTGATAAAGTAATGAGATGCCAGCCCCTCTTCTTGTAGGCACCTCCTACCTTCGTGAATAATTAGAGAGGGGAAGCACATTACTTCAAGATGGTCTGAGAACAGGAAGGACATCCTTAACCTTACTCAGGAAAGGGAATAGCCTCTCTCTGTGAATGCAGCGCCTCCCACAAGGCTGACCCTCTCTCACCTCCAGGTCCTTTTGCCTTGTGAGGCAGGGGTATGGATGGAATGGGGATGGGTGGGACAGCGGATTGTGGAATTAGCACTCTCAATAAGCCCATGTTGCTGTGGCTGCACCCCACCACCCAAAGCCTCCTTGGAGAGATTGGGACTGAGAAAGTGGGACACGAAGTGCCTTTTGCTCACCACTCAGAGCCTTAGTTGCAATGCTGGGGCAACTTGCCAGTCCTGTTCCAGTTGCCAATGAAGACTCCCAGAGACAGCTGTAAAAAGCCCTGCCTTAACAGTCACGTCTATACCACCCCTTGCCAGCAGTACCTGTAGCCCTTCATTCATAAAACCATCCAAACACTTTAAAAGTCCTTTTATATTTCTTGTTAGTAGTCACTCTTGAGTTAGCATGCACTGTACATTTATCATCTACTGGGTGAAATAAGAGCTACTGAGAAATAACCACGAAAAGAAATGATGGAGAGAATTCATCTTCTGGACAGTTCCTTTATATAAAGGTCACTTACCTATCTCCTGTGCCCTCCCTTTGCAGGTAGGAGCTGCTTGTTTTAAGAGGGCAACAATTCTTATGTTTGTATGTATGCAACTCGAACAATAATGATTTCTTGGATTAGCTTAAATGTGCCTATTTCTCCTCTGTGACTAATTAAGCTGAATTCTGTGCATACAGGAAGCTGTTTGGCATTTGCCTGTATCTGTGCAGACCTGCTGTGTTTGATTACCCACCATTAGTTCATAGTGGTTGGACAGACCAGCCAACTTCCAAGATTGTCTCCATTATCAAGATACATTGTCACCTTTCTGGCCAAGTTTTAACATCTTTACATAATCCTTATAGAGAGCGTGTGTTTTAAACTTGGCCTCATCCGGAGGATTATTGAAAACATTGGGTTCCTCCTTAGGTGGCTAACGAAGGCCCCAGAAGTGACAATAGTACAAATTACTTTAAAAGAGTTCCTATTTTTGTGAATTCTAAAAATACTCTTTCATTTATATTTTCTTCCAGATTTACTATGTCCCTTTCCAAAGTGAAGATGAGAAAAAGAAAGGTTTTAAATACCAACCTTATTAGACTAACAATGTAACATTTAAGAAGATGGGTTAAAAATGCATCTATGAGTTATAAATAATGTATAATATGGCTGTATAATATAGTGCATACTATAAAAATGCTGCTTTTTTCTCAGGGGGTAATTTTTTTTCCACTTGTGGATACATATTAAAGTCCTAAATCCTGGTGGTGAGATCGATGGTCAGAGCTCTAATTGGGGCTCTCTGGTGATTATCTAGATTGGCAGCTGCTGTCAGTCAGCTTCTAAAGAAGTTTCTGAGGCAATGATTAGGCTGCTCCTGGAGATGTTAGCCCCCTAGAGACAATGTTAAGGCTCCCACTCACAGGGGAACCCTTAAGAAGAGCAGAGCTGTAATTTTCCAAGTTGCTGGCTTACCTGGCAACATACATGCCCCAGCTTTCTGGCTGAGTCAACTCAGAAGGATGATATCATAGCATAGAGTGGATCCACGTTATTTTATAAGCAAAACAATGCTGCAAGTCCCATGATGGCTTCCATTAAAGTAAAACAGTAATACCCTATGCATTTTTATAGAGTACATCACAGTTTTATTTTATATCATTGAATCCCACAGATAAAATAACAATGTATTGCTGTTCTTTTCTGGGTGGAAATATACAAACTTCACAAAATTTCTCTCCCCTTGGTGCATATCATACTCTTTTAGAACCACTCTTTTCATATGAATTAAAAATCCAAACCATTTTTGGATTAATTTGACATTTATAATGGCTTAATCTCATTAATTCAGATCCCACTAATTTAAACTTTATGATAACTCAAGCAGGATTGGGCTAAATTTATTTTTCCTTCGTCCTTGAATTATGGTGAATAATGATAAGAAGTGTTCTGTTGGTTAACAAATGAGCTTTCAGCTTCCTATAATGTTAAATGTACATGTACTTTCCATATGACCTAGCAATTCCACTCATAGGTATTTCCCTAAGAAAATAGAAATATATGTTCACCCAAAAACTTGCATACAAATGTTGAGAACAGCTTTATTTGTAATAGCTAAAAACTGAAAACAACCCAAACGTCCATCAGTAGGTGAATGGATGAACAAATTGTGGTATATCTGAAAGGTGGAATATTACTTAGCAATAAAATAAAATGGGGATGAATCTCAAAAACAATGCTAAATGAAAGAAGACTGGACACAAAAGATTATATGTGTTTTCATTTACATGAAATTCTAGAACGTACACCATTAATTTCTAGTCACAGAAAGCTGATCAGTAGTTGCCTAGGGATGGAGGTGGAGCTATTGACTGGACAGGACACAAGGGGAGATTTTGAGGTGGTGGAAATGTGCTATATGTTGACTGAGGTGGTAGTTATATGGGTGTATGCATTTGTCAAAACTCAACTGTACACTTAATATGTGGAAACTTTATTGTATGTAAATTACACCTTAATAAATCACACTTTAAAGAAGCTACATGCCATTACATATATCTTCATTAATAACAAAAGTTCTGTTCTACCCCTTGTGCTTTCTTTGCTTCCCTCTTTCCAGTTCTTTTTTTAGCAATATCATTTCCAGCATTCAAAAGGTATAGGGAATTCCAGCTTAAATTTAACAGATATCTTATAAGGCAAGAAAAAGAAGATTCAACCCCTTCCACCCTATACCTAATAGGTCCCCAAATTCTACTTATTCTGATTCCTAAATATTTCTTACATTTCTACCCTATTGCCTGGCTTCACCTCCACTGCCTTAATTTAGCTTTCCATTATCTCCTGACTGGTCTCCTTCCTGCCATCATTTGATTTGAACAAAAGTGTCCTCCACACCATCTTCCAGGTTCCAGAAAACACAATGGTACCTAGAGGCCTTATGGTTGAGAAGGGCAGGAAACTTGTAGGGGGAGAAACAAGATTAAGGGTAGAACTGGATAGGGTGTTGGGGGAAGCTTGATGAAGTTCTTTTATGCTTGCTTCTAGGATTCCTAGGATCAAGATGTGATCCTGAGTAAGCTGGATGGTTTTCAATGCTGTTGATGTTTTCTGAGTTTGTTTTCTTTAGTGTGTCAGTGAAGCCCCTTTGGAAAGTATTAGCCTATTTTAGTATGTTCAAGAGAAACGGGGAAAGGGCTTGTGCTCCCTGTGGGGCTGGTAGGGAAGGGCCACAGGAATCAAAGTCAGAGAACCCCAAGAGAGAGAAGATACTCGGAGGGGCAGAACCAAAGCCCAAAGGTGCAGCATCCACCCACCCTTCATAAGTTTCTTCCAAGTCACTGCTTTTCTGCCTGTCCCTAAGAACATTCTGTCCTGTATGTATTAAGGGAGAGATTTCTTTTCTGTCTGCATCCTCACTTTCTTTTCCAATTGCCAGAAAGGTTGGTGATAGTGAATGCCACCCAGGAGGAAAAAGGTGACGATTCTAGCCCAGCTCAGTCCATTGTAAAAGGTCTCTAAGAGCACTTCCCATCGCTGAAAGTGCCTTTTAGCAAGACTCAGGAAAGGATAGCCTCCAGTGAGAGACTTCCCATCGATTACACACCTGTCAGAAGAAGGACGGGCCCAGCTCAGAGATTTCCACCTTAAACTTTCAAAAGAAGCCACTTGCTAAAGGTCCTGGAGCTGGGGGTGCCAGAGGAGCCACTAAAAATCAAAACAGTGAGCAGAAACTGAATTTGACTTTTGGCCCCAGGGGTAAGAGAGATGGAGATGAAAGTTGACAGCCTCCTACTTGACAAGGCCTCTGTGGAGTGGAAATGGGTGACTCACAAATCAGAATGGCACTTCCTCTCCACAGGCCATCCTGTGAGCAAAGCCGAAAGATCTCCACCAAGCCCCTGTATGCAAACACTCCCAGGCCCACTGACTGGAGTATTAGCAGGCAGGCTCTGCACCCCCCATGCAGGACAGGTCTTTGGGGGTACAGCTTTAACCTCAAAGACAACCATGCATTCAGCCCAGCAGATACTTCTCCATAGCCAAGGAAGCAGTGTACGTTTTATCACAGGGAGTCCTTGGGCGTGAGCCCTATTTTTAGAATATCTTCTAGACCTGGCTCTGCTATTGATAAACTGAATGAACCTGAACTTGAGTAAGTCACTTAGACTTTGGGGACCAGAGTTTCCCTAAGTATAAAATAAAAGGAGCTCTTTATTTTGTGTAAGAGGCGAACATGTTAGAATGATGTTAGAAGTCAGTGATAATGTGCAGGGAATCCAGAGGAAGAATAGGCTAATTCCATAGAGAGGAGGTGACATATGAACAGGGTCTTGAGAAAATTGTAAAAGCTTTCCAGACAGGCAGAGAGAATATTCTGGGCAAGGTAACACATTCCTAAAGAACTGGAGGTAGGGGGGAGGGGAAGCTTTGATGGGGGGGTTGGTGGGGAGAAGCAGTCAATTTGAGAGCACTGAGAGTAGGGAGGAAGCTAGAGGTATATTAGATGTAGAATCAGTAGGTGGTACTCAGTTGAATATGGCTTCTCACATTCAAGAGAGGATGGCCTACTGGCTCCTGCCTGAGTGACTGAGCAAATGATGGTTTAATTAAATAAAACACCCAAAGCAAAAGGGGGTGGAAAAATGATGAATCCGATTCCTGACAGGTTGAAATAAGAGTATCCATAGTTCAACCAACTGCCAGGTCCAGCAGACGGCTTGATAAACAGGTGTAAAGAGCAGAGGTGTGGTTGAAGCTGGAGATGTAGGTCTGGGTGTCATCAGCTTACGTCAATCTAGATCATTTCAAAGTTCCTTTCTAAACCTAAAGTCATAGGACCTGTGATTGTAAATTTTGTAAAAGGGAAAGTCCAAAAGTAAACCTTTCTTCTCTTCCTGGAATATTGTTCTAATGAGATACTGGGTATGAGTTTCCCTGCCTCCCTTTTTGTGGTGTTTATGTGCCACAACAGGGTGTTCATAGGATTCTTGCTACTGAGTTTTGTTTTCTTGAGTTTCTTTCAGCTGTTAGTTACAGGATTTTAGACAACATAGAATGGTTTCGGCCCAGATAATTAAACAGCAATTGACATCAACGATGAGTCCCAAAAAGGCTTTGGAGAAGTCTCAGCAATTGTCATTGGTTATCAATAACTCCTCATTTTATGTGAAATAAAGTTCAGGCTCTTCAGTTTGGCATTCAGGTCTCTTCCTCTTTTTCTCTCCCTCTCTGGTCAGTGGCCTTGTCATGAGCAGCCCTATGGAGAGGCCCAGGTGAATTCCAGCCCCCGAGCCACATGAATGAGCATGGATGCAAATTCTCCAACCCAGTCAGCCTTCAGGTGACTGAAGCCCTGGCCAGCATCTTATCTGCAGTCGTGAGAAACCCTGAGCCAGAAATACCCAGCTAACCAACTCCTGGATTCCTGACCCACAGAAACTGTGAGTTCAATGTTTATTGCTTTAACCTCTACATTTTGGGGTAATTTGTTAAGGTCTGATCAGGAAAAGGAGAAATGTGCTCTTCTGATAATATGTGGGAGATGGGCCAGGAAAGGCCTGGAATGATTTCAGCAGTTTGGAAGGAGAGCGCGGCAGAGTGCTGAGAGCCTGGGTCTCCTCCTGATGCTTTTGCCTATTCAATGACCTTGAAAACATCCCATCTCCTGTTTGGGCCTCAGTTTCCTTACTTGTAAATGGAGATGGGAAGTTTAGTTCCAGGCTCCATTCTAAAACCCCTACATATGTGCAGCACTTTACAGTTTGCAAAATGTTTTTGTATGTTGTTCAGGACCTGGAAATGACAAAGACTTGAAAAACTTGAAAAAAAGGAAATAAGACTGGCTTTTAGGAGTTAAACTTCAAAATCGGCACATATGGATTAGGACAGAGATATACAAAATTACCTTAAAGCAATGTTTGTGTCCTTCTGACTTGCTATAAACTGAACCAAAAATACAATTACTTTCTTCTTATCAATGAATGATGGGAAATACCATGAATGCTCATTTTTTGATGCATGGAAAGCTCTTAGAAGTCTTCCTGGAATAGTAGTAAGTATTTTATTTATAACCAAGGGAAACTTAGTAAACTAATAAATGGATTATTAAAAGATATCAAGATTTGACAGTCATAACTAAAGGAGCATATTACCAGAGTTTATTAAGAACTCCAACTGGTGTCCTAATAAGATACCAAAGGCTGAGGTAGGGAAGGGAATGCGGTGGATCGTGAGCTCATTCCTGAAACTTCACTTCCGGTTGCATTTCATTGACAAAAGCACATCGTTTGACCACATCTAAGTTCAAGAGCTCACTGTATATTTATGGACAGTCCTAGTGACTCCCTTTAAAATGCATAAACATCCTTTAAAATGTCTACATCCTTTAAAATTGAACAGTTGGCTTTGCCATGAGAAATTGCAGTGCCCTTTTGCCATGAGAAATTGCAGTGCCCTGCTCCACTCCAAAGGGCTGCTCTCAAGCAGCAAGCACTTTGAATTATTATAGTGATTTTTTTTTCAATGTATTTGTGGGGAGGAAGGTGAGCTCCACGTCTTACTCCTCTGCCATCCTGAAGGTCTCCGAGGCATTTTTTTTTAACATCTTTATTGGAGTATAATTGCTTTACAATGGTGTGTTAGTTTCTGTTTTATAACAAAGTGAATCAGCTATACATATACATATATCCCCATATCTCCTCCCTCTTGCGTCTCCCTCCCACCCTCCCTATCCCACGCCTCTAGGTGGTCACAAACCACCGAGCTGATCTCCCTGTGCTATGCGGCTGCTTCCCACTAGCTGTCTACTTTACATTTGGTAGTGTATATATGTCCATGCCACTCTCTCCCCCACGTTTGTAAATAACACGTGTATAGTTCTATTTCCTGATTTTTACATTTTAGCCACGATTTATTAAATTCCTACTAAGGAAGATTCAACTTACCTCTCTTCCTCACATACAATGTTTACGACATCATGATCCTATAAATATTACATACAGCAGAACTATGTAGTGTACTAAAGTTTCATTTTCTTTCTTGTACATTGTTTTCTTAGAGTGAATAGAGCCCTCTTTTTTTTTTCATTTGCTTAGTTTTCTGTGTACCTATTATTAATTTTTCCCTGAGCTCTCAGACCAAGCTGTAAAATTCCTCTCAACACATCCAGACACACCAAGCCCTTCATGAGTTTCTTTCTGTTCTCAGAAATATCCCTCGGCCCTCAGTCCTCCTGTTCCAGCTTTGTGACAGGTCACTTTCTAGTTCTGTTTACATCTACAATTCCTATTTCTTAAAAGCTGCAGGTTTCCAATCAAGAAGAGAAAAAAAAAGACTAGATGATTCTCTGTTGTAAAACTGTGATACAGAGATGAAGCGTTGTGAGAAACGCAAAGTTCCAAGGACTGGCTGTGCTTCATGCCCTTCAGCCAAGGCTGCTCACTCACCCCAGCATGGCCACTGGGTCTGCGTCCTTGCTGGTCCAGCTCAGCTTCAGATAAACTCCTTTGACTTCTTGTCTCTGCTGCTTTCCAGATCTTGATGATCTGCTGATCTCCACTATCCTGAAACCCATAATAAAAGAAGAAGAGGAAGGGTCAGCCTTTTTTGTGGGGATTCCTAAATTCCCGAGCTCTAGCCCTAGAAGCACCTCCATATTTCTTGCTCCTCCTTTGTCCCATTAGAAGCAAAATTACTAGACTTTACTCAAAAAGTGGAAAATCCAAATCATAGAGGAAAACAGTGTGAAACTTAATATCTTACACTCCTATCTGGGAACTGATTGAATTTCTGAAAGCCCTTGAGGTGCTCCTGCTGGCAGCTGGGACTGAGGGTTCAAAGCAGAGAAACAGAGCATGTGGGGAAATGCTTTTACTTCATGATTTTCTTCTCATACCTGGCGATGGGATGCAATAGGCAAGGGGGGAGTGGAATGGGAATATAAATCTTGCAATAACGATGATAATACTTTCATATATGGTGTGGGAATGAGTTTGGTTAGGGTGAGGCAGGGAGAATGATGAAAATGATTCTGAGATGCTGATGAAACCCAGAGCAGTGTCATTCTGAGTGGAAAGCGTGTTAAGAAACCTGAGAAATTTCTGCCTGCTTTAGTCTACCATCAAGGAAATTATCTTATCCTTTGTTCCTCTTGTTTTCTGTTTTGTGTAGCACAACTGGAGATTAGAGTAGAAAAGATGTTCCTGGGGCTTTCTCTGAAAACAATGGCCCTACCCCACCAACAGGGAAAGGATTGATGCTAGGAATTACCAACTTGTAAATGAAAATTAATACTGCAATTAGCAAGGTAGGAAAATCCATCTCATTGTAAATAGTGATACTTATAGATTGTGATATTCCCCCTGGGATCACCAGGTTATTTAAAAGGAATAAATCAGGAACCACATTCAAGCCCATGAAGAATGCCAGAAATATTCAGAACAGACGTACACCTAAAACACATAATATTTTCGCCAGGGTTGTAAAACAGTTGATAAAGTCAGTTTTTAAAAAAGACACACATTTGTGATTTTTGACACTTCTTAGATAGAAAGTGTTTTCAGATTGGCTTTTGAATATCAACATTGTCACCTAAACAGCTTTCTAGCAAACAGACTGAAGACATTGGATAAAAAGATTAGTCCCACAAAAAAATGATGAGATGAATACTGCATTTCAAATAAAAGCAAGGGTCTCCAAGGATGAAATATAAACATTCGATAAACCTGCAGTCTGATAAAAATCTATATAATGGCCTTACGTTTCTATAGCTGTCTAAAATATGGAGCCTGCCTTCACATCCATTAACTCATTTGATTCTCAAGTGTGTGTGGGAAGAGGTAAACGAGAGAGATGTAAAAAAAGAAAGATCCTCATTTTACAGATAAGGAAGTAGAGCCAGAAAGATTCAAGCTCACACTACCTCCCAGGTATTAACAGACTGTGTGTATTTAATGTTAGCTGCCCCTGAATCAGAGTTAAAATGCAGCTATACTTCTCTAGGCAGCCAAAATGGGATGCCAACACAGGGATGGCATTCTAGCCATTGTAGGGTTGTGACTTCAAGTTTATGGGTTCAAGAATGAACCAATGCAAGAGGTGTAGGAAAACTACTTCCCCTCCCCCCATGAATATGGATTTAGGGATAGCAGAATTTCATCCTATTGTCCCATTATTACACCCATATTTGACAGATTGGTTAGGGCTCTGCTAGTTACAGTGCCTCATAGCCTGCCTTGAATTGAGGCTCTACATTTATACGTGTCTTCCTTTCTGCACCACAAGAACCCACAGACCAGCAACCAAATCCTTAATGTGTTGTTTCCATCCAGTGCCCAACCCAGTGTCAGTGCTTCGTAAACCTGTAGAGTTGAATAAACCATGAGAACAGATACTTTGCAACACCACCAATTGGGTCATAATGTAGGCATGCAGACTGGAAGACACAGTCGAATCCACTCAAGGGTTAGAATTGTCAGATGCCTCCCTTTTGAACCATGTGACCTGATTCCTCTCCTTTTCCATAGTTTGGTTCCATTTCTTGGGATGAAGTCAATTATAGATGACCCCCTACTTTCAAACAGATTGAAAGTGTGTCTGAAAGTCAAGTAACAAACTCATATGCTAAAAGGGAGTTTCCATTCACCAAAACTTTAAATCCTTTATCAGGAATGCCAGGCCCTGTGGCAGGGATGGGGGAACCCTGCAAACCCCCATAAGTGGTGGCCCATGTGATATGATAGCTGCCACCCCCACCCCTGGTCCACACCCTAGACCCCGTCCCCAGCCAGACTCTCACGGAAGGGCAGGACCGTCAGGGATTGGTGCAGGAGCTTCAGGAGCTTCCATGGAGAAAATCTTGGCAAACTTTTAAGGGAAAAGGCATCATGTAATAATTCCTATTTTGTGTAAAAAGGGAAGAAAAAGATTAAAATAAATATATATGCAAGTATAGACGAAAGACAGGAAGGAATAGACAAAACAAATTTTAATGGCTTTTTCTAGCTGGTTGGATTATGATTTCGGTTTTTTCTTTTCTATTTTTGTATGGTTTAATGTACTCATTTTTTTAACATCTATAAATACTTTAAAATTTATTTTTTAATCTACTTGTAAGATATTAAAGTCATTGCTATTAAAGCTAAAATCCTTTTTGACCACCATGCCTAAATTCCCTGAGGTAATCACATCACTTTGGCATGCCTCTTTCTGGATTTTTTTCAATATATTTAAACATATGTATGTATGCACATAGAAATACAAAGTATTGTTTTGTTTCTACATGGATGGCATCATACAATACATATTCTGCAATTTTCTTTCCTTGTCAGTTACATATAAATCTACCTCATTAAAAAAAAAACAAAACTATTCCATCAAATAGAGACTGAAGCATATTTAGTCCAGTGGTTCTGCACTGGAATCATGTAAGGGGCTTTAATCAAACCAGTGCCCAGGCCCCATACCTGGAAATTCTGATGCAACTTTTTTTGCTTCCCCTACCACCCAGGTGACTTTAATTTTTTTGCTGTTTTAGAACAGTATCATATTGTGTAACCTTGCACATATATGTGGGTGGTACTCCAGGAAGATTTTTTTTTAAAGCACTTATATTGCAGTACCAATTTATACTCTTACCAGAGTATATGAAAATACCCCATATGCTTCTTTACCTTGGATATTATCTAATTTTAAAATTTTTAAACTTTTTGCTACTTTGATGGATTAAAAAATAGTATGTTATTTATTTTCATTTTACTGATCGTTTGTAAGATTTATATCTTTTCATATGTACAGCGAGGGATTGAGGATACAAGGTACCAGTTTTGTATCCCAGCTCTGCCACCAACGGGCTATATGCCTTCAGGCCAGTTGTTAACCTCTCCGTGCCTCAGTTTTCTCATTTCTAACATGAAGAGAATAATAGTGCCTAGTTCAGAAGCTTACTGTAAGACTGACATGATTTAACATAGATAAGGTTTTAGAAGAGTTTCATCACAGAGCAAGCACACCATAGATGTTAGTTATTCTTTTTTTGTCATTTGTGCTTTTTAACTATTACTGCTTAATCAGAAAACAAAATTAATTTTTAAATATTGACCCATTCAGAGAAAGCTACCCAGGCAGGCCTCAAATCTCTCATGGTTAGAGACCTTACATACTTTGTTCCTACTCTCTGAAATCTGAAAATCTGAAAATTCAGATTTTCAGTTGATGTAGTAAAATGGGGATGGTAACTCTCCACCTGTTTGAAGACCAAGGAGGTGAAATGTGCCTTTTGGGGGCTTTAACAGGTCAGAGGTGATGTAAGTCTATCTGTTTCGTATCGGGAAGCAGAGTACTTTCGTCGCTATCACCAGACAAGTCTGCAATGCTTCACTAGAAGCCTAGAAAGTTAGGCCTGGAAAGACGAACCAAAGGACTCTAGAGACCATCCACCAGGCACTGTATGTTATAGACGAGGACACTGAGTCCTGAAGAATTCGAGTAATTGGATAAACTCCCACAACTACCCAGGGACAGAATCAGACTAGAGCCTAATGCCCTGGAACTTCAGGAAGCTTTGAGCTGATGTTCTCTGCTGCCCATTTGGGCCTGGGTGAAAATGTTTGGGGGGCAGGCTCCGATATTAATATGTATGTGAGAAATAAACTGAAGAAAAACTTTAATTGTACATAATTAAGGCAATAGGTAAGAATAATTAGGATCTGCTATTTTAGATACACTAAAAATACAAAAATATTTTTTAACTGTAACACTACTGGTTTCTTAGCCTTAGGACAAGTTCCCAAGTAATATATCACCTAGAAAATTTTTCATACCACAAGATAATTCTTTTTTTAAAAAAGGCCCAACAAATCCATCCATATAATTCACACTGAGATATTTGGATAAACACACACATACAAATTTGGAGAAATATCATGATTTAAATAACCAGCTAATGTTTGGGGTCCCAATGTGATTTTTAAAAAATCTCATTCTGACCCAAGGATGAAGGGGTGTGAAAAGCTCTTAACCCTTAAAAAAGAATGATAATTCAAAATAATTTTTCCCAAATGCCTGTGAAAGCAATTAATTTTATAAAAATGTTAGCTCTAACAAAGAATTATATCCATGTCTGATTTTGAAGGAAAGGAATGATAAAAACCAACAAGAAATAAGACATATATTAGCTTGTTCGATATGACTAATCATGTGAAATACTGTCATAAGACATATATTAGCTTGTTTGATATGACTAATCATGTGAAATAATGTCATAAAGTTTTTTTGGTAATACCTGAAGCAGGTGAAAAAATGTGTATCTATTATTTTCTCTCCTAAAGTAAAGCCTTCAATTAGTGTATGCAAAAGTCATCAAGGTGATTCAGCAGGCTTAGGGTGAAATGTTAACAAGAAGCTGACCAGTCTGGATGCTAATATAGGCAATAAGGTCTCGGGGGTGTCATCTTGGAGCACACCATCTCAAATCCTAATTTCCATATACCACGGGTAGGGGAGACAGTGCTGGCTTCAGCCCTTTGCATTTCATTTCTGGGACTTGAGATTTTACATCTTCTGTTAGTAATGACTTACAGTGCTGGATTAATTCCACCACTCCCCACTTGCAGGAGAAACCAAGGGGAAAGGTCAAGTGACTTGTACAAAATAAAGTAGAAATGCAGTGACCTGAAATTCAGATTTTCAGTTGATATCAAAATTTTCCCTAAGATATATAAAGAGATAGCACTTTACAGTTATTATCTTATTTACATTGATATTAGTTCTCTAATGCTGCTTAACAAATTAGTCCCAAAAGTTAGTGGCTTAAAACGACAAACATTATCTCACAGTGTCTTTGGGTCAGGAACTCAGAAGAAGCTTAGCTGGGTGGTTCTAGTTTGTCATTTCTCATGGGGTTGCTGTTAAGATATTAGCTAGAGGTACTGTCATCGTAAGGCATGACTTGCTCTGGAAGATCTGCTTTCAAGATGACTTACTTATTTGGATGGCAGATTGGCGGGCCTCTCCATAACATCGCTTGAGTGTCTCACAGCACAGCACAGCACTGGCTTCCCCCGGAGGGAGTGATACAAGAGAGAACAAGGAAAAGACAGGCCTCAGAATGTCTTCTGAGGCTTGATCATACCTTCTGTGATCAAGCCTCAGAAGACATACACCATAATTATTCTGATGCTCTATGGTTACCAAGTCAGCCCTGTTCAGTGTGCAAGGGAACTATTACAGGGCATGAATACTCATCACTGAGCATCATTGGGGACCATCTTGGAGGCTGCCTACCTAACTTTTTTTATGAGAAGCTGTGAGTACACAGTAGAAGCATTGACATTCTGTTTTGAAGACAAGGAAACTTTTTTTTATCCCTAGAGAATGAAAGCTACATTCGCAAGAATGGGGATGTGAACCCAGATCCTCTGAGGTGGGTTGTGTGTCCACACCTCGGAAAATGGTGGTGGTAGGTCTCAGTGCAGCACAAATTCACTCCCTTCTGTGGCACTTTCCTAACTTCATAGGAAACTTTTTGATAGAGGTGGATGTATGTAGCGTAGAATGCAAGCCCTGACGTACTTTAGAGCTCCCAGCTATTTGGGGGGAGCTCATGTCCAGTCCCTGTTTCCATGGCCCCACTTCAATTCCTAAATATTACTAAATAGATAAATAGGTTTTCTCTTTCCTCCTGACCCACAAAGGTATTCCCTTTATTTCCAGTGTATTTTAAGCATTTCAAGTACTGTATTAGCTTTCCTATGAATTCAAAGATGAGAAAGGGATTTCATGTGCGCCTACTCCAACATCCCGACAAGGAGAGCAGTATTTGACCTGACTCTGATTCCTCATTTTTTAAACAGGAACAAAAATTGCCTCTATAAGATTGTTGTGAGGTCAAGTGGGATGACTCATGCAAGGTGCTTAGCACAGTGCCAGGCACACAGTAAATAAATATTTATCGAGCACTTAGTAAACATTTATAGAGCAGAACATTATGATCGGTATCACTGGACACTTTATTCTCCTTGGGCCTCCGTCTCTTCATCTGAAAAATAAATGAGTTGGATGAGATCAGGGAAGGGGAAAAGGCTCCCACATACCCAGTCTGTCATGAGCAAGCAGCATGGGGCTGTCTGGAGAAGAATTCTAAGACTAAACCTCTGGTAGCAGGAATGATTCCAGAATAGGTTCGTGCTGTCTGTTGAGGTCTGGGAACAGAAAGTGCTGACACTCATTCATTTCTTTGCTATCCGTGGACTAGATAATCAATTAAGTCTATTGAACTTGGGGAGTATAAGATCCCATAACCCACCAACACCTTCTCACACACAGGAGAAATGTTCTTAAACTGATCTCTGGATTATCCGGAGTTTTCGGTGACCAGCTCGATCATAGTCAGTATGCCTTTAAAGGTTTTAACCTCTTTTGTAAATAGCCAGCGGGTCACTTAATTGAATTCACCCAGTTATTTTCAAAACAACCAGGAGTATGACCAAATTCAGTCTTTCCTTCAAACTAGTTTTGTGTGTCTCTGTGAGTCGCTACATGACGATATATGTTATTTTAAACTCTCCTTATTTTTAATGATATAAACAATGAAAGCCCAAGTAAGAGAAAGGAGCTAACACATTTATTCCCATTCTGCCATCTGTTTAAAGCTGCTGATGTAATTCCAGTTTGAAATTGCATTAGCGCTTGCCTCCTGGACTTCTTCCTTATTTCCTTTTGTGTTTCAGGCCTCCTGTACTTAAGAGAAAGCACTGCCTCTAGGATGTTGGTCAATTAATGCACAGCTACAGGATAGCTCTGGCCATTTTCAAACTGGTCTCCAATTTGGATTTCCTTCACGATTAGCTAGAATGACTGTAACTGGAGTGTTATTTGCTTAAATGTATTTGGTATTTAAGGTTTGATTAGTGATGTTTTCAGCAATACCATCAACAATCAGCAGGTTTGTTTACACTGCAGAGAATGGCAGAGATTACGGGTTGTGGTCATGCATACTCAATCATGATATATTGGCTTTTTTTGACTTTTATCTCTTGGATATGCCTCAGAATTCAATTTTAATTTTTTAAAAATGCAGCTGCTTTACACTGGTTTGAATAATACTACGATAGAGGGTTTTGTTGAATTGTGTGATGTTCCTTGGTGTGTGTGTGTGTGTGTCTTTTATGAGGCTGGGTGTCATTTAAAATTATGTTTTACTGGATAACCAGAGTGTAATTTCTTTGCTTGGATATAAACTGTGTGCGTGGGTCAAGCCCTTTTTCTTTTCACTTTCAAATGAAGGTGAATGCCACCCTAGGGACTTGGCATTGGGTGAGGTGGACAAGGTATGTGAGGGCACAAGGGATAGGGGCAGGAAAACCGGAAACTTGGTCAGCTTCCTTCACTTTTCTGAGCCTTAATTTCCCCACCTGGGTTTATACTAGAGAATTCTAAAGTCTTTCTCCTCTAAACAACTTCTAAAATAGGCACCTTTCCCTCTTCCTGATATCACTGTAGTAGGGGGTGCTCCTTTGGGTGCATGAAATTGAATCTCATGTCAAAAATGTCATCAGAATAATAGAAAGTTGGATTGGAAGTGACCTTAAGGGCTCTCCCCAAAGCTCTTTCAGGCTCTCAGTCATAACCACCCTTAAGGGCGCAGCCAACAGAGAGGAGTGTATTCACTAGGTATCAAGAATGGAGCTCAACTTCAGCACGCTTATGTAGCGTGTCACTTCTACTCAGAATCCTGGCTCTGAACCATGGCTCATCACTGTGGCTCAGAACTATCCGTGGATTTCTTTTTTAATATTGGTGTCTGGATCCTACAACCAACATGCCAAATCAGAAATCTAGGGAGTGGGAACCCAGTATTCGTATATTACCAAGCTCCCTGGCTGATTCAGAGCCTCAGTCAAGGTGGAGAAGCTCTGTTCCAGAGAAATATTTCATTGAGATAGAGTCGAGACAGCAGAAGGAGATCTGATTTGGGAATCCAGAGACCAGGGGTTAAGCCTGACCCAAGTACCAAAGGAGCACAGAAGGAGGGAGGACTAACACAACCAGGGAAAATCAGGGGAACCTTCACAGAGGAGGTGACATTTGAGTTAAATCTTGAAGAATGAGTAGGAATTTTCCTTTTGGAGAAGAAAGAATGGGTTGAGAGAAATAATGTATTGCTGTGTGTCACAGAGTGTGTGCCAAAGCAGTAGCAGTAAACGGCAAGATTTCTGAGTTTCTATTCATTCCTTCCAGAGACCACGTGAAATGCTAGCACTAGGTGGAAGGGCCTCTCCTCCCACAGGGAGGTTCACTGGAGCATACGTGGGGAAGGGGAATATCCGGAGTTGGGTGTGTAAAAGTAAGCTGCATCAGCTTACAAAAAGTCATGACTCCCAGAAAATGAATTTGGAATTGATTCTGTAGGCCGCTGCTCACAGATGTAAGGTCACAGCACACTGGTATGTTAACAATAAGCTGTGAGGGGCTGTGAGTAGTGTGTTAGTACTGGCTATCAAAGATGCAGTAGAAGAGAGTGGTTGAGAAGGCAGGCTCTGAAGCCAGACTGTGGGAATTCAATCCCAGCTCTGCCACTTACTGACTACAAGCAACCTACCTGCCAACTGAGCAAATTATTTAAGTGTTCAGTGCCTCAGTTTTTTCATTTGTACAGTCTTTTCCCAGTATCCATGGGGGACTTGGTTCCAGGATACCAAAATCCACCGATGCTCAAGTCCCTTATGTAAAATGGTGTAGCAGTCAGTCCTCCATATCTGTGGATACAGAACCCACAGACATAGAGGACCAACTGTATAACAGAGACAATAATGTTGCCTACCTCATAAGGTTGTTATGAAGATGAACATGCATCTGTAAAACACTTGAAAGTGTGCCTGGCAGTACAGATATAATTATTATTATTACTATTGCTGTTATTTTTAAAATTTTCTACAGTAGTTTGAAAGTCACACACATGTTCGAGGAGACTCAATTTTATGTACAATTTATACTCATTTGTTTTACTAAATGGCAGAGATCAAGGCGGAGGTGAGCCATCATTCAGCAAGCGGCATATAGCCTGGGCTATGCCCAGACCAGTGAGACCTGCAAATGTCCTCCAATAGGAACCACTGCCACAGGCATGCCCCCTGAGTAGGGTTGCCAGGAAAAACACAGGGAACCCAGCTAAATCTGAGTCTCAGATAAATCATGAAGAATCGTTTTAGTATCCTAAGGATACCCCAACTATTCCATGGGACATACTTATGCTAAAAAAAAAAAAAATTATAAGTATGGTGGGAGGGTCCATGTGCCTTCCAGAGCCCCTTCCAGAGAGGCTGGATCTCCATGGCCTCTCCGAAAATGGATCCCCCACAAGTAGGGTGGGAGCATCATCCCTGAGAAATCTTCAGGGAAGCTGGTGTTAGACCCTGAAGGCTGGAAAGGATTTTGATAGGTGGGGAAACAGCAGTCAGTGTTGCAGCCTGAAGCCTAATTTGCTCTAAGGCACAGAGGCATGGGAGTGTGTGCCATGTGGCAGCAGGGGCATAGGGGTGTGTGTGTGTGTGTGTGTGTGTGTGTGTGTGTGTGTGTGTGTGTGTGTGTGTGTGTGTGTGTGTGTGTGTGTGTGTGTGTGTGTGTGTGTGTGTGTGTGTGTGTGTGTGTGTGTGTGTGTGTGTGTGTGGTGGTGCTCAGGAGGACATATGGTCCGGGAAGTGTTTGGGGGCCAGGAGTTCAGGAGTTTAAGAAATTAGATTGAATGAGTTACTACCCAGTTCCTGAATTAGTCATTTTGCTTCCTTTCTTAATGGATTTCATTACAGACATTCCAGTTTCCCTAAGCATTGCCATTTTTTTCTTATTATGATTAGTTTGTTTGTTTGTTTATTTGTTTTACAATTCTTCTGTGTTTAGTTAGTGAAAGGTTGTAAGATGGATAGGAACAGCAAGGCTCAATGATTATTTAACAAGTAATAAACTGACTGCAGTCAAACATGCTTGTCATGGAAGCGTTATTCTGTTATCTGAAGCAAACATGGCAGAGCTCGTTTATTTAATTAGAAGCTGTTTTTACTGGAATCCTTCCAGGAGGACAGTGGGTGTATTCTATGGCTTTTTCAGGGCTCTTCAGATTTCAGAGGTCTCACAGATAGAAATTAAATAAAAGGGGACAGTTAAAATAAAACTCTGTGAACTGTTATTTCTCCAAGAGTGTCTGTTGACTGCTTCCTTCCTCTTCAGCTGTTCGGGGATGGAGACCTTTATCCTCAGACCTAGGCAGATAAAAATTACATAAAAATGTACTGAGCTCTTTTGGTGTTTTTCCCAGATTTAGAAGACACACATCTTGCCATTTCTTGATTAATTACTACATGGAAGTTGTTGAGAGGCAAGCTTGGCGCAACATAACGAAGGACTCGCGTATGATTGTGGAAACGCCTCCAGGCTGGCTGAGGAGGATTTGGGTTCTCGTCTTACGAGCAGCAATAATTCTTTGTGAGATCCTGGGCAAGTTGTTTCCCTTCTTGGGGCTTCAGTCTCCTCATCTGGGGAATGAGAAGTGGATCTTAATATTTCCTTTTAGCAGCCCCATTCTGAAATGTTGGGACATGCTCGCAAGAAGACTGTCCGAAGAGGAGCAGCCAGGCAAGATAGAGCAGCAAGGAAAGGCCTGCTGAACGAAGGAGCTCTGCACGGAGCCTTAAAAGCAGGACAAGGGAGGGACAGGGGAGAACTTTACACATTTATTCTAAACAAATAATCATAGATGCCTACAAAGTCTTATGTTGACAAAGGAGATAATGCTAGGAGGTTCTTTGGATATTACTATTTCAAGAGAATTAAGGAGTTCATGAGTGTGAAGATGTGAAGTGCTTGGCGTAATAGACCTTCTTGTTTCTAGGAACAGTGGAGTAGGTTATTTAGACCAATCCTCCCACTGAAAGCAACTAAAAATGTACGTTTAAAAAAATCTTCTTAAAAGCATCAAAGAGATGACAAGAAAATAAAGGATTACTGGATTAAAAATAAACGGAAAATGAAAACTTAGTAAGATAAGCAAGCACTGTAACTGCTTTTGATCTGAACACACTACTCCCTCAAAATTAATTAAACCTTTGTTCTGGCAGTCTCAAGAGGTGAGAGAGACAGAAAGCAAAGCACAGGCCACACACAGTGAGGCATCTCCTAGGAGACCCTTCCCACAATAAGCTGGGACCAGAAGGGGTACAGTCCCAAGAATTACACCCTGGTTCTAAACCTTTGGGTCCTGTTCCAGTCCCTTGCTTCTCAAAGTGTGGTCCATGGATCCAGGACATCAGTGGCATCAGGGAGCTTATTAAGAATATGGATTCCTGAGTCTCACCCCAGACTAACTGCTTATTCAGTATATATACTTTAATAAGATTCTTGTTAGAAGCAAACATGAATCCTCTCAGGAGAAATGTACTTTCATTCTAGGCCTCAAACTATTCCTGACAATAGCTTTTCTAATACAATTTTCAGTAAATTGTCCAAGATAAGAAGTCACAAAAGGAAATTCACCTCCACAAGAGAGAATGAGCAGAAACAACAGACAATAGAAACATAACTACAGAGACTTTACATGGTGGAATTATTGGATGTAGTCTATAAAACAATAATTTATATTCATAATAGCTATGTGTGAAAGGGATCATAAAAAATTTGAAAATCAAACTTGAAAGTGTCTGCAGTGAATATATGCAGTGAATATATGCAGAAAATATGAACTATCAAAAGTTCATAACAAATTTGAAAAAGGACCTTAGAAATTCTAGACATAAGTTTTTATCATGATTTCTGGAGCTCATCCATTTGTGGAGGACTGGCTTGGGGCAGTGAGCTACCTGTCACTGAAAATGTGTGAACAGGCTGGACAACTGGCTATCTCTCCACTGAAATGCGGACAGTAGTATTGACTAAGCATTAGCCAGGTCATCCTCAAGTCTCTTTCTGGTGCAGATACTATAAGATATTTTTCTAAGACGGGACATCCTCCAATTGGCCAGGGCCCTTGAAATTCCTTCTAACTTGACTTTTCCTTGTGTGGGATTGAGAATCCTCCCCAAGGTTGCTATATCACCCATTGCCTTGGGGTAAATAACACCACAACTGTGTAATACTTGCAGAGAGGTAAGGATCATCAGTAGAACCTCCAGATGAAACAGAGGGAGACTATGTAGGGGACACATCAGGGGCCGTGGACCCAGGAGGACTTTATGAACTGTGATCCAGACTGATTATTTGCACATATCTGCATGAAGCTTCACAAGCCCTCCCCACTTTCAAACATTCTCAGAACTTCATAATCTTCGAAAATAAAAGGAGGGACTTCCCTGGTGGCGCAGTGGTTAAGAATCCTCCGGCCAATGCAAGGGACACGGGTTTCGATCCGTGGTCTGGGAAGATCCCACGTGCCATGGAGCAACAAGGCCCTTGTACCACAGTTACTGAGCCTGTGCTGTAGAGCCCATGAGCCACAACTACTGAGCCCATGAGCCACAACTACTGAGCCCACGTGCCACAACTACTGAAGCCTGCACACCTAGAGCCCATGCTTCACAACAAGAGAAGCCACCGCAATGAGAAGCCCGCGCACCACAACATAGAGTGGCCCCCACTCGCTGCAACTAAAGAAAGCCCGCGTACAGCAATGAAGACCCAATGCAGCCAAAACTAAATAAATAAATTTTCAAAAAAGGAGAAAACAGTAGGGTCCTTCTCTTGACCCTCTTCCCTTCTTGGTTCTGTTTATCCTCTCTCCTTGTTCTACTCTATCAAACTCTCCAAAGGTAGGTCTGTGGCCATATTTTCTGTCCACTCTCACATTTTATGTCTCCTTCACCCTAATTTCTCTGCATGCCATGAGCTTATTCAAGTTTGTTTTTCCTTTGGTTCATCCTCCCCAGCTTCTCTGATCATCTCCTTCTTGGGGCTCTCTCTTTGGAAATCACAGTTAGCATCTGAGGGGTACCTAAACCACTTTCTATATCATTTAATCCCCACACTAATCATGAAAGATAAGATAAGCATTTCTGTTATTCCTATTTTATAATATGTATTCATTATAGAAAAATTAGAGATTATCTGTAAACAAAAAGCAAATAGAAAGCTCCTCTAATTTTACTATCCAGAGATAACTTTACCACTGTTAATATTTGGTATATTTTATCCAGACTTTTTTTCCATGATTTTTTTGGAAAAAATGAGATTTTGTATGCTGAGCATATGTTTTTATAAGCTATTTTTATTTACTAACAAGAGATAGTAACCTCTTTCCATATTTGTAAATACACACCTACAACATAATTGTTTAATGTTTGCATAGTGTGGATGTATAACTTATTTAGCAAACCTTCAATCGTTGGGCATTTGAATTAATTCCAATCTTCACTATTAAAATAGCACCTTATAGTAATATCTTTGTACGTATCCTTAATTATTTCTCCAAGATAGAATCCTTGATGTGGAAATGGATTCATGCTTCTGATTTTGACAAATTTCCCCTGCAGAAAGTTTATACTAATTTAGACTCTCAACAGCAATGTGTGAAGGTGAGCATTTTCCTGCACCCTAACTAACATTTAGGTATTATTGTTTTATTGTCTTGATTAATTTCACAAGCAGCCTTTTATTGCTGTTTTAATTTGATTATAAATAAGATGGAATACAGCCGTCCTTTGGTATCCATGGGCGATTGGTTCCACGACCCCCACGGATACCAAAATCTGCAGATACTCAAGTGCCTCATATAAGGTGGCATAGTACAGTATTTTCCCTTATGCTTCTTTACCATTTAGTTTTTTTCCTTTGTGAATTAAACTGTTAGTATTGTGTATATATTTACACACTGGCACATAGAAATGAATGTTAGCATCATCATTATTGTAGGTAGCAGCGAAAGTATATTGCAAATAGTTTCCCCCAATTTGTCATTTTCTTTTGTTCTAATTCAATTTCATTTTACAATTTAGGCCATACAGGGGTTTAATTTTTTTTTAATTTGTACTTGATTGTTTTTTTATTCCTTGTTTGTTTTGTTTTGTTTTTAATTTTTTATTATTTATTTTACTTATTTATTTTTGGCTGTGTTGGATCTTCGCTGCTGCGTGCAGGCTTTCTCTAGTTGCAGAGAGCGGGGGCTACTCTTCATTGTGGTGTGCAGGCTTCTCATTGCAGTGGCTTCTCTTGTTGCAGAGCACGGGCTCTAGGTGCCAGACTTCAGGAGTTGTGGTTCACGGGCTCTGGAGCGCAGGCTCAGTAGTTGTGGCGCACAGGCTTAGTTGCTCCACGGCATGTGGGATCCTTCCGGACCAGGGCTCGAACCCGTGTCCCCTGCATTGGCAAGCAGACTCTTAACCACTGCGCCACCAGGGAAGCCCCCAGGTTTAAATTTTTGATGTGAACAAACTTATGAACCTCCATCTTTATGGTTTCTGCCTATGGTTGCCTGCTTAGAAAGAACTCTCCCACCCTAAGATTATATAAATGTTCACCTTAGAGTATTTTTATGGCTTCATATGTTACATTTAGATCATTAACACATCTGGAATTTATTTTCATTTAAGGATGGGATAGAGATCAGTGGCTTTTCACAAAAGGCCAAACAGTTTTCCTACTCAACATTTTAAGTGTTTTTCAAATGGAACAGAGCAGAGACATTTTTGAATCAAGACCTGTGAATGGCTATATCTCTGAGTGGAAAGGAATTAATTACTGCATGTCAGAAATCAGCATGGGGCCAGAGCTATTAAACATACTAATGGCTTGGATGGAAGGAGAGCTGCAAAGCAGGCTGTGAGCCTCTCCCTGTCCAATGGTGATTTAAGTGGGTTACTTACAGCCCAAGATGACAGAGTGAAGAAAGCCAGACGGCCTTTGGTGTCGGGGAAGGGAGCAGCCATGGTGTCAACAGACAGAACTGGGTCTGGTTGTAATCTGCCTGCAAAGCTCACCCGACTCCTTGGCCCTCGTTTTGAAGACTGGAAATGGAGCAGAAGGCCTGACAAAGGCCTTCCAAAGCAGCATCCCTTCGTGGCCAGGCCTGGAAAGACCGCACGTAAAGGTTTTTCCAGCTAGAACCTCAGCAGCCGCCTGTGCTCACGATTCCTCTCCAGCATGGCCATGCTCTCTGGTTTCGCTCCACGAACTTCTGGCTTTTAGTTCTGCTCTCCCACATCCCCCCACTGCATTGTTTTCTTCAAAGCACATATTTCATAATAAAGTCATTTTTCTCTAGACTGTTTTTTATGCTGTACGGCAGTCCCATCATTGCATGAGTTTTTCACCTTTAAACTTTTTTCATAATGCTATATCTTCTGAAAGTGGACCTTGGTTATTCTATGGGCAAGTAACATAATGATACTAGTTGACAATTACACCTTGCTCCCACATGTTTTAAGGCACACCTCAGAGTAATCCTGACAGATAGGTGGGCACGATGGGGTGTTCAAAGCCTAAATTTGAGAAGGGATTTTTCTGAGGGACACAGTGGATCAGGAGCAGATCTGGAACTCCACACTAGGGCTATGGGCCCAGCTTCAGAATTCCACCTACTCAGCTTGATGGCTCTTGGGAGTCCTGTGATCCAACAGAACTCTGAGAAGCCCTGTTGCAGCCCTGTGCTAGGGTACCCAGATAATAGATTCACATCCAGTCTCTCAGCAGTTTCACTCCAGGAGTGATTTTTGTGTATTTCCTGTGTACAAAATGAGAGATGGACAAAGAGAGAGTGTTAACCGCAGTCAGGCTGTCAGGGAAGGCTTCACAGAATACTGTGTTTGGGCAGTTGGGTGGTGGCATGTTGGACTAAATGAGCTTCGGGGTCTTTAAAGGAGATCTGTTGTCCTGGCACCCATTCCACACCCCCGCAAAGCTTTCCCCTCTTCTACTCTCAGTTCGTGCAATTTTATCCTCTGACCACAGGTCTAGGTTCAGGCCAGGACCCACACTATTCCAGTGACACTCAGCCCTGGAGTTTTTGTTATTATGCTATTGGAGGAAAAGATGCTGGTCTTTCCTTAGGGGTAGCTGAGAGGCTGATGACCCTCTTACCTCTGTGAGGGGAGAACCTGCCTGAGGGGAGCCCACAAAGGAGAACAGAGCTGAGAGAGGGAGAGGGTAAGACAGAGTCTTCAGGACAGTGTCTGGGCTCTGAATCCAGTCACCCCTGGAAGCAAATACCTTGAATTTTACCGTCATGTGAGACTAGCAATTCCTTTTCTTATGTGTGTATACCAGTTTGAGTTGGGCTTCTGTCACTTGCAACCCAAAGATCTTTGACTAATACAGAGTCCTGTCCAAATCCAAGGCTGTGAGTCTTTGGCAGACTTAACGTGGGGTGGGGGGCAGAAATGGTGTCCGCGCTGCCTCAGCATCTAGCTCCTCTGCCTTGCAGGTCCTGCTGCTCAGCATTCATGAAATGATTGGGTCCAGGGTTGTCCTGCTTTCAAAGCTGTTGATTTTTGCTCCTTGGTGGTGTGAGGTTCCAGACCAGGGCAGGACGTTCAGGTCAACTACTGAAGGATTTGCTTTCGAGTGAGCAATCCAGCTGTAGGAATCCTATATGGAGGTCACAGATGATGGCTAGGGAAACTCTCTTGTAGATCTTTCTAGAATAGTACCCCCTCCTTCTTCTGGAAAATAACCCCTTCCCCCACCCTGGCCATGTGGTTTGAACGGGGGCTGCCAGCATCTTAGTGACACAGCCATGTGACCAAAGCGATTGGCCTGGAGTGGGCACCTGCCCGAGGATGGGGGAGAAAGAAGTCGCAGATCTTCTCCAACAGTGGAGATGTCTAGAGTCGGCAGTGACCAGCTCCCTTGTACTGGGGAAGAAACAGCCTGAGAAGGGAGAGAATGAAGTGGGAACACAGAACTTGGCATGAGGGAAAGGGGGCGTGGAGATGGGTGAGGTGAGATTAGGCAGTTTTCTACTCCCACATACCATTTGTCTTTGAGATCCCACTTTATTCCCTATGTGCCTCTTGATTAAATGAGCCTTCTAGTAAATCCCCCTGCAAATAACCAAACCTAGTTAGCTGAATTAGGTGTCTGTCATTTGCAACCCATAGGGCCTTATACAACTGCTGAATTCCCCAAGGCCGTCCAGGCTACACTTACCTAACTAGCCACCCATTAGATCAGTGGTTCACAGCCCAGGCTCACATTAGAATTACTTCAGGGGCTTTTAAAACACAATGGGACCCCTGCCCAACTCCAGAAACTCTTACTTAACTGAATCTAGAGAACGGCCCAAGGAACAGGTACGTTTTTAATCTCCCCAGGTGATTTTAACATGTATCTTGGCTTGCAAACCACTGTAGAGATGACCAATTCACTCTACTTGCCTACGGAGTGGGACATGTTGCAATAAGGTTGTGGTCCTTATTTGGTGGTCTTGGCATCTGAAGGGCTTGGTCCCAGCCCCATCTTAGTCACTAATTCTGTGAGTGTAGGCAAATCTGTTGACCGAGCTTCAGGGTCCCCACTTGTTAGATGGAACTAATAACTACTGCTCTGACCTCCTCACAGAGGTCTCATAGGGACCAGATGTGAAGGAACCTAGAATTCTTGGAATCCAAAACCTCCTGGAGCGGAGACTGTACGTCCACACACTCCTCACACAGTGAAGGGGATGCTGTGGCGTCTTCTTATCTTTACTGGAGTCAGGACTGAAGCCTCAGGAGGGACAGAGGGCAACTCCACCTCAGCAGAGGAACACAACATAAATGGGTCTCTAACCTGCAGTTTACACAGTGTCTGTGTCCTCATTTCCTGCTTCACCCCCTGCCTATCCCACCCCCACTCTGCCTCACCGCCCGCCCCCCGCCCATCAAAGTTCCTGTAGGAACACCTCAAAGATTCCTTGTCAACAGCCAGCCACCCATCAAGGCTACTTAATGATCAAATCAGCCTTTCTAGGCCTTTTCCTAAAGGATTTTATCTCTGTCCTTGTTCTCCCCTGGATTTTTTTTCCACCACTCTTCGGCTTAATAAATGCCTTTCCAGAAGGCTTCAACCCGGCTGGAAGTACACTTGAACAGCAATTCTAAGTCCTTATTAGCTCTATAGTGATCAGGTGAAGGAATAATTGATCTCAATCAGGAACACCTGGTTTCATAATTGCACAAATGATTATAATCCAATAATAAAAGTCAATTTAACTAACTTAATTCAGATTGCTTTAACCTCTCGCAGACAGTTAAGAAGTAAAGAAGCAAACAGAGGAAAAAAGGAAAAAGAAAAGAAAAAAGAAAAACAAAGCTCTGTCTAAACTGCCTGACCCAGTAGGGCCCAAATGTAACGGATTCATTTTCCCCTACCACAGTATACATTATCGCATCTGGGCCTTTGTTCACTATATTCTTTCTTTGTAGATTATCCTTTCCCCATTTCCATGCTTCCAAACTCTATGCATTTTTTCCAGATCAAACTCAAATAACACCTCCTTCACCTCTATAAGGTTTTATAAAGTTTTGGGGTCTCAGAGTTGGGAAGATACCCAGTTCCCCTGTGGGCCTTGAGCAAGATAGTGACCAAGGGAAGGAAAGTAATATTTATTGAGCAGCTTTTGCAAGTCACTCTGGTATTTCACGTAGTACCCATAGAGCTTAACAATTTGCTCAAATTCAAATAGCTGGAGAGCAAGCAGAGACAGAATCTGAACTCAGATCTCCCTGATTTCAGATCCAGGTCAGGGCTAATGGCCACCAAGACTTGGTCATTCATGTCACCAGAACTTCACTTACATCCCCAAGCTGCTGAGGCCTGAGAATATTTGAGCTCTAAGACATCCTCAGAACATGAAAAAAACCCTCACACTTCAAAGAATGCTGCACCTCGGGCGATCACTGGCAGTACGAAATAAGTTGAAAGTGTCCAATTTTAAAAGGAAGGAATAGGTCATCTTTACAATGTAAAAAAAAAAAAAAAAAAGTCAATGGATGGATTCATTATCAGGTTAGTTGACCATGGAGCCATGTTAGCCCTCAGCCATGCACAGTGCCCCCTTGGTCAAAGCTCGGTCAAACCTCTCAAACAGGCAGAAAGAGGGACCCAGGAAACAGGCGCTCCCATCTGGTCTCTGCATTGCCAAGAAGAGGTCCAGCTGCTCATGGCAACCTCCCCTCGGGGATGGAAGAGCTGAGGCTGGGCCAGGGCAGCCTCCCCATGACGGCGGAGAGCAAACAAAAGCAGCCAGGATGCTGAAGGGGCGCAGGGCTCAGCTCCCGATGCCGCTGGCTGACCCTCCTCCTGCACTGGGACTCAGGGCAGAGACCTAGCACGTAGGCTGGGAGAGAATCTCTATGCTCCTAGGAGCCTTGGCTTGGGGCGGGGGGGGGGGGGGGTCGGTCATCAAAACCTCCAGCTATGAAGACCCTAAGGGATTATCTAGTCCAACCCCCTCATTTTCCAGATCGAGTTGCTGGGGCCCAGAGAGGGGAAGGAATTTGTTCAGTGTCACTGGGAATGTCAGTGACGCAGGCTTCCTGTGCGGGATTCAGCGTAGGACACTGAACCCTGACAAGCGACCCTGGGTTTCCATTGGGTTCATCAGAAAAATCAAAATAATCACATTGCTCAGTATTTTCCAGCCACTGGAAAAGTCTAACTTTGTTAAATCGACGAAGCATAAACATTTGCTAATCAAACTATTTACCCAAGTGATACTCAATTAAAGCAATATTAAGGGAAATAAAATGTGTACATGCTACTGACTATTCAGGATTTATATCACATTCTCTCTCTTTTTTTTAACATCTTTATTGAAGTATAATTGCTTTACAATGGTGTGTTAGTTTCTGCTTTATAACAAAGTGAATCAGCTATACCTATACATATATCCCCACATCTCCTCCCTCTTGAATCTCCCTCCCACCCTCCCTATCCCACCTCTCTAGATGGTCACAAACAACCAAACTGATCTCCCTGTGCTATGCGGCTGCTTCCCACTAGCTACCTATTTTACATTTGGTAGTATTTATAAGTCCATGCCACTCTCTCACTTGGTCCCAGCTTCCCTTCCCCCTCCCCGTGTCCTCAAGTCCATTCTGTTCCTCTGCATCTTTATTCCTGTCCTAACCCTAGGTTCTTCAGAACCCTTTTTTTTTTAGACTCCATATATATGTGTTAGCATATGGTATTTGTTTTTCTCTTTCTGACTTACTTCACTCTGTGTGACAGACTCCAAGTCCATCCACCTCACTACAAATAACTCAATTTCGTTTCTTTTTATGGCTGAGTAATATTCCATTGTATATATGTACCACATCTTTATCCATTCGTCTGTCAATGGGCATTTAGGTTGCTTCCATGTCCTGGCTATTGTAAATAGAGCTGCAGTGAACATTGTGTTACATGACTCTTTTTGAATTATGGTTTTCTCTGGGTATATGCCCAGTAGTGGGATTGCTGGGTCATATGGTAGTTCTATTTGTAGTTTTTTAAGGAACCTCCATACTGTTCTCCACAGTGGCTGTAAAAATTCACATTCCCACCAGCAGTGCAAGAGTGTTCCCTTTTCTCCACACCCTCTCCAGCATTTACTGTTTCTAGATTTTTTGATGATGGCCATTCTGACTGGTGTGAGGTGATACCTCATTGTAGTTTTGATTTGCATTTCTCTAATGATCAGTGATGCTGAGCATTCTTTCTGTGTTTGTTGGCAATCTGTATATCTTCTTTGGAGAAATGTCTATTTAGGTCTTCTGCACATTTTTGGATTGGGTTGTTTGTTTCTTTGATATTGAGTTGCATGAGCTGCTTGTAAATTTTGGAGGTTAATCCTTTGTCAGTTGCGTCATTTGCAAATATTTTCTCCCATTCTGAGGGTTGTCTTTTGGTTTTGTTTATGGTTTCCTTTGCTGTGCAAAAGCTTTTAAGTTTCATTAGGTCCCTGTTGTTTATTTTTGGTTTTATTTCCATTTCTCTAGGAGGTGGGTCATAAAGGATCTTGCTGTGATTTATGTCATAGAGTGTTCTGCCTATGCTTTCCTCTAAGAGTTTGATAGTGTCTGGCCTTACATTTAGGTCTTTAATCCATTTTGAGTTTATTTTTGTGTATGGTGTTAGGGAGTGTTCTAATTTCATTCTTTTCCATGTAGCTGTCCAGTTTTTCCAGCACCACTTATTGAAGAGGCTATCTTTTCTCCATTGTATATTCTTGCCTCCTTTATCAAAGATAAGGTGACCATATGTGCATGGGTTTATCTCTGGGCTTCCTATCCTGTTCCATTGATCTGTATTTCTGTTTTTGTGCCAGTATCATACTGTCTTGATTACTGTAGCTTTGTAGTACAGTCTGAAGTCTGGGAGCCTGATTCCTCCAGCTCTGGTTTTCTTTCTCAAGATTGCTTTGGCTATTCGGGGTCTTTTGTGTTTCTACACAAATTGTATCACATTCTCTTAAATGAGCATGAAATCAATGGCAGTTCTCGCTGGCTGGGATTTGAATAGCAGGAAATTAGCAGGAGCCTTTAGAAGGATTCGACAGGCAGCAGGAAAGGCTCAGAATCAGGAGCCAGGAGATCCACCTCAGCTCTGCCTCTCAGGGGCCCATTGACTTTGGGCAAGTCCTCTAACCTCTCTCAACCTCAGTTTCTTCATCCCCGAATGGGGAGTGCTACTCCCTGTCCAGCCCAACTGCCGCTCCTCACAACTGGAGTTGTTGCAAGGGTAATGTGAGGTGGCCCTTTAGGCATCTGTTGCAAATCATAGTATTTTCTAGCCACCTTCAGTCTGAGCTGGTGATCAGCTACCGAAAGGAGAGTAGCTGAGCAGAGCAGGTCAGAAGCGGGGTAGGTAAGGGGACTGAAGACCAAGTTCTTGTTGGGACAGTTGCACTCCATCTGCAACTGGGCAGATGGAACTGAGGGCTCTGACTCTTCCTAACTCTGTGGCCTTGGGCAAGTCATGTGAGTTCTCTGAGCATGTAAAATAAGCCTGTATTAACTCATTTAAGCCTCACAACAACCCTGAGTCAGATGTTATTACTATCCTCATTTTACTGATGAGGACATGCAGGCAAAGAGGGGTTAAATAACTTGCTCAAGGTCACACAGCTGCTAAGTGATAGAATCAGGCTTTGAATTGGGGCATTCTGGCTCCAGAATCTCTATACTTAACCTCTACATCGAGTGTATTAGTTTCCTATGGCTGTTGTAACAAATTACCACAAACTTAGTGGCTTAAAACAATACAGATTTATTACAATTCTAGAGGTCAGAAGTTCTAGATTCAACTTGTTGACGGGCTGCTTTCCTTCTGGAGGCTTTAAGGGAAAAGCTTTTTCCTTGCCTTTTCCAGCTTCTAAAGGCCACCTGCAATTCCTTGGTTCATGGTTCCTTCCTCACATCACTCCAACATCTGCTTCCCTTGTCACATTTCCTTCTCTCTACTCTGACTTCCTCTTATAAGGACCCAGATGATAGTCCAGGATAATCTCCTCACCTCAACGTCCTTAATCATATCTACAGAGTCTCTCTTTCCATGTAAGGTAACATATTCACAGGTTACAGGGATTGGGATATGGACATCTTCGGGGGGCCACTATCCCATCTACCACACAGGGCCTCTTGCACAAATAAGAAAATGTTTGTAAAGTGCTTAGCCCAGAGCTGGGACATAGTAGGTCTGGATGCTGGTGATATTGAAGATGTGATTAACTGGCAAAGACTGGCTGCCCAGTGTCACAGCTGTCAGGAACCACTCTCCACTGACGTGCAAGGAGCTTCACATGCACTGGGTCAGTCAATCCCTCTCACTTCGTTTAGGTTGCCCCTGAAACCCTGAGAAAAGGATTCCAGTGCAAGTCATTTATTTGGGAGGTAATCCCAAGAAACAGCGAAAGTAAGACAGGCAAGGAAAGGAAAGCAATAAAGGGTGTTATCAAGTTACTTACCACTGTGGACACCTGGAGCTCGGTCTTGCTGGGACTGTGGGTGACAATGCAGAGCCTCGCCTCACAGTTCTCCTGCCCAGCAGGTGACAGAGCTGGGGTGTGGATACACCAGCTCCCTACAGTCTTCACTGAGGGTTAGTCTGGGGGCTGGGGACAGTGGAATTCATTCATTCATCTTCACACATGCATAGGGAGCAGGCTCTAGTGCCCAGAGAAAGCCCACATGCAATGACCTGCAGGTGCTGGCAGGTAGGACTTAGGCTGTGGACGTGAAGGGCTGAGCCAGGGTGTCAGCAGTATCTGCTCCCCAGCCTTGAGCCCACAGTCTACTTGCTGTGGATCCTGGAATAACTGCAGTCGAGGAATCTCCCCAAACCCAGATAATGCAGAAAGGTTAGGAAATCAAGGAGCCAGCATCTGACCAAAGTGAAGGTAAGAGGACTGCCTGGCGCTGACAGCTAGAAACTGAGGCTGGTGGAAGACATGATCTGAAAGTTACTCTCCAGGGCTCTCGGCCCTTAGGACAGACAGGCCACGTGCAGGGCAGCCTTGGGGGGATGGTGGCCATACTGCTGATCCCCCGCACCACTCATATTGCCACTTTCCTGGGAAGCTTTTATCTGCCTCTTACTTCGACCACCATGTGGGGTTATTGTCAACCTTTTGAGTAGTTGCTGTTGTTTTATTAAGGAATTCTTTCCCCTCCTAATTGTTGCTTGGAAAGCTTCCTGGCTGTCTTTGGTGTATTTTGTATCGCATCTAGGCCCTTTCTCCCAGCAAGATGGAGCAAGTCTCCTATAACTTGCCAGCTGCGTATCCTCTCCTTCCTTTCCTTCCTTAACCCAGTGCAATCTGGCTTTTACCCACCTCTCCATGGAAACAATGCTCCCGAAGGTCACCAAGGGATTCTGAATTTCCAAAATTAATGACATGTCTCACTTACCCAAGCTGAAGTCAGCTTTTGATGTTGTCACATGCCTTCTCTCTCCCTTCCTCCCTCCCCCTCTCCCTCCCTCTCTTCACTGGTTTGCCCGCTGCCTGGCTGCTTCTCAGTCTCCTTTTCTGAGTCCTCTTCCTCTGGCTGCTCCTTGTGTTGGTTCCCCTGGAGGTTCATCACTGGCTCTCCTCTCTTCTCGCAGTCCTCACTCTCCTTCACTGATCTCACCAGATCCACGGATTCAACGACCACCTGTTCACCTGCAATTCCCACATCTCTAGCTGTCCCCCAAGGCCACTCTCCTGACCCCTAGATCCAGATGGTCCTCCCCTCCCCCATGGGTCAGTCTCACATAAACATCACACTCAACAGGCCCCAGCCTGATCTCATCTTCCCCAAAACCTGGGTCCTCCTCCAGTGTGTCCCATCTAGGTGAATGATACCGCCCAGCCCACATCATTGCACAAGACACCTGCCACATCTAGTTACTCACCAGGTCCTATCTCTGTTATTTTCTCATAACCAGCTCCTACATTCTTGCCCAGCTGTCTTATTCGTGGTTCAGGTCATTATCACTGGGCCATGGCAGGAGCTTCCCACTGTGTTTTCCTGTAGCTGAAATCAACCAGGACAATCCAATCCCACAATCCTGCCATTTTATGGAGCAGGAAATTGGGCTGCAGAGAGTGAGTTACAGGCCTAGCACCGAGGCCTCCTGGCCTGAGGCATAATGGAAGTCAAAGCCAGAGAGGCCTGTACTCAAAGCCTCACTTCTCTCCTTGCTAACAGGTATTAGTTCCCACTTGCTGCTATAACAAATTACTACCAACTGAATGACTTAAAACGGCACAGATTTATTATTTTACAGTTCTGGGGGTCAGAAGTCCAAGGTGGGATTTATGGGACTAAAATCAAGCTATCAGCAGGACTGTGTCCCTCTGGAGACTCTAGGGGAGAAGCTGTTCCTTACCTTTGCCAGTTTCTCCAGGCTGCCTGCATTCCTTGTCTCATGGCCTCCTTCCAGCAATGGTATCACTCTGACATCTGCTTCCATGGTCACATCTCCTTCTCTGACTCAGACCCTTCTGTCTCCCTCTTAAAGGACTCTTGTGATTACATTGGGCCCTTCCAGATAATCCAGGATGACTTCCCCATCTCAAGGTCCTTATCTTAAGGTCCATCTGCAAAGTGCCTTTTGCCACATAAAGTAACTTATTCACAGGTTTTGGGGATTAGGATGTGGATAATTTGGGGGTTCAGCCTACCATACTAACTATGACACCCACCCCCCAAATTAACTTAATCTCTCTGAGATTTTGGTTCCTCATCTGTAGAAGGGAAGTGGTATCTCCCACCCCACAGGGATATAGTAGGCAGCAAACGAGAGTATGTATCCAAAGCACACACACACACAAATGTTTGTTCAACAAACATCTGCCATGAGAAACCTTGGTGTTACGGCAGGTTGGGCTGGACCAAGGCATCGAGGAGATGTTCCTGGAAGCCCTCCACCACTTCCTCAGCACTGCTGGAGGCGGACTCTTCTCCCTCCTGGTCCTCATCAGTGCTGGCTGGGCCTGGGGCAGGACCCGCCATCCTCCCTCTGAACTCCAAGTTTCAGGCATCTTCTCTGAAACTTGAACTGTTCATTTGTCATAGGCAAGCAATGCCATGCTGGCCGGAATCCACTGGGGCCACTCTGTACCCCAGCCCTGGGCTCAAGACAACTTACCTGCTGACTTGGGGCAGAGGTAGAGGAAGAATAGGAACGATATTTTAAAAATGTATTTCAATTCTTATTTTGAAAATACTAAGAGAATCTACTACTTCAAAAAGAGCTGTCGTGTTGCTGTTATTTTATAATATGGTAATCCCTCGGGAGCAGGGTCACATCTGTGATATAGTGGGAAAAACAAAATTCAATGCTAATTCCGTCTTTTACAGGCTAAAGTGGACACAGCCCATGTAGTTATATACCTCCAATGAAGTTGACCCCTTCCAGTTCCCAGGCCAGGCCCAAGTAGTCTGAGCATAACCACTTTTCTCATCCAAATAAGTGGTTCAGAAATGAGATGGAAGGCATCATTGGGGGCAGGAGTAGGGAGCTTGCGCCTAATGAAGTTTTCCAACTATCCAGGAAGGCCAAAGAAGCTATGTTCTCTCTCTTCTCCTGCTACTATCATGTCTGGATGACAAGTCTGGTACTCCTGTGGCTGTCTTGTTACCAGTTGTCTTGTTGCCAGCCTGAGGGCAAAGCCAACCCAAGTATAGCAGAGATGTAGACAGAGTGCAGGTCCTTAATGATATACCTGAGCTGCTGTTACAACCAAACTTGAAGCCTGCTTTACCCTAGACTTATAATCATATTAGAGAATAAATCCTTTTTCTTGTTTAAGCCAGTTTTCCAATATTTGCCACCCAGAACACCTGAAGTGATATATTAGCTGTGTGACCTTGAGTTAAGCCACCTAACCTCTCTGAGCTTTATAATAATCCACCCCTGCATAGTCTCGATGAGGATCAAGTGAGAACATACATATGAAAGCACTTTTCAAACTAACTATAGAGTGCTGGACAACTTAGGCTATTATTATTATTATTTTAAGCTTTGGTAAATGTGCATTGGCCAAATTGGGCCTATTTAACAAAACTCTTTGCATAATTGATTTATTCAAATCTTAGCTCTACTTTGACCAAGTAGATCCAGGTTCATTTTTTTAGAGCCATGGTAGCATCGGAAACATGTACAGGTACTCTTCCCTCCCTCTGTCTTGTTGAAGTTCAAATGGATCCCCTACAAGGAAATAGAAATGGCCCAAAGTTTGTGTAGGGAGAAAAGCGCCAAGGAAAGGAGAAACAAAGTTTTCCCCTCTCCCCTTGAAAATCAGAGCCCAGGAACACCTGAGAAGAAGTCTAGGTAGTCCAAAGCACACAGACGCCCAGGTACCTGAGGCTTACTCTGCTGTCTCCTGTCATCTGTGCTTCCCAGTCGATACATTTGTCTGGGGAAACTGTAGTTCTGAGGGTTTTCAAATAGTGCCTGGGCGATCTGTTCCCTCTGAATATCTCCTCTCCTTCCACATAGGGAACTCTAATTGATGAACCTTTGCCTTTATCGTTTTCACTTTTTCTATGAACAAGTAGGGATGGAAACAGACTGTAGCTTCTCTGTTCATCTGTAGTCTGAACCCCTCAACATTATGCACAGAAAAACAGAAAAGTCTCAGAGCCCCAAGAGGCAAGGGCACAGTGATGCTGGAGGGAACACGTCCCTGCTTGGGCATGGCTTCCAGCTGGTCCTTGAAAGATCGAGAAAGTGGGATACAGGGAGACCAAGCAGAGGACAAGCTTACAGGTAAAGGAAGCCATATGCAGGTGAGGAGGTGGGACCACCGAGTGGATTAGGGCACTGGCTAACCAGAACTGGCCTGCGGACCACGCTGACCTGTGACTGTTTTCCTTCCACCAACAGCGAAGGTGAGAAAAATAAGGGCAAAGAGCAAGTTTTGAGTAAAGCTAATTTATTCAACTTGAAGTTTTGCTTTTATTCTGATATGATGTCCTTCTTATGTTTTGGGTGCCAAAGTGCCATTCTTTTTATAAAATGATTGTCATAGTCATCGGTAGCTGGAGGAGTCACGGGTGCTGGTCATAATTATTCTGACTCTCACCTCACAGGCACAGGGGAGGATTAATCTTCCCAGTCCCCATTTCAGTTAGGTCTGGACAAGTGACTTGTTTTCACCAATGAAAAGTAAGCAGAAAGAGTGTGTCACCTTCAGGCAGAATTTGCGAGAGTCAGACAATTCCACTTCCCTGCCTCAGAGACTATGGAAACATGCATCAAGACGCAGCCTCTGTCCACCTGGCTCCCCCAGCGACCGCAGTCCTGCCAACCTCACTGGGCACGTTGTATGAGTGAACAATAAACTGTGGCTCTGAGACTTGGGGTGCTGTTCCCGCAGCCCAGTCTGACTAATAGAGTAGCTGTTTATTTTTTTCCTATCGTTACTTAGCAAAACGAAATGTTGCCAATCTTATGTTGGTATTCCTTTATTTTTTCGTTTTGGCATTTAACGGCCCCAGGAAATGGAAGCCCTTGGACATTCTAACATTCTGATAACTGGAGCGTGGGAGGTATCCAGTTTGACGAGAACAACAGTTCTCAGTTTAAGGGCCACAATATGGGGCCCCTCAGTGCCAATTCAACCAGAGTCACCCTGTTTTATCCACGTAATGAATAAATGAATGAGTATACCACACTCCTGCATGGGATTTCAGCATGAGGAAAGAGTTTTATAGCTGAAAAAGAAAAAGTTAAAAGGTATGTGGCTGAGAATATGCTAGGCTCTGGGGCACAATACTGAACAAGACAGACACATAGTCTATGGTTTTCAGTTTTGTGGAATGCAAGAGGGGCCAGAAGGGCAGACAAAAGACAAGTAAACAAACATAAAATAATTAAAACAGGGAAAAGCACTGTGTAAGATGTGGGAGCTGAGGTAGAGAATAATGGAAGGGGGACCACTTTAGGTAGGGTGGTCGGCAAGATCTCTTCTCGGGAGGTCATGTTTAAGTTGCAACCTGAAGGAGATGCATCCAACTGGAAAGGGTGGGGAAGGGGCATCCAGGAAGCCATGCTGGGAGGGCCATCAGGCTAGAAGGTGTGCCACCTGCTCAAGAGCAGAAGACCTGCATAGCTGGACAGCAGGGCTGAGGAGAGAGGCAGGAAGTAAGTTGGAAGGGTCAACAGGACCTGACCACACAGGGCCCTGCAGGCCATAGGAAGTGGGTGAAGGAGGGCAGTCGGGGTGAAGCTGCCTATCCCATGTCACCGTTTAATAAACACTCAGAGAAGAAATCCTGATGCTCACTCTCTCACTTCCCCAATCTGCCTTCTCTCCCCATCTCATAAATGCCAATTCCACTCTTTAAGATGCTCAGGCCAAAACCGTGGAGTCTCTATTACTCTACAGCTAACCCATCAGGGAATGCTAGTGCCTCTACCTTCAAAATGTACCCTGAATCAGACCACCTCTCATCACTGCACGGCGATTGACCTGGTCCAAGACACTAGCCTCTCTTACCTGGACTGGTGTGGAAGCTTCTTAACTGGCCTCTCTGCTTCTACCCTTGACCCAACATTCTTCTCTCTACACAGCAAAGAGATCCTTCAAAACACAATCAGACCATTTTCTGCCCCAAACCTGCAAAGGCTTCACACCTCACTTAGGATAAAACCAAGGTCCAGTGCATCGTGATTTGGCCGCTCACCAGCTCCCCAATTCCATCTCTATTTCTCTTCTCACTCACTCAGCATCAACCCCACAGCCTTCTTGATTTTTTGTGACATGACCTTTGCACTTGCTATTTCCTCTCTAGATCCCTTCCTCAGTTATCTGTCTCTTGTGGCTTGCTCCCTCCGCTATTCAGATCTGTCCTCAGTGGTCACGTTATTAAGAGTACGCATCCAGAGACCCTCCGTTCTATCATTTCTGTCTTCACATCTGTTCATTTTCCTTCATGAAATGAATCGTCACCTGACATATTATATACTTATTTTTCTAGGTCATAAGTTGGCAAACTTTTTCTATAAAGGGGCCAGATGGTAAATATTTTAGGCTTTGCAGGCCATACGGTCTCCATCACAACTGCTCAACTCTGCCATCGTCGTGTGAAAGCAGCCATAGACGGTACATAAATAAAAGAGCATGGCTATGTTCCAATAAAACTTTATGTACAATAACAGGTGGCAAGCTGGATTTGATCAACGACCACTGTCTGCAGACCCTTAGTTTAGGCATTTGTTGTCTACTTCTCTGTTAAAATGCAAACTCCAGGAGAGCAAGGATTTTGTCCTTTTCGTTCAGTACCTTCTGCAGCATATACCAAAGTGCGTGGCATGTGGTAGGCAGTCTATAAATATTTATTGAATTAATTCTTTGATTTATTGGTTGATTAATGAACTCTTGGGAGACTTTGACTTTAAGGGCCTGACTAAGGAGTTTAGATTTTCTCTTTAAAAAAAAAGTTTGAAAAGGGTCTTTGCCAGTTTTAACAATGTTCATGACTTGATTGACAGATCTTATCAGCAGTCTGCAATTCTCAGAATGCAGACATTTTGAGACAAATGACAGCCACTCGCGCATCTCACTGTTTACTCCTCTCGGAAGGGGAGTATGTATGATGCACATCGCACATTGAATTGGATGTGTGATGCATCAGACCACTGCCAGCAAAAACACATAGAAATAAAATAATCATCTCTGTGAGCAAAGGCCTAGGGATGACACTCCAGACGCCCCCATGGAATAAAAGGGCCCTGCTGCAGCTCTGTAGGGAACAGAATTGGGGACAGCACTGTGTTGCTGGAAAAGCAGAGCGGTCAGGGTGTGATTGAATGAGTGGCAAAGGCTGAAAGAGTTATGGGGGAGAGGAGGTCAACTTGGGTTAGGCTGGAGGGAACAGGTGGAGACAAATGGAAGGATGATTCTAATTTTCTGGGATGAGATGGGCCAAGGTGTGGAGCTGGCTGTAAGCAGAATGTGCTCCTCCTGAAATCTGAAGAACCCAGTTAGAGTAGCTTGTTTCTTTGGCGAAAAGGATTTGGATATGAGGATCTGGACTGTGGACAGCCTTGAAAGCCAGTCTGGAGAAGTGGTACCATCTGGGCAATGGGAAACCACTGAAGTATTTTGAGGTTGTCATGGCAATGGAAGTTTGTATGCAAAAAAGTTGAGAAACGGAATGAATGAGCAAATGGATGTGAATGAATGAGAGGGTAAATCTCAGGTGAAGGAATCAGAACTGAATCCTGAGAGCACTGGGGAGCCATTAAAAGGTTGTTTTTGTTTTTTAACATTTTTATTGGAGTATAATTGCTTTACAATGTTGTGTTAGTTTCTGCTGTATAACAAAGTGAATCAGCTATATGTATACATATATTCCCATATCCCCTCCCTCTTGCATCTCCCTCCCACCCTCCCTATCCCACCCTTCTAGGTGGTCACAAAGCACCGAGCTGATCTCCCTGTGCTATGCGGCTGCTTCCCACTAGCTATCTAATTTACATTTGGTAGTGTATGTATGTCCATGCCACTCTCTCACTTCATCCCAGCTTCTCCTCCACACCCCACCCCGCCCCCATCCTCAAGTCCATTCTCTACGTCTGCATCTTTATTCCTGTCCTACCCCTAGGTTCATCAGAACCACTTTTTTTTTTTTTTTTTAGATTCTATATATATGTGTTAGCATATGGTATTTGTTTTTCTCTTTCTGACTTACTTCACTCTGTATGACAGACTCTAGGTCCATCCACCTCACTACAAGTAACTCAATTTCGTTTCTTTTTATGGCTGAGTAATATTCCATTGTATATATGTGCCACATCTTCTTTATCCATTCATCTGTTGATGGACACTTAGGTTGCTTCCATGTCCTGGCTATTGTAAATTAAAAGGTTTTAAGTAGAGAGTGACAGGACCATAGCTCTCTTTCTAGATGAAATGGGCAGAGAGATTGGAAGGAGTGGGAGAATCTTCAGGGTAACGAGACCAGTTGGGCTACTGCTTCTAAGAATATCCCTCTTTTGTACATGTTGTCACACTGCCCCGGGTCCACCTCCACACTGAGGGTCACAAGTCAGCACAGTACGTTTAGTTGATAAATCTGGCAACCCTACTCAGGTGCCACTTCCTCCATGAAGCCTTCTCCAATTTTCCTACCTGGAAGGCACCTTTCCTCCTCGGAGCTTTCACACCTCTTCAAATGTTGCCCTCTAATTGCAACAATCAGTTTTTATCTTAGCTGCCGACTGTCTGGATTCAAACCACAGCTCTACCACTTGCCAGTTCTGTGGCCGTGAGCAAGTCCCTTAACCTTCATAGGGCTCTATTTTCTCATTGACAAAATGGGGATAATAATAATACCTTTCTCCTAAGGTCACCGTAAGGATTTAATGAGTTAATATATGTGATAGACTTAGAACAGTGCCTGGAATATAGTGAACTTTGTATACGCAACGGCTGTTATTGTTATTATTGCTATTTAAATTATTTGTGTCCATGTTTTAATTCCTATAATAGATTTGAGCCTTTTGAGCACAAGGACTATGACTTATTCATTTTTGCATCTTCCTCAGTGAGTAGCAAGATGCATTTACATAGTATGTGCTCAATAAATATTTGTAGAATGTATCAATAAATGGTCAAATGAATGAAAGAATGTAAGCTTTAGAATGGAATTTAACTATGGTGCTGTAAACAAAGTATTATTTGTATTCAAGGATACTTTGATCTTTAAAGGAAAAAACAGCTATGTGTGTAAGGACAGGAACCTAAGAATCTGAGTACAGAAGGGGCACAGGGTAAGCCCTGCAGCATGTATTCTCAAAACTCAACCCTGTGCCTTGATTTTTTTTCATCTGCAAAATGAAGAGATTTGATTAAATGATCTTGAAATCCTCTATAGCCCTAAAGTTCTATTATTGGGGTCACTAGGTTAAAACTTTTGTTTGTTGATTACTACACCATTAGGAATTTCCTAGAAAAGACAGTGGAAGAATATTTTTAATTGAAAAAATACTTCCAAATGACACTTAGTAATAGGACCTAAAGAAAGATCTTATCAACTATAGCGAGGGCTTGTGTTAGAGATGGAGGCTGTGTTCCCTCACTTTAATTAGGACTAACACATCAAGAAGAGAAATTCTGTCAGAAATATGTACCACAGCCACATTTACCCCAAAGACACAGGAAGCTTGAAAACAAAAATCAAAGCTGCTCAGAATTCTCCTGGGAAAATGAACAATGAGAAGCACCAGCAAAATGAATCCAAGTTCACCGGGAAGCCATTGACCCTCCTGACTGTGGATTGGTATATTGGGCTCTGCCACTTTGAGTATTTTGGGGTTCAGCATGAAAGGTGAAGACGCTGCGGTTTCTAAAGATGCCTAGAGGCTATGGCAAGAGGATCCCTGGACCGGATGGCCCCATCTTCTAAGTCTCTCTCAGCACCCTCTTCAAGGCTTGGGCACCACCTGCCTGTGCAGCTATCATTTGTGTCACTGTATGTTAAATTCTCCATAGATTGTGCTTATTTATCTCAGGAACCCCCGTACCCAGTACCCAATACCTAGATGCTCAACAAATACTTGTTGAATAAATGAATGTTGGCCATGCCTTAAACTGTGGCTCTGAGGAATGCTGATATGAGAGAGAAGTTGCAGATACCTTAACTTCCAGGTCATATGATGGTTAACCAATATAAACTCATTTCTGGATTAAGATTAGACAAAGGTGAAGCAACCAGCACATGTTCTCCTGCCTACTCTCTTGACTTCTCAATCAGCCTGGGCTGGAAGTACAGAGACCTCTGGGCAATGAGCCTGTAGCTCCGTCTGTGGGTCTGCCCATGTCTGAGGTGGTGCTGGTGATGGGGAGCAGCTGGCTGCTGATGATAACAAGAGCCATGTGGCAGCCGTGGCTGATTCCTAGTGGGGGTTTTGCCCACCTCCCATAAACCCTGCAGCAGGCGATCTCCCCAAAGAGCCCTGTACCCAGTTCTGTTCGGGGAGAGGGAAGCTAGATTCCTCCTCAACAGATGTCACCATAATTAGATAACTCGTTATATCAAGGAGTAAGGAAAGGAGATTGACATAGATACAAATGCGAACATATTGATAGCTTTTCTGCATGTGAGTTTGTGCAATCTTGGAAACTGATTTCCTGGACAAGGCTCAAGGGATGAGTCAGCGGTTGGAGCCTGAGGAGATTTTCCGCAATGAAATTCTAGTTCCAGTCAAGTATTCTAAGAGCTTGCCACCCTGTAAGACCATTCCCAGGGGTGGCCAGGGCTCAGAGCCAGCGTAGGTGTGTGTCTGTGCCCTGTGCACATGGGAGAACCCCAGCAGGGATCCAGGGCCTGGGGGGGAGGGAGGGAGAGGGAGTCACTCGCCGGGTTAGGCAGACCCCACGGGCAGTGGCTGATGCTGCTCCACGAAGTCGTTGGAACCCCTGGGTCCCCTTCCTGCGTCTGAGTTGGAGAGCCTCCTTGGGATGTCACCCCCGGCAGGGAGTAAGTGGCCTTCACAAGTGCTCCCATATGACCCTGCTCTTTCTGTTGGAGCACCCATCATTCTGTTATGTACTTGCCTCTTTTCCCTGTGGCAAAATAGAAGATTTGACTACATGATCATTTCCAGCTCAAACATTCTAAAGTTGGAAATGCCTTAAAAAAAAAATGGGGTAAAGGAAGGAAACCGTGAGTTAACATGCAATATATGTATATATATGTCTGCTCCTTCTCTGGTCATTTCATATCCATCATTTTCCAACCGCCTCCTGAGGCTGGCCTTCCAGTTTTCAGGAGGCAGTGATCACTTCAATCACTTACGCCTTCTGAAGACCCCAGAGCAACCCAGGCTATTCTCCTGTAGTTTAGCTGCTCAGCTGTACTTAGCACTTTGTTTCTACAGGGAGACTTAGGGGAGTGGAGAGTGTGAACAGAGAGAGCCAATCATGCAGGAGGCCCTAATTCCTGCTCCTGCCCCTGAGGTCTTCATCCTCTACCCTAGGCTCTTCCTCTGGGGCCCTCAGGTACCATCCATCCCTTTCCCACTCCCCACTTCCACCCCAGCATCTTACCCCCAGAGAGAATGATCTCCTGTACAGAGAAAATAGAATCGCCTAGAAGGGAACTCTCTCATCTTACTTCCGTGGAAGAGGAGCCTTACATCCTTCCTAAGAACTTTCCCTGTGGTTGGTGCCTGTCTCACCACTTTAGAGTCGTAGTCTGTCCGGGCTTTATTTCTTCTTTCTTTTTTCTTTTTAAATTTATTTGTTTATTTTTGGCTGCATTGGGTCTTCGTTGCTGCACGTGGGCTTTCTCTAGTTGCGGCAAGTGAGGGCTACTCTTTGTTGCGGTGCGCGGGCTTCTCATTACAGTGGCTTCTCTTGTTGCGGAGCCCGGGCTCTAGGTGCGCGGGCTTCAGTAGTTGCGGCGCATGGGCTCAGTAGTTGTGGCTCGCGGGCTCTAGAGTGCAGGCTCAGTAGTTGCGGCAAACAGGCTTAGTTGCTCCGTGGCATGTGGGATCTTCCTGAACCAGGGCTTGAACCTGTGCCCCCTGCATTGGCAGGCAAATTCTTAACCACTGTGCCACCAAGGAAGCCCTGGGCTTTATTTCTTGAGTCTGTCCTTTGCTCTGCCCCCTACCTGGCCCACTTCCCAGACATTCCTCTGGGTATTTATGATATCCCCCAGGCCTCCCCTGAGTGGTCTTTCTGCCACTGCTCTCTTCTCCTTCCTGGGCCTTCTGTTCCCTACCCCACATCTCACATACCTTCTCTTGAACCTATAGAGAGACCCTCCAACAGCCTGAACCTGGCATTCATACATCTTGGTTAAGAGTCCTGGGGAAAATTCTTTTTGAGTAAACTAGAATCTGTAAGCAGATAACACTATCCTAAAGTGGGTGAAGCAGGTAGACTTTAAATATAAAGATTATGGATGCCACCAGCAGTTTATATACAGGAGCCAATGCTATGTTTGCAGTGTTAAAAGTGTGACAGGCTTTTAGCTATACATTTTTAAAGAACTGACGGTCACTCTTGCCCGAACAGTCCAGGCCTGAATTACAGATGACTCTCAATAAAAATTAGAGCTACACCCAGCTGGCCCCATAAAAGAGAAGAGCTGAAGTTCATCCCTCTGGGACAGCCTGAGGCAATGATACTCACATTGATCCTGTTACTGGGTAAGTGGGGGGATGCAGAAGGACCCAGTCTCCTCGGGGACCATAGGCTGTTGGAATATCTCCATCCTCCATTGGAGTCTGCATGGAGGAGTGAGAAACAGTGAGCCCTCTCTGACTTGCAGTACTTCTCTTTCTTCCCACTTGGTCTTGGCATTAAAGCTCTCTGGACTGGTTTTTGCTCATACTCTGTGAGTCTGTGCAAAAGTCCATTTAGAAGACCTGTTTGTAGCTCCAATTTTGGAATAAGAAAGTCAGACCTTAATCAGACTAATTCCCACCTTCCATCCGCTTTCCAGCCCTACCACCTACTCATTCTGTGTAGCAATTCTCTCTCCCTGTACAAACATCACTCTCCTTTCCTCTGTTTTCCTTTGTGGTCAAATCTGGCCATTCAGCAGGGACCATTCAAACCTCACCTTTCCAGGGAGACTTCTGGGCTCTGCCTATCCTCGCCTCTCTCACAGTCCTGTCCTATCCTCTCAGCATACTCTGCTTTCTGTTAGAGGTGTTACTCTGCCTGACTTATCTCCCCTACTATACCATGGATTTTTCCAGGAAACAAATTCAGTCTGAGACTTGTGAGCATATCCCCTAGGCCCCAGCCTAATGTTGCTGGCTGAATGTGACTTGCTATGGAAGAGGTATATCATTTCCAGCCACATACTAAATGCCTCACATTCATTATTCCATTTAATCGTTCCTTGGTAGCTGTCATCCCATTCTGCAAATGATAAAACTGAGACTCAGAGAAGTTAAATGACTTGCCCAGGATCACATAAGTAGCAAGTGACTGAGCTGAATTTGAACCCAGGTTTTGTTGTGTTTATTCCACCCTCCCTTCCCACCCCCCAGTGCCCCAGGCCCCTACAGGCTCCTGCAGTGTAAATTGAGGAGTGGGAGGAGACAGAAGTGCTAACTCACTTAGGTGAGTAAACACTGCTTTGCAAGCACAGTCTTTTCCCACCAAAACATGTATTTTATATGCCTTTGAACACTTTTTAAGCATCTCTTGAAAGAATGGAGTAAATGTGAACAACACAGTTAAAGGCAGGAGCAAGAAAAGAGAGAATCAAGAGTTAGGTTTCTGGACTTCCCTGGTGGCGCAGTGTTTAAGAATCTGCCTGCCAATGCAGGGGACATGGGTTTGAGCCCTGGTCCAGGAAGATCCCACATGCCGCAGAGCAAGTAAGCCCCTGCACCACAACAGCTGAGCCTGCACTCTAGAGCCCGCGAGCCACAACTACTGAAGCCCGCTCGCCTAGAGCCGTGCTCCGCAACAAGAGAAGCCACCGCAATGAGAAGCCTGCGCACCGCAACAAAGAATAGACCCTACTTGACGCCACTAGAGAAAGCCCACATGCAGCAACGAAGACCCAACACAGCCAAAAATAAATTGATTAATTAAAGAATTTTTTTAAAAAAAGAGCTAGGTTTTCTTCCGATAGTTCTCCTCCTCATTAGAGAGTTTGGTTTATAGGTTTAGGAGGAGAGAAGGGGGAAGAAAGGAACTTCCAGCTGGGGAAATGGTGCAGCTAAAAAAGCATGGCCAGCTTTGGGGAGATACACAAGCAAAGATAAATTTTGCTGTAATTCACTCAATGAAATCTCTTCATTTTGCCTACTTAAAAGAGACCTCAGGGAAAATGTAAAAAGGTTGATATTGCTTTCCGGATGTCGGACTGATATTTCTTGTCTGTATGACCTAACGAGATGGGACTAGAGGTCACCCAGAACACTTAGGCTACGTGCCACTGTGTCTTTAACATGTCTCCTCCCAGTGAACAGAGGTGCTGACACCTCCACTTCATGGCAAGTGGAATAGTGTGCTTCAAACCCAAATCTCCTCACCCTGCGCCAAGGCCTTCTTCCTCTGCCTGTTCTCCTGGGCTTTGGTCCTCATCACCTGAATGCGCACTGTACATCCAGGAACTTGTGTAAGGAGAAGAGGCAACCTCTCGTTTCCCCACTCATGGCAATTTCCCACCAGGCCTCAGGGCCCTGGGACTGATGCCTCCTTATTATGGGGTACTGGCCATCTGTCTTGACAGCAATAGCAAGAGAAAGAACTATGGAATCCAGTTCACTGTACATTCAAGCTGCATCAAAGGTCGGGTGTCGCTGCAGAAACAAGAAAGATGTTTTAAAGAGCATGGTCCACATTTCCAGGGCTAGTTAAACTGTATCTAGAGCACCATGTTCAGTTCTGGACCTCACACTGACATCCACTTAAGCTGACCAGGTTGTGAGGGGACTGGAAACAATACTCTATGAAGGATTCTCAAAGGAACCGCGAATATGGCAGTGGTAATATCTAGTCTCTAAAGAATTGTCTTGAAGGACTTCCCTGGTGGTCCAGAGGTTAAGACTCTGTGCTCCCAATGCAGGGGGCCCGGGTTCAATCCCTGGTCAGGGAACTAGATCCCGCATGCTGCAACTAAGACCTGGCATAGCCAAATAAATAAATATTAAAAAAAGAATTGTCTTGAGGTAAAGGAACCTGATGGGGCCTGGGAAGGGGAGGCAGGGCAAGTGGGAGAAAGCTCCAGGCAGGCAGCTTGCACTTAGTAAGAGGACCCTGCATGAGGCTCAGAACTTCCCAAAGATGGAATGAATGGTAGTGATCTCCCTTCCTCTGGGTGTGCCCGAAGCAGAGGCAAAAGGAGCATGGGACTGGGGGAAGGATCAGGTTGGCAAATAGCAGCTTTTACAGATGAAATGTAGCCCGTGGGGTTTTCATTGCAAAGATATGATCTGCCTTCTTATTCTGCATTTTCAATTCATGACACGGGGAAACAGAACAGCCAGGAGCTTTTTGGAACATAGAAGAGTCTAAGGTAGCCAGTTGCAAATGACCCAGAAACCAAAGGGACCCACATTTAGCAAATTTGCTTGCAATAAACATTATTCCTATTTTAAACACTTACACATCCTGAACCAGAGACTGTCATTTCTGGCTCCAACTTCAGAAACAATAACACACCCTTAGGGCTTGTAATCCACACTAGAGAAATCATTAGCTCACTCATCAAGCACCATCCGAAAGAGTCGTTGTATCTCATTCAAATCAAACCAAACCTGCAAATATTTACCGAGCACTTTGCTGGTGCAAAGAGAACCAAGATGATGAGATCTGGTCCCTGCCATCCAGGCACCAGCAAAAGCGGGATGGAGAACAGGTTGGTGAAAAGCTTAATTATCATGTCACCTCTTCCAGCACTTTTCCCACCTATCGGGATTATTTCTTTAAAATTGCCAGCAGCACCACTAGGCTGTGAGTTTCCTCAGAGACAGTAAAGCTTATTGGCTAAGACACAGCATTTGCACCTGTAGAGACTAAGTTCACCTCCTCACCTGGCCATGTGTCAGCTGTAACTTTGGACACATTGCTTTACTGCCTTATACTTCAGTTTCTTCAAACCTAAACAATAGAACCCATTATTGTGTGAATTAGATTAAATACCACAGGCAAAGCGCTTAGCACTGTGGCCTGATCCATACATAAGTGCTCAGTAAATATTTGCTGCTGCTGCTGCTGCTGCTACTACTGCTACTACTACTACTGTAGTGGGGGTTACTCTAATGTAGGGGTTAGTTTCTAAAGTAAATCCATAAGGTGAAATCCATACCTAATCACTATGATACCTCAAAATCCCACCTTGCGTGTCCTCAGAAGCATATGCACTTGAATAGTTGCCAGCACAACACTTTTCGTTCTCACTCTCTTTTTCACAGGCCCACTTAAATTAATAACAGCTAATAATGAGGGCTTATTACATGGGAGGCACTGGTCTAAAACTTTACGTGTATTAGCCTGTTTAATTTCATATCAACTGTGTAGCGTAAGTACTAGCATTTTCTCTGTTTCACCTATGAGGAAACTAAAGCACAGAACACACATTCTTAACAACTGGTCTGACTATCTCTCCTAAGGTAAATAGGATATGACTACACCCTAATGCTAATGTCAGTATGCCCAACCATTTACACAAGTCCTGGGATACAGCAGGCGTTCAGTAAATGTTTGTGGAATGAATGAGTTCCTCAGGTTACTAGTTGTAGGAAATATTGCCTTTGTGCAGGGAACCCATATCCCCATAAACTCTCAAACAGCAGAGGGGAAATTGGACTGGGGTGAGGCCATCAGGCAGTGTCCCCATATCAGAAGCCTCTTTGGTATTCTTTGCTCATGCTTAGCCAGTTCAGCCTGTTCCTAGGTCGAATCTCCATCCTTAATCCTCCATGAGGCCAGCTCATTCCCAGCTCACGTGATCCCACAGCAGCAAGTCTTCATCCCATGCCATTGTCATCTGTGACATCTTGGAACCACCATGTCACCACTGGGGTGATGGTGTGAAGGGGGCAGAAAAAGAGGCTTATAACCTTTAGCACACTTCGGAGGAACTCCAATAAATCGATGTTTCTCTAACTGGAATGATGGGAGGAGGTACAGAGGTGTATTCTCAAGGGTCCGTGCGTTTTCTCCAGGAACTTTTAAGTGATGTGTTTTTGTTTCAATTATGATGTGACAAAATTTGGAATGCGTATATTCTAGAGGCATTCTAGAGTATATTCTAGAGTATATTCTAGGCATTTTAGAGTATATTCTAGAGGCAAAGCCTGGAATCAGAAATCCTGGATGCAAATCCTGACTTTGCCGCTTGGCAGTGTATGGCCTTGCATCTAGCTTCCTGGACAAGGTGAGAAGTATAATGAAGTAAGCGAGTTGCCCTCTTGACTTTCTTTTCCTTCCACCCCACCCAGGCAGGCAAGGAACCTGTTCTAGTTTGTATTTACAGTTAGGTCCTTGCCTTTGGTACAAGACTTCCTGGAGAAGGTGACTCCTGAGCTGATGCCAGAGAGAATGAGCTGGCATCCACCAGCACATATGTTATATAACCATTAGATTCATTTCTACAATGTCTTATGGTTTGTGATGGATTCTCCCATGCATTTGGTCCTGACAAAAGCTAAGTGAGGTAAGGTAGCAATATATAAATATATAGAGAGTCAATCCTCATTATTCACAGATTGCATATGTACAAATTCACCTACTTGTTAAAATTGATCTGTAACCCCAAAATCAACACTCACAGCACTTTACAGTCATTTGCAGAAATGGGCAGAGCAGTAAAAAATTTGAGCTGCCCATCGCATACATTCCCAGCTGAGGTCGAACAAGGTGACACTCTGCCTTCATGTTTCAGCTCTCATACTGCAAACAAGCTCCTTTTCGCCATCTATTTTCACATTTTGTGCTCTTTTTCTTAGAGATTTTGATGTTTAAAATGTCTCCAAGCATAGTAGTATACAAGGAGATTGTGATGTGACTTATAGAGAAAGTATGTGTTAGATGAGCTTCATTCAGGCATGAATTCCAGTGCTGCTGGCCAGGAGTTCAATGTCAGTGAATCAACAATAATATTAAACAAGGTGTCTTTAAACAGAAACACACAGAAAAGGAGGTTATGTGTTTCCCCTCAGAATAGCAGTTCAAATATTTGTTAATGCAACATTCCCAGTCACTCTGTAGGACAAACTATCACAAATAATGAGAACAGAGTGAAGACCATACTCTATAATATATACAATATATAAAATAAGGGAACCGAGGCTCAGAGAGGTTAGAGAATCTGCCCAAAAGGCCCAAGGTCACACATCTAATGGGTGCCAGGCAGGTCTGAGTCCATACTCCACCCACTACCACCCTCTGCCTGTCGGGATTCATGGTCAAAAGAGTTGTATGAACAATTGCTATTTGTGGAGTTTGAGTAAGGAGAATTCGCTCTAGCTGTTTTCAGCTTCTCCTTTGCTATGCTGGTCTTTATTTCCCCTCCTGTCCCTCTTTGTTTGTTTTTGGATCAACTGTAATTGTTTTGTCATAGCATGGAAGGTCCTTCCAAGCAAATGAATCTGTAGGCACCTCTTGCTACATAGCACAAGTCTTTCCAAGGAGGGACCTAGGAATAGAGCAGGACAACCAACCTGGGAATCAACTCCTATTCAAGTTCATATGTGAACCAATGAAAATTATCCTCCATTATTCTTAATAATATTTTAAAGTCTAGAATGGGGCAGATGGGAGAAGAGGTGTTAAAGGAACCTCTGCACCCTCCTTAACCCTCACGCCCTCACCCCCGGCAGCCTTCACAAATCCTTGAGATGCCTACCCCTCCCCATTGAGGAGCAATGCCTCTTTGTAAGCGTTTTCAAACACTCAGTGTCATTTTGTGGGAATTTAGATCCAACATATCTCTTTTCACAGGTCCCACAATGCTTCAGTGATGATGAGTTTGACAGGCATGACAGAAGAAAGGCAGGAGGGCGGAGGAGAAGAGAGAGGATTAACAAGTGTCTGCGAAGTGGCATTTATATTTAGAATTTCCTTCCCTTTCAAGGGTTGGTGTGCCAGTCAGGACTCTTGGTATAAACAACAGAACCCACTTAGCTCATTTTAATGGAAAGAGAATTTATTAAAGAATATTAGATAGTTCTCAGAATCTCCAGGACAGCCAAAGAGTGCAGCATAAAGGGAGCCAGCCAGGAAAGTGCCCAAACCACGAAGTGAGAGTACACCTTCGAAGGCCCCACTGGCAACATGCCTGGGCATAAACACCACGGCTTTCACCAAACACGCTGAACACTGAACACCAAAACCTCAGGCTCTGACACTCCCAAGGCTTCCTGCTACACTTCTGAACTGGATTCTTCCATGGGTACCTCCAATTGGTAGAGCCCAGGTCACATGACCGAGGACTGGCCTGGTCTCATACATGATGGATCCCCAAATGGGGACCAGATCAACTTGTTAACTTGCTGAGTGACCTCAGGGAAGTCACTGAACTCACTTGTTCTAGTTCCTTGCCTTTAGTGTGGAGGATTTAGCTCAGTGTGCTCTAAGGTGACTTTCAGCTCAAAAATGCTATAATTTGGTGATTCTAAGCATCTGAGAATGTTTTATTTAGCACTCAGCCACCCCAGGATGTTTGATAAAATCTGATCATTTGGACAAGCCCCAAGAAAAGAACAGATCAGAGCCTGCATTGGGTGTTGGGAGCCCACCTGATGGGAGAATGTGTGTCTGTAGTGGGAGGTGGGGAGGGGGATGATGAAAGTATGGAGAATTTTAGAACTTGAAGGAATTAAAGACTTCCTCTTTTTTTTCTTTCTTTCTTTCTTTCTTTCTTTCTTTCTTTCTTTCTTTCTTTCTTTCATTTCAAATATGGAAACTGAGCCTCAGAGAAGGAAATGAGGAATCTAAGTTCACAGAGTTAGTTAAAGGCAGAACTGGGATTAGCATTACCTTTTCTGCTTTCCATTCCAGGGTTCTGTCCCCAATGCAAAGAATGACAAACAGATTTCCTTTCCTTTCCTGTGTCAACTCTAGTGAATTAGCATGGCTGCCTTGAGCACTATATTCAGGAAGGTTCCCAGGTCCTTCAGGGCTCAGTGGGAAAAGTGCTATAGTTGATTAGCAATGTCTGTCATGGCCACAGGAGGGGAGAGTAGTCACCCAGGTTCTGCCATCCCTAATTTACCAGGCCTCATTATAGAATCAAATTGCCAGTGAGGAACTGGAGGCTCATTCTCCACAGAGAACCAGTAGGTGAAAAAGGGTAGAAAACTCCATAACCCGTTCTGCAGAAGGCTCTTAGAAAGAGCCCAAAATTAAGAAGTGGTAGTCAATGTATGCTTAGGGAACCAGCTCACGCCTACATTCAAAGTTTGCTAAGTTACATTGGGAACAAAGAGTATTGCAAACTGTGAAAAGGGCATGTGAAAACAAGGATCTGAGAGCTGGGGGAACAAGTCCCTAAAAAAGCAGAATGAGATAACAGTTAAATTAGAGATGCATTGTACAATGTGCACCCAGAAGTTTTTTTTGGGGGGGGGTTATGTTATCCTAACTAAAATATCATTGCTTAGATTGAGACAGTGAAACTAATTTATTTTCATGAACAGAGTTATATGTAAAAGCTATATGAGCATATGGCTAAATTGAATTCTAGTTAATAATAATGATGATGGTGATAATAATAACTATCTCATTTAATCCTCATTACAAACTTGTGAAATAAATACTATTATCATCACTGTCTTATAGGTGGAGAATCTGAGCTTTGGATGGCTGAGGGACTTCCCTAAGGTCACACAATTAATGCATGGCAAAGCTGGGCTTCGAATCAAAAAAATCATGATTTTTTTTTTCCCGTTCATGTTAATTAAAAGTCGGATCCAATCTGAGGCATGTTTGAGAATTTGTGGAAGTTACTAGAAGTGAGATATGAACCTTTGCAGAACTGACCCTAACATCCTAACCCCTCTTAATAGAGAAGTGACATCATGATCTTCCCCTTGTTTTCAGCTACTAAAATTCAAATCACCAAACTTCTTAGCCTCTCTGGGAAAACTAAGCAACCCATCACTTCAAAGGAAGCTCGTGGGGTTTGTGCACAGCGATTTCACGTCTTCCCCAAAACACCGACATAGCCAATCCAGGTTAAAGGATATCAGCATTGCCACACACTCTTCTTTTTCCCAAATTAATCAAGAAGTAGGAATTTCTGACAAATGCCATCTGCTGATTTTTCAGAGAGACAAGTTTTGGTGGTGTGACCAGCAGGTGCCTCGGCTTTTTCTAGCATGCAGTACCAAAATAGTCACCATGGCAACCCTCAGAGGGCAGACTTCCAAAGAGATGCATTGTGAGCACAGAAACTCTAGAGCACTTTCAAGCAAGAAGGAAGGAGGCTCAGTGGGCAGGTTTCCAATGTGGGGAGCAGGAGCTTCTCCCCACAACCCCAGGCCGGACCGCAGGCTGCTATGTACTTGGTACAGCCAGGCTCTCAGCCACCCTGGGGCTTTTGCTCCCAGGAAGAGAGAGGAAATGTGAATTTGTGAGGAATGGCAGGCGGAACAGGCAACTCCAAGATTTTTTGCTGGGACTAAAGTGGCTTGGGAGTGGGACAAGTCCCTTGGAGGAGGGACAAAAAAGGCATGGCCCTGGGCTGGAACTTGGCAGGAGACTTGGGTTCTAATTGCTAACCAAGTGACCTTGGGTGATTGACCTCACCTCTCTGAGTCTCAGCTTCTCATTTGTGAAATGGGGGTGGTGAACTCACCCTGCCTCATCACAGGGGAAACTGAGGATACGATATGATGCTTGTGGAAGCTCTTGGTAAGGCGCTCAACGGGCAGCACAGATCAAAGAGAGTAGAGATTTGGGGTTCAGGAAGCCTGGGTTCCTGACCAGGCTCTGCTACTTTCTGATCCTATGAGCCTGGGCAAGTGACAGAGCTTCCCAGACCTCAGTCTCCTCACCTCACAGGGACGATAATAAGTACTGCCTGGCAATGTGGGTGTGCAGGTTAATGAGGTATAACATTTGTGATCAGGGATGCAAGTCTGCTCCGTCCTCTGGGCTCCTGGGGCTTCTGAATCCTGGGCTCCTCTGTGACCTGGGATTCCACACTCCCCTGTGGTGTTAGAAGCACAGCCAAGACAGGATTAAATGTAAGGATTTTACCTGGGGAAGCAGTTGAGAGAAAAGGGGGAGGGAGCTGGGAGAGGCCAGCTGGGAGAGCCATCACACCAGAATGCAAGTCTGACCTAAATGCAGGAGGGTGGGGAAGAAGGTTGGCCGGAAGCATCCTAGACCTCAGCTATGCGCTGAGGAAGCCTGAGGAAGGCCGTGAGGGAGTCTTCAAACCACAGTCAACTCTCAGAGAAGCCCCTGTGTCCTGGAGACTATGAGTAATAGCACCTGGGACTCACTCAGTGGCTGACTGGGTGGGAGCAGCCCATAGGAAGTGTGGCCTCAACACAAGTACGAGTGCACAGCAGCTGGGGCCCTTGGTCAGTTTGGCTCCCTGTCTGCAAGGCATGCCCACACCCACAGTCCCTCATCCAGAACATTATAGGAACTAGGACTCAAAGATGTCTCTGGACCCCAACTCTGGGAGAAACAACATTCTTGATTAGATTATATAGGAAAGCTGCACATGCCCTGTGTCTCTGTCTATACTTAAATGCACACGTGTGTGGGTACACATGCTATTTGTCAGTGCACACATATATGAATGAGTATATCTGCATATGTGGATAAGTATTTGTATTTATGTGTATGTGTGTGTGAATTTATACAATGATACCGTTAGAACTATGCTAAGCATTTTACCACAGTATCCCTCATCTTTACAACTATCTTTGAGGTAGATAAGGTAGGTAAACTTATGTTTTCCCCAACATGCCATTCCGGTAACACAAAGCAGAGCCAAGGATTGAATCAGGAATATTTTCCTTCAAGATCTGAGCTCTTGTCCTCTTCACCACACCCCCGCCCACTCATATGACCATTTATTACATGAAACCACAGATGTGTGCACATATAAGAAAAGTTAAGACACAGGAGGCAAATATACATGGAGAGGTATAGATTGCTTATAGGTTGGTGGCTGATGAGGGGACATGCTTCCAGAAGCACACCCCCAATATAATTCTATTAGTGTATGCCATCGGGAAACATATATTGCATTCTAGCTGTAAGAATTTCTATATAATAAGCTACAGCACAAATTTTAGAGATTCTAAGCAATTTGAGGCTCTGATTCTTCTAGCACAATCCTACAGGAGTCCCTTTTCTTGTCCTTCCCCCAAATCCTTGCTTCCATGGCAAGTTTTTCAGAGTGCTTTGTGGAGGTTTTTTGTCCTGATTGAGAGGTATTTAAAAAATAACACAATCAACCCCAACACGTTAGTGTTCTGAATTTGTCTTTGCTTGTTTCCTGGCAGTATGAAATACTAGTCTGGAGAAGTCAATTTAAAATCAGGCACAGTTACCATTTATTGAGCACAGGTACGGTGCTTGAGATTTCCATAAACAATCACATTTGAATTTGGTTCTTACCAAAATGATCCTCATTTTACAGATGAAGAACTGAGGCTGTAAGAGTTTAGGAGACTTGGTTGAGTTACTCTGTTCGTAAGGGGGCAGAACAGAGACTGAAGCTGGGCTTTGCTGGATCTACAGCCCGGCTCTTTCCACCGTTTTAACGCTCTGCGGAGAAGCCATAATTTGCCCAGTGCTTGGTATTCCACGCTATGCTATTTGTTAGTTCTGCTGTATCCTGGGAGCCTGCAGGCCCAGCCAACCCCAGGAGGGCCGCCTGGGGCCAGGGCAGGTAGACTTACCTGGAAGAGCACCAGCCTGGCTATCAGCATATCCACTTTCTTCCCATCTCCTTTTGCAGCCTCCTTCCTCCGTTCACAATGACAGTCCAACTTCTGCCAGTCCTGATTGCCATTCAAGCCTTTTTTTCTTTTTAAGGATTTTGAGGAAGAAAACCATCGTGTGCTCAAAAGGGTCCTGGCAATCAGAAGTGTCTGGAGATTTTGAGCTGTTAACGCAGAGAGGTGGCAAAAGTCCTTTCTAGGACATCCTTAGGAGCCCAAATGGCAGCTAGAGTCAACGTGGCTAGATCTGAACAGGTTTCCAAAGCACGGCCGTAAGTGGGTGAGGGCTGTAACGAAGGCCCCAATGTTTGGAGAGCATTGCACAGTCTGTCAGATGCTTCCAGCCCCACACTGTCTCTCAGTCCTCACAGCAACCCCATGCAGTGAGTGGTGTTACCCCTTTTCACAGTTAAGGAAACTGGTCAGAGAGGTACAGTGACTTGCCCAATGGCAGATAGCTAAGAGGTGGAGCTGAGACTCCAACCCAGTTCTTCTGACTCCAGGCCCATCATCTCAGGATTGTATCTGGGTGGTCCTCATACCTGTACGAGGGGCCAGTGGCAGGGTCAGTGGAAAGTAGCAGAGGAGCCTGGAAGCAGTAGGGGCCTCTGTAAAAGGTAAAATTGTCTTTGCCGGCTTGGGTTGCCGTAACCAGTACCATAGACTGAGTGGCTTAAACAACAGATAATTATTTCTTACAGTTCTGGAGGATGGTAGTCCAAGATCAGGGTGCCAGCATGGTTGGGTTCTGGTGAAAGCCCTCTTCCTGGTTTGCTGTCTTCTTCCTTGGTTTGCTTGTCCTCACGTGTCAGGGAGTGAAAGCAGAGAGAGGAAGCTCTGTCCTGTCGCTTCTGATAAGGGCACTAATCCCATCATGTGGGCTTCACCTTCATGACCTAATTACCTCCCAAAAGCTCTGTCTCCAAAGACCATCACACTGGGGATTAGGCTTTCAACATATGAATTTGGGGAACACAAATATTTAGACCATAGCAGAAATAGAGAGCCCTGGAGGCCCATTTCAATTGGTGCAAGGAACCAAGCACCCACCATGCTAGGCACCGGGGATATGGCATGAACAAGGCCTCCCAGACCCTGCCCTTAGAGTGTCATAATCCAGTGGGGGAGACCAACAGTTAAAAAGACAACCAACACAGAGTGATAAATGTTCTGGGAAAGGAACATACAGGCTCTGTTGGAGCACATGGGAGGGCACCTCACCCAGACATGATATAAGGCCTCTTGATTCATTTTCCAAGTATATAAAACTGACTTAAGATTTGAGGTAGAAGTGAAAAAGGAGGTGGTGGCTGTAGGAGGAGAGATACAGGAAGGCTTCCCAGAAGATGTGTACAGCCTTTTGAAGCTGTAGCCTTGAAGAATGGGTAGAATTTTCATGTGCAAAGATTTGGAGGAGAATCATTTCAGCCTAAGGAAAGAGACTGGTCCCTGATAGAGGCATGAATGGGGGATATGCCCGGTGGACAAGAGCTCATCTCCAGGGTCTTTGGGTGGACTGCTTGGTGCAGAGTACCAGGAGACACAGCTGGAAAAGCAGATGGAGAGGGGGTCAAGTAAGTGCCTTCCAAGATGTGGACTTTGTCCAATAGGCCATGGGGAGCCTTTGCCAGCATTTTGCGTGGGGCAGTGACACCCTTGGGCCTGCATCTTGGAAAGGTGGTTTTCAGGGCAGTTTGGGTGATATTGGGGAGAATATGGAAGCATAGGACCAGTACCAGTGTGTAGGTGAGAGATGATAAGGGCATCAGTCCTCAGGCAAGAGATAAATCAGGGGGGTAGTCACCCAGGCTGGCAGAACCAGAGGGAGCAGAGCCAGAGGGCAAGCCCCAATGGTGTCTGAGAAGAAGAAGTTGAAGATCCACCTGGAGGAGCCAGGTGTATCTTCCATCCAAGGGGCAAGCTCAAGGTTAGGGATGAAAAGAAGCACCAGAGGGCTAAAGCAGAGCAAACAGAGGGACACAGTGGGAGTAAGAGGCCAGAGGAAGCAAGGGGTGTAAGGGCTCTTGCTGGAAATGGGCCTCAGACTGCTAACTCTGTGTGTGTGTGTATGTGTGTGTGTTTGTGTGCGTGTGCACTCTGGGCTGTGCGTATGTGTGATATATGCACAAACGTGCTGAGCAGGGAGGAAAGATGACCTGGGTTAAAGAGTGATAGATCAAGAGGATAATGAGGGTCCCCTAAGAGGTTAGATGAGACAGGCAGCCAGGAGCAGTCTTAGCATCCACATGGGCAGTCGCCCCTCAGCACCTGAATCAAGAGAATGAAGAGCAGTGAGCTTCGCACAGAACAGTTCTCTCTCCCTTGGTTCTACCCCCAGGAAAGCAGCACCTTCAGTCGCATGCATCTGTACAATCAGCCATCCAACCACCATGCTCCGCATACCTACTAAGTGATGCCCAAGACATGGAGATAAAAACCCAAAGTCTTTTTTCTTTTTTTAAAGACTTGAATTGAACTCCTTTCTGGCACTTTCCACAGGTTTCTAGGGGTTTTGTCCCTTGCACTCAGGGCTGAGGAAACTGGTTTGTCCACAGCCTGGTCATCCCAGGGGGTTCCTTTGAAAACTTCCTGTGGTGTCCAGGAGCAAGCAGCCTCCTGGACACACTGCCTGGTGAAACTCCAGATGAGAATGAACGGCATTTCTAAGACAATCCTCCCCAGTTCCTTTTCAGCACTGTGATTCCTTCCTTCCTTCCCTCCCCAGCTGGGCTAGCGTTTTCTGCCCATCGGAGCTCTGTGAGAGCATTTTAGGGCAATCCAGCCATCCCACTTCACCAGAGGCTGCCTGACCCCTGGCCGGCTGGTGGGTACTGTACCCACAGCCCAGGGCTTGTCTGTCTGCCCTCCCTCCTCTCCTGCTGCTGACGCACACAACCTATAATAAGCCTCTGTTACTTGGAGCTGGGGCGGCTAGTAGTAAGCTGAAACCGCTACTATATTTACACTCTTTCCACATTTAGACAAAGGCTATTTTTAACAGAAGGTCTATTTGTGGGGGATGCCCACGTCACACTCTGTTCACATGCATCTCACCAGCCTGAGTCTATTATTTTGATTTCACACTTGTACCAGGTCTCTTACCTTCCCTCTTCCTTCCATCATTTTGCTTTCATTTCATCTTTCTTTCTCCAGTTTCCTTCCTTTCTTTTCCCAGGGGGAAATCAGGATGAGAGGTCTTTGGCAGGCTGTGTTCCCATAGTTTTTCTGGGGATGCAAGGCACCATCCTCACAGGGCAGAGTGGGCAGTGGACACCAGGCCTGTGGACTGTTCTCAGTCTGTGGCAGGGGGCAAGGACAGACCCCAATCCCAAGGGGCTCCGGAAGGGCCTGTTCTGCCTCCACAGTCTGGGCGAGATGCTGGGACTGTCACAGCCTGGCCTTCCTTCTCCATGGCATTCCAATTCCGTGCATGCATGTGTGCGCGCGCGCGTGTGCTTGGGGGAGCACGGCTAGCAAGGCCACAAGAAAATAAGCCAGTTGGTCCATCGTTCATGCAGAGACTTTTTTTCAGCTTAAAAGTTAATTTTGTCAGACTTCTCTAAGACAGAGTTTTTGTATATTTTGATGAAAGAGGGTTTCATACTTTCTAGGTGAGTGATCCACTTAAGGGAAGGGGTGGGGAAATCAGTGGAATTAGCACATATTAAGTCCTCGATGTGGTCAGGCCCTCTACAGGCACTGTGGAAACCTGGACCCTGACAATTGTGCTGGGGGGTAGTCCTGCCGCACCCAGATTACAGGTGAGATGTAGAGAGATGAGTGACTGGCCTGGATTCACTTAGCTCATAAGTGGCTATGCTGGGACTGAAATCTACGTGTCTGGCTACAAACTGCATGCTGGCCCCAAATCTCACACCTTCCCTACTGCTTCCTTCTCACCTCCCCGAAAAAATAAAGTCTTCATTAATGCTGTTTTTATTATTTTCTTTCCCTGGTTCTGCTTCCCTCCTCAGCCCCCTACCCCGACTAGAAGAGACCTAACAACCTTGGAACCCTCAGCACTTGCTTGGTCTGCTTCTTTAGATTCTGAGCAGTAACAGATCTGAGATACAGTCACATTGGAGTCTAAAAAGCACGCCGGCCCCCAGGCTCCTGGGACCTCCCTAAAGGGTCCCAAGAGAAACCCCACGTTGTCAAATCTTGTTTTATTTCTGCCAACAATTTGGATTGTGGCTTCAGAGTGACGTATTTTTATTGTATTTCTAAGAGCAAAGGGTGCTGAGATTTGAACTCACATCAGACTACAGCAGAAACAGAATTGTAGGACACCCTGCCCTCCTTAGCCCAGCTTCTGTAGGTGTCAGAAAACTCATGGAAACCAAATGCCCCCTGGGTCCCTATCATCAAGACTTTTAAATTGCTGACTTGTCTCCGACATTTCCTGGAGACTCTGATAAGAGATTATTGTCTATTTGGTGTCCTAGAGTCAGGAGCCCTAATCCCAGGAGCCTTGTGGCTGTAACAGTAGGACTCATATTTAATTTGATTTCTTCTTCCTTAAAATGGAGATACTAATGCCACTTTGCCCACTCACCCACTTCACAATTTGCTAAGAAGATTAAATCAGAGAATTTATGTGACTCTGCTATTGCAAAAGCTGGCAAGAGCTACAAGAATGTTAGTTGCTAGTGCTGATGTTTTTGTCATTAGTAAAGATGTGAAGGAGGACTCAGCAAGGCCAAGTGACATGTTTAAGGTCACACAGCAAGTCAGTGGTTCGAATAAGGGCTTAATAGCCCTGCTTCCCTCTGCAAAGGGCTGAAAAAAAAATCACAGGGCCACTGGAAGGCTCAGATACTGAGCTCTACAATGCTGGGCCGAGTTCAGCCCAGAAATGGGGACACTGATCTGGGATGGGTCCCATCGCTCTCCCCAGCTGACCCTCCCTGCACCTTTGTCCCAGAAGCTTCTCAGGCTTCTCAGCAGTGTGGGTATCCTGCCTCAGCCAGAGCTGAAATCCCAGAGCAGGGACAGAGGAGTCAGTGTCATGGGGCTTCTGGTTTCAGGATATACTGGAAAGGTGAGAAGGAAGCTTGTCTTCCCATGGATCTGGGCCAGGGCCGGGTGGCGGGGCCTCCCCTGCCAGGAGCTGGGACGTTCCCCAGGTGCCTGGGCATCCCCAAGTCAGCAGGGCCGCCAGCACTTTCCAGAGCATTAGCTTGGGTCTGAAAATAAGTCCTTCAGCCCTTTGCATGTTCAGGCAAAAGCTGCCCTAGAATCTACAATCTACAAGGCAAGGCCTTGTGTTCCCCCGGCTTAGGGACCAGTCTGCAGAAAAGAAATTAAAGCCCCATGTAACCGGTTCTTGGAGGACTTGGTGAGAGTCCTCTTTGTATCCTGTGTCTCTACACCTCAACCTCCACGACTTTGACCTTTATGCCATGGCCACACATGCCCCTCCACCTCCAACCACCACCTCGCCTCCCCACCGTGGCCAAATTCCCACCAGCTTTCAAGGCCGGGTGCAGATAGTACTCCTTATGTGAAATCTGTTCTGGTCCTTCTCCCAGTTAGGAATAATAACGAAAGCCCCTCCTCTGGGTTCTCACAGAGCTTTGGGAACATGGCAGCAGCACATCCCAGCTAGCCTGCACTGGAATTTCCCATACATCCAGCTCAGAACAGAGGAGCTGCCCCATTCATCAACGGACTGGAATCAGGCTTAGTTTTCACCCCTTCTCCTGAAGGGGTGGAGTAGAGCCTCTGGGCTGTTGGCCTGTAGACAGTGGAGGAGACGCTGTGGTGCCCACCCTGGCCCCCTTTGCAGGGCCCCCCTCAGATGCTACGAGTGTGACCTGCTTGCCTGTAACGGACTCACAGCTGCCCCCTTTCTTAGGAGAATTGCCCTCAGGAAACAGGAGCTGCCTCTGCAGGGGGTCACCCCACACTGCCCCCCACCCCCCACAACTACCACCAGCACAGGGATGACTAAGTAAAACAGGGATCTGAAAGGGCATTGCCCTTCTCTCAAGGGGACACCTTGGCAAAGTGCTTTAGGCTCCAGAGTGTCAGTCCCACTTCCACCCCCTCCGCAAGGATTAGGCCAAGGCTAGGCTTTACCTGAGACCACAGTTTAGGGCGCTGAAAATCTCACGTCCCAGGTAATTTCTTAGATTGGGGCAAACAGAGCTGATTGGTTGGCCTAGACTGGGTTGCCAGATTTAGGATATAAAAATACAGGATATCCAGTTAAATTCGCATTTCAGATCAACAAAGCACACATTTTTAGTATAAGTACGTCCCATGCAATATTTAGAAATCCCTGTAGTAAAAAATTGCTTGCTGTTTATCTAAAATTCAAATGTAACTGGACGCTCTGTATTTTATCTGGTAGCCCTACCCTCAACCACATCTGTGTTTGTTCCTTTCCCCTCCCTATCCTGCTTCTCCATCTCCCTCCCTTGCAGGTTTTTCCCTCTATAAACCGTGACACCTAATACCCTTTCTCAGCCTCTGCTTCTAAGGAACCTGACCTGAGATTGTCACTGCCTCTCTGCCATCCACAGTGACAAGAGAAGGCCCTCTATTTCCCCTGGACTTTGCAGAACGTATCTCTTTGGCCCAGCCTCCTGACACGGGATGGGTGGAGCAGTTCTGAGGAGGGTCTCTGTGTGACCCTGGGGGAAGCCACTGCCTCTAACTGCATTCCTGCAGGACTGGTTTCCTGGAAACCTTAGGAGGACCAGGCAGACAGGAATCCTTGTGACCACAGCCTCTTTTAGGGAGCTGACTTTGATCCATCCATGACAGAGCTAGGGTCGGTGGCTTACTATCTGAGCCTGGATTTTTATATTCTCGAACATGAAGACTGGATGAAAATGACATCTGGGGACCTCCCAGCTGTGACCCAGTGAGATTTGGAGTTTTCCTAAGCCTGACCTTTGTATTTAGTTTATAAAGTACTCAACCTAGTGCCTGGCACAAGGTTGCTATTAATAGTAGTGTTGATCGTAAGCAACCATAATAAGTAACACCTGATTCCCCAAATAACATGGGGTTAATAAGAAAATGTCCTATGAGGGCACCAAGCACCCAACTAAACAGATTTCATGGCAAAACCACCCCAAGGTGGAGTGAGTTGTCTCGCTTCCTGTCATACAAAGGGAGGAACGGGAGAGAGGGGAGACGTTTATCTACCTGCCAGTGGCCAATCATTTCCATCCATCATCTCCTTTAATCAAACACAGTGGCTACTCTGGTGTCCAGGAATTTGGCAAATGGTTCCAGGACAATGTCCCAGACTCTACTCCTACACTTTTCAGAACTGCAAACACTCCCAGACCAGTTGGAGGACCACCTGCTCTCCTGACGGGGGTTCGGGGGGGACTGACCCATGGACACTCAAACCTTGTGTCCCTTCAGTCCTCCAAACACAGGAGGCAGAGTCATGCCCTCCTTCCTCTCGCCCATCACCACGCTCTGCATGCTGGTCCCTCTTCTTGAGGGGCTCACCTCAGCCACAGACTACGGCTGAGACATGCTCAGCCACCAGCCCCACAGCTCTTTGGCTGAAGGAACTGGCTTTCTGTTCCCTCTCTCACAACCGTCACAAGGACACTCAGGAGCCCTCATTCACATAAAATCCCATCGTGGAATCTTTGCCCACAGCCACAGAATCGCAGGGCTGGAGGAGACTCTGAGGCGCCTAGTCTAGTCCTTAGCAGATGTACAAGGGGGGCCGCCCCAAAAACAGCTCCGCCAGGTGCTTCTGCTCGATACCTTCGAGGCCGAGAGTTCACTCCCAGCCGGTGCCCCTCCTTCCCTTCGTGGAACTACTCAGCCATTGGAAGCTTCTTCTCATGTCCATGTGGAATCTGACCTCTTGCAGCTTCCTCTCGTTGGTCCTCATTCTTTCACTGATGGCACAGAAAGTCCAGTCTTGTTGGAAGATGGTGTGCAAAGAGGTTCAGGGAGGTGTGTGGGGAGAAGTATCGTGAGACGACGTCAGAGGTGATGAGAAATGTCAGAAAGAGAACTGGTACAGATATATGCTTGCTAAAAGGGACCCGCATCCTGCATGCTTTCTATCATGCTGTTTAAAAGTGTGGTGCTCAAGAGGTAGCTCCTCAGCCCTCTGGAAAACTTGTCTGTCCCAAATAACTTACTCTCTGAGACTACAGACAACTGGAGTATTGTGTTACTTATTGTGGCGACAAGAAAAAGGTGATCAGGAAGGGAGGAGACTCAAAACTGTGTCACGGGAAAGACAGTTGAAAGACCTGGGTCTGGTTAGCCAGAAGGAAAGATTTGCGTAGTAAAGTTGTTACCTCTGAAAATCTTTCCTGGGGAAGAAGGACTGGACCAATTCCAAATGGAGCAAAGAATTAGACTTAGGACAAAAGGGTAAACATCAAAGTGACCAAAAGCTTCCTACTAGACAGGACTATCTAACAGTGAGAGGTCCCTGTCACTGAAGGTATCCAAGGGAGGTGGAGAAGGGGGCCATCGATGCAATTCATGCTCTGGGTGGAGGTTGGACTTGACGGCTTTGGCATCACCACCACCACCTAAACACACACACACACACACACACACACACACACACACACACACACACACACACACAAAGAAGTTGGGGTATTTAAACCCAGAGGCTCTTTATTTTTCAAAGTGCATCAGTGTAGGTTGCGTGTCTCTTGCTTTGCTTAGCCTTGGTCACCCAGAGATTTTCCCATCACCGACTTGGTTGTCAGCAAGTAATAAAAGCCTTTCCTCTCTCCTTGGGAGGAGTGGAGCAGATTGTCTGGATCTGCACGTAGTGCCCTGGCTCCAGTCTCAGCACCAAACGTGTTCCTTCTGCGCAGTCTGTTCTGTTTTGACAATGCATAGGGGAGAGCTGGAGAAAGTCCCGTAGCCAAGGGTTCTGGAAGCTGCAGGGTGGGGCTTTGCTCTGGGACAGGAGGGATGATATTTGCATTGAAGAAAGATGTGGTTGGAGCCCCTTGCTTAGAAGGAACACAAGCAGAAAGTTTGGCTGGGGTCAGCGTCTGACCTCACTCATCGTCTTTCAGAGAGGAAGCTCTACCTACTACAGCCACACCAGTGTTTTCTCAAGGGCAGAGTCTGAAAGAGATTTCTTCACAGGAGGAAACTCCCTTACACCTCTCTGGCATCCTGGAGATTAAAATAATAATAAGTTGGTTTTCTTCTGCATAAGAGATGAGACTTGCTGTACTGCCTGAGGATGGAGTACTAGACTCCCTGCTTTATTAAGATCTGAAAAGTGGTCTCATTTGGATTAGAGCATTTTACATCCCGTGACCAGCTGGTAGTGACTCATTAAATGATATTACTCAACTAGGATTTACTGAGCCCACCTCTATGCTAGGCTGTGTACCAGGCACTGGGGAGCAAAGATAAACAAGATACAGGATTTGCCCTCAAGAAGCTTACAGTCCAGTGAGATAAAATCGCAAGCAAAAAATTAAAATCCGTGCAGCCAGGGCTCCAGAAGAGCCCTGTGAATACACTAGCTGGCCACGAGCCTCAGGGATGGTGGCCTCGAGGAAGGGATGTCTTGAGATGAGTTTTTAAAGATGAGCAAGATTTTACGAAGCTTCAAAGGCAGGAGTGGGGAAGGACGTTGGAGGGAGGGATCTGTGTATGCAAAGATGTAGGAAGGGTGTGAGAAAGCCTTGTTTATTTAAAGGAGGCACCTGTACTTCGATGCGACCAAGCCACACATGATGCAGGCAGAGCTGTTCAAAGGATGAAGCTAGAAAGGTGGTTTCAAACCAGGGGCAGTTTTGTCTCCCAGGGACATTTGGTTGTCTCAAGGAGAGGAGGGGCAGCACTACTGGCCTCTAGTGGGTAGAGACCAAGGATACTGCTAAACATCCTTCAGTGCTCTGGACAGTCCCCTCAACCAGATAGACCAGTCTTGTCTGGTCCACAATGTCAACAGTGCTGAGATGGAGAAACCCTACCTCAGAGAGAGGCAGCAGCCACCATAAGGATGCAGCTCCTTTAGGGCCACTGCGTTTTCCCAGGGTCATGCAGCGAGGGCACCCAGGGGAGAGAAACCAGGGTAGTGTAGGGTTTTCAGATCCTGCAACCCGAGGTCCCCCTTACCTGTGTCTCAGCCATCCCTCCCAGCTGAATTTTTCTGTACACATGTGATAGGCCTGCATACAGTAGCTTCCTCCAACTTGCTGACAAAAATAGTAAACACAAAATTTCCTGGGGAAAACAATGCCTTAGATGCGTGTAACATCATTCCACTTATGGGGCACTTTTCATCACTCATCTTATTTTACTCATTCTACAAAAGAGGAAAACGAAGCTCAGAGATGCTCTGCAGTCTAGGAATTATTTAACTGCAACACACTCAGCTTCTACCTCTTCTCCCAACCGGTCCCTGAGTGCACCACAGACCCATTCCTCTGGCAGCAGGGGATGCTGGGAGTATCCTCCATCCTGACCTTAATGGCCTCCTTTCCAGCTTCCTGGATTCATATCTGTGTGAGGGGCCAAGAGCAGGCTTCCTGCCTCCCTCTGACCATAGCCGTGACACTCACATACCCTTCTGACCATAGGAGACCTCGCACTCCCCGTGGTGAACTGGCTGCCTTGGTAAGAGGACCCCTCCTGGCCAGCATGTCAGGGACAGCTGCTCGGCTCGTGTACTCTGGCCAGGAGGCATTACTGACCCTGTGATTTGGCTCTTCATCCAAACTGGCAGATGGGCACAGGTGCCTTGTCGTGATGCTGCTCCCTCTTGACTGAGCAAGTCTGACCACTAAATCACCCAGCGGAGGACAGCACCAGTCAGCTGAAGGGTGGACTTTTTCCAAGTGGAACCCCAAAATGCTGCTGATCTGAAATTTCGCTGTCTCCAGGACAGCATTAACAACCCACGCCAGGTCGCATGCTGCACAAACACTCAATAATCAACAGTCATTCTAACAGCTTGTCCGAGGCCTGTTCGTCTCATTTAGAAGTTTATATAATAGCATGACAGCCCTCTACCCCAATAGCTCATGAACTCATGGAGAAGTGACTTCCTACATTCCCAAAGCCATTTCTCCAATCATACAGAAAACAAGAAAAACAACCAGCACTTCCCCCTCCTCTCCATCTCCCACAACCCATCCATTACAAGCCCAAGGAAAGGAATAAAGGGCAATGGATCTTCATAAAATAATAAAACCCTGCCTGGTCTCAGGCCCACCTATGTCATCCCAGCACTGCCTCCCCGTCCCACCCCGTGAGACCTCTTAGCCCAAGCAGGGTCTCAGGGCGTCTCCCCACTCTTCTCTCCATGGTTCCTCCTCCACTGGCATGGCCCAGCAGCTCTCTCCCACTGACCACGGCTCCATCCCTCTCCAGTAATATTGCTCCATCTCCAACTGTGTCCTGACACTTTGTCAAGGCTACAACAGTGGAGAGCACCTGACCCCTGGCTGTAGAGTAGAATGAATAACAGGAAGCAAGAACAGAGGGAGAAAGGAGGTGGCTAGAGCAGGGCAGGTGAGAGATGATGCTGGCTGGGCCTAGGGTGTTGATTGCAGAAAAAGCAAAAAGGGAGCCGTGACAACTGAGCCTGTGTTGGAAAGAATGTCAAAGGGGGCTCAAGCCCCAGCTGAGGTAAGGGCCAGAGAAGGGGTCCCTTTCAACCTTGAGAACTTTAAATAATAAAGGGGGTACATTGGCTGGAAGCTCTGCCGTGACTCTGATCCTAGAGAGTATGCATCTCTTTCTTGGGGTACAGGATGACAGCACCCATTTCTCCAAGTGCTTTTGTGTCCCAGTGGAGTGCTCTCCAGAGATACTCCAGACCCCTCACTCTGTGCTTGTTCATCACGCCAAGACACTGCTGAGCATGAGTCCTACCTGCTTAGAGCGGGGCAGTGGGCTCATAGCACAGGGGTGGATCCAGGTGGGGGCTCAGCATCGAGCCATGGGACACTAACAGCGAGGCTGCCACCATGTCAGTGGCTGCTCTGATGGGCTTTCTAAAAATACTCTGGGTTCTGCTGCTCACGGGCACCAACCCAACCCTTGTGAGTGCCAGGCAGACAGGCACCCTCCTCACTCTCCCCAGTGCCTCCTCTTTAGCTCAAGTTCATCTTCTCTCATCTGGATTATGACACAAGCCACCCGGCTGCTCTCCCTTCTCCACAGGGACCATCAAATGTGACCAGAAAACCCAGGAGACCACCCCATCACCAAAGCCTATCCATTCACTCACTCACTCACTCATTCACTCAACATGCGCCCAACAGAGCTTTCCTGTGCCAACACAAAGTACCCTTACTAGGCCAGGCCATGTAGTAGATGTCACAGATTGGCTGAGTGAAGCCAAACACAAAAGAATAAATACTGTGGGAATCCAGTTATGTGATACTCAAGAATAGGCAAATCTAATCTGGAAATATGAAACTCAGAATACCAGCTACATCTTGGAGGTGAACGTAGTTATTGACCGAGAAAGGGTAGGAGGGAGTTTTCTGGGATCTGAGATGTTCTATATCTTGATCTGAGTGATGGTCTCATGGGTGTAAAAATCAGACATTTTTACATATGTAAAAATGTACTGAGCTATAAACTTAAGATTTATGCCTTTTACTATATATATTATGCCTCAATCATTTTTTTAAATATATATATAAAGTATTACTCTGGTTTTACTTTTTATAATTTATAGATGAGAAAGCTACATACCAAAATTTGAGCAGTGGTTGACTGATTGGTGAGATGATGGTGAATTTTTAATCTCCTCTCTTTATACTTTACTGGACTTGCCAGATATTCTGCACTGAACATACCTTGCTTGTGTAGTGACATTAAATATATTAAATGTTATTTTGAAAGTAATAACCCTAGAGGTGAAACATTCAGCAAGCACGAGGTAGGTGGCTCTCTTCCCAGAGGGGACAGAGCCCACTCACGAGCTTTTGTCCTCTTGGACAGTGAGGACATGGGCTTAGGAGTCCTGACCCAGGTCTGTGGGATTTCAGTGCAACTAAATAAAGCTTCTGGCCCACTGGAGGCTGGGAGGTGGGGCTGCTGGAGGAACCCTGGGGCTTTCCTCTCATTCCTGAGGGGAGGAGCCTCCGGGGCATTCTGAAACCTCACTGAAACCCTAGCCTGTCTGCCTTAGAACTTGCCTGACTCTGGTCTCCTGCATTTCTGACCCCTTCAGCTGGGGGTTCTGCGCCCCAGGGTATGGAGGCCTCTCCCCTGGACTTAAGAGTGATTTCAGCACCCCTCACCTCGCCCCATCAGCAAGAAGTAGCTGCCAGCTTGTGCCATTTGGGGCCATGGTGAGGTAGAGGGAGCTGACAGTGGGAGTATTAAAACAAAACTAGATTAAACCCTGAAAACCCTAAGGAAGGAAGAAAAGGGAAGATGGAGGAACCTCTTCAGGCCTTGGTTTTCTCACTGGGAAATGGGCTGTTGTGAGATTAACATACAAATAAGCATATGGAAAGCACTAGAACTGAGGGCTGGTTTTGTGCTTTGGGTTTTTTTTTACTTTTTGTTTTTTAAATTTATTTTTGTCTGCATTGGGTCTTCGTTGCTGCGCGCAGGCTTTTCTCTAATTGCGGTGAGCGGCGGCTACTCTTTGTTGCGGTGCACAGGCTTCTCACTGCAGTGGCTTCTCTTTGTTGCGGAGCACGGGCTCTAGGCGCATGGGCTCTAGACATGCGGACTTCAGCAGTTGTGGCTTATGGGCTCAGTAGTTGTGGCTCGCAGGCTCTGGAGCACAGGCTCAGTAGTTGTGGTGCATGGGCCTAGTTGCTCCGCGGCATGTGGGATCTTCCCAGACCAGGGATTGAACCCATGTCCCCTGCATCGGCAGGCAGATTCTTAACCACTGCACCACCAGGGAATCCCTTGTGCTCTGGTTTTGCTGACACTTTGGGAGACAGAGGCTGGTCGCCTGGCTGGCTCCCCCACCTTCTCCTCCATTCCTAGTGTCCCTCTCGGCTACCATAGCCTGCACAGAGCAGGAGGTGAGATACAGTTTTTTGTGCCCGAAGCCTGATTTCTGCACTGGCAAAGTCAGTGGGCTCACATGATGAATATTTGCTTGTGATTCATAAATATATTTTATATTTCCATCCTGGATCCTAAAATCACTTCCCCCTCCCTCCAGTCTCCTCTCCCGCCCCTGACACACATACTCCCACAGAGAAGTCATGTGAGGCCTTCTCAGATTGAGCCCAGGAATAAGCCAGCGGCCCAGCTCTGCCCTGTGACACACACAGCCTCCAGCAGTCACATGGCCTCCAGCTGCCACCACCTGCCCTCTGTCACCAGCCTGGTGCCCTCTCCCTGGCAGGCTTCCTGAGCTGACTCGCCCCTACAGGCTCTAAGCTTGGCAGACAGTGGGACTGAGGGACAGAGGGTACAGGGCCAACAGTGTTGGACAGTTCTGGTCTCAGCCGACCTCACTGGGACCCCATCCAGGAGTCTCCTCAGCACCACATGGTGTGCCCCACAGGGGATTAGGTACCCTGCTGGCCTGGTGCAGAGGTGGACAGAGCTGTTGGCAGCTGGCTCCGTGAAGCCAGCCCCAGCCAGAGCCCCCATGAGCAGGGAGCTGGAGCCACAGGTGCTAAGATGAGGCTGTGTGGGGAGCCAAGGACACCATATATCCGTGTACCTAGTGGAAAGGCTGGAAGCCAGGCATTGCCGGGCTTTAGAAGGAGAGAAGAGAGCAAATACAGGAGGGGCCATCTGTATATATATTATACTCAAAAAAAAAAAGGAAAAGAAACGAAAGAAAAAACTCTAGAGGAGTGGTCCTCAACCAAGAGCAGATTTGCCACCCAAGGCACAACATCTGGAAACAGTTTTGGTTGTCAAAACTGGGGGACTGCTACAGGCATCCAGTGGGCAGAGGCCAGGATGATGTTGCTGAACCTGCTACAAGGCACAGGATAGCTGCCCATAACAAAGGCTTATCCACCCCAGTGTCAGTAGTGTCACAGTTAAGAAACCCTGCTCTAAGAGAGGATGCCTCTCTTAGAAAAAAATCATAACAATTTCACAGACACCCCAAAACACACCACCAGACGTGGTCCTGCCCACCAGAAAGACAAGATCCAACCTCATGCACCAGAACACAGGCACCAGTCTCCTCCACCAGGAAGCCTACACAACCCACTGAACCAACCTTACCCACTGGGCGCAGATACCAAAAACAATGGGAACTACGAACCTGCAGCCTGCAAAAAGGAGACCCCAAACGCAGTAAGTTAAGCAAAATGAGAAGACAGAGAAATACACAGCAGATGAAGGAGCAAGGAAAAAACCCACCAAACAAATGAAGAGGAAATAGGCAGTCTACCTGAAAAAGAATTCAGAGTAATGATAGTAAAGATGATCCAAAATCTTGGAAATAGAATGGAGAAAATACGAGACACATTTAACAAGGACCTAGAAGAACCAAAGAGCAAACAAACAATGATGAACAACAGAAGAAATGAAATTAAAAATTCTCTAGTAGGAATCAATAGCAGAATAACTGAGGCAGAAGAACGGATAAGTGAGCTGGAAGATAAAATAGTGGAAAAAACTGCCACAGAGCAGAATAAAGAAAAAAGAATGAAAAGAATTGAGGACAGTCTCAGACACCTCTGGGACAACATTAAGTGCACCAACATTCAAATTATAGGGGTCCCAGAAGAAGAAGAGAAAAAGAAAGGGACTGAGAAAATATTTGAAGAGATTATAGTTGAAAACTTCCCTAATATGGGAAAGGAAATAGTTAATCAAGTCCAGGAAGTGCAGAGTGTCCCATGTTACAAGAGACAAAGAAGGACACTACATAATGATCAAGGGATCAATCCAAGAAGAAGATATAACAATTGTAAATATTTATGCACCCAACATAGGAGCACCTCAATACATAAGGCAAATACTAACAGCCATAAAAGGGGAAATCAACAGTAACACAATCATAGTAGGGGACTTTAATACCCCACTTTCACCAATGGACAATCATCCAAAATGAAAATAAATAAGGAAACAGAAACTTTAAATGATACATTAAACAAGATGGACTTAATTGATATTTATAGGACATTCCAGCCAAAAAAAGAATACACTTTCTTCTCAATTGCTCGGAACATTCTCTAGGATAGATCATATCTTGGGTCACAAATCAAGCCTTGGTAAATTTAAGAAAATTGAAATCGTATCAAGAATCTTTTTCGACCACAGCGCTATGAGACTAGACATCAATTACAGGAAAAAAAATATGTAAATAATACAAACACATGGAGGCTAAACAATACATTACTATATAACCAAGAGATCACTGAAGACATCAAAGAGGAAATCAAAAAATACCTAGAAACAAATGACAATGAAAACACGACGACCCAAAACCTATGGGAGGCAGCAAAAGCAGTTCTAAGAGGCAGGTTTACAGCAATACAATCCTACCTCAAGAAATAAGAAACATCTCAAATAAACAACCTAACCTTACACCTAAAGCAATTAGAGAAAGAAGAACAAGAAAACCCCAAAGTTAGCAGAAGGAAAGAAATCATAAAGATCAGATTAGAAGTAAATGAAAAAGAAATGAAGGAGATGATAGCAAAGATCAACAAAACCAAAAGCTGTTTCTTTGAGAAGATAAACAAAATTGATAAACCACTGCCAGACTCACCAAGAAAAAAAGGGAAAATACTCAAATCAATAGAATTAGAAATGAAAAAGGAGAAGTAACAATTGACACTGCAGAAATACAAAGGATCGTGAGAGATTACTACAAGAAACTATATGCCAAAAAAATGGACAACCTGGTAGAAATGGACAAATTCTTAGAAAAGCACAACCTTCTGAGACTGAACCAGGAAGAAAGAGAAAATATAAACAGACCAATCAGAAGCACTGAAATTGAAACTGTGATTAAAAATCTTCCAACAAACAAAAGCCCAGGACCAGATGGCTTCACAGGTGAATTATATCAAACATTTAGAGAAGAGCTAACACCTATCTTTCTCAAACTCTTCCAAAATATAGCAGAGGGAGGAACACTCCCAAACTCATTCTACAAGGCCACCATCACCCTGACACCAAAACCAAAGATGTCACAAAAAAAAGAAAACTACAGGCCAATATCACTGATGAACATAGGTGCAAAAATCCTCAACAAATACTAGCAAACAGAATCCAACAGCACATTAAAAGGATCATACACCATGATCAAGTGGGGTTTATCCCAGGAATGCAAGAATTCTTCAATATACACAAATCAATCAATGTGATAAACCATGTTAACAAACTGAAGGATAAAAACCATATGATCATTTCAACTGATGCAGAAAAAGCTTTCAACAAAATTTAACACCCATTTACAGTAAAAACCCTCCAGAAAGTAGGCATAGAGGGAACTTACCTCAACATAATAAAGGCCATATATGACAAACACACAGCCAACATCATTCTCAATGGTGAAAAACTGAACCCATTTCCATTAAGATCAGGAACAAGACAAAGTTGCCCACTCTCACCAATATTATTCAACATAGTTTTCCATTAAGATCAGGAACAAGACAAAGTTGCCCACTCTCACCAATATTATTCAACATAGTTTTGGAAGTTTTAGCCACAGCAGTCAGAGAAGAAAAAGAAATAAAAGGAATCCAGATTGGAAAAGAAGACATAAAACTAACTGTTTGCAGATGACATGATACTATATATGGAGAATCCTAAAGATGCTACCAGAAAACTACTAGAGTTTTGGTAAACTAGCAGCATACAAAATTAATGCACAGAAATCTCTTGCATTCCAATATACCAGTGATGAAAATTCTGAAAGAGAAATTAAAGAAACACTCCCATTTACCATTGCAACAAAAAGAATAAAATACCTAGGAGGTCCTAAGGAGACAAAAGACCTGTATGCAGAAAACTATAAGACACTGATGAAAGAAATTAAAGATCATACAAACAGATGGAGAGATATACCATGTTCTTGGATTGGAAGAATCAGCATTCTGAAAATGACTATACTACCCAAAACAATCTACAGATTCAATGCAATCCCTACCAAATTACCAATGGCATTTTTCACAGAACTAGAACAAAATATTTTACAATTTGTATGGAAACACAAACGACCCCAAATAGCCAAAGTAATCTTGAGAAAGAAAAACGGAGCTGGAGGAATCAGGCTCCATGACTTCAAACTATACTACAAAGCTTCAGTAATCAAGACAGTATGGTACTGGCACAAAAACAGAAAGATAGATCAATGGAACAGGATAGAAAGCCCAGAGGTAAACCCACGCACATACGGTCACCTTTGATAAAGGAGGCAAGAATATACAATGGAGAAAAGACAGCCTCTTCAATAAGTGGTGCTGGAAAAACTGGACAGCTACATGGAAAAGAATGAAATTAGAACACTCCCTAACACCATACACAAAAATAAACTCAAGATGGATTAAAGACCTACATGTAAGGCCAGACACTATAAAACTCTTAGAGGAAAACATAGGCAGAACATTCTATGACATAAATCACAGCAAGATCCTTTTTTGACCCACCTCCTAGAGGAATAGAAATAATAACAAAAATAAACAAATGGTACCTAATGAAGCTTAAAAGATTTTGCACAGCAAAGGAAACCATAAATAATATGAAAAGACAACCCCCAGAATGGGAGAAAATATTTGCAAATGAAGCAACTGACAAAGGATTAATCTCCAAAATATACAAGCAGCTCATGCAGCTCAATATCAAAAAAACAAACAACCCAATCCAAAAATGGGCAGAAGACCAAACAGACATTTCTCCAAAGAAGATATACAGATTGCCCACAAACACATGAAAGGATGTTCAATATCACTCATCATTAGAGAAATGCAAATAAAAACTACAGTGAGGTATCACCTCACACTGGTCAGAATGGCCATCATCAAAAAATCTAGAAACAATAAATGCTGGAGAGGGTGTGGAGAAAAGGGAACCCTCTTGCACTATTGGTGGGAATGTAAACTGATACAGCTACTATGGAGAACAGTATGGAGGTTCCTTAAAAAACTAAAAATAGAACTACCATATGACCCAGCAATCCCACTACTGGGCATATACCCTGAGAAAACCATAATTCAAAAAGAGTCATGTACCACAATGTTCATTGCAGCTCTATTTACAATAGCCAGGACATGGAAGCAACCTAAGTGTCTACTGACAGATGAATGGATAAAGAAGATGTGGCACATATATACAATGGAATATTACTCAGCCATAAAAAGAAACAAAATTGAGTTATTTGTAGTGAGGTGGATGGACCTAGAGACTGTCATACAGAGTGAAGTAAGTGAGAAAGAGAAAAACAAATACCGTATGCTAACACATATATATGGAATCTAAAAAAGAAAAAAAAATGGTCCTGAAGAACCAAGGGCAGGACAGGAATAAAGCCACAGACGTAGAGAATGGACTTGAGGATACGGGGAGGGAGAAGGGTAAGCTGGGACGAAGTGATAGAGTGGCATGGACATATATACACTACCAAATGTAAAACAGATAGCTAGTGGGAAGCAGCTACATAGCACAGGGAGATCAGCTCAGTGCTTTGTGTCCACCTAGAGAGATGGGATACGGAGGGTAGGCAGGAGATGCAAGAGGGAGGCGATATGGGGATATATTTATATGTATAGCTGATTCACTTTGTTATACAGCAGAAACTAACACACCTTTGTAAAGCAATTATACTCCAGTAAAGATGTTTAAAAAAAAAAAAAAAAGCCCTGCTCTAGAGAGAAAGCAACCCTTCTGGGTTAGATTTGAGAAGGACCCCACAAATGAGTGAACTGGGAGTGTCACACCCTGGCTTGGAACCATTCAGTACCTACCCAGTGCCTTCAGATTCGAACCCAAACTCCTCGGCATATGGCGCACCAAGCCTTACTTCGATAATCTGGCTTACCCTCCAGCCTCACCTCCTGTGTGTTTGTGGTCACATCAAGCCATTCACAGTGTCCCAATACCCCAAGGCCTTTGCCCTTGAGGCAGGGGATTTCTTGTCCTCTCTTTAGAATGTTCTCCTACTTCTATCTGGCCAGGATTCACCCATCCTTCTGGGTCCAGCTGTGCCATTTCCTCATCCGAGAAGCCCCCTGCACCCTCATGTCCCTGGGGTGGCAGATGGCACCTGTACCATAGATCATCACACAGGACAGGTGCTGGCACAGCTGTCTCTCCCACAAGACTGTGGGTTCCCTTTGACATCCAGGTCTGTCTCCCCAGTGCCTGGGGTGACCTTGAACAAGGGGAGCCAGTCTCTCCTTGATCTTGGGGTGGGTAGGCAGGTCTAGCCTATTGTCCCTCAATGAAGAGGATCCATGGGGAGCTGGAGAAAATGCAGAGAGTGATGTCAGGCCAACTGGGCCAGGCAAAGCAGGTGGGAATCAGAGACAGGAATGAGTCTGAGGGACCAGACAAACAGGGTCTGGTAACAAAATGACAGAGGAGCAGAGATCAGAAGAAAGTGCCAGTGCTAGAACTGGTCTGTGCCAGTTCTAGAGTCAGAGTTGTAAGCTCCCAGTTCCCCCCATGGTGGGCCTACAGCATCCAGGACTGGGATTGCCACCAGATGCTTGGCAAATGCATGTTATATCAACAGGAAATTTGGTCATTCACATTTGAGAGCCAGGTCGCTTACTTTTCCTTAAATTAGCTTTATGGGGAAGGCAGGGCACAAGAGACAATCCCATTTAATAGATGAGGAAGCTGAAGCTCTAGGAGGTAAAGAGACTGTCTCTAAATTGCCAATACTGCATTCCTATCTCTTTTTCTCTTTGGCTACACCATTCTGAGTCAGCCAAGACAAGATCAGTGAGCTCATTCCTTCACCACTGGTTTAATTTCCATGGGCAATCCCAAAAGACAATGCAAAAGAACAATTCTCCAGTGTCATCTCTTGTGGTCTGCAGTTACCCACAGAACTTAGTTTTGTGTTTTACAGCTATATTGAGATACAACTGTCCTACAATAAACTGCATATATTTAAGGCATACGATTTGATGACAGCTGACATATGTATACTCCCATGAAACCATCACCACAATGGAGACAATGAACATATATCCACCACCCTTAAAAGTTTCCTTGGACTCCTTTATTATCCTTCTCATCCCTCTTCACACACCCACACACACACACATACACACAGGCAACCACTGCTTTCTGTTCTTCTTATTGCATTTTCTAGCACTTATACAAGTGGGATCATACAGTATGTACTTGTTTTTATCTGGCTTCTTTCAGTCAGCATAATTGTTTTGAGATTCATGCATGTTGCTGCATGTATCAAAAATTTATTCATTTTTATTATTGAGTGGTATTCCATTATATGCCTATACCACAATTTGTCCATTCACCTGCTAGGTTGTTTTCAGTTTTGGGCTGTTACAAACAAAGTTGCCATGAACAATTATATACAAGTCTCGTAAGGACGTATGTTTTCATTTTTCTTGGTAAATACCTAAGAGTAGATTGGCTGGGTCATATGTTCAATTTATGTTTAGCTTTTTATGAAATTGCCAAACTGTTTTCCAAGTTAATTATACCATTTTACATTCCATCAGCAGTGTATAAGAGTCCACTTCCTCCACACGCGCACCAGCATAAGGTATAGCCAGTCTTTTAATTCTAACTATTCTAGTAAGTATGGCGGTATCTTACTATGATTTTAATTTGCATTTTCCTAATGACTAATGATGTTGAGCATCTTTTCATGTGCTTATTTGCCATCCATATATTTTCAATTAGTGAAACGTCTATTCGAAGAAAAAGTTTTGGAAGAGTATTATATTTGCTTATATCAGATGTAATAAGGTACATAATTTTGAACATGGCCTTTGGAAACTGTCAGACCTGGTATCACATTCTGGCTTGGCCATTTACCATGCAACTTAGGATAAACGGCTTACCTTCTCTGAACTTCATTTTCCTCTTGTGTAAAATGAAGGTAATAATAGAACCTGATAAGGTTTAAATGAGGGTCAAATAATTAATGCCTTTAAAGTATAACTCAAGGTCTAACATATAGAACTTAATAAATATTATTAATAATTATTATTATAACATCCTCTGTTGGTCTGATTTGAATTGTGACAAGAAATACCCCTGGCATACCTGAAAAACTAATCTCTGTGAGAATTAAATGGTGTTTCATGTCCAACACAGTAGATATACAATATCTTTTTTATTGCTAGGTATGTGAAAAATGGAATTTAATAGAAGTCTAGTATGTCAGAGCTGAAAGAGTCCTTAGAGATATTTAAACCAACTCTATGCCTTAGCTCAGGTCCTCTGGAAAGCAGAGCCTGAGGCAAGGATATAGTACTGCGACTTTACTTGGGAGGTGCAAACTCAGGGTGGTTAGGGTGGAGAAAAGATTCAGAAGTGAGACAAGGGAAGATGCAGGGGCTCTCACACAGGTAACCACTGTCCAACTACTCAGAGAGGTGCCAAAGAAACACAGTAGGTCTCTCAGCAGGCATGCTTTCTCAGCACATGGAAATTCCCTGGAAAGTTTCTAAAGAGAAACCACACTTCACAGAAGTCCAAAGAGGAGGAAAGTAGGGCACATATATCTGTCATTTTCTCTCCTGTGGTCAAGACTCAACCCATGGCAAACAAACTCCCCTGCGCTTCCAGCGTGTGTCATCCACCACCATGGTGGTTATTCAGGAAAACATCCCACATCCTGCCTTGTGGTCTTTCATCCAAGCCCAGAACTGAATGGGCAGCTTAGTGCAGATGGAATGCCAACCAGGGAAAAAAAAGAAGGTATGTAAGACTCATGTCCTGTCTTAGGCTGGGCACCTGCAGAAGCAGACCCTGAGTCTAAGATTTGAGTATAAGAGGTTTGGGGGGAATGGAATCCAGGAAGCAGGGGTAGAAGAGTAGAGAGGGGAGACAGGGGAGGAAGCCAATACATGGTGTGGTGATGGGGAGGCTACTGTTGTAGGCATCTGGGGCTCAGTCCTAGTGGTGACGTCTAGGAGACAATAGGAAACTCATTTCAGGTTTGTCCCACGTGAGGTGAGGAAGCTGAGATAGCTACCTCCAACCATTTGTCATTGGCTGAGGGCTGCTCCCAGGGACATTAACTTCCATGACCCCTCCCTCCAAGAGAAAGGAGGAGAGTCCCAGCTGCTGACAGTAGGATACCTTTGGCATGTCTTGGAACAGTGAAGGCAGTATCTGCTACATCAGGGGTCAACAAACTATTTCTTAAAGAGCCAGAGACTAAATATATGAGATTTACGGGCCATGTTGTTTCTGTCACAACTAGCCCACTTTGCCGTTGTAACTCAGCCCCAGATAATATGTAAGCAAATGGGATTGGGGCTTTGTCCCAATAAAACATTATTTAACAAAACAGGCAAGCAACCTGCAGGCCATAGTTTGCAGACCTCTTTTCGACGTGTATGAAGTATCCCATTTTGCAGACAGAGAAACTAAGGCCCAGTAGAGAAAAAGTAACTGGTTATAAAGGAGCCAGAGTCACATCTCTTGACCTTCTGCCCAATATTTTCTCCACTATATCTTGTTACCTCTTTACTGGGGCCTTGGTATGATTTTTAGGAGACTTTCAGCCAGAACTCTTTCAGGGAGAGTCTGTGTACCCCAATAAGTCTTTTTTTTTTTTTTTTTTTTTTTTTTGCTGTACGCACGCCTCTCACTGTTGTGAGTGGCATGTGCGATCTTCCCAGACTGGGGCACGAACCCGTGTCCCCTGTATCGGCAGGCGGACTCTCAACCACTGCGCCACCAGGGAAGCCCACCCATAAGTCTTAAATGGCAGCGGTTTGTTTCCTCTTGGTGGCCAGAGAGGCTTCAGGGACTGAAGCCCTGCAGCTTTCCGGGGTCATTCAAAGCAACTTCTGGGAGCCTCCCCGTGCCAGGCCCTCTTCCATCAGGCTCTGCCTTGGCTGCTTTGACAGAGCATCTCCCAGCAGTGGCCACAAAGCGCTGAGTGAAGAAGCGGTTAGAACTTTGGAGCCTGTAAAAAAATCTAAAAATATCCAGGAATGTGTGCACACATGTGGCCCTTCTGTGACCAAAACATCTGGGGAGATCAAATGCTCCTAGTTTAATTTGCCTAAAATTCTGCGAGGACTTGGGAAGGGAAGGGAAGTTGCAAGTCGATGACTTCACTGGGGGGAAGGATGTCACAAGAGTTTTGTTTTTTTAAGACAGAATAAGTTATGCGCATGCAGAATCCTCCCCTGGGGGAAGTCCTGGACCTGGTTTCCTTGGGATTCTGAGGATTGTTTCTCAAAAGGGGTGGGAGGGGGGAGTTCGTTGGCTACAGGCTTGAATTCCTGATTTGATGACTTTTTTTAAAAAAAAAGAAGATAAAAATACCAAGTCCCTCGATCAGAACATTAGGAGTGGGTGATAATGTAGTGAACCATTAAATGTCAGAATTGTAGAAGGCCTGGTGTGAGCCGTGCATTTGTCAGATGAGGAAACTGAGACTAAAGAGAGAGCTTTCCTGATATTCCATCGAGTGTGGCAGAGACAGGGCTGAAATGCATGTGTCCCGACTCCCAGACCAGTAATGCATTGGGATGAAGAGTTGGAGGAAAGGATCAATCCTGGTTCCACTACTTCTAAGCCCTATGACCTTATTTATACACTACAGACGATATTGGTTGGTTTTGTCTGTAAGAAGCCAGGACTGGTACCTCTGGATCTTGTGCTGTGACCTATGGAGTCCTTGAAGGGTGAGCCAAGGCAGGTAGATATCCACTCTCTTCATTACTAATCATGTCCTCAAGCCCTAATAGAACATCCGGGCAATTTGGGCTGGCTAATGTGTGAGCCTAGAATTCCATTCAGCTGCTGGCTTGAATCCTTGGCCAGAAACAGGCTAACTGGCCTGTAGAGTACCCTTTCCTCAGGCTGTGCCCCAACTCTGGAGCAGGGAAAGCTAGCCACTCCTTAAAGCTTAAGGCAGCCTGACTAAGCGACCCATCCACACTCTCTCCAAATGCTTGCCACACTGTGGTTTCCACTAGTCTGTGGAGGACAAGCAGTGGCTTCTTAGAAGCCACTGTGAAGTCACATTAATCCTGAGATATGCTTGTGATTTCTACATTCTTTGGGTGTGGGACTGATCTTATGCTCTTCTTAGAGGTACTTTTGAATAAGTGAACTGACATCCAGGTTGGCTCAAGAAAGTCCAAGTTTATGCCTATTGTCCTGACTTCCTGTCTGGTTTGGCATTTATTCAGGATGTTATTAACATTGGGGGGGGCACGAGAGTGTTACTTCATTCTTCCATGCATGCTGTATGAACCTGTCTGGTGAGCTTGATTGTACAAAATGACTTTCTGTACGGAAGATGGAATAGGTGAGATTATCTTGCCTAACTTAGCAGGTAACCATGAGAAAAACAGGCTGAGCTGCCCATTCATTGCTCCCAGGTCTAGACATAAGAGAAGAGGCAAGGACTGGAGAAGAGGCCTCGTGAAGAGTCAGGCAGGACTTTTCTGACATTCTTGTTTTTTCTGGCCTAGGGCCACATCCCTAAATTAAAGAGAGCCCCAAAATATGGAGGTATGTTGGCTGAAGACCCCAACTTCTGGGGAGGAAAGAAAGCACAGTCTCCCCACAGCAGGAGGTTTCTGACATGGGGAACAGGCACTGCTCTACTGAGGTGCTAAGATAATGATGGTGAAAGGATTTTAAACACTCACCATTTCCTGTCATCTAATATAACTGCTTAAGGCATGATGTTGAGAAAAATTCTAGGTTTGGCAAGAATGAGAGCCCTCACTGATTAGGATGTTGGCCATGATTCAGGAGCAGGGAGCATCTGCACACATCTCAGTAATTTGCCATTTCTGTACTAACAAGAAAAGCTTTCAGAAGGAGGAACAAAGAACTTAAAACATTATTCCTTCCACATGGCACGCCCTATTGGATCCTTTTCCTTTTTGGATTGATTATGTCTGTAACTTTGGTTGGCCAGGAAGGTCTGGAAGCTGTTCTAGCTTATGAGACTGCTCTCTCCTACCATTAAATTTGTAAGGGTGGGTAGGGTGGGAGATATAAGCCTATTGCACTAGATCTTAGGAAGACACTCTTTCCCTTTATGCTCTTTCCCTTGGGTGTGTTCTTTCTTCTTTCTGCTCGTGAGAATGATAGCTCGTAGAATGAGCTAGGATGGTTTTTCATGTAGGACTTTGTCCATCCAGTAGCAGAAAATTGGTCCTTAGACGTAGTCTAACCTATCTCACCAGTGTGGGAAGAGTTGGTACCAAAGCTCCCTTTGTAGCTATAAACATACTTCCTCTGACTAGCTTTGTCCATTTTTACCTTGCTCATGGAGCTAGCAGGACTGGTGTCAGACTGAGGTGGGCAGTTGATCAAGGACCCATAGGTTTGAGATCTCAGCAAAATATCTTGCCATCTTATTACTATCACCAATAATACATATTTTCCTAGAGATGGAGGGATTAAAGACAATGCGTATAAAATGCCTGGGACTCAGGTAACTGCCGTGTAGTTAGCTATCACTATTATCATTATAATAATGACAGATGTCACTTGAAGGCCAAATCTTCCCTTACCTGATTTGATTTTTGGCCAAAGTAATAAGTACTGGAAAGTACCAGACAGGAAGGTAACTTTCTTGAGAAAATATCTGGACAACAGCAGGCAGTGCATATGTTCTCTAAAGATCCGTTAGTAAGAAATTCAATACAAATTCCATCCTAAACCCCACTGTTCAAGTGAGTGCTTTGAAACATAAATGGAAAGTTAGATGTTAGCCACTTTGCCTCCTAGGATTTGTACTTTGTGAGGTTTTCATTATTTCTTTCTTTACAAATATTCAGGAGGCCTGGGTGAGCTTCTCCACATCATGCTTGCTCATCAGTTGGCTGGGTTTAAGATGTACACAGACTCCAGATGTGGTGTATCCAACCATTAGGAAATCTTGAGGCTTTTTGGCAAGCTATCTTCAGGATGGTTAGAAATTAGGCAATGGGTATGCTTCCTAGTTCCTCCCATGAAAATGGTCACCTTACCATTACAGTGGGACAGTGTGGATGAGATAGCTCTTGGGAAGTAACTGGTTCACATCATTAAAAACAACTAAAAATAATAGGATTTGCAGATTCTGGTAAGTTAGGTTTATACATTGGCTATTGGTAGGAAAGGAAAAAACAACTCTGTGTTGTGAATGTGTACATTTTCCAGATATGCCAATAAAGATGCTGAAGACCCTGTTTTCCAAGGAAAACTTTAGTAGATAAGCAAGCTGGGGGTGCTGGCTAGGCCCTGAGCCATGTAAATAAATGTTGGGCCAAAGACGTTAAAGGGCTTCCGCTTTACAAGGAGGGGAGGAACTCAGAAATGGAGGGCCCAAAAACATGGATGATGCCATGATATGAGGCCAGGAAAGCATCTGGTAGCTAGGAAAGGAGGCTGAGAAGGTGCAGTGTGAGCCCAAGGATGCAGTGTGTAAGTTTAAGGTTAATTTATGTGAGCTGAAGGGTATAGAGTGTCAATATCTGCTATATCAGAAGTTATAAGTTTGGAAGGTGATATGAAAATGGGATTTGGCCAGGGGAACCAGATATACCCTAAATTTTGCCTTGGCCCAATTACTTTCTTCCTCAAGTCCAAAGAAGACAGACCTGCTCAAGAGCACCAAAATATGGCATTATTGGCCAAGACGTTAGCACTAAAATCAATTATAGAATTCCAGTAAACTAGGCTAGACAAAGGGATCCCTTTTTCTAATCAGAGCAAGCCATATGATTAGTTAATATCCACTGTATCTAGGGAATTATCCCATCTGAAGCAGACATACCTGGGATTGCTGGTGTTTGTGTCAAACTTGGCTGTCCTTCTCTCAGGATTCTTCCCACTCTGGGTCCATCCACCATCTGGGTCTGCTATTGCTCACCAGGGGGAAAACTGAAAAACACAGAGAAGAAGCTAAAGGGAGAAAGATATTAGCTGGTTGAGGAAGAACTTTCTAATAGTCAAGCTCTCATGGTGGAAAGACTGCCTCAGAAGATGGTAAGCTCTCTGTCTCTGGAGGGAGACTACCCAAGATAGGTCAACTTTTATTGGAAATTCTGTAGAAGAGTTTATAGTCTCAAAAGAGGATAGACACACTAGGTCCCTTTCCGTCTTTAGAATTATGATTCTGAATCATTTCATTCCAGGCCTCATCTTTAAAATAACTCCTGAGGTCCATTCCTGCTCTGTAATAATGATAGAGCCTTAATAATGTTGCCACATATTTTGGTTCTTTGTAGGGGAAGAGAACAGAATAAATAAAAGCATGACAAACAAAAGCTTAGGGAATTCACCACCACTAGACCTGTCTTACAAGAAGTACTAAAGAGAGTTCTTCAAGCTGAAATGAAAAAACACTAATTAACAACATAAAAACATATGAATGTAGGGACTTCCCTGGCAGTCCAGTGGTTAAGACTTCGCCTTCCAAAGCAGAGGGTGCAGGTTCGATCCCTGGTCAGGGAGATAAGATCCCACGTCTCACGGCCAGAAAACCAAAACATAAAACAGAAGCAATATTGTAAGAAATGCAATAAAGACTTTAAAAATGGTCCACCTCAAAAAATCTTTTAAAACAAACAGACAAACATAAGAATGTGTAAAACTCACTGGTAAAGGTAAATATATAATCAAAATCAGAATTCTCGGGCTTCCCTGGTGGCGCAGTGGTTGAGAGTCCACCTGCCGATGCAGGGGACACGGGTTCGTGCCCCGGTCCGGGAAGATCCCACATGCCGCGGAGTGGCTAGGCCCATAAGCCATGGCCACTGAGCCAGCACGTCCGGAGCCTGTGCTCCGCAACGAGAGAGGCCACTACAGTGAGAGGCCCGCGTACCGCAAAAAAAAAAAAAAAAAAATCAGAATTCTCTAATATTGTAGTGATGGTCCATAAATCACTTTCGACTCTAGTATAAAAGTTAAAAAAGTATTAAAATAACTATAACTACAATAATTTGTTATTGCATACACAATATAAAAAGACATAAATTTTAATGTCAATAATCTAAAATTTGAGGGGGCAGAGAAATAAAAATATAGAGTTTCTGTATGCAAAGTTAAGTTGTTCTCAGCTTAAAGCAGGATAACCATAAGACATTTTATGTAATTTTCATGGTAACCATAAAGGAAAAGCCTGTAGTAGATACATAAAAGATTAAGAGAAAGGAATCAAAGCATACCACTACAAAAAGTCATCAAATCACAAAGGAAAACAGCAAAAGAGGAAGAAAGAAACTACAAAACAGTCAGAAAACAATGAACAAAATGTAATAGTAGGTCCTACCTATCAATAATTATTTTAAACATAAATGGTCTGAATTCTCCAGTCAAAAGACACAGAATGGCCAAATGGATAAAAAACAAGGCCAATGGTATGTTGCCTATAATAAACTCACTGTAGCTTTAGGGACACATACAGGTGAAGGGATGGAAGAGATATTCCAAGCAAGTGGGAACCAAAATAGATCAGAAATAGATATACTTATATCAGACAAAATAGTCTGATATGGTATAGTCAAAATAGTCAAAAATGATCATGAGACCAAAAAAAGTCATTATACAGTTGACTTTTTTTTTTTTTTTGCGGTACGCAGACTTCTCACCGTTGTGGCCTCTCTCGTTGTGGAGCACAGGCTCCGGACACGCAGGCTCAGCGGCCATGGCTCACGGGCCCAGCCGCTCTGCGGCATGTGGGATCTTCCCGGACCAGGGCACAAACCCGTGTCCCCTGCATCGGCAGGCAGACTCTCAACCACTGCACCACCAGGGAAGCCCTACAGTTGACCTTTGAACAACGTGGGTTTGGACTGAATGGGTCCACTTATATGTGCATTTCTTTCACTAAATACATTACAGTACTACATGATCTACAGTTGGTTGAATCTGTGGATGCAGAGCTGCAGATATGGAGGGCTTACTGTAAAGTTATATGTGGATTCTGAATGGCACAGAGGGTTGGTGCCCCTAACACCTGCATTGTTCAAGGGTCAGTTGTATAATAACAAAGGGTCCAATTCATGAAAAGGATATAACAACTGTAAATATTTATGTCACCCAACATCAGATCACCTAAATATGTAAAGCAAATATTAACAGAACCAAAAGGAGAAATTAAAAAAACAATACAATAATAGTAGGGGAATTCATTATCCCACTCACAACAATAGATAGATAATCCAGAAGAAAACTAATAAGAAAACAGCAGATTTAAACAATGCTATAGACCATATGAGACTAACAGACGTGTATAGATAGAATACACATGATTTTTAAGGGCACACTGAATATTCTCCAGGATAGAGCACATATTAGGCTACAAAATAAGTCTTTACAAACTCAAGAAGGTTGAAATCATATCATGTATCTTTTCTAATCACAATGGTAGGAATCAATAACAGGAGGAAAATTGGAAAATTCACAATACATGGAAATTAAACAACATACTCCTAAACAACCAATGGGTTAAAAAAGAAATCAAACGAAAATCAAAAAATATCTTGAGACAAAACTGGAAACACAGCATACCAAAAGTTATGGGATGCAGCAAACACACTTCTAAAAGGAAAACTTATATTTATAAATACCTACATTAAGAAAAAAAGAAAAAGATCTCAAATAAATAACCTAAATTTACACCTCAAGGAACTAGAAAAAGAAGACCAAATTAAGCCCAAAGTTAATAGAAGGAAGGAAATAATAAAGATTAGAGCAGAAATAAGTGAAATGGAGAACAGTAGAAAAGATCCATGAAATTTAAGAGTTTGTTTTTGAAAGATAATAAAAACTACCAGACCTTTACCTAGAATAAGAAGAAAAAGAGAAGTGATCCAAATAAATAAAATTATAAATTAGAGAGACTTACAACTGATACCACAGATGTACAAAGGATCATAAGAGGCTACTATAAATAATTATACACCAACAAATTAGATAATCTAGAAGAGATGATGCTTAAATTCCTAGAAACATACAATATACTAAGATTGAATTATGAAGAAATAGAAAATCTGAACAGGCCAATAATAAGTAAGGAGACTGAATTAGTAATCAGAAACCTCCCAACCTCCCAGCAGAAACCAGACAGCCTCACTGGTGAATTCTAAATAATTCAAACATTTAAACAAGAATTAATGCCAATTTTTCTCAAACTCTTCCAAAATTGAAGAGGAGGAAACATTTCCAAACTCATTTTATGAGGCTAGTATCATTCTGATACCAAAGCCAGATAAGGACTCTATAAGAAAAGAAAATTACAGGCTAATAAACGTGATGAACATGATGTAAAAATTCTCAGCTGAACTCTAGCAAACTGAATTCAACAGCACATTAAAAGGATTATGATCAAATGGAACTTATTCCTAGGATGTAAGGACATTTCCACATATACAAATTAATATATATGATAGATCATATCAACAAAATGAAGGATAAAAATCATATCATCTCAATAGATGCAGAAAAAGCATTTGACAAAATTCAACATTCTTTCATGATAAAAACTCTCAAAAACTAGATATAGAAGTAATATACTTCAACATAATAAAGGCCATATATGACAAGCCCACAGCTAATATCATACTCAACAATGAAAAGCTGAAAACGTTTTCTCTAAGATCAGGAACTGGACAAGGATGCCCACTCTCACCACTTCTATTCAACTTGGTACTGGAAGTCCTAGCCAGAGCACTTAGGCAAGAAAAAGAAGTAAAAGATACCCAAATTGGAAAGGAAGACATAAAATTTTCTGTTTGCAGATGACATGATCTCATATGTAGAAAACTCTAAAGACTCCACCAAGAAGTATTAGACTTATAAACAAATTCAGTAAAGTTTCAGGATAAAAAAATCAACATAACAAAAATCAGTTGCACTTCTATACACTAACAACAAACTATCTGAAAAGCAAGTAGAGAAAAAATCTCATTTAAAATAAAATACTTATGAATAATCTTAATCAAGAAGGTGAAAGATCTGATGAAAAAATTAAAGAAGACGGAAATGGAAAGTTATCCCATGTTCGTGGACTGGAAGAATTAACATTATTAAAATGCCCATACTACCCAAAGCAATCTAGATTCAATGCAATCCCTATCAGTATTCCAGTGACATTTTTCATAGGAATAGAAAAAACAATTCTAAAATTCATATGGAACCACAGAAGGCCCCAGATAGCCAAAGCAATCTTGAGGAGAAAGAATGAAACTGTTGGTGTCACACTTCCTGATTTCAAACTATATTTCAAAGCTACGGTAATCAAAATATCATACTGGTGTAAAAACAGACACAGACCAATGGAACATAATTGAGAGCCCAGAAAAATATCCACATGTATATGGTCAACTAATGTTTGACAAGGCACCAAAAATATACAATGCAGGAGGGATAGCCTCTTCTATAAATAGTGCTGGGAAAACCGGATATTCACATGCAAAAGAATAAAACTGAATCCCTAAGTTACAGACCTCAGATGGATTAAAGACTTAAATGTAAGAGACCATAAGACTCCTGGAAGAGGGATTTCCCTGGTGGTCCAGTGGGTAAGACTCCACGCTCCCAATTCAGGCGGCCTGGAGGCTTGGTTCAATCCCTGGTCGGGGAACTAGATCCCACATGCATGCCACAACTAAGAGTTCACATGCTGCAACTAAGAAGTCGCATGCTGCAACTAAAAGATGCCACAACGAAGATCCTGCATGCCTCAACTAAGACCTGGTGCAGCCAAAATAAATAAATAAATAAATAAAAATCTTTAAAAAAGAATACTCCTGGAAGAAAACATAGAAGAAAACCTCCTTGACATTGGTCTTAGCAATAGTTTTTTGGATATGACATCAAAAGCAGAAGCAACACAAGCAAAAGTAAACAGTGGGACTACATGAAAAAATAAAGCTTCTGCACAGCAAAGGAAAAATTAATGAAATGAGAAGGCAACCTAAAGAATGGGAAAAATATTTGCGAAACATATACCTGATAAGGGATTTATATCCAAAATATAGGACTTCTCTGGTGGTGTAGTGGTTAAGAGTACACCTGCCAATGCAGGGGGCACGGGTTCGATCCCTGGTCGGAGAAGATCCCACACGCCCCAGAGCAACTAAGCCCGTGCGCCACAACTACTGAGCCCTCATGCCACCACTACTGAAGCCCGCACACCTAAAGCCCATGCTCCGCAACAAGAAACCACTACAGTGAGAAGCCCACGCATCTCAACAAAGAATAGCCCCCACTCGCCACAACTAGAGAAAGCCCACGCATAGCAACGAAGACCCAGCACAGCCAAAAAAAAAAAAAAAAGTATATATTTATATATTTATATATATATATATATATATATATATATATGTAAGGAACTCATACAACTCAATAAATAAAAACAAATCCAATTTTAAAAATAGGCAAAAGACCTGAATAGACACTTGTCCAAGAAGATTTCTTAATGCCCAATAGGTACATGAAAATGTGCTCAACATCACTAATCATCAAGAAATGAACATCAAAATCACAAGATATCCCCTCATACCTGTTAGAATGGCCGTTAACAGAAAGAGATAACAAGCGTTGGCAAGGATGTGGCAAAAAGTAAACCCTTGCTTGCTGTTGGTGGTTATATAAACTGGTACAGCAATTAAGGAAAACAGTATGGAAGTTCTTCAAGAAATTAAAAATAGAACTACCATGTGATCCAGCAATCCCACTTCTGGGTAAATAGCTGTAGGAAACAAAATCACTATCTTGAAGAGATGTCTATACTCTCAAGTTCATTGCAGCAGTATTCACATGAACCAAGATATGGAAATCAGGAGATGAATGGATAAAGTAGATGTGCTGTATGCATATACAATAGAATATTATTCAGTCTTAAAAAAAAAAAAGAAGGAAATCCTACCATTTCCGACAACATGGATGAACCCAGAGGATATTATGCTAAGTGAAATAAGTCAGGCAAAAAGCAAAAAATACTGATGATCTCACTTATATGTGGAATCTAAAAAAGTTGAACTCATAGAATCAGAGTAGAATGGTGGTTCCCGGGGCTGGGGCGATGGGAGAAATGGAGAGATGTTGGTCAAAGGGTACAAACTTTCAGTTATAAAATAAACAAGGTCTGAGGATCTAATATACAGTATGGTGACTGTAGGTAACAATACTGTGTTTTGCATACTTGAAATTTTCTGAGTAGATCTTAAATGTTCTCACCACCAAAAAAAAAAAAGGATACTATCTGAGGTGATGGATGTGTTAACTAACTTTATTGTGGTAATCATCACACTACATATAATATATATAATTTTTTAAAAGCATGATACATTTACCACTAGTGCTGGTATTCCACTTTAAGGAGAATCACTGGATCGGCCAGTAAGGGAAAATTACAGGAGAAAGTAAAATAGCAGACTTGCATTGTCAGTATTAGAGATAGATATGAGGTCATCAATATTTGAAAGAATAAACCTATGTGTGTCTGCACGTATCACTCATTCTGCCCAATGTTTTACCTACTCATGCCTCTCCCTTCAGAAATAGTTTGCCTTCACGTGGTATATAATCCAGTTTCCCAACCAGCTTTAGGAGATGCCAAATATTTAATGATACCCCACCTACAAACAATAAATACATCTGAGTCACTCAGACTCCTGGGGAAAGGGATGTTGAAAATTTGATGAAAGGGATTAATAAATTATAACCAGGCTATTAAGATGTGAATCACTAAAGACTCCTGGCACTCTTTTCTTTTCTGTAATTAGAATTAAGAAACAAATAAACAGACTCACCTCCCTGTGCTCAGATTTCCTCCCCTTCCTTTCTGAGGCCAATTGGTTGGTCTAGTTCATGGACTTTCATTTAGACATTAAGATGGCTTTAACTGATCAGCAGTAAAGGTTTGACAGTTCCAAGGCTGTGCACTGCTGCTCTAAACCAGATGCTGTGACCATATTGGTGAGATGCCAGTCGCACAGCTGGGAACAGGGAAGGCCCAATTTGCAGGCCACGGGGTTTCTTTGCAATCAAAGCGCTGCTGCCGATGGATTTCAGGACCTGCTTCAAGCTGTCGTAGACCGAAGCTTTCTGGAAGGAACCTTAGATGATCTCATCCCACCCCTTTTTGTATAAGCAGAAACTTACAAAAGTTTGAAACTTCTCTCAAAGGAGAGGGAGCAGGTTGCCCAAAGTTACACAACTTTTGATAGCAAGCCTCATACAAGAACCTGGGTCTCCTGACCCCTGGACTGCTGCTGCTCTTTCTACGTCTATTTCTACACATATTACAGGGGCCCGAATCCAACAGCTCTTTACGCTCCTATCCAGTCTACAACACAGTGTCAGAGGACAGCTACAAGCCTCAGGTATCTGAAGACAATCCCAGCACCTCACTGTGGGTGAAAGGTCCGTGGCTCCTCCCTCTGAATACCTGATGTGGAGCCCTGATGTCACACTCTTTTGGTGTGGGTGCAGACACTGACTGACTGACTCTCTTTCTCACCTTTGCATCCCAGATCCTGGACCAATGCCCAATAAAGAAGTCCTCAGGGGTAAAAATTGTTTAAATGAATGAATCATGAGAGTTTATCTAATTTCAGAACTTCTCTCTTTTTTTTTTTTCTTGAGTGCACAGTGACTCAATGCCAAGATTGGTTTAAAATGCATTTTCTTCCAATATGTCATGGATTCTCCTTCAAGACAAATCTTCAATAAACCTTTGCTCAGATTTACTACATTCTGGGCGCTGGGTAAAAAAAGAAAGTAAACACAGACCCCGTCTTCAGGGGCTCACAGTCTAGTGAGGGAGACTGATGTCTAGACGGTTGTGATCCGGGATGAAGGTACACCATGAGAGGGTGAATCATGGAGGGACGTGCAGACCAGAGGCAGGGGCAGAAGTGACAACTGAGCTGAGTGTTGAAGGATAAGTCATTTGGGGAGATGACAAGGAAGGGTGTTTCAGACGGAAGGAATAACATGTACAAAACCGTGGAATGAGATGGCATGAGAAAGCATGGCCAAAGATGTAGGAAGAAGGAAATTGGCAAATTTTAAGATGTTATACAAAAGAAATTTAAATTTGTTTCTCTGCTTGTTTGCTTTCCCAGAAGAGGTCATTGTTGAATAGAGGAAGAAGCATTGGATTTGGAACACGAATAGCTCAAAAAAATGAGTCCATTTATAGTTGCTGAGTTTATATTGTACATGCCAGGCTCAATTACACAGTTACCACATGATGGAGGATATATTACACCTCCCCATTTACAACCGGGGAAACTGGTGCTCAGTGAGTACTAGCAGGACTGTTTTCCTTTTCCGTCCTGTTTGTTGAGACCCTGGGGTGTACCATAATCCACCACCTCAGATACAGTACAAGGCTACATTATCCCTGTCTTGATAGGAAGTTTCCTTCTGCCATAAAGAGCTGCAATCCCTACTTCTCCCCTGAACTACTCCCATGATGACTCCTGCCAGGGCACTCAGGAATATCCCAGAACCTTCCAAAGCATGGGAAAACACTGCTCAGACCACGCTCCTGCTCACGCACCTCTCAGCAAACTTCCTTCACACGCCTGGAAGTGTGCCCCCTCAGGGTATGCGTGGGTGTGGAGTATTGCCCAGTCGCTCCCCTTTTCTCAAGTACTTGCTTCCCTTGTCCCAGCAACTCGTGTCCTCTTCGTATACTCCCATTCATTCAGAGCTTCCCTCCACTCAGGGTCACAGTTACTTACAGCCTAGCACAGTGGCACCTTTTCCCAGGAGGCCCCTTTCCCTCACACACAGAGTCACTCCCTCTGGGTGTGCCCTGCCCTTGGGGGCTTCCCTGCCATTTGTCAGAGCTCAGTTTATTCTGCACTCCACAAAAGATTGAGAATCCTAGAAGACAAGGACTCTTCGGACTCCTTTGCACCAATTGAGTAAGCGGTTGGCCTCCCAGGCATAAATGGGATGAATACCAGAGGAGAGTCAAGCCCTGACTCTGTCCCTTCTTGGGGCCAGGCTGTGTTAGAAGCTGGTGAAATAGGGTCCTTGCCTCACCCGGTCACCATGCAGGTTGAATGAGGCAGGCAAGTGCACCTGGGTAGATGTCTTGCTCTGATAAACATCTAGAGGTTCCATGGCTCATTCTCACCTCCAGCCCAGCATTGAGCCAGGAGACGGTGATGGAATGTGACCAGTGTTCTTGGTCAGCCCCACCGACCTGCTCAGTCCATGCATGTATGTCCCCAGTGCATCCTGCAGGAAGCACTTGTCATTTCTAGGAAGTGGAAAGCACCACTCCCTATTTCCTGCATATTTATTTTCTCACCTCTAATTATGTTCCTTTGGCCCGTTTAATGATATTTTGCCAGAGAGTGGAGTAAAATGTGTGTATTCATATTTTCGTCTTGAACCCCACCAAAGCTTTTAAATAGGTAGATTTCTTTCAAGAAGCATTTCTGACTGAGGAATGCTCAATACTATGACTCTTTCAGTGCTAATTGGCTCATTCTCTCATCATTGGGTTTGAATCTCAGCTCCTCCAATTACTACTATCTGTTTGATTTTGAACCAATGACTTAACCTAGGTCAGTTTTCTCATCTGTAAAATGGGAGTGATGACAGCTTTTCTGCAGCATGGTTGTAAACTTGAGAAATAATTACAAATTGCTCATAACAGGCACTCAATAAATCACTGCCCTACTGTGTTGAGGAGAGGTTTAATGTGTTCTCTACATAGACCTTACTTTCTATACTATCTTTCTAATCCTCTAGAGAAGAATGGTCAAAACCCCACATATCCCAGAAATAAGTCAAGTAAACTAATACTGAAAAGTGCCTATTGGATTGGAAACTGGACTTTTCTTTTTAACCTTAGTAAAATCAGTTTCACTGAAAAGATTGGATAACAAGTCATAATGAGTTGTGATGTAAACTTGCCACGACTTACACGTCCCCGCCATCCTCTGTACCAGTGTGTCCACATCAAATCTCCAAACTCAAATATCAGATAGTGGTTTCCTGGCAAAGATATCAGGCAGAGCTCATATCTTTCAAGTCCCAACCACCACCAGGCCAGAAATGATAATCACTTAAGAACGTTAATTGAATGTTATAATTACAGTCAGTGCATAATAGGCATTTTGCACTGATGTTGTGCACTGCCAAGAAAATATTTACTTGGCTAACTCAGGTCCATGACCAAGTCTATTTTTTTCACAACAGAAATAATGCTTTAATTTGGCATCACCAGACACACCAGAGTGAAACATCTTGGATATTTCAAACATAATCAAGATGTCTCTTAGGCTTTTGCCTCTTTTATAAGTCATATGCCTTCTGTCTTTGCAGGATCTAACCTAAGTCTTATGTGGATTATTTTGTATTCCTTACTGGCTTTTAATGAGATTAGCTATTTATTGAAGTTTTGTTTGGGGAGGGGCAGGAGAGGTGTGCTGGGGAGGGGGGTGAAACTTTGATTCATGTTTCTTGTCACAAAACCCCTTTCATCAAATTCGCTATTTCCCTTTCACTTGGATGTGTATTTCCCTTCAGATTTTTAGCCAATACTGTTCGCGGAAAGCCTTTTAAGCCACAGGCTCTCTGGCAAATAGCAAATGCTGCCTCCTCAGCCTCCTTGCACCCATCCCACCTTGGGCGTGATCAGAAGTGAGCCTCCGGTTGTGGGAATGGTAGACCCATGAGATTTGCCTTCAGCACCAACTTCCCAATTGTTCCCAGGGATGCATTGGTCCTCTCCAGGGACACTGTTATCCATCTGTGACCCACCCAGCCCTGGACGAGGTCATTCTAACCAAAAGACCCTTTCAGGATGGGAATCCTCACATTTAGGAAATGTCTATCTTGCTCAAGCCCTGAGGCAGTCCCCATTCCTCTCTCATTTTCCTCCAGATTTCACAGTATTTGCTAGGTATGCTTCATAGTTTGTGGCCTTTTCCTTGTTTTATTGAAGATGAAGGGTCTTTTCCCTCTTTTAAAAAAATTTCTTGTTGTTTACAGTGGGTTTGTAAGGAGAGCAAGAACTAAAAATGCCCTTAGGCTACAATCTTTAGCCAGAGCCCTACATGCCTTTTAAAACCCAACCCCTTCACTCATTTCTTAACCTTCTGTATTGTGTGTACTTCGGCAAAGTCTTTCAAAGCACGCTGTGGAATAAGGTGAGGGTACGTGTACATACATTTTAAAATGCCACATTCATCCATTTGCCCCTCTCTAAACCTTGATTTCTGTTTATCTCTTTGGAAGTCTTTTCATTCATTCTTTTCTGTCATTTCTCTCATCCAATCTGGAAACTCTCCTATTCTCTAAAAGAGGTCAAAGAGATATTACTTGGGCCCTCTCCTTTTCTCCTCTAGCCAGAAGAGCAAACTGCACTTGTCCGAGACGTAATTAGTTCTTTCCCTTCAGGGCCAAACTGTATGCCCTAAATCTCTAAAGAACGGTTCCCACATTGCTCATGCGTCCTGAATCTCTACACAAACCACCGGTAATGTGGCTCCCCTCACAACTCTCAACCACTGCCATGGAAACTGCCTTTTTCTGGTCTTGATTGAAAGGGCTTCTGGGAGAACTGCATGTAGGCATTCCACACCATGCCCCTTCTCTGTAGACACACTATATATTACAGAGATGAGCCCCTCGTTAGCTGAAGGGCCCCTTATTTCTTTCACCCACATCCCTGTGGGGCCATTGAGCAAGATAAGTATGGCATAGCAGCATTCTGCTCACCACAGTTCCCACCTGCTTCCTGCACCTGTTTTCTTGGGTTCCTGATCCAAGGGGAAAGAAAAGATGGTTCAACCTTGCATGTATGTTTATCCTGCTGGTGGATGTCATTAAATATGGAAAATCATGCAAATGGAGTTCCAAAGAAATGGATCACTGGATAGAAAATTCCCCCTGGATTCACTGTGTTCACAGCTGGGAAATCTGGTTCCTCAAAAAAGACACTTTCAGGATCCAGAATAATAGGAGGGAGGATAAAGCCATAACCTCACTGGTGTGAACAGAACAGCATATGTGAGAGCCTAGGCACAATGGCAATAACTTCTGCTGAGGCTGCCATTTACTAAGAACCTCCTATTCACAGCAGTTGTGAGAGGAAACTTTTAAAACCTTATCTCATCCAGTCCTCCCAATAATCCTTCCAACAATTACCTCCATTTTATGCATAAAGATATTGAGGATTCTGGTAGAGAATGGAAGGGACCATGGGAGTACTTTATAAGAGTGATTACACCGTTGGTGATTACTTGTTAAATCAAAAATGTTTTCACATTTGGCTTTGAATAAGTTTTCCAGGAAGCTGCAGATTGAGAGGTGAGGGCTGACCCTGAGCCTATATCTTTAAGCAATTTGAGGTTAGAGATCAATCTCTCCTGAAGTGCTTTTAAGTAAGAGAATAAAGCCTGTATCTCTCCCAGGCCAACATGCCCTCTTCCCAAGGTCAGCCATTGACATGAAAGGTCTACTACACAAGTCACGATATCCAGACACACCATGGCAGTTCCATTTTTGCCACTGTGACTATAAATATGATTAAATAGCACTTTCCAACTATCTCAAAGATCACAAGACTTTTGAACCAGAGGAATCTTAGAGATTCTGATCCCTGCATTTCAAGGAGTTGACAACTGAAGCCTAAGCAGGCAACGTGCTTAACTCAGTTGCCTTTTTTGAACTATGTAAAGACAAAAAGTTAGTATTATGACAAAAAATATTTCCTCCCTGATGTTTTCCTAACTCCCTATAATATTGGAAAAAAGTGTAAATAGTACATAAGTGCAGCCCCAGGACAGACACCTGCAGTCTGAAGGGAGTGAGGAGAAAGAGAGATTGTTCTGAGAAAGCTGAGGCTGAGTGGAAGAGACACTGAGGACAGAGTGCTGATGTGGGAAAGTGCCAGGGAAAAGCAGAAGTGCTGCATACTCTAGGGATGCAAGGAAGGACACATTTATATATTCTGCAAATTAAGGTAAAACTGTTTCATGGTCACATCCACCAAAAGCAAGAGGTCCAGTATCTTACCCTAACAGCTCCCTCCCCTCCCCTAGATTGTATGAAAACTGCAAAAGATTCCACATTTTGAAACTCTTGTTGGGTAGGAAGAATCCCCTGTGGCTCTCTTGCATGGACACTGGAAATAACCATCCATTCAGTATCCCCCACCACCTATCTGTGTCCCCCACCATCTATCCAGTGTCCCCCCACCATTTATCCAGTGTCCCCCCACCATCTATCCAGTGTCCCCCACCATCTATCCAGTGTCCCCCACCATCTATCCTGTGCCCCCTACCATCCATTCCATGCATCCCTATCTAGTGCTGCTACTATTTCCTGCAGAAAAGTCTTGCAGGCCAAAATGGGCCTTGAAAGGGAGGTCGTGACTTTCAGTACCCAATCCTTTTTCACTTACCTTCCAATACCCCATAGCTCCAGAGGTGCAATGCCAGAGCTGGTTCAGGCGTCTACCCACTATGAAATCTGCAGCCATCTTCCCACGAACCCACCAGGGCTCAGGCTGCTCACCTCTTCAACCCCACTAAACTACGGGGACATTCCACGGTTTTCTCCCTCAGATGTGTTTATTTTATTTGTTTTTTTTAATATTTATTTGGCTGCGTAGGGTCTTAGTTGCGGCATGCGGGGTCTTCATTGCGGCATGCAGGATCTTAGTTTCCTGACCAGGGATTGAACCAAGGCCCCCTGTATTGGGAGCGCGGAGTCTTAACCGCTGGGCAACCAGGGAAATCCCTGCCACAGATGTGTTTATGAGTTCATCAGAGAAGGCCTAGACCTCAGGAAAACAAAGTCTAACCCAGGTGAAACCGTCTTATTTAGTAGGTTTGGGTTTTTTAAATTAGGTATTTACAGAGTGCCTGGTACACGCCAGGTATTATTCACATGCTATTCAATCCTTACAACAATGCTTTGCTGTAGATAGAGAAGCTTCAGCAACTTACCCAAGGTCACTCAGCTAGAGCTGAGACTCAGATTCAAATGGGAATCCTCAGTGTCTGGGGTGTGAAATAGCACATTCTGGCTTTACTGTTGTGAACCACAGAATCATAGAGCTGCAAAGGCAGGCTTCATAGACCATTTCCCCTGCTGGTATTTCAATCCTGTCGCTGTGTTCAGCAGAGAAGTGGGACCTCTCATCCTTGGAGGGTCTCCTCTGGCACAGACTGAAATCTACCTTCCTTCAGTTTCTCCTAGATATGCTGGCTCTGGCCTTACTTCTTCCTCTTGATAGCATTTCAGAGTTTGAATGAAAGCTCTCCTGTCTTCTTTCCATTACTCTTTTGCAACCTAGTCATCCCCAGTTACTTCTGTGTTTTCATCCATGGCTGATTTCAACCTTCTGCCTTTTATTTCTGGTGTGAAGCTGGGTCCTGAGGGAGTTTTGAAAGAAGTCTCAACTATTATCAGTGACATTACTGGGCATTTGTGTTGAGTAAATCCTCATCCTATTCTTGGGAGACTCTACCAGGTGCCAGAAACTTTCAAACACGACTCATAGGTGATTTAGGAACATCCTTCAAAACCCCGCCTGGTGGGTAACGAGATGTTTACCTGTAATTACCTCAGAGCAAAGGTTAAGTACTTTGGAATATTGAAGACATTTTAAAAGATTATTTGCAAGAGGGAAAAATATGAGAACATCTGTTCTTTAAAATCACTGTAAAATATTCATGTACAAGTAAGTTAAAAAATACTGAGTAGTGAATCTCTTTGGAGTTAATTGGGTACGTGAGTTCAGAAAGTCTCAGCTGGGAAGAGAATTTTCCCTTAGAGTCCCTTCCTGTTTTTATCTTACAATTTTCTTTGTAATACTACACCTTTCCTGGGGGGATCATTGCCATGATATTTAAATAGGTTTTTTTTTTAATAAGGGTTTTTAAAATAGATCTTTCTTGGCAAATGAGAGAAGCTCTTTTGGAACTGTTCTAGTCTCCGAGATAAGCATTATGTAAAAGAGTGTTTGTGCCATGAACCCAGAGATTCACCTGAAGCACCATCGTGCCCTCTACAGAGCAGTTTAATTTTTATGAATTTCATTCTAGCCTCAAATATAGAAAAGCTCTTGGTTCTTTTAGTTGCAGCATGCAGGATCTAGTTCCCTGACTCAGACCCCTGCATTGGGAGAGCGGAGTCTTAACCGCCGGACCATCAGGGAAATCCCTCCCACAGATGTGTTTATGAGTTCACCAGAGAAGGCCCAGACCTCAGAAAAACAAAGTCTAACCCAGGTGAAACAGTTTTATTTAGTAGGTTTGGGTTTTTTTAATTAGGCATTTACAGAGTACCTGGTATATGCCAGGTATTATTCATATGCTATTCAATCCTAAAGGATCTCTGGGCCTCTTCTGGTTGGCAGTGTTTGGACTGGATTATACTGAAAGATAAACTGTGGACCTAACCCACTTCATAAAATTTGTGATGCCCAAATAAGATTGCCAAATTTAGAAAAAAATAAATAATGCCCAGTTAAAGATAAATTTCAGATAAACAACAATTTTTTAGTTATGTCCTGAAGACTGTATGTCATATAGCATCACTAAATCCAAATTCAGTGTCAACTGCCCTATGTTAATTTTCCTTAATGAACTTTAGTGATATCTCCATCATGGAATAGAATAAAAACTGCATCTATTTTTTAAATCTCTATGAAAGACATAACAAATCCTTTCTTGACAAAAGAAATATGTGCCAATTGAGGCATATGGCTAGTCTCACCCAATGTACGTGCCTTGTACAGAATTGGAATCTGGGCCTCCACCCATTTCTTAAGAGCTGATAATTAGGAGAAACTACATATGAGCTCAAAACCAAAAGAAAGAAAGAAAGAAAAAAAAAGGTGGGGGGAAGGAAATGATATGCACCTGAGGAATTGTGAAGAGGTCAGGGACCTTGTGCCTTACTGTTGTTTTCCCCTGCATCTAGCACTGTGTCCAAAACACAATAAACACTGTAAAATAATGTGTTGATGAATAAATGAATGAATAAATCATTCTAAAGCCTCTTTCCCAAGCCATTGCTACAAGGTATCTAGGGGCCTTTCAGATCTTTGTGTTGTGTTAAGCTCCAAGAAGATAAGAAACTAATTAGGCTTTAAAACTTGTGGCTATGTGAGTGAATGAGTTTTGACAAGAAGCAAATTTCTCTTCCTTAAATGGGACTCTGCTTCTTACCTGAGATAAAATAGATAAAACAGGCTGAAGTTTAAATGAGAAACCACTTTGCAGTTTCCAGTAGAGGCATTCATGATGAAATAGTCTCAAAAACATTGGACACTACCAATACCCCAACCCTGCCCCATAAATTTCCTATTAAAGAAGACACCCCATGTTGAAATGTTAAAGTGCACAGTAGAAGGCCAGGAATCAGCGAACCTGAATGGAACGAACTTAACAAAGTGGAGGGGGATGGGATGGGATGGGACAGACAGAGGGAATGGAACTGAAACACCTAAACTGATGACACCTTAAAGGCACTGTGTCTCTTTAACAGGAGAATTTTGCAATAGAATGTTACAAGTATTTTTGAGATGTCTGTTAAAGTACTGACCAGAAAGTTTGCTCTAAGTAATTGGGCATTAGGGTGGATGTTATTTAACTACTATTAAATGGAGATTTATTTAATGTTCTTGTGCAAAGCCTGTGAAACCAAAGGTGTTTTATGTTTTGATCACTTCAGCTGAGTGTGCACCAAACTTGTTCCCGCTCCTACCATTCTTTGATCCTTGAATTTTATTTATATCTGATCAATTTCATGAGATAAAACACTAGCTAGAAAAATGCAAGTAACTAATCCATATTTCTTTCCATAAAAGGGGAATTCTTTCCATATAAAAGAAATATAATCCCTATTTTCTATGATTCAGATAGCTAAAGGTTTATTTTTATCATGTAAATGCATGTTTTAATAGATTTTTGTTGTTGTTTTGCTAACCCCAGTTCATTTTGAAGCTTCTTCAAAAAAAACTCAATATGGATATTTTATTTCCCAAAGTTTATTGAAGCAAATAGGGACAATGAATGGTCTCTAATACTGTATACTAAATTTTAAGGATGTATTTTCTGTGCTGTACTGGGCAGAAAATAGCTATTATATAAAATCACTTAAAAAAGCAAACAAGCGGGCTTCCCTGGTGGCACAGTGGTTGAGAGTCCGCCTGCCGATGCAGGGGACACGGGTTCGTGTCCCGGTCCGGGAACATCCCACGTGCCGCAGAGCGGCTGGGCCCGTGAGCCATGGCCGCTGAGCCTGCATGTCCGGAGTCTGTGCTCCGCAACAGGAGAGGCCACAACAGTGAGAGGCCCGCGTAATGCAAAAAAAAAGAAGCAAACAAGCTTTTGTAATCTCTTCTGCAGCAATAAGTTCTTCAGCAATACACATATAATTGCCTTAATAAAATGAGACTCTGTTTTCATTTGATCTGAAACTTTATTTGAAAATGAAAAACAAATTTTAAACTTAAAGAAGTATGTTGAACAGGTCGATCTGATCAATGTAAGGAATTGAATTGTATTGTCTTTGTTTGGAAATGTTTTACCTATCCATCCTTATCCAAAAATGTACGTAAGGTAATATAATGCAAAACACATGGGCAGGGCTTCCCTGGTGGCGCAGTTGTTGAGAGTCCGCCTGCCGATGCAGGGGACACGGGTTCGTGCCCCGGTCCGGGAAGATCCCACATGCCGCGGAGCAGCTGGGCCTGTGAGCCATGGCCGCTGAGCCTGCGTGTCCGGAGCCTGTGCTCCGCAACGGGAGAGGCCACAACAGTGAGAGGCCCGCGTACCGCAAAAAACAAAACAGAACAAAACACATGTTCAAGGAAAATTTTAAATACTAACTGGGGACAACCTTTTATATATTTGAAGTCAACAGATATGTTCTCTTTAGGTTTTGGGGGGTGGGGCTAAAACATATAGTTTCTTCAACCATTGTTGAAGTGTCAGCACCTGTTGTAGACTAAACGTGTCCCCCCAAATTCATATGTTGAAATCCTAACCTCCAAGGTGATAGTATTTGGAGATAGGGCCTTTGGGAGGTGATTAGGTCATGAGAACAGAGCCCTCACGAATGGGATTAGTGCTTTTATAAAAGAGATACCAGAGAGCCACCTTGTCCCTTCCACCACATGAGGACACAATGAGAAGACGGCTGTCTATGAAAGCAGGAAGCCAGTTCTTAACAGACACCAAATCTGTCAGCATCTTGATCTTGGACTTCCCAGCCTCCAGAACTGTGAGAAATAAATATCTGTTGTTTAAACCACCCAGTCTATGGGCTTTTGTTATGGTAGCTCAAAAGGATTAATATAGTACCCCTCCATTCTTTGTCCATACCTAAACATGCTCTGGTTTATAAATGACCCACTTACAGTGTGTGAAACCAAAACTTGGCCACAGAACAATGGAAAACTGGCAGGTCACCCTCCTTGTTCTGGGCGCCATATTACTGGCATACAATGCCATCTATTTTTGTTGCCTTTTTGGCATCCCTAAACAACTATATTAAAGATTTATTTTATATTGCACTTTATTGTTGCTTATAATTGAATGAATATGAAAGTTAATATAAATACAATATAAAGTGTCAAGATAACATTTTAAAGTATTTTAATGTGTTTTTCTTTTTCCCACATCTTTGTACATCACATTTGTCCTTTTCAGCCAGAGGGTCATTGCCTTGAAGAGAGTAAAGATTGTTAAAGCTGACTGTGAAAAGAAAGATGTCAGTTCAACTTTTAACTTCCAAATTAGGATCTGAAAATTGTGAGAATCAAGAATTTCATTTTCAAAAGCGAAGTTTTGGGGAGAGAAGAAAAGATGTATGGGCTCCAAAGAGCCAAATTTAGAAGGCTCAGTTTTCAGTGTTTTCCATAAACCAGTGAGCAGGTAGCATGCAGGATATGAATAAGAGTAGGAAATAACATGGCCTTTTCAGCAGCTGTGAGTCCTCCACTGCAGCTCAGGAAACATCTCAGTTTCCTCCAAAGTATATGCAGGCATGGAGAGCTTGGAGGGATGGTGAAGTGCTGTCCTTAAGTCCTCTCTGCCTTAACAGGTCATGCCTTCACATCTGCAGATACATCTCAAAATACCTACTAGGTCATTTCCTGATGATAACTGGGGCACCTCTCCCTCCCACCCCAACATTCTGGGGTTACAAACCTATCTGGGGTTCTCTATCACCCCTGATTTTTAACTAAATTATGTTAATTAACTAAGTATATACATTTCACAAATGTATACATTTGTAAAGTGCACAAAGCATAAGTGTACAGTTGGATGGATTTTCACATGCAGACAGATCAAGAAACAGACCATTTGTGCCCCAGAACCCCCATCTTGTGCCCCTCCCAATCATTAATACCCCCTTCCCAAAGGTAGCCACCATTCTGTCTTCTATCACCATAGATTAGTTTTACCTCTTTTGGAAATTTATACATTTTTGTATTGTATTCTTTTGTATCCAGTTTCTTCCACTCAATATTATGTGTGTGTTTTTCATCTATGTTGTCACCTATAGATATAGTCTATTCATTTTCATTGTTGAAGCATATCCTATTGAATAAATATATCACAGTTTCTTTATTTTTCCATTCAGCTGTTGATGGATATTTGAGCGGTTTACAGTTTTTTAGCTATTGCAAATAATGCTGCTGTGAATATTCCTAATCATGTTTTATGATGCCCATATGTCCTCATTTCTGTTGGATTTACACCTAAGAGTGAAATTGCTACTGGATCGTAAGCTATTTATATATTAAGTTCTAATAATTGCTGACAAAGTTTTCCAAAATAGTTGTATTCATTTGAACCTTAGGAAATTATAGTTTTTGCAGGTCAAAGTAGTTGGATATTAGTAATTTCAATGGCTTAACCTCCAATTTACACTTCTACCAGCAATGTATGAGAGATCCAGTTGCTCCACGTCCTTGTCAACATGTGATATTGTCAGTGTTTTAGATTTAGCCATTCTAGTGAATGTAGTGTTACTGCTTTCTACTTTTAATTTCCATCTTCATAATGGCTAATGATCCTGAGCCCTTTTTCATATCCTCGTTGGCCATTTGGATATCCTCTTTTTTGAAGTTCTATTCAAGGTTTTTTGCATTTTTAGACATTGGATTGTTTATCTTTTTCTGATTGATTGTACACATTCCTTTTACATTCTGGACACAACTTCATTGTCAAATACGTTTATTGCAAATATCTTCTCCCACTTAGTAGTTGCTTTTCGCACTCTCAATAGTATATTTGATGAACAAAAGTTTTTAGTTTTAATATCATCCAGTTTTCTAATATTTTCCTTTTTATTTAGTGCTACTTCCACCCTAATGTTTAAGAACTCTTTTTCTACTCCAAAGTCATTAATGTATTCTCCTATGTTATTCTCTAGAAGCCTTGTAATTTTAACTGTCACATTTATAATTATAATCCACTTGGAATTAATTTTTGCGTAAGGTGTGAAGTAGGTGACAAGGTTCATTATTTTTCCATATGAATATCCTGTTGACCCAGAACCATTTGTTAAAGAGAAGAATCTTTTCTTATTGTACTGCAATGTCCCCTTTGTCATAAATCAGGTGACTGGACAAGTGTTAGTCCATGTCTGGACTTTCTATTCTATACCACTGGTTTATCTCTCTCTTACCACTACTACACACTTGTAATTACTATAGCTTTGTTTGGTAGTGTAGCCTTCCAATTTTATAATTCAAGATTGCCTTAGGTGTTCTTGGCCCTCTGTGTCTTCATATAAATTCTGGAAGCAGCCTGTTATACACACACACACACACACACACATGCACGCACGCACGCGCATGCACGCACGCACGCACACATATGCTGATGTTTTGATTAGGCTTACAATAATCTATAAGCTAATTTGGGGAGAAGAGATAATATTGGGTCTTCTAATCCATGAATGTAGAATAGGCTTCCATTTGCTTAGTTCCTCTTATGAAACAGCAAATGCTTTGAGAGAAAAAGCAATGCAGAATGGTTAGCTCAGTTCAATGAGTTCTCCTTCTTTCAAGGATCTTGAAACTTCAAGTCCTGGTTACTTGGTAGCTCACCAGCACCTTCAGACAAATATTTTTCCCTAGTTTTACCTGGAAGGAGATTGCTCTGATACAAGTTTTTCCATCAAAATGGAAGTGAGTGTTAGAAGGTAGAAGTGGGGTAAGGCAGGAGTCTGGTAGCCAACGAATGATTTCAAATCTGGGTTTTGCTACTTACTCTATTTGTGATTATAGCAAGCCTCAATTCACTTTAAAAACATCAGATTATAGACACAAAGGTTGGAGATGATGGGGTGTATTCATGGAACAGCTTTTTTCTAGAAGACTATGGAAGAGAAGACTAAAAATGCAGGGGGAAGTCCACACAATATCGGCAGTTAATCTGTGTTCACCATGCACCAGCCATGTGCTATCAGACACTATTATCCTCATGTCGCAGATGAATAAACTAAGGATTAAACAGTAATTAGTCCCTGGTCTCCTAGCTAGCACCAATCAGTGATGGAGCCTGGATTTCAATTCATGCAGCCTGATTCAGAGCATCTGCTCCTAACTGAAGATTTCAGCAGTGGACTATGAAAACGTCTTCACTTTCAGATGTCTTTAAGGCTGAAATGATATATATGATTTAGGAGGATCACTCTGGTCATGCTTGAAGGATACATAAATCTCTCAACATAGTTTTTATATCTAGATTTCTATGCTAGTGACCTGTATTGTTTAAACTAAATAAAACAAACAAAAAATAAAACTCCTGCAATTTATTAAGTCATGTATCTAAAGAGACCACTGCCCAACTTGTTGCAAATGTTATCCATTTTCTCGGTTTTGTATTTCTGTCTTGAATTGCTAGATTCATAATTCCCACCAAACAAAACTACTTCTTGAGAAATGGATACACATGATGTATCATGTCTTCTATACATATTTGGGTTCCTTTCTGGCCTATTTCTCCATGTTTGAGATTGCTACTCTTACTAGATATATTTTTTTCATGTTTATTATTATTACTTTTTAATTGCTAAAAATAATCTCTCAATAGCATAATCTTGTCAATATTTCTGTGTATGTCTTCTCCTGGCATGGGGGATTTAGATGCTATAGATATTTTTAATAAATTATTTTAATTTCTCTGGTTGTGAAAATCGGGTGCATTTTTAAGCTTATTTTCATATTAACATCATCTTTTTGTGATTAATTCTTAATCTATTATTAGCTTTTTCTCTTTCCTTGTTGTCATCTTATCCCATTTGTTCTTTTCATTAAAACCTCATCGTTGTCTGCCTTTTGGCAGAGACATTTTAGCTTTGCATATTCTAAGTAGGTGATATTATCTAGCATTATTTCTTACATACTGAATACTGCATAAATTTATCACCTCTAAGCAACTGGGCCAATACTGTTGTCTTATTTTTTCGACTCCTATTGTCTTGGTGTCTTAGTCAGTTCAGGCTATTATAACAAATTGCCATAGACTGGGTGGCTTAAACAACAAACATTTATTTCTCACAGTTCTGGAGGCTGGGAAGTCCAAGATCAAGGTGCCAGCAGATCTGGCATCTGGTGAGAGCCAGCCTCCTGGTTTGCAGATGGTTGTCTTCTTGTTGTATCCTCACTTGGTGGAGAGCAGAGAGACAGGAAGCAAGCTCTGTCCCATCTCTTTGTCTAAAGGCACTAATCCCATTCATGAAGGTGGAACCTCTCAAACTACCATCACATTGGGGGTTAAGATTTCAACAAATGAAATGGGAAGTGGGAAGGGGACACAAGCATTCAGTCCGTAACACTTAGGTTTGATGTTGAAATCCTCTCTTGACTTACAGTGATGATTTCACTATATGCTACTTAATTTGTTGGCTTCTTGGGATATTTACCAGGTCTGCTAATTTAATGGATTAGTTGTCTCTTGGGTCTATTATTAAATTGATTTTAAAAAATCCGTTGATAGTGAGGATTCACAACATGATTTCATGCATCCTACAATAATAATACTAACTATAATAGCAATAATAATAAATCTGAATGTTTATTACATCCCTGGCCCTGTGCTAAATGCCCTGCATACATCATCTCATTTAACCCTCCCAAAGTCAGTATCACTAACCCATTTATCATATGACAACACCAACACAGACATTAAGTGGCAGAGTATGATTCAAACCCAGGTCCTTCTGACTCCAGAGTCCGTGCTCTGCTCTATTTAACACTAGCACCACCCGACCGAGCTGCCTTTCAGTAACACTGACGATTGGCTAAGCTCATCCTCGCTGGTCTTGACTTCATGCATAACTTTTCTGTTTATTCTGTTTTTTGTTTTTTTGGTTTTTTTCGGTACGCGGGCCTCTCACTGTTGTGGCCTCTCCCATTGCGGAGCACAGGCTCAGCAGCCATGGCTCACGGGCCCAGCCGCTCCGCGGCATCTTCCCGGACCAGGGCATGAACCTGTGTCCCCTGCATCGGCAGGTGGACTCTCAACCACTGCGCCACCAGGGAAGCCCTGTTTATTCTGTTTTGCCATATAAAACCTTCTAACATTTAGTTCAAGCATATAAAATAAAAGATCTAGTGGGAATTTTATGGCAAGAATTGAAATAAAAATTCAGAGTGTCGAGTCACACCATAATTTGAACTATATTTTAAAATCCACACAATGTATTGACTTCCTGGGTTTAAAATCATTTCTGAAATTTTTCCATATATGTACTTGTCTGTCCTTTAAATGTTACCCTGTGCCGTTTGGCATGTAGGTGCCTGGAGGTTTAGTTAACCAGAGAGACAGTTACCTGTCGTTGTTTTATAGCTTGTGTTCCACCTTCTGGAAGCAAAGGAGAAGATGACAAGAACCTTAAGTAGCACATGTGCCCCAATCCCCAGACTTGTGCCACCAGACAGACTACTGGGTGAAAGACAGTTGCTGGAGGACTACATGGAAATGGCCACCCCGCCCACCTGGGCCTTAGCCTCCCAGGCAGAGGTCATACGTGTCTGTGTGCACACTGTGGCTGCCCCCTGGGTCCCGTGCAGCCTGGGGCCAGCCTGAGCCTAGACTCTTGAACAGAAAATCCTCATCCTAGCCCTTTTCCTTCCTCATCACTGAGCTCCTCCTGGCTGACCACTGGGCTCCTATCATTGCTAAATTTCATCCTCTTGGTAGGTCAATCATTCTACCCTGTCAACGTGATTATGAGTTTCTGTAATCCAGTAGTCTGGCTTTTGTTTCATCTTCAAAACTGTAAAACGCATTTTCAACATCTTCACATAGATTTTACTTACAATATTCAGTAGGTCCAAAGATGGAGTTTAGAAGCATAGAAAAATCCTCCCTGCTACTTTAACCTGAATAATTAACAGGTTATGGGTACTCAGCAAGAATATGTTGCTTTCCTATACCAGAGTCCCTCTGGTATAACACTTGGGGACTCTTTTAAGGTGACTATTAAGCAATATTCAGGCATTTCTGGGTCTTCTGGACATGGGCCATCCACTAGCACCAAAATTTTGCCCATATTTTAATACCTCCCTTATTCTGGCATTTAGTATAGCTAGAAACAGCCTTTTATTTTTTCCCTTCATTTTTGCAGTTCTCAGATTGAGGAGGGTTTTATCTGCCACGACACATTCTTCTAAATCTCTTATTTTCAGCTTTGTTTCAGAGTCTTTTATAATGCGTGTTCATCAGAGAGACCACAGGGGTAGCTATACTTATTTCTTTAAATTTCTATAAGAATAGTGTAGGCAAAAAGAATCACTATCCACCAGTGACCTTTAGCCTTTGCTTCTTGGGTCCACTTCTCTCTCTCTCTCACTAACTCTGCTTGGACCGTGGTCTGCCACAGTCACTCCTGGTACTTCCGGCTCTTCCAGCTTAATTTCAGAGAGATACTAGCCTTCTCTCACCTCCTTTAACTCACCAAGCTCCTTCCTGCCTCAGGGCCTTTGCATGTGCTGCCCCTCTGTCTGGAACACTCTCTGTCCTCCGTCTCTACCCTGACACACATTTCCCCACTGTAGCCCCATCCTTTTTCTGCCTCCCCTCTCCTCTTATCCTTCAGGTCTCTGCTTTCCTGTCCCTTCTCCAGTGGGTCATTTCCAGCCAGAACTCCCCTCCTTCAGTCTAAATGACATCTTATATCACTCTCAGTCATATCACACTGTCCTTTTCCTTCATACCTTCTATCACATTTCCAATCATATACATCTTCATGTTTGTGTATTTCATACCCAGCTCTCCCACTTTTCCTCTAAGCCCCATGAAGGCAGAGGCTTGTTTGCCATTGGAACCGCACACCCAGCCCAAGGCATTAAAAAGCCCACAATCACTATTTAACTGGATGAGTGAATGAATGAGCAAATGTTGAATATTCTAGGAACATTTTCCTAGGTGACAGAAGAAAACAAAAAACTTGAAAATTCAGTACCTGAAGAGTTTAGAGAATTCTCTATCTTAATTTTACTGACTGTCAAGCCTGATTAGCTTGCCTAGGTTGTCACGTGGAGGAAACCAGTGCTAGGGTGACCAGCCATCCCAGTTTGCTCAGGGCTGTCTTGTCTGTAGCACAGCAAGTCCCTCATGTTGGGGAACCTTTCCATCCCAGCACAACCAGGGTGGGAGGTTGCCCAACCTAGCACAGTCCTTCTCTTAACCTCACCTGAGATAAGAGAGTAACAAATTTCTCTGACCTCTGAGTGTTTTCTTTCAGCACCAAGATTGATTAATTTTTGTGGACTTTCTAGGTGTGCAAACATCTTTTCTTCTTAAATGCAAAGACACATTTTGGCTGGAAAGAAAACCTGTGGCTGGGCTCTTATTTTGGTTGGTGTATTAAAGGGGACCATAAATGGGGACCATAAAAGGGTTTCTGTTTGCGGGTGTTGTTGAGTTGTTCCTACAAACCGTATTGTTGTGAGAATTTTTCTTTGTTTTCTTCCTCTTTTCCTCCTACTTCTTTTTCACTTCGTTCAGATTTACCTGTACCTCGGAGAACATTCCTCTTCTGCCAATCTTCAAGGCCCTCTCTTGTCTTAAAGCACAATTTATGGAATTTCTTGAGTCTGGCTGGCTTTACCCTCTCATTCACAAGCCTATTTTCTTTCTTCCCGTTGCCTGGTAATGAGTTCCAGTTTGCCGGTTATTGTTTCTAATGTCCTTTTTGTAATTCTTTGAAGCATGTGATTATAAAGAGGGGTTAATTCAAAATCTTCCTGATTCTAAATTTCTGAGAAATGCTTTGTGAACCATTTCTTTTCTCTCTCCTTCCTATCTGCTTCCATTTTATTCCGTCTTATAATAGTAATAACTAATAATACCATTCGAAGTTGTCTTCTTTTATTTAGTTGCCTTTTTTTCTTTCCTGAGTTAATTTATTAACTAGCCTACTATTTTTTTTCTTTAGGGGTTTGCCTGCCTTGCAACTCAGCAGCTGTCATAAGTCCTCCTCTGCTTTGAGTTTTAATAGAGTTCTATTTTTATAGGGGGAACCCCACAAATTTGAATGCAAAGGCTTGTAATTCACTCTCACCCTATCTTTCTGCTTTTGTCATTTAGAGTTGATTATTAAGGCAGAGTCTGTGGCAACACCATCCACCAAGTGCTGTCTGCTCTGAATGTTAGACATGGAGGTTCAGGAGCAGCCTCACCTTTGCGAACCCAGACTGATAAAGTGATATGATGTGATATGATACAGAGTCTATCCAGGAATGGGAGAAAAAATTCTATGGGTAGTTATCTGAAAATCAGTAAATAGAAGCTCTGTGTGATAAGGCGCAAAAGAGAAGCATTTGGCTACCAGAAGGAGTGTTTCCAGCTCATGAATAATCAAATCAATAGGAAAATATTAATAACCAAAATAACCTGCAAACACAACAGACTCAGACGTTTGGTGGGGCCTCATGATTCCTCTTTAAAACATGCCAAACACTATTTTCATTGACTTCAAGAAACAGATACACAGTCTTCAGTAATGGGGAGCTTATTGGGAGGAGGTAGTAGCAGCTCTGAGCCAATGCTCACCTCGTCTGTCGGTCTGTCTGTCTCTCCCCCTTTCCTGGGGTTTCTGCCTTCTCTTGGACTCTCCCGCTCAACTGTCCTAGGCAGAGACAATCTGATAGGGCCAGACAATTGGCATTCAGTAGGAGTTTCTCTGTTAAGCAGCCTCGAGCTCCAGCTGGTCCAATCCAAACAGCAGAATTTGTTCTACTCAAAGCATGAAGCTTTCATAAACCATGAAAAAAAGGTTGCTAAGAGGCTACTTTACTTGGAAGGGAACTGCATAACTGGCACCTTGGAGGCTGTGTAAGGAAAAAAGTAAGAGTATGAACAGCTGATAAACAAACTAGAAGTTCTGGCTGAGTTGGAAAGGAGGTAAAAGAGACTTTCTGGATTTTTCCTGTAACACTTAGTGCTGTCTTTTGCCCCCATGCCTTTTGCTTTGATGCATGAGGTTGAATTAAAAAGTCAATATTTGAACATTTTTCCCTTACAAAAATGGCTATTTCACTAGCTTTCATTTAATATCTATTCTTTGAAATGCCATTGGCTTTCTCTGACAATTTTTGTATCCAAATCCTACCTACCCTTTAGGGCCCAGTCCAAATGCCAATTCACCATGAACCCTCCCCCCACCCCGCCTTGAGTCTTCCAGCTAAAAGGAACCATGCTGTCCTCCCAAGTCTGATGGCTGATCTAAACTTCTAACCATTAACTTCATCTTTGAGCCCACCTCCCCTTTTCCCCAATATCAACTAGCACCACATGTAGCACAGAGTAGGGGCTTATGGCAGTCAGAGTAATGATTCATAGGGTACCTTACTTGGCAAAAGGGAATTGAGGCTTCAGATGCAATTAAGGTTGCTAATCAGCTGACCTTGAGATAGGAACATCATCCAGGTGGGCCCAGTTTAATCACATGAGTCCTTAAAAGTGGAAGAAAAGCTAGAAGAGATGGTCAGAGTAATACAGTGTGGAAAGGACTCAACCTGCCATGGCTGGCTTTGAAAATGGAGGAAGGGGCTATAAGCCAAGGAATGCAGGCAGCCTGTAGAAACTGGAAAAGGAAAGGAAACAGATTCTTCTTCCCTTGAGAGTCCAGAAAGAATACGGTCCTGCCAATACCTTGATCTTAACCCAGTGAGACCGTGTCTGACTTCTGACCTGCAGAACCATAAGATAATAAATTTGTGTTGTTTTAAGCCATGGTTTGTGGTAATTTGTTACAACCACTATAGAAAACAAATATGAAGTGCAATAAATATTTGTTTAATTAGCCAATAGTAGTGATTTTTAATCATTTTTATTTCTAAACAAGAATTAAATCAACTCAAATTTCACAGAATCTCACATTTAGAAGATTTTTCTTTATTTATGGAGATGAGTAGGAATAAAAATCTTTCTTTTCATTAAAACACATTCAAAATTAAATTTTTTTAAATATTTGAGAAAGGGGAAAGATCATTTACAACCTCACTGAGATGCAACTGCTTTCATTTTTTTCTTCTTTTCCATCCCTGATCATAGGCACATACAATTTTACACTGAAGTAATAGCAATCATAGCAGAAATATAATTATATATTCTTTTACATTTAATATTGTATAATAAATGTTTTTCATAGTTCTGTGTGATCCTCACAATTGTCATTATAACCATTGCCTTACATTTTATTAAGTTGGGCTACTAGAATTTACTTCCATTCCTATTTGGTGGATCATTGGGTTGTTTCAAGTATATTTCCTTACACTTAGAGAAAATACTAGAATTAATTCTTATCTTCATTTAGGCTTTTGTTTCTGTTGAGTTATCTGCACAGCAGATTTCCGTAATTGAGATAACTGAGAGATAGGGTCAGCGTGGTAGTTAGTGGCTCTTGATAGCTATCACTAGGGTGATTCAAGGAAGGCTGCAGAGAAGCTCGCCAGTTCCACAACTATCTTTGTCAGCATTTGGGGTTTATCATAGTTGTTTACATTGCACTGCTTTGATTCCTAGTCAGAATTAACATTTATCCATTTGTTATATTTCATTAGTTATATTATTATTGAGCAAAATATGCTTACAGCGTTTGTTCATTTACCTACTAGGGACTTGATTGTTTTCTTATAAAGAACACTTTTAAAACACTCTTTAGAAAATGCAATTCTGAACTTTCTGTCAAATTTACATACATATGTTTTGTCATCTAGTCTGCTTTTTAATTTTAGCTATGGAGTTTTGAATCTGTTTGTTTGTATAATTGGGGGGAAAAACTCAACCAGAGCAAAACATCAACAACAAAATGAAACAACTTATATGTTATCTAAACTCTACGTAGTAGACAAGGCAACTCAGGATAAATAAGAAAGTTCGGAGTGTTGTATGAATAACCTGTTATGGTGGCTTTAATTTTAATCTGATAACTGATTATATAATTTATAACATTAATAGCAATTTATTATTTGTGGCAAATTTTCTGTAACTCATTTAATTTTCCTTTATCTCCTGACAAAGCTATAATTTGAAAATAAGCAAAAACCTTAAAATCAAATCAATTCAAGGAAAACCAACCTCTATTTATTTCTTAACATTTTTTATGATTATAAAAATAGTTTATTTTATGAAAATTAAAAATGACAGAAAAGAATTTAAAAATAAAAAAATTTCAACTCAGATCTCATCACCCAGAAATAATTCCAGCTACACCGAGGTGTATTCTCTTTCAGTCTTTTTGCCAAGTGTGTATGTAACTATATAAAAATTTCAACAAATTTTTTTAAACATCTTTATTGGAGTATAATTGCTTTACAATGGTGTGTTAGTTTCTGCTTTATAACAAAGTGAATCAGTTATACGTATACATATGTCCCCATATCTCTTCCCTCTTGTGTCTCCCTCCCTCCCACCCTCCCTATCCCACCCCTCTAGGTGGTCACAAAGCACCGAACTGATCTCCCTGCGCTATGCGGCTGCTTCCCACTAGCTATCTATTTTACGTTTGGTAGTGTATATATGTCCATGCCTCTCTCTCACTTTGTCCCAGCTTACCCTTCCCCCTCCCCGTATCCTCAAGTCCATTCTTTAGTAGGTCTGTGTCTTTATTCTCATCTTGCCCCTAGGTTCTTCATGACCATTTTTTTTTTTTTTTTTTAGATTCTATATATATGTGTTAGCATACGGTATTTGTCTTTCTCTTTCTGACTTACTTCACTCTGTATGACAGACTCTAGGTCCATCCACCTCACTACAAATAACTCAGTTTGTTCCTTTTTATGGCTGAGTAATATAACATTGTATATGTGTGCCACATCTTCTTTATCCATTCATCTGTTGATGGACACTTAGGTTGCTTCCGTGTCCTGGCTACTGTAAATAGAGCTGCAGTGAACATTGTGGTACATGAGTCTTTTTGAATTATGGTTTTCTCAGGGTATATGCCCAGTAGTGGGATTGCTGGGTCGTATGGTAGTTCTATTTGTAGTTTTTTAAGGAACCTCCATACTGTTCTCCATAGTGGCTGTATCAATTTACATTCCCACCAACAGTGCAGGAGGGTTCCCTCAACAAATTTTTGATTATACTATTTTGCATCATACTATTTTATCACTCAGTATTTTTGGATGAGCATTTTCCCATTTCATTAAATACTTTAGAACCAACCGTATAATTGAATAACATAATCTACATGGGCTAATTGGGCTCTACCTTAGAAGCAGTTTGAACTCCTGAAGGAAGTCTTCTCATGCCTTAGTGGAAGGATGAGTCCAAGTCTCCTGCCCCTGGTTCTGAGATCAAGTTCGTGGAGCCTCCCAGGAGTAGCTGACAATAGAAAAACGCCTCCTGTGGAGAATCAAAGCTCTCCCTATGGCTCCTCTATGTCACACACCCCCATCCACCTCCTAAAAGTCCATATACATTGTGTTTCAAGGCACTACTTATTTTTAGGAGATGTTTTCCTCTTGTTTCTGCTGCTGTTTTTAATCACAAGCTTTCGGCACTACATCCCAAGGAAACCCTGGCAGAGAAAAAAGGTGTAAAGAAGGAAGAGACAAGGCACTTATCAAAACCATCTTAGACACCCTGTTTACAGAAAGGGAACTTATCCACTTCACATTTATTAGTGTGCTGTGACAAAAAAAAGCAGAGGAGGCAAGGCCAGACAAACTTGGTTTGAGTCCCCACACTGCCATTTAATTGCCAGCTGGGTGACCTGGGGAAAATCCCTTAACTGAATTTTAATCTCCTCCTCTGTATAAAAGTAAATGCACCACTGAATTATAAGGATTAAATGTTTATGGAAAACTACTTTGTAAATTATAATGACCATTTCTATACCTTGAGAAGAGAGGGAGAAGGAACTTCTAGGGCCTTCTTCTTCTGCCTCTATTTTTTATTCATTGTACTTTCACAAATTATCAGCAACAAAATGAACCAACATGTATGTGTGTGTGTGTATGTGTGTGTGTACATATATATATATATATTTTTTTGAAACTCTACGAAGGAGATTAGATAATGCAGAAGGAATTGAAGCTTTGAGAAAAGCTATGCTAAGAGCTGTAACAAATACCCAAATTCCAGTGTCCCAGAACAAAAGTTCTGTCGCTCATGGGAACATCCAACACAGGCTTTGCTGTTTGGTGGACAGTCTTCCAGGGACCCAGGTTCCTTCCATATTGTGGCTCTGTCCTCATCCCCTGCATGCAGCCAGCAGATGAGGAAAATAAAAGAAAGCACACGTCTACTTCTTAACCACCACAGCCAGAAAGTGCCACCCATCAATTCCACTCACATTCCATTGGCAAGAATCCGTTTCACAGCACAAGAAGCTGAGAAACACAGCCTGGGTTTGGTGAGCCTGCCACATAGATTAATATAATTAATAGAAGGAAACAAATGCCAAGAATAGGTGCTAAGATGGAGCACTGCCTATAGTTCTGGGCTAAAAGTGAATGATATTGTTTTCTTTGTGATCTCATAGTCTTATTTACAACACACTCTTTTATAAGCATATAGTCTTATAGCATACTCTTTTTTTATATTGAAGTATAGTTGGTTTACAATATTGTGTTAGTTTCAGGTGTACAGCATAGTGATTCAGTTATTTTTTCTGATTATATTACATTATAGGTTATTACAAGATGTTGAATAGAAGTCCTTGGGCTATATAGTAAATCCCTGTTGCTTATCTGTTTTATGCATAGTAGTTTGTTAACCCCATACTCCTAATTTGTCCCTCCCCCCTCCCCTTTGGTAACCATAAGTTTGTTTTCTATGTGTGTGAGTCTGTTTCTGACTTGTATTGTTTTTTAGATTCCATATATATTTTTGTAGAATATTTGTCTTCCTCTGCCTGACTTACTTCACTAAGTATAATATTCTCTAGGTCCATCCATGCTACTCCAAATGGCAATATTTCATTCTTCTTATGGCTGAGTAATATTCCATGGTATATATACCACATCTTCTTAAGCCAATTATCTGTTGACGGGCATGTGGGTTGTTTCCATGTCTTGGCTATTGTAAACAGTGCTGCTATGAACACTGGGATGCATGTATCATTTAAAATTAGAGTTTTCATTTTTTCTGGATATATACCCAGGAGTGGGATTGCTGGATCTTATGGCTGCTCTGTTTTGAGCTTTTTAAGGAACTTCCATACTGTTTTCTGTAGTGGCTGCACCAAGTTACATTCCACCAACAGTGTAGGAGGGTTCCCTTTTCTCCACATCCTCTCCAGCATTTATTTGTAAACTTTACAGCATACACTTATGGTCTTGTTTACAAGGGTTATCAGAGGAAGACTACCTTTGTTGATGCATTTATTCGTTGATTTTTCATTCATTCAAAAAAGTATTAGTCAAGCACATACTACGAGCAAGTAACCTATACCCGTGAAAAGTGGCACACTGGAGGCCTGTGCTCTCCCTTTGTTCCGTAAGCTTTGAAAGAAGAGCTGTTATGCCCAAACACCTCTGTCCCATTCTAATACTGAACAAGGATTCCCAAGTCAGGCAGCTGGCTCAGATATGGCCTCTGCCTTCGATAGCTATGTGGCCTTGGGCATGTTGTCTAGCCTCTCTGGGCTCCTGCTTTCTTATCTGTAAGATAAGGATGAACGAGGGAGTGCCTGTAAAGCTCTTAGCACAGTGCCTGGAACACAGCGAGGGGCCCGCACATATTAGCACTACGACCATCATCACCACACCTACCTCAGTCCACCCCACACCGTCGACTTATAACAACCCCTGCTTGAATGTGCAGTTCAGGGAATTGGGCAGAGAATTTGTTATTCAAATAAATAACTTTTCCTGAATGCACTAGCTGTGAAATCTGCCAGTGAGGATGTGCGAAGTGTGATTATTTCGATGATGGGAAATTGGAAAGAGAATGTTCTAAATTATGGCTTGCCAATCCTTTTCATAGACAAATATAATATTAATAGATATCATTTATTAAATACCCACTTCTGTGAAAATTGCTAAACTGGTTTTTTTATATATTCACTTTGATCTAATTCCCACAGTAACCCCATGAAGTAGGTGTTATTATCACCTATTTTACAGAATGAACAGCAATAACAACAAAGATGAAGATCAGAGGGGCTTGTAATTTGCCCAAAGTCACACAGCTGGTAAATAGAGTCAGGATTTGAGCCCAGGTCTGTCCAGCTCCAGGTCTATTCTCTGCCCAAGGGGCACACTACTTCCCTGGTTCCTTTAATGGGACTCTTTCTTGAACATGGCAGGCAAGAATCACATTATTCACATGACACCTCACTGTTTTCAAATTCCATGCTCATGATTCTCATATCACCCTGTGAAATAAGCAAGGCAGGGATTACCTTGGACAGTGAGGAGAAACTGAGACTCGGGGAGGACTCTCTGTGTTGTGTGAGGAAGTTGGTAACAATAATAGTAAGCATTTCCTGAACACTAGCTACCTACATGCCTGGCATAGTGAGAAGTACTTTATATCCATTTCTCACTGAGTGCCCTTAAAGCTCCAAGAGATGAGTGCCTTTATTATCCCCACTTTGCAAATGCAGTGACTGGCACTTAAATATTAGAATCCTGTGCCAATCAACTAGCATGCAATGGAAAAGACAAAATTGAAACATGTTTCAAACCTAAATAGACCGAGAATTCTGTCTCCCAAGCCCCTTGCCTGGAAAAACAAAACAAAACCACTCATCCATTCAGTGTTTCCTGAGCATCTACTCTGTGACATGTGGCAGCACCCAGGGAGACAATGGCCCTGCTACAGTGGGGTGATAGCTTAGTAGGAAAAGACAGATAATAAACAAGGAAACAATTTGGTTAATAATATACTTTCTGATAGAAATAATGCTATGGAGGACATAGAGCGGGTTAAAGGGGTAGAGGATGATGGGGGCCAGTGAGTTTAGTTAAGGTGGTGATATTTAGCCAGGTGTATCCAGCATCCAGCCATGAGTGTGCTGTCTTTGAGGTGTTCGGAGAAGAGTAAGAAAACTGGAGTGGCCATAGATTATAGCTAGAAACAGAATAACATCAGAGACAAGAACAAGGAGAGTAAGAATCATAGGAAAGTATTGCCAGTTGTCACTCAGGAATGGAGATGCAAATATCCTAAATTATAAATATTAACAAATCAAATACAAGAGTATATTTTTAAAATATATTTTGTCCAAAAAGAGCTTATCCAAGGGGCAAAGGGCAGTTCAATATTAGAGAAATTTATCTTGTAATTTATCACAGAGATGAAGTAATATTATCTCATTAAATACAAAAAGGAGTCAATAAAATTCAAGGTTCACAATTAATTTTTTTTAATCTCAGTAAGTCAGGAATGGAATGGAAGTTCTCAACATGAAAAAGGATACCTGTCAGAAATCATCAACAATGAAATACTTAATGGTGAAATCTCAGAAGCATTCCCACTAAAGATAAGGGCAAGACAAAACTGGTTGCTATCACTGATACGAGGCATTATTGCCCCAGAGTTCAAAAGACAAGGAAAAGAGAGATATAAAGCTTGGAAAGGAAAAAAAACTTTCACTTTTTGGAGATAATACGATTTCCCACCTAAAAAAATCCAAGGGAATCAATTGAAAACTATTAGAACTAATAAGAAAGTTCAAAACATGGATATACACATCAATATACTTAAATCAGTAACTTTCCTGTATACTAGTATTAATTAAATAGTAATTTTAGAAGGATTCAATTTATAACAAAAAGGATAAAATTCCTAGAAAACAAATATAATTTTTAAATGTGTAAGATCTATTTGAAGATCAAATAACATGAAAACCTTTTAAATATGTGAAGTGATAAAGCTGATTGGGAAGACTTAGTTTTGAAAATACACTGATTTACCCCACATTTGTCCATAAATGCAATTCCAACCTAAATTAACAGCATTTTTTATTCAGGTCTTATCCTTCCAGATGTCAAAACACACTGTAAGCTATAGTAATTAAAATGGTCTAGTATTGGTGCAGGTATTGACAAATAGATCAATGGAACAGATTAATAAACCAAGAAGTAAACCCGATTACGTATGAAAATTAAGTATACAATAAAGGTGGTAGTTCAATTTAGTAGAGAAACAATGGACTAATCCACAAGTGAGACTGGACCAATTATCTATTCATCTGGGGAAGAAATTAAATTAGATTCCTAACTCACACCATCCATCCACAGAAAATAACCCTCAGATGAGTTAAAGAGCAAAACTATAAAAATATTAGAAGAAAATATAGATGAATGTTTTTTATGAATTTAGAATGTTAGGGCCTTCCTAACAAAAAGATAAAATCTAGAAACTATAAAAATTTCATAGACTTAAGCTCATAAAATTTATAAAATTCTGTCAGTCAGAATATACCATAAACCAAGTTAAAACATAAGCCAAGATTAAAAGACTAGGGGAAAATATTTATAACACACTTAACTGGTAAAGGATTAATATCCAGAACATACAGAGTTTCTAACAAAGCAGAAAGAAAAAGACTACTCAATTATAAAATTTTCTAAAGGAAATAGACAGTTCACAGAAAATTAATAATTCACACACAATTCATAATCACACAAAGCTGCATTAGTCAGGGAAAAAAGAATTCTTTTACAAAAAGTAAAAAAAGATAGATACCAAGTGTTGGCAAAAATGTGGAGAAACAGACATTCTCATACACACTAAGTGTGTAAACTGGTGAGGCCAACTGATGAAGGCCATTTGAAAACATTCATCAGATCTCAAATGCACATATCAATTGACCCAGCTATTCCATTCCTAGGACTCTTCCCACAAGAAATAGTTGTTTGTGTGCCCCACACAACTCATTGTACAAGTTTTTGTACATGGATCCAAGAATGTTCATCACAGTATTGTGTGCAGTAGCAAAAAAATAAAAGCCTAACTTACTGTTAATAGGGAGGGAAATAGTTAAGTAAATTACGGTCTACCCATTCCTCAGAAAGCAGAGTGCATTAGAGATACGGCAGTAGGAAGATCTCCACAATATATTACTTAGTGAAAAAAGCAAGCAGCAAAAGTGATATGTGATTAATATATGTATGTGTGTAAATGCATCAAGAGGGGAGATGAGCATCCACCACACTTCCTCTAGGGGTGTGGAGGAGTGGGGGAAGGGAGCTCACCTCCTTTTACATACCACATCTGTCTCCTGTAGCTCTTTTACAAAAAGAATTGAATCGGTGTATCATTTGAGTAATAAGGAACATTTTAAAGCATGCATTACGTATCTTCACTCCATCTGTGTAGCTGGAGGATGGGATAAAAGGGAAAGAGGGAGCAGTGAACTGTAGATTCACATCTCAGGGTTTTAGGTCCCCGGCCTTGAGATTCAGGAAGAAAGGGAGGAAGGGGTACAAATCGTCTAGAGAAGGCTCAGATGGAAGGTGACCCACCTTCTTGGTCACCTGTATTCCCCCTTGGTCCTGAGTGGATCTGCTTCAGTGTCACTGGTCAATGAGAAGTCCCTCCAATGGCCAGCTCCCCATCTGACGTATCTCAGACACCTCCAATTCATCATTCTCACAAGATACTTCAAGATGCCTTCCTATCATTTATGACATTGGCTTGCATGCTCCTCATTATATATAACTCAAGGATTTGGACTAAGGTACCTAGTCAGGCTTTCTCCGGACAGGTGTCTTCCTCAGATACTTCAATTTCCCGGTTTACCACCCCGCCTGCACACCACCCTTTCCCCAATCAGCACAGCTGGAAAAAAAATTTAACTTATACTACAACCTCAATACATGGCAGCCAATAAATCATCCCTTATATAATTACAAGCCTGCAAGAATCAATATTTAGGACTCCGGAATAAAATTATGAATTGTGACATCACTATTACCATTATTAATTATTAAAATAATTAGTGTGCATAATACTTTGCAGTTATCAAGCACTTTCAATTGATTATTTAAATGACCTTTACAATAACCCTGTGAGTTGTACAAGACAGCAATTATTTGCCCATTCCATAAATAAGGAAATCGAGGCCTGGCAAGGGGATGTGATTGCCAAAATCCCATCACTAATAAGTAGCAGAGCCAAGACTGAATACAGGCTTTCTGATGCTAAAACATGTGCTCTTTCTACATAAATCTAGCTCATTGCAAAATAAGCAGTAATATCACATTTATGCAGGCTCTAACCTGGTAAATTTAATGCTCATGAGCATTGTCCCTAACCCAGAAATAAGGAAACCTAATGCCCTGGGCCAGACCCCAAGCCAGCTCTCCTAGAGTCTTTGCCCTGGGTCCATCCTTTATTCTATTGATAGAAGCTCTCGCCTCAGCAAATCATTCCCAGTCCGACTCAATGGGCTTCTCTGCCCAGCAGACTAGAAATAGAGAATTGAGCGGGTGGTAGTGGGGGCAGGAGGAACCTTTGAGTCGCAAGCTGTGCTGTTCTCTTTGTTTTTACTCAAACATGAATCTTTGTTCTACGATGCAAATTTTGAGAAGTTGATGCCAATCTGCTCTGAACAAAAGAATTTTGGTCTGAAAAAACAAAATTTGAGATGGTAAGTCTGGCTTTCCTAGTTGCGCTTGTGAGCATCTGCCTCTACCCAACACCCCCCCACATTGGGCCTCTCCCAAAGGTAGGCACGAACTTTGAGGAAAACTTCTTGGGTAGCTTACCAGTTACAGAAGTCAGGGAGAGAACAGGGTGTTATATGTCAGGGGTACTAAAATAAACATCCTTACAATGCTTAGGAAGTTGAACCAGCTGACCCTGAGGGCCCTCCCTCAAGACCTCAAAGACCTTTGGGTCCTTGGTTTCAATAGGGATTTAGCAAAGCCTTGACTTTCTACTTCTTCCAAAAGGATTATTCCATTGGCTTTATAGTCACACTATTGTATTACTGAGACTATTTTAAATATGTATATATTTATTAAGCAAATAATTATTTAAGTGTGCTTTCTCCATGTTCTCTTCTAATACTCAGCCATATACCAAGAAAAAAGTATAAATTCACCAGATTTTGATTCTGCTAACTTACATTGTCTGTCTTAAGCATTTGTGTAAGTTGATGTGTAGTGTAGATTTTCTAATCACTTTAATAGCTGTATAATATTTCATTCATGGTTATATCTCAGTTTACTTAATACCCTATTGTTAGCACTGAATTTGTTCATAATTTTATTGAAACTATAAATAATGCCTCTTTGAGCATCTTTGTGCATAAGGCTCCTTTATCTTCTATTGAACAATTTACTTACTCTAAAATTCCAGAAAAACTCCAGGGAAAGTATTGGATTGAAGGACATGAATACCTTTATAGTTCTTCCTAGGTTTTGACAAACATATTTAAAATTAAAGTTAATCCACTAACCTGAATATTGGACATTAACTTCAGTTTTGCTACTATTAATCACAACTATGTTAGTGGGCTATTTTTTATATTTTAATATCTTCTTTCTCTCAATCCCTTGTTCAGTTTTATCTGTCTTAAAACAGCCTTACTGATCTTTCTCACAATCACAGAGATAGGGGCATTTTCAAACATTTAGAAGAAATGTATAGATACACACCTCATATTTTAAGTTCAGATGAAAAAATAAATATTACCTAGCAGTTCATATGGTAAATATTATATAAAGAAGTCAGCCTATATCTGCCACTTTCAATAGTGGATGCTCCTCTTGCGTCAAAGGAGTTAATCTTTTTTTTTAATTGAAGTATAGTTGATTTACAATGTTGTGTTAATTTCTGCTATACAGCAAAGTTATTCAGAACATATATATATATATATTCTTTTTTATATTCTTTTCCATTATGGTTTATCACAGGAAATTGAATATAGTTCCCTGTGCTATACAGTAGGACCTTGTTGTTTATCCATCCTATATATAATAGTGTGTGTCTGCTAACCCCAAACTCCCAATCCTTCCTTCCCCCCACTCCAGCAACCACAAGTCTGTTCTCTATGTCTGTGGGTCTGTTTCTGTTTTGTAGATATGTTCATTTGTGTCATATTTTAGATTCCATATATAAGTGATATCATATGGTATTTGTCTTTCTCTTTCTGACTTACTTCGCTTAGTATGATAATCTCTAGGTCCATCCGTGTTGCTGCAAATGGCATTATTTCATTCTTTTTTATGGCTGAGTAATGTTCCATTGTGTGCGTGCATGCATGTGTGTGTGTGTGTGTGTGTGTGTGTGTGTGTACATACACTACATCTTCTTTATCCATTCATCTGTCGATGGACATTTAGGTTGTTTCCATGTCTTGGCTATTGTGAATAGTGCTGCAATGAACATTGGAGTACATGTATCTTTTCAAATTATAGTTTTGTCTGGATATATGCCCAGGAGTGGGATTGCTGGATCTATGACAACTCTATTTTTAGTTTTCTGAGGAACCTCCATACTGTTTTCCATAGTGGCTGCACCAACTTACATTCCTACCTGTAGGAGGGTTCCCTTTTCTCCACACCCTTTCCAGCATTTATTATTTGTAGGCTTTTTAATGACGGCCATTCTGACCAGTGTGAGATGGTACCTCATTACAGTTTTGATTTTTATTTCTCTAATAATTAGCAATGATGAGCATCTTTTCATGTAGGAATTAATCTTGGTTTTCAAATGCCCCCTTCACTGATTTCATGTGCCTGAAGGGAGTAAGCATGGCTATTAAAAAAAAAAATTCCCAAGCCCCATTGAATCAAAATCTCCAGGAATGACCTACGAATCTGCTTTATATGGATTAGAGTTGGGTTGAATTTTAAATAAGCCTCCCAGGAGATGCTCGTCACCAGGGAAGTTTGAAAACACCTACTTTAGAGCTTGGGTCAGTGGGTGAAGACCACAGGGAGGCAGATTTCCACTCACCTGGGAGAATTCCTGAACAATCAGACCCACCTAGTGGTGAAAAGACTGCCAGGGAGTCATCCCCTGTCCCTGGAAGTGTTTGTTTGGAGGCCAGATAACCACAGCCATCTCTCTGGGAGACTCCAGGGTGCATCACAAAAGGTCTGGTCCCCTCTGAACTTGGGGGGCTTTCTCTAACCACAGCTCCAAGGCTCTACAAAACACCTGAGCAGACGGAACTAGAGGCCTTTACGTGTCCTTTCCACTCTAACACTGCTTGATTCAGAAATTTCGAATAATAAAACAAATAGTTCACAATGTAGCTTCAATATTTTCCTATTTGTCTTTCCAAGAAGACATTATAAGAACTTTTTATCTGTAATGGAACTGGAAAACGAAAGCTAGTTGAGACTTGTTATAATCAGGATCCCCTAGGTCTCTTTGCTGCCTTCCCCTCTGATGCTCAAATCCCCTTTAGGATACCCAGGAGGCTGCCCTCCCGCCTCCAGTGAGGACTCAGTAACTGAGTGCTCCCTAACTTCATGACAACCCTTTCACAGGATCATGAAAATCATTATCTTTACCAACAACTTATACTAAACTCCATCAATTACAGTTTGGGAAACTGAGTCATAGACATAGCTGGGGCTAAAGTACTGGCCTCTTGCCTCTTACCTAAGTCCATTTCCATGGGTTCAACTTGTTATATCTGCTTGGGGAGTAAGGGGGCTCAAATCTGAGAACCTGTTCTCTAAAGAACTAACCTCCAAAGTGCTCTGGTTAGCCCAGATACATATGTAGACTCCAACCTTCTTGGAAAACTTCTTAATCGTCGTTACACTAAATATTCAGCAAAATGTAAAGACCTGTGAACCATGGGGGCTTGGGGGCAGTGAAGAGCAAGGAGACAGGTCACAGCTTGCACCTGCTCTCCAGCTGTTCTCTATCACTTTGCTCTTCAAAGCATGGTGTGGACCAGCAGCCTTGGCATCCTCTGGGAGCAGGTGCAGAATGCCAGGGCAAACCCCAGACTTACAGAATCACAGGCTGCATTTTAACAAGCTCCCCAAGTGACTTGTAGGCATAGCACATTAACATTTGAGAAGCACTCATCTAGAGCACTCATAGAGAAAAAGAACATTATTTAATATTTTTCTGATTATAAAAGTAATGAAAATTCATTGTAGAAAATGTGGAAGGTGTTCCCCCACTCCACTCCAAGGCTCTAGGAAGGAGCAGTGGGGAGGAAGGTGGCCTGAACAGGAACGTAGCCAGGCTCTTGCACGTGGTGAAGGCGAAGGTTCTCCCAGATCTTCATGTAATTAGGCAGCAGCCATCCTAAATCCAATATGACTGGCCTAGGGTAGGGTGGGCGGCCAAGTGGTGAGAGGGACCGTGGAGAGAGTTTCAAACACAACTCTGACTAATAACATGCAGCACTTAACAACTTTACAGGCAGGAGCAGTTTTGTAAACTATGGGGCAGGTAGGAACATATTTCTCTTCTTCCCCAAGACTTGCATCTGGACTGACTGTGGGAACTGGAGAGGAGTGCTAGGCGGGAGACTTTGGGGAGCAATCCAGACCAGAGAACTCAGACCAAGGAGGGCAAGGGACTCTGGAGGAGAGGACAGGGCCCCTAGGTGGGGTTTCCAAGACGGTGGAGATTTGAAGAGAGTGGTGAAATGATGCGGGTGATTTTAGAGAGGGGAACAAAGAGAACAAGGTCAGGAAATAGGATCCTAACCTTATCCTAATCTTCCCCTGAAGATGGGAACAGCAGATGCTGAGCAGAAGGGGGTTCATCCCACACTCGGCCTCTCCCACCTGCTGCATCCTTCAGGGCTAAGAAGGTTGCCCAGTTATAACCCAGCCTCAGATTCTGCATACAGGTTCATGGTATATACTTTGCTCAATTATCATTGTAATATTAAAATTCTCCCACCTAGTTAAAAATTCTTTGAAAACATCATTTTAAAGAGTATCAGTAACACTTTTATGTAAGTATTTAATAAAATACTTCTATTGAAGTATTTCCCATGTTTGGACTGTTAGATTATTTCTATTTTTCATTATTATACATGATGCTGTGATAAAGCTCTTCGTTTACACATCTTTATCCATAAACCAAATTCTTTCCTTTTTTATTTAGGTAAACTTTTTTAAGTCAAAGTAAACCATACATATAGAAAAGTGCACAATTCAAAAATGTACAGTTTAATGCTTTTTCACCAAGTGAACACTCCATAGAATCACCACCCAGATCAAGAACCAATATTACCGGAACCCCAGCTCCTGTTGTGCCCCCATGCAGTCACTACACCTCCTCCCAGGGTAACATTATCCTAACCTTCAACACCTCATGATTGAATTTTATATATTTACATATATCTTATCTGTAGATATATCATTTGTATTGAATTTTATATAAAATTCAAATATAAAATTGTACAGATCTTGCATCTGGTTCCTTTTGCCTAACATTATGTTTGTGACATTCATCCCTGTTTTTGCTTGTCGCAATAGTTCATTCATCTCCATTTCTTTTGTATTTTGTTCAGCATTTCTACTTCTTAGCAGAAGAATTAGGCTGCTTCTAGCTACTCCATCTTAGCCAGAAGGAGAAGTCCACTTATTTCTTTTTGTTAAATTCTAAGAAGTAGAATTTCTGGGCCAAAAGAAACAAGCAGTTTTTTAGGACATGGCATGCTGCATGCTAATTACTTTCCATAAAAGCTGTGACAATTTACACTCAAGAAAAAACATCAAATTCTTTTGAGGAATGAGTGTCAGGAGTCGTCCTAATAATAATAATTTTTAAATCCTAGTAATAATATTTTATTGTTTAAGTATTATAACTAATTTATGTTGTAAATATTAAAATGCTGAAATCACATTTTATAAGGCCCTATTAGCTAATTTATTATTTAATTCTTATAGAACTCTGAGAGGTAAATTTTATTACTGTCCCATTTTAAAGATGAGGAGGGCTTCCCTGGTGGCACAGTGGTTGAGAATCTGCCTACTAATGCAGGGGACACGGGTTCGAGCCCTGGTCTGGGAAGATCCCACATGCCGCAGAGCAACTAGGCCCGTGAGCCACAACTACTGAACCTGCACATCTGGAGCCTGTGCTCCGCAACAAGAGAGGCTGCGATAGTGAGAGGTCCACGCACCACGATGAAGAGTGGCCCCTGCTTGCCACAACTAGAGAAAGCCCACGCACAGAAACGAAGACCCAACACAGCAAAAATAAATTAATTAATTAATAAACTCCTACCCCCAACATCTTTTAAAAAAAAAAAAAAAAAGATGAGGAAACTATGGCTCAGAAAAACTGAAGCGACCAGCTAAGTCATGTGGCTAAAGAACAGCAGGGCATGGACTTGGGCCCAGCTTCTCTGCCGCCACAGACAATCCTCCTTACCCAGACCAGGGCGTCTTGCCTAAATTGCCGGAAGAAGTACATTCCAGACATTACAGGACAAAACTGGATGCCATGGAGAGGGGCATGTCACTCCTGGGTATGGAAATGAGCATCCATCAAAGCCCAGTTCAAATGTCACGCCCTTCCTCACCTGACCCTCCCCTCCATCTACCCAAGTGGAGTCCCACCCCTATACCAGGAAGGGGCTCTTGCCAGCGGGATACTGAAATGTCATGGCTGGGATTGTTTAGTCCAGGGATTGCAAGTAGGAGGCACACATTAGAAACACTCTTCCCCATTATGTCAATGCAGACATAACTAATCCGTCACCATCTAGGCACAGTCTACCGCTCTGAGCCCATCTCCACCTCTCCTGATGTACTGGCCTTGTCTCTGTTCCTTGGACATGCTGACTTCCATCCTACCTTGCAATCTGCACATTTGCTGCAACCAGATCGTCTCATGACTGGACCTATTTTGTCATTCCGGTCTCAGCTCAAATACCACCTCCTCACAGAGGTTTTGGCTGACCCCCATATCTAAAGTAGCATCACTTTCTCTGATTTATCTTTTGTAATGTCATCATCTTTTTTTTTTAAGATTTTTTTTTTGATGTGGACCGTTTTTAAAGTCTTTATTGAACTTGTTACAGTATTGCTTCTGTTTCATCTTTTTTTGGCTTTTTGGCCATGAGGCATATGGGATCTTAGCTCCCCAACCAGGGATCGAACCCACACCCCCTGCATTGGAAAGTGAAGTCTTAACCACTGGACCGCCAGGGAAGTCCCTATCATCATCTTTTAAATGTGATGTATTTAGTTGTCTGTTTCTGTTGTTATTCTTGTGGTTTCCTGAGAACAGAAGCCTCTTCTGATGTGTTCACCTATCCCAAGTGCCTAGAAGAGTCCCTGGTACTTAGTAGTTGCTCAGTTAATAGTTGCTGAATGAGTTAGTTAATCAAGATGCATTTTTCTGCTGAGTCCAGGTATGGCATTAAAATCCTTCCCATCGCAGCATTATGGCCATTCACTGCCAGCAATCAGAATTGAGACAAGGGATGAAAACTTTTTTCTATGCCTAACTTCTTTGATCCCCCAATTTACAGATGGGGAAACTGAGGCCCAAAACAAGAGACATTCCTTTCCCAAAGCCGCAGAATGAAGGAGGGGCAGAGCTGGGACTGGTACCAGCTCCTTCCAACACTTTATCCTACCCACCCCTCCCCAGCACACAGCCATACTGGAAAGAGTTTCATAAACCATCAACCACAAAGCAGAAGAGCAGGCCCAACGTGCTCCAGGAGCTTGCCTATGAATTATGCACCTAATTACCAGCTGCCTTTTCTTCCCATTCTGTGGGTAAAAGTCTGATCACATATAAGATTCTCCCTGTGTTTCCGTGGCTACAAAACGATCCTAATTTCAAACTCCCTTGTAAATGGCAAATGAGTGAACTTAATTTTAATAAAAACAAGGAAAATCATACGTGTGAACTTAATAAAATCTAATTTGGGCAATTTGGAGCTCATAAAATAAAACCTTTATATAAAAACTAGCAATTAGCTTTATGAAACAATACAGTGAATCTTTGGCATTGGGGAGGGTTGGGAGCCAGAAGACTCCAGAGATAAGGAAATGTGACAATACTATGGGAAAGCTAAAGAGGCAGGGGTACATGGTTCTCAGTGTCGGATGATTCAAGTTCAAGACCCCAAATTGCCACTTTGCTCTGTGTCCTTGAGCAAGTCACTTTCCCTCTTTAGACCCTGGTGTCCTCGTTTTTAAAATGGGATTAATAAAACCTACTTTACCTAGTAGGATGGTTGTACGCACAAATAAGAAAATGAATGGGCAAGAGCTCCCCAGAAGTGTTTAACAATTGTTATTTCATCATCTCACCCATCTACATTCTTCCCAGCGAGGAGGGGAAAGGAGGTTCATGGACGTTATAACCTGGGTCAGGGGATACGGGTGAAGTGGGCTGGAAGGCAGGTGTGTAACCCTCCACATTCACCTTGCTTTAAGGCATCAGGGACCTAGGACAGGCTGAGGGGGCAACTCCCAGAGGTGGTTTACAGGAACCAGAAGCAAATCCACAAGTCACACTGAGCCTGGGGGATGTCTTGTCTCCTGATAAGCAGTCACCAAGGCCCCACACATCTGTGCCTCTGACAGATCCCCTTCACATACAGTTCTTTGCCAGCAAGCTATATCATTCCCATTTTACAGATGAGAAAAATGAACCTCTGGGAGGCGCTGTGGTTAAACTCACGTCCCACAACTAGGTGACCCAGTCCAGAAACCATAAACAAGACGAAAAGACAACCCTCAGAATGGGAGAAAATATTTGCAAATGAAATAACTGACAAAGGATTAATCTCCAAAATTTACAAGCAGCTCATGCAGCTCAATATCAAAAAAACAAACAACCCAATCCAAAAATGGGCAGAAGACCTATATAGACATTTCTCCAAAGAAGATATACAGACGGCTAACAAACACATGAAAGGATGCTCAACATCACTAATCATCAGAGAAATGCAAATCAAAACTACAAGGTATCACCTCACACCGGTCAGAATGGCCATCATCAAAATATCTACAAAAAAAAAAAAAATATCTACAAACAATAAATGCTGGAGAGGGTGTGGAGAAAAAGGAACTGTCTTGCACTGTTTGTGGGAATGTAAATTGATACAGCCACTATGGAGAACAGTATGGAGGTTCCTTAAAAAACTAAAAATAGGACTACCATACGACCCAGCAATCCCACTACTGGGCATATACCCTGAGAAAACCATAATTCAAAAAGACTCATGTACCACAATGTTCATTGCAGCACTATTTACAATAGCCAGGACATGGAAGCAACCTAAGTGTCCATCGACAGGTGAATGGATAAAGAAGATGTGGCACATATACACAATGGAATATTACTCAGCCATAAAAAGAAACAAAATTGAGTTATTTGTAGTGAGGTGGATGGACCTAGAGTCTGTCATACAGAGTGAAGCAAGCCAGGTTTTCTGATTTCCCTCTCCAGGCTGTTCACCATCACTTCCCATGGCTACAAAAGCACCTGACTGTGAGACCAAGAACCTGGTCTCTGTTGTGTCCCTTCTTCTTCCCCAAGGGAACTTGCTGCTTCTATCAGAGCTGCTGGGAGCCACATCCCCAAAGAGTATGGTCTTCATCACAGAGGCTCCAGCAAGCAGCAGCTTTTCCCAGTCCCTCTCCTCAGCAACCACCACTCCAGGCAGAAAGCAATTTTTTCCTAGTGCCTTCCCAGAAGCAAAGTGGGTAATTAATTGCACTGAATAACACATTAAATGTACTAATAATTGGGTAGTCACAGCAAAATGATTACTTTGAAGAAATATTACCAACTCCCTGTTGTACTTAACATTTCTCCTTATTTATCATTACCATTTTAATCAATAATAGTCACAATACTAATAAATCCATCTTAATTTTAATTGTGTTCAATTGGATGTACCAGTACTTGAGTATTCTGAGCATACTTCATTATTTATATTAACTTAAGATCACTTAAAGGCAAATTACAGAGTTTGTACTTTCAAGTGGGTAGGTAATTATGACAAAGTTTCTCCAGATTCAGCATTTTCAAACACTGAGGACGGTGAGGTGTCAGCCACCTGTCCTTTTCTGTTAGTGCGAGGGTCAGAGATGGAGAAGGTGAAAGAAGACTCTCAAGCCCCCACTTGAATTAGCATATCCTGGTCTTTTTTTTTAAAGGCTGGGGTCTCTGAAAGTATGATTAATGGCTCAGCAGCTTTGCCTTTGCTTATGCTGTCTCGTCATGAACTCAGCACTCATCCATTCATCCACCGATGACAGGGTCAACACCACACCAGGCACCAGGAGACAGGGAGAGCAGAGTGAGACGAGGTAGCAAGTGTGCAGAGGCCCTGAAAGAGGTTCACATGAAGAGTGGCAGCAGTCAACAGGCAGATGCGGTTGATAACATGCAACTGAAGGACTCAGGGAGCACTTCTAGAGCAGGGGCATCTTTCTAGGTCCTGAAATGGCTGCGAATGGGGCAGCAGATTCCAGCTTTGGCAAAGAGCCAGCTCCAAGGTTCCCAGCAGAATGAGGGGTTTCCAGAGGTAACGGAGAGGTGGCAGTAGAGAAGGGCCAGAAGAAGCATGGCAAGGGCAAAATTGTCCCTGGGACATGGCTCTGATTGGATGATTGGGGGTTAGTGATGCCAGAATGAAGAAGGAAAGCCAGGAGGAGGAAGCCAGGTGTAGGAGGTAAAAAGATGAGTTTTCTTAGGGACACGCCTGAGCTTGAGGGGCCAGGGGGCAGCCAGGTGGAAACACCTAGCAGATAAAGCAGAGAAGCTGGCTAAAGCCCAGAGGAGCAGCCAGCGCTAGAGAGAGAGGTCTGGGAATCCTCAGGAAGAGAGTCCCTTGAGAGAGAAGGGTGACACTGTGGGCCTCACTTCACAGGTAAGTACCTGTTAATGGCCACAGCCCCACAGTCTATAAGCCCCCTTGGAGTGCCCAGCCTAGGAAGCTCCTTCTCCCCTTCTCTGCCCAGGGCCTAGCGTACAGGGCATATATTTTGAGTCAAGTTGTATTGAATTGAAACTACACAACAGCTGTTTTGTCATAAGCCCCCTTTTGTGAGGACATCCTGGTGTCTGAGGGAGTGGGTACAGGGGTTACATGCCCTGAGCAGTGGTTCAGAGAGCTGTGGGTCTGTGTGGGCTGTGTCTCCATGGCCACTCTGCCTGGCTGGGGCCTTGAAGCCCTGGCACCTGCAACAATTTGCTAGGGTGGTTGCAACTGATGCTAATGATTTCTAGAAACCTAGATCTTGTAGAAGGAGAGGAATTCAATGGGAAAGAGGCTCCACCTCCTGGTAATAATTCAAAACCAACATTTCTTCAGCGCTTTACAGTTTATAAGCTGTCAGCCTTTAAAATCTCATTTAGCTCTAAATCTTGATCTGGATGATAGTTACCTGAGTATATACATCTATGGAAAGAAAAACTATCAAGCTTACGGTTAAGTTTCAGGGCACTTTATTCTGTTAGTTTTATGGCAGTAAAAAACTCTAAATATATAAGAGTTTTATGGCAATAAAAAACTCTAAATATATAAGTGGATAAATAAATAACATCTCATTTCATCCTTGTAACCATCCTATGCAGTCAGCATCTTTGTTATCCACAAGTGAAAGAACTTGAGCGTGGATGACTCACTCTAGATCGAGGGCTGGTGTGCGGAATGACGGGGAAGCTGGAATTGACTGGCACGAATCCCTCTGGTCTGATTTGGATGCTGGGAAAGATACCGACATGACCAAGGCTTGGAAGGGCTGAGGAGGGAGCACTCTCGGTGCCAAGAAGCCCTGTGGGGGTCTTTGGGACTGAAATCTGTCTCCAGTAAGCCCTTTCTCTCTCTAATACCCAGGTTTGGCCTGGGAAGATATTTTTTCTGCGTACACATTTCTGTTTGGATAGAAACTCAGGATGGGCAAAATTCCAGGAGTCTCAGCATCTCACGAGTCCTCCAAGTTGCTCCCCACTGGTCTCTCAAAGCTCCCTCAGGAGTTTGTACAAAATGAATAATACAAAAGAAAATCAACCTGAGGTTGCCAAAAGGTTAGACATCACACCTTATTGTTCATTCAAAAGGGAGCAACAAACAAGCATCAGAATCTACCAGGTCCTTGGACTTCTGGAAGGGAATAGGGCTGGCTACCTCCTTCTCTGCTTAATGTGGGAAACAGACCCTTAAAGCAAACAAAGGCAATAGAATATGAGAAGTTGAAGAATATGCGAAGTGCTGTGGGAATCTTGAGCAGAAAGTGTCCAGTTCTGCCAGGGAGAGTGCAAGGGGTGTGGCTTGAGCTAGGCTCCTAAGTATAAATAAAAGTTTAGTGGCAGAAAGGAGGAAGGATGTGCATAATAAGCACATCCTTGCTTAGGCAGAGCATAAGCAAACACCCAGAGGTCAAAGAGTATCAGATGAGGTTGAGGAGAGAGGAGCTGGGGGGAGGGTGGACGGAAAGGAGGGTGTCAGTCAAGAAGGGCCCAGGAGTCTGGTTCCTCTGCCTCTATCTACGAGGACCCACTCAGGGTACCCCTGTGCCTCCCAGAGGCTGGAAAAGAAGTGCCTATGGTCTCAGTGGACCCTTAAAAGTGTCTGCAATCCAGATGTGGCAGGCTTCTGTTCTTGTCTTCATGCCAACAGCCAAGCCATGTCTTGCCACACACCCACGTGGAGCTACTAGTGCTGTTCATGCGGTTTATGGTGCTGCCTTGGATACTGGGGAACTTCTCCCTCTGGAGTCTGAAAAAATTAGTCCACTTCATTTCTCTCCAAGTTTCTAGCCTCATGATGGGATTGGATCTCTGTCGGGTAACAGCTTTCAGTGTGATGAATGGGCTCTTGGTTTCTGTCTGCATGTCTGGAAGGTCCAGGTTGCCAGCTGGGGCAACCGATCCACCTGGGGAAAATGGCGTTTGACAGACATGAGGGACGGAGACTGACCCATAGCTCCCCAGGGATTAGGATGCAGTTGGGGCTCTGACAACAAGAAAAAAGAAATTAACATCTTTTTGCTGAAACTAGATGCTCTTGTTTTCTCCTGGAGAAACAATATTCTCCAGGCTCTACAGACCAGGGATTTATTAAGATATCAGCAACTGACTGAAATAAATCACATTCATAGCTTTATGTTCTCACTCATGCTTCTCCACCCCCCTTCACCCAGCCTACCTCTCTCCCCACTTAACCTGATGCACACCAGGTAGGGCAGAGAAAACTCCAGAGCTCTATTCTGAAGATCAGAGTTCAAGTCTCCTGTCTGCCAAGTTTAGTATGAGGTCTTAGGCAAGACTCCCTGAGGAGCCTGTTTTCCTACCTGCAAAATGGATGTGAAAGCAGCCCCCCCCCCAGGGTTGATTGATATGTTATTCATCTAATTCATGTATGCCTCCGTGCCACACCCTGCGTGGTAAATCACACCAGGGTGCATCTTAGTTACCAGTATTAATCCAGGGATCTGACGCTCACAATGCTTGCGGGAGAAAACCACAGTCATGTTTAGGAGTAAGGGCTTTGGAGTTAAACCTGAGTCACTTACTAACTGACCAGCATGATACCCTTAAACTTTCTAGCATTGGTTTTTTCATCTGTAAAAAAAAGAAAATGGGATCAATAATAGTTATTTTGGCTGAGGTTTGCTTGAAGGAGGAGTTGGAATAATGTACCTAAAGTAGTTTACAGAACTGGCTGGTACATCGTAAGCACCCAACAAATGTTAACATGATGATGAGCATTATTTTAAGAGCATAAGATCTAGCGCAGCTGCCTAAAACCACTTTCCTTACCCGGAAGGAGATGAGAGTCTGCGAGCTGGGCGTTGAGCAGTGCGCCTTGGGTGCCACGTGGTGACATGAGTTTCTCTGTTTATCCCTTGAGGCTTCCTTTCAGCGTCTTGTTCCCCAGCAGCTGCTCTGTCAACAGTCCATATGCCGCCTCAGCTACGGAGCAGCTTTCAACATAAAGCTGCCAACCCTGTAGGAGAACTTTGACGAGGAGTCCAGGGGCACACGCGCACTGTCATCAATCACTCCGCCCCCCTCGCTTCCAGCCTCCGGAACCCCTCCTGGAAACGGAAGTGGGCAGGAGAGCTGCAAGCAGCTGGGCCTGGTTGCAGGCAGGGCGTGCACGTGGCAAGGAGGCCAGCTGGAGGAACAGGAGGGGACAGATGCCATGGGGGCCCGGATTTGTTCCTGCAGGAAGAATGCGAGGAGCTAATTGTCTCATCTCCCTGTTGTGATCTCTCCAAGGCCCTGCCATGCCGTGTGGAAAGGACTTCCCAGTGTGTGCGTGTTGGTGGGTGGCCCTGGGAAGGAAGAGGAGGCTGTCCTGGGCCCGGATTTCTTCTAAGCGTGTGCTGTAGAGCAAGTTCTAGTACTGGGCCCCCAGGCCTTGGAAATACCGCTTCAAAAAATTCAACCACAGCTCCACATCCCTTCAGCTTAGCTGACCTCCCCGCTCACTCGTCACCCTTGACATGAACACACACACACACCCCTCATACCCTGTCACTGGTCATTTACCCTGAGTGGTGATCTGGTTTCCAGTCCATTCTTTAACACACGAAAGTACTTGGGTCCTGGCCTACCTCTTTTCTACACTGGTTCTCAGTCTTTGCTGTCCTGGCCCCCCAGCTCTGTACCGTCCTATGTACTCAGCCTTCTGTGTCTGTCCATCATGGTCAGCACCATCCTTCAGGGGCCAGTTCAAAATCTGCCTCTTCCTTAGGCTTTCATTATATGTGTTTCCTGCCTTGCTACCTCTAATTTCAGACTGCCTGGTATTAAAAGAAAGTTAACTGACCTTCCTGCAGCTCCACAGCTTTTACAGATTTCCACCCACACGCTCCCATCTCCTCCTTCTCTGTGACAGCCCTGTGAAGTAGGCAAGAGGGTGCGTTTCCCTCCACCTCACAATGCAATCAGATGGTAGATGCAAAGAATATTTACAACCCACTACAACATGCTTTCTGCTTTGGGGGAGCCCTTGAAACATAGGAGACTAGAACTTCCTTATCTGCCAGCCCTTGCAGACATAATTCTGGAGTCCTGGCTGTTGACCACTGCTGGGGTCACCCTTTCCAGGCTCCTACCACGCATTAAGAGAATTCTGGCCTCATAATCTCACGTCCAAGGCACAGGTGAGTTTATCAGTAGGGATTGCATGTAAGAGAGACACAGTTATTGTGTGTTTGACCAAAGAGAAGGGGCTAATTTCTTTCTCACTTAAGTCTGTATGTCCACCTCATTGCTACAAGATGGTGCTTCTAGTCTCACATTCACATTCTAGGAAGAAAGGGGTGGGGGGAAGAAACAACAAGATGGAAGGGATAGCACCAACATCAGGAAAGCAAAACTTTCCTGCAATACCCAGCAGACTTCCTTACATTTCAGTGGCCAGAATGTGTCACATGACTATCCTCAGCTGCAAGGGAGCCTGGGAAATGTCATTGGTTAGTTGGACATATTGCCATGCCAAACAGTTTCAGAATTCTATTAACATAGAAAAAACGGAAATGACACAGATGTGTGATTGTGACTTAAGATGTGTCTTCCTCACTAGAGGGTAGGCTCCACGAGGTCAGGGAGCCTGTGTGTCTAGGCCCACAGTTGTGTTCCCAGAATCAAGTGTAGTGCCTGGCACACAGTGGGTGCTCCATAAATATGTGCTAATTGGTGGAATGACTGAAAGAAATGACTGCTGACGTCATCATTTCTAAAGCCTTTTAAGATCTAGATGGGCTCAAATGCCAAGCCCCAGGTTGACTCCTGTCAACCCTTCTATACATGCCACATTTGCCAGAGTTCAAAGGCCTCCTCCCCTCCAGGTTCTGACAGCATCCCCCTGTGTTCTTTGTGCGTTACCTGGATAACCTCCAATGCCCATTCTTAGGTCACAATAAATCAAATCTGCAGCAGCTCATTCTGGGTTACCTGGAATATAGGCTCCATATTTTAGTTCATAAATTAATAGCTGATTATATGTAATTACATATCATCTGTAATTACACAGACAGGATCAGGTGTGTCTGTGCATAACAGTTGACTGGAATTCAGGTTTTTAATGCAAGTATTTATTGCTAGATACATATCATTTTGAGGAAAGCCTGGTTTTATACCTCTTAAAAGAAAAGACACCTGCGTAGATAAGAAATACCATCTTCATAAAATACTGCAAATTTGATAAATGAGTAGAAGGATAAAATTTAGCCAGAAGTGCTCTATGATGAACAGGTTTCAAAATAGTTTCAAAAAATTTAATGACAAAAAGAATAGGGCATCACATCAGATGTAGAGATCCTTTTTAAAGGATTCAGTTTTAGATGAACTGTTTTTAGGAAAGAAAAAAAAAACAAACCCGCTTTAGTTTAATTAACCAGAACCTCCAGGAACTGGTTGTGTGAACTCTAGAAAGCTAGGACAGCCCGGGCCAGAAGAGGTTGGGGTTTGATGGCCTCTTGGTTCTGCAGTGGACTGCAGTGTCTCCAGGAACAGGGTCGGAGCTGGGGATTCTGTGTATTCTTCACAACACCTGGCAACGTTGTTAACTTGACCCATTAACAGCACTTCGTCACAATCCATTCAGGATTTCATTGATTCCTCAGACTCTTGCTCCTTTGAGATAGCGGAGGTGCAGCCTTATTAGCCTTAATTTAGGAAGCTCGGTTTCTTATCTATACAATAAGAACAAAAGCAACCATCCTGTCAGCCTTTTCAGTGCATAAGGATCCCATAAGAGGAAGAATGTGAAAACACAGTGTAGAAGGTAACACACTGTATCTGTGAGCAGGATTTTTAGGGTCAGTAATGATTTTCATGGGGAACATCCTCAGTAGGATTGTTTAGTTGGGCGATTACATTCTCAGTACTGAACATGGGACATCCAGTAGATATCAGTGGCATGCAGGTTTATATTCATTCAGGCTCAAATAAGAAAGGACCATTGTCCACTAACAGAGGCTATGTGACGCCCAGGAGTCTGGAAATCTGAGCTCTCATTCTGCATCTGACACTCTCTTGCTCTGTGACTTTGCACTAGTTGTTTCCATCCTGTAAACCTAAGTCTGCTCATCTGAACAATGGAACTAACTGAACTCTGAGGACTCTTCCAGCTCTACTTAGTACTTCTGATGCTGCAGAATCCAGAATCCCAGCACGGGGTGGGATTGGGGATGGTTCAGATGTACATTCACCCCGAGACACTCTGAGGCCTTTTTCCACTGCCCCTGCCCTGCCTATGTCAATGTTTCTCCAGTGGTTTTCTCTAGCATCTCAGCACTACTCCTCTGATTAAGAACCTTCCAGAGCCCCTGGGACAGAGCTGAAATGCCACCTTTGTCTCAAGCTGTGTGGGAAGGTTACTGCCCACAAACAGCATGACTGAGGGATGTTAAGGCGACATTCAGGACTTCATCAAAGCAGTTCCAAGAGTGTGCATGCAGGTGCTGGCTTGTTAAGAGAAATAATTTCTGTGTCTCCTCACTCTGACCACATTAGTCATTCAAGTGCTGAGGAACAATATAAATTCCTGTCATCCTGGTTTATGTGACCACTAAGATTTATTTCAAGTGACAGGCCATTAAGGTTTCTTCTCTTTATTTTTTTCTTGGATTCACTGAAAACTCATATTTCTGCTCCATGTTATGGACTGCTAACAGCTCTGTTTTTGGTCAGGGAGTTAGCAATAAATCTGAATTTAATAAACTGACAAAACGTCGCTATCCCAGAGACAGCGTGAGCCCCTATTCCTTGTCTCCCTTTATAAAATGCTACTGTATTGAGACATCTTCCACATAAAAGTCACATTTGCCATCTAAATATTCACCTCCCCCGACAGATGTTTTGCTGTCCCAAGGCTGATCACATAATTACAGGTTGTTAGCGTCAGAGGCCTAATAACAGTCAGGGCGGGTAGGGATCTGCCCGTCCCTAACTGTGTGACCTTGGCATGTCAGTAAATCTGAGTTTCCATCATGATCTTCATCCTGTCTACTTCTTGGGGTATTGAGAAGATTAGATTCAAAGGAGGGCAGGATGGGGACCACAAAACTCTATGCAGCTGGGGAGGATTGTAACTGCTTTGTTAGTTTTAAATTTTCAACTTGTTAGTGCTGGGAACATCTTAGTGTCTTCACTTTCCCCTAAAAAAATTGAGTTATCAGCAAACGGACATATACCCCCAGGGACCCAATTCCCTTTTCTGGTGTGCTTTCAGCTACACCACATTGTGCCTCCAAGTCCCTCCTGCTTGCTCTAGATGCAGGGTTTAGTGGAAGCATTCTCTGAAGTTTTCTGGGAAGCCTTAACCTGCTGCAGACTGCTTGGCCACAGGGAGGCTCTAAGAACTTTCCAGCTGGGGCTTGAGTCCTCACCACCCTGTCTTTGTCCACCCCCTATCCAGTCGTGAGTGCCTGAAATGCAGTTCTTCCATAGAGTAGGCATTTAAGAATGACTATTTGAGTGAATTTCAAATTAATCCATGGGGGCTGACGTTCTGGCTAAACTCCAGAGAGCATTCTGTGTGGCTGGGAGGCACCTGTCCTAAAATCCTAGCATCCCTTCCAGAAGCAGAAACACTATCCTAGGAGATGAAAGTCTAACCCCTTTCTTACTGGGGCTTTCACATATACTCTCAGAACTTGAACAACTCCACTTCCAAAATTGTGGAGCAGAAAAATAACTTTTAGAAGATAAGCATGCAAAAAAATGCTCAAGTTCTCTATAAACTTCTGTCTTCAAACCATCTATAAACTGCTGCCTTTGAGCCCTCTGTAAACTCCTGTCTGGATTTGTAAGTAACAACCATATAAGGATTCTCCAGTAAACGCTGGAGGCAGAAATGGTGAGACATTTCCAAGAGCCTGTTTCTGCGTAGTTGAGAGAAGCTTATAAAAGTTATACTGTGTGCTCTGTCACCCTTTTGATTGTTTTGTAACCTCAGCCGTAAACCCAGAACAATCCTTATTTACCAGCTCTTTCCCTGCATGTTTCTGTAGTCTCCAACCAAAATTTGATGCAAATGGTAGAACAATTAATTGTACTGGATACAATTAGAAAGTTCTAAAAATAGAGCTGTCTTTAAAAATAGAATAGGCTGGGGCTTCCGTGGTGGCGCAGTGGTTGAGGGTTCGCCTGCCGATGCAGGGGGTGCGGGTTCGTGCCCCGGTCCGGGAGGATCCCACGTGCCGCGGAGCTGCTGGGCCTGTGGGCCGTGGCCGCTGAGCTTGCGCGTCCGGAGCCTGTGCTCTGCAGCGGGGGAGGCCACGGCAGTGAGGGGCCCGCGTACCGCAAAAGAAAAAAAAAATAGAATAGGCTGCCCTGAGCAACAGTGAGTCTCCCAGCACTGGAGGTATGCAAGCAGAGACTAAAAGAGTATCTTCTGAATGATCTGAAAAGGAATTCTTGAAATCAGGTGGGGAGACAACCTTCAAGTCCCCCCAAATCAGAAATTCTGGGAATCGAAGACGTCCGTTCACTCAAAGCTCTTCGGAAGGTGTAGTCTGTGCCAGACTGTGTCCTGGGGAGAGATGAAGTAAACCCAGCCCCTGGGAACTCTGGGTGACATCCAAGATTTATAGGAAGACAGACAAGCAAGCAACTAACTCAAGTGCAAGGCAAGATGATGCCAAGTGTTAAAGGGAGGTGACCAACAGCCGGCAGAGGTGGCTGAGATGAAGAACCACCTGGGATTGGAGAAAGTTCCGCATAGCCTGCTTCCCTGGGCTGGAGGGCTCTAGCTGTGGGGAAACTGTCCACATATAATAATATATTTTATTGAGCACTTATTTGGTGCTGGGCACTTAACAAGATGTCAGTTAATCTGTTTAACAGTCCAATGAAGTAGGTACTATTGTTTTCCCCCATTTTATGTATGAGGATATGAAGAGTAGAGAGGTTAAGTGATGTGCTCAAGGTCACACACCCTAGGAAGAGGCCAGGCCCCAACATGAAGCCAGGTGTCTACTTCCAGACGTTGCTCTTAATGCTGTTCTGTTCCCTGGGCTAGTTCCCGTCATTCTCCAGGGTTCAGTGTCCCTATAAGAACAGTGAAGAGTTTGCACTAGGCCCTATGTCATGCCCAGTATCCTGGAAACACCAGGAATGACCTACATTCCCCTTCCAGGATGGGACTGGGAGGGAAGGAGGGCTTCTTTGGCCAGGTCAATGCTGCATCCAGTCTCTTAGGTACAAACTCCTGGGCCTTGAGCTCCATGGTAGCTCAGAGAGGCTCCTCACACATGGCTTCAGCTTCCTAAAACTGCCCATGAATCCGGAACAGAGAAGAGAGCCTTGCTCTATGAGAGTCAGGTACCACCAGGAATTGTCCATAAATTCCTCTGACTTCCAACTGGAATCAGGTCTGGTTTCCCAGAGCCAAGTCACAGCAGGAATGATAGCTTCACAAGCCCTGGGAGGGAAGGCCAAGCTGAGAGTGCCTGGTGCCTGTGGGAAAGAGGTTCCCACTAATGCAGGCAGGCACGGGGCCAGATGAGGAGCCGCAGGTGAGCTATGAGGCCACCGGGCAGCCCATGGCCCTGGGTCAGTGACTGAGCTGCAGCCTCAAAGGGAACAGAGGTTTATAATGTCAGTTTAGCTGAGCTGGAACTGTGTTTCCTAGAATTCACTCCTCTGTGTAGTTCCTGGTCCGCTTTGGTCACAGGAACATTTTCCCTGAGATTTGGAAAGTGGAAAGGAAGTAGCAGCCACATTCTTTCTTATGCTTAGAAGGGCAGGGCACAAGGCCTCACCCACCTTGTCGCTGTCCTGCGGGCTCACCTGGGTGGCATGGGACAGCATACAGATGCACAGTACAACCCTCCACACCTGCCAGTCCTGCCCATTTTAATTCCTGATTCCCTGGGCCAGCTGAGAGTTGTGCTCCACAGGGAGAAGCAAACCTTTTCCTGTAAGTCATCCCTGTCATCAAAGTCAGAGTCTTGAAGGAAGTGAGACACCAAGTGGATTCCAGCCCATTCCTGCAGGTTCCAGTTTGTCCTTGATTCCCTACTTCCTTCCCATCATTCCTTCCCAACTGTCTGCTCTGCTGACTTGAGGCTCCAGCACCAGACACAGAAGTTACAGCATCCCTTAAACTGACCAGTTCCCATGATTATGTAAGGTCAAATCCCTATAATTAATCCCTTATTGCATACATTTTGGAAGTGGCTCTGCTTCTCTGACTGAACCCCAAATGATATGCAGGGGGACAGGTAAGAGGAAAACAAGGCTGGGCCCTGGAGGGACTGAGGGAGGGACGGGCTTGATGCCAGGATCAGAGCAGAAGTCAGGTTCCCAGAAGCAGGGCATGGTTATGCCCCTGAGCTCCTGAGTGTGGGCTAACTGGCTACCTTGTAGAAATAGAGACCTCAGGACTTGAAGAAAACTGAGCCCACCAAGGAACAAGTGGCTTCAGTTGTGAGGAGGGCTGGACAAGCTGGGGTCACAGCAGGTCCTTATATGGCTTAGATACGGCCCTGTAACTGCTATAGATACACACGCACGTGCTCGTGCATAAATACTCAGCATGTATAGTCTTCCCTAGCAAAGCAATACTTTCAGAGCTTTCTTTTATTCCTCCCTCCCCTTTCCTTCCAGTCAATGCTGGAAACTTTAATGACATTTTTAAGCCCTAAAATATAATATATATCGAGACTGAGATTCTAGCGAGGCAGCCTCTGGATAAAAGACTCTCACTCCCTTTCCCTCTCGCTCCCTTTCTGGAGGAAGGCAACAGCAGGACAGTGAGGCGGGAGGAGACCAGACGGGGCATCTGAGGCCACCAGCTCACACGTAGAGGATGGCTTGTGCACCCGGAGGGGCCCAGCGTGTGTGGTCCTGGGAGGGCCAGCCGATCCTCCTGGCCTTAGAGGACCTGCAGGGGAGCAGGAAGCAGGATGACTACTCCTGGTCCCTGAAACTGAGGGGCTGCTCCAGGTCCTGGGGAGAGGTTTGCTCAGAAGCTCCCTCCTGCTCAGGATAAGCTACAATGCCTGGCCATTGTGTTCCCCACTGCTTAATGAGACCAGAACCGCCTAGGCCTTGCCAGCAGGGGAGAGATTCCAATGATTTTACCCAACAGTTGATCCAGCGAAATCATGAACAGGCTAAAGAAAAGAGTAACTATTTTAACCAGCATTCAGTAACCAGAACAAAGTAGACAAAGCAGAGCATGAAGAGCAGGGGCCCCACTGGAGCAGAATCGAGTGTGACAATTAAACAGCTGTAAGAACTCTTAAGGAGATCCAGTTAGAGAATAAAAAAAGACTGTCTCGGTCTAAAAGTATAGCTTTCTCATTGAAACTTTTAATACCTAAACTGAAAGAAAAGATAGTTTTTCTGAAAACAAAGTTAGTAGCCTGTACAAGAAGTATCTCACAACAGAGCAACAAATTCAAAAAGATGAAAACCCTGAAGGGAAAAGATATGACTCTTGGAGGACAGATACAGGAGACCTAACTGGCAAGTAAGGCAAGTTCCAGAAGGAGAGAAAGGTGTTTTTACCTAAAGAAAGATAAATTTCAAAATTAAAAGAGGTTTTCATGTCCCAGACACAATTTTTTCCAGTTTTATTAAAGTATAATTGACAAATAAAAATTATATATATATATATCTCTAAGGTGTACAGTGTGATGTTTTGATTTACATATACATTGTGAAGTGACTGCCACAATCAACCTAATGTATCCATCATCTCACATAGTTACAATTTTTTTGTAGTGAGAATACTTAAGATCTATGCTCTTAGCAAATTTCAGGCATACTATACGGTATTATTATCGATAGTTACCCCTCTGTATAGTAGATCTCTAGAACGTATTCATTCTGCATAACTGAAATTGTGTACCCTTTGACTAACATCTTCCATTTCCTCTACCCCCAGCCCCCAGACACAGTTGACTAAAGAAAGAAATAGACTTTGACATAGCTTGGTTTAAAAAAACCTGAGTTTCAGTTTCTCCACTGTTAACTACAGTCTTTTCCCTTGCAACTGACGGAAAGGAGAAATTAGATAAAAAAGGAAGGAGAACTAAAACCAGACTAGAATCAGATTTTTCAATCACAAATAACGAGCTAGAAGAATAACACCTACGTGGTAAATAAAGGTATTTGAAGCTATGCAAGAATTCTGAGGGTGTCACCTGTCTGAGGAACATACTTAAGAAACTGTGCTAACCAAATGGCAGCTCCAGGAGAAAGATAAAAAATAGAGGGAAAATGGTGGTGAGCAACACTGGTAACCATGCTTGTTCGTGGCTGCTATCGATTCAGCTAGGTTGTTAAATATTTTTAATACAACCTGTATATATGTATGAATGTATGTATAGGTAAATAAATAGCATGAGTGGAGGTTTTGATCAAAAGTTTTAAGTGAAGAATTTTAGAGCAGGTAAAGCTAAACCTAATAATAGCCTTGACTAAGTGTTTAAAAATCACTTGAGCAAAACCTAGAAATGAAAAATAAAGAGAAAGTTGCAAGTAGAGAAACAAAACCTTTCTAAATATTTCCTTTCATTTTGCTATTAGGAGTGAGGCATAGGTAAATAAAGCAATTTGGTGGAAGCAAGTTGATAATTACTATCATAGTCAGATATAAGAGGTAATACATGAAATGATGATTCTTGGGATGAAAAAAGTAACCACTTGCAGAATTGAAAAGCAGAGAAATGCTTCCAAATTAGCAAAAAGGAAAAAGGGAATGAATAAAAACTTGCTCCAGCAAGTTAATTAATTAATTAATTGGTTAAAGAAAAACAGAAAGCAGTAGCAAAGTAAAACACATAGAAAACATAAGATTACATGGAAGGGTATTTCTTATTACTCTAAATGTAAATAGGCTGAATTCCTCCATTAAAGTACAATTAAAAAACAAGAAACACACTTAAAGAGATAGGGAAAGAATTAAAATAAAGGGAAACCAGGCAAATTCAAACGAAATGAAAGCAAAAGTAGCAATATTTTATCACAAAAGTACATTTAAAGTCAAAACATTAAACAGGATAAAGTAACAAAACTTTCTGCCCTCCAAAATATTGCAGCTAAATATAAGGCAAAAACTAATAGAAATACAAGGAGAATTTGATTTTTAAAATGTAACTTTGGTGGGAGATTTTAATATGCCATTTTCAGAAATTGATACACTGGGAGTAAATGCAACAAAATACAACAATAAAAGACCTAGCAAACATGACTACAACCAACAATATATATCAGCAATTCAAATTATGCCATAGATAGAAAACTCATGCTTCTACAAATAGAAACAACACATTATCTCTTGAACACTGAAGTATTTCTAAAAATCAACCGTGTAGTTGACCAAAAAGAAAACCTTAATAAAATTCTAAGAGTAGAAATTTTATAAGCCACACTCTCTGACTGCACACCAATATAAAGATAATGAAAATTTCTTAACTACTTGGACATTGTAAAATGTCCTTCTAAACAATGACTGCATCAAAGAAAGTACGAATTATCTGGAAAGTAGTAAAAAATTACAGTATTTCACACCAAAACCTGTAAGACTCAGTTGAAGCTATATCCTGATGAAAATATATAGCCTTAAATATCTTTAAAAACCTTTTCTGAAATAATTTTAAACTTAAAAAAGTTTCACAAAGAGGAGAAAGAACATCCATAAACCCTTTATCCAGGTTCATCTATCATCACCATTTTTAATGTATCGTTCTCTCTCTCTCTCTCACACACACACGCCTACACACACACAATTTTTTTCTGGCACTCTTCACAGTAAGTTGCATACATCGGGGATATTTACCCTAAATGACCAATAAGAAATGATGCTTAATCTCAAAAATAGTCAAGAAAATGCAAAACAAAGCAATAACACTATGCCATTTTTTTACTGGTAAAACTGGAAAACATTTTAAATTAAAATGCCAACTTCTGGTGAAAATATGGGGAAATGGTCACATTTATACATTGATGGTGAGAATATGAATTACCACATCCCTCTCAGAAAATGATCTGCCAATATTTACTCATATTTAAAACATATCTGTATACTGACCCAGCAGAAAGTTTTCCTAAAGAAACACATAATATATACAAGGACGTTTTGTGCAGCATTATTTGTAGTGGGGGAAAAGTAAAAATAGGCAATCATTAAAAAGAATGAATGACTTCTGTATCCATTGACCTGAAGGGTTGACCAAGAGGTATTATAAAATTTAAAAAAAAGAATTTATAGAGAGATGTCTTTAATAAGGATCCAGTTTTATAAAAAGGAAACAACAAAAAATCCTATATATGGATATATGTTTTTTCACAGGGTTATATGAGAATAGAGAAATGTATGAAAGGATATATACCAGGTCATTTCCATTGGCTGCCTTAGGGAGGAGAGGGAATTCAGAAGATGCCATGAGAGAAGAGAGGAGATGGGGAAGAAAAAAGTCTGTAGCAGAATAGAGTCTGCCAATGTAATGATGTTGAATATACCTGTATGATTTTGTGTGTATTTGTGTTTATATGTTTTGCTCTTTTAGTGGATTAAGCTTATCAGAGATTTGTTTATTTTAGAAAAATCCGTTCTTAGATTTTGTTTCCTAACTAATTAATATCTACTTTTAACTCCATTATTTACCTCCTGCTATTATATTCAGTTTAATATTTTCTGTATCATTTTAAGAAGGTATAAAATTGCAATTTTCTCCATATCTGAAAATATTTATTTTTACAACTATACCTATTTAGAATATTTTATTTATTATTATTTCAATTAGAAATAGCACTGGAAGGAACATCTTTGAGTATTTCAGAGGAAGTATGTATGGTATACTTGCTGAGACCTGTTATACAACTTAATATTTCCAGTTTCTTCATGCATGAACATCTTGACGGAGTTTAATTCTTGGGTCACAGTATTTTTTCTTTCAAGCACTACATGTATTAGCTCATTGTCATCTAGGAAAGTGTTTCCCAAGTATTTTTGAAGGAACACTGGTTTTACATAACACTGGTTTTACATAAAACACTGGTTTTACATAAGCACTTTGGGGAAGTGCTTCATGTGTGGTACCATGAAACATGTTCTAGTTCAAATTCTAGTATTCGAACATTTGGCATGAATGCAAAAAAATCTGAGAACCACTGACCTGGGACTTTCATCTGGGAAATCCTCACGTTTTGGAGTGCATCACACTTCCCATCACCAGTCTCCTTTCATCTGTAACTGTGTCATTGTCAGAGTGTAATTAGATGAAAGGAAGGAGATTCTGAGGTCTGCCCTGGATGCCTTCTTTTTTTAAAAAAAAATATTTATTTATTTATTTATTTATTTATTTATTTTTGGCTGCGTTGGGTCTTTGTTGCTGCGTGCAGGCTTTCTCTAGTTGCAGCGAGCAGGGCTACTCTTCACTGAGGTGCGTGGACTTCTCATTGCGGTGGCTTCTCTTGTTGCAGAGCACGGGCTCTAAGCGCAGGGGCTTCAGTAGTTGTGTCTCACGGGCTCTAGAGTGCAGGCTCAGTAGTTGAGGCAAACGGGCTTAGTTGCTCCGCGGCATGTGGGATCTTCCTGGACCAGGGATCAAACTTGTAGGGAAACCCTGGTGAACTTCTTTTGGAAATTTCATTTCTCAGTCTGAGAGGTTCTACCCTGAGGAATAGTGTATACCTCAGAAACCACTGCAGTGTTTTTAGGAGAAATGACACCATAAATGCCTGGAGTATAACGCAATGAATGATAATTTGGTTTATATACCTCAATTTTCAATTCAAATGTATTTAAAGTTCCAAATATATCTCAAGTAAATATGCCAAACTCTACTAAAAGTTTGATCGCTTTTTAAATTGACACAGTTGGTCTTTTCTCTGGCGTTTCAAAAATAGGGCAAATGACAGTCAATGATGAACCTCACGTAAAACAGGAGAACTTTGTTATCCACATTTAATTTTTTGCAAAGCAAAGCAAATAACTTGATGCTTCTACCCAATTTTGTTAATAAAAAATTACTATCTTGATAGCAAGATTAAAATCCTTTCAAATAAAGTCAACATATATCCTAAAAGCAGATGAAAATTTTAAAGTTTTTTCCATTAAAAAAAAAGTCTAATTTCAGACCCAGCATTGCTGATTCAACCATCAGGACACACTAAAAAAATTTTCCCAATTTAGTTCATTAACTTCAAATAATTTTGACACAGCTCGAAAGACATCATCAACTTCAATGATGGTCTCCAAGGCTTTAATTTAAAAAGTAGCACATCTTATTCAAATGTATCTCTAACCATGCATTAGGAAATATACTCAATTCCTGTCCTCTGTGGATTCATCACAACTAAAAGCAAAATAATTTATGATCAGCTCTTTTGCAAAGCTTGAAGTTTGATATCTTCAACAATACATCAGTTTGATTCTTGACTATAGAACAGAATAGAAAAAATATCCCAGTATTTTATCTATGAATAATTCTTGGCAGTATCCCAAATGCGAAATTGAGGAGAGTGTCTTCATTAGAGGAATAGTTTTTTAAATTATTCTTTCTGATTAAATGAGCTATTTCATACAACAATTTCACTTTTGTGCATTCCTAATACAATATTATATGTTATAGGGAAATCCAATTTGTAGAAAAATTCACTACCTTTTTAATTATGTCAGTATGATTTTACTTGAGTGTTATTCAATTTGAGAGACTCTCAAGGCATACCTGCTCTTCATTTTTAAACTACTGATGCTAAGGAAGCTGGACTTCTCTTTTTCAATATATAAGAATCCATATGTATTAGTTATCTATTGCTGCATAACAAAACAAAAAAAACAATTCTAATTCTCTTGCACTTGTGCATCTTTTGGTCTTTTTGTTTATTGGCCTTAAGGACTTTTCTTTATGTTTAAAGTTTAATAGTTACGCTAGAATATGTCATAGAATTGATCCTTATGAGTAACTTTTCCCAGGTACCTAGTGGACCCTTTCAATATGTAGATCCTGATCTTCTTTCATTTCCAGAAAGTCTCCTTGAATTATCCTCTTCAGTGACTCCAATTATATATATTGTTTCTTCTTTGCCTTCCAGTCAACTACTTTCTCCCTAACCCTTTTTGCTTCTTTATCTTCTTTTCATTCTCTTATATGTTTTCCTGCCTTTCTTCAATTTCTCTAATTAAAATTTCATTTTAGTCTATTCTTTCTTGGGCACCTTGTAAAAGGGCACTTAATCTTTTTTTTTCCAATTTCTTTTTTTTAATTGAAGTATAGCTGATGTACAGTATTATACAAGTTACAGGTGTACAATATAGTGATTCACAATTTTTGAAAGTTACATTCCATTTATAGCTACTATAGAATATTGGCTATATTCCCTGCATTGTACAATATATCCATGTAGTTTATTTTATACATAGTAGTTTGTACCTCTTAATCCCCTATACCTGTGTTGCCCCTCCCCACTACTCTCTCCACACTGGTAACCACTAGTTTTTTCTCTATAACTGTGAGTCTGTTTCTTGTTTTGTTATATTCACTAGTTTGTTGTATTTTTAAGATTCCACATGCAAGTGATATCATACACTATTTGTCTTTCTCTGTCTGACTTATTTCACTTAACATAATGCCTCCAAGTCCATCCATGTTGTTACAAATGGCAAAATTTCCTTCTGTTTGTGGCTGAGTAGTATTCCATTATAGTAGTATAGTAGTATTCCAATATATATATTCCACAACCTCTTTATCCATTCGTCTGTTGATAGACACAGGTTGCTTTCATATCTTGGCCCCAAGTTCTCAAGGGGAATTATTTTTATCATCCCATATCTTCTATTCAGTGCATCTATAAAGGCATAATTAATCATTCTTGTAAATTCCTGGCAACTGATAAGTACTTCTGTTGGATGTGACAGTAGATCAAGCTAGATATTTAACTGAAGACCTTTCCAGGCATGACTTGACCTCTCATGTCTATAACTCATTCAGACATTTTTCTTACTTGCTGACTTGTTTTGTTATCTATCTCATATGTGTCTCCTGCCATCCTAGGAAGATAGTAAATTTCTTATTTTTTTAAAACAACTTTATTGGAGTATAATTGCTTTACAATGGTGTGTTAGTTTCTGCTGTATAATAAAGTGAATCAGCTATACATATACATAGATCCCCATTTTTCCTCCCTCTTGTGACTCCCTCCCACCCTCCCTATCCCACCCCTTTAGGTGGACACAAACCACTGAACTGATCTCCCTGTGCCATGCGGCTGCTTCCCACTAGCTATCTATTTTACATTTGGTAGTGTATATGTCCACGCAACTCTCTCACTTCGTCCCAGCTTACCATTCCCCCTCCCCATGTCCTCAAGTCTATTCTCTACATCTGCGTCTTTATTCCTGTCCTGCCCCTAGGTTCTTCAGAACCTTTTTTTTTTTTTTAGATTCCATATATACGTGTTAGCAAATGGTATTTGTTTTTCTCTTTCTGACTTATTCACTCTGTATGACAGTCTCTAGGTCCATCCACCTCACTACAAATAACTCAATTTTGTTTCTTTTTATGGCTGAGTAATATTCCATTGTATACATGTGCCACATCTGATGGACACTTAGGTTGTTTCCATGTCCTGGCTATTGTAAATAGTGCTGCAATGAACATTGTGGTACATATGATGCTTTTTGAACTATGGTTTTCTCAGGGTATATGCCCAGTAGTGGGATTGCTGGGTTGTATGGTAGTTCTATTTGTAGTTTTTTAAGGAACCTCCATACTGTTCTCCATAGTGGCTGTATCAATTTACATTCCCACCAACAGTGCAAGAGGGTTCCCTTTTCTCCACATCCTCTCCAGCATTTATTGTTTGTAGATTTTTTGTTAGTGGCCATTCTGACCAGTGTGAGGTGATACCTCATTGTAGTTTTGATTTGCATTTCTCTAATGCTTAGTGATGTTGAGCATCCTTTCATGTGTTTGTTGGCAATCTGTATATCTTCTTTGGAGAAATGTCTATTAAGGGCTTCTGCCCATTTTTGGATTGGGTTGTTTGTTTTTTAGATATTGAGCTGCCTGAGCTGCTTGTATATTTGGAGATTAACCCTTGGTCAGTTGCTTCGTTTGCATATATTTTCTCCCATTCTGAGGGTTGTCTTTTCACCTTGTGTATGGTTTCCTCTGCTGTGCAAAAGCTTTTAAGTTTCATTAGGTCCCATTTGTTTATTTTTGTTTTTATTTCCATTTCTCTAGGAGATGGGTCTAAAAGGATCTTGCTGTGATTTATGTCATAGAGTGTTCTGCCTATGTTTTCCTCTAAGAGTTTGATAGTGTCTGGCCTTACATTTAGGTCTTTAATCCATTTTGAGTTTATTTTTGTGTATGGTGTTAGGGAGTGTTCTAATTTCATTCTTTTACAAGTAGCTGTCCAGTTTTGCCAGCACCACTTATTGAAGAGGCTGTCTTTTCTCCATTGTATATTCTTGCCTCCTTTATCAAAGACAAGGTGACGTATGTGTGTGGGTTTATCTTTGGGCTTTCTATCCTGTTCCATTGATCTATATTTCTGTTTTTGTGCCAGTACCATACTGTCTTGATTACTGTAGCTTTGTAGTATAGTCTGAAGTCAGGGAGCCTGATTCCTCCAGCTCCGTTTCTCTTTCTCGGGATTGCTTTGGCTATTCTGGGTCTTTTGTATTTCCATATTTTTTGTTCTAGTTCTGTAAAAAATGCCATTGGTAGTTTGGTAGGGATTGCATTGAATCTGTAGATTGCTTTGGGTAGTATAATCATTTTCACAATGTTGATTCTTCCAATCCAAGAACATGGTATATCTCTCCATCTGTTTGTATCATCTTTAATTTCTTTCATCAGTGTCTTATGGTTTTCTGCATACAGGTCTTTTATCTCCTTAGGTAGGTTTATTCCTAGGTATTTTATTCTTTTTGTTGCAATGGTAAATGAGAGTGTTTCCTTAATTTCTGTTTCAGATTTTTCATCCTTAGTGTATAGGAATGCAAGAGATTTCTGTGCATTAATTTTGTATCCTGCTACTTTACCAAACTCATTGATTAGCTCTAGTAGTTTCCTGGTAACATCTTTAGGATTCTCTATGTATAGTATCATGTCATCTGCAAACAGTGACAGCTTTACTTCTTCTTTTCCGACTTGGATTCCTTTTATTTCCTTTTCTTCTCTGATTGCTGTGGCTAAAACTTCCAAAACTATGTTGAATAATATTGGTGAGAGTGGGCAACTTTGTCTTGTTCCTGATCTTAGTGAAAATGGTTTCAGTTTTTCACCATTGAGAATGATGCTGGCTGTGTGTTTGTCATATATGGCCTTTATTATGTTGAGGTAAGTTCCCTCTATGCAGGACACTTAATCTTGATTTCTGATATGATTTTGTCTTTGTTTACATTTCTTTTCTGTTTTCAACCAATTCTCTTTAATTCCTAGTTCAAGGGTGCCCTTTTTATGTCCATGAGTCAGTGCAGAATATCTTTAAAAGGTGGCTTTTATTTTTTGTGGTTAAGGAAGGAATTCGTGTCCTTCAGTTTTTTGGTTCTCTCTTATTTGCAAGACTCTAAAATGTTCCCTTTGCTTCTTTTCCCCATCACCACCATATCTGTAAAAACCATGTCTCCTGGCCTTTTCACATTCTCTTCCCTCAGAAGCAGTGCCTTTTGAAAACTGCTACCTCAAATAACATATGTTTTTATATTCCTTCCTTATAGCAGGTACTGTGGTATACCAGGACTCTTTTTCAGAATTTTCCCAACTCAGAGTAGACTTTGTCTTTCTAGGAGTGATTTTAGATCAAGCCTGGGCCTGACACTGTCTACCCTCTTCACTCTTCCATGTAGCATTTCCCCTACCACCCTTGGTCTTCGTGAATGCTAGTGGGCAAAGCATGAAAAATAACTTCCTGGCATTTCGAGTTTTTTGTCTACTTGGGAGTAAATCTGAAATTTGTGCATTCTCTTTCTTATGGTTATGCTGAAGACATGGATTTTGCAGTTGTATTTATCCTTCTTGTTGTTCTCTATTGTTTTTGAGAGATTCAGGTTTTTGTGGCCATCGTCTCAGCTACCCCTAGGGCTAATTTAAAAGGATTTCTTATATCTTTTATATGACCCTATAAACCATGAAGATTTCATTGAGCTTTACTTCTTGTAGTTTTCACTAAGAATATGTTAGCTATTTTTTGTTTTCCAGACATAAAATTATATGATAATATTTAATATGTTCTCAAACTACATGCCCCTCAGTCCGTAGATCCTAATATTATCCTCCCCCATGAGACATGCTTCACTCTCCCCACTCCTTATTTTCTGAGAATCACTATTCCAGCTATTATACTTAAATCTGTATAATGCAGAATCCGTAGGTGATATGTTACAGGGACCCTGGAGTAACCAACAGGGAAACTCCTCAGAATGACATGCCGTAGAACAAAAGGATTTCATAAACCTTCCTGATTTTCGGCAGGAAAAATAATAACACTCTATGAATGTGGGGAAAAGGATGCATCAGATCAAATCCACACCCACTCTTCCCAGACTCTTCCCAGCACCTGAGGGTATTAACATCAGGACATGACTGTTTACATATTGCTATGAGAGAAATAAAAGCAGAGAATTTTAAAAATTGAAAGTGGTAAGAAAATAATGAATATTTCACTTTGGATATATGTATGGAATAAGTAAAAAAAATGCCATGTGTATCTTTCATTGTTGTATACTATAACTTTACATCAGTGTATACACATTAATAACTGGTAGAAAGTCATTTTAGACTTAGCAAAAAATAGATTCATGAGCAGCTGTGCAAAATCCCAATTTTTTTTGATGGAGGAGCTTCTGGATCCAGTTCAGTCTTTGAGAATTTTCTCCATTTTTCAACCATCTATCTCTATACCTTTTCTGATGACCTCTTACCATGAAGGTTTTTTTTTTTTCAAACACTATAGAAGAGATCAAAAGGATTTTTGGAACATTGGGCTACAGGTTAAGCCTACAGACTATAAGTCAAAGTCCTATTATATAGCTGTTTCAGACCCACTTCATTTGGCTTGTACTTGTTCTCTTTACCCCAGAACCAAATATTATGAATCATACCTTTGACTCCTCTTCAACCAGACTTAGCAGTTAGCTGTTGGAATCGACAACTCGCAAATTAAAATCCCACTGACAAACACTGAGGTTTTGTTGGTGGTTGATAGTGTTGGTGGTGGTTGCTTTGATTTTGTTTTGGTTTCTCTTTGCCTCTGAAATTAAAAATTATGGTTATGGAACTGGACTTATGATCCTCAGGTATGAGGGTAGAAAAATAAGGCATCCACTGGGACATTGTTACTCTGTCTCCAGTCTCCTTGTTTGTATTTTAAACAAATAGCTCTTGTCTTTTGACACCCTAGCCCAGAGCAGCACTGAAGCATCCTTCCTGCATGACAGGTGTAATTTATCATCTGCCAGGGTCTGGTGCAAATTATTACTCACCAGCCCTAAATGAGACAGAGCAGACTGTTGAGGGAGGGGCAGCAGGGAATAATGAGAAAATAAAGCATTGGAAGGCAGGAGGCTGGATCATAGCCTCAGCTCTACCTCTGGCTCATTGTTTAACCTGGGGTAAGTCCCTGCCCTGCTCTTGAGCCTCAGATTTCCCATCTGAACTGGATTCCGTCTGGAGAGACTAGCAGCTCAGAAGAACGCAGCCCTCTTCTAAAAGAGACTTTGGTTAGAAATTGGCCTCATGGCCAAGAGCTGTGTAGGTCTTGTGGAGTAGTGCCTACACAAGCAGGAGAAAGGAGTGGTCCAAGAGAATGGAGGCCTGACCCCTCACCGCACAGCTTAGACAGGTGAGAGAGGATGAGAGAACACTCTCTATCACCTGGTTATCTAGCCCTTGCTGCATCATTCACGCCAAGGGGCCAACCAGACTCTCTTTGTATACCACCACCAATGATGAGTTCACTTCCTGTCAAAGTAACCCCTTTCCTTTTGCATTTTTAATGCAGTAGAGATGGAGAGAAGTGGGTACTTTCAGGAGATATTCACAGAATAAAAGTAACAGGAGGGAAGTGTCAGAGATGAAGCCTAGTTTTCTGACTTGTGAAAGCACATGGACGGGCCGTGCATTCACTTAGATAGGAACAGATTAAGGGTACGTAGAAGAAGATCATGAATTCGGTCTTGGACATGTGACCTTGAGAAGCCATTGAGACATCCAAGCAAAGGCAAGTGACCAGTCGGATATTCAGATCCAGAGCTCAAAGGAGACATCCAGACTGAAGACAAATAAATTACAGTTGTCTTCCTAAAGACTGATAGAGGTAGTCATTGAGGAAGACAGTATGGAATGAAAAGGAGAAAAGGGCCTTAGATAAGAACTTGAGGAATACCAATGTTGAAAGTGTGGATTCATGGGGAATTGATGGGCAACCAGAGAGGTGAGGGGAGAACCAGGAAGGTAGCACTTTGGAAATCACTAGAGGAGAGTTTCAAGAAAGACCAAGTTGTCAATGGTGTCAAGAACTGCTGAGAAGTCAAGTAAAATAAAGACTGAAAACAGCCATTGAATGCAGTGAAGTAGTGATGCTTGATGACTCTATTAAGAACAATTTTGGTAGACTTATGGGACCAGAAGTTAGGGTAGAGGGTTGAGGACTGAGTGGGAGGTGAGGGAATGAGGCAGCAAGTATAGACAAGTCTGAGAAGGCATTTAGCTGTGAAAGAAGAGGAGAGAGATGGGCAGTACTGGGGTGGGATGTGGAGCATTAGATGCTTTCTTAAATGGGAAAGGATTTATCATGGTTCCATATCAATGGGATGATCCAGTTGAAATAGAATGATTGACTGCATAGGAGAGAAAAGGTTACTGATAGTTCCTTAGAAGACAGGAGGGGATGGGATCCAAAGAACAGAGGGAGGGATTGCTTCATCAGTGTTTCAAAATTCTTACAGCTGGGTTTCTACCAGGGCTGTAAAGTAAATAACTGGTCTTTGGTTTTATTTTATTTGTAGTACTAGGTCAATTTTTTAAAATTACAATTTTACATGTGTATTGTCCTCTTTTTGCTCTCTTCACATCTCAAAAGTATTCAGTTCCTATGAAACATGTTTAAAATGAAATAAACATCTGCAAAAGTTATGATATCTAAAGAAATGTTATATTTATTCAGAGAAATGAAATTCAAATATCTTAGAGAAAATTCACAGAACTGTATTTTAGTATACTTTGTGAGAATATTCTCCAGTCTCATCTTCTAATTGACTGAAGGAAATCTAAATGGAAAATAAGACATCAATAATTTGTGTGATTATCACTTAGCCATCTTTTTCTTCAAAGAGGAACCATTGGGCCAACAGTGATCGAGACTGCTCTGATTCCTGGTCAACACCCATGTGGCTACCCCAACCATCTGACTCCCTGCAAAACCCCTGACTAGTAGTCTTTTATCCCTCACACACTGGCAGTTTGCGGAACCTCATATAGATTCAGAGCCATTCTCATCTCAACTCAAAAGAGAAAAAGTCTCCCTGTGGGAATCATCACTGAGAAGAATTACTGGCCTTTCAAGGTCAAGTACTGAAGTCACATGAAGTCACTGAGGACCTCTTTCTTTGCTACTGGGGACTGCGACCCATTTCTTCACAGCCCGTTCATTTAGAACTTCCTTCTCTATTCATATTTCCTGATACCCTTCATGCAACTCATAGAGAAAAAGGCCACAGGGGCAAGTGGATAATGCAGATGAACACAGCCCTTCACCAGAAAGTCTTAGATTCATAGATTCTAAGAAGATTCTAAGAAACCATGGGTTAGTGGGGATCATCTAGTCCAGTCTCTCACCCATGGGGGTTCCCTTTTCAGCTTCTCTAACAATGGCACCGTGGCCTCCATTTGAACCCCGCAAGTGATGGGGGATTCTACCTCATGAAGCTGATACAAGAGAGAATAGAACTAACACAACATTGTAAAGCAACTATACTCCAATAAAAATTTTAAAAACAAAAAATAAAAGACCTATATCAAGTAAAAAAGAAAGAGAGATAGGACACTCTCTTTGAGTTTCTAAAGGGTTCTCCTTAGAAAGAGGGACCTGACCTCCAGGAACCTAGGATAGAACCTCAAAAAAAGCAGATTTCAACTTCATACGAGGCAGAAGACCTTGAGAGAAAGACCTGTCCAAACTGAGTTCATGGTTTCATCCTCAGTTGTTCTCTCTCCTTCCTTCTGATACAGAGGGTCCTCCTGCCTAACCACTTACAATCCACTATTTTTGTTGGGAAAGACTTCCTGGTATGGAGCCACAAGTCTTCAGGGAGCTTCTTCTGGTTTGTCCTTTTTTATGCTCATGGAGAAATAGTGGCCATCCCATTCTTTTAATAAGAAGAAACCTTCAGAATTTGCTAATGGGGTCATGTCTTTCTTTAAACCAGATTAACAAGCAAAGGGAGTCCCACATCCACCCAGCAGACTAAAGAGAGAAAGAATCCTTAGGCAAGAGCCCTCCCCTGACAGTGATGGGTTAAAAGCAGAGGATGCTGGTAACCGGGGCTGCCTCTCAGCTCTGCCAGCAGTCATGGCTTAGCCTCCATCAACAGGGCCCCCACCCATCCAAGCAGAGGCACACAGCTTGATTGCAGGGGTCATGGTTATGTTTATATAAATGGATCAGACATCACCTAAAGTCCTGAAACTTGCTTTTTTTTTTTTTAATTTTATTGAAGTAAAGTTGATTTGCAATGTTGTGTTAATTTCTGCTGTACAGCAAAGTAATTCAGTTATACATATGTATATATTCTTTTTCATATTCTTTTCCATTATGGTTTATCACAGCATATTAAATATAGTTCCCTGTGCTATATAGTAAGACCTTGTTATTTATCCATCCTATATATAATAGTTTGCATCTGCTAATCCCACACTCCCAATCCTTCCCTCCCTTACCCTCCTCCCCCTGGGCAACCATAAATCTGTTCTCTGTGTCTGTGAGTCTGATTCTGTTTCATAGATATGTTCGTGCAACTTACTTTTTAAAGTAATGGTTACTTTATTCATTTTTTATTATTATGAACATCTTTATCTGTACATATAGGCCTATCTCATTCATTTTACAGGCTGAGTAGTAGTCTATTAAGTGGATACACATAATTTATTTACATAATCTGCTTTTATTGGACATCTGAGATATTTCCAAGTCCTTCCAAAACTACAGTGACAATTCTATGCATACATACATTTGTGTGCACTTCTGTTAGCATTCTCTAAAATATGTGAATATCTTTTCCTTCACTTTTTACTACAATAAACAGTTAGAACCTTTTTGCATACATCTCTGGGCACAAGTGTAGTATTTCTAAGAATATATCCTCCAAAGCAGAATTTGGATCAGAGAATTCCGAATATTCAGAGGGGATGAATATTTTTAAAATTTACTGCCAAATTGTCCTCCTAAAGATCTTACCAATTTATATACTTTCACCAGTAAGAGTATGAAAGTGTCTGCATCCCTCATATATACTACAACTCTGGTTATTTTAAACTTTTTAATTTTTGCTGATTTGTTAGGTAGAAAGGTGACTTTTTAAAAAAAGAATTGCATTTCCCTGGTCATTGGTGAGGTTGAGCATTTTTTAATATCTTTGTTGATATTTTTACTTCTTCTTCAGTGATTTGCCTGTTCAGAGACTTAGCTGGTTTTTCTTTGTCTTTTGTAATATTGATTTACAGGAGTTCTTTAAACAATTAATGCTTTCTTAATACTTTATCTGTTTTATATGCTATAAAAATTTTCTCCTGGTCTGTCACTTATCTTTTAATTTTGCTTATCTTTGCCCATTTTTCTGTTGACTTATTTAGATTTTCCCATTGATTTGTAAAGACTTTTTCTATCCTAAGGATATCCATCTTTGTTGTAAATCTTGCGAATATGTTTTTCTTTTCTGTTTTAGACTTTCTTGAGTGGAGGAGATGTTTTATGTTTGTTTTGGCACATATACCTTTGTATATCATAAGTCTTTAGAAAGGTTTTCCCTACCCTGAGATGCGATATTCACCAATATCTTCTTTAGGTTTTCCTAGCTGTGATTCTTTAATCCATCTGGAATTGATTTTTTTGTGCGGTATGCCGTAGGAATCTCGTTTTTTTCTTCCAAAATAGTTGGTCAGATTTCCCAATATCTTTCATCAAATTAGTCATCCTTTCCTCTCTGGTTTGTAATCCCAACTTAGTCATATATTTTTTATTTGGACTTGAAAGAGGTAGACATTTTTATTATCAGCAATCTTGACTTCATTTACAAGGGAGAGATGAATTATTTGTTTTGCATGGGAAAGGAGAGTGTGGTGGCGGATAAAATCAGGAGAAGGCAGTTAAGATAGTAATGGAATTTATTGTGAAAAAGGAAAGTCTGAGGAAAAAATGGGGAAAGAGAAAACTACTGAGTCATTAGAAGGAATGTGTTATCAAAACAACAGTGGCCACAGGGAAGGAATATTCGTGAGCGTCTCACAAAGGGAAGGATGCAAGCAGAACTGAGTTGGTTGTCCAGGGCTCCCAGCTGAAGGCAAAGGTCGCAAGTCAGCTCCCCTTGCCACATGACCTAAGTGGCTCTCACTAGGCCTGGCACAGAGTGCGTGTTAAGTCAGGGCTGTTAATTAATTAACAACTATGAAGAACTGGCATTGGGGCTGTATATTTAACATATATGTGAAGCTTATCCTGTAACATTTACGTTATGTGTAAAATACGTATAAAGCTTTACTTTAAAGCTGAAAGCTATTTAAACTTTAAAGTAATACCTGTCCGTCATTAAAGCGAGCGAGAGAGAAAATAGAGGACAGAATAATGCTAGGGTTAGGATTAGCTTTTTTGAGCACCTACTAGGGTCCAGAATGTTATTAGCTGCTTTACATATATTTTATTTCATAAAGAAGAAAATTAGAACTCCTGTAATCCCACCGCTTGAGATTAACCACCATTAACACTCTGCTGTATTTCCGTCCAGTCTGGTTCTTCTCATAAATGTTTTATAACAATATCTAACATTTATTGAGCTGTTACATGCCAGAACTAATAAAAAACGCTTTACTAAACTTCATAACAATCCTAAGAGATAGGCACTATTATTATTTTAATTTTATAGATAAGGAAATGGGGACTAGTGAGGTTAAATAATGGACCCTGGTTCTGTATAACCAGTTTTGTAGATTACTTTTTATCGCTTACGCTTATATCAGGAATGTTTTCCCACATTATAAACTATCCCGCAGAAGAGATCACTTAATAGCTACATAATATTTCTGTTCAAGCGTTAGTGATTTTTTAATAGAATAAATACTGCTGGTGGTGCTCATTTTGAAATGTATAGAAATATTGGATCACTATGTTGTGTGCCAGGAACTAACACAGTGTCGTAGGTCAATTATACTTCAAAAACAAACAAACTCAGAAAAAGAGATCAGATCTGTAGTTACCAGAGGCTGGGGTGGGGAGGGGAGAAATTGGATGAAGATGGTCAAAAGGTACAAACTTCCAGTAATAAGATAAATAAGTGCTATGGATATAATGTACGACATGATTAATATAATTAGCACGTTGTATGTTGTATATGCAAAATTATAAGAAAGTAAATCCTAAGAGTTTTCATCACCAGGAAAAAAATTTTTTTTCCTTTTTTAAAATTTTATATCTCTAAGAGATGATGGATGTTCACTGAACTTGTGGTAATTCTTTCAGGATGTATGTAAGTCAAATTATCATGCTATACACCTTAAACTTGGACAGTGCTGTATGTCAGTTATATCTCAATAACACGGGAAGAAAATAAATTAAAAGTAAAATAAAATAAAAGAATAAATACTGCTGTTAGGAACAGCCTTGTACTTAAAACTTTGCGTGTATCTGAGCACTCAGATTAAAAAAATAATAAGTGGAATTACTGAGTCAACTTTTTTTCAGGCTCTTTCTACATATTGTCAAATTGCCTTCCAGAAAGCTTCAACCATTTTACACTCCACCAGCAATAAATGAAAGTACCCATTTAATGCCCTAGCCAACACTAAGTATTTTTAATTTTAAATTCTAACCAATTTAAATGGGTAAGCAATTATAAATCATCATTTCAGTTTTTTTATCATAAAGGAGAAGCAAAACAGGATTTTATTTCTTTCAAAATTTTAATTAAGCCTCTCTCATATGCCAGGCACTCTTCTGGGGGCTAAGGATGGGACAGTGAACAGGACAAACCCTACCCCTGCCTTCGTGGGACTCAAACCTAACATAGAGGTACATTCAACAGGTAATGAACAGATTCCAGGTGTTAGCTCTATAATAAGTACTTAGAAGCACTTAGTGTTCACCGGCCCCTTCTAAAGTAAAGCACTAAGAACTCATTTGATCCTCACAACAATTCTTATGGATAGGTACTATTATTACCCCCATCTTACAGGTGAGGAAACTGAATCACCAAGAGGTCAAGTAACTTGCCCAAGGTCAGACAACAAGTAGCAAAAGCGAGATTCAGACCCAGGCAACCCAGATTCAGTGGCCTTTACCTCTGCTATCCCTCTATTGAAGGACAGAGTATAGGGCATGCTGAGACACTGAAGAGTAGAAAGAAGATAAACGAAAATAGAAAAATTAAAACAAAGTGGATTCAAATAAACAGTAAAAGGATCAGAAATGGAAGTCCATTTGGGTCAGAAATATTACTGTGAGGTACTTAACTGTGTCTTTGCCCTCCTTTGTTCAGAGGAGTAGGTGAGAATGACACGTGGCAGAAACCTGCAGGTCCTACACACATGGGACAATAAACCTGGAACAGTCCAAAGACAGAGGAAAGGAATGGTCTAAATTCTCCTGCTATGAGGCAGCAGAGGAGGGAAGAAGGGTGCAGCCCCTGCCTTCCTAGACCTTCAGGAATGGGAAAGATAAAGGGCTCAATCCCAGCAGCATTCAAAACTGAACAGATGAGGAGAAAATAGAAACTTGTACATTTCCTGGGCTTCTGGCTAAGTGATCTCCCAGCTTGGCCTGAGGCTACCACCCCCACTGGCAGGACCTGCGGTTTTGCAGACCTTGGGGTGACGCTGCTGTGGGCTGCAGCGCCATCTAGCAGATGTGACGGTGAAATGGCACCCGAACCAACTCGGCCATTCTGAAGTCCTTAGAAAGACAAGTACTGTACCCCACTGTGCTAAGTGCTGAGGTTGCCACGATGAATAAACAAGCCTCTGTCCTTGAGAAGGTCACTGTTCATCTGAGGAGACCATCGCAGGTTCTAGAGCAGAGATTTATGCAAGTGTTTAGGGAACAGGGGCTAAGGAGGCTGACCTTCCCTGCGGTTCAGGGAAGGCTACACAGAAGAAGCAATAATTCAAACCAGGTCTCAAAAGATGAGGAATTATTTGTCAAGCAGTAGACAATAGAAGGAACTTACAGGCAATGGGACCAGAAGTTCAAAGGCCCAGAGATGTGGAAGAGTTCAATGCATTCGGGAAAGGTTGGAATATTCAAACCACAAGCCACTGGCAACCTTTCAGACCAGCTAGTTCCATGTTTAATGGATGAAGTTACGAAGATTCAGGCAAGGAGGGGACCTCATGCAGATTCACACCCAAGTTAGGAGTGTCCACACTGGAACCCATGTCTCCTGGCCACAGGAGATCAAGGCCTGCTACCAGCTCTCTGGAGAAGTCGTGGCCACCTGGCGGGGCCCAGCAGTAAGGCTGGGCACATGGAAATTTGACCTTGAACTCAAGAAGAACTGCTTGCATTCAGAACCTACCTCTACCCCTAGCTAGGTGAGGTTTTCAAGTTACTTATTCTTTTCAAGCCTCAGTTTTCTTATCTGTCAGATGGGAACCATCATAGTCCTCACTTCATATGGCTGTTGTGAGACTAGAAAGAGTTAATCCATGTTAAGTGCTTGACACGATGCCCAGTATATGCTGAATGCTTGGGGATCAGATATTAAGCCTGCAATTTTAATATTGTCACTTTTTATTGCAGTATTATGATATTTTTCTTATTTGAAAGCATTTATTATTATTAATTGATTGTTTACTATTTATTATTTTTACTGTTTCTTATTATGTACTAAGAACTTACTGAAGGAACTGGGGCTATTCTGTCTGAATAAGGATAAACACAGAAGCCACAGTCCTGTTTTCAAAACTTGAAGGGTTGTGCTAGAACAGAAGGAGTGGAAATCATCTGAGGGGCCCCGGGGGCCCAAGCCAGGCACCGCGGTTGAGAGCTGCAGGAAGGCAGATTTTAGTGTAGTGTAAAGAGCTTTCCTACCCTTCAAGTGGCCCTGGGCGGAAGTTATTTACTTGTTGTTGGAAATGTTCAGTGTGAGACCAGATGACTATTGATCGCTGCCACACCCCACCTTGCATGGGGCAGGAAGTCATCTAGCCCATTTCACTATCTGATGCCTTAAATATCTAATTGAGCTCTGCTTTCTAGGGGAATATGATTTGGTAGGTCATCTGGGAAGACAGCTGTCTATGTTTATAAATTTCAAAGTCATGAGCAATGCTCAAAGAAGTCAGGATCCAAAATGTATAACCCTGTTTTTCAGAGTAATTCATTAGATTTAAGCTAAATGTGAGGAAAGGCTGAGATGCCCATGTCAGCCTGGAGACAGGGGGAATGGTCCAGAGAAACTGAAGACAACTCAGCCTTACTCCCCAAGTGCTGCCTGGAGAATGTGTCTTCATTCTGAGGAGATGGGAAGGGCTCTTACGATCCTGACAGCCATAGAGGGTGCAGAGGTATCGCCTCAAATCATTAAATAACAGAACACATCAAATGCTCCCTATTCAAACATTTATGCAGGGTCTGCTACGTGCGAGCACTTGGAATATAAAAGTGAATCCAGAAACCAGAGTCTAGATGAGGCCAGGAGGGGTACAGTCTAGGAAGGTAATAAGACCTGGGCACAGAATAATTTCAGTCCACAATGGAAAGGACTAGTGTTAATAGACGGGCCCTTGGGGTCACATGACTCTCACAGGAGGCAGCAGTGGAGGAAGTGATATTTGAGCTACGCCTAGAATAACACGTAGTATTTGAACCCAAAATGATGAGAGGGAAGAGCTTCTCAGAGGTAACAGCAATGTAGGCAACAGCGTGGGGGGCCTAAAAGCACGGCTTAGGGGTGGATAGAGCCCCACTGTGGCTGGAGTTTAGGGAGTGTAAGGGGTAGTGCAGGATATAAGATCAGAGAAGGCATCATATAGCAATTCACCTCCCTGGTGTGTACCCAAGAGAACTGAAAACATGCCTCCACGTAAAAAAACATGTACACTAATGCTCATAGCAGTATTACTCAATAACAGCTGAAAAATGGAAACAACCCAAATACAATGTAGTGTATCTACACAATGCAATGTTATTCAGCAAAAAAAAACCCAAAAAAAGGAATGAAATAGTGATACATGCTACAGCATGGATGAAACTTGGAAATGTGCTAAATGAAAGAAGCCAGGCACAAAAAAACACCTGTCATATGGTTCCATTTACATGAAAGGCCCAGAGTAGGGGAACCTATAGAGATAGAAAGATTGGTGATGGCCTAGGGCCGGGGGCGGTTAGGAGTTGATGGCCAAAGGGCATGGGGTTTCTTCTGGGGATGATAAAAATGTTCTAAAGTTGGTTATGGTGATGGTTGTACAACTCCATGAATATACTAAAACCCATTGAATTGTACCCTTTAAATGGGTGAATCGTGTGGTATGTGAACTGTATCTTAGTACAGCTATAACAAGCAAGCAAACCAAATGGTCCTTCCCAGAGTCAGCATGAGAATCAGTGGGAGAGACCACAGAAAACACCTAATCGACCTCCCCCAGTGGTACAGAAGGGGACATTAAGGCCCAGAGAAGGGAAGGATTCACCCAGGGTCTCGCAGTGAGTCAGCGACAGAGCTGGAACTAGACCGCACGGCTCTGCTGCCTGACTCAGGGTCCCTGCTATGCCCAGCGCTACTCTCCTTACTTTTCCACTCCTAGAAATGCAACCCTCAAGCAGAATTCACAGCCACAGCTGCCTGACAGTCTACCTGGAGAAACAGGGAAAGGGCAGCAGAGTCATAAGATTTGCTTCCTAACTCAGGGTTGGAAGAAAGGCCATAGATGAGGTTGATATCCCCTTTGTAATCATCTCACCAGATGGTCATCCAGCAACCTTTGAACATCCTGGGTGACAGGATGACAGATTGATACCTCCAAAATATCCTCCTTCCATCTTTAAACAGCTTTGTGGTAAATAGAATTCCATCTCCCTTTACTCCGTGTATAGGGAGGTCTAAGGGGTATACTTTAGCCAGACTTCTGTGGGAGGCCTTAAAATGAACTGCAATTGTGTTTGCATCTCTTTCCCTCACTTGGTCAGGTATTTCTAAGGGCAGGGGCTGGGTCTGAGTTTATATCCCAATGTCCCAAAATAGAGCCAGCACAGGGAAGGCAGTTCTGAATGTTTGGTGAAAGAATGAGTGAACCAAAAAGAGAAACCATAGGGTTTGATGCTCTCTAACCAAGCCCTTCCCCTGGAGAGTTTCTCTTTCCTTGGTTTCAGCGACATGACCCAATCCTGACGCTCCATGCATTTGGGGGCCCCTCCACTGCCTTCAACACTGTCTTCTGCTCATGAATGATAGCATTTTTCAAAGGGTACACTTCAGATTTTCTGGCTCTTCCCACTGTTAGAGAATTCCTCTACTCTCTCAGCTCACTCCAGGATGCTCAGCCAGACTCACCACTTGGGTGAACTTGGGTGGCCACCAGACATCCCCGCTGAATGACCCTCATCACCACAGATGTCCAAACTGATTCATCATACCTTTGCCAAGAGACATACCCTCCCAAAGTTTTCCTGCCTCTTATTAGTACCAAATACAGCAGAAAAATATTTCCTTACACTAGCAAGTACATTTGCATTCTCATTTTTTTAATGCACAGCGTTTCTCCCATTCAAACAAAATCAGGAGGCTGAGACGTTCAGGACTTACCGCCTCAGAACAAATCCCGCATAGCTGAAATGTAAAGGGAAAGCAAAGAATCAAATTCTTGGCTTTTGAAGTTCATAGCAAGAAGCGTCTTAAAAGCCAAGATTCTGGTTTGGAAGAGCCAGGCTTTTTCAGATAGACTAGAGCTCTGTCTTCTAGAAGCATGATTTGGAGCATAAAAAGCAGAGTTTAAGGAACTGGGACTTTAAATTCCAGCCATTCATGGCTTTTCCTACTCCCTTTAAATATCAGCTGAGCTACTCTCACACCTTCACTCCCTCTCAACTGCACTGCTCCAAGCTGAGCCCTCCCACCTCCAGGCCTGGGATGTTGTAACTGCTCCTTACCGAGTGCAATGGCTCTACCCCATGCTCCCCCATCCACCTTACACAGTCTACTGCAGTGGTCCTTACACATCCTACCTCAGACCCTTCCAATGTCTCCTCTTTGCCCTCTAGAAACAATTTACATCAATTCAATAAATACTTACTGAACAGGATAAGTATTCTTATCAATCTAGCAGAGATTGGGGTTAGTCAATTAAAACCCCTGGACCAAATCAGGCCCACCAACTGGTTTTGTAAATAAAATTTTATTGGAACACAGCCCCACTCACTCATTTACATATTGTCTACCGCAGCTTTTGTGCTAAGAAGGCAGAGTCAAGTAGCTGTAACAGAGGGAGTATGGCCCAAAACACCTCAAATATTCACTACCAGGCCCTTTACAGAAAATGTTTACTGACCCATGTGCTAGATGCTGAGGATTCCACAGTGGATGAAATACACATGGTCCCCTGCTGCTTATAGATGAGGGTGTTCCACCCCAGGCCCTTGCCTACCACTTCTGCCCTGTCTCCCACCGCCCTCTATCCAAGTCCTCTGAGAGTACACCGGTTCCTAGATTTTGGAATTCACAGATCAATAAAAACAATTTTTTTAATCACAGAGAATTAACATAGGATTATCAGATAGGTACATTTTTTAAAACCAACTACCATCTAATATCACCATCATTTTATAAGGAAAAAAACATTTTAACGTTAAAAAGCAGCAAGGATATCTCTAAAAATAAAGAAGAATTCCAGAAGCTACCTTAGTTTTACAAAAGTCATTCTGTGGACTTTATTTTCCCCATTGCTATGAACGATGACCCTTCTTCACTAATCATCACAGGTCTGTGGGCAGTCACATGGGACCTTTGATCTAGTCTAGGCAAACTGGTTTACTTTGTATTACCCAAATTTGCTATGGCTCCTCCCATGCAATTTTGCATCGGGAAAGCTCTTCCTCCTATTCTTCTGCTCATTGTTCAAAGCCCAGCTCATTAGCAGCAGAAGCTTAAGCTTCCCTCCAGCAGCAATCTAAAGACCCAGCTGCTCCAAGTTGCACGCAGGCTGTCGGCCACGGAGCAGGGTGACGGGAGGGCCTCCTGGAGTGTGGCCCTTCCACTGGCACAAGCAGGTGAAGCCCTTTGACACAAGCATGCTGACAGCTCCACAGTGAAGGCTCGCAAATGCCCGAGAGGTGAACACCAGCTTCCGGACGAGTCTCTCACGAGGGCCCCAGGCAGCGGCCAGCTCCCAATCAGCAGGTGGTGGCAGCAGACACTGAGAGAGGTCGTCTTACTGGCAGGCAGCCCCAGGATACTGGGTACTCACTGCTCACGTGAAGCTTCTGGAATCCCCTTATACAATCCTGAGAGCTGTGGAAAAACAAATTATGGCTCTGTGATGAAGATAATCCCAGCAAGGCCTGGTGCCAAGCATGCTTCTCTGCCTGACTTTCCTTCAGGGACAAACATGCTCCAGGCTCCCCTGCTGACCCAGCACCTCCTCCCTCCCCTGATGTGTCTGTGTGTGATCACTTGCAAACCCTCCACCGTGGGTGAGATATGAACAGTAAGCACCCCATCTCTTTTTACCAGCGGGAGTGGGGCTGCATTTCTCTAACTGCCCTCCACATTAGGGTGAGAGGTCTCCTTGTCCTTCTGAGACGGTTTATAGCCAAGTTGTTTTGCTTCTCAGTCATTTAATCCCTGTTGACTGTCTCAGTCATTTGAGACAAACAGAGAAAAAAAAGGTTAAATTTCCAAGGGGAAATTAGAGACCCTGAGGCAAAACTGGAAAGAAGTCTTGGGATCACCTGCCTCAAACACCTCCCACTACAAAGAAGGAAACTGAGGCCCAGACAGGGAAGAGAATTGCTCAAGACCTCACAGGGAGAGCTGGAACTAGAAATAAAACCTCCTTGGTTAGCCCATCTTCAACTAGACGCTGAAATGTCTAGATTGTCATTCCGTATAATCCAGAATTAAGGTAGTATTCCTTCTAGAAAACAGGAGAATGTGTACCAGCTCAGATTAGGACGTGGTAAGGAAAGGGGAGTCTGGGTGAAGAGGGAGAACGTCCCAGGCAGCACAAAATGACATGTCAGACACTCACCCTTCGTAGTAGCATTTCTGCTAAAGGCTGGAGGAACAGGGTCCCCAAATTTTAAGTAAAGACACCACAAAATTTGTTCTCTTAAGACCTTCATATTCAGCCCAGATGGGGAAGCCGAGGTCCGAAGAAGGGGGCAGGAATCAAGTGAAGGTCATGCACCGTCAGGTGGAGGGTGGAGTTAGGAGGGTGGCCTCAGAGGGTCTGGTCCAGCTCTCTCCTCAGCAGTTGCTCAGACTATCAGCCATCCCTGTCCTGGGGCTACCGGCCAGTCCTGAACTTGGGACTTCATCTCAGCTTTCCCTACAGAGAGTCAGCTGTTCTTTCGGACCAGTTGGTGCCAGGCTGATATTGCATTCCTCTCCTTGGCCCCCGAGCCAGGGACACGCTTTCCTGCAGCCCGATGCCATCCCCCATGGCGTGATTTCTGTATGGTGGCCCAGGGAACAGCTGGTTGGAGGGTGGCAGGCTGAGGCTCTGAGTCAGGCCTGGCTAGCTCTATGAAGATCACCTGCCCACCAGGAGGGCTTGGGTTTTACTGCCTTCTGGCCATGTGTCACAGCAAGACATGCTAAACTCTCCCTGTGACTTGAGGACATGGCTTGGGCTGTCTGGGGCAGGTGGGGCAAGGTCACTGAAAGCAATCCAGGCAGCACCCCTTTCCTGGGGGTGTTGTCAGGCAATGCAGCAAGGAGGCACTGGTCCTGGCGCCTGCCCTCATGCAAGGGAAACTGTCTTGACCTCAGAACCCCCATTCCAGACCCATGTCCAGCATTGCTGGACCGGTCTAGGAAACCAGCAGACCAGCTCGGCAAAAGGTAGAGCGGAGAGAGGTTCCTTTCCCTAAAGAAAGAGTCCAGAGCATCAGAAAGTAGCACCCTGGCCCATGGCCCAGATCCCCCAGCTTCTGTAGGCCAAAGGACCTCAAAGATCTTCTAGCCCAAGTCCTTCATGGAACAGGAAAGAAAACAGAGGCCCAGAGAGGGGAAGGAGTTTTCCCTGGGTCACACAGCAACTTACAGCCAGGACTAAAATCCAGCCCTGCTGTTCAGTCCAGTTCTCAGCCCACAAATGCTTTCAGAGCGTGGAGGTGACAGATGTCACTCTGGCCCCCAAAGGGTCATGAGGGAAACATTGCTAAGAGCCACCAGGTGCCCTCACGGGGTGAGTACTAAGTGTAGTTGCCCTGTACAGAGCTGGGATTGCACAAAGCATATATATGCATTGCCTTTTTTAATATGTTCAGCAATCCTATAAGGTAAGTGTAATTATTATCATCATTTACTTGAAAATTAACCAGGAGGCCTTCACTGGACCCCCTCTAGTCATCCCTTGTCCTTGTTATCCCCTCACTGTCACATCCAGTCAATGGACCAGTAAAACCAGACATCTCTAGAGCACCCCGGGAACAGAAAGGAAGGGAGCTATAAACAGAATTCCAGTTGCCCGAGGTCTCAAGGACCACAATACGGACTCTGCTAAACATCATTCCGAACCCTGCTCCGACCACTGAAGCAGAACAGCCTGGGAGCATCCAGCGCTCCCCCCCCCGGGGGGGCTCACCCTACAACCAGCACAGGACCTGGTGGGCTCACCTGAACCAGAGTCTCCCTGCAAACGTGTGCTGGGAAGAAGCTTGGCCCACAGTAACCCCAGACCCTCTATTTTTGTTCCATCACACACGCCAGGGCTCTCTTTGCCTCTCCTCCCCACACCCCCGCTCTCTGCCTGACAGCCAGCTGCCTGTCCATTTGAGGAAGCTGCAGTTAGAGCCTCTGCAGTCTCCCTGCCAGCCCAGTGATGCCCTGTTATGGGTGTGCTCTCCCTGTGACTCAGACCCAGCCAATAGACAAACTGGAGGGAGGGAGGTGGCCCGGAGAGGGAGGTCTCTAGAAAAGCAGTGGAGGAACTTGAAGGCACTGGTGCCGTACAGCCTGAGGAAAAAAAACTCAGGGAAACACATGCACATCCCTGGAAGGGTGTTAGGAGCAGAGAGAGCAGATTCACTCTGAAGGGCTCCAGAGGCCAGAGTGGGAGGGTGGACACACTGGACCTATTTTAGCTCAAAACATGAAAAAGCTTCTTGACTATCCTAAGACTGCCCAGGGTACATTAGGTCAAATGGCAAGCACATCAAACCTGGAGTCAGGGAAGCCCAGACTGGAGCCTCAGCTTCCCACTGTGCCTCAGCAAGCAAGATACTCAGCATTCACTATCTCTAAAATAATCTCATGAGGTGTATCTCAGAGACGCTCAGAACTCCTCGTAACACATCCAAAGGCAAACTTCAAATTCCCCAAGAGAAAAGAGGCTCGGCCTCCACACACACAGGCTGTGATCCCATCCAGGGCAGCCACAAAGAGCCAAGCCCACCAGGGCAGTGGGCAGAGAAAGGAGTCCTGGTCAGAAGCCAGACTAACCTGGGCTCAAGTCCTAGCTCTGCCTCTTGCCATCTCGACCTCTAGCAAGACGCTCAGCCTGAGCCTCTGAGTCTCAGTTTCCTTACCCGTAGAGTGGAGCTGTAAACCCTGCCCTACCTCCCTTATAGGGTTGGGGTGCGGATCAAACGAGGGAGAAGAACAAGCACCTTGGAGGCTATACGTTACTGATACCAAAAGCAATGGTGTGTTGAGAATTTCTGACTACAGTTATTTTTATCCCAGGAAGAACATGGATGACGCAACAATTGCATTCAATGACAAATGTCCGTTCAACAAACATTCACTGGGCACCTACTGTGCCAGATTCTGAAGATGCAAACATAAAGAAGACAAAACTCTGTGACCTCCAAGACAAACTAAATGGGACGAGAAACATGTAAGTTACTCAGGATAGCAGAATGTGGGACACAGAGGTGTATCCAAGTTATGGTGAGAGCACAGAGGAGAGTGACCCTGCCCAGGATAGAGGGAGGCAGGGGTGAGGGCACCCGAGGAGGGAGTGTCTGGATAGAGGCTTAAGCATGAGGAGGAACATTTACACACCCAATAACAGACCATCAAGGTGTATGAGGCAAAAACTGACAAAGAATTGAAGGGAGAAATAGACAATTCTACAATAAAAGTTGGAGACTTCAATGCCCCACTCTCGATAGAATGGATAGAATAACCAGACAGAAGACAAGTAAGGAACTAGAGGACTGGGACAACTGAATAAACCAACTAGATCTAACAGACATAACTCAGAACGCTCTGCCCAACAACAGCAGCATATACATTCTTCTTGAGTACACGTGGGATATTGTCCAGGACAGACCATATGTTAGGCCACAAATTATGTCTCAATAGCCAAAAGATGGAATCAACCCAGTGTCCATCAACAGATGAATGGATAAACAAAATGTGATGTATACATACAATGGAATACTATTCAGCCTTAAAAAAGAAGGAAATTCTGACACATGCAATAGCATGGATGAATCTTGAAGACATTATGCTAGGTGCAATGTCAGTCACAAAGGACAAACACTGTATGATTCCACCCCTATGAGTTACCTAAAGTAGTCAAATTCATAGAGACAGAAAGTAGAACAGTGGTTGCCAGGGGCTGGGGGAAGGAATGGGGAATTATTAAGTGATGCAGAGTTTCAGTTCTGGAGACAGATGGTGGTGATGGTTGCACAACCACGTGAATGTTCTTAATGCCACTGAACCGTCACTGAAAAAAAAAAAAGGTTAAAATATTAAACTTTATGTTATGTATATTTTACCCAACTTTTAAAGATAAATAATTGTAAAAAATAAAAGAATGAGGAGGGAGTGTTCTAAGCAGTCCGGGTGGGAGAGAGAAGTCTAGACAGAAGAAACATCTTGTACTAAAGCACAGACGTACGAAAGCAACTGGTGTTCTCTGGAAATAGCGAAAGGCCCCGGACATGTGAGACACACAGAGGTAGCCTCAGTGGGCTGGAGAGGTTCCTGAATGTCCTGGAACATTTGCATGCCACTGACATGGGCTCCAGGGAAGATAGGGTCACAGCGTGGCTGAGAGCAGTCAGCCTGGGAGGAGGCTGGGAAGGGCAGACAGGACCGCCTCTAGAGAGACATTAAAAGAGAAACTGCTTTCCAGACAGCCTCAGCTCCCCAGACCTGTGGTCACCCTCTGTGGTCACCAGCCCAGTGCTGCGGCCAGAGTGACTCAAGACCTTTGCCTCCTGGGGCCACCAGCTGAAGACAGGAGGGATTCCCCTGAAAAATGCAACGGAGGGGGGCACTGGTGGGGGGCCCTGTGTGGGAAGCTTCTCTCTGCCATGTCATTCTCCCTGCACTGTGCAGTCTGTTTGGGTGGCAGCCTAGTGATGATGGGAAGCTTATCTCCCTGCAGGCTCGCCCTGTGGTTTTCACCAGCTCACAGAGAGGCAAGTTCCATAGCTCGAATGTGCATTTGGGCATGAGGAGCGGGAGGGGGCCTCTGTGAAGTCTGAATCAAGTGAATTTGGGAAAGCCCAAATCTGCAACTTATGAACAGTGACCTTGAGCAGCCCTGTGTCTATATGGGTCTCAGCTTGTCCATCTATAAAATAAAGGAGTTAGACCTATAAGTCCATTGTTATGCCTCTAACATTAAGAAGGACAGGACATTACTGGACATGTTTTAGTAATTCAACAATCAAGTATGTGTGTGTGTGCACACACACACACACACACACACACACACGGATGGGGCAAAATTTTCTTTTCCCCTTGAGTCTCTCTCATCTACGTTAGTCTAGGTTTGACAACACTGAGTGAATTTCCTCTGTGATTGCCATCTCTCTCTCCCTCTCTCTAGTTCCCTTGGTTTCTTCCTCTTAAGTTGTCTTCCTTGTAATAGTAGGGGGAGCATAAGAGGGGGCTTGGCATACTGTGAATGGAAGGACAAGAATGGAGGCAAGTCCTTCCTCATCTAACCACAGGGTAAAAAAAAACTATAAAATATGCAAATCTATGAGTAAAATCAGCTCTTAGCTAAAACTGGTGTGTTATTCTACTCAAAACACCACTTGGTCTTTCTAAAGGAAGCAAGCCAAAGTTATTCATATATATGTATATACCCTCAAGGAAGAATTTGCTGGAAATTGGATTGTCAAAGGTCAATTTACCAAATGATCAAGTCACTTCATTACTGAAAATGTTCTTAGCATAACATTGCAGTTTCACCATCATGATAGCAAAAATTGTTCATGCCCTAGTTAGGTGGGCTAGTCCCGAGATATTGCAGGCTCTGCCATTGTCACCTACTGTCTCCAGGGGTCTCCATTCCAACCAGCTGGAAGGGGAGAAGCATGTGGATTAGCCTGCGTGGGAGGTGAACATCAGTGGCACCTTCTGTGGCCTGCCTCTAAGCCGCATGTCCACCTACAAAGGGGACTGGGAATGTAGTTCCTAAGCAGGCAGCCTCTCCACAGTGCCCTTCCTGGGAGCCCTGCAAAAGAACGTAAGTGTTGCAAACACCAAGTTCTTCTCCATTGCTCAACATCCTGCATAGACACATGTGGGCCTTTTCTTATACATGACTGCCTCCTCTACTCTGTGCCTGCCCCTGCCCAGACATGGAGTATGTGAATGAATGGACTTTTCCTTAGACATGGCTGTCATGTGGCCTTGCGTTTGGCCCCAGGTTTGGCATCTTCATCTCTTGGGCCTTGGCCTCTGCCTCCACCTCACCTCTGCATCTGCACTGGCATCTCCCTCGGCCCTGCCATTTCACAAACCGTGTCCCCTTCAACACAATCTTTTGTTTTCTCTATTTTAAAAAACCTGCGCCCTGTCCACCTTGGAGAGTAAGGCCTGTGAAGCTCTAGGAAACACTGTCTGCGGGCAGAAAGCTTAGCTCTGAGAGACTAAGTGGCTACACAGAGAGGCCACATTTTGAGTTCTTTGTGGCAACAATGGCAGAGGGAGCCACTGAGCTTTGAAACTGGGATAGCTGTCCTGGCCCCTCTTTGCTCTCACCACAGAAACCTCCCTAAACACACTGTTTAAATGAGGGAACAAAAAAAGAATGTGGGACTTCTGCTTCCAGCCAAGATGGAGTAACAGGGACCAATTTACCCTCTTTTACGAAACAAGAAAGAAAGAGAGAAGAGGGCGAGAAAGAGATGGAGGGAGGGAGAGAGAGAAAGGGGGAGAGAGAGAGAGAGAGAGAGAGAGGGAGGGAGGGAGGGAGGGAGGGGGAGGGAGAGGGGGGAGAGAGAGAGAGAGAGAAAAGAAAGAAAGAGAGAAAGGAAGGAAAGAAGAAAGGAAGGAAGGAAGGAAGACAGTACATAAAACAGTGATTTTCAAGACATAGAAGTCACAAAACAGAAGACAACCATGCCTGAGAGACCAGAAGCAAACTGTCCCAATGTACTGCCTATGACAGTTCTCTGGCTGTGGCACCTGAGGGGGAATTGAGGCAGAGCCTGCAGACTCCCTGAGTCGAGGAGATGGAGCTGAGAGTCCAGGGGACCAAAGCAACCAGAGTTCGTAATACAGAGCACCAGAGAGGAGAGAACGCACAGTGAGAGGACCTCAGAAATCTGCATAGAACCCTCCGTGCATGCATCAACGACACATCATGTGAAGAAACTACCTGAAGTGGAGGAAAGAACCACCTGAAAGGACTGGAAGAAAAAAGGCCTGGTGCTCACACAGGACTGGGAACAGTGCCTACAGCCACCAGTCAGACTAAAAAAGCTCATAATTCACGGCACATGGGGTGAAGTGCTCAGGAGGGTCTTGCCTCAGCAGTGAGGAATGACTAGTCACAAACTGTGCTGCTCTAGACCCACCTAGCGAATTGTAAAAGTTAGACCTGAGAGAATCACAATGTTTCCAATACTTAACTATATCCAAGGTCAAAACTGGAGAGATATAGGGATACAACATATCCAACTCCAACAAGGTAAAATTCACAATGTCTGATATCCAATCAGAGATTACCAGACATGCAAAAAATCAGGGAAACGTGACCCATAGTGAGGCCAACCAATGAAAACCAACTCAGAAGTAACACAGATGTTAGAATCAGCAGAGAAAGACCTTAGCAGGTATTAGAACTGTACTCCCAACATTCAAAAAGTTAAGTAGACATGGAGAATATTCAAAAGACCCAAATAAGACTTCTAGAGATGAAAACTATGTCTGAGATTTTAAAATACAGTATTTTAAAATTGGATTAACAGTGGATTAGACAGTGCAGAAAAAAAGGTTAGTGAACTTGAGAAAATAGAACTTTTTTTTTTTTGCGGTACGCGGGCCTCTCACTGTTGTGGCCTCTCCCGTTGCGGAGCACAGGCTCCGGACGTGCAGGCCGAGCGGCCATGGCTCACGGGCCTAGCTGCTCTGCGGCATGTGGGATCTTCCCAGACCGGGGCATGAACCCGCGTCCCCTGCATCGGCAGGCGGACTTTCAACCACTGCGCCACCAGGGAAGCCCGAATAGAACTTTTAAAAATAAGAAGAGCATCAGTGAACTGTGGGGCAACTTCAAGTGAAGATGGACCAGCTTGCCTTGAGCTTTCACTCTTCCAACCCTCCCCTTTCAGAACCTCAAAGCCGGAGGATTACAACCAAGGGTGGTTTTGTCTTCCCACTGGTGCTTCGACTGAAAGGGTTTTTAAGGGGTATGAGTGTGTGTGTGTGTGTGTGCACGTGTGTGTGCTACATTTTTTAAATGTTTCATTTAAAGTGAAATACACCTATAGATAATTACACATATCATGAGTGTCCAGCTCACTTATCAAAAATATTTATAAAAACTTTTTATTTTGGAATAATGTTAGATTTGCAGAAAAGTTTCCTGTACTCCCTTCACCCAGTTTCTACTCATGTTAATGTCTTGCATAACTGCAGTACAATTAACATGGGTACATCACTATTAACAAAACTACATTCAGATTTTGCCAGGCTTTTTCCATTATTGTCCTTATTCTTTTCCAAGATCCAATCCAAGATACTATGTTGCATCTTGTCCTGAAAGGTTTAAAGTTGAAACCCTGAACCAAAGGGTTGCCTTATGAGGAGTTAGCAATCAGGAGTGATCAATAGTGGACCTGTGGTTACACTATCCACTACCCACACTTTATATTCACAGGGACAGATAGAGACTAGAACTCTTTGTTGGAAATCCCCCAATAGACATTACCAGAGTAGCATGAGTTCACTGGGAAAAAAAAATAGACATCTGAAAAAAAGACTACAAAACAAAATTACAATAAAAATGGCAAATAGAACACTGTGGACTATATGAAACAGAAGAATAGACCAAAAATTTAAAATAAACATAATAAATATTTGGATAATGAGACAAGGACAACAAATTATTTTAAAACCAAGTGGAAATATTCACATTAGATCAGACAGATGCAGATAAATGATAGGACAGATTTAGCTGAAGAATATATTAGTGAACTGAAAGATTAAAATGAGGAATTCTTCCAGATGTCAACAGAAAAAAAAATTTTTTTAAAGAAACACAAAAGAAAAAAATTCTAAGAAATAAAGAGATTAGATGTAAAATTTTCAACATCCAAATAGGAGTTCTAACGAGCGAGGAAAACAAAAACAGAAAGGTGAAAATATTTGAACAAATAAATGGACATTAATTTTCTAGAATCAAGGAAAGATGAAGGATGTCACATTGAAAGTAGACAGAGAATGAAAACCCATACTTAGATTGTAGTAATATTTTTTTTAATTGTCCCAAAGACAAAGGTAAAATTTGAAAAGACTTCCAAGGGTAGAGAATACCTACCTAGACAAAGCAGAGAAATACCTAGAGAAAGAGTAGACTATCTACAGAGAAGCATTAGTCTTTGCAGAAGAAGTGTTGGATACAAGATGAAAGTAATTTTTTTTAATTGAAAGAAAATAATCTGGAAGGTAGAACTTTATATCCAAAAATTGGCATTAACATATGAAGGGTAGTAAAAAACATTCTCAGGCATACAAGGTACCAAAAGGGTTACCACACATTGAAAATAATTTTGGAAAAAGTACTCAAAATTTTAGACACATAAATCTAGGAAGGTAATAAAAAAAATCTAGCATGATTGAAAAAGGAAACAAAATCATTTTCATATAATGATGGCATAGGAAGGGGGTGGGGAAGAAACTGAAGGATATGAGAGCAGACTAGAGTATTTGTCTTTTTAGGGGAAAGACATAAATACTGACAAATTTAACAGATTAATAGGGGAAAGTTTTTAAATATATATTAGTCTTAAGTTTAAAGCAATCATCAGATGCACAAAATAGAGTATAACTTTTATTTTTTTTATTTTTTATTTTTTTACCCTTCCCCCTCCCCATAGCCTCAAGTCCATTCTCTAGTAAGTCTGTGTCTTTATTCCTGTTTCACCCCTAGGTTTTTCATGACATTTTTTTTCCTTAAATTCCATATATATGTGTTAGCATACGGTATTTGTCTCTCTCTTTCTGACTTACTTCACTCTGTATGACAGACTCTAGGTCTATCCACCTCATTACAAATAGCTCAATTTCGTTTCTTTTTATGGCTGAATAATATTCCATTGTATATATGAGCCACATCTTCTTTATCCATTCATCCGATGATGGACACTTAAGTTGTTTCCATCTCTGGGCTATGGTAAATAGAGCTTCAATGAACATTTTGGTACATGACTCTTTTTGAATTATGGTTTTCTCAGGGTATATGCCCAGTAGTGGGATTGCTGGGTCATATGGTAGTTCTATTTGTAGTTTTTTAAGGAACCTCCATACTGTTCTCCACAGTGGCTGTATCAATTTACATTCCCACCAACAGTGCCAGAGGGTTCCCTTTTCTCCGCACCCTCTCCAGCATTTATTGTTTCTAGATTTTTTGATGATGGCCATTCTGACTGGTGTGAGATGATATCTCATTGTAGTTTTGATTTGCATTTCTCTAATGATTAGTGATGTTGAGCATTCTTTCATGTGTTTGTTGGCACTCTGTATATCTTCTTTGGAGAAATGTCTATTTAGGTCTTCTGCCCATTTTTGGATTGGGTTGTTTGTTTTTTTGTTATTAAGCTGCATGAGCTGCTTGTAAATTTTGGAGATTAATCCTTTGTCAGTTGCTTCATTTGCAAATATTTTCTCCCATTCTGAGGGTTGTCTTTTGGTCTTCTTTATGGTTTCCTTTGCTGCGCAAAAGCTTTTAAGTTTCATTAGTTCCCATTTGTTTACTTTTGTTTTTATTTCCATTTCTCTAGGAGGTGGGTCAAAAAGGACCTTGCTGTGATTTATGTCATAGAGTGTCCTGCCTATGTTTTCCTCTAAGGGTTTGATAGTTTCTGGCCTTACATTTAGGTCTTTAATCCATTTTGAGCTTATTTTTGTGTATGGTGTTAGGGAGTGATCTAATCTCATACTTTTACATGTAGGTGTCCAGTTTTCCCAGCACCACTTATTGAAGAGGCTGTCCTTTCTCCACTGTACATTCCTGCCTCCTTTGTCAAAGATAAGGTGACCATATGTGTGTGGGTTTATCTCTGGGCTTTCTATCCTGTTCCATTGATCTATATTTCTGTTTTTGTGCCAGTACCATACTGTCTTGATTACTGTAGCTTTGTAGTATAGTCTGAAGTCAGGGAGCCTGATTCCTCCAGCTCCGTTTCTCTTTCTCGGGATTGCTTTGGCTATTCTGGGTCTTTTGTATTTCCATATTTTTTGTTCTAGTTCTGTAAAAAATGCCATTGGTAGTTTGGTAGGGATTGCATTGAATCTGTAGATTGCTTTGGGTAGTAGAGTCATTTTCACAATGTTGATTCTTCCAATCCAAGAACATGGTATATCTCTCCATCTGTTTGTATCATCTTTAATTTCTTTCATCAGTGTCTTATCATTTTCTGCATACAGGTCTTTTGTCTCCTTAGGTAGGTTTATTCCTAGATATTTTATTCTTTTTGTTGCAGTGGTAAATGGGAGTGTTTTCTTGATTTCACTTTCAGATTTTTCATCCTTAGTGTATAGGAATGCCAGAGATTTCTGTGCATTAATTTTGTATCCTGCTACTTTACCAAATTCATTGATTAGCTCTAGTAGTTTTCTAGTAGCATCTTTAGGATTCTCTATGTATAGTATCATGTCATCTGCAAAGAGTGACAGCTTTACTTCTTCTTTTCCAATTTGGATTCCTTTTATTTCCTTTTCTTCTCTGATTGCTGTGGCTAAAACTTCCAAAACTATGTTGAATAAGAGTGGTGAGAGTGGGCAACCTTGTCTTGTTCCTGATCTTAGTGGAAATGCTTTCAGTTTTTTCACCATTGAGGACGATGTTGGCTGTGGGTTTGTCATATATGGCCTTCATTATGTTGAGGAAAGTTCCCTCTATGCCTACTTTCTGCAGGGTTTTTATCATAAATGGGTGTTGAATTTTTTCAAAAGCTTTCTCTGCATCTGTTGAGATAATCATATGGTTTTTCTCCTTCAGTTTGTTAGTATGGTGTATCACGTTGATTGATTTGCGTATATTGAAGAATCCTTGCATTCCTGGAATAAACCCCACTTGATCATGGTGTATGATCCGTTTAATGTGCTGTTGGATTCTGTTTGTTAGTATTTTGTTGAGGATTTTTGCATCTATGTTCATCAGTGATATTGGCCTGTAGTTTTCTTTCTTTGTGACATCCTTGTCTGGTTTTGGTATCAGGGTGATGGTGGCCTCATAGAATGAGTTGGGGAGTGTTCCTCCCTCTGCTATGTTTTGGAAGAGTTTGAGAAGGATAGGTGATAGCTCTTCTCTAAATGTTTGATAGAATTCGCCTGTGAAGCCATCTGGTCCTGGGCTTTTGTTTGTTGGAAGATTTTTAATCACAGTTTCAATTTCAGTGCTTGTGATTGGTCTGTTCACATTTTCTAGTTCTTCCTGATTCAGTCTTGGCAGGTTGTGCCTTTCTAAGAATTTGTCCATTTCTTCCAGGTTGTCCATTTTATTGGCATAGAGTTGCTTGTAGTAATCTCTCATGATCTTTTGTATTTCTGCAGTGTCAGTTGTTACTTCTCCTTTTTCATTTCTTATTCTATTGATTTGAGTCTTCTCCCTTTTTTTCTTGATGAGTCTGGCTAATGGTTTATCAATTTCGTTTATCCTTTCAAAGAACCAGCTTTTAGTTTTATTGATCTTTGCTATCGTTTCCTTCATTTCTTTTTCATTTATTTCTGATCTGATTTTTATGATTTCTTTCCTTCTGCTAACTTTGGGGTTTTTTTGTTCTTCTTTCTCTAATTGCTTTAGGTGCAAGGTTAGGTTGTTTATTCGAGATGTTTCCTGTTTCTTAAGGTAGGATTGTATTGCTATAAACTTCCCTCTTAGAACTGCTTTTGCTGCATCCCATAGATTCTGAGTCGTCGTGTCTCCATTGTCATTTGTTTCTAGGTATTTTTTGATTTCCTCTTTGATTTCTTCAGTGATCACTTCGTTATTAAGTAGTGTATTGTTTAGCCTCCACGTGTTTGTATTTTTTACAGATCTTTTCCTGTAACTGATATCTAGTCTCATAGCGTTGTGGTCGGAAAAGATACTTGATACAATTTCAATTTTCTTAAATTTACCAAGGCTTGATTTGTGACCCAAGATACGTTCTATCCTGGAGAATGTTCCATGAGAACTTGAGAAAAATGTGTATTCTGTTGCTTTTGGATGGAATGTCCTATAAATATCAATTAACTCCATCTCATTTAATGTATCATTTAAAGCTTGTGTTTCCTTATTTACTTTCATTTTGTATGATCTGTCCATTGGTGAAAGTGGGGTGTTAAAGTCCCCTACTATGAATGTGTTACTGTCGATTTCCCCTTTTATGGCTGTCAGTGTTTGCCTTATGTATTGAGGTGCTCCTATGTTGGGTGCATAAATATTTACAATTGTTATATCTTCTTCTTGGATCGATCCCTTGATCATTATGTAGTGTCCTTCTTTGTCTCTTCTAATAGTCTTTGTTTTAAAGTCTATTTTGTCTGATATGAGAATTGCTACTCCAGCTTTCTTTTGGTTTCCATTTGCATGAAATACCTTTTCCATCCCCTTACTTTCAGTCTGTATGTGTCTCTAGGTCTGAAGTGGGTCTCTTGTAGACAGCAAATATATGCGTCTTGTTTTTGTATCCATTCAGCCAATCTGTGTCTTTTGGTGGGAGCATTTAGTCCATTTACATTTAAGGTAATTATCGATATGTGTGTTCCCATTCCCATTTTCTTAATTGTTTTGGGATCGTTATTGTAGGTCTTTTCCTTCTTTTGTGTTTCTTGCCTAGAGAAGATCCTTTAGCAGTTGTTGTAGAGCTGGTTTGGTGGTGCTGAACTCTCTCAGCTTTTGCTTGTCTGTAAAGGTTTTAATTTCTCCATCAAATCTGAATGAGATCCTTGCTGGGTAGAGTAATCTTGGTTGCAGGTTTTTCTCCTTCAACACTTTCAATATGTCCTGCCACTCCCTTCTGACTTGCAGAGTTTCTGATGAAAGATCAGCTGTTCACCTTATGGGGATTCCCTTATGTGTTATTTGTTGTTTGTCCCTTGCTGCTTTTATTATTTTTTCTTTGTATTTAATTTTTGACAGTTTGATTAATATGTGTCTTGGCGTATTTCTCCTTGGATTTATCCTGTATGGGACTCTCTGTGCTTCCTGGACTTGATTAACTATTTCGTTTCCCATATTAGGGAAGTTTTCAACTATAATCTCTTCAAATATTTTCTCAGTCCCTTTCTTTTTCTCTTCTTCTTCTGGAACCCCTATAATTCGAATGTTGGTGCGTTTAATGTTGTCCCAGAGGTCTCTCAGACTGTCCTCAGTTCTTTTCATTCTTTTTTCTTTATTCTGCTCTGCAGTAGTTATTTCCACTATTTTATCTTCCAGGTCACTTATCCGTTCTTCTGCCTCAGTTATTCTGCTATTGATCCCATCTAGAGTATTTTTCATTTCATTTATTGTGTTGTTCATCATTGTTTGTTTCATCTTTAGTTCTTCTAGGTCCTTGTTAACTGATTCTTGCATTTTGTCTATTCTATTTCCAAGATTTTGGATCATCTTTACTATCATTATTCTGAATTCTTTTTCAGGTAGACTGCCTATTTCCTCTTCATTTGTTAGGTCTGGTGGGTTTTTATCTTGCTCCTTCATCTGCTGTGTGTTTTTCTGTCTTTTCATTTTGCTTATCTTACTGTGTTTGGGGTCTCTTTTTTGCAGGCTGAAGGTTCGTAGTTCCTGTTGTTTTTTGTGTCTGTCCTCAGTGGCTAAGGTTGGTTCAGTGGGTTGTGTAGGCTTCCTGGTAGAGGGTACTAGTGCCTGTGTTCTGGTGGATGAGGCTGGATCTTATCTTTCTGGTGGGTAGGTCCACGTCTGGTGGTGTGTTTTGGGGTGTCTTTAGACTTATGATTTTGGGCAGCCTCTCTGCTAATGGGTGGGGTTGTGTTCCTGTCTTGCTAGTTGTTTGGCATAGGATGTCCAGCACTGTAGCTTGCTGGTCATTGAGTGAAGCTGGGTGCTGGCGTTGAGATGGAGATCTCTGGGAGATTTTCGCTGTTTGATATTATGTGCAGCTGGGAGGCCTCTTGTGGACCAGTGTCCTGAAGTTGGCTCTCCCACCTCAGAGGCACAGCACTGACTCCTGGCTGCAGCACCAAGAGCCTTTCATCCACAGGGCTCCTTAATTTGGGATGATTCGTTGTCTATTTATGTATTCCACAGATGCAGGGTACATCAAGTTGATTGTGGAGCTTTAATCCGCTGCTTCTGAGGCTGCTGGGAGAGATTTCCCTTTCTCTTCTTTGTTCTCACAGCTCCCAGGGGCTCAGCTTTGGATTTGGCCCCGCCTCGGCGTGTAGGTCGCCTGAGGGCGTCTGTTCTTTGCTCAGACAGGACGGGGTTAAAGGAGCCGCTGATTCGGAGGCTCTGGCTCACTCAGGCCGGGGGGTAGGGAGGGTCACGGGGTGTGGGGCGGGCCTGCGGCGGCAGAGGCCGGCGTGACATTGCTAGCCTGAGGCGCACCGTGCGTTCTCCCGGGGGAGTTGTCCCTGGATCCCGGGACCCTGGCAGTGGCGGGCTGCACAGGCTCCCCGGAAGGGGGTGTGGATAGTGACCTGTGTTCGCACACAGGCTTCTTGGTGGCGGCAGCAGCGGCCTTAGCGTCTCATGTCTGTCTCTGGGCTCCGCACTTTTAGCCGAGGCTCGCGCCCGTCTCTGGAGCTCTCTTAAGCAGCGTTCTTAATCCCCTCTCCTCGTGCACCAGGAAACAAAGAGGGAAGAAAAAGTCTCTTGCCTCTTCGGCAGGTCCAGACTTTTGCCCGGACTCCCTCCCGGCTAGCCGCGGTGCACTAACGCCCTGCAGGCTGTGTTCATGCCGCCAACCCCAGTCCTCTCCCTGCGCTCCGACAGAAGCCGGAGCCTCAGCTCCCAGCCCCGCCCGCCCCGGCGGGCGAGCAGACAAGCCTCTCGGCTGGTGAGTGCCGGTCGGCCCGATCCTCTGCGCTGGAATCTCTCCGCTTTGCCCTCCGCACCCCTGTTGCTGTGCTCTCCTCCGCGGCTCCCAAGCTCCCCCACTCCGCCACCCGCAGTCTCCGCCACCCGCAGTCTCCGCCACCCGCAGTCTCCGCCCCCGAAGCTCCCCCACTCTGCCACCCGAAGTCTCCGCCCGCGAAGGGGCTTCCTAGTGTGTGGACACTTTTCGTCCTTCACAGCTCTCTCCCGCTGGTGCAGGACCCGTCCTTATCCTTTTGTCTCTGTTTATTTTTTTCTTTTGCCCTAACCTGGTACGTGGGGGGTTCCTTGCCTTTTGGGAGGTCTGAGGTCTTCTGCCAGCGTTCAGTAGGTGCTCCATAGGAGTTGTTCCACGCGTAGATGTGTTTCTGGTGTATCTGTCTAGAGTATAACTTTTAAACCAGCAGAAGAAAATTCAATACACCCAGTGATAAGTAAGAATAAAAAGAAATAAGACATATAAATGGAAAATATGAAAAAAGATGGCAACTAAGTTTAAATATATAAAATAAATATAAATGGGCTAACTGTCCCAATTAGAAGAGAAAAAGAGTCAGACTGGGCTTTAAAAAAATAAAATCCAACAATATGTTATCTACAAAAGACAATGGTACAAAAAGTTGAAAATAGAAGAATGAAACCCTCCACAGTAATAAATTTGAAAGCCTACATGAAACTGATAAATTGTAAAATATAGAAAATGCAATATTGATACAAAAAGAACTTGAATAGACCAAAGAATGTTACAGAAATGGAAACGGTAGCCAAAGGCTTTCTACTTTTCTCCCAAATACACCAGGCATATTGTATATGTACTATCTTATTTGTCTATTGTCTGAGTCTCCATCTTTGAATGTAAGCCTCATGAGGGCATGGAATTGTTTGTTCATTGCTATATCCCCAGTGCTTTAGAATAATGTTGAGAATGTAGACACCCAGTAAATAGTCACTGAATGGAAGGATGGATGGATGAGTAAATGGTTGGATGAAGTGAGTTGAAAATTCAACTCTTAAACTCTTCATCTATACTGAGAATAGAAAAGCTCTGAGATTCAAGGAGATAGAGGATAGGTACTGGGGATTGATTAGGGGAGCACAGCCTAATCAGCCATAGACAATATATAAATGAATTGCATGGCTGTGTTCCAATCAAACTTTATTTACAAAAACAAAAAGCTGCTGCATTTGGCTCACAGGCCATAGTTTGTCTGCCCCAATGTAAAGTACCATATTTGCCATTACTAACTTGAGAAGAAATGGAAAACCCAATTGTTTTTATAACAAAATAAGAACTTGAATTAATAGATTTTCAATTTTCCCACAAAGAAATTATAGGTTACAGATGGCTCTCCAGGTGGATCCTCTAAACTTTCATATAACAGATAATTCCAATTATATATAAATTCTTCCAGACAGTAAATAAAGATGAAACTCCTCAACTTATTTTATGAAGCCAATATAGTCTAGATAACAAACCAGACAGGGGGGAAATATATACAGGCCCCCCACTTCAAACATGTACCCAAATACAAGAATTTTTTAAATACATACATAGATAGACAGCTGGATAGCAAACTTAATTGAGCAATGTATAAAAAGAAATACATCATGATCAAATAGAGGACGGTCCTCTATCTTATCTTTTCCTTAAAAATATAGAATACTTTAACATTAGGAAATCTACTGATGTAATTTACTAAACTGGGAAATTAGAAGGAGAAAATTATATAATCATGTCAATAGGTTCAGAAAAAGAAACATAATGAAGTCAGTCATGAATGGACTTTGGGAAAAAACACCTTGGGCAAAATAGTACTAGGAGGTAGGTTCCTTAACCTGGTAAAAAGGTAACTACCAAAAACCTACCACAAGCATCATACCTAAAAATGCAAACCTTAAAATCTCTTTTAAACCAGAAGAAGAACAAGAAAATAATCCCCACTTGAACTCCTAGCCAACATTATACTAAAAATAGAAATAAGATTTAGGAATAGAAAGTAAGAAACAAAACTGTCATTATTCCAGGTGAGTTTATTATCTTCAAAGAAAATCCAATATACAAAGCATTAGGACTATTAAGAGTAATATCATATATCATTATAAAAATGTCATACAACAAAATACTATCAGATAAAATGAATGAACTAGATCTACATTATTAATATCAATAAATCTCACTGTTAGGTGAAAATCAAAAGCCAGTTGAGGACTTCCCTGGTGGCGCAGTGGTTGAGAGTCCGCCCGCCGATACAGGGGACACGGGTTCGTGTCCCGGTCCGGGAAGATCCCACATGCCGCGGAGCGGCTAGGCCCGTGAGCCATGGCCGCTGAGCCTGCGTGTGTGGAGCCTGTGCTCCGCAACGGGAGAGGCCACAACAGTGAGAAGCCCACGTACCGAAAAAAAAAAAAAGCCAGTTGAAAACGGATACAAGCAGTATGGTAATGTTACTGAATTAGACGTAAGACCCCCCCACTCTTGGTGCCCTAGCTGAACCTAAGCTCTCCCTTCCCCCAACCCCTATCAGACAGGGAGTTCTTTCCCACTCAGTTTCGAGCTCCCAATAATGAAATTGAGTTTGGTGCAAGCAAAACAGGCTTTTACCCAAAGGCCAGAGAATGGAGAAGGGAAGCTCAAACTCTAGAAGCACCTTCTCCCCAAAGAGGGGAGTAAGGGAATTTTAGGGTTAGGAGGGAGAAGGTCATCAGGGCTCTAGGAAAGGGGCGGAGATTTCCAGGGGCAGCCAGGTCATGCGCAGTCTGCCACGCTCCTTTGCACGTGGAACAAATTGTGCCTAGCAGAGCACAAATCCCCGCTTTGGGCGGAGATGTTAGCAAGGTAATGAAGCGAAGGTAATGCTGGGACAGCCCCCTGGTTTCATCTGCGCAGGCGTGTTCCTGTGGTCGTCAGAGCTGGTTTGGGATGGTTGACCACTGTGTATCTCTCAAAGTACAGCCCGCGAAGCATCTCTGCCAAACACCAGGTACTTTTGAAACAAACACAGAGATAAATCAGGGTAAGTATCTTTCAGCTTTCAGGGGTTGGTATGGAAACGCAGAGATAAATCAAGGCAAGGAAAGCAGTGACCTTTAGCCTACTTTGCCCGCCATCTTGGACCTAGCTGGTTCAGTCTGGTTTTGTTTCTGGCCTTCGTGGCTTCCTGTTGATAAAAAAACAACTAACCTGTATGATTGAAAAAAAGAAAACAGTTTCCGCGCCTGGAGCCTTGGCTGCATAGCGTGGGTAACAATACTGCTTATGAAATGTTTTAAGTACACAAGGCAATACTATATATTGGTGTTTACCCACGTGAAAACAAAGTAATACTGAGCACCGAGAAGCTGCGTACTAACTTGAGAGTTATCTCTGGAGAGAGAGGGAGGGCAATTGGGTTTCAATTTTATCTGTAGCTTTATTTTCTTTCTAAAAGGATCTAAGGCTAATGTTAACATTTCCTCCGTCTGGTGATGGGTACATTGGTGCTTATGACATTTTTATCTGTAACTTTCTGTAAACTTAAAGTCTTTCCTAATTGAAATTATTTTTAATGGAAAGGAAAACGAGCCATGATCAAACCTGTCTTATCTTAGAGTCAGCTCTGGCTGCACCTGTGAGTGTAGAAAGGACACCCCGCCCACTCCGGTGTCCCCAGGACACAGGCTTACCTCTCACCATCTGGGAGTTAAGAGTGACATGGTCCTCTGTACTCTGAGGCTTCCTGCTCGCCGCCGGCTCTGCAGGCTCCTTGGGAGGAGCCCAAGCTCCTCCCACACACAGGCTTGTGTGGGTCAGGGTCACTGTTAGTAAGGGCGGCAGTCCGTTCCGTATTGATCTCCCGTTACCCTATCCCACAGATTTGAATTCCCATTTCCCGCCTAGTGTCTCTGAGGCTTAGTTTGAAATTCTCTTCCATGAAATGGAAATCATGAGAAACTTAAGACAGTAGATTTGTTTATCCTTGGGATGAATTACAAGCACATGGGGGCAATCATCCTCTTAATCCTTTCATCTGAAGGTCAAGAAGGGTCATAATTTGAGGAGAAACCACTGTCTCCTCTGGCTCCTACAGTGGTTCAAGACTTCTACTTTTAACACTGGGTGGTATCCACCAGTTCTCAAAATACAGTGAGTTTAAGGCTGGGGCAGTGAAAATATGAGAAGAATGTGGAACACCTTTTTGTGCCAAGTAAGGATAGGCTCATGGACTTATGGGAACATGTCAAGAGGACCCAGGAGCCAGAATGAAGGGGTTCCCACTGAACAAGCACAGTCTGGTCATCGAAACCCGTGGAATAAAACAAAAACTCACTGAATAAAATAAGAAACCGTGAGACTATAGTGATATAAATTAATAAATGAGTACACAAATAGATGGAGAAGAGAGGAAAGTCTTCTTTGTAGTAGAACAACAACTACTAAATACAGATGGAATGAAAAAAATGCTTGTGGGTAAGCTTTAAAAGCATGAAAGGCAAAGGGTAATAAGAAGGATCCAGTGAGCATGCCGGTTGAAAAACAAAACGTACGCCCTGCTATCAGAAGAAAGAGATGACTACTTCCCCATCTCTGCCTCACCGAGAAAGTCCATTTTCTTACTGACTGCCCTGAGTCATCATAGTGTTTTCAGTTGTTCCCCCTCCCAATGACTAGCACCACTGCACCTCAATTGAAACAAAAACTTGGTGGATGGACCGCCACTTTGGGGAGAGAAGGCAACATGGAACTGTGGAATTCATATTACCTAGACTGAGAAATGGAAGCTGGCTTTGTGCCTTTCTTGCTGTGTGACCTTGAAAATCCCACATTCTTTATGCTCCAGTTATCTCATCTGTACAACAGGGATTCAAATTATTTCTCTACTTCACTGGGTGGTGATTAGGACCTAATTATTCACCACGTGAGAAGGTGCTTGTAAACCACCATGCCAGCAGACACTTTAGGGTATCACAGAATAAAGGGAACTTCTTAAGAAAGGGCAGGGGACGGGCAGCGTCGTCCATCTGCTGGAGACAGGCTAAGGTCCAAATTATTATTTTTTCAACTTGAATAATGCACTGAACTCTTTTTAGAAAAGTCTCAGACTGCAAGCACCGACTTCAGTGACTCTTACTATTTCTTATACACAAAGAAACATAAAACTAGGTTTTGATGTCTTATGTTTCTATGCAATTTATAGTGAGAGCATCGTTTAGGAGCAGTGAGCTAGGACGTTCTGGATTGAAGGCCTGAGGAAAAGAGTGAAAAGGGAAGAGCAGGCTGTAGAAGGAGAGTGTCTGACCTCATCCTTGTTTTTCTTTCTCCCACGGAGAATATAACTAGGTGTATTAAGATCAGTGCAACTGCTATGGGCTGTATTAAGATCAATGCAACTGCTATGGGCTGAAATTCATGTTTTGAAGTCCTAACCCCTAGTACCTCAGACCATGACCATATTTGGAAACAGGGCCTTGAAACAGGTAAACTGTGGCCATTGGGATGGGTCCTAATCTAATCTGACTGGGGTCTTTAAAGAGGAGATTAGGAAACAGAAGGAAAGAGGGAATACAGTGAGAAGGCAGAGGAGACAGAAACATGAGGAAACAGGGAGAAGGCAGCCCTTTGTAAGCCAGAGAGAGGCTTCAGTGGAAACCAAACCTACTGACTCCTTGATCCTGGACTTCCAACCTCCAGATCTATGAGAAAAAATACACTTCTGTTGTTTAAGCCACCCAGTCTGTGGTACTTTTTTATTAGCCTGGGCTGACTAATGAAATTACATAAAGTTCATGATTTTTTTTTAGAAGCTGCTTTGTGCTTTGCTTCTTCAGAAAGAATACTGTGTCAGGACAGAAGATATTGTTGTAAATATTTATGATTTGCATATGTGAATATTAATGGATTAACTTTCTATGGACACAGGGTGGCGGTCAGGGGACTGGCAGCAGGAGTTGGGGTGTTTCACTTGTTTCTATCCTATGACGACTGTCTGTTGGGTACAAGGCTTGGGTGCGAACACAGGCCAAACAGTGATGATCACATTTAAAAGGTTTCTTTCTAGTGTGGGCCATGCCACGCTGCAGTATATTCATAAAATTGAATACAGCCATTAAAATGAACAAACCACAGCCACATGACACAACATGGCTAATCTCCCAAACATAACGGTAAAAAATACAAGTCACAGAAGAAGACAAACAGTATGATTTCATTCAGATAAAATTCACAAACAGGTGGCTCAACTCTACCATTACTGGGACGGATACCTAGGTCATAAAACCAGAAAGGCAAGCAAGAAAGTGAGTCTCCCAAAAGTGGGGATAGTGATGACCTAGAATTGGGGGAGAAGACATGGGTGTCAGGGAGGGGACACAGAAGATAACAGGGTGCTTACAGCGTTCACTTGTTGCCCACAGGGGTTTGTTTTATAATTATTCATAGAATTATGCAAATTGTTACAATTTTTTTCTTGTATAAATCACATTAAAAAAATGAGGAGAGCTGAAGCGAATATGGCTAATTAACTGTTCTGAATCCTGGTGGATCTGTGTTATGTCATTAATTATATGTCTCTGTAAGTTGTGAGGTTTGTTGGCATTTTTTTGTTTTTTTTTTTGTTTTCATATTATTATGCCAAGTGAATGAAGCTAAACAAAAAAGAGTACATACATTGTACATGTTTTTATGGAATTTTATATTCCATTTGTATAAAATTCAAGAAAATGCAAAGGAATCTAGAGTGGCAGAAAGCAGAGGAGTTGATTCCTGGCAGGAAGGGGGTTGACCAGGAAGGGGCAGGAGAGAGGGAGCATAGGAAACTTTTGGGGGTGACGGATGTGTTCATTATGTTGAGGGTAGTGATGGATTCATGGGTGTATACTTATGTCAAAATACATAAAATTACACACTTGAAATGTGCACAGTTTATGTCAATTATATATCAATAAAGCAGGTTTTTAAGAAAAACTTCCTTGTGCCTTTTCATATGGTTCAAATAGTCTTCAATGTACATATATTGCTTAAAAATGAGGGAGATATTTTTTAAATAATCAGAGAGCCCTGAGCAAAGAACTTTGATGCTGTCTCCCAGGTAGTTGTATATGTGTTTGGGTCAGACATAGGATTCAATTATGTCAATATATTTTTGTTCTGCCTTTGATAGAAAAGGGGCCTCCACTCTTCTCTCTCCCCATTTCCCTTCTCCCTTACCCCTCCCCCTCACTCTTTCTCTCCTTTTCTCTTTGGCTCTCTTGCTCTCTCTCAGAAAATCCTTTTCTTCAGCTGAGCGCACGGCTTTAGAAGACGTGACAACACTTATAATAACGATAAACGATCATTTCTGTTGCTGAACAGTGTTTTATAGTTTATAACATGCTGTCTCATATCTGTCTTTGCATTCTCACAACAATCCTTGGGTGTAGCAATAGGAAAATAAAAGGCAACTGTAACCGCTTCTGCCTTCTAAGGAGGGTGGTAGATTTCGTATCAGTGGGCAAATAAATCTCTTTGTTGCCATCCACTTTCAGAGACTGTCAGTGAAGACAGCAGATGAAAGATTCAGCCATTTCTTTTACTCCAGCTCCCTCCCTTCAGCCCTGTGATGGCCTCTTAGGTTTAATAGAATAATGAGTCATTGGGATGCAAAGATAGGTCCAGACCTGAGTTGGGGGTTGTGGCAGACATTCTGGTTGCCTACCCAAAATTTATTCTTCTCTTCTTACTTACACAGGGCCCTGATTTTGTTGGAGGTAGCAATGTGCCAACTGAAAAATTAGATTTCCCAGGCTCCCCTCCAGAGAAGAGTGCCCATGAGAGTAACTTCTGGCCAATTGAATGAAAGAATAACTATAGTATGAGACTTCTGGGAATGCTCCCTGAAAAGGGCACTGACTCTGTTGCCAGGCCCCTTATTGGCCTTTCCTCTTCCTTTACCTGAAACATGGATGTAATGACTTGTGCTGCAGCAGTCATTTTGCAGTCCTGAGGTGATCTTGCTTGAGGACAGTAGGCTTGTGCTAAGGATGGCAAAATGGAAAGATGAGAGGAGGTTAGGACATTGATGAGATTGTGGCACTACCTTACCAGCCCTAGAATGCCTACCTCCAGACTTACATGAGAGAAAAATTGTAAACCTTATTTAAGGCATTGTTTTACAGGTCTCTGTTGCAGCAAAACGTAGTCCTGAGTGAAAGGGAATTGATGAGCTATGTTACTCTGTGCTTTGAAATGGGGGAATTTCTGGGATGAATCCTACAGAAGCGTGCTCTAAAAAGAAGGGGAAACGAGCAACATGGTGACACAAACCTCTGTTTCCTCAAGTTTCATATAAAGTCTGCTGTACGTATGTAGCTGCCGTGTGTGCAGCATGTGAGGGGAGGTCAAGGAGAGGGGGTTGTGGTTCCTCTTCAATGTGGCATGAGAAGGGACAGCAGCTGTGAGCAGGCAAGTTGATCCTTCCACCAAGCTAATTCCAAATAAACAGGATCTCGGAGCTAGAGGATGAGGAAACATTAACACTTCCCTTTTATGCCAGAGAGACTGCTAAAGAAGCTTATCTCACTGCACGTGGGGTGAGTTTTGAACCAATACCATCTGAAATTTTAAAATCTAGACTTGAATCCCAGCCCTACACTTATTACTACCTGTGTGATTTGGGGAAAAAACTTTAACCTCTCTGGGCCTCAATTTTTTCATCTGTAACAGGAGGGATTGGTCAAATTAAATTCTAAGGTCCAATCCAAACCTTCTAGGAGTCCATTTAAAATATATCATTGGGGCTTCCCTGGTGGCGCAGTGGTTAAGAATCCGCCTGCCAGTGCAGGGGACACGGGTTTGAGCCCTGGTCCGGGAAGATCCCACATGCCACGGAGCAACTAAGCCCATGCACCACAACTACTGAGCCTGTGCTCTGGAGCCTGCGAGCCACAACTACTGAAGCCCACACGCCTAGAGCCCGTACTCCGCAACAAGAGAAGCCACCGCAACAAGAGAAGCCACCGCAATGAGAAGCCCACGCACCGCAACGAAGAGTAGCCCCCGCTCATCCCAACTAGAGAAAGCCCGCACACAGCAACAAAGACCCAACACAGCCAAAAATAAATAAGTAAATTTATACCAAAAAAAAGAAATAAAATATATCATTAAGGTAAAATTAAATCTATTAAGCACTAAATGAAAATTCAGGTTTATACAAATATGTACTTGCTAACAATGAGAATCCACCGTCTCACAAGCCACAGTTCACAGGAGAACAGGACCTCCAGCTAGATGAGCCTTGAATGCCTCCTACAGTTCCTATACTGTAACCCTTCCCTTACCTCTGGCTCCTCACACCTAGCTGCATAGGTGCATTTGCATTAGAAAATCTGCTTTAAACCTTGAAATTCATTTCCTTTAAATAAAAATGAAATAGACACAATGGGATATTTAAATACATTCTGGCACCACCCCAATAGCACAAGAATGTGCGACATGAAGCTGGTAACATCAGCAGGACCGGGAGGACTTTATTAAGCAAATCGGGTAGTTAGACACCCCAGGGCCTTCTCATCATAAATGCAGCTAAGCGGCCCCGGAGTAATGGGGATGGAGCCCCTCCTGAGCTCTAAGCTCTTTATTCTGACGTTTAATGAGCATGAATAACCAGGGATGGATGGTATTGTTTGTGAGTCCTGTGAACTCAGGAGAAGGGTGACTTCAAAGATTCCTTTGGACCATTGTAAAGCAATTATACTCCAATAAAGATATTAAAAAAAAAAAAAGTTCCTTCGGGATTTTTGAGGCCTTGTCTATAAAACGTGTCTGAATTAACTGGGTTCTACCTCATTCTCAGGACCTTATCTGCAGCTGGACTGGACCCCGCCCCTCCCAGGAACTGGGTAGGCAGAGAGTCTAGAGCCTGAATCCTTCATCTGTGAGTATGTCATTGAGTTATTTGCTGAATTATCTTCCAAATGATCATTTGTGTGCTGTTCTCTGGCAGCCTACATTATTGTAGTTGAATAGGGGACAGCTTCCTGTTCCCTGCAACTGGAAAGCAGTTTAAATACATCACACCTGTAAACAGAGCTAATTGACATCTATAGAGTAACCCAAAGAAGGCAGGGATTCCCCAGAGCAGTGTTCGCCATCCCAGGAGGTACCCAAGCAGAGTCAGAGACCAAATAGAAATGTCATAATCAAATGGCTGGGGAGATGAGAGGGCTTAAAGGACTTCAGTTTTCTTTTCAGTCCTAAAAGTTGGGGATTCTGTGACATATAGGAGCAAATGCTACTCAGTGTGAGTAATACTACTTGTTGTTTAAGGCTAATTACACACCAAGCACTGTGCTGAATTCTTTACTTCCGTTGTTTCATTTAATCCTGACATATAATAAAAGGCAGCCCTGTACCCCTTTCACATGGTACTATATCTGAATATCTGCAGACGAGGGAACTGAGGCTTGGGGCATTGGAGAAACAAGATCCCACAGCCTGTATGTGCCAGGCTGGGTCTGAGGGCCCCAGAGCCTGTGCTTTGTACCTCTGCGGGTGCTTCACCCATACAGGGCCAGAGGATGCAGCAACTAGCTCATACAGGAAGCTTACTGGGCCCCACCCGGAACCATGCATCCTTCTCTAGTCACCGTTTTTCAAGGGTCTGTGCACAAAGACAGAGGAGAGTCTGGGGTGATGGAGCTGGGAAAACAGGAGTTTGAGGCTGAAAGGTCAAAAGGCTGCTGTACTGAGACCGTGAGAAAGGTGATCAGAGGGTAGAGCACTGGAGCTTTGGTTTCCTAAGAGGGGCATTCCAGGGAAGGGAAGTTCTAGCCGGAAGTGTTTCTGTTCCTTTGAGCCACAGCCTTAGTTCCTCTGAGAGACCTTGGCTGGGTGCAATGCTTGAGGCCAGAGGCAGCCCCTATATCCCTCCGCACCATCCCAAACCCCTCCTGGCAGGGAGCCATCATCTCTGAAAACTGAGCTGTGCCCCTGGAGCCCCTCCCCACCCCCACCCCACCCCCGCCAGGCTGTTCGCGAGCCCGCCTGAGTCACCTGGGGCTTTCTGGCTACTTACCCTGAGATTAGACTCAGTAGAAGGTGGGAGAAAAATTCAAGAGACTTGGCATCCCCCCCCCACCGCCCTGCCCTCCCTCTCCCTCTCTCTCTCCCTCTCTCTCTCCCTCTCTCTCTCCCTCTCTCTCTCCCTCTCTCTCTCCCTCTCTCTCTCCCTCCCTCCCTCCCTCTCTCCCTCTCTCCCTCTCTCCCTCTCTCCCTCCCTCCCTCCCTCTCTCCCCCTCTCCCCCTCTCCCCCTCTCCCCCTCTCCCCCTCTCTCACGGCAGCCCCCAGCGGTGTTTGTTCTCAGAGAGGCCCTGGGAAGAAGGATGGTCACTTTCCTTTTGCCCACAGATAATTGAAGAGAAGTAAGAAAGTACCTGTGTTTGAGGGAAAAATGACGACAATTAATCTCTAAGCACAGGGCCTCACTGTTAAATTCGTTGGAGAAACAACTTCAGGAGTTTAACGACAATCGAGAGAATGAAATTTAATTAAGAGAAATAGTAATTAAATCAGGAAAGAAGTTTTTGCAAAGGGGATGGTGCAGGAAATTAAAACCAGTAATGCTGAAAAATGTGGTGGGCAGAGATGGGCGGTGCACTTGGTGGAGAAGAGGAAAGAGCAGACTGAGCAAGGCGGGTTGGGAGGTGCAGAGTGTTTGGCACTAAGGCAAGGTCTTTGGAAATTGGTCTCCTTGAGAGACCAGGTGTCTGGCTCTTCCAATTTGGGTCTAAATAGGCCACCTCCTAATGGGGACAAGCTCTCCCTCAGGAAAATAGAAGTATCTAGTTGGATAAAGTATAAAAAAAGCTGCGGACTTGAAGTAGGGTGACCAGGTGTCCTGATTTTGCCCAGGACCGTCGCAGTTTTAGTACTCAGAGTGCCATGCTCTAGGAAACCCTCAGTCGAGGGCAAACTGGGACTGCTGGTCACCCTAACGTAGAGGCAGATAGCCCTGGTTCCCAGCTCTGCTGTGCAGTCAGGACCTCCATGATTCTGAGTGAGTCACTCCATCTCTGTGGGCCTCAGCTTTCTCAGCTGAGACAGCTATAAAATGAGCTGTCCTGGGCACCTCAAAAGATTAAAGAAGTTGCTATATGTCAATGTCTAGAACAATGTGCATGAAGAAAAGCTTGATAAATGGGAGTTGAACTGAACAATATCAATAAAGAAAACATAAAATATTAGCAGACACAATGCAACAACACATTAAAAAGCAAGACACCGTGACTCTTTGAGGGATTCCCCAAGACCACCCACGTGTTCGTTAAGTTTCTAGAATGACTCACAGGACTGAGCACATAGTTGTACTCACAGCATGGCTCAGGTTTATTACAGTAAAAGGATACAAAATAGGATCATGGAAGGAAAAAGACACAGGTGAGTTCTGGAGAAATCCATGCAGGCTTCCTATACTCTTTCCTTCCTGTGAGGGACACATCAAGAATGATCCTTTCTCTAGCAGCGAAGAATGCAACCATGTGTGCGATGTTTCTGCCCAGAAAGCCCATTAAAGACTCAGTGCCCAAAGATTTTATTGGCAGTGGTTGCCTAGGCACAACTACCAAAATTCCAGACTCTCAGAAGGAAAGCTCGTGTACAGGAGAAATCACATCATCAATCAGCCTTAAATGCCAAGTCTGCAGACCACCAGCCAGGGGCCAACCTCTAAAAATAGCAGTGTTCAGCCTGCTATGTTAACTCTTTTTATTACAGTGACAGAGTGGAGCTCATTCTAGGAATGCAAGGATAATACACATAAGTGAAAACTTGAATCTGGACACCCAAGCTGCTGTATATACCCTCAAATCCTAGCTAGGTGTGCCAGGCCTTCACTGGTCCAGACTTATGGTTACTGTATGAATGCCATCCACTCTGCTAAACAAGCTCTGGTCACTACCAAATTCCCTGCTAATAATTTACCACCAACCAAGGTCTTCTTGGTCTTGAGTCAGAACACTGGGGTTTTCTCAGTTCACCATGACATAAACAAGTCTCTGGACTAAACAATCCAAATAGAAATTGTGCTCACCTTGTGCATGAAATAGGCCATATTTACATTTACATTAAGGCTATCCACTTCCAGTGACCCAAAATGCTTGTGTTTCCAATTTGGGGCACCACCTTTCTCAAGGTTAAGTTACCAGAGCAATGAATAAAAGTTTGCTAATTTCTTGCTCAGCAGGAGAGGTGTTAGAAAAATAGAAGTCATTCAAGCTAGTCGTGGGGAAGGGTTTCTGGAGTTTAGAGATCAAGAGGTACCACAGCTGCTGCAGGCGTGAGAGAACTAGGAAGACAGGAGGGAGGGTGGTGGTTAAAAACATCACTGAGAATTACGGACTAGCTTCCCCTTTAGTATGTATTGGTTTGCTAGGGCTGCCATAACAAATACCACAAACGGGGCAGCTTAAACAATAGAAACATATTGTCTCACAGTTCTGGAGGGTAGAAGTCCAAAGTCGAGGTGCTGACAGGTTTGGTTCCATCTGAAGGCTATGAGGGAAAGAGCCTGTTCCAGGCCTCTCTCCTTGGCTTGTAGATGGATGTCCTCAAGTTCACAAGGTGTTCTCCCTGTATGGCTGCCTGTGTCCAAACTTCTCCTTCTTAGAAGGATGCAGTTCATATCAGATTAGGGACTATGCTAATGTCTCAGTTTAACTTAATTACCTCTGTAAAGACCTCATCTCCAAATAAGGTCACATCCTGAGGTATTAGGGCTTAGGACTTCAATATATAAATTTTGGAGCACACAATTCAACCCATAGCAACTTGGGAAAATGTAAGTGAAAATCAGAATTACTTTTAAATAACTTTCATTGGAGGATTGTGTTTCTTTGCACAGTTTATTGTATTTGTACAAACAATAGCCCAGGAATATTCAAGCTGTGTAGAACAGAAGAGAGTAATGGGACGGTAGAAGGGAGGGGGAGGGTCAAGGGAAGAGGAGAAAGAAGAAAACGAAAAGAAAAGGAGGAGGAGGGGAATGAGAAGGAAGAAAAGAGGAAGAGCAGTGAGCAAGGTCAGACCATCAGGCCTGCACCAGGTTCAGAGATCGGTGAGAATGACAGCTCACCACTCACCTAAATTTCCTTTAATTTCGGTTTACTAAACGCACCAACAAGAAGTGCAAAGGATATGCACACATCACTGCAAATGTTTGCTGGCCCCTCCCACCATCACTTGGGTCTCATAGAAGTGTTCGCAAGTCTGGTGGACCCGACAGCTCTCCCACGGTGGGACGTGTGCCGGCTAGAGCCTTTTACACCATCTGGACGGACAGACGTGGGGGAGTGCCAAGCCAGTATCTAATGGCCCACCCAGTAAGGGAATCCCTGCCAGCACAGTCGTGAAAGACTTGCAGCACCTTTCATGTTTTTACTGCCTCCTGGAGCTGACTGAAGGTTTCAGTGCAGCAAGGCTACCACAAAAGGAAATCTGACAAGAGTTTGTTTTGCTCATTCAGGCAGCACATGCTCTCTGAAAAGAGGTACTGCCTTGAGTCAAAGAGAACTGAAGGGAGAACCAGGGCTCTGCAGGCTCTCAGGGCCTTCCACTCCACTGCCAGCTGACCGTGCATACCACCAGGTCACAAATACACAAAGTGCAAAGCCACGCAAGGCAGGTGGATTTCCCCAGATGCAGTGCAGAGACTTCAGAACAAATAGCACCATAGTTAAAGCTTCAAAGAGAAAGGGGGACAAAATTAACACACTTGTACCTGAGATGGGCCTGGAATAAACCCCACTGTGTGACTTGTGTTTTAGAGAGCTGGGACGCCCAGTCTGGGGCTAGCCAGATCTGCCATGGAGCAGAAGCAGATTATCCTGAGGTGATTCCAGTGCATGCTAAACTTTGAGAACCCCTGTTTAAATTTTACAGCCCAAACCAGTTTAGATAGGGCCCTGGGAGAATGAGCTTCCATTTTCTTCCCAGCAACTACTGTCTGTTAGAACAGCTTGAGACTATAGGGACAGGCAAGAACAGGATTTACCACCTGCATCGCCTATGACCAGCGTCGATAGGGAGGAAAACAAGTACTTCGCAGGGCTAATTTAACCCTCTTATGTGTAATTCAAGTTCTTCTCGTGTCTTCATTTGCTTTGTGAGGTACAGACTTCCAGCCCTTTACCCAAATGGAGTGATCTAGACTGTTTATGACTACACCTTTGATTTCTATTCAGTTAATTTGCATGTTTTATTTTATCTTTAGCATGGGAAGGAGACCTAGTTGCCAGAGCGGCCAGGAATAGTATTTAAAAGTTTAGCCTTTACTTTAACCCTGGTTGGTCAATCTCGCTGTGTTCTTGGCTCACCTAACATTTGTGGTCACAAGAGTGCAAAACAGTGCAGTTCTGCTGGCTGCTTCTCCCTATTTTGTCTCTCTGTCAAGTCTTAGGAACTCGTTGACTTTCTCCTAAATTTACTAACATTATTCATTTTATTTTTACTAGCTAACCTTGCTGCTTTTACTCCTCTCCCTTTCATTAACACTGCCCACTGAGCAAAGCCCATCACTTGGTTTACCTCGTTCCAGAGTCTAGCCTCCAGAGAGGTCTGCTGGCTTATGCAGAGGCCCCAAATAGGGCTCACAGTGCAGTTAGGAGGTGGAGCCCTGGCCTGGAAACAGGAAGCCTGGTTCTGACCTCTGCTCTACTACAGACTTGCTGCACAATCTTGGGCAAGCCCCTCCTCTCTGGGGCCCCAGAACTCTGTTGTACAATCGGGAGAACACAGTGTGAACTCTCAGCCCTTCCAGCTAGAGTATCCCAGGGTTCCCCGGTCTTCCTCTGTTATACACGTGGCCATACAGTATAGATTTCCTGGAAGGTAGTTCCAGTTTTGCAATCCCTGGCACCATTGCCCACACACCATGAGCATACTGGTTCTTAAACTGTGGTCCCAACTACTGATTTCACCAATAGTTGAGGGGCCCTTGAGGGGGGTCCCTGCCTGGTTTCTCCATAATCAACAGTTATGTAGGACTTGTAGCCCCACTAGCCCCAAGTGGGACTAGGATCCTAACATCCAAATGCCTAGCCTTTTAAAGCAATGAGTCACCTCACCAGGTCATTTCTAAAACCCCAGTAGAAAAGCATATCACACAGTAATCAGTGTTTGTTGAACGAATAAACAACTACACTTTCTCTACAAACACAAGAGTTCCATAGACTGAACAAAGCTCAGGACTGAAATAGAGAAACCAATTCCTTCTGCGGAACCAAAACCTCAAACTGAAGCTATGTAATGTCTGGAGTACACCAAATGATGGCGCTTTTCTTGCAGTTGTGTTATTTTTAAAGCTCTGTGTGCAAGCTCTATTGTGACACCCTTCCCTAGCCCTCAACCCAAATACTTAATAATCCTATCTATGTGACTCCAGTGGGTAAGTCAGAGATCTGGAGTTAAATCCCAGCCCTTCCACTTACAAGCTGAGTGGTTTAAACTTCAGTTTCCTCTTGTGTAAAATGGGGCAAATAGTAAATTCCTCATTAGGTTGTTGATTTAACAAGAAACCTACATCTCCAAAATTACTGAGAATAAGCACGTGTTAACTCTTAGCTAATTAACAAAGCAACTCTTGGATCTTTCTTCTCATTTAGTCTTCCTATTTGGTGGGAACTATCATATCTATAGTCATTTACAGCTAAGGAAAATGAGACCCAAAAAACAGAGGTGAGACACCCATGATCTCACAACTGGTAAATGGCAGGGCCAGCAGTTGAACCCAGGTCAGAAACACTTCCAAGCCTGGAAGATGGGGTCGTAAGTGCAGTAAGTTTAGACCTCCTAGGAGAGTCAAACAAACTTGGTCCTGGGGACTTCCCTGGTGGCGCAGTGGTTGAGAGTCCGCCTGCCGATGCAGGGGACATGGGTTCACGCCCTGGTCCGGGAAGATCCCACATGCCGTGGAGTGGCTGGGCCCGTGAGCCATGGCCGCTGAGCCTGCGCGTCCGGAGCCTGTGCAAAACTTGGTCCTGGCCGGAACTCTCCTCCTGCAGCACTTGAGGGGAGGGGCAGTGCAGCTCTGGAGTTCCTGTGCATAGGAACACCACATACTGTACAGTATTTCCTGTTGAATGAAGCCAGCTTTGTAGACATTTTCATCCATTTTAACTTGATGCCAACATTTGCATTTCAGAAGGTTTTTTTCAATTCTTCCTATGAGGACATTAGCACCTGGAAAAAAAAGTGGAGTCTAGACTAGGACAGGTGTGAAAACAGAAGGTATATAACATGTTTCGCCTCTCCCAGGAATAGATCTTTTCTCGTCTACTCTTTTACTGGAATGTGTTCAAGGCACTGTTGGGCCCAGAGATCTTAGTCTTTCCATCCCTCACTAGCCTCAGGGACTCTTGGGCGCTTTCCCTAATATGGTTGTTCCCTGGTGACTTATAAGGCTCAGCTCAAGTTGCAGTTATAATGTAATTCACTTTCCCAGTTTTAATCACTTAGAGCTTCTATTCAGCATGTGTGGGCTGTGTCCATTCAGTAATGGCTAGATTTTAGCCCATAGTCAAGGGAGCTTGAGGATTCTTTGGGCCAAGGTAGCCTCAATGCAGGTCAAGGTCTAATTTGTTAAGTTTTTGAAATTACTATAAATGGCTCATGATCCCCTAGGAAACAACAGTCTAGGAATCCCTATTTAAAAAGAAAGGAACATAAAATGTGATACATACATAAGTGGAATATTATTCAGCCTTGAAAAGGAAGGAAATTCTGACATATGCTAAAACGTAGATGAATCTTGAGGACATTATGCTAAGTGGAATGAGTCAGTCACAAAAGGAAAAAATATTATATGATTCCACTCATATGAGGTACTTAGAACGTCAAATTCATAGAGACAGAAAGTAGAATGGTGGTTGCCAGGGGCTGAGGGGAAGGGGGAGGGGGAGTAGAGTTACTATTTACTGGGCTTAGAATTTCAGTTTTGCAAGATGAAAAAGAGATCTGGAGATGGATAGTGGCGATGGCTGCACAAAAATCTGAATGTATTCAATACCACTAACTTGCACAGTTTAAAAACTGCCAACATGGTACTTTTTATGTTATGTGTATTTTACCACAATTTTTAAAAATTGGAAAAAAAGAAAAAGAGAGAAAAAGGAACAGCTTGAACACTAAGACTCTCAGCTATGGTATTAGCATTGTCTCATCAGAGCCAAAAACAGCTACGTAATAAATGTTGTACATTTTTATGCCCAACCCCCAATTTTCCTTCTGCTGAATGAAGCATCTTGCTCTGCCACTGAAAACTAGCATTTTCTTATAAATCACTAGCTCAGAAAAATCAGTGACTTTCAGCAATCAGTCCACTAGAGACCACTGCTAAGCAGAGGAGGCTAACAGCAGCACTGTGCAGTGAAGAGTGCTCCCCTTACAACCAAATGGCTCCCCCAAGCGGCTTCAGCTTCTCCCCCAAAGAAAAAGACCCCTCCTGCAGAGGAGCAGATTTCTTTTCCAAATTAAATGTGTAACTTTTAACTGTTATTAGTACTGTCAACAAGAATATCAGAAAAAAATTCTATTATAGATACTATCATCTTTAATTTCTTCCAAATGAAAATTGAGACTTTTTCCTCTGATTTCAAAATGAAGATACTTATTTCATGCAATAATCAATTCCCAAGATCAAAGGGAACCAGTTTTTCATCATTTTTTCCCCCAATAATTTGCCATCTGTTAGGATTTACAAGAGCACACTCACCCATATATTGCCCTAGGAAATCATTTTTAAAGATACATACTTTCACCACTTAAATTTGGCACTTTGGACCTAAAATTACTTTTCAGCCAGGATTTAAGAAAAACACTTACGAAACTGTTGTAGAAAATTTTTTTAATAGGCTTAGAGAAAAATGTTTTCCAAATTATTGATTTTTTTAAACTAATACACCTCTTCATCATTTTGTGATTCTGCTGGACAACTAGGGCGTTTTAAATGGATCTCAATCTTTAGAAATTGTGGCTTAGAGTCCTAGACTCCTGGAGTGCGCACCTTTGAGCTATTCTTGGTATTTCCTATGGTCTACCAAAAAGTGAATGCTCATACCCAGAAGGCAGCATAAGCTAAGTGAAACTTCAAACATTTTTATTTTTGGTTGGAATTATATCAACTCAGTTTAGAAATGGTATCTCACACTGATTATTAAGGTCTTTAATTTCCAAAATGAAAACAAAATTTTATATAAGAAATCCAATTTATCAAATGAATTCTTTCAAAAGGGGTTTAGCAACAAGTGACAAATAGATTGAAACCCCTCATCTACACCCACAGAATTAAGAACTGACAGAAAGAAGAGGCAAAAATATTATGTATGGTTTTAGAGACAAAGAATAGAATGAGCAAACATTTCATCCAAGATTTCTGGATGATTTCTGACGATTCCGCTGGGTACCAGCTGCCTTTGAACACAGATCTGCCTGATGGAGTCATAGGCACACTCCTTGAAAACCACAGAACACCCAAAATAACAATGACCAAGACAGAGATACCTAGAAGAAAACAAGCCAGGGCCACTGACAGTATCGTGCATTTGAATGACTACATGGTCATATAAGAAACTGTCAATCCAACCAAAAAAACAATCTCCACAAAATGCTTTCTGCATATTTACTTGTAAATCTAAAGGTAGAGAGACTAAGGGCCCTAGCAGCCAGGCATGAGCAATGAGACTTGGTATATGAATTTAAAAGTTTATTAGCCACAGGAAAAAAATGATTCCTTAAAATCAGTTTTCATTAAGTTCCCTGTAAAACAGTAAGCTTACAGAAAATTTCTTTCTCATGAACAGAAAATCACTATGCTTTTGGTCCAAGATATGTTGGGGTTTTTTTCCTTTCTTCTTCAGATGACAGACAGATGGATGTAGCGGAATCTATGAACGAGTGTACTTGCCCCAAATGTGCAACATAAATACAGAAGCGATGAACAGAAGACTCATAACCAATACTGGAACAGGGCCACTGGAAATAAGAAAAGGCAGGCTTAGTTTCAGTAATAATACATTAATATGTTTGTAATATTAAAGACTGCCTAGGGGAAAAGGGAGGGGAAAGCACCTAAGATCCGTAGAAGAATATTATTTACAACATTTAAAAATATTCCAAAAATTATTACTGTGGATATTTTGAGGGTGACAGCATTGCGGTTATTTAGAAAGGAGGAATCCTTATCTTTTAATGAAACATACTAAAATATATACAAAAAAAGGATCTAATGTCTTAGAGACACTAGTCTCTTTAATTTCGTGCATTTGATATTCTCCATAATAAAAAGTAATTTAAAAAATTTCCCAAACTCTTTAAGTGCAAATGATCCAATTACCAAACTATTATTTCAAATTAATAAAGACCACCTTCATCGTCTAACTACAATAAACTAGGCATAACAAAGATGAATATCCCATTATAAGTTATGAAGCATTTTCAAATATATGATCCCATATGATTAACAAGCTCAAGACACAGATGAAACAAATATTAATGTTATGAAATGAGAACATAGAGCCTAAGAACACAGAGCCAGAATGGAAAGGAGAGATCTGAACTCAGGTTTTCTGATTCCACACATTGTGCTCATTTTACTGCTTTAAGGTTCCTATATTTAGGGGAGCAAACATTCTAGGCAACATTAAGTTTGATTTATATTTAGTTTACTGTAGAAAGGAAGTAGATTTTACTCATCAGCCCTTCCCTAAATCAAATGCTTTCCAGGTTGAGAATTAGTACATGGGTTTCTTAAAGTTAGAACTCCTTGATTTTACACAACCTGTCAATGCTGATGTCAGTCAAAGGCCTCGTCTTTTTGACTCCTCTTGCCAACAACAGTTTTGGAGAATTCAAGATGTCACTTCACCTCCCAGGTACACCTGGGGGTGGACATAGGAAAAGACCCCAGGAATCTTTATAATTTGGGCAGTAGAGTAACCCAGCGGAGCAGGCGGTAACAAGAGTCCACTAGTGGACAATCATCAATGCATGGAGATCCAAGTCCTTGCTACACTATTTTGTTCTTCCAAAATTTGTACAATTATGGGAGTAAACAAACTTAAAAGTACCTAGGAAGAGATGGTCGTCACGATGCACTGGATCATACTGCCTTACTTTAAAGCGCCGTTAGGTAACATCAGCCATAAAGCATAAAGCTGATGTGACTGTGGCCCTGTGACTCACCTTCTCCAAACATCATTTGCCTCGTCTGTAAAGTGGGGATAATCACAGCACCTCTCTCATAGGGTTGCTGAGGTATTAAATATATTAACACACACACGGTGTAGGCTTCTAGTAAGCTCTCAGGAAATGCTACTGTTATCAACCTGAAAAAAAATTCTAACTCCCAAGAAGAGCCAACAGCAAGCTCCAGGATGGTACCTGACTGCTCCAAGACGTGGATTTGAGGATACCATTTCCCAACTATGTCCTTTCACCAAAAACCTCTCTCTCTGGTATGAGACTGTGGTTTATGACACTGCAAAGGAATAGCTTCTCTCGATTCCTAGGACTCACAACAGCAGCAAGCAAGCCTGGCTGCACAACAGCCCAAAGCAAGAACAAGCCAGATTCACCCACAAGAGAACAGTTGTTTCACCACCTCGAGAAGGTTTAAAATGTTGTCCCCTGGATACCCTGAAGAGCAAGGGGCTTCAAAATTTGTCTCTGAAATATTCAGAAAAATTACCTCTAACAAGGACCAAAACGCTGCCAACTCACACATCCCCAACCCCAAGAATTATTTCCTGAAATACATTCCCACCTTGTAAGTCTTCGTCATAACAGGGGGGGAAAAAAAATCAATAAATAAAACAAAACCTCAAGAATTCTAGGCAAGTCTTTCTAAATTAAATTTGTGATCTAAGTCAAGCTACTGGTCAAGTTAATTAAACTAATCCAAATAAATCTGATTGTGTCTCTGTTACCAAACAGGCAGAATGGAAAGAGCATGGAATTTAACAGTCCCAGAATATCTGGCTCCAGCTCTTGCTGGCTGTTTGTCTTTGACAAGTAGCTTTGCCTCTCTGAATCTGAGCTTCTGAACCTGAGGTGCTATATGAATGAGAGCTGCTGTCATTATTCCAATTCCTCATCCACTGGATTCAGTCAGGAAACAGCTGTAAGCAGTGGTGTCCTAGAGCCTACCTGGTCAGAAACCTGTGGGATTAGGTTTCACAGTACCAGAAAGCGAGGTGAGGCGTGGGGACAGGGCTTCCCCGAGATGCCCATATCCCATCACCTAATGAGCATTCCCAGGCCTAGAACTTGGGAAGTGATACGGGTCCAGTCACCACCCACCAACGACAAGGAGGCCAAAGAACTTTTGGTAACACAGGCTAATGCAGAAACTCCCATTAGACTGCAATAATATCAGCCTATGCCTCCAGGAGAGCTTTGAAAAATCACCTAGCTCCTATTCAAATGGTTACTCCTCTATTTCTCAGTGTGGGACAAGAACACCAAATGAGCAATTTCACCTAATTAAACTGTTTTCCCTCCAGTTCTCTCTATTCCCATCATTTATTCTGACAGAGCTACATGAAGATGTTCCCTTGCTTTCACTCAAACCATGAACAGATGTCATTCCAGGCCCTAAACTAATTGGCTGCTATATGGACAAACCAGACCCCGCCCACCCGGCACAAAGGAAGCTGCTGTGTATTACAAATCTCATCAAAGCAAACACCACTGGTGGCAGAGACAGAGTGCTGCCAAAGGGCTCTGTGATTCTGGACAGAAACACAAGGTCTGCTCCCAGGACTTACACTTTGAGCCCCGGTGAATCTTCTGTGTAGAATCGCCACATCCCCCCAGTGCCTGCTGAGGTGGTGCGGCCTGCGCTCCTCGTTCCGCAGCTGGCATTTTTCCTGTGAAGAGAAAAAATGTGACAATGGCCTTTTCTTGGAAACCCTTATCAGAGCATCATAACATATGCTACCATTACACTGGTAAAGAACCAAAAAATTAACTTTTTCTTTGCTAATACCTCCTTGCTTTTGCTTGCTTTTACTCCACTGATCATAACCACTAAGAACTGAGTACCCACCATACACTGATGCATACAATAACCCAGAAAAGTACTTACCATCTCCATTTTATAAATGAGGAAAATGAGGCTCATAAAGGGTTAGGCAAAGTGCCGAAGGCCACACAGCCAGCAGGCAGCCACGCTCGGCTGTGGACCCAGTTCTGACTTGAGCCCATCCACTTGCTCACACGTATGGGCACCTCATTTGGACAGTGCACTTCAGTTTCACTTCACATGTATTTTTGTGAAGTCAAGTAAAAAACTCCTGCTTAAAAATACCCTGAATCCCTATTACCTGATTTTTAAATGACTACTTTAAAATGTTTTTAAATTACTGTATTTTCTACAAAAAAGACAAAAAACATAAGTTGTAATTGTAATCCAAGTCTCAAAACAGTATATATTTTATGAAATATTATTTTGCAATCTGTTTTCATTATTTTGATATACTGACTATAGATCCTGGACAGAGGTAGGATGTGAAAAAAATGCAGGAAACACCCAACCAGAACTTGTCCCTCACAAGGGGATCAAGGCTTGTGAAGTGAGCTGTGTGGCGCAGGCAGCCCTGGCACACAGAAGCAGCGAACAGCACTAATGCCACTGACCAGGAAGGAAGCCAGGGAATCCTTTCCCTCCTCTCCTTGGTCACTAGGAAACCCTCCCCAACAGCTATTCTCCCACACAGCACTCCTCCAATCCCACTTCTCATTTCCCCTCAGTGCAAAACTGGTACCACGTAAAAATAAGTAGTAAGTATGAGACAGGTCAGAAGAAACCTTCAGCCCATTTATCACCAACTCAGAAATTCTAGGGAAGGGGAAAGGAAGAGAGAGAAAGCCCTGTCCCGTCACCACCCCTCGCCATTAACCGAATCCCAACACACCCTCCCTCAAAATCCCATTCCAGTTATCCGTGGACTGCTGGTTCTGGATTTTTGAAAAAAGACGGGCAAACAGGGAGAAACCAAAAGTGAATACCCTGTCCCCACCGTCTCTTCTTGCCTCCCAACTCTGGTTCCTAATCCCCACCTCACCCTACCACAGACTTGATTCCACACTCTGAATGCAAGAAGCACTGGCCTAGAGCTCAGGGAGGCTGCCCTGCTGCATGGAGTGGGAGAGTGGAGTCCCGGTTTCAGTGTGGGCTCCAGCAAAAAGAGCTGTGTTCATGCTAGAAATCTAAAAACAGTTAGTGTCAAACGATGATTCTGATGTACTGTACTATAAAGATTACATTTCAGACACATTAATTATGGGCTACATGGTCACCTGGGAACTTCTAACTCCATCTGTATGACTGTTTCTATGGGAAAACTGATTGTAAACTGTACAGGGATTTACAGAGTAATTCATACACTTACAAGAGCTTTCACACACACAGATACACATCATCTAATTGGTGGAGTAGGTACGTGAAATTTTCCTCGTTCATAAAAAGGAACTTGAGCTAGATGATAAACCCAGTGTGGACATAACAAGTCATCGGCTGAGCCAAGACTAGGACCCAGGTACTTTCTACTATTCCCACACCCACCTAACTCCAGTTCCTGTCTTCAAAATCTCCAGGAGCCCCCAAGGAATCAGTCTGTGCTCTTTGAAGATTTCTTACATCTGCTGGCACACAGACATAGCAGAGGATTCAGGCCACCTAGAAATACCAAAAATGTACTCAAAATACCTCCCATCCCCCCTATTGGGAAGCTAGGTAGAAGTTAACAGAGCCCATTTTAATCTCCTAAATTTCTTTTTGGGGTCTATTTTACCCTTTCTTTCTGGCCACTGTGTAACTGCTCCCTCCTCCTATACCCTAACACAATGGTTTTCATAACCAACCTTGAACATACTTTGTTCTAACATGGTGGTCTTCTGGCTGTTCCTCAAAGAAGCCAAGTTCATTCCCACCTCAGAGTCTTTACACTTAACTATTCCTGTCTAGGAAGCCTATTCCTCCCCGGACCATTGCATAATTTGCTCCCTTGTCTCTTTTAGGTCTCTACTCACCTGTCACCTACTCTGAACACCCTATCCTCACCCACCCTCTAGTCTCCACACAACTTTATTTTTCTTCTTGGCCTTACTGCCTGAAATTATCTATTTATTTGCCTTGTTTATGGTCTCTTACATTGGAATATAAGGTTCATGAGGTCAAACCCTGACTAGCTTGTCCACAGATACAGCCTCATGACTGGAACAGTGCCTGGCATGTACCCTCAATAACTATTTGATGACTTCCTTAATACCCCAGCTAGTCCATCACCTTACTATGCCTGATTCCCATTAATCCTGAACACTAGAGACTGTCATACAGAGTGAAGTCAGAAAGAGAAACAAATATCGTATATTAATGCATATATGTGGAATCTAGAAAAATAGTGCAGATGAGCCAGTCTGCAAGGCAGAAAGAGACACAGATGTAGAGAACAAATGTACGTACACCAAGGGGGGGAAGCGTGGGGGGGGGTGCTGTGATGAATTGGGAGATTGGGATTGACATGTATACACTAATACGTATAAAACAGATACTAAGAACCTGCTGTATAGAAAGAAATTCAAAAAAGAAAATCCTGAACACTGAAGCATTTTAAGGCTTTACAGTTTACCATGTGTTATTGCTCCTTTTCATCCTAGCAACTTCCGTTTATCCTGTAGTAACAGAGCAAGGACTCCAACCCTGGCCTGACCTTAAATCCCATAGTTACTTCTCAAGGTTCTACTTCTATTACCTCACTGAACATGAGACAGAATGCAAATCTGTGGACTACATAATCCACAGCACTATTATTAACTGTTAGCTTCAACTTTTTCTACAGACTCACAAAGAGGGAATATATTCTTGAACAGTCAATACCTATTACATTACACTCATGAAGTAACACTTAGAAGAGTGCCAAGATTCTAGATGGGAACTCTGTAGGGTGTCTCAGTACATATAACCATGGTCTTTTGAGTTACACTGGCCCCAGCGGTAGTGAATTCTAAAAGACATCAACACCCCCAACTTGATAAGCTGCATCTGTCCTCAAATGTTTGTTTCTCCATTTCACTTGTGCAGCAGTTACTTCAATTTTATTTATTAAGTAAATACTTGTTTCATTTATTTGATAAACACAAGATTTCTCTTTTTTTTTAAGAGTTTTCAGATGATCAAACTTCTCTGCCACAGTGTTACCAATTCTCCTTAACTAGACCCACTCCCCAAGGAACTGTACCGATAGGACAGGTTTTCCATTCCAGCACAAAGAATCTTTGAAATCCAGGGTGGGAACAAGACAGCACCCCAGGCCCAAATAACCTACACCACAGCCTGACACACTTTCCAGCTGGTCCATCCCAGCCTTACCTTGAACATCTTGATGACAGGGAACTCACAATCATTCAGGGTCATCTTAGCATTTCTCACAGTTCTACTGGAATTGTTTTTGCTCTGTGATGAAATCTGTCTCATGTAAGTTCAAATCATCAGTTTTAGATTTACCTACTGTAGCCAACAAGAGAAGTCTCATCCCTCTTCACATCCTTGAGAATAGTTTTTGTGTATCTCTTCAAGGTCTTTTCCTCTCTAGATAAAACCCCCACTGGTTCCTTCAAAAAAATCCCAAGATTACAGGGTGGCTTGATTCCTTCCCTCACTCATCATTTATTGTGTCAGCCTTATGGTAGGATAGAGCTGATGGGCAGTTTTCGTCAAAGTCTAATGAAGGAGATAAACATGGAAACATAAATGCTATTAGAAGGGTATGAACAAAATGCTTGGGAGTAAAAAAGAAGACTAGTAGCTGCTATTGCCTTTGGAGTCAGGGAAGGCCTCAAGAGGAAATAATCCCTGAGCCTAGTCTTGCAGAATATACACAAATGGCCGGAGGGGTGGGGATGGGGGGGTGTCTAGTGAGTTCAGAAAACAGTAATAAGCTCACTGTTGCTGGATCACAGGAGAGAGAGGAGAGAAGCAATTAGGCTGGGGGGAAAAAAAACCCACCACCAAGAGCTTTGGTAACCCTCTCCCCCTCCCCACCGTGTTTAAGGTCAGCAACAAGAAACTAACCAGCAGTGTGCCAGAATCAGAGCAGAAGATGCATTAGAGTGGAAATGATCTGGAGAGGAGGCGAGTTAGGTAGAAAATTCTCTAGATGTGAGAAACTGAGGGCTAAACTGAGGCAGTAGAAATGGAGAAGGAAAAAACGGATGAGAAGTTTTTCATGTACAATATAAACGTACTGGATACAGACAGCATTAAAAGAATCCAAGATGACGCTGAAGTTCTGGCTTTGAGTGAACGCGTTTACAGCAGTGCTTTATGGACGTAGGGAGATATGATTGGCGGCGGGAGCTGAGGTGAAAGGAAAGACTGAGCTGCGCATTAGACGAGTCATGTTAGACCGAGTGTGTATGGGACTTCCAGATAGAAATGTGAGTGGAGAGCTCAGCTCTAAAGACACCATTTTAATGACATCGGTTTTCTCAATGCTGTCTATGACCTTACTCCAGTTTAACTTTCCTTTTTCAAGAGTGGTACTCAAAGCTGAGCAATGCGAAGAAAATATTGCCTCCCTCTCGAGACGCAAAAGACCAAGAAGTCTTTAACTACCCCTACGGTCACATCACAGGCAGCTAGCTCGTTCTGCCCTTATGAATCTTAACATCCCGGGATCTCCTTCTCAGGACCAACGAATTCTTGGGCCCTGTCCCTCGGAGACCACAGCCGAGAGGGTCGCAAGATCCTTACCTCTGCCGGACTGTGGATCCCGCCGCCCGGGCGGCCACTGCTTTGCTGGGAGAGCGCCCTGAGGAGCCCACGTTAGTACCACTGGGGGTCGGACCAGGCTGTAGAGGGAGACAAGGAGAGAGACTGGTGAGCGCCGCCGGCCGGCCCCCAGACCCTGACGGCCGAGACCGGGACATGCACGGGGGGCTGGGGAAAACAAGGGAGCCGCGGAAGCAGGACAAAGCGTAAGGCAGGAATCTCGGCGCCTGGGAGAAGCCGGGACAAGGAGGGACGGCTGGGGCCACAAACCATGCTGGAGACAGGAGGGTGGCAGGAAGCTGAAGTGGACAGCGGAGAAGCGGTAGAGCCCGGCGGCCGGAGGGATTGACTCAGGTCCCGCCCCCAGACCTGCTGGCAGGGTCCTCGCTGACTCCAGGGACGCCTGGGCTGTCCTACGATATGCCTGTAGGAATTTTGCAAGAGGAGACCCTGTGAGCTGCTGTATGGGAATTACAGACCTCATGTATTTTTCCTTTGGATCACATCGTCCTTCCTAGAGTCCAGTCTCAACCAATGGGAGGATCTAGCCATGATGAGACGAGAAATTTACTCCGGCAGTTACTAGGCACCTACATATTTGCGCTGACGTGACCTAACCGACGCACGCGCCGCGGGGCGTGGTCGGTCCCCGTCTTGGGCCATCTGGGAAGCTGGAGGAAGGAGCATGCGCGGAAGCGTTTAAGCGTGAGAGGTGAAGGTGCGGCTCACGGGCTATGGCGGAGGAGCAGGGCCAAGATGAGGACCTGGGTCCTAAACCGTCCGTGTTGTTTCTGCACCCGGACCTGGGTGTGGGCGGCGCTGAGCGGCTGGTTGTAGACGCAGCCCTGGCGCTGCGGGCGCGCGGATGTAGCGTGAAGATCTGGACTGCGCACTACGACCCCGGCCACTGCTTCGCGGAGAGCAGCGAGCTGCCGGTGCGCTGCGCCGGGGACTGGCTGCCTCGCAGCCTGGGCTGGGGCGGCCGCGGCGCCGCTATCTGCGCCTACGTGCGCATGATCTTCCTGGCTCTATACGTGCTGTTCCTTGGCGACGAGGAGTTCGACGTGGTAGTGTGCGACCAGGTGAGGTGGCCACGACCGGCCCTCGCCGCCCCTCTTTTTCTCACTACGGAGCGCGCGCCGCATGACCTCTGCTGACCTCTCCCTGTCTGTGGTTCGGAAAGATCGGAACTGATCTGGAGAGATCAAAGTGGGAGTGAGACTGTGGTTCTCAAACTTTAGTGTGGACCCGTTAAAGTGGCAGATTGCTTGGCCCCACCCTCAGGTGTGTTCATCCTGGGCCCCTGAGGTGGGGCCCCGAAATCTGCATCTTCACTGGATCATCGGGAGATTCTGAAGCATATGGGCCTTGGTGCTCTCTCTAAGAAACGCAAGCATTAGAAGTCAGCCTTCAGTCATGTTTTGTATGTCTTCCCTGTTTTGCATTATTTCTCTTAACACTAGTTCCAAGCCACATGCATCCCACTGTAGCATTTGCTGTCAGGCCACTCCGCTCCTCAGCAGTGTCATGTGTTTAATAAAACCCTAAGCTAAACATGTCATGTCTCTATTAAAACTTTAACATGGCTCCCCATTAGTCTTTGGAGAAAAGTCCAGGTTCTTTACCTTGGTAGATAATGTCCACCTGGATCTGGGCTCTAGCTATTCTAGACTCTTTCTGTGTTTTGTTTTTTCATCCCCAAAAATATTTATTTTAAAAAGTAACATTCAGGACTAAAAATTCAAATAATAAGAAAGACTAGAATGTAAAAGCCCCATTCCAGTTCCACTCCCTAAAGATAGCCACTGTTAACAGTTTCTTCTGTATGCTTTCAGAAATTGTCTGTGGCTATACCAGCATATTATGTCTGTTCATAGACATGTTTTATTTGTAATAATTAGGATTATGACACACCTACTATTGGACAACTTGCTCTTTTTCACCAAAAATTTTTACTTGAGACATCCTTACATATCAATATTAGAGATTCACTTCATTCTTAATAGTGGCTGGAAAATTTGCTTTTGTTTGACTGTACCATCATTTATACATTCTTCTGCTAAAGGACAGTATCAGTGTGACCAGTTTTTTGTGAATAGATCAGTGTTGTAATGAACATCTTTATGCCTTTTTTTTGTACTTCTGCAAGCATAGCCTTTGAAATTCATAATAATAAAATTGGTAGGTCAAAATTGGTAGGTCAAAGAGTTGTACATCTTAAATGTCAATAGCTTTTGCCAAATTTGCCTTCTGTCATTCTACTGTTCTGTCATTCTACTCTCCCACAGTGATAGAGCCTGTTACTCCATGCTTTTGTTCACATTGGATGTTATCAGCATTTTAATCTTTGCCAAACTAATAGGTGGAAATGGCATCACGTTTGTATTTGTATTTGTTTAATTATTACTTCTGAGTTACTTTTGATCATCCTTGCTTGTGTACAAGCTATTTCTTTTTGCGAAACGTGGACATTTACCGAATATCCTGCATGTGTAAAATTAGTCAGTAAGCATGAGGCAGCTGAGACTGTAGTGGATAGAGAAAAAACCGAGCTTGGAAGTGGGAGACCTGAATTCAAGTTCCATATCAGCTATTTTCTAAGTAGCTTTGGATAAATCCCTCAATATCCCTAAAGCTCACCTTTTTCAGGTGTTAAGTGAGCCGGAGATTGACTTGTAAAGATTACCCAACAGGAAAGTCTCTAGTAATGATTATGGTTAACATTTCAATAAATACTGAGAACGTAGTGTGCACTAAATTCTTACACGTTTTACATGCACCAGTGCATCTAAAAATGACAAAAACTATATGGGTTTTTTTTTTTAACTGGAATTGTCACCAATTTACAGAAGAAGAAACTGAGGCCCAGAGAGAGAGGTATATTACTTGGTCATGGTCACACAGCTAGCTAGTAGAGCTGAAATTCAAACCCTGTCAATCTTGATTCCAGAGCCTACACTCTAAACTACTATAGTTCATTCATTCACTTCCTTAGGACGAGGAAGATACTGGAGTGGCTCTGTCCAGTGTGGTAGCCACTAGCCATAGGTGGCTGTTGAGCACTTGAAATGTGGCTAGTCTGAACTGAGATGTGCAGTAAGTGTAAAATACACATCTGATTTTAAAGATTTAATGTGAAAAAGAAAAAAACAATAGAAGATCTCATCAACGTTTTAAGTATTAATTACATTTTGAAGTGATAGTATTTTAGATAAAATACATTAAAATTAATTTGACCTTTAAGAAGTTGTTAGTGTAGTGACTAGATTTTTCTTTCCATTGGACAGTGCTGTTCTAGAGGAAAGCACTGGACTTGCAGCTTTAAATATTTAGCACATATCCAGAAACCGTCTGCCAGCTTTCTGTATACCAGGCATCGTACCAGGTGAGAGTCTGGGGGCACACAACGCAGAACCAGACATTGCCCATGAAGGGCCCACAGACTAGCAGGCAGGGTAGGTATCTGTTTCTTTGATTTGGTTGAAGTTTAGTTGACCAGTCACTTCATCTCCTGTTGATTTTTGCTTTGGCTAGGTGTCTGCCTGTATCCCAGTGTTCAAGCTGGCCAGACGGCGTAAGAAAATCCTGTTTTACTGTCACTTCCCAGATCTGCTTCTCACCAGGAGAGATTCTTTTATTAAACGCCTATACAGGGCCCCAATCGACTGGGTAGAGGAATACACCACAGGCATGGCAGACTGCATCTTGGTCAACAGCCGGTTCACAGCTGCCATTTTTAAGGAAACGTTCAAGTCCCTGTCTCACCTAGACCCCGATGTCCTCTACCCATCTCTGAATATCACCAGCTTTGATTCAGCTGTTCTTGAAAAGCTTGATGACATAGTCCCCAAGGGGAAAAAATTCATACTCCTCTCCATCAACAGATATGAAAGGAAGAAAAATCTGACTTTGGCACTAGAAGCCCTAGTAAAGCTGCGTGGAAGATTGTCATCCCAAGATTGGGACAAAGTTCATCTGATCATTGCAGGTGGTTATGATGAGAGAGTCCTGGAGAATGTACAACACTACCAGGAATTGAAGAAAATGGTCCAGCAGTCTGACCTAGGCCAGTACGTGACTTTCCTTCGGTCTTGCTCGGACAAACAGAAAATCTCACTCCTCCACGGCTGCATGTGTGTGCTTTACACACCAAGCAATGAGCACTTTGGCATCGTTCCCTTGGAGGCCATGTACATGCAGTGCCCAGTCATTGCTGTTAATTCAGGCGGGCCCTTGGAGTCCATTGTCCACAGCGTCACAGGGTTTCTGTGTGAGCCTGACCCAGTTGACTTCTCAGAAGCAATAGAAAGGTTCATCCATGAACCTTCCTTAAAGGCCACAATGGGACTGGCCGGAAGAGCCAGGGTGAAAGAGAAGTTTTCCCCTGAAGCATTTACAGAACAGCTTTACCAATATGTCACCAAGCTGCTGGTATAATCAGATTTTTTTCAGGTGTTTATGCTGTATTCATTAACATCACATTTGTAGATTGTTGACCCAGTTTTGAAACCAAAGAAAAAAAGCCTAGTATCTAGGGCAGAAGAGATTTTTTTTTTTTTTAACATACTTGAATCTTAAATCTGAATCACCTTCCTGTACCCCCATATCTCCCAGTCTGCTTTTTTAGAAAAAAATAGTATCTTTTAGGCTGTAATAATTCTGAGTCTTACAATGTTGATTAAGATATAAATATGGTACAATTTCACATTCAGCAGAATATTTTAATTATATGTTCTCTAGATTGTTGCTGTACGAATAAATTTTGAGTTATTTTGTGCCTTATTTGGTTTTAACACTTTAAGTGTATCATCATCAAAGTTGATTAATTTGGCTTCATAGTGTAATGAGAAGACACTTACTGTAGTTTCCAGAATCAGTCCACCTCAGTGTTCAGTGACCTCTGTTAGGAAATTTTTGTTAGTCATACCTTTGCCTGGATCCATAGCAAGAATGCTTTGTATTTTTTTTTTAACAAAGATGATTTGTTGTGTTTTTGCATACAGACATGACAATAAATGATGTTTATCATAGGAAGAGACAAAATACTAGATTTTGGCCTCTGTGATCTATGGTGGTGGTGTTAGGACTGTAGACAGCCAAGCCTGAATCAGAAACTAGAGTTAACTGGATATTGGAATGAATGGCTATTGTCACGTGTGCAGTGTGCATCTTGGTTAGGGTTTGTTTCCTAGTGTTATCTGAGTCATTAGCTTCATTAATATTTGTGTTTTATTAAGTAAGCGCCTGCTAAGTGTAAGAGACAAGTGCTTTTTTTTTTTTTTTTTTTGCGGTATGCGGGCTCCTCACTGCCGTGGCCTCTTCCGCCGCCGAGCACAGGCCCCGGACGCGCAGGCTCAGCGGCCATGGCTCACGGGCCCAGCCGCTCCGCGGCACGCGGGATCCTCCCGAACCGGGGCACGAACCCATGCCCCCTGCGTCAGCAGGTGGACTCCCAACCACTGTGCCACCAGGGAAGCCCGACACAAGTGCTTTTTATCCTTCAAGGCCTGCCTCATGCCACTGCTGTGAAGCTTTCCTTGACCCTCTACCCAGCTCCCGAACTGGAAGTGACCTTCCCCTTCCACTTTCTCTGACCTTCTGGTGGCACTGACCAGTCTTAGAGTTCATTATTTACCTATTGGTCTAAGTACAAATAAACATAAAGCACTTTCCCACATATCCTTAAAGCTAAATTCATTTTTAGAAATAGCAAAGATCACTAGCCAAAGGTTCCACATTAATCAACTCTAAGAGCACAGACTTGAGAGCCTAACAGCCTGTGTGACTTTGGGCAAATTGCTTAATGTCTGGGCCTCAGCTTCTTCATCTGTAAAGTGGAGTAACTACTCTTGTACTTTCGTCATAGGGTGGTTGTGATGGATTACCATAATATATGTAAAGTACTAAAAATAGTAGTTGGCATATAGTATGGGCTATATAAATACTAGCTATTTTGCAATTTAGGGTTATCAAAAATTAGCTCTCGAAGTTCCGTGTGGTTTCGTGCTGCACTACTATATTGTTCTTTGGGGTTCTTTAGAGCATGAAGTTTCAGGTTGTGATTTATCACGTCAGTATATACCACAGGAGTATTTTATTTTATTTTATTAATGTTTAAATCACTACCAAATTTAATGTTGTCAGACTTAGTATTCATTAACATTTCATTACATTTAGAAAGATTGGATTCTTGCAGGAGCATTTTAATGAAATGAAATGACTGTACCAGTAAGGAGTTCACTAAAACGAGAGTGTCAGGTTTATTGAGTCTTTTATGGAATGAAAAGTTCAGTTGAGTTCTCTTTCCTTTGGCGTCGTGAAAGCTTACCATCCAGTAAAGTAGCTCATCCCATCTTTTGTGGCTTGGTGCATGTATTTCTCAGGGAACTGCAGCCTTTCCAGAAAGGCCTGATGGCTCTGACCACTGGGTTTAGGACAGACAGACTCAGTCATGTGCTGAGCCATAACTGATGCTTGCTTACCCATTCCAAGCACTAAAACTTTTGCCTATTTGACCATTTTTATGCAGATCCCTCCAAAATGGGCTACCTGGGTTCATGGGCTTTAAGTTTAACTTCCCTTCATTGTCTGAGGTCCCAGCAGGTGACAGTAAGACCACAGATCTGGAAAGGATGCAAAGCCCTGCCTGAGCTTCCAGCCTCTGGTGCATCTTGGACCTAGGATGGAGCTTTGCCCATAGGAGGTATTCACAGCTTCCAGAACTAAGGTGAAGTTAGGAGAAGTAAAAGCATGGAAGACTGAAGTGAACTGTCCAGGATCTTAACAGTAGTAATTCTTCTGGCACTTAACTGTGGGCCATGAGACACATATCAGACAACTCATTTCATCCTAACAGTTCTATGAGGTGTCGGTACTCTTCCCTTTCGAGATGAGTGTGGTTAAGCAGTTGCCTGTGTCACACAGCCTGGAGGGATGGGCAGCATCTCAAGGCTTTGATTCCAAAGTCCAACCACTTTACCGTTCTTCAGTCTGCCTCCACCCTGACCAAGCTCCTTGTGTGTGTATTCAGTCAAAAGTCCTCTACCCCACTGCAGGCACACCTGTTCAGGTCCTCAGGTTTAGAAAGACTTTGTTATTCATTTTCCCTTTTCATCTTCAGAGCAGTTTTGTGAGGTGGGTATGATTGTCTCTCATTTTATACACAAAGAGGCTCAGAGAGATGAAAGACTTGCTCAAGGGCACAATTGAAAAGTGAGTGAACCAGGATTCAACCCATGATTACCTGACCCATCCAGGATGGCACATACCAGAATTTCTCAGCCAGTTCCCCTTTGACAATCATAAATATCACACGTCCTTCAATACTTTATGAAATTCAACATAAATATAGCATTCTTTGAGTCAAATCAAAGCTGGGGGACAGGACACTTTTCTGTCTTCAAATTAGTGCTCTGACCCTAAAAGAGGTGCTGATGTCCCACACCCACCCCATTGCCCTATCCCAACCCCGTGAGAACTGCAGCTTGGAGGCCATGCCACCTGCCCTCACTGTTGCAGACATCGGGTCATTCAAAGTCCTAGTGGAGTTATCAGGGTCATTTCCTTGCACAAAGCAGAAATGCAAGCTGTTGTAACTCAAAAGGTTTTAAGAGTTGGGTGTTTGAAAAAATCCTCACCAGAAAATACTGTCACGTCCCCACCCCCATCCAAGGATGGGTGAGCTGGAGATGGAAGCTTCTTTCCCATGCACTCTTCTTTCAAAGAGGTCACTGTTTTCCTGTGTCAGCTCGCTCACCTGTGCACATGGATGCAACCCCTGACCCTTCACTGCCTTCCATGGATCACCAGTTAGCTCAGATTACACACACACACACACACACACACACACACACACACACACACACACACACACACACACACGAGATGGAGGTGGGGCTGGAGGCATGTACTTAGAAAACATCCACTCACTCAGCTGACGGGGAGCAGTATTGCGGTTCTTCCTGTTTGGAAAGGATCTAATGAGTAATGATACTGAAGCCCTATTCGGCCAGCCTTTAGAGTTGGCAAAGCCCTTTCCAGGTTGTATCATTTGCCCTTCACAGCATCTTTCCAGGCAATTATTGTAGCTATGCGTACTGTTGAAAAGCTGAGGCTTACAGCCAGGAAGCCCTGGACCAAGTCAACAGTGCTTTCAGTTGTACTACAGATGCCTCATCAGTAAATGCCTCACCACCTTCTAACGGGCCCAGTATGCCAGTTTCACTTGTACTGTCTTCTCCTTCCATAAAGAAAATGAGGCACCTGGACACTCCACTGCCCTACTCTCTGCTCATCCCCCATCCCTGTTCATGACCATCAGCCCTTCTCTGTCCACCTCTGCCAACATCACTAACTGTCCTGTGACCTCCTTTCTTTGCATTTCCAACTCCCTGAATCAAGTAGACTCAGAGCTTACTAGGACCCCAGATATCACGCAACCTAATTTACTATTACACAGATGGGAAAACAGGCCCAAAAAGAGAAAGGGACCTGCCTGAGGTCACACAGAGGGACAATTGCAGCCCTCTTCTAATTTTATTCTGAAGCCCCTCACGCCACCTCTACTTTGTCCAAAACCCCTTATATCCTGCTACTTCCTTTGAACTTCTTACTGCTTCATTCCTAACCTCAGTCCCCTGCAGCTCTGTCCCCAACAGCCTGTGAGGGTGCCACCACCCAGACACCTGTGCTCTCCTGCCTGCTAGCTGAGGGGTGGGGAGCTTTCTCAGTGACAACTGTCCTCTGATTAAACAGCAACCCTTGGCAGGGGAGATAGGGAGCGATTTTACCACACTGCCTCCGAGCCAAGGGGCTGCTAGAGCCAGCACTGTGTCCTTGTCCAGCGGACTGGGGATTGCGCGGAGCTCACAGTAAGGGTTAACTGGTCCTGTTACCCAGAATCAGGACCACAAGCAAATGCTGAACTGTCTTGTAGGAAGCACTATCACTAGGCTAACCACTGAAGTCATTTGAGACAAATATAGCCTAGAAGTCTCTCAGGGGTTGTGTGTATGTGTGTGTATATGTATGTGTGTGTGTCTGTGTGCGTTGGGGGTTTGGGGGGGGAGGGCACAGGTGTAGCACAGGTGTGACTTACCTTTGTGACCTGCCACTCACCCAAGAAATTTACAGGCAGAATTAGAGCAGACTGCTAAGTTGATGAAGTCAGATCGGCCTTTGCTTTTCTGTGTTACTTAAACTAGAATTTCAGGGTTCCACAACTATTGAGAAGGTGTCATGGTGATAATTCTAAAGTCTAGGTTTCCTTATCTATAAAATGGGTATAATCAGATTCTAAGTAGCCCACCCCATAGGGAGGTTGTGAAGAGAGTTAGTGAGAGGACTGAATCAGTATATGAGTGAGACAGAGGATGTGAAGCTGATGTGTAAACTGTAGAATGCCATGAGCTTCTTAGGGATGAAGGCCATCTTTCACAGGTCAGGATGAATTGCCCCTGTCTGTTGGGATCCCAGTAAGAGTAGCATTGGAAGTCTGCCTTCGCCAGGGAAAGTCACACCATGGGGGGATGGACAGAATGTTTAAGCAACCCCAACAAGTAGTATTTCCCTCTCAGTTTGTGGATTGTGTAACTCAATATCAGGTTTCCCAGCAGTCAGGACGGTGTGGTACTGAAGTAAGGATGCACAAATAGATCAGTCCAACAGAATAGAGTTCTAAAATAAATCTGCACATATGTGGGCAGTTGATTCTTGCCAAAGGTGCCGAGGTAATTGAATAGGGAAAAGATAGTCTTTTCAAGAAATGGCGCTAGAACAATTGGGTATCTGTATTAAAAAAAAAAGAACCTCAACCTTTACATCACACTATATACGAAAATGAACTTGAAGTGTATCATAGGCCTAAATGTAAAAGCTAGACTGCAGAAGTTAGAAAAGAAAATGGAAGAAAATCTCCATAACCTCAGGGGTAGGCAAAGATTTCTTTGATAGGACACAAAAAGCACAAAGCATAAAGGGGAAAATTGGTAAGTTGATTTCATCAAAATTAAAAACTGCTCTTCAAAGGACAGTGATCTTTTTTAAAAAAAATAAAGAACAAGTAAGTCACAGCCTGGGAGAAAATATTTAATATATCTGGTAAAGACCTGCATCCAGGATATGTAAAGAAGTCTTACAACTCAATAGTAAGAGAACAAACAACCCACATTTTTTAATGGGCAGAGATTTGAATGGCCATTTCACAGAAGCTATACAAGTGGCCAATAAGCACATGATAAGATGTTCAACATCACTGGTCATTAAAGAAATGCAAATTAAAACCACAATGAGGTATCAGTGCATACCCATAAAATGAAAGACTCAGTAAAAATGTTGGTGAGACTGTGGAGCACCTGGAATTCTCACACGTTGCTGATAGGAATGGAAAACGGAATAAACTCTTTGAAAAACAGTTTGATAGTTTCTTACAAAATTATATGTGACACTTACCACACGACCCAGCAATTCCACTTCTAGATATTTTGCCTAAAGTAAGTGGAAACATATATCTAAACAAAGACTTATTCAAATATTCATAGCATCTTTTTCCATTAATAGTCAAAAACTGAAAATCTAAGTGTCCATCAACAGGTGAATGGATAAACAAATTGTGGTACATTCATACGATGGGATACTTCTCAGCAATAAAAAGGAATGAAATGCTGATAAGCACAATGATGTGGATGAATCTCAAAAACATGCTGAGTGAAAGAAGTCAGACACAAAAGAGTTCATATTGTGTGATTCCATGGATGTGAAACCTTAAGGAAAGAAAAAGCAAAGCTAATCTGTAGTGACAGAAAGCTGATCACTGTTTGCCTGTGGCCCAGGGAGAGAGAGAGATTGCCTAGGAAAGGGCACAAAGGAACTTTTTGACATGATGGAAATGTCCTATATCTTTATTATGGTGGTGGTTATAAGGGTGTATAAATTTGTCAGAACTAATCAAATGTATGCTTAAAATGAGTGCATGTTATTGCATGTAAATTATACCTCATTGAGTTGTTTTTTAAAAAAGCACAAGTGATATAGTCCCATTTTTATAGAAAAGGTTTTCTAAATAAATAAATGTGAGAATATTTATATATATATATATATATAAAATTATAAAAGTTTCTAATAGAATATACGCCAAGGTGGTAACATTTGTTGTCCCCAGGTGGGTGTGATTAAGCCGTAGGCATTAAATTTTTCTTTTGTTTGCTTGTATTTTCTGATACACCATAAGCTGATTTTTCTCATAAGATAAAAAAAGTCAAACATAAAAGAAAGCATAAAATAATCTTATTGGTCACTTATGTTCTTACAGTGTACTTTTAGACATTTGTGTTACCAACTGTTGCCCTATCTAGGAAGTATTGTCTGTTCTAATTAATCCCTAATTATTATATATTATGATTGCTCCAACTGTTTGCTACTACAAGCAACCTAGCAGAAAAATAATTGACTTTAAATTCTGAAAGTAAATATTTAAAATTTTAAAAAGCAAAAACAAGGAAAAAATATGGGCTTCCCTGGTGGTGCAGTGGTTGAGAGACCACCTGCCGATGCAGGGAACACGGGTTCGTGCCCCAGTCCGGGAAGATCCCACATGCCGCGGAGCAGCTAGGCCCGTGAGCCATGGCCGCTGAGCCTGCGCGTCCAGAGCCTGTGCTCCGCAATGGGAGAGGCCACAACAGTGAGAGGCCCGCGTACCGCAAAAAAAAAAAAAAAAAAAAACAAGGAAAAAATCAGAAAAACGTAGACATATGAAAAGGTTGCAAAACTGCCTAGCAGTACACCAAAAATATTAGTAATTTTCAAAACAAAAATCACTAACTGGTGACGTTTATTTTCAAACCAAATTACCATGTTGTCCAGCTTGCTTTCAGCTTAATTGTATGCTCCCTTTCATTGTGGGACCTGGAAACCTAACTTAACACTTCAGTTCAGTAGACTAATACAATATCATATGTCAGGACATACCACTATTTTAAAACTTTAACGAGGTAACTGTATTAGCCAGAACTCTTTTGGTTGCAAGTGACAGAAACCCAATTGTAGCTAATGCAGAAAAGGGAAATTTTTAGGAAGCTACAGGGATAGATGATTCAAGGAAAAATTACATAACTGAAACAGGGGAAGTACAGGTATATAGCTAGGCCTGAGTTTCAAATGGAACCAGAAATTCACATGCCACTAGGAAACTGTTTTTTTAAATATATGACGTCACTGTCTTTCATTATAGACTAGTTTCTTTCTCATGGTAGGAAACATGACCATCAATAGCAGCCGAGAACCTCCATCTTACTTTTCCATCATCAAAGAGGAACCAGCCTTCTTCTTCAGTGTTAAAAAAGACATCATTGAAGACATCACCTTCTTGGTTCAGGTGCCTTCCCTGAAAGTAAGGAAGCAAGTCAGGAGGCAAGGTACTGTGGTTTGCCGGGCTCAGGTTGGCTCCCATCAACTGTGGGTAGGATTCAGGATCACACAGCAGCAGGAATCATAGCTGGGAGAAAGGAGTTCAGGGTGTACAGAGGAAGGAGGAGGAAGCAGATCCCAGAAGGTGAGTTGGGAAGATAAAATAGGTGTCCTCTCTAGTTAAAAAATGATCTTACACTCAAGGGGCCCTGGCACACAAGCCATCCCTTCCCATGTACATTTTGCCCATTACTTCCACTTCCACAATACATCTTGCTAATATCTATTTACAACCTTCCTTGTCCAAGGGCCTGGAGATAAAGGAATGCAATTAACAGTTTCATACTCTTTGACTTGTATAGCTGTGCATTGCTTGATATTAATGTTGCCAGACCTGACTTTCTTTATGTTCACATTTGAATAATTATATTTTACTCATATTTTAATTTCTGAATATTTCATTTTATTTTTGTTTGTCTAATAAGCAGAGAAACCTTGGATTTAAGGGGTTTTTTCCTCATATCTAAGAGTATTGGCCTTTAATGATTTACTAGATTTTTTTAAGTCTTTGTTAAAGATGACTGGTGGTTCTTACTATACCTTTATTAAACAGAAGTGTATCCTTTCTACCTTTTCTTTTTCTTAAAAAGACACTTGCTTTTCCTTCCCCCTTCTTCATTCTTTTGATCTGCATTGATGTATGCCAATAGCCCATTATTTCAGTATAATAATTTCTTTCAAATGTTTTAATCTTTTGATGTCAGTTTTGACAAGATACTTGTTGCAGTTGTTTAGACTTATTTCAATACAATCAACTGGTCTCACTGCTTCCTACAAGTTGTTGGCTGCTGTTCTTGAGTTCCTCCTTCAGAGCCATCATCCTCTTCCTATGGACACACGTTGAGTACCATTTTCTCAGAAATAATACATGTATTTGCATAATTAATTCCCATTGCCTTCACATATGAATAGCTTGATCATATATAAAATTCCTGAATCACGTTTTTCTTTCAAACCTTTGCAACTGTTGTGTTATCATCTTCTAGGTAGATTTTCCTGTGCTATGTTCTAGGCAAAATAAGGTGTGAAAGATGCTCCAGAGAAAAGGCTTGCATGGTCAAATAAGTGTGGGAAATGTTCCATACAATTCTAAACGTACTAGGCAGAGTAGCATGGTGAAGGCCAGGAGACATCCTGAGATAACAAAGGTGGTTTAATTTTATTTCCAGTGTATCCAACCTATTGGACCACAGTAATCTCAAGAGAAAGCAAGTGACCAATAATATGTTTATAGTTAATATTTGTTGAACACTTACTATGAGCCAGGCAATGTTCTAGGACTTATTCTATGGATATCAATTCACTGTGTCCTCATGGCAGCTCTATATGGCTGATAGAATTTTTCAACCCATTTTAACAGATGAGAAAACTGAGGCAAAACGAGCTTAAGAAAATACACTCAAAAATGGCCAATTCAAACCCAGGCAGTCAGTTCCACATTACTCACAGCCCTAACAGTTGGCAAGTAAGGACACAATAAAGGCAACTTCTATAACTGTCCCAAGTCTGAAAAGCATAACAAAACATCTAATTGCACCAAAAAGGAAAAAAGAACTTTCCACCAAATAGCCTCAGTAACAGAATTTGCCGCTGAATTACTGCAGAGGCACTTTGGGGGGTAATCTGATTATCTTCAGCTCAAGTGCTCAAACTCTGCTGTTGGCCAACGTCCAGGACCCATCATTGAATACTCATCACCTCATCAATTCAGCCTGCTAGACTGACGGGCAAAACAACATCCAAATATTCATTGCACATCTGTGCGGGGCAGATTATACATTAGCAATTCAAATCTGGCCAGTGTACTGGCCATTCCTGCAAATGCGTCTGTTTGGGTGAGATGCCTTGTTGTCTGGGACAGATAATAAGGCAACTCGGTCTAATCTTGAAGAACAATCAGCCCATCTTGTGAAGGTGACTGGCTGTGTGTGTTCTTGCCCTGGCAGCATTGGAACAATGGCCCCATGATGCACTCGACTCAGCTGGCAGTGAAGTCCCATCCTGATTAGTAGCCGTGGCTGGTGTCAATCACCACGGGATGCACCATTGTCCTCTGGTCCCCTACACAGTTTATTTACAGGAAAACAAAAGCTTTGGGGGGCTATGGCTGCTTCCCAGAGATTGCAAAATAGATTGAGCTGTCAAGCACACAAAGTAGATGAAGATTAATGAGTTGTGCAGACAATAAATATGAAGAGATGACATGAATATGCTAATGGGCATTATCCATATACACCGTAATTGCTACCAAAATTAAAAGGTGGCATGAAGAAGATGGGTCACAAGGTGACAGGGAGATAATCTTAGTTGCTTGAGACGCTCACCCCAGATAAGACCCTCTACAGGTTTCCCTTCCCGGATTAAACCATCCTGAAGCAGCATTGTTCACAAGCTGTCTGAATAGGCTTCTTTTATACAGGGGTGTAAGGAGTGGGGTGAGGGGGGAAGCTGGAAAAGTTACTTTAGGGAAAGGTATAATTAGAATAAGAAAGGTGTTTATCAAAGGCAAGAGTTGTCAGGCTCTCTTCTCATCCCCAGGGACAGAACTGATAAGGATGTCACTTCACACTTTAGCCTCCCACATCTCCCCACCACCACTACCCGAGAGCCACAAGGACTATTATAACTATGAGAATTTAGTTAGATCACCTTTTAAGGAGGAGTGAGTGATTTTTCAGAGTATTCCAATACTCTGATGACTTATAAAAAATAAACCTAATAGAGACATTTAAAGGACAAAATGTTTAAAGGTGAATGTTTCCATGAATGATTTGATTTTGGAAATCTATATCATGTAGAACTGTGGCATGGCTCTGGCATGGCTGATTCCCACCCAGCCTTGCAGCCTGTCCTCACAGTCCTCCAGGTGGCAGGATGGTGTCCTCTGACCCTGTTCGCCCCCTGTCTTCCTTTCCATCCTCCTGTCTGTGGATGGCAGTTAAGTTAGCATAAGAGCATACTGAAGTAATGCGATCAAAGTGTGTATGAACATTAGAGAACGTTCTTGTTTTCTAGTTTCTCTCCCCTGGAGGACCTGGGACAATGGATCTCATCCCCCAGAGGTCTATGGAGCATCACCACCAATTGTAAGAACACACCTTTGTTCCTTCAAGATAGAAACCAAATGTTTACTTCTTGGCCCACACCAGGTAAAGGGGAGCAGGATGAAACCAGGGTCCAAGAAGAGGGCAGAAGGATGGAAGAGAGGAAGGGAAGTCAGTAGAAAGAAAGGGTCCCAGAGACTGTCTGAGGCTGACTCTACATGGACTGAAATCTGCCTACCAGGGAGAAAAGGGAATTTTTTACAAATGTATGAAACAACCTCACTGAAAGGGGTGGGAGAAAAAGGTGCCACCCTCGGTAACTCTGGAAATCAGTAGAGTCTACAAAACTAAAGGCACACAAGCACTTCACTCTAGTTGACAAAGTTGTTACCATGGGTGGGCGGGTTAACAATTCTGAAACCACTGGAACTGAACAAGTGAGTATGGATGGCAGATGGTGGAGCCAGGTGTCTCCTTGTTGGAGTGGGAGTTTTCACATAAGCAAAGGGAGATGGCTTAGAATGATCAATGTGGTGATGTGGTTGGAGATATCAGTATGAATTCATGTTTAACTTAATATGGACACAGATGGTTAACACAAAGAAATATTTATAGATTTGTGTATATACATAGGTTAGTGTACACACATATATTTCCTTGCCTTCTCACCTGAAAGGGGCTACAAAATGGCAACAATGACTCAGTAGCAAAAAGCAAACCTAGCACCAACTCTTGGTTTCTAATACCATACTCCAGTAAAAGAAAGCGTTCACAGGGAAATGGCTGAGCCTAGAATGGTGCAGGAAATATACAAGGTGAGCCTAGAGCTTCTTGTAATGCCCAAAAGTAAGAAATTGCTAAAAAAAATTTAAAAACCCACATCAATGGGGGGTATGTCAATGGGACATAGGAGCAACAAAATAAAGTAGTATTGGATCATAACCCAAAATACAAAACAAATACCCATGAGTCCATACTGATATAAATAAATGATTGAATAAATAAATAAATGGGGGAAAATAGAATAGACAAATTACCCATGTAGAGGAATTCCAAATAATTTATGTAGATATCCCACCCTCAAGAGGTGGAATGTAACTCCCTCCTTGGTAATTTTGGGGCCTCGCATAGTTACTTCTTTCCAAAGGGTACAGTATGAAAAAGGAGAAAAAGAGTAACTTGACAGTGGACAAATCTGAGAAACACTACCTCAACCGACTGATCAAGGGCAACATCAACAGTGATAAGTCATGTTGCTAGTATATACCCTTGATATGATGTGATGAGATTGGCAATTCGCTTCTACGGCCTTCCTCCCCAAAACCCATAACCTCAGTCTAATCAAGAAAAAATATATCAGACAAATTTCAATAGAAAGACATTCTACAAAACACCTGACTAGTACTCCTCAAAACTGATCATCAAAAACAAGGACACTACAATGTAATATGTCAATTACATCTCAATCTTTTTAAACTACAAATTTAAAACAAACAAACAAACAAGGAAAGTCTGAGAAACTGTCACAGCCACGAGGAGCCTAAGGAGACATGGTGACCAAATACAATGTATCCTGGATGGGATCCTGGAACAGAAAATGGACCCTGGTTTAAATGGGTAAAAACTAAGGAAGTCTAAATAATTAAGATTATTAATGGACTTAACTTAATGGACTTAAGTTAATAATAATGTATCAATAGTGGTTTATTGGGCTTCCCTGGTGGCACAGTGGTTGAGAGTCCGCCTGCCGATGCAGGGGACGCGGGTGCATGCCCCGGTCCAGGAGGATCCCACATGCCGCGGAGCGGCTGGGCCCGTGAGCCATGACCGCTGAGCCTGCGCGTCCGGAGCCTGTGCTCCACAACGGGAGAGGCCACAACAGTAAGAGGCCCGCATACCGCAAAAAAAAAAAATAATAATAATAATAAAGGAAACTGGGTATGAAATATACAAGAACTCTCTTTGCTATCTTTGCAGTTTTTCTGTATGTCTAAAATCATTCTAAAATAAGAAGTTTATTTTTTTAAAAAGGAAGTTAGCAGCATCTTTTGTGCTTAGTAGGAAGCTAGTAGTAAGACTACTCCTTCCAATGTCAGGCAGGCATCAACCAGACTTCTTAGTTGCAAGTGACAGAAATTTACTCTAATTTACACAGACAAGGAATTTGTTATAGGACACTGGGTAGCACACAGAGTTTATGAGAGGGCCCAAACCCCACCAGGGAGGCCATGCAACTGCAGAACTGGCCTGGTGGAGACTCCACTGCTGGTGTCATAGACCCACACGCCACAGTTTACCTGGTCAGCCTTCTGATGTTAGATTCAGATGTAGCCACCAGATCGGCCAGTCCCTTGCCAGAATGGCTTCTGTGGGGTCCCCCCTTCTCTGCTTCATAGCTTGCAGTTCAAAGTGATGGGTCATCCTGGCTGAGCCGGGGTCATGGTCCAGCTTGGTGCAAAGGATATGGGGCAGTGAGTATCTGGTATTTTCAGCTTCTACAGTAGGAGGATTCAAGGAGGGGACTTCAGGAAGAAACTGAGGACTGATCTGGGTTTTTTTCTCCAAGCTGTGATAAGTTGGCACTTCCTTTCACTGGGTCTGCAGACATAGCCAAGTGGAAACTCAATTAAGGGGAGAAGAAATGGTCAGCATTGAAGAAAATAAGTAGGATGTGGATGATCCAAATGGCTGTCTACTCTGTGCTGAGCCAATTTAGATGGGACCAAAACTTTTGTTTTTCAGTAAAAACACTGAACAGGTCTTATGGACTGAATTGTGTTCTCCCAAAATCCACATGCTGAAGCCTAAGCCCCACTGTGACTGTACTTGGAAGTAGGGCCTTTAAGGAGGTAATTAAGGTTATATGAGGCCATAACAGTGGGGACCCAATCCAATAGGATTGGTGTCCTTATAAAAAGAGGAAGAGACACTAGAGAGCTCTCCCTCTCTCTTTCTATCTTTCCTCCCTTCTTTCCTCCCTCCCTCCCTCCCTCCCTTCCTTCCTTCCCCCCCACCGCCTTGAGTGTGCACACAGGAAAGGCCATGTGAGGACATAGTGATAGGGGTGGCTGTCTGCAAGCCAGGAAGAGAGGCCTCACCATAAACCAGCCCTGCTGGCACCTTGATTATGGACTTCCAGCCTCCAGAACTGTGAGAAAAAAATGTCTGTTGTTTAAGCCACGCAGTCTGTGGTACTTTGTTATGGCAGCCAGAGTTGACCAATACAGTAGGTTTTCAGGGGCAATTATTTCTGGAGATGCTTTTACTTTCTTTCAGTGCTTTTGTTTTCTTTAAGCTCTCGTCATGGTTTTTGTGGAGTGCTATGAGAAGAATCACCACCATTGAGAAACCACCTGCACTGACCTGGGGACCACTTCTCGCTTAAGTGTCAGAGTTACTCACTGCACGGCTGACGTCGCAGGGGGAGGGGAGCAGAGTTCTGGCTCGGTAATTAGTCGGCTTAGGTTTTGAGTCTCTGCTCTGCCACCTCCTAACTGGTGATATCGGTCAGGGTACACTTCTGAGCCTTAGCTGTTCGTGCTTCTGTTCATCTGCTCTCTGGAGCACTTACACTCTGTACTGGAATCATCTGTTAATGAACTCACTGGCCTGTGTCGTCCTCATTCATCTCTGGCCCCCTGGTGTTCAGCCCAGGGTTGGCACACAGTAAGAACTCAGAGATTTTGAATAGATGTATGCAGCGGGGTGGTGACAGAGTTATGTGCCTTGTAGAGTACCCTCTGTCAATAAGAATTGCTTTCTGAGAAACTTTTGTGAACTTGAATCAAAGAAATGTGGGTTCAAATCCTTGGTCACTTATTAGCAATGGGACCTTTAGTCAAGTACTGTGCCCAGTTTTTCTTTTGTAAAAGTGAGGCCAGTAATGAGGCAGACGCTGTTAAATGGCTGCCCGAAGGCCATTCCTAACTCCTTCCTCTCTTCTCACCACCGCAGAGGCTAAAAATGCTAACCACTCAGTTTCCTTGTGGTAGGAGTGGCCATATAACTCTTTAGGGCAGTGAGTTGAGAGGGGCACGTTTTCAGGTGAGCTCCTGGGAAAGCCATTGTCTCGTGAAACAAAAGCACAAGAAAGTAAAGGCTCTCACAACCATGGCCTCTGCCCTACTTCCTGCCTTTGAACATGGAAGTGAGACCCAGTAGCCATCATGAGATCATGAAGGAATAAGCCCAAGGAAGGATGGCAGAGCAGGCTGGAGTCCTGATGCCGCCTTCTGAACTAAGATGACATCCTCCTACAGACACCCTGTTAAGGAGAGGATAAGTGTCCTCATGGTTCATGCCACTGTTGGTTGAATTTCTTTTTACTTACAGCCTAAGGCATCATAACCAATAAACTTGCTTCACAGGATTAGGTGAGGGCTAATTAGAGGCATCTGTGTGCCTGGTATGCAGTGAGCACTCAATAAATGGGAATTTACTGTCATGACTGTGGACCATGGCCCCATCCCCAAGGAGCTCAGTGTGGTTGAGAAGACAGACGGGAAGGAAAAGGAGGAGGAAGGGATGAGGGAGGGAAGAGGAGGGCAGAAGGGGTGAGGTGGGGAGGTGGAGGAAGGCAGAGCCAGGGGCAAAGAGAGGAGGAAGAGAGAACGGTTGAGAGAGGGAAGGAGGAAAGAGGGCAGCGAAGGAAGACGCCAGTGATAACTGAAGCAGAAAGGTAAAATAATCATGGTAAAAGAACTCCAAGAGTCCAAAGTTGATTTAAAGGAAATAAAGAATAATAATATTTCTTGTACACCTGGGTTTCTGAGCTGAGACTCGTAACCACTATACTGCTCTGCAGAGTTCTATGAACATTTAACAGTGTAATACGTGTGAAAGGGCCAGTGCATGGTAGACAATAAATGTTTGCCAAATTGAATGGTATCAGTTTGACACTGGCAACTGCAGAAGGGGTCAAAGAACCTACTTTGCTGCAGCCCATTCATTCTCCCTGAGTGGATATTCCATGGTCCAGGAGATACAAGCCTAAGGTCTTCCTAGGTACAGTTGGAAAGAAGAATTGGAAAGGGGCCAGCTCTCCTTATAAGCCTCAGTAATTGACGTTACTTAATAAGAGCGTGCAGGGCAAGCCCTGCAAAGTCGGGTGACTTCCTTTCACAGAGGACCCTGCAGTGCAAGCAAATGCTGTGTGATGAACAGAAATGCCAATTACTACACTAATCAGATGTTGCTTTTACTCCAGGTAATTCCAAAAAACCACCACCACCACAACAGAATAGATTAAAACAAAACAGCTATAAAATCCATTTTAGAGACATTTGAATGTAGACTTGATGTTAGATGATATTAGAGGATTATTATTAATTTTCTTAGTAATAATGGTATATGGTGATATAGGAGTATGTTGTTCTTAGGAGAGTTGTGCTACAATACATAGGGATGAAGAGTTATGATGCCTGGAATTACTTTCTAATAGTTTTGAAAAAAAAATTTAAGAAGTAGATAAAGCAAATATGGGAAAACATTAAAGTAGATAATAAGCTCATTGAAATTGGTGACCTCGATTTATTCATTTTTGTGTTTCTCTTCATCCATTCACCACTCCGTGCCCAAATCCATTCTCTAGTCTGCCTGGCACCTGGTGGACACTCAGTATATTTGGTGAATTCATATTAAAGATAAAATTCTCTTTACCTGCAAACATCTGCATAACTGAGTAAAGACACGGTTTCAAGCCATTTGCAAAGAAATGTCCACAGCTAATTACTTTCTTAAGCAAACACAATCTGTTTAAAATCACAATTGGGAAATAAAAACAAAAATAAACAAATGGGACCTAATGAAACTTAAAAGCTTTTGCGCAGCAAAGGAAACCATAAACAAGACCAAAAGACAACCCTCAGAATGGGAGAAAATATTTGCAAATGAAGCAACTGACAAAGGATTAACCTCCAAAATTTATAAGCAGCTCATGCAGCTTAATAGCAAAACAACAAACAACCCAATCCAAAAATGGGCAGAAGACCTAAATAGACATTTCTCCAAAGAAGATATACAGACGGCTAACAAACACCTGAAAGGATGCTCAACATCACACTAATCATTAGAGAAATGCAAATCAAAACTACAATGAGGTATCATCTCACACCAGTCAGAATGGCCATCATCAAAAAATCTAGAAACAATAAATGCTGGAGAGGGTGTGGAGAAAAGGGAACCCTCTGGCACTGTTGGTGGGAATGTAAATTGATACAGCCACTGTGGAGAACAGTATGGAGGTTCCTTAAAAAACTACAAATAGAACTACCATATGACCCAGCAATCCCACTACTGGGCATATACCCTGAGAAAACCATAATTCAAAAAGAGTCATGTACCAAAATGTTCATTGCAGCTCTATTTACAATAGTCTGGAGATGGAAACAACCTAAGTGTCCATCATCGGATGAATGGATAAAGAAGATGTGGCACATATATACAATGGAATATTATTCAGCCATAAAAAGAAACGAAATTGAGCTATTTGTAATGAGGTGGATAGACCTAGAGTCTGTCATACAGAGTGAAGTAAGTCAGAAAGAGAGAGACAAATACCGTATGCTAACACATATATATGGAATTTAAGAAAAAAAAATGTCATGAAGAACCTAGGGGTGAAACAGGAATAAAGACACAGACTTACTAGAGAATGGACTTGAGGATATGGGGAGGGGGAAGGGTAAACTGTGACAAAGCGAGAGAGAGGCATGGACATATATACACTACCAAACGTAAGGTAGATAGCTAGTGGGAAGCAGCCGCATAGCACAGGGAGATCAGCTCGGTGCTTTGTGACCGCCTGGAGGGGTGGGATAGGGAGGGTGGGAGGGAGGGAGATGCAAGCGGGAAGAGATCTGGGAACATATGTATATATATAACTGATCCATTTTGTTGTGAAGCTGAAACTAACATACCATTGTAAAGCAATTATACTCCAATAAAGATGTTAAAATGAAAAAAAAAAAATCCTCCTGCCAATGCAGGGGACACGGGTTCGAGCCCTGGTCCAGGAAGATCCCACATGCTACGGAGCAAGTAAGCCCGTGCGCCACAACTACTGAAGCCCACGTGCCACAACTACTGAAGCCTGTGTGCCTAGAGCCCGCGCTCTGCAGCAAGAGAAGCCAAAGCAATGAGAAGCCCGCGCACCACAAGGAAGAGTAGCCCCCGCTTGCCGCGACTAGAGAAAGCCCGCATGCAGCAACGAAGACCCAACGCAGCCAAAAATAAAAAAAAATAAAATTAAAAAATGAACATCTGAAAAAAAAAATCACAATTGAACACTGATTTTTCCTCCCAGTCTAGCATCAAGCAAAAACCTACCTGCCCTCTGTCCCAAGAGGGCCCCGCCTTCCCCCACCGTTCCCCAGAAGGCAGCTCCCCACCCCCAGCACACCCCCACCAAGTGCTGCGCGCCTGCTGCCCTCACTCGGAGCTGGGTTCAGATTTGCTCCACATGATTCCGTAGTCTCCTTGGAACAGTAGCTGCCAAAGACACATTCTTCATGTGGAAAGTCAAAGAAGCACTAGAGAATATAAAAAAGACATTGCCTCTTAAGGCCTCGGCTCTTCCATTCACATGTCACTGGTCTAAACGAGTCCCTTGGCCAAGTCCAAAACCAGTGAGGCAGGGAAATATATTCTATCATTCTGTGTACCAGGAGGTCACCAGACAGAGGGAGAGGGCAGTGTTCAGGGTTTACTAGAAAGTTGGAGGAGGAGAAACTATCTTTGAGAAGGCTTCAGGGACAAGATAACCTTCATGGTGTTTTTAAAAATCAGCAGTTGTTTACCAAATGGCTCAAAAGGATAGACATCTGGGCAGACATTGCAGGTTGAGGGACCAAGAAGTAGAGAGCATGCACTGAGTTCACAAAGCCTGGTGTGATGGGAAATGAGCCTGGAGAGAGGGGCAGCGTCAAATCACAGAGGTTTTATAAGCCAGACTAAGGATTCTGAGGGTTGGACTTTGTTCTAGAAGCCATGGAGAGTCTGTGATAGGTTTTTTTTAAATCAGTTTTTTAAAATTGAAGTATAGTTGATTTACAATGTTGTGTTAATTTCTGCTATACAGCAAAGTGATTCAGTTATACATATATACATTCTTTTTTATATTCTTTTCCATTATTATTTATCATAAGATACTGAATATGGTTCTCTGTGCTATACAGTAGGACCTTGTTGTTTATCCATTCTATATATAATAGCTTACGTCTGCTGACCCCAACCTCCCACTCCATCCCTCCCCCAACCCCCTCCCCCTTGGCAACCACCAGTCTGTTCTCTATGTCCATAAGTCTGTTTCTGTTTCATAAATACGTTCATTTGTGTCATATTTTAGATTCCACATGTAAGTGATATCATATGGTATTTGTCTTTCTCTTTCTGACTTAATTCACTAAGTATGATCATCTCTAGTTGCATCCATGTTGCTGCAAATGGCATTGTTTCATTCTTTTTTATGGCTGAGTAGTATTCCATTGTGTCAGTATATATATATGTACCACATTTTCTTTATCCATTCATCTGTCAATGGACATTTAGGTTGTTTCCATGTCATGGCTATTGTGAATAGTGCTGCTATGAACATAGGGGTGCATGTGTTTTTTTTGAATTACAGTTTTATCTGGATATATGCCCAGGACTGGGATTGCTGGACTATATGGTAATTCTATTTTTAGTTTTCTGAGGCGCCTCCATACTGTTTTCCACAGTGGCTGCACCAACTTACATTCCCACCAACAGTGTAGGAGAGTTCCCTTTTCTCCACACCTTCTCCAGCATTTGTTACTTGTAGACCTCTTAGTGATGGCCATTCTGACCAGTGTGAGGTGGTACTTCATTTTGGTTTTGATTTGCGTTTCTCTAATAATTAGTGATGTTGAGCATCTTTTCATGTGCCTATTGGCCATCTGTATTTCTTCTTTGGAGAAATCTCCGTTTAGGTCTTCTACCCATTTTTTGATTGGTTTGTTTGTTTTTTTGTTGTTGAGTTGTATGAGCTGTTTGTATATTTTGGAAATTAAGCCCTTGTCAGTCACATCATTTGCAAATATTTTCTCCCAGCCCATAGGTTGTCTTTTCATTTTGTTTATGGTTTCCTTTGCTGTGCAAAAGCTTGTAAGTTTGATTAGGTCCCATTTGCTTATCTTTCTTATTTCTACTGCCTGCAGAGACTGACCTAAGAAAATATTGATATGATTTATGTTAGAGAATGTTTTGCCTATGATCTCTTCTAGGAGTTTTATGGTGTTATGTCTTATATTTTAGTCTTTAGGCCATTTTGAGTTTATTTTTGTGCATGGTGTGAGGGTGTGTTCTAACTTCACTGATTTACATGAGGCTGTCCAACTTTCCCAATACCACTTGCTGAAGAGGACTCTCTTGCTTCCTTTGTCAAAGATTAATTGACCATGGGTGTGTGTTTATTTCTGGGCTCTCTATGCTGTTCCATTGATCCATATGTCTGTTTTTGTGCCAATACCATTGCTGTTTTGATTACTGTAGCTTTGTAGTATTGTCTGAAGCCTGGGAGGTTTATGCCTCCTGCTTTGTTATTTTTCTTCAGGATTGCTTTGGCAATTCTGGGTCTTTTATGGTTCCATATGAATTTTAGGATTGTTTATTCTAATTCTGTGAAAAATGTCATGAGTAATTTGATAGGGATTGCATTAATTCTGTAGATTGCTTTGGGTAGTATGGCCATTTTAACAATATTAATTCTTCCAATCCAAGAGCATGGATATCTTTGCATTTCTTTGAATCATCTTCAATTTCCTTTATTAATGTTTTATAGTTCTCAGTGTATAAGTCTTTTACTTCCTTGGTCAGGCTTATTCCTAAGTATTTTATTTTGGGGGGTTTGATTTTTAAAGGTATTTTTTTAACATTCCCTTTCTGATATTTCATTGTTGGTGTAAAGAAATGCAACCAATTTCTGTATGTTAATCTTGTATCCTGCTGCCTTGATGAATTCGTTTATCAGTTCTAGTAGTTTTTGTGTGGAGTCTTTAGGGTTTTCTGTGCATAGTATCATATGTGATGGGTTTTAAACAAGGAAGAGGCCTGACCAAGGCTAACAAGTGGGAAGCAAACATGGGTCTTCTCACTCCCAAGCAGTGCCCCCCAAGAGGACCCCCCACCCACCTTCCAGTCACGCAGACCCCCAAATGCCAATATGTCTTCCTCTGCCCCTCTCGTGTCAAGTATCACCGATAGCTCCTCACCTGAACAGTGAAAGAAGGGTGAGGGGGCCTTTTTTGACGATCCTAGAAAAAAGAACTGCATCATTTCATATGACCTACTTACAAACCTGGGTGGTTGTAGACCATCGATAAAAATTCCTAGTTTCTATCGTATTTAGTTTAGTTGGTGACTATGAATGTTTGAACAGAATACAAATTTATGGTCAGAAAATATTAGCTCCTAAACACTGCAACCCTGCCCCCCAGTCACCTCTTTAAATTCAGATTGTTTCCCCATTCCATCATTTGTGATCAGAGTTTTCATCGCGGGCAGATTTGTACAGGTCGGCCCTAGACCTGGGATTTATTTGTGCCCATAAACAAAACCCCAATATTAGTCACAAACTATTTCTGATTCTCAGTTACTGTTCTTAAACATCTTGTATCCCAGGGGACTCTTTGCCCTGTCATATGAAGATGATGTTTCAAGATTTATATTTCCCCAAAGAAGCAAGTAGATCATAAAACCTAATGTATTCCGTGGTTTGGAATGATAATTTCGCAAATAGGTGAAGGAATATTTCACTGCGGATCATTACAACATCAATGTAAGTTGTTAATGTACTACTTACTACTTCCCTTTAAATATTCAGCCAGCTCCTGTTTATGGAACGGCTTCTATGTCCCCCAGTATGGGCTGTGGGTGGGTCATGTAATGGGGATGGGGGCAAAGCTGGGGACAGCTCCCTGCCTGGGGTGGGAGGGCTGTGGATGGAGACAGAAGAGAAGCTGGCAGAGGCAAAATGACCAGTCGTGGGCAGCATGCTGGAGACCACGAGGGGGGAGAGCTTTGGCAAGGAGAAGGGGCAACAGCAGAGTCCAGGCGTGATGCTGTACATGGCCACAAGGATGTCTGTCCCTGGAGACTTGGCCGTGATGGGCAGAGGTATACACAGAGTCCAAATGCAGAGAGGATGAGGAAGAGGGTAAGAAAAAGAGGTATGCGATACCGGGCAACTATTGGAACAGAGGAGGATTCCATTTAACCAATGTTTTCTGAGTATCTTTGCCTTGATCTCATGCTTGAGTTGTTTCCAATCTAGTAACGGAGCAGAGAGGCACACAGCAAAGTGTCTTTCAAGGAGGACCATAATAAGAAAACCTGGAGGCAAAGATGAAGGAACTTTGAATTCTGTCCCTTAGGAGTAATCTCAGAAAGCTTCTCAAAATGATGAGGTGGATTGTACTGTGATAAGGGGTAGCCTTTGCAAACAGGATTCAAATCTCAGCACCATCGCTTCCTAACTAAGTGACCTTGGGCCTGGGTCACTTCTCAGTGCCTCAATTCTCCCATCTGCAAAATGTGGATAATAATATGACCCACCTCTTAAGATGGTTATGAGGATGAAATAGAATAGCATACATACAGCACTTAGTGAAGAGCCTTATGCAGAGTGAAAGTGCAATGAATGTTAGTCTTTGCTATTATTCTAAGTGGCAACAGCCTAAGGATAGTGATGCTGGCTGAACGCAAATAGGAGCCACCCTTATCTTTAGGCAAGAGAGTGATGGGATCCAGTCTTCATTTTAGAAAGGACCCTAGAGGAGGTTAATGCTGGTGTCACAGCTAGGGAAGAGGGAAGCCAGACTATCCTGATATAAGCACAGCCGCAAAGGAAGGCTTGTTTGAAACTGGGAGGAACTGTACCTGTATGGAGCAAAGAGGAGGGAGAGGGTAGAAATGCAGATCTTGGGAGGAGAGGGGGGAAGTAATCCCAGTTCCAAGTGGGGACTTTTTAGATGGATTCTCCTTTCCTACACTCTATAAACTTCAGTTTGCTTTAAATTTGCACTGGAATTTAAAAATCAATGGAGGGACTTCCCCAGTGGTTAAGAATCCGCCTGCCAGTGCAGGGGACACAGGTTCGAGCCCTGGTCCAAGAAGATCCCACATGCCGCGGAGCAACTAAGCCCACGTGCAACAACTACTGAACCTGCGCTCTAGAGCCCACGAGCCACAACTACTGAAGCCCATGCGCCTAGAGCCCGTGCTCTGCAACAAGAGAAGCCACCGCAATGAGAGGCCCGTCCACCGCAACGAAGAGTAGTTCCTGCTCGCCACAACTAGAGAAAGCCCGCGCAGCAACAAAGGCCCTATGCAGCCACAGATAAATAAATTAAATAAACTGAAAAAAATAAACTGCGTGCATTTGAACTACAAGATGCACGATTAAAATAAAAAGTATGAAAGAGAAAAAGATGAAGTAACAAATTTTTTAAAAATCAATGGAAAGCATTAGAAGATAAAACTGAAGAAATATGGGCCACACAAGGTAACAATGTTCCACAGGCCACTGGAGCCACAAAAGGACCAGGTGCCAACATGGAGCTGCAGAGCCTCAGTCTGCTGGAGACGAGGACACCAGAGACTGGACAAAGGGCAGCTACGGCCACAGCTTGAAGGTGGAGCTTAGCATCCAGGCCCTGGAGCATCAGGAAGGCAACTAGACCGTGGTTCTCACTGCCATCCTGTTAGCCCATTGTCTAGTTGGACTAAGTGTTCTATCATTTTACCTCTGATGATAGTGGGGGGAAGGGCCACGTGCACATGGTAATGTGCTTCAGCCGTCGTGTAGCTGGGGCACGTTAGGGGTGCTGTAGAGGTCAGGAGCTGTCCAAGGGCAAAGTGTTTGTTTGCTTGTTGTTTGTTTTTCTAACGGAATCAGAATCAGGGAATTTTAGTATCCACGTGGATTCTATGTGTATGTATTGAGACAGGTTAGGGGGAGACAATGGTTAGAGATCAACTAGTCCAATCTGCCGATTCCATAGATGAGAAGATCTACGCCCAAAAAAAAGAGTCCCAAGGTTCCCTGTGCATCGGGACTACTCTTCAGCCCCTCCCCTCCAGCTCCCCGGATCAGCGATCTCTCTCTCCCTGCCACTGCCTTCCATGTCATAACAGCTCAGGGGACACTGAAGGGTGGGAGCTACTGGAAAGGCAGAGCTGGTAGGGCACAGAGAGATCCCATCTGCCCACTGTACAGATCGAGAGACTTGCCTTAGGTAACGCAGCGAGTCAGGGTCAGGGCAGAACCCGTGAATCATGACCAAGCCTCTCCCAGCTGCCCCGCCTCCCTCGCCCTTGAGGTCTCCTGCGCTATGGGCTCCTTGGGCTCCGCCTCCCTCCCCGTGACAGGAAGGATACTGGCAACGAACAAAGCAGCTTTGATCAAAATCTCTTGCCTTCACAAATCCATCCTTCAGAGCTCATTAACTTCCTTTGTCTCATTTAAACCTCATGACCGCTTGGTAAGATAGGCACGACAAGCAGTGTTATCCCCATTTTACAGATGAGGCAACTAAGGCTGAGGGTAAACACCGTCTGTGAGCATCAGAGCTGGGGGTCTGAACCCAGTTCTCTTGTGTTCTGCCAGATCAAGTGTTTTTGTACCTCAGGAGCCATTCTTAAACTAGACTGCTCTCTAAGATTGGAATACCCCCCACCCTTAAAGGTTTTTAAAAGCTCTGAGGGTGCGGGAGTCCCTATCATCTTCCCCAGATCGCCCAGGCAGTTGCGGCACCCTGCCCCCCAACCCCCTTCGCCACAGGAATATCCGGATGTGTGAACTACCGTCGCCCTCTGGTGGCCGATGGACAAAGCGCTCCATAGTCGTAACTCCGAGAACAAAGACCCGCCCGTGTCCCAGCCTCCTCTCACTGGCCAAGCGAGAAGTGGTGGTGGCAGTTTTTTTATTCTGGGCACCCTGGCCTTGGCTGCCTCAGCTTGACTGACTAATGAGATGCATATCAGCTCAAGAAAGAGCTGTTGAGTGCCAGGCTGAAGGGCCGAGGAACTGAGGTGAAAATGTGACTTCTGTCGGTTGCTTTGGCAGGCATTTGGCTGAGAAGTCACCAGCCACCAGAGTCGCTCCAGTGCTCATGAGGGCAACGCATGCCTGTCGGTTCCCTCTTAGGAGCCCCCTCAGCCCACCCCTCGGCTGTCACTGAGATCCAGCTTCAAGGCCCAGATCCTCCAGGAAGCCTCGCTCGCTCGCTCCCTCCTGCTCCCCCAGAGCAGGGACAGCTTGCACGCTGGCTACCAGCCCACACCTCCACATGTCAGGGCCAGCAGGACTGTGGCTGATATCTGCTCAACTCTTACATTTCTGAAGGCGGGGGCTGGTCTTGTTCAGCTCCTGGAATAAGGCCAGGCCCGGCCTGGAGCCACTGAGTGAGTTTGTTGAAAGAGAGAAAATTCAGCCCAGCCATCATCTCCCAGGCCTACTCGGGGAATGAGGCCACTCCGGAGAAAGGCAGGCTTTGCAGCTGTCATACCTGTCAGTGCTTTGCTACAGGTTTGAAGATGAGGCCACAGAAAGAATTTCTAGGGAGAATGGGGTGGACCGAACATCTGACCTGCAACGCTTATTTCTTCACCCGTTTTTGCAGCCTCTGCTTCTCCAAGGCACATCTCTTGGGCAAGCCCCCAGGGAGGAGCGAGTCCGCAGGGCCTGGGGCTGATTCTGGGGGAGTTATCCTGGTGCTTCTTTTTCTCATTTAGACAATAAGAGCAAATAATATCGATTGACAGAGGTTTCAGACATTAAATGAGAACTGATGAAGAGCTGTTATCACGGTCAGTCTTCTGGAAATTTCTGGGCTCTGAGCGCTGGGTAGGCATTTCCTCCCAAATGATTCATTCAGTCTCTGCTGCAACAGTACAGGATAGTGACCCAGAGTCTGGGCACTTGAGCCAGACTGAGTTTGAGATCTTGCTCTGACGCTTCCCAGCTCGGTCACCGTATATGTGTTACGTGCCTCACGCGGCCCATCTAGAAAAGGGTGATGACAACAGCACTCACACCATAGGGGTGTTGTGAGCATTAAATACATGAACACATGTAAAGAGATGAGAACAGTGCCTGGCACTTAGGAAATGTTCAGAAAAGTGAGCTCTTACTGCATTATTATGTAGAAGCCGCTTGTCATGAGGTTGGCTCAGGCTGGAATGGTGTACCTCAGAGTTGGAGCTGAGCTCCCTTTTACATAAAAATTGGTCTTTCTAATGCACATATTTGATATAAGCTTCTTCACCCTGTGGTCAACATGCTACTGATGTGAGAGGAAAAGTAAAGGAGGCCTTAAAGGCATTTGCTGGTCTAATATTTATTGAATTAATTAATGGGGTTTTTTCCTACATAGATTTGCACTACATGTGTGGATTTGTAAATGAGAAAATGGTAACGTACAACTGAAATATTGGGTGTGATCTCGAACCTGTAACTGCACCAAGCAGAGGCCAGTGGCAGATATGGAAGCCATACATCTACTGAGAACCCTGAAGACCTTCGTACCAACCCAGGACCATTTAATATTTTCATTAATGACTTGAAGGATGGAATCGAGACCCAGCTAATCAGATCTCTGCATGATACGAAGCTGGAAGGGATCTTAGCTACTTTGGAGGACAAGATTAAAATACAATCCAAGCTTGACGAATTGCAGAGAAGGACCTAAATCAATAAAGAGACTGGCAATAAAGATAAATGCAAGCCGCTCTGAACAGAGCTGAGAAAATTAGCCAGATACCAAATGGTGATGAGAGAAATGAGTTTTGAGGGGGCCAGGAGGAGCTACCTGGATGTAAATTCATCAAGTTGTACTCTTCGTAAAGTGAAGGCTCAGCTCTGTCATCTAGTGGATCTCAAACTTCAGTGAGTATGAGAATTACCCAGAAACCTTGGGAAAATGCAGATTTCCAGGCCACAGCCCTGAGATTGTGATTCAGTGGGTCTGAAATGAGGCTAAGCTGGTTCTGACGCAGGTGTTCCATGGGCAGCGCTTTGAGAAAGCTAGAGCCCAGCAGATGAGGAGGCAGCCTCTGCCCACACCACTATTTCCCAAATATTTACTCTGGACACATCCCGTGGGACCCTCTGCAAGAAGTGACTTCCATCTCTACAAGCTTGGGGATGCTGTCTTTTAGAAAGAAAAGTAAAAAAATCACGAGACAAGTGAGCATATTAATGACTCCAACATTTTCTGCAGCGAAATAAACAGCTTCACTTGGTTTAATCAAGAGTTTCCCAAACTTTGTGACCTGGGAGCCATTTCTTCATGTAACATCCAACAGCATCTTGTGGAGCACACTTCAGAAAATGTGATGCCCTTCAAGCCCCTCCCCCATCAGATTCTCCAGGATTTCTCAGTCCTTTCACTGCCCTGTGTTAAAACTTATCCAGGGGGCTGGAATTTGAAATCCTTTTACATTCTGCTCTATCTCCTCAACTTCCCTGGGTCTGAACTTCCTCTTACATTTTAGGAGAAGACGTGTTACCGAGTCCAAGCTCGCCGCATGACAGGCCAATAAATGAGAGACGAGGTGTTGAGGGAAGGAATACGACTTTATTCAGAAAGCCGGCAGACCGGGAAGATGGCAGACTAAAGTCTCAAAATAACCATCTTATCGGGGTTTGGATGCCAGTTTCTTTTATAGCACAGAGAGGGGGTGGAGATGAGGAAGTAAAGTAAAAAGGCTATAAGTTTTGCAAATATCACCTGGAATGGCCAGCCTTGGGGAGGGGATGTGTTAATTTCTTCTTTCTTGTAGCCATCCACAGGTGGACAGGGTCCGGATGTTTGCCTGAACAAAGGCACTTTGGTTAACATTCAGGCAGAGGGGCAGGGTTCTCCGAGGCAGGCCATTATTTATAGACAGTATCCTTTTAATGAACAAAAGCAGCGGAAAGCAAAGGTTAAAGTAAAAGAAACAGATCCAACATGTAGTCAGATTTGGCTCTTCCCTGTTACAGATGGAAGCAAATTAGTTAGAGCTTCCAGTCTTGAGCTTTCTCTTGCCTAGTAACAGTGCACCACGCATCGCAGGTTGAGGAGGAGAGGGGGAGCGCTTTGCCTTCTTTGTTCATTGTCTTCCTTGAGCTTGTGTCACAAACTGCTACTTGCCTGGTCATCGTCTATTCTCTCCTCTCCCTTGGTAACAGAATTCGCCTCATGGCTGAATGCGGCCACATGCCACGCTACAAAACCCCATGTCTCAGCCTCCTTTGCAGATGAGGTGGCCCATCAAAAATACACAGAAGTCACTGGGGGGGTTTCTGGGGAATTACTTTAAAGGGGGCTGACACATTTGGAAGGCACCCTTTGTGCTCTTCCCCACATCCTTCTTCCCAGCAGGAGCACTGGCAGCTACCTTGGGCCATGAGGTGAACTTGCAGAGGGAATCCACTTACGAAGGATGGCAGAGCAGAAAGATAGAAGGTTGTGATAACACGGTGAGGCCGCTGGAGCAACCCTGCACTGCCCGAGAGGAAAAAGCACACTCCTGTTTCGTTTAAGCTGCTGTATCTCAGGTCACTGCTATCAGCAGTTAAATGCAATTTTGAACTCACATGGAGCAGAACCAGCAAAATTTTGGTCCTTTTCCACAAATCTCAGCCACAGTGGGCTACCATCCTGACCATGTCCCTGCGTGCCCTTGCTGCACCTCCTGCATGTCTGTGTGCATGTGTGTTCTTACCGCATCTTTGGCTTAGAGCGGTTATGTTTCTCGAGACTGGCACCATTTCCTGCACAGCCATGCCGGGGCCTTTAGCTGCCTCTTTCTTTTCTCCTTTATTGGAATTAACTACGGAATGGAATTAACTCAGAATGACAGTTTTGAGAGCTTCACATCCCTCTATAATGAACTTCTCTTTTGAAATACGTCTTTAGAACAGTCTTTTTCCTAAAATTTTATAACCTACGTTCCTGTCTGAAACCAGTAAGCAACTCCTGAGAAGAAGTGGGTTGAGTGGAAACTTCCCCTCAAGAATTCCCTTTATATCACCCATGAGACTTGCTAAAAAGGAAAGAAAAATCATGCAATTATAAAGAAAAACAAGAAATGAATGTGATCAAGAGTCAGAAGGATACACATGATTCACTGCAGTGATGCGTCAGAGGGCAGGAGGGTCCTCTCTGCAGCCACTGCCCTCACTCCCACCTGGCTGCCTCCCAGCTCCAGGGCTCCTTGGAGCTCTGGTCTGGGATGCTCCCCTCTGTTAGAGGTCCCACCCAGCCTGGGGCCTGAATTTGACCATTTAGGTACCTGCCACAGGACAAGAGGAGATATTGCAATTCCCTTCTGCTTCTGACCACAAGGCCTCAAAGCAACGCAAAGGTCTGAAATTCTCTCCTGTTCTTTGAGTGGGAAACCCGCTTGCAAGGAGCTTTTTTCCAAGTTCAGAGCTAGTGAGGCTGTTGCATTTCTGAGGGCTTCAAATGGGAGACTCTCCTGGGAGAAGGAGCTAGCGTCCACGGAATGCCTGTGGACTGACAGGCAGGTACCCATCACTGTTCGCCTTCAGGGCAGCCCGCTCTCATCCTCTTCCTGATCCCTGAACCGGCTTCACTGACTTTGCCACCTGGTCTCTGCAGGTATTCACATTGTAAATCCGGATGTACGTAACACAAACCCTTGCAAAGCACCTATTTTCGCCCAGTGATACAGGCGGCATGTACGCTAAAACGGCATGCTGCTTAAAACGGGCAGGAGCCTCATACCGTGCATTGTACATCCCCATCGCCTCCTGGTGATTGAATGGATGAATGAACAAACAAATGAATGCTGAATAAATATTGAACAAACTAAATACTTATAAACATGTACAAACCGTGTTACTCCCATAGGGAAGAAGTTTAAGGTGAAACTCAAAAGGTTTCACTGGAGGATAATCAGACTCTCACTCCCTGATACTCAAAACAAAAACTACCCTGTTCTTTCCTGAGTAGCTCCCAGATGATATCCTCTCCTTGTAAATTAATCTGTTCCCTCTAAAAACTTCATGAAATAGAAGAGGTGGATGTCTCTGAAATGTCAAGTCATTTTTTCAATATACTCACTGGGTTGCTTATCAGATGCCTTGTGCTTCATCTTCAGCATCCTTTGGCCAAATAAACCAGTCAGTGCGCAATTCTCCAATTGACTGGATAGCCCAGGGAACAAACCCTCAAATCTGATTACAGGAAAATTCATTACTTTAAGTCCTCCCTCAGGGTTTGGAGCTCATAAAAGAAACCTCCAGAGGACCTGGCTTAGGGGAAGAGAGGCCCCTGGGCTGCAAATCTACAGATTGGCAATAATTAACCTGAACTAATTATGGTCAAGCCCCAGGTCAGTCTTCCCAGATCAAGGCTTCCTCCTGACAAGTGGGCTTTCAGAGCAAGAACTTTTCACTCAAACACAAAAGGATCATTCAGCAGATTTTAATATAAAAGAGCATGACCCAAAGGCATCCTCTACCAGGCAAAGACCAGCCGGGTAGGAGGCTCAGGGGCAGGGAGGGACACAGAGCCCCCAAAGGCAAATGTGCAAGAATGCTTTCCCTGGCGCTGGTTATGAGATTCCTAAGGATTTTAAAACAAATACTACCACAAATATCAACACAGAAAGACAAACAGCAGGCTACGAAAGGGATGTACTTTTAATTTAATATATTAAAGGATCATATGGAAAAATAAAAAATAAAAAATTTCCTAAAGAAAAAATGGTAAATTATTCAGAGAGATAGTTCGCTACAGAAACAATAGCCAATCAACACAATCAACGTGGTGTGTTTTGTTTGTTTGTTTGTTTGTTTGTTTGTTTGTGGTACACGGGCCTCTCACTGTTGTGGCCTCTCCCATTGCGGAGCACAGGCTCCGGACGCGCAGGCTCAGCGGCCGTGGCTCACGGGCCCAGCCGCTCCGCGGCATGTGGGATCTTCCCGGAACGGGGCACGAACCTGTGTCCCCTGCATCGGCAGGCGGACTCTCAACCACTGCGCCACCAGGGAATCCCCAATGTGGTATTTTTAATGTTCAACTTTAGTAATAAAATCAAACAATGAAAGAACTTTTTGTCTTAATAAATTATTAAATTATGGATATAATGCTCATATCCATACAGTGGTAAATTGGGCACGCTCATACAGTGTTAGTGGGAGTATAAAGTGATAAATCCTGCAACTTTTAGAAGGTGATTTGGCAATAGATAACAAAAGTCTTAAGATATCCTTTAAACTTTTGATTTAGGAAATTTATCCTTAGGGCAGTGGTTCTCAAGCAAGGGCAATTTTGCCACCCACGGGACATTTGGCGATCTGGAGATATTGATTGTCAGGACACAGGGGGCAGGGATGCGCTACTGATACTGACATCTAGTGGGTAGAGGCCAGGTAAGCTGCTCAACATTCTATAATGCATTCTGCAATGAACAGCCCCCCAGGGATAAGAATTATTGGTACAAAACATCAACGGTGTCATTGTTGACAAACCCTGACTTAGGGGGAAAAACTCAAGTAAGTACACAGTATATATATACAAGGATATTTAATGCAGCATTGTACAAAAAGTTAAAAATTAGAAACAGTGAACATCAATAGAGGACTAATTAAATAAATCATACTCCCCGCATACACTAGAATACCATAGAGCCACTAAAAGTTAAATAAGTCTGTGTTGATTGATATAGAAATACATTCATACAGTGCTAAGTAAAAATATCTGGTTTCAGAATCACATGCCTAATATGATAATATTTTTGTGTGCATGTATATGTATAGAAAAAGTCTTTCAACCACCATATCACACATTTGACAGTGGTTTCCTCTAGGTGGAAACATGATGGGTGATTTTAACTGTTTATTTTAGCTTATCAGTGTTTTCTATTTTTCTTCCAATAGCATGGCTAATGGGAACCTTATAATGTTTAGGAGCAAGGACTTTATGATCAGACACCAAGAATTCTGGCTCAGTCCTTTCCCCGCAATACGAATACCCGAAAGATCTGGTACCAGGAAGCCCACAGCCCACATGCCAACAAGCAGCTGGGGCTGCCCCCCAGAGAGCTTCATCCCAGTCCCCACAAAGTCACCTCATGACACGATGTCAACTTACCCCTTTTCACTTCCTGGAAATCATCCAATGGAAACAATTTTTATTGGAACTGGAGACAAATAAAACTTAAAATTATGGAAGGGCTGCCCAAAGCAGTGAAAATAGAGCAGGAGAATGAACAGGGGAAACGTAGGAGGAGGTGGAGGAGCGGCAGACCTCCAGGAAAGCCAGCGAACATAATTCTGAAAAGTGAGGCACACCGCATGACATGCGAAACTGGAGTAGCTTGTTTATTGCAGTGGGAAGGTAGGGGTTATCAGCTAGCATGAGGACGCTTTCTGGACATGGTTTGGTTTTAAGAAGCGGGGGTGGGGTGTGGGGGGGGGATCTAAGCGAGATATCACCCAAACTTGCTGTATTTGCCGGAAGCAGTCTTCCTCAAGCAGCCAAGGAGAAGAGGGACTTTGCATAGCAAAACCAAAACAAAATCCCACCGCTCCCCCACAAAAACAAATGAAAACCGGCTTCTTATCTCCATTGGCTTGGGAGCAATAAAGTCTAAAGAAACTTATGTGCAATACCTTGTATCATTTAAAAAAAAAATCATTGTGCTGGGGACATGGTGGCGAAGGAATCAAGCATGCTCCCCATCTCTGCAGAGCTCACAGTCTGGTGGCGGAGCCAGAAGTTAGTCAAATAATTCCACAAATTGCAAATGTGACATGGTGGGCAAGAGCTTGGACTTTGGAGGTGGACACTGTCGCCCCCATAGCCTCTCAGAGTTGTTGCTCATGTGCCAAATGGACATGTGTAACAGCCCTGCCTCGCAGGGCTGCTGTAAGGCAGGCCAGACGCTTAGTGCCGTGCCCAGCATACAGGGGGCGCTCACTAGATGTTTGCTGTTGTTAATAGTAGTACGACTGACAGTAGCAGCAGCAGCAGTAGTAAGAGCACAATGAAGGGAAGAAGAAATTTGTGGGGTGGGGCTGAGGGAGGTCTCATTTAGATGGTGGGTCGTGAATGCTGCTTTGGGGAAGAGCTAGAGGGGACTAAAAGAAGACTAGTCTCTAGGAATTTACAAAAACCTTGGGAATGATTCAGATTCCACCCGTGCGTGGCACCGGTGACCTAGCCGAGCTTAGCTGGATCTCAGGGGCCGGGAGACCCCCTGCCAACATGACATCTGAGCCATATGATAAAGCAGAGACCCCTCACCCCCCACCCCACCCCGTTCTGCCTCTCCGTCAGCAGGTGCGAGCAGCCTGGCAGGAGCTAATGAAATGTGTACTGAAAAGATTAGCTTGTCAGTGGAGCTGGACAGATGGCTATTGATCCTCTGCTCTTCCATCATCCCTACCCCATCTGAGACTAGGTGTGGGAGCAGTTCTCTCTGACCCAGAACTCAGGGTAGGGGCTCAGGCCCCAGGTACAGTGCACACAGGAAATGATGTCTGCAACGTGAGAAGGTCTCTCAGATCTGTGACATGGTCAGAGTGGTCTCTGAGTTACTGGAAGACCCCTTCTCTGCTCCCTTGGATTGTTGAGCTCTGGGATCGTGGGAAGAGTGCGAGAAGTCTCAGGCAGGAGTTCACATCCTGCCTTAATTATTTTGTGACCTCAGACTCTGTGAGTTTCAATTATTCTCATCTGTTAAATGGGGGCAATAGTGCCTACCTCATGGAAGTGTTTCATGCCTTAAATCAAGAAATGGATATCAAAGTTCTAAGAACCAACATTGCTGAAGGGATGTTCGTTTGGTTTTTAAAAATGAGAAAATTGAGGCCAAGTTGCGAGCTCTTGTCCTAATCCATGGGTTTTTCCAATATGTAGTCCCATTTGGTGGTCTGGAAGAGTCTGGCTCGTAGGGTGTTCTAAAGAGCTTGACCTTTGACCCAGGGGCAGTGCTGAGCTACTGAAGCGTGCCATTTGATAAAATATGGGTTTAGCAAGATCACTCTAGCGGTAGGGAGGTAAGACTGGAATTTGTCACAGCTCAAGTCATGGCAGTGGGAATAGAGAGGCCCCTTGGAGACTGAAATGTATAGGGCTTGATGATTAATTGATTGACTGATTGGAAAGGAGAGATGGGGGGAGGGATGACTCCCATGTGCATGGGAAGCCCTAGGGGAGAAGCGGACAAAGGGAAGATAATGAGCTCATTTTGAACATGGTGAGTGTGAGATGCTTATAAAACTCCCAAGTGAGATGTCTGCCAGGCGGCTGGAGATGAGCCTGAGCTCAGGAGCAGATCTGGACTCAGTATAATTCAAGAGTCATCGTCATTACCACCCATCACCAGCAGCAGCAGCAGCATCTAGTTGGGAACGGACACCATCGTCTAGAGTGGATGGGGCTGCCCATGGAGAACGCTTGATGAGGAGACAGACAGAAAGGGATGGCTGGAAAATGAAGAGTGGGTCCACGGAAGCCAAGGGACAGTGAGTTTCGGGAAGGCGGGAGGGAGTCATCAACCATAGAAAATTCTAAAAAAAAGGGTCATATTTTGTTAAAAAACCCAAACCGAAAACATGTCTCCTGGATTTAGTAACAAGGAGCTTATTTTGAATTTAGGAAAGACTGTCTCTATGGGGCAATTGAGAGTGGGTGGGAGGTTGAGAATATACAAGGAGTGTAGATGGCTCAACACAAAAGAGGAAGAGGAAGGGAGGGAGGGAGGGGACTACAGCTGGAGGAGAGGGGCTGGGGAAGCAGTGCCCTTTTAAGATGGGAGTCATTTGAGAGTCTTCCAATGTGTGGGAAGAATGCAGGAGAGAGTGCGATGGTCAAGTCAGAGAGGAGCAAGGTCCTGGAGGAGGCACAGACTCAGAGCCCAGGTGGGGGACCCAGGACACCTCTGCAACTAAAGGGCAGCCCTGTAGGCAGGGCAGGCCCAGTCCCAGCAGGAAGGAAGGGAACTAAGCAGAACCCCCTCCCCCATGGTGTCTACTTTCTTGGGGAAGGAGGTGAGGTTATCTGATAAGGACATGGAGGGATGGGTGAAGGGCTTGAGGCATGTCAGGAAATTATGAAACAGTCGCTGGGGGGAATGGAAGAGAGAGAGAGGTGACCTCGGGCACTGCCAGGCCAGGAGGATGCCCAGCTGGGAGGGAGACCAGGAACGTGTGCAGGAAGAGAAGAGCTGGGTCTGAGTGATGCCCAGGATTCAAATGGGCAGGACGTGGGAACTGATGGCAGGTGGGGGTGGGGTGAGGGAGAAGTGTCCGCCATGACCCTCGGATCGCTGGGCTGCAGGGTGTAGGTGCCATTCAACCCACGGCGCACCTGGGGAGGGCCCGGGAGCGAGCCTTGACGGGCGTTTTAGAGCCGGCTGCCCGGGGACACTGCGCCTGCTGCCCACCCTCCTGATCCCCTCCGAGAAGACTCTTGCTTCTCACCCTTCATCAGTCCGCATGAAAGCTAACAAACCTGATTGTCTGGCACCTGGGCACCAGAGAGGAGGCTGCCGCTACATTCAGACCACCGCCAGTGCACAGGGCAGTGAAGAGAAGCCCGGCCAGGGAGGCAGCCAGCTGCTGTCGGAACCTGCGACTCTGGGCAGTTCTCTCCTTTTTTCGCCACCTCAGTTTCCCCATCTAGACAATAAGAAGATTGTTCCCAGGAATCTGTAAGGACGCCGGTCAGTGCGGACATTCTTCAAAGTGCAGTTTCACTTACGAGTGTGTCTTTTATAACCTGAGGTGCTGGAGGGGAGGGAGGGGGGAGCGCAGAGCCGAGTTCAGAAACACAAACTCACAGTTAGCGGCAAACCATCCAAACAAGATCTGAATGTGCAACGTTTCCCATTAATTAATGGCTTCTTTTGAGATTATTAAGTTAGACTGGGTAGGTGTGTGGCCTTTCTTTCTACTGCCCTTCCAATTAACAGGCAGTTTTCTTGGTAAGTGTTAATGTAGAGTAATTGGGCCTGCAGATAAGGGACATGCTGGGGTGGGCAATGCTCCCTTTAGTGTAGGTTAATTGCTAGTCAGCGTTGTTCCTGAAGCCCTGGTCCCCAATGATGAATGGCCTGGGAGTCCAGGCTGAAACCCCCGAGGGTCTGCATAGGCTTAACCCCTCAATGACCGACATGAAGGCAGAGAAAACTCCCAGCGGATCTAACTGGGTTTACGAACAAGCCGGTGGTGTGCTCCTCACCTGGGAGACCAGCCAGTCAGCTCTCTTCCCACTGGTCTGTTCTGAGAGTCAGCTATCCATGAAGATGTGCTGGCCATCTGCAGCAACAGGGATGGACCTAGAGATTATCATACTAAGTGAAGTAAGTCAGAGGAAGACAGCTATATGATATCCCATGTGGAATCTGAAAAAAGGATACGAATGAATCTATTTACAAAACAGAAGTAGACTCACAGACGTAGAAAACAAACTTGGGGTCACCCAAGGTGAAAGGAGGGGGAGGGATAAATTAGGACTCTGGGTTAACAGATACACACCACTATAAATGAAATAAACAAGCAGCCCTCTATTAATAGATCACCTCTCTGCTCTGAGAGTGATCTCATTCACCCCTCCCCCTTCCCAACACACACACCTTTTCTCTTTCCCCACCAACCCAGGTGGATTCCTGGCTTCTCTCTTCTTTTTAAAAAGCGTAGAAAATTCAGAGGAGATGCTGTCCAGTCTCCAGTGCTTTCCCTCACAAGATCAATCCAGGGCACTGGAATCCAGCATGGGGACATGACTGTGGGGGGAGGGGAAAATGGGCAGAGAGTGGACAGACCATTCAAGGAGCATTCAACAGTCTGCTTCATTCTTCAGCTGTGACATCTGCATTCAGAGCTTCCACAGACAGCACCAGGTTTGGGCTAATGGATGAGACCACTGGGCAGCCACTGGAGCACCAAACCCTATCATACAAAGGCCCCAGAAAGACACAAGATGGGAGGAAAAGTGAATTTACTGGAACTCCACACAGATTATTCTGTGTGGTTGCAACATTTCAATAAATCTTTCTTTTTAGGGAGAAAGGAATGAGTCCTCTGAGGAACATGCTTGTAAGAAACCATCACAAAGCAGAGTGAGCTGCGCTTTGGTTTTGTGGGGGGGCGGTATGCACGTTTGGAGACAGAGCTCAAATTGTCAGCACCGAAGAGGAAAGGTTGAGCTGAGGGCTGTCACCAGCAATACTTCTCAAACAGAGCTTGGCCTCTTCTCTAAAGAACAGCTTTTTGCTACAGCACCATTTACGTAAAAATAGAGAGGGGCTACATGTGTGTATGTACGTTTATGTATGTATGCGGGCACTCATGCACGTATGTATTAGTCTATGCATGAATTATCCCTGGAAGGATCCAGCAATATGTTCACATGGGTTGCTTCCAGGGAGGAGAACTGAATAGCCCAGGGACTGTCTCAGTTAGGAGATAGGATAGGCTGCTGCAAAAAGTGACCTCAGAATACAAGGCTTAAACAAGACAGCATTTCATTTCTCTCTCAGAAACCAGGGCTGGTGATGAAGTGTCAGGGACTCCCCAGGCTCCTTGCATCTGATGCTCTAACCATCCCTACAGTGTCGCCCTCCCCTGCATAGATGAGGGTGGCTCCCCACTTTGTCTGCATTCCAGCCAAGAGCAAAGAGGAAATCAAAGAAGCAGAGGCACGTCCACGCCCTTTAGAGGAGCCAGAGTGAGACTGAGCAGCTGCTCTGCTCACCTGCCATTGGCCAGAACTCAGTCACATGGCCACACCCAGGAAGTGTCCTCCTTAGCTGAGCGGTCACGAGCCCAGCTAAGATTTGGAGCTTTGTTTCTTAAAGGAAGAAGGGGAGAAAAGATATAAGGGGACAATTAGTAGTCTTTATCTGGAACAGGATGAAAGGGATATTTCCACTTTATATATCTGTCTTATACCTTTTGAATCTCATAAATTAAGAAAAACTCTTAAGTTTGAAAAACTTATATCGGAAGTCACAAATTGAGTACATGCATTAACCACTCCACCATACCAGGGTCCCATATAAGGTATTTTTTAAAGAATTATATCAGTGCTAGAAAATAAGAGAGGGTGCCAGCAGGTCAGACAGTCTGAGAAAATGCAAGAAGCTGGAAAGCAGATGGGATCAGACTGACAGAGAAAGAGCAAAGGTAAACCATAGCCCCGAACACCAGGACCAAGAACTTCCCTTCTCAAGGGAGTTCCAGAGAAACTCCCAACTCAGAGCCAAGAACTAGAAAACAGAAACACAGGGCCTCGGCAGAATAACTGAGCAAAGAACTGCATACACAGTACCTGGGCCAGTTTGGGCTCCCACATTTCTCTTTCCCCCTACCCCCCAACATACTCTCAATCCATAAAAAGCAACTAGTAGTAGAAATTTTGTCTCTTGGGCCCCTAGGATCCAAGAATTATTATCCAAAAAAAATGTGGGTCATCTATCCAGAAAGGGATCTTAATATGTGTGTCAAAACTCAAGAGAGGAGCAGAAGAGAGCTTAAAATCGCTCTAGACATCTGCAATAGACATATATGTCAAGCGGAGGAGGGTGTTTCTCTGCCTAAGAAGAAACCATAGTGAAGTGCTCCAGTGCATTCTTTAAACCTCTCCGTACACTGGCAAGTGTGGGGAGCCCGAGGTAAAGCCTGCTGATGATGTGGCCCAACCACTGATGAGCCTGCAGCCAGCCCTTCCTTCAAGGGAGAGGCCTCCTGGGGAAACGGGCCTTACCAGCTATCTAGACAGATTAATCTAGACCCTCATTTATGAAAGTGGATGAACAGCTATGGGCTGCCAAACACTTCAGGGAAACCAAGAGCATGAAAGAGCTAAACAAAGATGAACAAACAGAAGTTATCTTGGAAAAAAGCAAAACATAGTAGGGGATGTTCAAGAAGAAAATTCTATCTTTGGGGAGATTTGACAGAATTTGAAACCTCTAAAACAAGAGCTAGCTGCCATTAAAAAGGGAGGCATCAGAGAAGGAGAAATGATTTCTGGAAATTTAAAATTGTCAAAATTTTAGAAAATCCAACAAACAAAGGAATAATAGAATGAATGGTCAAGACTGAAAACCTGACCAGTTATCTAAAAGTCAATGGAATCTCCTAGAACACAGGAAAAACACAAAGCAGTGAAAAATGAAAGAAAAGTCCAGAGACAAAGGAAAGATCTAGGAGGTCAGCACCCATTCATTCAATACGAGTTTGCAGTTTGCGAAAGAACCAAAAAAAAGGTGGGGCTGGGAAGCAGAACCAAAGACATAATAGAAAATTTTTCTGAGCTAGGGGAAAAGACAAATCTTCAGATTGAAAGAGCCCACCAGGTACCAAGCAGGATAAGTAAAAACAAGACCCATACCTAGACACTCGTAGAAATTTCAGAACCCCAGGAACAATGATAAAGTCTTAAAAGCTTCCAGACAGGAAAAAAAAAAGGTCAGCTACAAAGGAATAAGAATCTGACTAACATCAGACTTTCCATCAGAAACACTTTTAAACCATGTCTTTAAAATTCCAAGGGAATATGAATTTAAGCCTAAAAACTCCAGGCCAAGCAAACAATCAGTGGGGGAAAGATATTTTCAGCTCTTCAGAGAAAGCTTATAACAGATGTACTAAAATTTACGGATTACTCAGGGAGGTACTTGAACAAAGCAAAAGGGAGAAAAGAATGAGATTTCAAGAAACGTGAGATTCAACAAACTAATAAAAAACAGTGACATCTGAGTAAAAGTGAGGAAAATAAAAGTGAAATTAGGGCTTCCCTGGTGGTGCAGTGGTTGAGAGTCTGCCTGCCGATGCAGGGGACACGGGTTCATGACCCGGTCCGGGAAGATCCCACATGCCACGGTGAGGCTAGGCCCATGAGCCATGGCCGCTGAGCCTGCGTGTCTGGAGCCTGTGCTCCACAACGGGAGAGGCCACAACAGTGAGAGGCCCGCGTACTGCAAAAAATTTTTTTTTAAATAAAATGAAATTAAAAAACAGCTTTGAATCTTGACAATTGTATGGTATGGGTTAAGTACATGGATTTTTTTTTTCTTCTCTGTAGATCTGATCACTTTTTGTTCTGCAGTGATTAATATTTATATAACCACAATATGGTAAATATTATTTTTATTGCGTTTAAGTATTCAGAAGTTCAAGCCTTGAAGACTTGACTATAGTTCCAGAACAGAATGTAAATGTCATAAACCATGAAAGTGGGAAGAATGAAGATCGTACGTATTGATGTGGAGGAACACACACTATGTAAAGAAGCAAATGTGAGTTGTAGAATAATATGAATAGTATGACCCCATAAATATATGTAATGTTATATATGTATTTTATATGCATAGTAAAACACCTGGAAAACTTTCATTCACTTTTACTTTCTACATTTCTGTGTCTTTTGAATTTTTACAACCATGTCTTAACTTTTGTAATTAAAAAATTTTAAATAGAATACTAGTTTGAAGATTTACTTAATTATTAGTCTGCCCAAGGGACTTAGGGTTTTTGGTAGGGCCCTGAACAAAAAAGACTGATTGAGTAAAAAGAACTACATTTTGTGGAACCCACAATCTAAGCTAGACAGAAACTTCAGCTGTTCTAAATCTTATAAAAACTAAGCAAAACAAAAACAACAAAAAAACACCCCTAAGACCAAATACCGGTGAAAGAGCAACACTGCCATCTACTGAGTATGTTTGGAGAATAGGTTGCATTGGAAGGCTTTTTGTTTTGTTTTATAAATATCATTACCTTTTGAGACCCACACAGACCTGAAATCTGGTTTATCTTCTCCAGGAGCATGGATTAGTAGCAATAGAGTAAGAAATCAGGATCATTCAGAGAGACGCTTGGGAAAGCATGAACAGCAGTTTCAGAAGTGCAGTTTGTTCACCCAAGCAAAGAGTTGACCCAAGGGACATGGTCTTGATTTCTGACCCGGCTGTCCTGGGGCAAAGGCTTGATGTGTGGGACCAATGAAAAGGAGTGATAGTGTACCAGAAAGACCTTTTAATAAGTATTACTTCCCCGAAATCACATATTGTCCCATGAAATAGGGGATGCACCCCTGGTCACTGAAAATGGGTACCCCAGAGAGGCAGGCGAAGCATCTATCCTGGAAAGTAGCAAAAGAGTGTCTGCATGTCTGAGAGAAGTTAGAGCACGTGGCCTTGGCAGGCAGGCATCCAACAAATACTTATCGAGTGTCTATTATATGTCACATACTGTGCAAGTCCCCTTGCTCCCTGAGTCACAGACCCACGGCCTGACTTATGGAATGACTCAGACATAGCCAAGGAACCAAAGAGTCCAAGAGGAATCAAACTATATCTGGTGAGCCATCCTGCCAAATCCAACCAGTATTTAGCAAGCACTGGATTTCCATATCACGCTTACCCACACCTAGGACACATTCCTTAAAAACCCAGGCTCTGCAGTCTAATGAACCGAACTCCTGTTCCTTTTTAAAGTAAAGATTGAAAATATTAACATCCCAATAAGATCAAAGCAGACTTCATTCACTTATTGGTTTAAGAAAGAAAAAAAGTAAAACCTATATTAGAATCATAAAATATTAGAGCTGGAAATGTCTATAAAAAGCTGGCAGGCCCTCCATTTGGGGATCACTGGAGTGAAGGACTTTGCTTTTGTAAAGTAAATAACCAGCTCCGTAGCTGGATTCTGTCAGATCAGTTATATTCTTTCAGGATTCCTTTAACTGGATGTTCATTCATTCACCAAAGTCTTCTTGGGAACTGCTCAGCTCTGGGCTAGGCAAGAGGTTCAAATGGATGAGACACGTCCTCGTTCTTGAGGTATTCCTATCTAGCTGACAGAGATATACCTCGGAACCACTTAAGGACACAAAATTTATACAAGAGCTTAAAGGGCAGAGTGTGTACATATGACATGGCTTCGTAAACAGAATGTGGTGGGGACACAGAGATGACACCCCCAGAAGCGGTACTGTGATTGACAGGGCACATCAAACTCAGGACAGGCTCCCTGCAAAGCCAAAGGTCCAGCAGAGTTCGCATCCAAATAATCCTGGAACCTATCTTGTGAGTCCTGATGTTAGGTGCTTGGAAAGGGAAAAGTGTGAAAACCCTCTGCTTCCTTCAAGGTGAAGAGGAAAAGAGTTCTAAAAATCCCCAAGGGGGTTAAATCAAGAATGAAGCACAATTAGAATTTGAGGCAAGTGACTTGGAAATACTACCGGGAATCAGTGATCTACCAACAGGCAGCATGAGTGCAGGTGGAGAAAATGACATTTGAGCTGGGCCTTGGGGAATGATTCAGTTAGCAAGGCAGAGGAAAGGGCACACGTGGTCCCAGCAGCCAGCAGAGCCTGAGCACAGAGGCAAGAAGCAGGGTATGCTGGGGGACAGAAGGATGAGTTCTTAGGACTGGCACATAAAGTATGCTGGGGCCAGGAAGAGTGGCAGAAGAGAGTTTTTTTTTTTTTTTTTTTAACACATTTACTGAGGTATAATTTACACAGTATATAATCACCCATTATATGTGTATAATTAATGATTTTTTATTGAATTTATAGAGTAGTGAATTGATTCCCAAAATTCAATTTCAGAACATTCCCCTCATTGCAAAGAAGTCCACTGGTTTCCACCCATAGTCTTTTGGTCACGCTTATTGCACTGGCTGTGATGGTGTTGAGGCCCATGCATGTTGCATCGTGTACGAGCAGTCAATCCCTTTTGATCACTGAATAGTAAGCCACCGAATAAATATAGCACTTTAAGAAAGAATCCGTTTATCAGCTGGTAGACATTTTGATTGCTTCCATTTTTGGCTATGACGGACAATGCTGCTGTGAACATTCACCGGCAATTCTTTGTGTGAATGTCTTCAGTTTTCTTGAATTAGGGTTGCCATGCTTAGCAAGTAAAGGCAGATACCTGAAACCACGGGTTAAATCCATTTCACCTGCCTTCTCTAATCAAGGTCATTTAAAGACTTGCACGTTCTCCAAGTGGCAGGTAGTCCAAACAATAGGATGCTTGCCTCACTTATTTTCTAGGAACTTGCGGTCAGCTGCGTCTAGTTCAAGCTAAGCCAGTTAAGACTGGATAGGACCACCAACCCTTCAACTGGGCATGCGCGAGTGTGACGTTTTGACTGCGCAGAGGCCTGTAGCCTGGTTACGCCTGCGCAGAATGATATAAGTGCTTCCTAGCCTCAGACCACCCTGCTGCTTTCTTAGTTATCCCACGAACACCCGAGGCCCTTGCCTTCAGGAAGGCAGATTTGAGATTTGTCCTCTGATCTCCTCGCTTGGCTGCCTTGTGAATAAGCCCTCTCTTTGCTGCAAGCCTGGGTATCTCAGCGTTTTGGCTTGCTGTGTCCGGCAAGACGAGCCAGATAGGAGGTAAGTCCAAATGGAGCTTTTGCCCGTGGTTCGTGGGCCCCTCGCCGGTACTGAGAGCCTGTGCATGAGTCCAAGCAGCTGCCTGGTCCATTAGTTCCAGGGACCGTCCCTTGGATTTCCCAGGTGAGGTGCCACAGACCTTCGGCGCTTAAGTTTTGCTCTGCAATGAAAAAACGGTTTGGGGGGTTTGGGTTTGGAAGACGCCTTCTGGGTAACCTCGTTAAAGAAACGCACCTGTGCACAGGTTGTTTGTGCGATCCTGACCGAGTAGTGGGTTGAAGACTCGGCTGGTGGGATGTGGGCAGACAATGTAAGAGGTTACAGCTGCTGAGGTACCTGGGTTAAAGGCCCAGGACTTTTTTTTTGGTCTTTTTTGTTCTGCTTTTGTTTGCCTTTGTCTGTCTAGGTCTGATTGTCTTAATTGTTAGGAATTGGCTATTGGGGATTGAGCTTCTTGGTGCCCAAGAAGCACCAAGCAGAGAGAACCTGTAGAGAGGTTTCGTTGATGCAACTGGAAGCAAAGCCCCTTCAAAATGGGCAATGTTGATTCGGTTCCCTCTTGCAGCCCTCTAGCCTGCATTCTCCAAAAGTAGATGACTTTCAGTTACGAATCCATAGAAGAGAAAGAAAAAGATGGTATTTTTTGTAACACTGTATAGCCACACTATCCTTTAGACTCCAGAGCAAAATGGCCTGAAAATAGATCCTTAAATTACAATAAAATCTTGCAACTAGATTTATTTTGTAAATGGGAAGGAAAATGCTATGAAATACCTTTTGTACAGTCTTTTATGTTATTGTGTCATAAAATGTAAGATTATGGCCCAACAGGAAGGGAAGGCAAAGAAACTTGTTTCACTTGATTGTAAAGCAAAGGAGGAGGACTTGCTGTGAATTCAAACACTTCGACTGTTCCTTTCCCATCCCCCACGCTGGTGCTGCTGCTGCTTCAGGCTCATCCCACCCCACTCCTGCCCCCGCTGGTCTCTGAGGATAGAGAAACAGGAAATAGGAGCGGTCTTCCCCTCTCATACCTGCCAGGGTACTCGATTTGGCCAGGGAGCTACCCAAACTCAGATGGGGCAAAATCCCTTAAGGCAAGTCCCCACTGGAGGTGTGATTGCTGAAATGGAGCAGCCGATGGGATTGACCTGGGTCCATTCTCCTTTTTCAATTTCAGATTTATTTAATTGCAAGAAAAATATGCCAACTTATAGAGATGACCCAAAAAGAATGGAAAACTTTCTTTCATCGATTTCTTGCAACCCACAACCCGACCTGGGCCGGTGTTCAAAATTTATTAACCACCCTCCTCATTTCAGGAGCATGTAGAATGGTGCTGGGTAGAGCTGGGGAGGAGGCAGGTGAGCTTCATTCAGAAACCCCTGGCGGCCCGATACAGGCTGCTGCCAGCACAGCTGAACCAGCAATGCATCCTAACTGGGGTGTGATGCTGGGGATAGGCCCAAACTTGGACATTATTGAGACCGCATTCTTGCAGGATTGTGAAGAGGGGGCCGAAACAAAGAAGCCTTAATAAAACACAGAAGGGACTACAGAAACGGAATGAGGAGACTTCAGAATTTCTAGAGAGGATCTTTAAAGCCTATGGGCATATACAGATACAGTCCCTAAGGCCCCAGAGAATTTAAAATTAAAGATGGTTACTATGACTTTTATTGGTCAGAGCATCCCTAACAGAGGAAAGTGCAAAAGGTGGAAGGGGCTTTAGGAATGCTTGTCTCAACTTTTGAAATTGCCTCCAAAATTTTTAACAGCAGAGACCAGGATCTTTTCTACACATCCTCTCCAACATTTGTTATTTGTAGACTTTTTGATGATGGCCATTCTGACAAATGCGAGGTGATACCTCATTGGTTTTAATTTGCATTTCTCTAATTAGTAATGTTGGGCATATTTTCATGTGCTTGTTAACTATCTGCATGTCTTTGGAAAAATGTCTGTTCAAGTCTTCTGCCCATGTTTTGATTGGATTGTTTTTTGATATTGAGCCGTATGAGCTACTTGTATATTTTGGAAATTAACCCCTTGTCAGTTGCATCATTTGCAAGTATTTACTCCCATTCCATAGGTTGCCTTTTCACTTAGATGGTTTCCTTTGCTGTGCAAAAACTTTAATCTAGTCCTGTTTGTTTGGTTTTGCTTTTATTTCTTTTGCCTCAGACTGATCCAAGAAAATATTGCTATGGTTTATGTCAAAGAGTGTTCTGCCTATGTTCTCTTCTAGGATTTTTATGCTTTCAATTCTTACATTTAGGCCTTTAAACCATTTTGAGTTTTTTTTTTTTTTTTGAGTTTATTTTTGTATGTTGTGTGAGGGAGTGTTCTAATTTCATTGTTTTACATGTAGCTGTCCAGTTTTCCCAGCACCACTGCTTGAAGAGTGTCTTTTCTCCATTGTATATTCTTACTTCCTTTGTCTTAGATTGATTGACCATAGGTGTGCAGTATTTCTGGGCTCTCTTTTCTGTTCCATCAATCTATATGCCTGTTTTTATGCTAACACCATGCCATTTTGATTACTGTAGCTTTGTAGTATAGTCTGAAGTCTGGGAGATTATGCATCCAGCTTTATTCTTTGTTTCTGAGGATTGCTTTGGAAATTTGGGGTCTTTCGTGGTTCCATACGAATTTTAGGATTATTCTAGTTCTGTGAAAAATGTCCTGGGTATTTTGATAGGGATTACATTAAATCTGTATATTGCTTTGTGTAGTGTGGCCATTTTAATATTCTTCCAATCCAAGAGCACAGGATATCTTTCCATTTCTTTGAATCATCTTCAATTTCCTTTATCAGTGTTTTATAGTTTTCAGAGTATGGGTCTTTCACCTCCTTGGTTAAGTTTATTCCTAGGTTGTTTTTAAGCAATTTTTCAAACGGGATTGTTTTACGTTCTCTTATTTTATTATTATTGTATAGAAATTCAACAGATTTCTGTATATTAATTCTGTATCCTGCAACCTTGCTGAATTCATTTATTCTAATAGTTTTTGGGTTGGAAACTTTAAGATTCCCTATATAAAGTATTATGTCATCTGCAAATAGTGGCAGTTTTACCTCTTTCTTCCTGTTTGGGTGTGTTTTATTTTTTTCTCATCTGATTGCTGTGGCTAGGACTTCCAATACGATGTTAAATAGAAATCATGAGAGCGGGCATCCTTGTCTTGTTCCTGAATTTAGTGGGAAGGCTTTTAGCTTTTAACCATTGAGTATTATGTTGATGTGGGTTTGTTGTAAACGGCCTTTATTATGTTGATCCCTCTATACCAACTTTGAGAGTTTTTATCATGAATGGATATTGAATTTTGTCAAATGCTTTCTCTGCATCTATTGAGATGATCATATGACTTTTATCCTTTTGTTTATGTGGTGTGTCACATAGTTTTTGTTTGCTATTCTTGTGTGTGTCTGATTGTTGTTTTTTTTTTAAACATCTTTATTGGAGTATTATTGGTTTACAATGGTGTGTTAGTTTCTGCTTTACAACAAAGTGAATCAGTTATACATATGCATATATCCCCATATCTCTTCCCTCTTGTGTCTCCCTCCCTCCCACCCTCCCTATCCCACCCCTCTAGGTGGTCACAAAGCACTGAACTGATCTCCCTGTGCTATGCGGCTGCTTCCCACTAGCTATCTATTTTACATTTGGTAGTGTATATATGTCCATGCCGCTCTCTCACTTTGTCCCAGCTAACCCTTCCCCCTCCCCATATCCTCCAGTCCATTCTCTAGTAGGTCTGCGTCTTTATTCCCATCTTGCCATCTAGGTTCTTCATGACCTTTTTTTTTTTTTTTTAAGATTCCATGTATATGTGTTAGCATACGGTATTTGTTTTTCTTTTTCTAACTTACTTCACTCTGTATGACAGACTCTAGGTCCATCCACCTCACTACAAATAACTCAATTTCGTTTCTTTTAATGGCTGAATAATATTCCATTGTATATATGTGCCACATCTTCTTTATCCATTCATCTGATGATGGACACTTAGGTTGCTTCCATGTCCTGGCTACTGTAAATAGAGCTGCCATGAACATTGTGGTACATGACTCTTTCTGAAGTATGGTTTTCTCAGGGTATATGGCCAGTAGTGGGATTGCTGAGCCATACTGTAGTTCTATATTTAGTTTTTTAGGGAACCTCCATACTGTTCTCCATAGTGGCTGTATCAATTTACATTCCCACCAACAGTGCAAGAGGGTTCCCTTTTCTCCACACCCTTTCCAGCATTTATTGTTTGTAGATTTTTTGATGATGGTCATTCTGACTTGTGTGAGATGATATCTCATTGTAGTTGTGATGTGCATTTCTCTAATGATTAGTGATGTTGAGCATCCTTTCACTTGTTTGTTGGCAATCTGTATATCTTCTTCAGAGAAATGTCTACTTAGGTCTTCTGCCCATTATTGGATTGGGTGGTTTTTTTGTTTGTTTTTTTTTTTGGTGGCATGCGGGCCTCTCACTGCTGTGGCCTCTCACGCTGTGGAGCACAGGCTCCAGACACGCAGGCTCAGTGGCCATGGCTCACAGGCCTAGCCACTCCGCGGCATGTGGGATCCTCCCAGACAGGGGCACGAACCTGTGTCCCCTGCATCGGCAGGCGGACTGTCAACCACTGCGCCACCAGGGAAGCCTGGGTTGTTTGTATTTTTGATATTGAGATTCATGAGCTGCTTGTAAATTTTGGAGATTAATCCTTTGTCAGTTGCTTTATTTCCAAATATTTTCTCCCATTCTGAGGGTTGTCTTTTGGTCTTGTTTATGGTTTCTTTGCTGTACAAAAGCTTTGAAGTTTCATTAGGTCCCTACTTGTTTATTTTTGTTTTTATTTCCATTTCGCTAAGAGGTGGGTCAAAAAGGATCTTGCTGTGATTTATGTCATAGAGTGTTCTGCCTGTGTTTTCCTCTAAGAGTTTGATAGTGTCTGGCCTTACATTTAGGTCTTTAATCCATTTGGAGCTTATTTTTGTGTATGGTGTTAGGAAGTGATCTAATCTCACACTTTACCATGTACCTGTCCAGTTTTCCCAGCACCACTTATTGAAGAGGCTGTCTTTTCTCCACTGTACATTCCTGCCTCCTTTATCAAAGATAGGGTGACCATATGTGTGTGGGTTTATCTCTGGGCTTTCTATCCTGTTCCATTGATCTATATTTCTGTTTTTGTGCCAGTACCATACTGTCTTGATTACTGTAGCTTTGTAGTATAGTCTGAAGTCAGGGAGCCTGATTCCTCCAGCTCTGTTTTTCATTCTCAAGATTGCTTTGCCTATTCGGGGTCTTTTGTGTTTCCATACAAATTGTGAAATTTTTTGTTCTAGTTCTGTGAAAAATGCCAGTGGTAGTTTGACAGGGATTGCATTGAATCTGTAGATCGCTTTGGGTAGTAGAGTCATTGTCACAATGTTGATTCTTCCAATCCAAGAACATGGTATATCTCTCCATCTATTTGTATCATCTTTAATTTCTTTCATCAGTGTCTTATCATTTTCTGCATACAGGTCTTTTGTCTCCTTAGGTAGGTTTATTCCTAGATATTTTATTCTTTTTGTTGCAGTGGTAAATGGGAGTGTTTTCTTGATTTCACTTTCAGAGTTTTCATCATTAGTGTATAGGAATGCCAGAGATTGCTGTGCATTAATTTTGTATCCTCCTACTTTACCCAATTCATTGATTAGCTCTAGTAGTTTTCAGGTAGCATCTTTAGGATTCTCTATGTATAGTATCATGTCATCTGCAAACAGTGACAGCTTTACTTCTTCTTTTCTGATTTGGATTCCTTTTATTTCCTTTTCTTCTCTCATTGCTGTGGCTAAAACTTCCAAAGCTATGCTGAATAATAGTGGTGAGAGTGGGCAACTTTGTCTTGTTCCTGATCTTAGTGGAAATGGTTTCAGTTTTTCACCATTGAGGACGATGTTGGCTGTGGGTTTGTCATATATGGCCTTTATTATGTTGACGTAAGTTCCCTCTATGCCTACTTTCTGGAGGGTTTTTATCATAAATGGGTGTTGTCAAAACTTTTTGTCAAAAGTTTTCTGTGCATCTATTGAGATGACCATATGGTTTTTCTCCTTCAATTTGTTAATATGGTGTATCACATTGACTGATTTGCATATATTGAAGAATCCTTGCATTCCTGGAATAAACCCCACTTGTCATGGTGTATGATCCTTTTAATGTGCTGTTGGATTCCGTTTGCTAGTATTTTGTTGAGGATTTTTGCATCTATGTTCATCAGTGATATTGGCCTGTAGTTTTCTTTCTTTGTGACATCCTTGTCTGGATTTGGTATCAGGGTGATGGTGGCCTCCTAGGATGAGTTTGGGAGTATTCCTCCCTCTGCTATATTTTGGAACAGTTTGAGAAGGATAGGTGTTAGCTCTTCTCTAAATGTTTGATAGAATTCGCCTTGGAGGCCATCTGGTCCTGGGCTTTTGTTTGTTGGAAAATTTTTAATCACAGTTTCAATTTCAGTGCTTGTGATTGGTCTGTTCATATTTTCTAGTTCTTCCTGATTCAGTCTTGACAGGTTGTGCATTTCTAAGACTTTGTCCATTTCTTCCAGGTTGTCCATTTTATTGGCATACAGTTGCTTGTAGTAATCTCTCATGATCTTTTGTATTTCTGCAGTGTCAGTTGTTACTTCTCCTTTTTCATTTCTAATTCTATTGATTTGAGTCTTCTCCCTTTTTTTTCTTGATGAGTCTGGCTAATGGTTTATCAATTTTGTTTATCTTCTCAAAGAATGAGCCTTTAGTTTTATTGATCTTCGCTATCGTTTCTTTCATTTCTTTTTCATTTATTTCTGATCTGATCTTTATGATTTCTTTCCTTCTGCTAACTTTGGGGTTTTTTTGTTCTTCTTTCTCTAATTGCTTTAGGTGCAAGGTTAGGTTGTTTATTCGAGATGTTTCCTGTTTCTTAAGGTAGGATTGTATTGCTATAAACTTCCCTCTTAGAACTGCTTTTGCTGCATCCCATAGGTTTTGGGTCGTCTTGTCTCCATTGTCATTTATTTCTAGGTATTTTTTAATTTTCTCTTTGATTTCTTCAGTAATCACTTCGTTATTAAGTAGTGTATTGTTTAGCCTCCATGTGTTTGTATTTTTTACAGATCTTTTCCTGTAATTGATATCTAGTCTCATAGCGTTGTGGTCGGAAAAGATACTTGATACAATCTCAATTTTCTTAAACTTACCAAGACTTGATTTGTGACCCAAGATACGTTCTATCCTGGAGAATGTTCCATGAGAACTTGAGAAAAATGTGTATTCTGTTGTTTTTGGATGGAATGTCTATAAATATCAATTAAGTCCGTCTTGTTTAATGTATCATTTAAAGCTTGTGTTTCCTTATTTATTTTCATTTTGGATGATCTGTCCATTGGTGAAAGTGGGGTGTTAAAGTCCCTTACTATGACTGTGTTACTGTCAATTTCCCCTTTTATGGCTGTTAGTATTTGCCTTATGTATTGAGGTGCTCCTATTTTGGGTGCATAAATATGTACAATTGTTATATATTCTTCTTGGATCCATCCCTTGATCATTATGTAGGGTCCTTCTTTGTCTCTTCTAATAGTCTTTATTTTAAAGTCTATTTTGTCTGATATGAGAATTGCTACTCCAGCTTTCTTTTGGTTTCCATTTGCATGCAATATCTTTTTCCATCCCCTCACTTTCATCTGTATGTGTCTCTAGGTCTGATGTGGGTCTCTTGTAGACAGCATATATATGGATCTTGTTTTTGTATCCATTCAGCCAATCTGTATCTTTTGGTGGGAGCATTTAATCCATTTACATTTAAGGTAATTATCGACATGTATGTTCCTATTCCCATTTTCTTAATTGTTTTGGGTTCATTATTGTAGGTCTTTTCCTTCTCTTGTGTTTCTTGCCTAGAGAAGATCCTTTAGCATTTGTTGTAAAGCTGGTTTGGTGGTGCTGAACTCTCTCAGCTTTTGCTTGTTTTTAAAGGTTTTAATTTCTCCATCAAATCTGAATGAGATCCTTGCCGGGTAGAGTAATCTTGGTTGCAGGTTTTTCTCCTTCAACACTTTAAATATGACCTGCCAGTCCTTTCTGGCTTGCAGAGTTTCTGCTGAAAGATCAGCTGTTCACCTTATGGGGATTCCCTTGTGTGTTATTTGTTGTTTGTCCCTAGCTGCTTTTAATATGTTTTCTTTGTATTTAATTGAAAGTTTGATTAATATGTGTCTTGGCATATTTCTCCTTGGATTTATCCTGTATGGGACTCTCTGTGCTTCCTGGACTTGATTAATTATTTCCTTTCCCATATTAGGGACGTTTTCAACTATAATCTCTTCAAATATTTTCTCAGTCCCCTTCTTTTTCTCTTCTTCTTCTGGAACCCCTATAATTTGATTGTTGGTGTGTTTAATGTTGTCCCAGAGGTCTCTGAGACTGTCCTCAATTCTTTTCATTCTTTTTTCTTTATTCTGCTCTGCAGTAATTTCCACTATTTTATCTTCCAGGTCACTTATCCGTTCTTCTGCCTCAGTCATTCTGCTATTGATCCCATCTAGAGTATTTTTCATTTCATTTATTGTGTTGTTCATCATTGCTTGTTTCATCTTTATTTCTTCTAGGTCCTTGTTAAATGTTTCTTGCATTTTCTCTATTCTATTTCCAAGATTTTGGATCATCTTTACTAACATTATTCTGAACACTTTTTCAGGTAGACTGCCTATTTCCTCTTCATTTGTTAGGTCTGGTGGGTTTTTATCTTGCTCCTTCATCTGCTGTGTGTTTTTCTGTCTTCTCATTTTGCTTATCTTACTTTGTTTGGGGTTTCCTTTTTGCAGGCTGCAGGTTCGTAGTTCCCGTTGTTTTTGGTGTCTGTCCCCAGTGGCTAAAATTTGTTCAGTGGGTTGTGTAGGCTTCGTGGTGGAGGGGACTAGTTCCTGTGTTCTGGTGGATGAGGCTGGATCTTGTCTTTCTGGTGGGCAGGTCCACGTCTGGTGGTGTGTTTTGGGGTGTCTGTGGACTTATTATGATTTTAGGCAGCCTCTCTGCTAATGGGTGTGGTTGTGTTCCTGTCCTGCTAGTTGTTTGGCATAGGGTGTCCAGCACTGTAGCTTGCTGGTCGTTGAGTGAAGCTGAGTGTTGGTGCTGAGATGGAGTTCTCTGGGAGACTTTTGCCATTTGATATTAAGTGGAACTGGGAGGTCTCTTGTGGACCAGTGTCCTCAAGTTGGCTCTCCCACCTCAGAGGCACAGCACTGACTCCTGGCTGCAGTACCAAGAGCACTTCATCCACACGGCTCAGAATAAAAGGGAGAAAAAGTAGAAAAAAAGAAAGGATAAAAGAAAATAAAATAAAGTAAGGTAAAATAAAATAAAGTTCGTAAAATAAAAAAATAATTAAGAAAAAAAATTTTTTTAAGTACAAAAAAAAGGACGAATAGAGCCCTAGTACAGATGGTGAAAGCAAAGCTATACAGACAAAATCTCACACAGAAGCATACACATACACACTCACAAGAAGAGGAAAAGGGGAAAAATAATAAATCTTGCTCTGAAAGTCCACCTCCTCAATTTGGGATGGTTCGTTGTCTATTCCGGTATTCCACAGATGCAGGGTACATCAAGTTGATTGTGGAGATTTAATCCACTGTTCCTGAGGCTGCTGGGAGAGATTTCCCTTTCTCTTCTTTGTTCACACAGTTCCCGGGGTTCAGCTTTGGATTTGGCCCCTCCTCTGCGTGTAGGTCGCCGGAGGGCGTCTGTTCTTCGCTCAGACAGGACAGGGTTAAAGGAGCCGCTGATTCGGGGGCTCTGGGTCACTCAGACCGGGGGGAGGGAGGGGCATGGCGTGCGGGGCGGGCCTGCAGCGGCAGAGGCCGGCGTGACGTTGCACCAGCCTGAGGCGCGCCGTGCGTTCCCCGGAAAAGTTGTCCCTGGATCCCGGGACCCTGGCAGTGGCGGGCTGCACAGGCTCCCCAGAAGGGAGGTGTGGAGAGTGACCTGTGCTCGCACACAGGCTTCTTGGTGGCGGCAGCAGCAGCCTTAGCGTCTCATGCCCGTCTCTGGGGTCTGCGCTGTTAGCCGCGGCTTGCACCCATCTCTGGAGCTCCTTTAAGCAGTGCTCTTAATCCCCTCTCCTCTTGCACCAGGAATCAAAGAGGTAAGAAAAAGTCTCTTGCCTCTTCGGCAGGTCCAGACTTTTTCCCGGACTCCCTCCCGGCTAGCCGTGGTGCACTAACCCCTTCAGGCTGTGTTCACGCCGCCAGTCCTCTCCCTGCGCTCAGACCAAAGCCCAAGCCTCAGCTCCCAGCCCCCGCCCGCCCTGGCGAGTGAGCAGAGAAGCCTCTCAGGCTGGTGAGTGCTGGTCGGCACTGATCCTCTGTGTGGGAATCTCTCCGCTTTGCCCTCTTCACCCCTGTTGCTGCGCTCTCCTCCGCGGCTCCGAAACTCCCCTGCTCCGCCACCCACAGTCTCCGCCGGGGAAGGGGCTTCTAGTGTGTGGAAACGTTTCCTCCTTCACGGCTCCCTCTCACTGGTGCAGGTCCCTTCCCTATTCTTTTGTCTCTGTTTATTCTTTTTTCTTTTGCCCTACCCAGGTAGGTGGGGGGAGTTTCTTGCCTTTTGGGAGATCTGAGGTCTTCTGCCAGCGTTCAGTAGGTGTTCTATAGGAGTTGTTCCACGTGTAGATGTATTTCTGATGTATTTGTAGGGAGGAAGGTGATCTCTGCGTCTTACTCTTCCACCATCTTACCCCTCCCTCCAGTGTCTTATAATTTTCTGCATACAGGTCTTTTGTCTCCTTAGGTAGGTTTATTCCTAGATATTTTATTCTTTTTGTTGCAGTAGTAAATGGGAGTGTTTTCTTAATTTCATTTTCAGATTTTTCATCATTAGTGTATAGGAATGCAAGAGATTTCTGTGCATTAATTTTGTATCCTGCTACTTTACCAAATTCATTGATTAGCTCTAGTAGTTTTATGGTAGCGTCTTTAGGATTCTCTGTGTAGAGTATCATGTCATCTGCAAACAGTGATGGCTTTACTTCTTCTTTTGCAATTTGGATTCCTTTTATTTCTTCTTCTTCTCTGGTTGGTGTGGCTAAAACTTCCAAAACTGTGCTGAATAATAGTGGTGAGAGTGGGCAACCTTGTCTTGTTCCTGATCTTAGTGGAAATGTTTTCAGTTTTTCACCAGTAAGGATGATGTTGGTTGTGGGTTTGTAATGTATGGCCTTTATCATGTTGAGGTAAGTTCGCTCTATGCTTACTTTCTGGAGGGTTGTTTCATAAATGGGTGTTGAATTTTGTCAGAAGCTTTCTCTGCATCTGTTGAGATGATTATATGGTTTTTCTCGTTCAGTTTGTTAATATGGTCTATCACATTAATTGATTAGCATATATTGAAGAGTCCTTGCAATCCTGGAATAAACTGCACTTGATCATGGTGTATGATCCTTTTAATGTGCTGTTGGATTCTGTTTGCTAGTATTTTGTTGAGGATTTTTGCATCTATGTTCATCAGTGATATTGGCCTGCAATTTTCTTTCTTTGTGACATCCTTGTCTAGTTTTGTTATCAGGGTGATGGTGGCCTCATAGAATGAGTTTGGGAGTATTCCTCCCTCTGCTATATTTTGGAAGAGTTTGAGAAGGATAGGTGTTAGGTCTTCTCTAAATGTTTGAAAGAATGCACCTGTGAAGCCATCTGGTCCTGGGCCTTTGTTTGTTGGAAGATTTTTAATCACAGTTTTAATTTCAGTGCTTGTGATTGGTCTGTTCACATTTTCTATTTCTTCCTTGTTCAGTTTCGGCAGGTTGTGCACTTCTAAGACTTTGTCCATTTCTTCCAGGTTGTCCATTTTATTGGCATAGAGTTGCTTGTAGTAATCTCTCATGATCTTTTGTATTTCTGCAGTGTCAGTTGTTACTTCTCCTTTTTCATTTCTATTTCTATCGATTTGAGTTCTCCCTTTTTTTCTTGATAAATCTGGCTAATGGTTTATCAATTTTGTTTGTCTTGTCAAAGAACCTACTTTTAGTTTTATTGATCTTTGCTATCGTTTCCTTCATTTCTTTTTCATTTATTTCTGATCTGATCTTTATGATTTCTTTCCTTCTGCTAACTTTGGGGTTTTTTTTGTTTTTCTTCCTCTCATTGCTTTAGATGTAATGTTAGGTTGTCTATTTGAGATGTTTCTTGTTTCTTGAGGTAGAGTTGTATTGCTCTAAACTTCCCTCTTAGAACTGCTTTTGCTGCATCCCATAGGTATTGGGTCATCCTGTTTTCATTGTCATTTGTTTCTAGGTATTTTTTGATTTCCTCTTTGATTTCTTCAGTGATCTCTTGGTTATTTAGTAGTGTATTGTTTAGCCTCCATGTGTTTGTATTTTTTACAGATTTTTTCCTGTAATTGATATCTAGTCTCATAGTGTTGTGGTCGGAACAGATACTTGATACGGTTTCAATTTTCTTAAATTTACCAAGGCTTGATTTGTGACCCAAGGTATGATCTATCCTGGGGAATGTTCCATGAGCACTTGAAAGGAAAGTGTATTCTGTTGTTTTTGGCTGGAATGTCATATAAATATCAATTAAGTCCATCTTGTTTAATGTATCATTTAAAGCTTGTGTTTCCTTATTTATTTTCATTTTGGGTGATCTGTCCATTGGTGAAAGTGGGGTGTTAAAGTCCCCTACTGTGATTGTGTTGCTGTTTATTTCCCCTTTTATGTCTGTTAGTATTTGCGTTATGTATTGAGGTGTTCCTCTCTTGGGTGGATAAATATTTACAATTGTTATATCTTCTTCTTGTATTGATCCCTTGATCATTATGTAGTGTCCTTCTTTGTCTCTTGTAATAGTTTTTGTTTTAAAGTTTATTTTGTCTGATATGAGAATTGCTACTGCAGCATTCTTTTTTTTTTCTTTTTGCGGTACATGGGCCTCTTACTGCTGTGGCCTTTCTCGTTGCGGAGCACAGGCTCCGGACACGCAAGCTCAGCGTACATGGCTCACGGGCCCAACCGCTCCGCGGCATGTGTGATCTTCCCGGACCAGGGCACGAACCCGTGTCCCCTGCATTGGCAGGCGGACTCTCAACCACTGCGCCACCAGGGAAGCCCCTGCATCTTTCTTTTGATTTTCATTTGCATGGAATATCTTTTTGCATCCCCTCATTTTCAGTCTGTATGTGTCCCTACATCTGAAGTGGGTCTCTTGTAGACAGCATATGTATGGGTCTTGTTTTTGTATCCATTCAGCCAGTCTTTGTCTTTTGGTTGGAAAATTTAATCCATTTACATTTAAGGTAATTATTGATATGTATTTTCCTATTCCCATTTTCTTAATTGCTTTGGGTTTGTTATTTTAGGTCTTTTCCTTCTCTTGCATTTCCTGCCTAGAGAAGTTTCTTTAGCATTTGCTGTCAAGCTGGTTTGGTGGTGCTGAATTCTCTTAGCTTTTGCTTGTCTGTAAAGGTTTTAGTTTTTCCGTCAAATCTGAATGAGATCCTTGCTGGGTAGGGTAATCTTGTTTGTAGGTTTTTCCCCTTCATCACTTTAAATTTGTCCTGCCATTCCCTTCTGGCTTGCATAGTTTCTCCTGAAAGATCCACTGTTAACCTTATAGGGATTCACTTGTATGTTATTTGTTGTTTTTCCCTTGCTGCTTTTAATATTTTTTCTTTGTATTTAATTTTTGATAGTTTGATTAATATGTGTCTTGGCATGTTTCTCCTTTGAGTTATCCTGTATGGGACTCTCTGTGCTTCCTGGACTTGATTAACTATTTCGTTTCCCATATTAGGGACGTTTTCAACTATAATCTCTTCAAATATTTTCTCAGTCCCTTTCTTTTTCTCTTCTTCTTCTGGGACCCGTATAATTCGAATGTTGGTGCATTTAATGTTGTCCCAGAGGTCTCTGAGACTGTCCTCAATTCTTTTCATTTCTTTTACTTTATTCTGGTCTGCGGTAGTTATTTCCAGTATTTTATCTTCCAGGTCACTTATCCGTTCTTCTGCCTCAGTTATTCTGCTATTGATCTCTTCTAGAGAATTTTTAATTTCATTGATTGTGCTGTTCATCGCTGTTTGTTTGCTCTTTAGGTCTTCTAGGTCCTTGTTAAACGTTTCTTGTATTTTCTGCATTCTATTTCCAAGCTTTTGGATCATATTTACTATCATTACTCTGAATTCTTGTACAAATAGACTTCCTATTTCCTCTTCATTTGGTAGGTCTGCTGGGTTTTTACCTTGCTCCTTCATCTGCTGTGTATTTCTCTGTCTTCTCATTTTGCTTAACTTACTGTTTGGGGTCTCCTTTTCGCAGGCTGTATGTTCGTAGTTCCCGTTGTTTTTGGTGTCTGCCCCCAGCAGGTAAGGTTGGTTCAGTGGGTGTGTAGGCTTCCTGGTGGAGGGGACTAGTGCCTGTGTTCTGGAGGATGAGGCTGGATCTTGTCTTTCTGGTGGGCAAGTCTATGTCTGGTGGTGTGTTTTAGGGTGTCTGTGGCCTTATCATGATTTTAGGCAGCCTCTCTGCTAATGGGTGGGGTTGTGTTCCTGTCTTGCTAGTTGTTTGGCATAGGGTTTTCAGCACTGGAGCTTGCTGGTCGTTGAGTGGAGCTGGGTCTTAGCGCTGAGATGGAGATCTCTGGGAGATTTTCACCGTTTGATAGTACGTGGAGCTGGGAGGTCTCTTGTGGACCAATGACCTGAACTTGGCTCTCCCACCTCAGAGGCACAGCCCTGATGCCTGGCTGGAGCACCAAGAGCCTGTCATCCACATGGCTCAGAATAAAAGGGAGAAAACAAAAGAAAGAAAATGATAAAATAAAATGAAGTTATTAAAATAAAATATTATTAAAGTTTTTTTTAAATAATAAAAGAAAGAAGAGAGCAACCAAACGAAAAAACAAATCCACCAATGATAACAAACTTTAAAAAGTAAACTAAAAAAAAAAAGAAACAAAATAAAACTGGACAGATAGCACCCTAGGACAAATGGTAAAAGCAAGACTATACAGACAATATCACACACAGAAGCATAAACATACACACTCACAAAAAAAGAAAAAGGGAAAAAATATATATATATCGTTGCTCCCAAAGTCCATCTCCTCAATTTGGGATGATTCGTTGTCTATTCAGGTATTCCACAGATGCAGGGTACATCAAGTTGACTGGAGATTTAATCTGATGCCTTGAGGCTGCTGGGAGAGATTTCCCTTTCTCTTCTTTGTTAGCTCAGCTCCTGGCTTTCAGCTTTGGATTTGGCCCTGCCTCTGCGTGTAGGTCACCTGAGGGCATCTGCTCTTCACTCAGACAGGACACGGTTAAAGTAGCAGCTGATCGGGGGGCTCTGCCTCACTCAGGCCGGGGGGAGGGAGGGGTACGGAGTGCAGGGCGAGCCTGCGGTGGCAGAGGCCAGCGTGATGTTGCACCATCCTGAGGTGTGCCGTGTGTTCTCCCGGGGAAGTTGTCCTTGGATCATGGGACCCTTGCGGTGGCGGGCTGCACAGGCTCCTGGGAGGGGAGGTGTGGATAGTGACCTGTCCTTTTACACAGGCTTCTTGGTGGCTGCAGCAGCAGCCTTAGCGTCTCATGCCCGTCTCTGGGGTCCGTGCTTTTAGCCGTGGCTCGCGCCCGTCTCTGGAGCTCCTTTAAGCAGCGCTCTTAATCCCCTCTCCTCTTACACCAGGAAACAAAGAGGTAAGAAAAGGTCTCTTGCCTCTTCGGCTGCTCCAGACATTTTCCCGGACTCCCTCCTGGCTAGCCGTGGTGCACTAACCCCTTCAGGCTGTGTTCACACCGCCAACCCCAGTCCTCTCCCTGCGCTCCGACCGAATCCCGAGCCTCAGCTCCCAGCCCCCACCCGCCCCGCGGGTGAGCAGAGAAGCCTCTCAGGCTGGTGAGTGCTGGTTGGCACCAATCCTCTGTGCAGGAGTCTCTCCGCTTTGCCCTCCGCACCCCTGTTGCTGTGCTCTCCCCCGCGGCTCCGAAGCTTCCCCCCTCCGCCACCCACAGTCTCCGCCCACGAAGGGGCTTCCTATTGTGTGGAAACGTTTCCTCCTTCACAGCTCCCTCCCACTGGTGCAGGTCCCATCCTTGTTCTTTTGTCTCTGTTTATTCTTTTTCCTCTTTCCCTACCCAGGTACGTGGGGCGTTTCTTGCCTTTTGGGAGGTCTGAGGTCTTCTGCCAGCGTTCAGTAGGTGTTCTGTAGGAGCTGTTCCACATGTAGATGTATTTCTCATGTATTTGTGGGGAGGAAGGTGATCTCCACGTCTTACTCTTCCGCCATCTTGAAGCTCCCCCATGTGTGTGATTGTTGATTGATCCTCATGACCCTGAACTAAATCCAACTCAATCATGGTATATGAATCTTTTTATGTATTGTTGTCATCAGTGTGTTAATATTAATATTTTGAGAACTTTTGCTTCTATATTTATCAAGGATATTGGCCTGTAATTTTTTTTGTAGTGTCTTTGTCTGGTTTTGGTATCAGGGTAATGGTGACCTTATATAATGAATTTGGGAATATTCTCTCCTCCTCAATTTTTTTGAAATAGTTTGAGAAGGATAGGTCTAAATTCTCCATATGTTTGGTAGAATTCCCCAGTGAAGCAGTCCAGTCCTGGACTTTTGTTTGCAGAAAGCTTTGTTGTTGTTTTGGGGGTTTTTTTGTTTTGTTTTTATTACAGATTCTATTCCACTTCCAGTGATTAGTCTGTTCAAATTGTTTGTTTCTTCTTGACTCAGTCTTTGCAGGCTGTGTGTTTCTAGAAATTTGTCCATTTCTTCTCGGTTGTCCATTTTGTTGGCACATAACTGTTCATAATACTTACTTATGATTGTTTTGGAATTGCTGTCATATTCGTTATTTCTCCTCATTAATTTCTTACTTTATTTGGGTCTTCTCTCTTCTTGGTGAGCCTGGCTAAAGGTTTATCAATTTTGTTTATCTTTTAAAAAAAAACTAGCTCTTGAAACTAGTTCTTGGTTTCATCTTTTCTTGGTTTTCATCTTAGCTCTATTTTATTTCCTCTCTGATCTTTCCTTCTGTTGACTTTGGGCTTTGTTCCCTTTCTAGTTCTTTTAGGTTTAGATTGTTTGAGAATTTTCTTGTTTCTTGAGAGAGAACTGTACCACTATGAACTCTCTCTTAGAACTGCTTTTGCTGCATCCCATAGATTTTCGGAAAATTATGTTTTCATTTTCATTTGTCTCGAGATATTTTCTGATTTCCTCTTTGATTTCATTGTTGACCCATTAGTTTTTTTTAGCAGTATGCTGTTTAGTCTGTATGTTTGTTCTTTTCCTGTCTTTCTTTCTGTAGTTGATTTCTAGTTTCATGCCATTGTGGTCGGAAAAGATGCTTGATATAATTACTATCTTCTTAAATTTACTGAGGCTGCTTTTGTGATCTAGTATGTGATTTATCCTGGATAATGTTTCATGCACTCTTGAAAAGAATGTGTATTCTTTTTTTGCGTATAGTTTTCTGTAGATATCAATTAAGTCCAATTGGTCTGTTGTGTCACTTAGGATCTCTGTTGCCTTATTGCTTTTTGTCTGGATGGTCTGTCCATTAATGTCACTGTTGTGTTAAAGTCACCTGTTACTTTATTCATTTCTCCCTTTAGCCTGTTAGTGTTTGCTTTACATATTTAGGTGCTCCTGTATTGGGTGCATATATGTTAATGAGTATAATAGCCTCTTCTTGTATTGATCCTCTTATCATTATATAATGCCCTTCTTTGTCTTTTCTATAGCCTTTGTTTTAAAGTCTATTTGGTCTGATATGAGTATTGCTATCCCCAGCTTTCTTGTTGTTTCCATTTGCGTGAAATATCTTTTTCCATCCCCTCACTTTTAGTCTGTGTCTGTCTTCCACCCTGAATCAAGTCTCTTATAGGCAGCATATTGAACAGTCTTTTTTTATCCAGTCAGCCACCCTATGACTTTTGACTGAGCATTTAGTCCATTGACACTTAAATTATAGGTATGTACTTACTACCATTTTACTCCTTATTTTCCAGTTGTTTTTGTTCATTTCTTTATTGTTTTTCCTATTGTGGTTTGATTTTTTTCTGTAATATGCTTGAGTTCCTTTCTTTTTGGTTTTTCTGTATCTATTGTAGGGTTTTGATTTTGTGGTAACCATGGGGTTCATATATTTTGACCCATAATTATGTCTACTTGCTTCAAACTGTTAGTCATTTAAGTTCAAACACATTCTAAAAGATCTACATTTTCTATTCTCTTCCCCAACATTGTTTTCGATGCCATATCTTACATCTTCATGCCTATCCCTTTACTGTTTATTGCAGTTATAGTTGCTTTTACAGTTTTTTGTTTGTTTTTTAATCAATGTACTAGCTTATTTAAGTGATCTTCAATCCTTACTATATACTGGCCTTTCTTATTGGGATTTTCCCTTTCCTATAGATTTTTGCTTTTCCATTTGGAGAAGACCCTTCAACATTTCTTTTAGGATATGTTTAGTATTGCTGAATTCTTTTTAGTTTTTGCTTATCTGAGAAATTCTTTATCTCCACCTCTATTCTAAATGATGATCTTTCAGATAGAACATCCTAGGTTGCAGGTTTTTCCCTTTCAGGGCTCTGGTCTGCAAATTTCTTCAGAGAAATCAGCTGATAAGACTTATGGGGGTTCCCTTGTAATTAACATTGTTTTTCTCTTGCTGTCTGTAGAATCCTCTCCTTATCTTTAACTTTTGACATTTTAATTATGATGTCTTGGTGTGGGCCTGTTTGGGTTCATCTTGTTTGAGACCTCCTGTGCTTCCAGTACCAGATATCTGTTTCCTTCTTGAGGTTTGGGGAATTTTCATCTGTAGTTTCTTCAAATACATTTTCTATCTCCTTCTTTCTCTTGTCACCTTCTGGAACTCCTGTTATGCATATGTTGGCACATTTTATATTATCCCATAGATCTCATATGTTGCTTTCATGTTTTTTTTCATTTGTTTGTCTACTGTTATGATTGGGCAATTTTCCTTTATTCTGTCTTCCAGCTTACTTGTTCATTCTTCTGTGTCACTGATTCAGCTATTCATTGCTTCTAGAGTGCTTTTATCTCAAAAATTGAATAATCTATTTTTGATTAGATCTTTATAGTTTCTAGTTCCTTGTTAAAATGACCACTGTTTATATCAATACTCTTACTTCAGTTAGCATTTTTATTACTAATCTTTAAACTCAGTGTCTGGTAGACTGATTACCTCTGTTTAATTGTTTTTCAGGGGTTTTCTCTTGCTTTTTCAATTGGGAGTACTTCCTCTGCCTTTTCATTTTCCTTTCTCTGTGAATTTAGATGAAACAGTTCTCTATTGTGATCTTGAAGGGGTGTTTTTATGTGGGAATATCCCTATATAGATGGTATGTGTTTAATGTCTTTGGTGTGAGAGCTGTATTTAATGTGGACACAGCCACATCTTTCTTCAGGGTCTGCTGGCCACTATCAGTTTGATAGAGAGTATGGCTAGTGTTGGAGGAGCTAAATCCTGTGCAGGGTGTGAGGTGGGATTTCTTCCCTGCTCAGTATCTGCCACAGCCCTGCCAGGGCTTGGGGTCAGCTCCCAAGTTGCTGGAGCAGAAGCCCTCAGGGTCAGACTCAAGCAGGCTCTGTTCCTTTTAAGTGTTTTTCCTTCTCCCCACACTAGGGCTTTTGGCCCAAAGGAGGGGAGCAATGAATTAAGTGACACTTGCGTGCTTACAGAGGTCTGATGTGCTCCCTGTGTAGGCATCTTAGGCTCTGCTCAGTCACAGCCCAAGGTTGTGTCTTTTCCTGTTGTGGTTGTCCCAGATCTAGTGCAACGTTGTGGCATGGAGTGAGCAGGGCCAGAGTGTTCACTAGGCTGGGACTGAGGCTTGGGGCATGTGGTTGCAAGAATTAAAGTGGCTGCACTGCTGTTGGAGGTCAGCGCTGCTTTCCTGGCGCTGTTTGAGTAAGTACCAACAATGGCCCCACCTGGACCACAGCCCAGCCCACCTCTGTGTCACTAGATAAAGTCTTTTCCCAGGGCCTGGCTGCCCTAGATCCTGTGCCAAGCTATATATGGAGTGGGTAGAGCCAGGGTGTTTGCCCAGCATGGACTGGGAAATGAAGTGAAGGAGCACCCACTAGGGCAGGTCTCTCTCCACCCTGTCTGTTGGCAAGCCAGCATCCATGAACTCCTAGCAAGTGGAGTCTAGGCTTCTCCAACCTTTCTCTCTGTCCCAGTGGTTCTCTCAGCAGCCAAGGGTGCTTGTCACCTCCGTGTAGGACCCCAGGACTGGGACACCCAGTCTGTGGTTCAGCCCACTCACTCCCCAGGGCAAGAGTCTGCCTGCACAGTCTTTCTTTTCCTCTTAGACCCCTTTTGGAAGCACAAGTCCCAACTCAGTGCTTTTTTTCCTGTCCTACCTGGCTACTTGGGAATCTTTCTTTAAGCCTTGTTTGTATAGTTCTTCCGCCAGTTTCCAGATACTTTTCCATGAAAATTTTTCCAAATGTAGGTGTATTTTTGATGTGTTCATGGGGAAAGGTGAGCTCTACATCCTCTTACTCCATCTTGATCCCTGCCCCTTTGGTCTATATTTAACTTTTGAAGAAACTGTCCTTCAGAAAAGAAACTGTTTTCCAAAGGGACTGTAGTAACATTTTACATTCCATCAATGTTTGAAGAGTTTAGTTTCTCATCCTCACCAACACTTAGTATTTTTTTAAAAATTATTACTATAGTCATTCTAGTATGGAGTAGTTGCTTATTACGGTTTTAATTTTATCAATAGTCATAAGAAATTGTTTATTAGCCATTCGTATATCTTGGCAAAATGTCTATAAAGCTTTCTGACCGTTTTTAATTATATCATTTGTCTTGAATTATAAGAATTCTCTATGTATTCTAAATACAAGTCTTTTATCAGCTACATTATTTGTAAACTTTTTCTGTCAATCTTTGGTTCATCTTTTCTCTTGAAAGTAATTTAAAAATTTTTTATTTCAGTTTAGTTGATTTACAATTTTGTGTTAGTTTCAGGTGTACAGGAAAGCAATTCAGTTATACATATATTCATTCTTTTTCAGATTCTTTTCCCATATAGGATATTACATAATATTGAGTAGAGTTCTCTGTGCTATACAGTAGGTCCTGTTGGTTATCTATTTTATATATAGTAATGTGTATGTGTTAATCCCAGCCTCCTAATTTATTCCTACTCCCTCCACCCCCACCCCCGCCAGTTTCCCCTTTGGTAACCATAAGTTTGTTTTCAAAATCTTTGAGTCTGTGTCTGTTTTGTAAATAAGTTCATTTGTATCATATTTTTAAATTAGATTACACATATGAGTGATATCATATGATATTTGTTTTTGACTTCATTTAGTATGATAATCTCTAGGTCCATCCATGTTGCCGCAGATGGTATTATTTTGCTTTTTTATGCCTGAGTAATATTCCATTGTACATACGTACCACATCTTCTTTATCCATTTATCTGTCGATGGACGTTTGGGTTGCTTCCATGTCTTGGCTATTGTAAATGTGCTGTAATGAACATTGGGGTGCATGTGTCTTTTCGAATTACGGTTTTCTCCAGATATATGCCCAGGAGTGGGATTGCTGGATCATATGGTAGTTCTACTTTTAGTTTTTTAAGGAACCTCCATACTGTTCTCCATAGTGGTTGTACCAATTTACATTCCCACCAAAAGTGTAGGAGGGTTCCCTTTTCTCCACACCCTCTCCATTTATTGTTTGTAGACTTTTTGATGGCCATTCTGACTGGTGTGAGGTGATATCTCATTGTAGTTTAGATTTGCTTTTCTCTAATAATTAGTGATGTTGAGCACCTTTTCATGTGCATTTTGGCCATCTGTATGTCTTCTTTGGGGAAATGTCTATTTAGATCTGCCCATTTTCAAATGGGTTGCTTGGGTGTTTTTTGGTTTTTTTGCTTTTTGGTATAAAGCTGCATGAGCTGTTTGTATATTTTGGAAATTAAGACCTTGTCGGTCACTTCATTTGCAAATATTTTCTCCCATTCTGTGGGTTGTCTTTTCGTTTTATGGTTTCCTTTGCTGTGCAAAAGCTTTTAAGTTTAATTAGGTCCCATTTGTTTATTTTTGTTTTTATTTTTATTACTCTAGGATGTGGATCAAAAAAGATATTGCTGTGATTTATATCAAAGAGTGTTATGCCTATGTTTTCTTCTAAGAGTTTTATAGCATCCAGCTTTACATTTAGGCCTTTAATCCATTTTGAGTATATTTTTGTGTATGGTGTTAGAGAATGTTCTAATTTCATTCTCTTACATGTAGCTGTCCAGTTTTCACATCACCACTTATTGAGGAGGCTTCTTTTCTCCATTGTATATTCCTGCCTCCTTTGTCATAGATTAATTGACCATAGGAGCATGGGTTTATTTCTGGGCATTCTTTCCTGTTCCATTGATCTATATTTCTGTTTTTGTGCCAGTACCATACTGTTTTGATTACTGTAGCTTTGATTATTGAAGTCAGTAAGCCTGATTCCTCCAGCTCCGTTTCTCTTTCTCAGGACTGCTTTGGCTATTTAGGGTCTTTTGTGTCTCCATACAAATTTTAAAAGTTTTTGTTCTAGTTCTGTGAAAAATGCCATTGGTAATTTGATAGGGATTGCATTGAATCTGTAGATTGCCTTAGGTAGTATGGTCATTTTGATAATGTTGATTCTTCCAGTCCAAGAAAATGGTATATCTTTCCATCTGTTTGTGTCATCTTTGGTTTCTTTCATCAGCGTCTTATAGTTTTCAGAGTACAGGTCTTTGGTAGGTTTACTCCTAGGTATTTCTTTTTGATGTGATGGTAAATAGGATTGTTTCCTTAATTTCTCTTCCTGATCTTTCATTGTTAGTGTGTAGGAATGCTAGAGATTTCTGTGTATTAATTTTGTATTCTCCAACTTTACCAAATTCATTGAGCTCTAGTAGTTTTCTGGTAGCATCTTTAGGATTTTCTATGTATAGTATCATGTCATCTACAAACAGTGACAGTTTTACTTCTTCTTTTCTGATTTGGATTCCTTTTATTTCTTTTTCATGTCTGATTGCCATGGCTAGGACTTCCAAAACTATGTTGAATAAAAGTGGCGAGAGTGGACATGCTTGTCTTGTTCCTGATCTTAGAGGGATTGCTTTCAGCTTTTCACTTTTGAGAATGGTGTTAGCTGTGGGTTTGTCATATATGGCCTTTATTATGTTGAGGTAAGTTCCCTCTATGTCCACTTTCTGGAGAGTTCTTATGATAAACGGGTGCTGAATTTTGTCAAATGCTTTTTCTGCATCTATTGAGATGATCATATGGTTTTTATTCTTCAGTTTAATAATGTGGACTATCACACTGATTTATTTGTGTATATTGAAAAATCCTTGCATCCCTGGGATAAATCCCATTTGATCATGCTGTATGATCCTTTTAATGTATTGTTGGATTTGGTTTGCTAGTGTTTTGTTGAGGATTTTTGTGTCTATGTTCATCAGAGACATTGGCCTGTAATTTTCTTCTTTGTGGTGTCTTTGTCTGGTTTTGGTAGCCGGTGATGGTGGCCTCATAGAATGAGCTTGGGAATATTCCTTCCTCTGCAATTTTTGGAGGAGTTTCAGAAGGATAGGTGTAACCCTTCTCTAAATGTTTGATAGAATTCATCTGTGAAGCCATCGGGTCCTGGAGTTTTGTTTGTTGGAAGTTTTTAAATCACTGTTTCAATTTCAGTACGTGTGATTGGTCTGTTCATGTTTTCTATTTCTTCCTGGTTCAGTCTTGGACGTTTGTACCTTTCTGAGAATTTGTCCATTTCTTCTAGGTTGTCCATTTTATTGGCCCATAGCTGTTTGCAGTAGCCACTTATGATCCTTTTTATTTCTGTGGTGTAAGTTGTAACTTCTTCTTTTTCATTTCTAATTTTATTGATTTGAGCCCTCTCCCTTTTTTTCTTGATGAGTCTGGCTAAAGGTTTATAAACTTTATCTTTTCAAAGAACCAGCTTTTAGTTTCATTGATCTTTTCTGTTGTTTTCTTCATTTCTATTTCGTTTATTTCTGCTCTGATCTTTATGATTTATTTCCTTCTACTAATTTTGGGTTTGGTTTGTTCTTCTTTCTCTAGTTGATTTAGGTGTAAAGTTAGGTTATTTGAGATTTTTCTTGTTTCCTGAGGTAAGATTGTATTGCTACAAACTTCACTCTTAGAACTCTTACGCTGCGTCCCATGGGTTTTGAATTGTCATGTTTTTGTTGTCATTTGTCTCTAGGTATTTTTTTTATTTCCTTTTTGATTTCTTCAGTGATCCATTGGTTGTTTAGCAACATATTGTTTAGACTCCACGTGTTTGCATGTTTTACATTTTTTTTTCTTGTGGTTGATTTCTAATCTCATAGCACTGTGGTCAGAAAGATGCTTGATATGACTTCAATTTTCTTAAATTTACTGAGGCTTGATTTCTGGCCCAAGATGGAATCTATCCTGGAGAATGTTCCATGTGCACTTGAGAAGAAAGTGTATTCTGCTGCTTTCAGATGGAACGTTCTATAAATATAAATTAAGTCCATCTGGTCTAATGTGTCATTTAAGTCCTTGTTTCCTTATTGATTTCCTGTCTGGATGATCTGTCTGTTGGTGAAAGTGGGGTGTTAAAGTCCCCCACTATTATTATGTTACTGTCGATTTCTCCTTTTATGGATGTTAGAATTTGCCTTAAATGTTGAGATGCTCCTATGTTGGGTGCATATATATTTACAATTGTTATATCTTTTTCTTGGATTGATCCCTTGATCATTATGTAGTGTCCTTCTTTGTCTCTAGTAACAGTCTTTATTTTAAAGTCTATTTTGTCAGCTGAGTATTGGTACTCCAGCTTTCTTTTGATTTCCATTTGCATGGAATAGCTTTTTCCATCCCCTCACTTTCAGTCTGTATGTGTCCTTAGATCTGAAGTGGGTCTCTTGTAGACAGCATATATATAGGTTTTGTTTTTGTATCCATTTAGCCAGTCTCTGTCTTTTCGTTAGAGCATTTAATCTATTTACATTTAAGGTAATTATTGATATGTATATTCTTATTACCATTTTGTTAATTGCTTTGAATTTGCTTTTGTAGGTCTTTTTTCTTCCCTTTTGTTCTTTTCTCTTGTGATTTCTTGACTATCTTTAGTGTTGTGTTTGGATTGCTTTTTCTTTTTTGTGTATCTATTGTAGATTTTCAGTTTGTGGTTCCTATGAGGTCTTGACATAGCAGTCTTTGTATATACACGACTGTTTTAAGTTGCTGGTCTCTTAATTTCCAATGCCGTTCCAATATCCTGCATTTGTACTCTCCTCACAGTTGCTGGTTTTGATATCATATTTGTGTGTGGATGATTTCCTACCTTTACTTTATGTTTGCCTTTACTGGTGAGCTTTCCCATTTGTAATTTTCTTGTTTCTACTTGTGGCCTTTTCTGCCTAGAGAAGTTGCTTTAGGATTTGTTGTAAAGCTGGTCCAGTGGTGCTGAATTCTTTAGCTTTTGTTTGTCTGTAAAGCTTTTGATTTTTCTGTTGAATCTGAATGAGAGCCTTGCTGGGTAGAGTACTCTTGGTTGTCGGTTTTTACCTTTCATCACTTCAGATATATTGTGCCACTTCCTTCTGGCCGGCAGAGTTTCTGCTGAAAAATCAGCTGACAACCTTATGGGGATTCCCTTGTATGTTATTTGTCGATTTTTCCCTTGTTGCTTTTAATATTTTTTCTCTGTCTTTAGTTTTTGTGAGTTTGATATGTGTCTGGGTGTGTTCCTCCTTGGGTTTATCTTGTACGGTACTCTCTGCACTTCCTGGACTTGAGTGTTTCCTCTCTCATGTTAGGGAAGTTTTTGGCTATAATCTCTTCAAATATTTTCTCAGGCTTTTCTCTCTCTCTTCTCCTTCTGGACCCCTATAATGTGAATGTTGGTGTGTTTTATGTTGTCCCAGAGGTCTCTGAGACTGTTCTCATTTCTTTTCATTCTTTTTTCTTTATTCTGTTCCACAGCAATGATTTCCACCAGTCTGTCTTCCAGTTCACTTATTCATTGTTCTGCCTCATTTATTCTGGTATTGATTCCTTGTAGTGTATTTTTCATTTCAGTATTGTATTGTCCATCTTTGTTTGTTTGTTCTTTAAATCTTCTGGCTCTTTGTTAAACATTTCTTGTATCTTCTTGGTCTGTGTCTCCATTCTTTTTCCAAGATCCTGGATCATCTTTACTATTATTACTCTAAATTCTTTTTCAGGTAGATTGCCTATCTCCACTTCACTTAGTTGTTCTTTTGGGTTTGTATCTTGTTCCTTCATCTGGAGCATATTTTTCTGGCATCTAATTTTGTCCAATTTTCTGTGTTTGTGGTCTCCTTTCCGCAGGCTGCAGGATCGTAGCTCCTCTTGCTTTTGGTGTCTGCCCCCTGGTGGGTGAGGTTGGTCCTAGGTCTTGTGTAGGCTTCCTGTTGGGAGGGACTGGTGCCTGCCCACTGGTGGGTGGAGCTGGGTCTTGTCCCTCTGGTGGACAGAGCTGTGTAAAGGAGTGTGTCTAGAGGTGGCTTTGAGATCAGTACGGCTTTAGGCAGCCTGTCTGCTGCTGGGTGGGGCTGTGTTCCTATCCTGCTGGTTGTTTGGTCTGAAGTGTTCCAGCACTGGAGCCTGCAGGCTGTTGGGTAGGGCCAGGTCTTGGTGCCAAAATGGTGACCTCCTGGAGAGCACACACTGATCAGTATTTCCTGGGGCCTCTACCACCAGCGTCCTTGCCCCCACCAGTGATCCACAGCCAACCCCTGCTTCCCCAGGAGACCCTCCAAGACTCGCAGGTAGGTCTAGCCCAGGCTCCTATGGAGTTACTGCTTTGTGCTGGTCCCAGTGCATGTGAAACCTTGTGTGTGCCCTCCAAGATTGGAGCCCCTGTTTCCCCCAGTCCTGTGGAGCTCCTGCACTCAAGCCCCGCTGGCCTTCCAAGCCAAATGCTCTGGGGGTTCCTCCTCCCAATGCCAGACCCTCAGGCTAGGATGCCTGACATGATGCTCAGAACTCTCTTGTGGGAGAACCTCTGTGATATAATTATTTTCCAATTTGTGGGTCACCCACCTGGTGGGTATGGAATTTGATTATGTCACAGAAGCGCCCCTCTTAGCATCTCATTGTGGCTTCTTCTTTGTCTTTGAATGTAAAATATCTTTTTTCGGTAGGTTCCAGTCTTTTTTGGTTGTTCAGCAGTGAGTTGTGATTTTGGTGTTTTTGTGAGAGAAGGTGAGCTCAAGTCCTGCCATCTTGTCCAGAATTGAGGGGCTGCTTTTAGTTTGGATGCTTGCTGCCTCTTTCCTCATCATGTGCTGGCCATTATCCCCTCGATGTGGGGTGTGCAGGTGCAGTGGCACTTGTGTGCTCCTGGGATGGCGGGGGCAGGGCTTGGCACCTGCTTTCGAGTCTCATAATGGCAGCGGCGGCCCATGCCTGCCTCTGGAGCCCACGATGGTGGCGGCAACCTGCCCCCACCCCCAGAGCTCCCGTAGGTGGTGGCCTATTGCCTGAGAGCACTCACAGGGAAAGAAGCCCTTATGGTGGTCCCACCTCGCTCCTTGTATGCCCCCCAACAATGGCACCTTGCCTCACTGGTGGGCCCAGGCTCCTTCTCAGTTGCCACAGTCCAGCCTCTTCAGACTGTCCCCTCTCAATCAACCCTGCTCCTCTCCCTGGGTCTGACCTCTGAAGCCTGAGCTTCAGCCCCCAGCCCCCACCCACACCGACAGATGAGCCTCTCATGCTGGGGAGTGCAGGGTGGTGGTGCTGACCTTCTGTGCATATTACTCCCCATTTTGCCGTTCTCAGACTGGTTGCTGCACTCTCCTTCTAGGCTCTGAAGCTCCCCCTCCATCCAGACTGGTCTCCCCACTGGTGAGGGGCTTCCCAGGAATGCGGGAACCTTTCCTCCTTCACAGCTCCTTCCCTGGGGTGCAGGCCCCGTCACAATTCCTTTCTTTTTCTTTTTCATTTTGTCCTACCCAGTTACTTGGAGGTTTTCTTGCCCTTCTGGGAGTCAGAGGTCTTCTGGTAGCATTCAGCAGATGTTCTGTGTGAATCATTCTACTTGGAGGTGTGTTTTTAATGTTTTTGTGGGAAGAGGTGAGCTTCACGTCCTACTCCTCCACCACCTTGATCACAGACAACAGTAATTATTTTTAAGCCCCAAAAGATTTTAATTTTGAAGTCCAGTTTATCAACATGGTTTTAATTTTGCTTTTTGTGTCACATTGAAGTCTTTACCTAACCCAAGGTCATGAAGATTTTCTCCCATTTTCTTCTAGTTGTACAGCCTTTGCTTTTATCTTTAGGTCTATAATAAGCTAAGGGTCTAAATAACTCTCTCTTCCTGTCTTTTTTTTTTTTTTTTCATATTGGTGTCCAGTAGTCCCAGCACCACTTATTGAAGACTGATCTTTCTCACTCTGAAATGTCTTGGCACATATGTCAAATCAATTTTTCGTATATGTAAGGGTTTATTTCTGGACTGTTAATCCTGTTCCATTGCTTTATCTGCCTATCCTGATGCCAACAAACACTGTCTTGATTATCACAGCTTTATAAGTTTGAAATTGGGTAGGGTAATTCCTCAGTTTTTTAAAAAAATAATTCTGGCCGTTTTAGATACTTTGTATTTCCATGCAAGTCTTAGGATCAGCTTGTCAATTTCTAAACAAACCAAAAAGCCTGCTGGAATATTGATAGGGATTGAGTTGAAGCTAGAGAACAATTTGGGGACAATTACCATTATAAGAGTACTGAATCTTTTAGTCCACAAATGTGGGACATTTTTCCATTTATTTTTAGATCTTTAATTTCTCTCAGCACCTTTTTTTTTAAAAAATTTATTTATTTTTGGCTCCATTGGGTCTTCATTGCTGTACATGGGCTTTCTTTAGTTGTGGCGAGTGGGGGCTACTCTTTATTGCCATGCACAGGCTTCTCATTGCAGTGGCTTCTCTTGTTGCAGAGCACAGGCTCTAGGCACGCAGGCTTCAGTAGTTGTGGCACGCGGGCTCAGTAGTTGTGGCGCATAGGCTTAGTTGCTCTGCAGCATGTGGGATCTTCCCAGACCAGGGTTCAAACCCATGTCCCCTGCATTGGCAGGCAGATTCTTAACCACTGTGCCACCAGGGAAGCCCCTCTCAGAAACTTTTATAATTTTTCAATGAAATTTATTCTTGTATTCCTAATGCTATTGTGTGTGGAAGTTTTTTAATTTTAAGAGGATTGCTCATTGCTAATAGAGAATTTCAATTGATTTTTATATATTGATCTTGTATCACACAACCTTGCAATTTATCCTAGTAGCGTTTTTGTGGATTCCTTAGGATCATACAAGATCATGTCTTAGGGTCATACAAGATCATGTGAATAGTTTTACTTTTTCAAATTTGAATTCCTTTAATCTTTGGGAGGGGTTGGGGGGAGGGAGATCAGGAGCTGGATAGAACCTCCACTACAGTGTTGCATAAAAATGAGTGGATATTTTTGCTTGCTCCTGATTTCAGAAGAAAAGCTCTCTTTTATCACTAAGTTTATTAGCTGTGGGATTTTCATAGATTGAAAAAATTCTTCACTTAGGTTGAGGAACGTGCCTTACATTCCTAGTTTGGGTTTTTATCATGAATGGGTGTCAAATTCTGTCAAATGCTTTTTCCTGTGTCTAGTTGACCGTATGGGTTTTATCATTTTATTAATATGGTATACAACTTTTTGGATGTGAAATCAAGCTTGCACCTCCAGGATATATCCTATCTGGTCCTTGTGTAGAAACCTTTTTATTTGTTGCTGGATTCAGTTTGCTAATAGTGTGAAGGACTTTTGCATCTATCTTCATGGAATTTAAATACCTTTTCAAATATAGGTATTTAAAACTAAACTTCCCTCTCAGTACTGTTTTAGCTGCATACTGTAATTTCAATATGCTGTTTTTTCATTCCATTAAAATTTTCTAACTTCCCTTGATTTCTTCAATACACAGGCATTTAGAAATGTGTTAAATTTCCACATATTTGAGGGTCTGCAAAATGTCTGCTGGTGACTTCTAACTTAATTTCAACATGGTTGAATACACTTTCTATGATTTTAGTCCTTTCAAATTCATTGAGACTTGTTTTATGGCATAGTATGTGCTCTTTCCTGGAGAATGTTCCATGTGGACTTGAAAAGAATGTGTGTTCTGCTGTGGTGGTTGGTCTACACATGTCAGGACAAGTTGGGTGATGATATTTTCTTTTTTGCTTTTTGTCAAGTTCTATCAATTATTGAGAATGTGATATTAATCTCCAAATATCATTGCTGAATTGTCCATTTCTCCTTCAGTTCTGTCACTATTTTCTCCATATATTTGTTTTTAGGTGCATATACATTAATAGCTGTTATATCTGAAACCAAGCAGGACCCTGCAGTCCCCTCCCAGGGGCAGATCCCCGTGTTCCCCACGCCTTCTTTGTAGAAAAGTTTTAGCCTCCAAGGCCTTCCCCAAGTACCAAAGGGCAAATTTAATCAGAAGTGAGAAAATGCAGAAACAAAAGAAAACAGTCAAGCAAGACAAAATAATATATATATAAAACAAAGTCAAGGACCTTTAGTTCCTCCTCAAGGGCTATAGATAATATCCTGAGGCATATCCATGAATTGTTTTGCAGATAAAACCCCTACCAGCTAGAAGAAGTTAACTGCATTCTGACCACAAGCATGTAGACCACAGACCATTGGGAACCAGAAAGTTGATGACTGAGAGTCCCAAAACATCACCCTGTTGCCTCACCACCAACCAGTCAGAATTATGCATGAACCTGACTGACCTGACCTGACCCTATGGCCTGAACCTGACCACTGACCCTATGGCCCCCTCCCTCACTTTGTCTTTAAAAACCCTTCCTTAAAATCCACGGGGGAGTTCGAGTCTTTCGAGCACGAGCTGCCCATTCTTGCTTGGCCCCACGCTGGGTGCCTTGCAATAAACACTACTTTCCTTCACCACAACCTGGTGTCACTAGATTGGCTTTACCGCATGCAGGAGAGCGAACCCAAGCTTGGTTGGGTAACATATCTCCCTCATATACTGACCCTTTATCATTTGAAATGTCCTCTATTTCTAGTAATTTGTTTCAAATCCCACTTTGTCTGACATTATCCATTCTGGCTCCCTTATGGTTTCTGTTTGCATGGTATATATTTTTTTCCATACTTTTATACTATTTGTCTTTGAATCCAAAGTGTCTCTTGTAGACACCATATAGTTAAGTCTTGCTTTTTTATCCATTATGACAGTTTCTACCTTATGATTGGACTAAATACTTGAATCAAATTTAATGAAATCATTGGTATGGTTAGATTTATGGTTACCATTTTACTATGTTTTCTAAATGTCTCAAATGTTTTTGCACCTCCATCTTTCTATTGCTGCCTTCTTTTGTGTTAAATATTTTTTAGTGTGCCATTTAAAAAAAAAATATTTATTTGGCTGCGCCGAGTCTTTAGTTGCAGCACACGGGATCTTCGTTGTGGCATGTGGGATCTTTTGATTGCAGAATGTGGGATCTAGTTCTCTGACCAGGGATCGAACCTGGCCCCCTGCATTGGGAGCATGGAGTCTTAACTGCTGGACCACCAGGGAAGTCCCTAGTGTGCCATTTAGATTTGTTTTCTTCAACTGTATTTTGAGTGTTTTAGTGGATGCTCTAGGGACTGCAGTATGTATTTTAATTAACCAATATCTTCAGATTAACACTAATGTAATTCCAATAAAATACAGAATCCCCCTTTGTTCCAGTATAGTTCCATTTCCTACCCACTCCTTTGTGCTACTATTGTAATGTACATTGCATCTATGTAATAAAACCAACAATACAGTATTATTATTTGTGTCATACAATAACATGCCATTTAAAGAGAAAATAGGTATTGTGGTAGGTAGATGTCTCCTCAAGATTCCCATCCTTTGTTTATTCAATCAAGGTTCTGCTGTGAAAGGATTTTACAAATGAAATTGAGGTTACTAAATAGGGAGATTGGGCCTTTCTGGATAATCTAGGCTAATGTAACCACATGATCCCTGAAAAGGCAAAGAAGAAAGTAGAAGATTCCATTGGAGAGAGATGTGGTGGAAAAGAGAAGCAGAGGAAAGATGGAGAGAAGGGGAGATTAGAGAGATGAAGTGTGAGAAGGACTGGAACTGCTTTTGCTGTCCTTGAAGATGGCAGTGGGGACCAAGGAATGTAAGCGCTTTCTAGAAGCGAAGAACAACCCCTGGCTGATAGTCCCCAAGGAAATGGGGATGTCAGTCCTACAACCACATGGAACTGAATTCTGCCAACAACCTGAATAAGCTTGGAAGTCAATTCATCCTGAGCCTTCAGAAAGGAATGTAGCACACCCAATGCATTGATTTTTTTTTTTTTGGACTTCCGAAATATGCAGCAGAGAATCAACTGAGCCACATTATACCTGGACTTCAGAAATGTGACATCATCATAAGTAGGTGTTATTTTAAGTCAGTACATTTGTAGTAATTTGTTACAGCAGCAATACCTTTATACAGTCTTTTATCTTTCCCATTTCCAGTACTTTTTATTTCATTCTGTAGATTCAAGTTACCACCTGGTATCATTTTCATTCTGAAGAATTTCTTTTAGTATTTCCTGTAAGGTAGATCTACAGAGAACAAATCATTTTAGTCTTACTTTGCCACTTTTTTTCTTTTTTTGGTTTTCATTTTTGAAAGCTGGTTTAGTTGTATCCAAATCCTGTAATTCTCAACAGTCTAGGGTCCCTTTCCCTTCTTTGAAATACTTTAAGTTGCCAATATCCCTTTATAATTCTATTCTTTCATAATAGGAAAGAAAATAGTCATCTTAAGTTTCTTCTTTTTTCCATTTCTCTTCAACTCACACTAAGAATCCTTTATTTCCACAATGATTTAATATTATTTAACTGAATATTTTCTAACTCGTAGAAGTCATACATGGCTAAGCCCTAGCTTTTGTAACATCAGATTTTCTACTCACTTTTTTGGAATAGCCCCACTGTTTTCTAAATCCTCAATTATGAAACAAAAAAAGCAGAGTTGCAGGCCATATATGTAAAATCACTTTCTCCAAATTACGAAACCCCAGGGGCAGAAGAGGTGATAAAGAGATAAAGCTAGTTCTGCTTTCTCTGAATCTATATAATGTTTTAAAAATAATCTTACTTTCTTCTAACTTCCAACAAAAGCTCTACATCCTAGTGATACGTCTTTATTATGAAGAAAAAAAAAAATCCCTAAATCCAGTCTCTGAATTGAAGTGACTAGTCTTTAATGCAAGAACAATCTCATCTGCAAAACCTCTCCCAGAGTCCATCGAGGGCTTGGGGATGACATCTCCCCTCTCTACCACTACTTCCTTAGTTCTTTTATCAGCCAAGTTCTCACTCCCAGGAGACTGTTCAAATCTACTTAAAAAAACAAAAAACAGAACAAACAAAACTTATTTCTACAAATTATTTCTCACAAATCCTTAAATTAGGAAAAATAAGGTAAAACTTAGAAGATGAAAATACTCTAAATTTCCTTTGAAAATCATTGAAAAACTTAAACACCACTTTAACACAAACTTAGCAAAATCTGCTGAGCCAGAGGCAAAGCAGTTCACATGTAGACATGTCCCATCCTGTCCACTGACAGATCAATAACCTCCAAGCATGTGGAAAGAAGCCTCCACACACACAGATGCACCTGTGTGCAGCTGTGGGGACTTCTCAAACATGTTCTGATACTGTAACCTGTACCAGGTAGTCATCTAAAGATTCTAGTCTCTATTTACAGCAACTGCATTTCATAACAGCATGGCTCACTCCAATATACACACTTTATTTTAAATTATGCCACTAGCACTTGGGAAAAAAAGTAATTTATTTGCATTGCTTCCATTTTTCTACTGTAGTGTTAGGACTTGACATAAGCATTATTCCTCTACTTCCTATTTACAGTTCATTCAGAATATTACTACAAATACAATATACAGTTTAAAAAAACTTATGGGGAACTGCAGTTTTTGTATTTTCTCTCCTCTTTAGAGGATTCTCAAAATCATCCAACTTAAATGAAAATTTATATGGACATTTTCTGTACACATCTTATAGGCCAGAGATTACAGTGATAAAGCCAAAAGGATTTTGCACAAATACAATAAAATATAGAAATCAAAGTATAGATGTTATTTGGGGTACAAATATAAACAATACAGTACCATTTGAGTAATTTAGCAACATAATACTCATACTTTATAGAAATAAAACTGCAAACCTGGAGAATGCTCTGACAAATATTAAACATCATATATACAATGAGGTAAATGTACCTTGGTCTCTCAAGAGGTAATTTAAGTTTAAAGCAATTGACATTTTGAAGCATCTCCTTGACATATAAAGAAATACCACACACCCCATTCCATTGGCACAATGTGAAAAAGGGATATCAAAACATGGTTCATGATATTCAATTCACAAAATTCATTTAAAAATGAAAACATTCACTGAAGTTCTTTTTAAGCTTTAAGAAACTGGTTGAATGTTATTAACCACATTTTTTAAAGTTTACAATTACAAATAAGACTGCATAATAGGGTTGAAAAGTTTAAATGTACTGACAATCCTCAGAATGTCCTAGAAGTCCAGCATTTCTAGAGAGAGGGCCCATGGGCATCCCAGCATTACAAAACACTCAAGAAGCTGTAGTACATGTCATGAGCTATTCTTTAGACTCTCAAAAACATCTGAATTGGCAATTTCTGCCAAGCTGTGACAGAACCAGTATTTGGACTCTCTACCATCTGGAGCCAGAACACTGCCATGGTCAAGAAACAGTTTACTTACAACCACTCTTTCAGTGCAGGTGTAAAAATAAACTCTTGATATGACATGTCTAATGGAATACTAATTTTGCTGTGCATTTTAATTAGCACTTTGCCATCTTGTTTTACAAAATATTCTGTATGTGACAGTTCTTTAATGTAGAGGAGGAAAAAAAAGGTAATCCATGTATGAGCTGCAAAATGGCCAAGTGACCAATGAAAGTTTTTAAGAACTGAAATTTGGAATTTCTGATGACCATGGCACTGTATCCTGACTCGAGGCACTTCCTGAGCACTATCATTACAGCATAACTAAAGGCTCAGCTCTTTGGACCTTACCCTGTCCTATGGAAGATACAACTGGCTACTGCTTCATTGCCACAGCTACCACCTTGCTGCCATCCCAATCTGAGTCAGGGACCAGCAGGAAGGCAGTTTGGGAGAGAGAGAGCTGAGATATTAAGAAAGGACCAGGAATGTCTACACCCCACTAGGTCATACCCGACCCCCATCCCCGTTCCTCTGGGGACACTAACAAAGTGGACGTGGACAGATAATTTGCCTGAAGGTATATTTTAGCCAAGCTGAAACTTGGAAAGTGAGCATCTGAAGATAGGCAGTATAAACAAAGGTTTGTGTTTTTAAATAATAAAATTCATTCTCAAATTTTTCTGCAGTTATAGCCACAGTAATCATGATCTATAAATCTTTTAAGTTACTTTCATTTTCAATACTAGCCAATTGGGGTTATCAAACCATCATTAGCCAAGAAAATGGAATTATCTAGAGTAACATGTAAACCCAATTTAGAACTAAATTCCAACTTTTAAAAAATTCCCTGATTCATCAAAAGTACATTTTATCCATTTAGGCAAGAACAGTAAAATTGTAACTTATTTTTTGACTTAATGAAGAATATCTTCAGCAAAAGTTGATTACCTTATATGAAAGTGAGAAATCATGTATCACAACTTTAAATCAATCAGAGAAGAACTTTTGGTATGTTCTTAAAATTATATAAAAATAGCTTTAGTGATTAACATGCATTGGTCCCCTGGATTTCATAAAGCAGATCTGGTAGGCTTGTAAATGGCCAAAAAATTTTTTTAAAGTACCTGATCACAGAGCTAGAGATTAATAAACAGGAAATATAACACAATTACAAAAAACAAACCTCTCAAACTCACTCATTTGCTTTGATGAAATCATGGTAACTACAAAAACCCCTCAAATTTGGACTCAAAATATTAACCTCTAAACATATTTTCCTCGTGATGTTTTTAAACACATAAAATTGACACTAAATTCCTATGTAATATGTCATTCATTCTGAAATTACTTTGGCTTTAAGACCAAATAGTCTTTCAGATTTGTTCTATGTATAAGAGATAAGACATTAACAGAATGCAGCTCAGTCAGCATAAGTGGCCACTATCTCTTACCAAAATACTGTACAGGTTATTCTGACCCTTTCATCAGGAAATTGATAGCACTATAAGGTGAACGTCTTGCCTCACAGCTATGATAGGTTCCCCACCCCCACCCCCAGATTAAGATCACAGTGATAAAGAGGACTTCGAAAACTGTAAAAATCTTGCAGACTTTCTAACACTGGAAGTAAAACCAGTTATTATAAGCTAGTTTCAACTTAATGTGAGAAGACCATGACAAATTTGCCTTAAACATTTAATTTGACCAAAAACATCTGTAAATGGAGAACCTCTCCTCAGAATATTCCTTAGCTACCACTTTCCCAAATATCAAGGGTGCACCGAATTCATTCCATAACCATGTGAATTAGGCATTTGCAGTATCTGCACAGAGAAGGAAAGACTGAATTAAAAGCTGCCTTCCTTAAAGTGTAGTGAGACCTCAAAACCACACTAACTCTAACCTTAGGTACAAAGACAGAAAATCCACAGAACATTGACTCCTACACAACAAATGTGACTCTCTCACACACTGTTATCCACATTATTAACTACCTTTACCTTCCAAGAAAAAGGCCTATCATTTAACATTAACCATATTCTAATTTTAAACGTAGCTCATTTCTTAAAAAAATAACACTGTCTTTGATCAGATAAAGAAAAAAAATGGCTTACAGAATGCCACACAACTTTTCACAAGCAGCTAGACAAACTTTCCCTTTAGAAAAATTAGTCTGTATGCTACAGATTTTAAATTATTAAAGTACTATAAGCATCTAGAGTGCCACTTGATTCTTTTAAAGTATACTTAGACAACACAATTAAAATGCAAAAGCGTGACGTGAGAATATTCAAACATGACCATGATAACAATTTACCAATTAATGCCACTTCATTTCTTTAGTGGTTTAAGCACATTTTGGTAGGAAAAAGGCATTTTCAAAATGGAATACCAAATGACATACCAGAAAAACTCTTCCAAAAAACAAAACAGAAAAAGTCTGGGTTATCCAGGTAAATAAACTTTTGAATTAAAACACTACACGTTTTAACACACAGAGACAGACTTTAAGCAGTTCTATTCATTTCCATTAGAAAGACACAGAGGTGGCACTTACTGGTATAGTACAATCCCATTTTGAAGGCATGTAATGTTCTGAATATGTGAAAGAACAATAATAATATACAAAATACAATTGCATAAATTATGTTCCTCACTACTATATGAGGTCATTTTTAGACTCAAGATAAGAGTTTTATAAGTGTTAGTTTTAAGATCCTGAAAATTATAGAACAGTACATTCAAAGTCTGCATCAAGGAAACTCTTTAGTGGTTCAGAATCCTCTGAGAATGTACTAACCAGGAGTAAATCACTTTCTTTAAAAATAAGAAATGTTTCATATAACTCAGCAATTCAGCTCCTTTACCCTTAAAGATGATCTTCAGCACAGCAGAGTTACCTAAAGTTAAGACCAGCAATCATTTAAAAAAACGTTTTGTGTTAATAAAAAATAAAGGTAGACCACACAACATTTTGTTAACTGTCCTGGGAAAGAATCGTTCATAGTGCACAGAAAGGACCCCACATGGCTGTTTCCTGGGTCCAAAGAAATCCTGGGACGTTTTTAATTGACCTTATTACATTGTTGCAAAAGGAAGCAATATCCTTCTGTTCCCTCTCAGTGAGGTAGAACAACTGACCTCCCAAATTAAAACCCAGGAGCAGATCTGAAGAAAAAGTAGAGTTCAGGCAAAGCCACAGAATTTACATTTTGATGCCTTCCTGCTGACTGAGCTGTGATAATGTTTTCTTAATCCGCAGAGCTGTAAGCCTAGCTGCTCCATTGGCATACCAACATTCTCTCATAATTTTAGCCATCACTCTCAAGGCCTACAAGAAAAGACAAGAAAGATCATTAACGCATGCACCACTTTTCACTGATTTGGATAATAATCTTTACCTGTAAATTTTCTTTTAAAATAACATATATACAAGTATTTCTGTTTCAGCATTACTTGTAATAGCAAGTGAGTAGAAATGACCTAAATACCCACCAACAGGGTACTGGTGCCAGGAGCTGGAAAGCAGATGGACAAGGGGTGATTTGCTTTGTAGACTGAAAAGGCTGAATACTAAAGCAGAGTTGTTCAAGGCAAAGAAGGAACCTGACTCACCATGAAATGCCCCCCAGAAGTGAGGAATTAACTGCATCAAGTACCCCTGGGGTGGAGTTCAGGCTAAAAATAGGATCAGCCAAAGGAGCTAGAACCCCAGATAGCTGCCCCCCCGCCCCCCGCCCAACCTCACACAGCTGGGTGACTGCCCTACCCCCACCCCAGCAGAAGTCGAGAGGTTCGCACCTGGGAGAGTAGAACTGAGATTTCTGTCTTGGGGAACATGGCGAAGTTCCACACTGACAACACACTGAACGCTAAGACCATAAACTTTCTTCCGAAAACACGGCCACTGACTTTACATAATCCTCCAGGTAAGAGACTGGAAGAGTCTTTCGCCCAAGAGGAAAAGCCTGAAGAGACTGACATCAGTGGTTCCCCAAGGAAGCAACCCAGTTACATCACGCTCACATCACAGTTGATGATGATAAGCTCCATTCGTGTGCACAAAGCTTCCCATCAGCTTTCAGTGCCCCTTTTATACATGAAGAGTATGAGCTTGATCAAACATTTGAGGAAAGTAATATGAAATGCAGAAGTTGACAAAAACAGAAAAAAGCACCTTGGAGAAAACAGAAGGTGTTTAGAAAGAAGACAGTATCAACAATCTATCATTAATATCCTCAAAGAGATAAAAGAAAACACTGATATTGGACTTATCGATAATTTTTTGGGTTTTGTTTGGTTTTAGAAAAACTTTACAGAACTAGAAGATAAACCTGAATAATAATAATAATAATAATAATAATAATAATAATAATAATAATTAAAAAAACCTCAAAAGATAAAAGCTGATACATCTCCCAGAAAGTTGAGGAAAAAAACCCCAAAGAGATGGATCATAGGAGGGAAAAGATAAGAAAATTAGAATGCCTGTTCAGGACATCTACATTCATAACCAGAGTTGAACAAAAAGAACAGAGGAAAATGGAAAGGAACACATCAAGGAAATACTTGAGGAAAATTCCCTAGAAATGAACATTTGTTTCCAGATAAAAATGACCAAGGGCCCAGCCCATACATGAATTCATCCAACAAACTGAGTGCCTATAGTCTACTAGATAACCATCCTAGGTGTTAGGGAACTAACAGCAGTGAACTAACAGACAAAATTTCTGCTCTCATAAAGCTGATATTCTAGAAGGCTAAAGCATATAATTAATAAATAAGCAAAATACATGGACTGTCAATGGTAAGTGTTAAGGAGAAACATCGTTTAGAGAAGGAGATAAAATATGCCAGGGAAGGAAGGTGCTATTTTAAATAGGTTGAGAGGTAATGTCTCACTGACAAGGTAACATCTGAGCAGAGAGCTGAGAGAGGGGGAAAATGAGCAAACCAAGAAACAGGAAGATGTGGGATCCAGGAAGGAGGATTCACCATAAAAGAGGCAAAGGGAATCACGGGTGAAAGGTGAGGGATATCCCAAGATGAAAGCTGGCCTAGAGAACAACCAGTCCAGACTGGAAAAAGTCAGACGGTTCTGAAGATACTTCTGTAGGTATCCTATCAGTTTCAAATTCTTGATGTGTTTCAGCTATTGAGAGATTTGTAAAACCCTAGAAAAGTGAAAGATTGAGTTAGTGATAAGTACATAGAAAACTAGCCAAATGGAGAAAAAAACAAAAATGCCAGTGATGGCATTAATTCAGCATGCTGTGAGAGTAAGTGCAAATTGCATGTGCATTTTTAATGTTAACTGCTAACTCTCCTTCATGCTTAAAAAGCCATCTGTTTAATACTAATCTGCTCTAATCACTGAATGAGTACATGAGTAATTCCAATTTGTAACTGCTTTGTAGTATCAAGATCAAATTTTTACAAGACAAGATCTAGCCCAATTCCATTCGTTAAAACATGCAGATTCTGTGAGCACACAATATATTTTATCTGGGCCTGGATACTTGATTTGGTTGGAGGTAGCCAAGGAACTCTCTTGATGTCAAAGGTGTCTACTAAGGCCTACATTATTTTAAGATGTAAAATCAACTACTTAAGTAACCAGCTTTTTATTCTTCCTAAACTACAAAACATCAAATCTGGAGGGAAATGCTTTGTTTCACCAATATTATAATAGTATTATAATAGTAACAGCTAGCAATTAAGGACAGATTAAATAAAATTTTTCTTATGAATTCTTTAAAGGTACAACTACAAAAATATTTCTAAAACTTTTTGTAAGAGCTGGGATTGAAAAGCTCAGGCACTGCTGTAAAGCACTTTCCCCAAATTCCTGGTGAATAGTCATATGGGCAGTGAGATGAATAAAATGTAAAATCATCTGAACCATCTTCATAATCATCCAAATCCCTCATTTTACAAAAAGGCGTATTAAGGTGCAGAAAACAGAAGTGGTTTGCCCAAAGTCAGACTCTGAAATGGTAGCCAGGCTGATCTAGAATACAGGCCTCCTAATTCCATCCAGCACTCATCCCACTATTCTGGGCTGCCCTGATTGAAGGGAAGCTTTAATTAAAAATGTAGGAGGCTTGTTTCATTGGCAGATCTAAACACTGTTCTGATACACTAATGGCCACTGAAAATGTTCCACAGCCCTTTCAATATACTTAAAATTGAACATAAAAAACAAATTATTCTACTTTTACTCACTGGTTTAACAGCCATGAAAAATAAAGGAATGGGGATTCTTAATGTCTGTTTTCCTTAAAGTAGCAAATTTCCACTTACTAACCAGAAGCAGTTTAGAGAACTGTGTAGTATCCAAAATAAATACTCACTTCACAGCTCTGCCATCTGTTTGGAATATTTGGCCTTAACTTCTGTTCACAAACAACTTTTCTCATTTCTTCAACTGATGGATCAGAAGGTACAAGATCATAATAAGGCAGCTGGTAATCTTCATGAATTCCTACATTGGTAGAGAAAAAAAAAATCTATTTTGAAGGATTTACTCAGATAATGTCAGAGCATTCTTTGACCAGACAGAAAAAGAACAGCTGAGAGTCCTGTTACAGTGTCCCATTACTAAATCAGGTAAATGGAACACAGCTTACAGACTGCAGTCTCTCATCCACATCTCCATCAACAACCCACCTCCTGGAGTCAGTACTGAGCCCACACCTTGAAACTAAGTATTGCCATGGGATCAGCAAAGGCTATTTTAATGATGGTTAACTATGAGCTGTGATGACCAGATTTTCTCCCAGAACCCTAATGCGCAAGAAATGAAACCTTTATTCTACAAGTGCACAGCCTCTCAGTTGGTACGGGGATACACACACTCTATCACTAAGGTGTGAATCTTACAAGGCAAGCCTGAGGTGCAAGTCCCTTCCTCTACTTGCATCTGTCAATAACCTGTCCTATTTGCTACTCCACCCCTCACTGCCTCAAAACCCTGAGGCACTAGTCTGGTGAGCCTGGTCCTCAAGGATAAGAGACTATTTCTCAAGTAAACATTGAAAGTGCTCAGTCTAACACAAACTTACTTTAAAAAAGTAATGCAACGCAGTATATGTATTCTGTATATGTAATTTCCAGCTCTCAAGATTGAGAAAATAACCATAATCTCAGGGGGAAAAAATCAGTCTGACTCAGGTACATGCTAGAAATAGCTTCCTGGGTGGCCTCTCAAGTAGTCATCCATTCTAAATATCTATATTGCAACATAACAAGGGGTTGGTTTCTGTTGCTCCCCAAAATTCAAGTGGAAATAGAAAAAGACTACACTGGAATAAAGCTGTGTATTAGGATAAAACTATACACTAAGATAAAGCATGTCATGTCATTTATCTCTTTCATTTTTTCTGGGACTCTCAGTGATCACTGGGTAAACAATTTCATTCAATAAAAAAGGCAATTCTTGAACCACTTGTTCATGACAAAATGTTGGGGGAGGGGAGAGAGATTTACCACCAATGGAACATCGTCGAGCTATTTCCCAGAATACTAGTCCCATTGCATAGATGTCAGCACGTTTGAAGGATTCAAAGTGTTTCATATTTATGGAATCATCTAGAACTTCAGGGGCCATGTACCTAAAAAAGAAGTAAGCATTTTATTTTATGTAATAGTGACATTACTTTTAAACTGTTTCATAAACTTCCTTTTACTCCTGGGTGGGGAGGTGGGGGGAGGGTCAATATTAATTTTGACCTTTTCCCCCTTTCACTATGCTTCTGCTGTTTTTTAAATTTAAAAATAAATTTTTTTAATTGAAGTATAGTTGATTTACAATATTGTGTTAATCACTTTGCTATACAACAGAAATTCAGTTATGCATATATATATTCTTATTTAAATATTCTTTCCCATTATGGTTTATCATAGTATACTGCATATAGTTCTCTGTTCTATACAGTAGGACGTTGTTGTTTATCCATTCCACATATAATAGCTTACACCTGCTCACCCCAACCTCCCGCTCCATCCTTCTCCCAACGCCCTCCCCCTTGGCAACCACAAGTCTGTTCTCTTTGTCCCTGAATCTGTTTCTGTTTCGTAGATAGGATTATTTGTCATATTTTAGATTCCACATATAAGTGATATCATATGGTATTTGTCTTTCTCTTTCTGACTTGCTTCACTTAGTATGATAATCTCTAGTTGCATCCATGTTGCTGCAAATGGCATTATTTTGTTCTTTTTCATGGCTGAGCAGTATTCCATTGTATCTGTATACCACATCTTCATTATCCATTCATCTGTCGATGGCCATTTAGGTTGTTTCCATGTTTTGGCTATTGTAAATAGTGCTGGTATGAACACAGGGGTGCATGTATCTTTTTGGATTACAGTTTTTTCTGGATATATGCCCAGCAGTGGGATTGCTGGATCATATGATAATTCTGTTTTTAGTTTTCTCCATAGTGACTGTACCAACTTACATTATTCCCACCAACAGTGGAGGGTTCCGTTTTCTCCACATCCTCTCCAGCATTTTCTATTTGTAGAGTTTTTAATGATGGCCATTCTGACTGGTGTGAGGTAGTACCTCACTGTAGTTTTGATTTGCATTTCTCTAATAATTAGTGAAATTGAGCATCTTTTCATGTGCCTGTTGGCCATTTGTATTTCTTCCCTGGAGAAATGCACATTTAGGTCTTCTGCCCATTTTTCGATTGGGTTGTTTTGTTGTTGAGTTGTATGAGCTGTTTGTATATTTTGGAAATTAAGCCCTTGTTAGTCGCATCATTTGCAAATATTTTCTCCCATTCTGTAGCTTGTCTTTTCATTTTTTTAATGGTTCCTTTCCTGTGCAACAGCTTGGAAGTTTGACTAGGTCCCGTTTGTTTGTTTTTATTTCTACTGCCTAGGGAGACTGACCTAAGAAAACACTGGTGTAATTTATGTCAGAGAATGTTTTGTCTGTGATCTCTTCAAGGAGTTTTTGGTGTAATGTCTTATGTTTAAGTCTTTAAGCCACTTTGAGTTTTATTTTTGTGTATGGTGAGAGGGTGTGTTCTAACTTCATCAATTTACATGCAGCTGTCCAACTTTTCCAACACCACTTGCTGAAGGAGAGTCTTTTTTCCATTGTATATTATTGTCTCCTTTGTCGAAGATTAATTGACTGTAGTGGTGTGGGTTTATCTCTGGGCTCTCTATTCTGTACCACTGATCCATATGTCTGTTTTTGTGCCAATACCATGCTGTTTTGATTACTGTAGCTTTGTAGTACTGTCTGAAGTCTGGGAGGGTTATGCTTCCTGCTTTGTTCTTTTTCTTCAGGATTGCTTTGACAATTCTGAGTCTTTTATGGTTCCATATAAATTTTAGGATTATTCTAGTTCTGTGAAAAACGTCATGAGTAATTTTGTAGGGATTGCATTAAATCTGTAGATTGCTTTGGGTAGTATGGCCATTTTAACAATATTCTTCCAATCCAAGTGCATGGGATATCTTTCCATTTCTTTGAATCATCTTCAGTTTCCTTTATTAATGTTTTAGAGTTCTCAAGTCTTTCACCTCCTTGGGCAGGTTTATTCCTAAGCATTTTATTTTTTCGCGGTACGCGGGCCTCTCTCACTGTTGTGGCCTCTCCCATTGCGGAGCACAGGCTCTGAACGCGCAGGCTCAGTGGCCATGGCTCACAGGCCTAGCCGCCCTGCGGCATGTGGGATCCTCCCGGACTGGGGCATGAACCCGTGTCCCCTGCGTCGGCAGGCGGACTCTCAACCACTGCACCACCAGGGAAGCCCCTAAGTATTTTATTTTTGAGGGTGCAATTTTGAAAGTTTTTTGTTTTTAACATTCCCTTCCTGATGTTTTATTGTTAGTGTAAAGAAATGCAACCGGTTTCTGTATGTTAATCTTGTATCCTGCTACCTTGCTGAATTCACTTATCAGTTCTAGTAATTGATGTGTGGAGTCTTCAGGATTTTCTATATGTAGAATCATGTCATCTGCATATAATGACAACTTTACCTCTTCCCTTCCAATTTGGATATCTTTTATTTCTTTTTCTTGTCTGATTGCTGTGGCTAGGACTACCAATACCAGGTTGAATAAAAGAGGTGTGAGTGGACATCCTTGTCTTGTTCCAGATTTTAGTGGGAAGGCTTTCAGCTTTTCACCACTGAGTATTATATTGGCTGTGGGTTTGTCATAAATAGCTTTTGTTATGTTCCCTCTGTACCCACATTGGTAAGAGTTCTTTTTTATCATGAATGGAATTTTGTCAAATGCTTTTTCTGCATCTATTGAGACAATCATGCAGTTTTTGTCTTTTCTTTTGTTCATGTGGTGTATCACATTGATTTGTGAATGTTGAACCATGCTTGTGAACTTGCAGTGAATCCCACTTGGTCATGGTGTATGGTCTTTTTTGTGTGTTTTGGATTCAGTCTGCTAATATTTTGTTGAGAATTTTTGCATCTATATTCATCAATGATATTGGCCTGTAATTTTCTTTTTTGCTGGTGTATTTGTCTGGTTTTGGTATCAGGGTGATGGTGGCTTCATAGAGTGTCTTTGGGAGTGTTCTCTTCAATTTTTGGAAGAGTTGGAAGGATCAATGTAAGTTCTTCTTTGTATGGTAGAATTCACCTGTGGAGCCATTTGGTCCTGGACTTTTGTTTGTAGGGAGTTTTTAAATTACAGATTGTTTCACCTCTAATGATCAGTCTGTTCAAATTACCTATTTTTTTATTGGAATGTAACTGCTTTACAATGTTGTGTTAGTTTCTGCTCTACAACAAAGTGAATCAGCTGTATGTATCTATTTCTTTTTGATTCAGTTTTGGTGGGCTGTATATTTCTAGAAACTTGTCCATTTCTTCTAGGTTGTCAAATTTGTTGGCATTTAATTGTTCACAGTATTCCCTTATGGTTTTTTGTATTTCTGCAGTATCAGTTGTTATGTCTGTCTCCTTTTTCATTTACTTTATTTGGATTCTCTCTTTTCTTCTTGGTGAGCCTGGCCAGAGGTTTGTCAATTTTGATTATCCTTTCAAAGAACCAGCTCTTGGTTGTATTGATTTTTTTCTATTTTTTTTAAAAAATCTCTATTTTATTTAAAATCTCTTATTTTTCCCTCTGATCTTTATTACTTCCTTCCTTCTGCTCTCAGGTTTTGTTTGTTCTCCTTTTTCCTTTTTTCTGATTCTTTTAAGTAGTAGGTTAGGATGTTTGAGATTTTTCTTGTTTTTTGAGCAAGGTCTGTATTGCTATGAACTTCTAAGAACTGCTTTTGCTGCCATCCCATAGATTTTGTATGGTTGTGTTTTGTCATCTGTCTCAAGGTATTTTTAAAAATATTTATTTTATTTATTTTGGCTGCGCTGGGTCTTAGCTGTGGCACGCAGGATCTTTAGTTGTGGCATGCAGACTTAGTTGCGGCTTGTGGACTTCTTAGTTACAGCATGCAGACTTCTTAGTTGCAGCATGCATGTGGGATCTAGCTTCCTGGCCAGGGATCGAACCCAGACCCCCTGCATTGGGAGTGCGGAGCCTTACCCATTGGACTACCAGAGAAGTCCCTCAAGGTATTTTAAAATTTCCTCTCTGATTTCATCATTGACCCATTGGTTTTTTAGTAGCATGCTATTGAGTCTCCATGTAATCTTTTTTTTTTTCTCATTTCTTTTCTGTGGTTGATTTCTAGTTTCATGCTGCAGTGGTCAGAAAAGATGTTTGAGATAATTTCTATACTCTTAAATTTGTTGAGGCTTGTTTTATGCCCTAGTAATGTGGTCAATCCTAGAGAATGTTCCATGTGCACTTGAAAAGAATGTTTATTCTGGTTTTTTTTTTTAATGTAATGTCCTGAAAATGTCAATTAAGCCTAATTGTTCTATTGTGTCATTTAGGATCTCTGTTGCCTTATTGATCTTCTGTCTAGAAGATATGTCCATTGATGTGAATGGGGTGTTAAAGTCTCCTACTATTATTGTATTCCCATCAGTTTCTCCCTTTATGTCTGTTAGTATTTGTTTTATGTATTTAGGTACTCCTATATTATTAGGTGCATATATGTTGTCAAGTATAAAATCCTCTTCCTGTATCGATCCTTTTATCATTATATAGTGTCCTTCTCTATCTTTCTTTATGGGCTTTGTTTGAAAGTCTATTTTGTCTGATATGAGTATCGCAACCTCCCCTTTCTTTTCATTTTCATTTGCATGAAATCTTTTTCCATCCCCTCACTTTTCAATCTATGTGTGTCCTTTGCCCTAAAGTGGGTCTCTTGTAGGCAGCATATTGTAGGCTCTTGCTTTTTTCTATCAAATCTGCCACTTTTTTTCTATTTAAAAAAATTTATTTTATTCAAGTATTGTTGATTTACAATGTTGTGTTAATTTCTACTGTACAGCAAAGTGATTCAGATATACATATATATATATATATTTTCATATTCTTTTCCATTATGGTTTACCACAGGATATTGAGAGATCTCTTTTTTTGAGAGAGTATATTTTTATTATTTTTTAATTTAATTTTTTATTTTATACTTGGGTATAGTTGATATACAATGTTGTGTTAATTTCAGGTGTACAGCAAAGTTGTTCAGTTAATATATATATCCATTCTTTTTCAGATTCTTTACCCATATAGGTTATCACAGAGTAGTGAGTAGAGTTCCTTGTGCTACACAGTAGGTTCTTATTGATTATCTGTTTTATATATAGTATTGTGTATGTTAATCCCAACCTCCTGATTTATCACTCCCCCCCTACCTTTCCCCTTTGGTAACCATAAATTTGTTTTCTAAGTCTGTGAGTCTGTTTCTACTTTGTAAATAAGTTCATTTGTATCATTTTTTAAATTGCACATATAAGTGATATCATATGATACTTGTCTTTTTCTGTCTGACTTACTTCACTTAGTATGACAATCTCTAGGTCCATCCATGTTGCTGCAAATGGCATTATTTCGTTCTTTTTAATGGCTAATGGTCCATTGTGTGTGTGTGTGTGTATATGTATATATACATGTGTGTGTGTGAATACACACACACCCCACATCTTTTTTATCCATTCTTCTGTCAATGGACATTTAGACTGCTTCCATGTCTTGGCTATTTTAAATAGTGCTGCAATGAACATTGGGATGCATGTATCTTTTTGCATCATGGTTTTCTTGGATATATGCCCAGGAGTGAGATTGCTGGATCATATAGTAGTTCTATTTTTAGTTTTTTTAGGGAACCTCCATACTGTTCTCCATGGTGGTTGTACCAATTTACATTCCCACCAGCAGTTGTAGGAGGGGTCCCTTTTCTCCACATCCTCTCCAGCATTTATGGTTTGTAGATTTTTTTGATGATGGCCATTCTGACTGGTGTGAGGTGATACCTCATTGTAGTTTTGATTTGCTTTTCTCTAATAATTAGCTGAGCATCTTTTCATGTGCCTCTTGGCCATCTGTATGTCTTCTCTGGAGAAATATCAATTTAGGTCTTCCACCCATTTTTTGATTGGGTTGCTTTTTTTGATAGTGAGCCATATGAGCTGTTTGTAAATTTTAGAGACTAAGCCCTTGTCCATTGCATAGTTTGCAAATATTTTCTCCCATTCTGTGGTTGTTTTTTTGTTTTGTTTATGGGTTCCTTTGCTGTGCAGAAGCTTACCACTCTGTCTTTTGATTGGAGCATTGAGTCCATTGGCATTTAAGTAGCTATTGATAGATATGTTATTCATTGCCATTTTGACCTTGTTTTCCTGTTGATTTTATATTTCTTCTTTGTCCTTTTCTATTATTTTTCCTTTTGTGATTTGATGATTTTCTCTTGTATTACACTGACATTCTCTTCTTTTTTGTTTCTGTCAAGGTACTATATGTTTTTGATTTGTGTTTACTCTGTTTCTGAAATATATTAACCCCGTCCTATATCTACTTGCCTTAGACTGGTAGTCATACAGGCTCAAACACATCTAGGAAATGAAAAAAAAAAAGAAAAATCTACATTTTCTTACCCTCCTTCCCCACATTTTATGAGTTTGATGTCCTCTTTTACATCTTCATGTTCATCCTTTTGCTGTTCATTGTGGTTACCATTACTTTCACAGAATTTTTTTTTTTTTAATCTGTGTGTGTACTGGCTTATTTAGGTAATTTGCTTTCCAATTGTGATTTTCTCTTCCCTATAGACTGTTACTCCTTTTCTATTTAGAGAAGACCTTTCAATATTCCCTTTAGGATAGCTTTAGTACTGCTGTATTCTTTTAGTTTTTTGCTTGTCTGAGAAATTCTTTCTCTCTCCTTCTATTCTCAATGATAATCTTGCTGGGTAGAGTATCCTAGGTTGCAGATTTTTCCCTTTCAGGACTTTGAATATATCTTGCTACTCCCTTCTGGCCTGCAACATTTCTGTAGAGAAATCAGCTGATAACTTTATGGGGGATCCCTTGTAATTAACTCTTTGTTTTTCTCTTGCTGCCTTTAGAATCCTCTCTTTTTGCCATTTTTATTATAATAGGTCGTTGTGTAGATCTGTTTGGGTTCACCTTGTTTGGGACCCTCTGTGCTTCCTGTACCTGGATATCTGTTTCCTTCCTTAGGTTTGGGAAGTTTTCAGCCATAATTTCTTCAAATACATTTTCGATCCCCTTTTCTCTTTCTTCCCCTTCTGGAATCCCTATTATGCCTAGATTGGCATGCTTTATATTATCCCATAGGTCTCTTTTTTTCATTTGTCTGTCTGCCATCCTGATTGGGTGATTTCCATATTCTATCTTCCAGTTCACTTACTCGTTCTTCTCAATTATTTATTCTGCTATTCATTGCCTTTAGTTTTCGTCTCAACAAGTGAGTTTTCTTCTAATTTTTCTTGGTTCCTCTTTATGGTTTCTAGTTCCTTTTTATAGTACTCTGCATTTCTGTTGATAGCCTTTCTTAATTCCTTCAGTATTTCCACTATTTCCTTTTTGAAATCAGTGTCCCCTAGACCGAAGAGGTCTGTTTCATTGTTTGTTCTTTCAGGGGAATTCTAATGGTCTTTTAACTGGGAGTGGTTCCTCTGCTTCTTCACTTTACTTGTATTTCTTATTCTGTGAGTTTAGGAGAAACAGTTATTGATGGTGATCTTGGAAGACTGTTTATATGTGGGGGTGTCCCTGTGTACCTTGTGTGGGTTTAATACTTTTGGTGCAAGGGCTGTTTTTAGTATGGATGCCTGTCACCTCTTTCCTCAGCATGTGCTGGCAGTTATCCCCTTGAAAGAGGGTGTGCAGATGTGGCGGCGGATGCCTGGTCCTGGGGTTGGTGGTGGTGGCAGCTCACGTGTGCCCCCAGAGCGCATGAGGGGAGCAGAGGCAGCTCACAATCGATTGCTCCTGGAGCCTGGGGTGGGGGGGTGGGGTATGTATTGTGACTGCTCCAGGAGTTTGTGTAGGCTGTGTCCTGCTGCCTGAGAGCTCATGCCAGGAAAAAGGCTGTAATGGCAGGTCCCAACCCTCCCCTCATGCACTGCCCACACAATGGCACCTGGCCTCTAAGGCAGCCCAGGCTTCCTCTGTGTATAACCTCAGGTGCAGTCAGTTGCACCAGCCTCCAGCCCCTTCAGACTGTTTCTACACAGCCCACCCCTGTCCTCTCCCTGGGTCTGATCTCTGAAGCTCAAGGTTCCACACATAACTGAGATCATATTAGACTCAAGAAAAATATTAAATATCCCAACTAGTTTGTAAATTAATGATGTCAACCAAATTCCATGAAAAGCTGAAACAGCAATTTTATGCTATCTGCCTTATGATCTAAGTTTCCAATGACCCACAAGTAATAACTGACTATCCTAGGTGTCCTAATGTACACCACCTACTTGGCTATGTACTAAGTACTATATTTTAATCTAGAAGTCTTCTCACTAATACAGGATAAAAGGAAAGACAAAGACATACTCCAGGGAACAAAATAATAGATAAAAATGAATGCCAGTTCTCCTATTGATACCACCTTGCACAGTTCTGAGGCTTCAAAAGTCCCAGGACTCACAAAGACCTGCAGCAACCACTGCCTGAAACACTGAGTCAAGAGATCTGAGAGTCCCTGTCGAATCCGTAAGTCACAAATACGACTGAGATAGAACATTGGCTCTATTCAAGTCCAAGGTAGCAGTTTGAAGATATGTGGTGGCAAATGCTGTGTGATACACAGAGCAAAGCCTTTTGGGTCAGAAAGGCCCAGGTTCAAATCTCGGCTCTTCAGCTTACCATCCATGAGGTTGGTTGGCCACATTACTTAACCTCCACAAGGCGGTTTCCTCATCTCTGAATTGAGGGTAGTGATACCTACCTAATTAGGTCCTTTGAGTACTCATAGACTCAACAAATATTTATTGAGGACTTACTATGTATTAGGCACAAATGGATGCTGGGAATACAAGGCTGCTCTCAAGCAGCTTATGATCCAATGGAATATACAGACAAATAAATGGACAGTTATAATGTGCTAAGTGCCTCAATGGTCCAAGTTCAGCATGCAGTGAGGGCCCTTGCCAAGGACATCTAACAGTCCAGAAAAGGATTTCTATGAGAAAGGAAGACTAAGTACAAGCTAGGGAAATAAAAGCAGAAACTATGCTCTAGGATACAGCACATGGGAAAGTTTGAAGAGAGAAAGGCATGTTTTCAGGAGATAAAAATATGAAAACAGTTGGGCTAACTACAGCACAACATTTGTAGAGAACAATAAATGATATACATAAAAGACCCATTAAAATGATTGGCACATAGTAGGTACCCCATAAACATTAGCTACTATTATGATAATGGTAATATTTTCTGGAAAGGCCAACCTTTCATCAGCAGTTACCTTTTTAAGTCAGGTAACCTTGGTTTCAGAGCAGGCAAGACCATGAGATCTTCTACCTGTGAGCAATCTAATAAAGTACAAGGTCGAGTTTCAGAAAAGATATGTATCTAGAAATGAGAAGGAAAAGAAGTCAATTTCAGAACATATTAATCACTGTGTAGCCATAAGTATACCTTTTTGTTCCCACTCTGTGGTTTGGAGCAATATCAATTGTATCTGTGGCCGAATCATGTCTTACTGCCAGTCCCAAGTCTGCAATACAGCAAGTTCCATTCTTCTTTACCAAGATATTCTTTGATTTCAAATCCCTATGAGCAATGGCTGGTTTTCCTAAAGAAAGAAAAAAATTAAACATGGTTGCTTAAAGGGTAATACCAATCACAAATCTCACCTTTAGGTTCAAAAGCTTCTCCTCCCATCCCAGTGTCGAAGCATTTCAACCCCCATCACCGCAATACCTAGGCCATTACTAAACCACCTTAAGGGAATCATTACACAAAAAGTTGCTGAAATTACATTTCTTCAAAGAAAATGGATGATGCTCAAAAAATATAAGTCTAATATGCAAAGACTGGGGGTTAAAGATACTAGTTTGTTGATACCCTATGAATTTTTTACAGGAATCCTAGTCACTGATATTCGAATTCAAGAACCAAGAATCCCAATCACTTCCTTTGTCTATCAACTGGAATGTACTCACTAAATGTATAATATACCTTAATACCACTAGAAAAAGTTGTACTATGCAGGGACTACGTATTTTAATCTATTTATTTAGTCTTCTCACTAAAATGAAAAAAAATAAAATTTTAAAAGTAATTTAAAAATAATTAAAATTAAAAAGTAATAATTACAATGTGGAAAACTTGGAACCCTCAGAGACTGCTGATGGAAATGTAAAATAGTACAGGCACTTGGAAAAAAAAGTCTGGCAGTTTCACAAATCTTTAGAGTAACTATATGATCCAGTAATTCCACTCCCAGGTATATATCCAAGAGAACTGGAAACATGTCCACACAAAAACTTGTACAACAGTGTTCATAGCAGCATTATTCATAACAGCCCAAAGTGGAAACAACCCATATGTCCATCACTGATGAATGGATACCCAAAATGTGGTATATCCATACAATGAAATATTACTCAGCCATAAAAAAGAATGAATTGCTGATAAATGCTGCAGCATGGCTGAACCTTGAAAATACACTAAGAGAAAGAAGCCAGTCACAAAAGATCACATATTGTATGATTCCTTTTGTATGCTATGTCCAGAATAAGCAAATCTATAGAGATGGAAAGTATATTAGAGGTTGCCTAAGGCTAAAGAGTTTGGGGGGAAATGGGGAATGACTGCTAAGAACTACAGGGTTCTTTTAAGATGATGAAAATGTTCTAAAACTGATTGTGGTGATAGCTGTACAACTCTGTGAATATACTAAAACCCACTGAATTGTATACCAAATGGGTAAATTATAACTCAATAAAGCTATTATAATCAACAATAATAAAATTTACAAAGATGGGGCTGGCTGAGATAGTAAAACAGCATGTGTGTTGTAAAGTTGGGAGTTGGGGGAGTCATCAGGTAGCAAGTGGATAATCATTACAGCAGAGAATATATTGGCATCTGATATCTTATATGGCACAAAAATCAAAGCATAAAAATTTCATAAACTTAGTATTCAATTTTTCAACTGTAAAACTGTCTCATGCAGTCTCCTTATCCTAGGGTCAAATATAATTATTAGATAGCCAGATAGCATTTATGGAGCATGTTGATGTTTACAAAGCTTTTTCACATTTCATATGGTACTGCACATAAACTAAATTCCAAAATCAAGATCCTCAAAAATCACAAGAAAGACTAAACGCTACTACTTTTAAGAACTTACAAAAATATCAGTATTGTTACAATGACTGGAGAATCTCTGAACGAATTCCCAGATTCATAAATCCACCTTAGATTTTCAACAGAAAGGTAAAATATTCTCATCTAAAAACTCATTTTAAATATCTCCAATTAAGCTGACTTCTTGCAAAAATTTTCTGAACAGACATTAGATCCATGGGAATTTAAAGCTTAAACAACAGGATTGCTTTGAGTTACCTTGGGTACCAACTATCTCCATGTGAAGATGGGCAAGTCCACTTGCTGTGGACAGAGCGAGTTTTATCATTCCTTCCACAGTAACTGTGTATCTGTTCAAGTAATCAAAAAGGGATCCATGCTCATGATAATCTGACACCAACCAGAGCTGAGTCCATGTACCATTGTCTGCCAAGTAGAATAACAATATTTCAGATGGGCTATAGAACATTTATGATTTATTCAAAAGTTATCATTTTTTACTCTCAATCCTGAATCACACAACTGCAATATGTTGGTACCTCAAATTTGTATATATTTCTTTCATATTTTCTTATATTTCAGTTTTCTTATACTTTCACGTATGTATCCTTTAGATCCTTAAAGTAAGCCCCTTTAATCTTGAGATAAGGCAAGGATAACTAATCCCATTCAAGAGAGAGGGAATCATAGTTAAAAAATGGTGATGTTGAGTCCACACAGATGGTAGCAGGGCTGGGATAATGCTTCGAGGAATGCCTGGTTCAAGTTAGGTGCCTGGTTCAGGTTAGGTGCTCAACGATTGTTTCTGGAAGGGGGGAGGGAAACAAGGGAGGAGGGAGGGAAGAAGATGAGAAGTACCTGGAACCTAGTGTGGCTGTAGTGGGAATGGAATATTATTGGAAACTGAAAGGGAGCTTAAATGAGAACTGCAAGCTTTAATGACAAACAGACTGTGTGTACCGTTCACAAAGAAGCCAGAAAAGATTACAATTCCAAGGTTTCCAGATTAGAAAAATATAAAAATAGTGGTATCACTGACACATGGGGAAGCTGAGACAGGAGCTAAAAATGTCATGAGGAGAAAAGGCTAGGACTGAATCCAGTTTTACACAAGGTGATTTTGAACCTCAACAACTAGGAATATGTGTCCTTCCAAAAGTTCATTTGTAAGCCAGTACATGAATTGGAAATGTATGTTCCCATGAGAATCATGGTAAAGGTTTTGGCTGGGCTTCTAGGCTAGGCTGGTCCACAAAAGCCAATTTAACCTAGGAGTAGCTGGCAAGTCATATATTTCACAAAATCATGAAAGCAAAAATATTACAACAATACTAGGAGGCAGGACAATTCAGTAAAAGATGCACACTTGGAGTCATTCTGACCTGGGTTGGAATCAGGGCCTGGCTGTCACTGACTACGTGACCTCAGACAAGTTTCTTAACCAATGAGCCTTTGTTCCTTCTTTTACACAACAAGAATACCTTACTTTGTGAGACTACTAAGAAGATTTTAAAAAATAGGATAATAGATTTTTAAAAAGCATTCAGTACAATGCATGGCACATAAGAACTTCCCCATTAGTTGTAAAACAAAACTGATTGACATAAAACAATTTCTATATTTTGAAGGTTGTTAATTGAAAGAAAGCAATTCTGATTAGAAAAGATTAAGGAATGAAATGTTTTCAGAAGATTCTGGAGGAGATTTCTGGGTATTTTCGAAAGGATTTAAATATTCATGATACTAGTTCTTTATCAACTTGTTTCTTCATAAACTTTGTAAACTGATTCTGTTCAAACTTATACCTTTCCTTGATACAGGTACATCACTAGCTTTATCTGCATGCTTATTAACCATACCTGAATTCAGAAAGGCTCACAAATACAAGAAATAAATAGGAACACAGCAAGATGGAAGAATGGGAGGTTTTCTGAGGTAAGTGACAAGAGAGGTGGAAGGAAGAAGGACATATTAGAGGCTATGCCCACATAAAGGGTTGTCTAAGGTGGAATTAACTAAATCAGTATGAGAAAGATAAAGAAAAGGGGAATAGGGGATGGAGGGGCTAGGTTCTAGGCAAAGTCCATTAACCCTGACAAAGAAGAAAGGAGGTGTAGGGAAAAGCCAGCAGGGTTGTCAGTTCCCATGGTAACCTCCAGATGACAGTAACAGCTTGGCTGCTGCCTGAGCAAAAGGAAAGAGTTCAGGGCACCAGCAGCAGGAACATTTTGTGTCAGTTAGTGTGTTTACAACTTGGAACAAGCCTAAAACATGCTGGGCCTGGGTCAGGGTTGAACCTCAAAATGTATATTTGAAAGTCACCACTACCTACCATTGAGTTTGAAAGCAAAAATGTGGGTAAGTTCTTTGAGGGAGAAATTACTATTTGTAGAATTAGAGCCTTCATATGTATTAAGAAGAGTTTCAGAAAACAAAAACACCTATTAAGAAATAAGAAAGTCCAGAGTCACAGAAAACAAAGGTTGTTTTAAGGGTTGGGGGAGAAGCTAAATGGTGTCGAAGACAGAAGAAAGTGAAAACTAAGGACTTGGTCAGACTATGATCACTGCTTTTGTTTGTTTTGTTTTTAAATTAAGTAATACTGAATTGGTAGTATCTATTGATTGATAATCCCTGCTTACATCCATCACCGCCCCTAAGTCACGAAAAGCAGATAATCACACTTATACACCTCCTGATTTGATGCAATAGAAAGAATATGTAGAACGTATATATTTTCAGGAAACCAATAAAATAATCAGATTCAGTCTCTAATTTTAACTACCAGTTTTCAAATTATACAAGGAGCAAGTTCAGAGATACTATAAGAATTCAATTAATGATAAGCCCTATAGGACAAACAATCCAGTTTCTTTAACAAATAAACTCCGAGAAGAAAAAGACAAAGGGTAACCCTAGTGATTTTAAGGGATTTAAGATAAATATCAACCAAATGCAATGGATCCTAAAGTGAATAACCAATTGTTAAAAAAAAAAAAAAAGGGGGAGACCACTGCAGAAATGTGAAACTGACTAGATATTTGATGGCATTTTAAAAATTGACAATGGTAGTATTGTTATGTTTCACAAAAAAAGATTCCCCATAATCTGAAGATACAAACAGATATTTATGGATGAAAAGATATGCTCTCTGGGATTAGCTTCAAATAATTCAGAGGGGGCAGAGTAGGTGGAATCAGAGCTCAAATATGGTTGGCAGTGAGCTGATAATTGTTGAAGCTGGGTGATGGGGGTTCATTATACTATTCTCTGCTTTTCTATATACTGGAAATTTTCTATAAATAAAAGTTTAAAAAAACAAGTAATAAATATTTGTTGTAAATAAATTTGAAAATACAGAGAAGCAAAAAGAAAAATCAAAATCACCCATGAACACAAACTGAGATTAAACATTGTTAATATTTCAAAGAAATAAATATTGTTGAAGAAAATGGGAAGGGAGAGAAGTAAAAAGATGACTATGGTTATGGCCTTTAAAAAAGATGATAGCATTTTTTTTAAAAAAATAGGAAAGCTGGGAAATACATTTGATTCAGGGTGGGTGTGATGAGAGTCGAGTTGTAATACTGTGTTGGCCAAAAAGTTCATTTGGGTTTTTCTGTAACATCTCATGGAAAATCCCAAATGAACTTTTTGGCCAACCCAATACAAGCCTCTGACAAAAGCTATAAAGGTACGATTGTGGGCACTACTATAATAACTGAAGCCAGGAAAGTAAATGAAGTGCAGTCTGAAGTCACTTTTCACTTTTCACAGTCACCTCTCATGCTACCTACTGACATGGCTTCCTCACTTGCTTCAGCATCTGCCCCCAGGCCTCAAGCACCTGTGTACCACAGGCAAGAAAAGGTCCACATGGTTACTAAGGGCAAGGTGGTTTTGGAGAAACCATTTCTCTATTTAAGTGAGTTTACTTAAAAGATTAATCTATTTAGCCTAGCAATTTAAACACAGAATACACTGAGAAGTTATTCTTACTCTCCCTATACATAAGGTCATTAAGAAATATTAGAATGCCCTAATGGTCAGGAAGAGATTAAAAGGAAACATGAGCTCTAGCCTATCTCAAAACTCTGGGCAACCAGAGTTGATAAATTTTTTTTCTACGTTATGACTATCCTCAGTAACTAACTTCCCAGAACCAAACAACAAAAGCATGTAACCTTTTTTTAAATAGCTCTTTACATTTTATAAAGCAATTAGAGGTTTAGGAACATGTTGTCAAGAGTCAAGAAAATCTTTAAGAAGTTCTTGTTCCTAAAGGCTTCTAATATATTCTATTTTACTTAATAGGTCTAATTTATATTACAAACATCCATTTCTCATCAAATATGACAATGTTTAGTAGTCTTCTTTGTGGAAAGGATTAAGTATATTTTGTAACACTCAAAGGAGAAGCAAATGTTACTCACCTTTATTGTCTGCTGCTATAAATCCCAAGATGTTTTCATGACGTAACATGACGGTCTGATAAATCTCTGCCTCACGGAACCATGAACGTTCTTCTCTAGAGGAGAATATTTTAACAGCAACTTCTTCTCCTCTCCATTTTCCTCGCCAAACTTCTCCAAAACGACCTTTGCCAATACTTTCTTGTAACACAATAGTTCTCGCAATTGTCCTCTGAACAAGCAATGGTAAACCTAAAGATAAAAATAAATAGTATTCGACACAAACAACCAATATCGGTACCTGTTTCTAACACCACGATAGGCGTTAAAAGAGTGACTCAGAAAGGTTTAACTCCTTAAAGGAACTTACAATCTCACTGAGGAAATATAGAGTAAATTTGCAAAAACAATAATTCATGATAAAAGGAAAATAATAAATACAATAAAAGAATCCAGAAACTCCTGCCTAGAGAGTCAAGGTAGGCTTTAAAAGATAAGCTGAATTTAGATTGTCCTTTACAGAAGGGATAGGACAAAGAAGAAGACAAGGAGGTAAGGTGTTTAGGTAGGAGGAATATGCAAGCAAAAGTAGAAGAAATGGATGATACATGTTTAGGGAACCAACTTAGATAGATAAGCAGAAAAAGGATGTATGGGGGGCTTCCCTGGTGACGCAGTGGTTGAGAGTCCGCCTGCCAATGCAGGGTACATGGGTTCGTGCCCCGGTCCGGGAAGATCCCACATGCCGCGGAGCGGCTGGGCCCGTGAGCCATGGCTGCTGAGCCTACGCGTCCGGAGCCTGTGCTCCGCAACCGGAGAGGCCACAACAGTGCGAGGCCTGCATACTGCCAAAAAAAAAAAAAAAAAAAAAAGATGTATGTAGTAAAACAGTAGAAGAGAAGCTGCACCAGAATGTGAAGAGTACTGAATGCCCGGCTCAAGATGACCAATGAGAGCTGTGGGTGAAAGAGGAACTAGTAAACATTTCCATTCATTTCATGACTGGAAAGAAATAATTTAAAAATCTTATTTCAGAAAGATGAGTCTGGTAACAGTTTTACAAAAGGAGGAGGAGAAAAGTGTGTAAGGAGGAGGAGAAAAGTGTGTAAGGAGAAAAGGAGGAGAAAAGTGTGTAAGCATAAGAAATGAAGAAGTAAATTCTGGTCTAACTTTTAATAAATCAGTAAAAATTATCACAGAAACCATTTCAAGGCAAGCAATTTACCAATTTACGAGCCAGGAACTGGCTGCCTAGGCAACACTAGTATCTTAAGGAAAGATGCCAAGTAACTTACCTTGGTGATGAAACATTGGCAATTTTCTCACTAACTGAACTTACCTTACTATAAAATACATAGTTTTAAATATTACCACACTTATTTCATTTACATAAAAGTATTTACTAACTACCTACAAAATTTAAGTAACACTATATTTGGGACTAGTCCAATTCCCCATGGACTAAGAACTGTCGAATTATACTGACACTGACAAAATATCAGTGTACATCGTGTTCTACAATATTTTATTTATAGTCTAATACACATAAATTGGTGTCACTTATAATCTATCTTGAGTTGCCTGCTAGATCAAATTAAACTAATGGAAGTAAATAAAATTATCTGGTCTCTTTGATTCTCTGGTGTGAAATACTAATAAATCCAAATGTTAAATCTTTAAGTTGTCTCTTTTCATCTTTAAGTTTCTCAAATAGATCCTTCCTTCCCCTTGCTCTATCCATCCTCCGTACTTCCTGCAAAGTAGTTAGCAGTCTAATTGTAAACAATTGTTTTCATAAGGAGACTGCTGGTTAAAAATAAATCTGTGAAAAATCCTTATTTAAGTCAAGGAGCTCTTTTGTATTATGAATAACCAATTCCTAATTATGTTGTTTACAGTAGACACTAACTTACAAAATTTTCTTAAAGCCTTTGAACAGGGCCACACCATGTACTTAAAGATTTAAAGTATACTTAAGAGTTCATTTCAGGAGGCTGATCTGGAAGTTAGAAATGCAGGGAATAAAGAAGAAAGGGAATAGCAAATGGGAAGTCTGAAAATGCCTGACATATTCAGGACTCACGCAGGGTCAAGAAAGCCTAACAGGACAAAGAAAGTCTTTGTCTTCCCCTTCACAACTGGATTCTAGATGCAGAACTAGAATTAAAAATCAAATCTAGATTTATCATATTATCTGTATTTGGTTACCATAACCCACATGAAAATCTGAGCATTTTTTAAAAAGTAATAGTTTTTTTCTAAAGACAAAAATAAACAGGCCTAATTCAGATCTCTATATTCTCTGCTTTACTTCTGTACCTTTTAGAACTGCTTGAGCGAAAACTTTAATGGGGAAACAGGGTCCAAGCACCTTTACATGCAGTGAACAACAAAAATAAGACCTGAAGGACATGCATGCATTAAAGAGATCGTAAGCATGAATGAGACATAATAAACATTGGCCTAAGAGACGCACACTCTCAAAAACTGGCACACAGGGACTTCCCTGGTGGTGCAGTGGATGGGACTCCACACTCCCAATGCAGGGGGCCCGGGTTCAATCCCTGGTTGCGGAGCTGTATCCCGTGTGAGTGCCACAACTAGGGAGCCCATGTGCCGCAACTAAGGAGCCTGCCTGCCGCAACTAAGACCCTGCACAACCAAATAAATAAATCTGGCACATGTTTGCGTGTTCCCACATACTTTGCAATCTAATGACAGCTTAAATATGGGCACATGCACAACCTGTGATTCAAATAAATGCAACAGGGATACGATTAGCTTTAAGTTTAGAGCTAGGTTCCAGAACACATCTCTCCATTGTCTCCCTGCAATTCCTAAGTTAAAAGTACAGTCTTTGAGAGAGAGATAGGGCCTTTCCTCAATTATGGTCATAGTACTGAGTAATAAACATTTGAATTCATAACATAAAATGTTTTATCTTTTCCTCAATGAGTGAAAGAACTAAAAAGGATATTATACACAGACATTTGACTTACTCAGAGGCATGAGTCCCATTCATGAAATGGCATTCAGTCTTTATAATAAATAGAAGGAAAAGCAATGGAATTTTCTGCTGTCATTCAACAGAAGATACCTTCTGTCTGGATAAATCTGAAAGCCATTAACACAGAATAAACTATGACAGGGAAGGAGGCCTTAAACTAGTTTTTTTGTAAAATGCAGCAAATTCATACTGTATATCAGATTTTTTCCAAATATCTTTTCAATAAGAATAACACCTGTCATTTGGATATAACTTTACAATCTACCAAGTGCTTAAGTGCTTTCACACAAACATCTCGTTTCATTTGAACCTCACAACAATCCAGTAATGTACACTGGGCAGGGTTCATTACTTTCATTTTAAAGACGAAATAACTCAGGCATGAGACATCAGCTAACTGCCCAAAGCCACAGAGCTGGCAAACAATGCAGACAAGTTTTTGCAGCGTGTAAAAGGAGGCATAAAAGGAGGGAGAGAAGCTTTCAACAATAGAGCTGGGTCCCTGACATATATAGAAATATAGATAAAATGGAAAAAGAACAATTCCATTCTTTACTACAATTCCATTCTTTACTTCATGTCTGTATCTTAAAAGGTAAATAAATATATTCTTATTCAGAAACAAACTGCCATCCAGACAGCAATTTGTTTTAATCCTTTAGGTAGGCTTGCTCTCCTTGAGGCCTGATACATACCACTGTGCCAAGTGGCAGGAACTGCTTTGATTTCCCTGGGTGTAAGTGTGGCAACAAGAGAGCAGGTCCAAGGGATTAATTCCAAATGATCTAAAGCCACCCTAATTTTCTGTGACTTTGGCCCTTGCTTATCATATTTTGTTGGCCCAGGTTAGCTTCTAGAATGAGCCAGATATTCTTTGGGAACCCTTTGAACTAACTCAGAATCAAAGGGGAACCCTAAAATAATCTCTCTCCACTCCTCCACCACTCCTGCCCAAAGACTGTCACATCTTTAGTACTAAGGCTGCTCCATCTCAATCCAGCCAGTCACTGCCTCCCTCCTCACAACAGTCACAGGGATCCCTAAAGGCTGCCTTAAGAGACCCGGGCTCCACCGTAAGCCTGTATGTATCCTAGCAGTCATGGGCAGAACTCACTTACTGAATATGTATGGCCAAATTCTACAGAAGAAAACTTTATGCCATGAAGTCAGTTTCTTCATATTTAAATGAATAAACATACATATATATACATGAATATACCTTCATTCCCTTAAAGACATTTGTCATTATGTGAACTTTCTGTATCATCAGGTGAGATTTTGTGCTTCAGAGTCATATTCCTCCCCCAATCACAATTTCTGCTTTAAAGTTCCTTCAGGGACTTCCCCGGTGGCGCAGTGGTTAAGACTCTGCCTGCCAATGCAGGGGACAAGGGTTCGAGCCCTGGTCCGGGAAGATCCCACATGCCATGGAGCAACTAAGCCCGTGCTCCACAACTACTGAGCCCGCGTGCCACAACTACTGAAGCCCACGCACCTAGAGCCCGTGCTCCGCAACAAGAGAAGCCACCACAATGAAGAGTAGCCCCCGCTCGCCACAGCTAGAGAAAGGCTGCACGCAGCAACAAAGACCCAACGCAGCCAAAAATTAAAATTAATTAATTTAAAAAACCAATAAAGTTCCTTTAATCACTTGATTATAAAATTCATTATACATATATTTTTAAATCTTTTTATCCATGAATCTAGCCCTTATTTGAAGTTAATTTATACTTTTTAAAGGACAGTACATCTCATTTAAAAGTCCTAACAAACCACTTTAAGTATTATTATCAACAGTATCTGTCCCATATTTCTGATGAGGAAACAGAAGCCCAAGGAGAAAACATGGTTTAACCAAGATCAGACAGCCAATCAATGACAAAGCTTGCACTGGAATCTAGATCTCTTAATTCCTGGCTAGGCATTAAGTGTCAAATTACAATACTGTAGAGGATAGGAATCTTCTCTTAGTATCCTTCCAAAGCACATGTAAGAAAAAGTGAAAATTAAATTCCCTTTTGATTTAAATATGAAGCACTGACTGCTATGCCAAAATTTGCTTCAGGTAATTAGATAATCTATTTCTGATCCCACAAAAAGCAAAGAGAACTGAGAAAAGCAAATATCAGAAGGGCCATGGATCCATAAACCTATATTAAATAACAAGGTGGTCAGACTTTTTTCTAAAGTGAGAAAATGACTAAAAATTCATTAGTTTAATAAAAAACTAGGCCTGAGCCAGAGACAGCAATTTAACGTTGAAAAAGCAAATAACCTTCACAATTCCAAACACACTCTCTGTCATGCCTGCTTTCAATACAAAAATAAAGCTGCTAAACAGTCCTGAAGAGAATGGGTAAACTGCAGATTATTTGAACATCTGTGAACTTCGGCCTCAGCTACAGAGGAATAACTGTCCTTATTCTCACAGAGTCATGAGAAGGTGAGAATGTTTTGAAAGTTACACAAATGTGAAGGTGACTTACTTTTACTGCTCAAATAAGTCAGTCAATTTTATTTGTCCTTACTAAACTAGCCATAGTCAGATACAGACCTAGCTTAAAGACCTTTATTAGGTTCAAAGCTGGAGTAGTATTCACACTATCCCAAGTTTTAACATACTAAGCCAACTGGCTTAGCCAACTAATAAATAACACAGTTAATTTTAAAAAGACATCTTAGGAAAAAGAAAAAAACAAATACATTACCTGATCCAGAACCCGATGTTGTCATATCATAAATTAAATCTTTTAACGTAGTACCCTCTGAAATAAAGGGGCGATCTAATGAAGGATCTTCTTCATTTGGCACTCGATGGTGAATGACAGTGCGGTTATGGCAGATATAGACCATCAACATGAGTGAGATGCAGACGAAGCATACTGGTCCAGCAATGACAGCTGCCAGTTCGACAGGACCAAGGCCAGATGATGGCTTTCCTGGAAAAGGGCCTCAAGTGAAATAAACATCAACAACAATAACACTGTAGGCGGCATCCACAATTTCCTAAATCCTCCACATTTCCTGCAGCTGGCCACTACTACCATTATTCAGAGCTTCATCATAGCAGCTCATAAAGCTCAAACCCGTAACAAGTGAAGCACTTAATCTTCTCCCATTGGCTCTCCTTTTATGATCGCTATGAACATCCACTTAGTCTTCCTGAAGTCTTGAGCCATCCCCTAAATAACAAGGCCAGCTACCACAAACACTGTAGGACCACCACCCACCCCCCTTAGCCCTGTCAGATCGCTAATAGAAGAACCAATAATCTGGAACAACTCCCATTAAATATTTCTTCTTAAGTCATTGTCTTCTTTTTCTTTTTTATTAAAAAGTAGTTTGGCTTATCTTCTTATTCGAAGGCTAGTATATGCTCATAGCAGGAAAAAAAATTAAAAAATATAAATACAGATGAGCAAAATTAAAAAAAAAAATTAACTACAGCCTCACCATCCCCCCAAACTCACCTGTGTATATATCTCCACCAATTTTTTTCATGCAAAAATATATCCTCTTTTTTTAATAGTTTGCATGTGTATACTTTCTAGTTTATTTTAATCACTTAGACTTTTAATTAAAGATCTTTTTTTATAATCTCTTTTAACAACAATTTGCATTGTTTCAGAAACACATTAATTACAGCTATTTCGGCATTCATTCTGACACATGCTGGTTCATGGCTCACCACCCTTTCTTTCACATCACATCTTTATCATTCTTGAGATCTTTATTTGGATTGATTTCATATGATAAAGAATCCTAATTCTAGTAATTCCTTTCAGAAAGAGTATATGGGTCCTTATACACTGAATACTTAATTATCTAAAGATGCTTGTTGCCTTTATATATGAAAAATCTTGGCTCATCTAAAGAATTTTGGGTAACAAGCAATGTTATGATATTCCATTGCCTTCTGGTATTTAAAAAAAGGAAAAAATCTGAACTTTTTTTTTCCTTTTATAGGTAACCAGTGTTCACTTGTGCTGAATGTGTGCACAATTTTTCTTTATTCTTGAAAACTGATAGTTTTTCATTATATATATTTGGTTAAGTATTTTTTCATTAATTTTACATAGTATTTCTTCTCTCTTCTGTCCTTTTGCCTTTTTCTGGTTTTATGCTAAGCATATTGGATCACCTAGATCTGTCCTCTATGTCTCTTAATTTGCTCACCAACTATCTTTTTCTCTGAATTGTAACACAATTTCTCAAGTTTGTCTTGCTTTAAGCTTGTCTCACACTTGACAATAAAGTTACAACATCCAGTCTGCTGTTCACTTTCAATACTGCATTTTTAAAAATAATTCATCAATTGAGCTTTTCATCTGAAAGCGATCTTAACAACTGTGCAATGTTCTCATTTCATTGTGAACAACTGAAAACAGACCTTGGACTGTCTGAAAGTTCTTCCCTAACATGTTGTAAGTGTATTTCATAGGATGACATCTACTCTCATTTATCCAGTTCAGTTCACTTCTTTTGAACCATGCAATCTTTCCATTTGATAAATTTTTTTGCTGTCTGATTATCAGGGACCTGGGAATGAGGTACTTGTGTATTTTAGCATTAAAAATAAAGTGAGCTCTTCATAAGGTTTTGTGAGTCTCCATTCTGATATTTCAAGCCATTTCAAATAATGGAAATGGGAAATTCTGGAATTATCATTCTCCTTGTCATATTAGAATTGCAGATGCCTATATAAAAGAAAAATTACAGTCTGACAGAGCTTTGCCACAGGGACCTTCTCTATCATGCTGAAGATTTGGTTTTACTTTGCTGTTATCACTCGAACTAGGTGGAGGACTGCCTTCCTTCTACAACTGGCAGGACTGGCCCTTTTCCTCTGAGCTACAGCAGTGCTTCCTACTTTAATTAGCATGATGCCTAGACCAACTCTGAGTGGAAAGTGAGCACTGAAAGCAGGTGCTTCCTAAAGGAGAATTGAGAGTTTGCCCCTGTAGCCTAGCCTCACACCCAGCCCCTCAGCTTAAGGTAATGGTGGGATTCTGCAAGAGGGTCTTTCACCTACTTCTTTTCCTATAGTTAGTCAGTTCTTCACTAGTCTGTTATAATCTGCACTATAAACTGCAGAGTTCCTCACAACTATAGGCAAGTGGGTAGCATTTCTTCCATTAATTCTCTTAGCATTAATATAGGTTTTCCTCATTTTTGTATTCCTTTGATTATTACAGTAGGTATTTTGGATTTGGGGAAAGTGTCAGAAGAGTTAAACAGATGAGCTTAGACTGGCATCTTAAATCAGAACCTTAAAATTAATCTAATCCTAAGCATTTATGAAGCTTTCAAATTCCTGGCTCTTCCAGGACATTTTAAAATGTAAACTATGGTGAAGGACCAAAAACCTAGAAATCGTATATAATAATTTATACATAAAGATCATAAGGCAAGGTGATATTACAAAATGAAGGCACCTGGACTGTTTAGTGCTGTTCTCAATTCCCTCCCATTACTGACTGCTTTAAAAGACTGGAGCATTATACAAGGAAAAAATTTCACTCTGAGGACATATTGCTATGGTGGGCTTTATCAGTATTCTCTAAAGAGGCTACCCTTTTAGGCACAACAGACCTCAGAGAAAGTATCTTGGAACCACCTTCTCAACACACACGCAGGAGTCAGGATCTTGGCTACCCTTATAACTCTACTACTTTGGACAAGTTACTTCTTGCCTCTATACTGAATAAACTGGGATAGACAATTTCTAAGATCCCTTCCAGCTCTAAAATCATAGAGTCTAAGAGCTTTTCTTGTAGTATCAAGAAAAAACTTATACAACAACTTACCAACAGTTGGGAGTTCTATTTTATTGCAGTGGTCCTGATTGCAGCAATATGTTGTAGTAACAGACCCAGTTTTTGAAGATGGTGCACATACAAATGGCCTGTCTCGTGGAATTAGGTCGGTTTCAGCTATACACATGCTATTATGTATAACTTTGTCTGTGGTCTCTGTGACAGAGACAAAGCAGAGCCCATCTGTGACACAAGTAAAATTGTCTTTTGTACAAAGGTGGCAGAAACACTGTAATGCTGGGGGGAAAAGAAAAGATCCTGTCAGAAAAAATTCTCAAGGTTAACAATTTTAAATTATCCCATATTCTCTGTACTAATACATTCCTGATTCTATTATAATTATACAATTTCTTTGCTCTGTTCAAAAAACCAAACTCTTTGTTAACCTGAGAAGTTCCAAATTCTGTTAAGAAGCACACATATGTAGGAGCCAAACATGTTGAAATTTGGACCCAGGCTTTTTCCTAAAACTTTTGGCTTCCAAGTATAGAAAAACTGTTACGTGCAATTTCATCAATGTAAGGCAAGCATTTGCCCTCCCATTTGAAACAAAGTACACTGAAATTTATAAAGGTTATACTTATTCTTATTGGTCCAAAACTAGGCATTCATATATTCCCCCGACTGGGGAGCAATGTGAAAATACTACCACCTCCTCACTGTAGGTTGGAAATGTCAGGGTAAGTTTATGGTAATGGAGTAATGGAAATAGATTTGTATTAAGCCAGACATTCCTTTCTCCTTTGCAAATCCCCAAAAGACATGTATCTTCTAACTAGGATTAGGGTACTTTCTCATAAGCAAGGTAACAATACATATGTGCTCCAATCACACAGGCAACTGGCTACAGAAATGACTGGAGAAACACTAGCTCCATGCCCACTTTTATCTATTTGATATTTATACTCAACTTAAGGGAAGTCTTCTAATTATCACCAACACCTTCCCATACACACACACAACCTTTCACTAAGCTCCAACAAGATTAAGTGTTCCCCAAAGCATACACTGCTTACCAGAACTGTTATTTTTTCCTCTCCCTCATGATCCACATCTAAAACTAGGCCTGGTACACAGCAACATTCAAAAAGTGCTGAATGAGTGACAGATCACTAGGATCTCATGAAACAACAAAGCACACATATGTCCTTGAGTCCAATCAAACTTTACATGTTGGTAAGGGAAAGGGAAGAGTCCAGGTTTGCAGAATGGCCATCTGTGATGAGAGGCCTACTGTAACTAGAAAAAGAGTGGCTAGGCGGGCAGGCCAGAAGAAAGCTAGCTAACTCTGAACAGCTAACTTGGTGTGCAGGAAAGGGTTCACTCAGCAGGCCCAAGTTGCTCAAACCTTACACATCCCCAAGAAAGGCCTGTCTTCAGGACTGGCCCTTGGCCAGTTCCTGGGAGATGAGCTCTGACACCTTGAAATATTTTCCCTGATAAGAATGCTGCAAACCCTTTGTGACTGAGCCCCAGTAAAAACCCTGGACACCAAGGCTCTGGTGAGCTTCCCTGGTTGGCAACACTTCACATGTGCTGTCATACATCATTGCTAAGCTATGGAGTGCACCTGTGCTACTGCACTGGGAGAGGACATCTGGAAGCTTGTACTGGGTTTCTCCTGGACTTTGCCCCATGAGGTGTCCCTTTTCCTTTAGATGATTTTAATATGTATCTTTCCACTGTAATAAATAAAAACCATGAGTATAACAGCTTTTCTGGGTCCTGTGAGTTCTTCTAGCAAATCATCAAGCTAGAGGATGGTCCTGAGGACCCCTAACTCACTTGCTAAACCCAAACTCAAGGAACATCAGCATTACCTCAAGCAGCTGCTTCCTGGTTGCTAGCTTAATTAGCATGCTTGTCTATTATCTTTACAGACCAGCAAAGTTTTACCTCAATCATTATAAAAATTATTTTCTTTCTCCATAGATAATTCAGTTCTTTAAACTAAATCCTCCCAAGCATGAAGAGAATTCAAGAAAATTATAAGAAAAAGATACAGTTATAATCTAACATTTAAAAGACTGTTAAAAAAGACAGTAGCTTATTCATGGTGAGGTTTGGCAGTGATTGTAGGTTCCCTGGGTATAATTTCCTAAGGAGGGATTCTGAACCAGGAATCCACGGACTGGCTTCAGGGATACAAGGATCCCATGAAACTGTAGGCCAAATGTTGTACGTATTTACCTTTTCAAGGAGAAGGTTTATAGCTTTCAACAGAACCACAAAGTGGTCTATCACCCACAAAAAATTAAAACCACCACAGGAGATTGTCATTATTCTCTCCCGAATCCTCTTTACTCATGATTAGTCATTCAACCAATGTTTTCTAAGCATTAGCTTTAACAGCTGCTCTACCAAAAGCTTAGTATACAAAAATTTATAACTCATGGTCATAGCCCTTGAGTAGCTCCAACAGCCAGTGAAGGAGAACATTACAATACACTATGGTAATCGCTATATATAAAAATACTACCATGAATACCTCTCCCTTTTCTATGATCTTCATGGCTCCCTTAGAGTATATGAAATAAGAGCTAAACAGTGGGTCTAACAATGAAAACTTCTACTTTGGGGTTCCAACTTATTGCTCACATTACAAATGCTATCCTGGGCCATACACGTCTCATTATTATGATAATCATGTCTTTCATGACCTTGGTCTTTACACATACTATCTCTCTGCCTACTTGAAACCACCCTCTCATCTTTTAAGACCATATTCAAACAAGATCTTTTCCATGATGTGATCTAAACCTCTCCCCTACCCATAAGACAACTGGGTGACTCCTTTCAATTTTTTCCCATAGCCCTCTTTGCATACCTTTAGGTTAGCACAAATCAATCTATTTACACTTTGCCGTTAAGTGTCTCTCATTATATTAAGAAGGGCCAAGATTTAAAATTTGTTTTATTTTCCCATCTTTGAATCCTGTACTCCTAGGCAGTGATCAGCAAATTATTTGCAAGGGAGACCTTCAAGATGGCAGAGGAGTGAGACGTGGAGATCGCCTTCCTCCCCACAAATACATCAGAAATACATCTACATGTGGAACAACTCCTAGAGAACACCTACTGAATGCTGGCAGAAGACCTCAGACTTCCCAAAAGGCAAGAAACTCCCCACGTACCTGGGCAGGGCAAAAGAAAAAAGAAAAAACAGAGACAAAAGAATAGGGACAGGACCTGCACCTCTGGGAGGGAGCTGTGAAGGAGAAAAAGTTTCCATACACCAGGAAACCCCTTCACTGGCTAAGACAGGGTATGGTGGGAGGGAAGCTGTGGAGCCATGGAGGAGAGCACAGCAACAGGGATGCAGAGGGCAAAGCGGAGAGATTCCCACACAGAGGATCGATGCCAACCAGCACTCACCAGCCTGAGAGGCTTGTCTGCTCACACGCCGGGATGGGCGGGGGCTGGGAGCTGAGGCTCAGGCTTTGGAGGTCAGATCCCAGGGAGAGGACTGGGGTTGGCTGCGTGAACACAGCCTGAAGGGAGCTAGTGCGCCACAGCTAGCCGGGAGGGAGTCCGGGAAAAAGTCTGGAACTGCCTAAGAAGCAAGAGACCATTGTTTCAGGGTGCGAGCTGCGGCTATCAGCATGGACACCAGAGACAGACATGAAATGCTAAAGCTGCTGCTGCAGCCACCAAGAAACCTGTGTGCAAGCACAGGTCACTAACCACACCTCCCCTCCCAAGACCCTGTGCATCCTGCCACTGCCAGGGTCCTGTGATCCAGGGACAACTTCCTTGGGAGAATACACAGCGCACTTCAGGCTGTTGCAACGTAACACTGGCCTCTGCCGCCGCAGGCTCAACCCGCATTCCGTACCCCTCTCTCCCCCTGGCCTGAGCCAGAGCCCCCTAATCAGCAGCTCCTTTAACCCCGTCCTGTCTGAGCGAAGAACAAACGCCCTCAGGTGACCTACATGCAGAGGCAGGGCCAAATCCAAAGCTGAACCCCAAGAGCTGTGCGAACAAATAAAAGAAAGGGAAATTTCTCCCAGCAGCCTCAGGAGCAGCGGATTAAATCTCCACAATCAACTTGATGTACCCTGCATCTGTGGAATACCTGAATAGACAATGAGTTATCCCAAAATTGAGGTAGTGGACTTTGGAAGCAATGATATATATATTTTTTTCCTTTTTCTCTTTTTCTGAGTGTGTGTGTGTATGCTTCTTTGTGTGATTTTGTCTGTATAGCTTTGCTTTTACCATTTGTCCCACGGTTCTGTCTGTTTTTGCTTTTTTCTTTTGTTTTGTTTTAAGTATAGTTTTTAGTGCTTGTTATCATTGGTGGATTTGTTTTTCAATTTGGCTGCTCTCTTCTTTTTTTTAAATTACTCTTTAATTTTTTTTATTTTTAATAATTATTTTTTACTTTAATAACTTTATTTTATTTTATTGTTTTCTTTCTTTTTTTCTCCCTTTTCGTCTGAGCTGCGTGGCTGACAGGGTCTTCATGCTCCGGCTGGGTGTCAGGCCTGTGCCTCTGAGGTGGGAAAGCCGAGTTCAGTACATTGGTCCACCAGAGACCTCCCAGCTCCATGTAATATCAAATGGCAAAAGCTCTCCCAGAGGTCTCCATCTCAATGCTAAGACCCAGCTCCACTCAACGACCAGCAAGCTACAGTGCTGGACACTCTATGCCAAACAACTAGCAAGAAAGGAACACAACCTCACCGATTAGCAGAGAGGCTGCCTAAAATCATAATAAGGCCACAGACACCCCAAAACACACCACCAGATGTGGACCTGCCCACCAGAAAGACAAGATCCAGCCTCATTCACCAGAACACGGGCACCGGTCCCCTCCACCAGGAAGCCTAAACAACCCACTGAACCAACCATACCTGCTGGGGGCAGACACCAAAAACAACGGGAACTATGAACCTGCAGCCTGCGAAAAGGAGACCCCAAACACAGTAAGTTAAGCAAAATGAAAAGACAGAAAAACACACAGCAGATGAAGGAGCAAGGTAAAAACCCACCAGACGTAACAAATGAAGAGGAAATAGGCAATCTACCTGAAGAGGAATTCAGAATAATGATAGTAAAGGTCCAGAATCTTGGAAATAGAATGGAGAAAATACAAGAAACGTTTAACAAGGACCTAGAAGAACTAAAGAGCAAACAAACAGTGACGAACAACACACTAAATGAAATTAAAAATCTTTAGAAAGGATCAATAGCAGAATAACTGAGGTAGAAGAATGGATAAGTGACCTGGAAGATAAAATAGTGGAAATAACTACTGCAGAGCAGAATAAAGAGAAAACAATGAAAAGAATTGAGGATGGTCTCAGAGACCTCTGGGACAACATTAAACTCACCTACATTTGAATTAGGGGTCCCAGAAGACGAAGAGAAAAAAAAAAGGGACTGAGAAAATATTTGAAGAGATTATAGTTGAAAACTTCCCTAATATGGGAAAGGAAATAGTTAATCAAGGCCAGGAGCACAGAGAGTCCCATACAGGATAAATCCAAGGAGGAACATGCCAAGACACATATTAATCAAACTATCAAAAATTAAATACAAAGAAAACATATTAAAAGCAGCAAGGGAAAAACAACAAATAACACACAAGGGAACCCCCATAAGGTTAACAGCTCTTCTTTCAGCAGAAACTCTTCAAGCCAGAAGGGACTGGCAGGACATATTTAAAGTGACGAAGGAGAAAAACCTGCAACCAAGATTACTCTATCCAGCAAGGATCTCATTCAGATTTGATGGAGAAATTAAAACCTTTACAGACAAGCCAAAGCTGAGAGAGTTCAGAACCACCAAACCAGCTTTACAACAAATGCTAAAGGAACTTCTCTAGGCAAGAAACACAAGAGAAGGAAAAGACCTACAATAAGAAACCCAGGCTTCCCTGGTGGCGCAGTGGTTGAGAGTCTGCCTGCCGATGGAGGGGACATGGGTTCGTGCCCTGGTCCAGGAAGATCCCACATGCCGTGGAGCGGCTGGGCCCGTGAGCCATGGCCACTGAGCCTGCGTGTCTGGAGCCTGTGCTCTGCAACGGGAGAGGCCACAACAGTGAGAGGTCCATGTACCGCAAAAAAAAAAAAAAAAAAAGAAAGAAACCCAAAACAATTAAGAAAATGGGAATAGCAACAAACCTATGGATAACTACCTTAAATGTAAATGGATTAAATTCTCCCACCAAAAGACACAGACTGGCTGAATGGATATAAAAACAAGACTCGTATATATGCTGTCTACAAAAGACCCACATCAGACCTAGAGACACATACAGACTGAAAGTGAGGGGATGGAAAAAGATATTGCATGCAAATGGAAACCAAAAGAAAGATGGAGTAGCAATTCTCGTATCAGACAAAATAGACTTTAAAATAAAGACTATTAGAAGAGACAAAGAAGCACACTACATAATGATCAAGGGATCGATCCAAGAAGAAGATATAACAATTGTAAATATTTATGCACCCAACATAGGAGCACCTCAATACATAAGGCAAATACTAACAGCCATAAAAGGGGAAATCGACAGTAACACATTCATAGTAAGGGACTTTAACACCCCACTTTCACCAATGGACAGATCATCCAAAATGAAAATAAATAAGGAAACACAAGCTTTAAATGATACATTAAACAAGATGGACTTAATTGATATTTATAGGACATTCCATCCAAAAACAACAGAATACACATTTTTCTCAAGTGCTCATGGAATGTTCTCCATGATAGATATCTTGGGTCACAAATCAAGCCTTTGTAAATTTAAGAAAACTGAAATTGTATCAAGTATCTTTTCTGACCGCAATGCTATGAGACTAGATATCAATTACAGGAAAAGATCTGTAAAAAATACACACACATGGAGGCTAAACAATACACTACTTAATAACGAAGTGATCACTGAAGAAATCAAAGAGGAAATCAAAAAATACCTAGAAATAAATGACAATGGAGACACGATGACCCAAAACCTATGGGATGCAGCAAAAGCAGTTCTAGGAGGGAAGTTTATAGCAATACAATCTTACCTTAAGAAACAGGAAACATCTCGAATAAACAACCTAACCTTGCACCTAAAGCAATTAGAGAAAGAAGAACAAAAAAACCCCAAAGTTAGCAGAAGGAAAGAAACCATAAAGATCAGATCAGAAATAAATGAAAAAGAAATGAAGGAAACGATAGCAAAGATCAATAAAAGCTGGTTCTTTGAGAAGATAAACAAAATTGATAAACCATTAACCAGACTCATCAAGAAAAGAAGGGAGAAGACTCAAATCAATAGAATTAGAAATGAAAAAAGAGAAGTAACAACTGACACTGAAGAAATACACAAGATCATGAGAGATTACTACAAGCAACTCTATGCCAATAAAATGGACAACCTGGTAGAAATGGACAAATTCTTAGAAATGCACAACCTGCCAAGACTGAATCAGGAAGAAATAGAAAATATGAACAGACCAATCTCAAGCACTGAAATTGAAACTGCGATTAAAAATCTTCCAAAAAACAAAAGCCCAGGACCAGATGGCTTCACAGGCAAATTCTATCAAACATTTAGAGAAGAGCAAACACCTATCTTTCTCAAACTCTTCCAAAATATAGCAGAGGAACACTCTCAAACTCATTCTATGAGGCCATAATCACCCTGATACCAAAACCAGACAAGGATGTCACAAAGAAAGAAAACTACAGGCCAATATCACTGATGAACATAGATGCAAAAATCCTCAACAAAATACTAGCAAACGGAATCCAACAGCACATTAAAAGGATCATACACCATGATCAAGTGGGGTTTATCCCAGGAATGCAAGGATTCTTCAATATACGCAAATGAATCAACGTGATACACCATATTAACAAATTGAAGGAGAAAAACCATATGATCACCTCAATAGTTGCAGAGAAAGCTTTCGACAAAATTCAACACCCATTTATGATAAAAACCCTGCAGAAGGTAGGCATAGAGGGAACTTTCCTCAACATAATAAAGGCCATATAAGACAAACCCACAGCCAACATCGTCCTCAATGGGGAAAAACTGAAAGCATTTCCATTAAGATCAGAAGCAAGACAAGGTTGCCCACTCTCACCACTCTTATTCAACATAGTTTTGGAAGTTTTAGCCACAGCAATCAGAGAAGAAAAGGAAATAAAAGGAATCCAAATCGGAAAAGAAGAAGTAAAGCTGTCACTCTTTGCAGATGACATGATACTATACATAGAGAATCCTAAAGATGCTACCAGAAAAGTACTAGAGCTAATCAAGGAATTTGGTAAAGTAGCAGGATACAAAATTAATGCACAGCAATCTCTGGCATTCCTATACACTAATGATGAAAAATCTGAAAGTGAAATCAAGAAAGCACTCCCATTTAACACTGCAACAAAAAGAATAAAATATCTAGGAATAAACCTACCTAAGGAGACAAAAGACCTGTATGCAGAAAATGATAAGACACTGATGAAAGAAATTAAAGATGATACAAATAGATGGAGAGATATACCATGTTCTTGGATTGGAAGAATCAACATTGTGAAAATGACTCTACTACCCAAAGCGATCTACAGATTCAATACAATCCCTGTCAAACTACCACTGGCATTTTTCACAGAACTAGAACAAAAAATTTCACAATTTGTATGGAAACACAAAAGACCCCAAATAGCCAAAGTAATCTTGAGAACGAAAAACAGAGCTGGAGGAATCAGGCTCCCTGACTTCAGACTATACTACAAAGCTACAGTAATCAAGACAGTATGGTACTGGCACAAAAACAGAAATATAGATCAATGGAACAGGATAGAAAGCCCAGAGATAAACCCACGCACATATGGTCACCTTATCTTTGATAAAGGAGGCAGGAATGTACAGTGGAGAAAGGACAGCCTCTTCAATAAGTGGTGCTGGGAAAGCTGGACAGGTACATGTAAAAATATGAGATTAGAACACTCCCCAACACCATACACAAAAATAAACTCAAAATGGATTAAAGATCTAAATATAAGGCCAGAAACTATCAAACTCTTAGAGGAAAACATAGGCAGAACACTCTACGACATAAATCACAGCAAGATCCTTTATGACCCACCTCCTAGAGAAATGGAAATAAAAACAAAAATGAACAAATGGGACCTAATGAAACTTAAAAACTTTTGCACAGCAAAGGAAACCATAAACAGGACCAAACGACAACCCTCAGAATGGGAGAAAATATTTGCAAATGAAGCAACTGACAAAGCATTAATCTCCAAAATTTACAAGCAGCTCTTGCAGCTCAATAACGAAAAAACAAAACAACCCAATCCAAAAATGTACAGAAGAACTAAATAGATATTTCTCCAAAGAAGATATACAGACTGCCAACAAACACATGAAAGAATGCTCAACATCATTAATTATTAGAGAAATGCAAATCAAAACTACAATGAGATATCATCTCACAGTGGTGAATGGCCATCACCAAAAAATCTAGAAACAGTAAATGCTGGAGAGGGTGTGGAGAAAAGGGAACCCTCTTGCACTGCTGGTGGGAATGTGAATTTTTACAGCCACTGTGGAGAACAGTATGGAGGTTCCTTAAAAAACTACAAATACAACTACCATATGACCCAACAATCCCACTACTGGGCATATACCCTGAGAAAACCATAATTCAAAAAGAGTCATGTACCAAAATGTTCATTGCAGCTCTATTTACAATAGCCAGATGGAAACAACTTAAATGTCCATCATTGGATGAATGGATAAAAAAGATGTGGCACATATATACAATGGAATATTACTCAGGCATAAAAAGAAACGAAATTGAGTTATTTGTAGTGAGATGGATGGACCTAGAGTCTGTTGTACAGAGTGAAGTAAGTCAGAAAGAGAAAGACAAATACCGTATGCTAACACATATATATGGAATCTAAGAAAAAAAAATGTCATGAAGAACCTAGGGGTAAGATGGGAATAAAGTCACAGACCTACTAGAGAATGGACTTGAGGATATGGGGTAGGGGAAGGGTAAGCTGTGAGAAAGTGAGAGTGGCATGGACATATATACACTACGAGACATAAAACAGATAGCTTGTGGGAAGCAGACGCATAGCACAGAGAGATCAGCTCGGTGCTTTGTGACCACCTGGATGGGTGGGATAGGGAGAATGGGAGAGAGGGAGATGCAAGAGGGAGGAGCTATCTGAACATATGTATATGTATAACTGATTCACTTTGTTATAAAGCAGAAACTAACACACGATTGTAAAGCGATTATACTCCAATAAAGATGTAAAAAATACATATATCTTTTCACAATTGAAAAAAAAAAAGCAGCAAGGGAAAAACAAAAACATACATGGGAATACCCATAAGGTTAACAGCTGATCTTTCAGCAGAAACTATGCAAGCCAGAAGGGAGTGGCAGGACATATTTAAAGTGATGAAAGGGAAAAACCTACAAACAAGATTACTCTACCAGCAAGGATCTCATTCGGATTTGACAGAGAAATTAAAACCTTTGCAGACAAGCAAAAGCTAAGAGAATTCAGCACCACCAAACCAGCTATACAACAAATGCTAAAGTAACTTCTGTAGGCAGGAAACACAGGAGAAGGAAAAGACCTACTATAACATACCCAAAACAATTAAGAAAATGGTAATAGCAACATACCTATGGATAACTACCTTAAATGTAAATGGATTAAATGCTCCAAGCAAAAGACACAGACTGGCTGAATGGATACAAAAAGAAGACGTGTATATATGCTGTCTACAAGAGACCACTTCAGACCTAGGGACACATACAGACTGAAAGTGAGGGGAGGGAAAGATATTGCATGCAAATGGAAATCAAAAGAAAGCTGCAGTAGCAATTCTCATATCAGACAAAATAGACTTTAAAACAAAAACTATTACAAGAGACAAAGAAATACACTACATAATGATCAAGGGATCAATCCAAGAAGAAGATATAACAATTGTAAATATTTATTCACCCAACATAGGAGCACCTCATATGTAAGGCGAATGGTAACAGCGATAAAAAGGGAAATCGACAGTAACACAATAATAATAGGGGACTTTATCACCCCACTTTCAACAATAGACAGATCATCCAAAATGAAAATAAATAAGGAAACACAAGCTTTAAATGATACATTAAACAAGATGGACTTAATTGATATTTATACGACATTCCATCCAAAAATAACAGAATACACTTTCTTCTCAAGTGCTCATGGAATATTCTCCAGGATAGATCATATCCTGGGTCACAAATCAAGCCTTGGTAAATTTAGGAAAACTGAAATCATATCAGGTATCTTTTCCGACCACAACCCTATGAGACTAGGTATCAATTACAGGAAGAAATCTGTAAAAAATACAAACACATGGAGGCTAAACAATACAGTACTAAATAACCAAGAGATCACTGACGAAATCAAAGAGGAAATCAAAAAATACCTAGAAACAAATGACAATGAGAACACAATGACCCAAAACTTATGGGATGCAGCAAAAGCAGTTCTATGAGGGAAGTTTAGAGCAATACATCCCCACCTCAAGAAACAAGGAACATCTCAAATAAACAACCTAACCTTACATCTAAAGCAATGAGAGAAAAAAGAACAAAAAACAACCCAAAGTTAGCAGAAGGAAAGAAATCATAAAGATCCGATCAGAAATAAATGAAAAAGAAATGAAAGAAACGATAACAAAGATCAATAAAACTAAAAGCTGGTTCTTTGAGAAGATACACAAAATTGATAAACCATTAGCCAGAATCATCAAGAAAAAAAGAGAGAAGACTCAAATCAATAGAATTAGAAAGATTAGAGAGATTACTACAAGCAACTATAGACCAAAAAAATGGACAACCTGGAAGAAATGGACAAATTCTTAGAAAAGCACAACGTTCCGAGACTGAACCAGGAAGGAATAGAAAATATAAACAGACCAATCACAAGCAACGAAATTGAGACTGTGATTAAAAATCTTCAACAAACAAAAGCCCAGGACCAGATGGCTTCACAGGCGAATTCTATCAAACATTTAGTGAAGAGCTAACACCTATCCTTCTCAAACTCTTCCAAAATACAGCAGCAGGAGGAACACTCCCAAACTCATTCTACAAGGCCACCATCACCCTGATAAAAAAATGAGACAAAGATGTCACAAAGAAAGAAAACTACAGGCCAATATCACTGATGAAAATAGATGGAAAAATCCTCAACAAAATACTAGCAAACAGAATCCAAAAGCACATTAAAAGGATCATACACCATGATCAAGTGGGGTTTATCCCAGGAATGCAAGGATTCTTCAATATATGCAAATCCATCAATGTGATACACCACATTAAGAAACTGAAGGATAAAAACCATATGATCGTCTCAGTAGATGCAGAAAACGCTTTTGACAAAATTCAACAGCAATTTATGATAAAAACACTCTAGAAAGTAGGTATAGAGGGAACTTGCCTCAACACAATAAAGCCCATATATGACAAACCCACAGCCAACATCGTTCTCAACAGTGAAACCATTTCCACTAAGATCAGGCACAAGACACGGTTGTCCACCCTCAACACTATTATTCAACATAGTTTTGGAAGTTTTAGCCACAGCAATAAGAGAATAAAAAGAAATAAAAGAAATCCAGAACAGAAAAACAGAAATAAAGCTGTCACTGTTTACACTGTTTACTAATCCTAAAGGGGCTACCAAAAAACTACTAGAGCTAATCAATGAATTTGGTAAAGTAGCAGGATACAAAATTAATGCACAGAAATCTCTTGCATTCCTATACTCTAATGATGAAAATTCTAAAAGAGAAATTAAGGAAATACTCCCATTTACCATTGCAACAAAAAGAATAAAATACCTAGGAATAAACCTATCTAAAGAGACAAAAGACCTGTATGCAGAAAACTATGAGACACTGATGAAAGAAATTAAAGATGATAACAAACAGATGGAGATATACTATGTTCTTGCATTGGAAGAATCAACATTGTGAAAATGACTCTACTACCCAAAGCAATCTACAGATTCAATGCAATCCCTATCAAACTACCAATGGCATTTTTCACAGAACTAGAACAAAAAATTCCACAATTTGTATGGAAACACAAAAGACCCCGAATAGCCAAAGCAATCCGGAGAAGGAAAAACGGAGCTGGAGGAATCAGGCTCCTGGACTTCAGACTATACTACAAAGCTACAGTAACCTAGACAGTATGGTCCTGGCACAAAAACAGAAATATAGACCAATGGAACAGGATGGAAAACCCAGAGGTAAACCCACACACATATGGTCACCTTATTTTTGATAAAGGAGGCAAGAATATAAAATGGAGATAAGACAGCCTCTTCAATATGTGGTGCTGGGAAAACTGGACAGCTATATGTAAAAGAATGAAATTAGAACACTACCTAACACCACACACAAAAATAAACTCAAAATGGATTAAAGACCTAAATGTAAGGCCAGACACTATCAAACTCTTAGAGGAAAACACAGGAAGAACACTCTATGACATAAATCACAGCAAGATCCTTTTTGACCCACCTCCTAGAGAAATTGAATAGAAACAGAAATAAACAAATGGGACCTAATGAAACTTAAAAGCTTTTGCACAGCTAAGGAACCATAAACAAGACAAAAAGACAACCCTCAGAATGGAAGAAAATATTTGCAAATGAAGCAACTGACAAAGGATTAATCTCCAAAATTTACAAGCAGCTCATGCAACTCAGTATCAAAAAAACAAACAACCCAATCCAAAAATGGGCAGAAGACCTAAATAGACATTTCTCCAAAGAAGATATACAGATAGCCAACAAACACATGAAAGGATGCTCAACATCACTAATCATCAGAGAAATGCAAATCAAAACTACAATGAGGTATCACCTCACACCAGTCAGAATGGCCATTATCAAAAAATCTACAAACAGTGAATGCTGGAGAGGGTGTGGACAAAAGGGAACCCTCTTGCACTGTTTGTGGGAATGTAAATTGATACAGCCACCATGGAGAACAGTATGGAGGTTCCTTAGAAAACTGAAAATAAAACTACCATACGACCCAGCAATCCCACTACTGGGCATATACCCTGAGAAAACCATAATTCAAAAGGAGTCATGTACCACAATGTTCATTGCAGTTCTATTTGCAATAGTCAGGGCATGGAAGTAACATAAGTGTCCATCAACAGATGAATGGATAAAGACGATGTGGCACATATATACAATGGAGTATTACTCAGCCATAAAAAGAAACGAAATGGAGTTATTTGTAGTGAGCTGGATGGACCTAGAGACTGTCATACAGACTGAAATAAGTCAGAAAGAGAAAAACAAATATCGTATGCTAACACATATATATGGAATCTAAAAAGAAAAAAAAATGGATATGAAGAACCTAGGGGCAGGACAGGAATAAAGACGCAGACGTAGAGAATGGACTTGAGGACACAGGGAGTGGGAAGGGTAAGCTGGGACAAAGTGAGAGTGGCATGGACATATATACACTACCAAATGTAAAACAGCTAGCTAATGGGAAGCAGCCGCATAGCACAGGGAGATCAGCTTGGTGCTTTGTGACCACCTAGAGGGGTGGGATAGGGAGGGTGGGAGGGAGACCCAAGAGCGAGGGGATATGGGGATATATGTATATGTATAACTGATTCACTTTGTTATACAGCAGAAACTAACACAGCATTGTAAATCAATTTTACTCCAATAAAGATGTTAAAAAAATAAAGTAAGGGGCTTCCCTGGTGGCTCAGTGGTTGAGAGTCCACCTGCTGATGCAGGGGACACGGGTTCGCGCCCCGGTCCGGGAAGGTCCCACATGCCGCAGAGCGGCTGGGCCCGTGAGCCATGGCCACTGGGCCTGCGCGTCCGGAGCCTGTGCTCCACAACGGGAGAGGCCACAGCAGTGAGAGGCCCTGCGTACCGCAAAAAACAAAACAAAACAAAAACAAACAAACAAAAATAAATAAATAAAGTAAAAAGATAAAATAAAAAACATTTCTTTAAAAGAAATAAAAATATTTGCCAGGGACTTCCCTGGTGGTCCAGTGGTTAAGACTGGGTGCCTGCACTGCAGTGGGGATGCAAGTTCCATCCCTGGTCAGGGAACTAAGATCCCACATGTTGTGCAGCGCGGCCAAAAAGAAAAAAAGAAAAATTTTTTTTTTTTTTTGCCAAAGCAGTGTTTCCCAAACAGGAGGTCACAAATATGTTGGGAGAAGAAGGGGAGTCTAAAATTGTGTACAAAGAAATTGTTTTTTTAATTTATTTATTTTATTTATTTTATTTATTTAATTTTGGCTGCGTTGGGTCTTCATTGCTGTCAGTTCTCTCTAGTTGTGGTGAGCGGGGGCTACTCTTCATTGCGGTGTGTGGGCTTTTTATTGCAGTGGCTTCTCTTGTTCTGGAGCACGGGCTCTAGAGCGCAGGCTAAGTAGTTGCAGGGCGCAGGCTCAGTAGTTGTGGCACACGGGCTTAGTTGCTCTGCGGCATGTGGGATCTTCCCGGACCAGGGCTTGAACCCATGTCCCTTGCATTGGCAGGCGGATTCTTAACCACTGTGCCACCAGGGAAGCCCCCAAAATTTTTTTTAATATTTTTATTTAAAAGATAATCTAAGATGAATGATAAACATTCTGGATCATGAGTAACTGCTATCTAAACAAGTACTGTCAGTAGGCTTTCACTGCTGCTTCTTCAGCTAGGTTAAGATCTCCTTCAAATGTCCTCATGGCACATTCTACGAGCAAGCGTTTCATAGTAATTGTAATTGAAAGAGTGAAAAGTACAGGGAACTTGAATCATCAAAGCATATGGTGATATAGGCATGGTATATTCATGGTATTTTCAAAAGCCAATACCAAATACACGCTACAAGTATTACATGGGTCCCACCTCTGTAGTACAATCTGCAAAAGTTCATTAGCAGTAAATGTGGTTGTAAGTATGCAATGACATTTTTCCATTCTCACTTCCAGCATTAATTGTGTTAGAGAGCCATTTAACAAAGATTTCAATAATGTCATAATGTTAACCTCATCAGCAAGTGAACGTAACAGTTGACATCTCATTAAAATTGGTATTTGAGGAATGTGTGCGGGCAAGTGTTTGGTTAGGTATGAGGTCTGATAAACCTGAACTTACAAAGCCTTGCAGAAATTAATACCACCTTGCACAACATTACATCTGAGAATCAGCACTTGCTGCTTTCAGTATCACTGAAGTTAAAATATAGAAACAGATTTAAAATGAAATCAAACCCAAGGCTATTTTTTTCTACTGTGAAACCTAAATATCATCCGTCACACTGAATAACTGTATTAATTTGAATTTTTTGGCTTTGTATAATTGTCTTTATATTTAATTTGCAGACTTGGTTTATAGTTGTCGATGAGCCAAAAACAAAGATTTTATATCTACTTTCATGTCTATACAACTACTATGAAAAATACATTTGTATTTTTCTTTTAAAAGGGGTCATTACATTATGGCAAGTTTGAGAAAGTCAGTGCTAAAAAAGGGCTTCTCTTAACAAGAGTCTTTCAATAAGAACAGGTCTCTAGATAAATAAAAACATCATATAACACAGTGCTTAACCAGGTACGGGTTTATTTCTTGAGGGAATTTAAAAATTCTATTGCAGTACTCTAAATCAGTCTTAATTAAATATAAAGTTGCTGTTAAATGTGTATGATATAGTAATGTAGTTTAGGGAAAAAATAAAACAGAAATTTAAAAATTCCCATGAATTCATGAGCTTTAATTCCCATTATTTAAAAATCCAAATTTATTTCATTAATAGATCTGATCCCTAGCTACCTCCCTTTTATTAAACTAGGTTATTGTTTTGTTTTGTTTTTTTAATTTTTAAATCCATGTACAGGGCAAAATTTCTATCTAAAAAAAAAAGTATACAAGATGTCTTATTCCCACCCCAGAGCCCAAGTTTCCCCTCCTCCACAGCACCCTTTTAACACCAGCCCATCAACTGGGCTCTTTCATTTCATTCTGCAGTTTTTCATTGAGCATCTCTATATGCCAGGTGCTATGTAGGCTGTGGGGTGTAAGGTATCTGGAGTTAAGGAGTTCACTAGGGTGAATGAGTAAGGCATTAAACAGATCATTCAAATCCAGAGTCCTGAGCAGGCTGATCAAAGTGCTTCAAATATGCTGAGGTATAAGAAAGATCAAGAAAAGCTTTGCAGGATATTCAAGTCAGAACTGCAGAATATGTAAATTTGCCAGATAGATGAAGGTAGGGAAGTTGTTTTGACAGGGTTTTCTTCCTCAGCGGCAAGATTTCATCCTCGTGACTAGTATCTCAAGTGTTAATAAGATCATCAAATTTAAATAACTATTCAATATGCTAACCACAATGGTTTTTCATCAGCAAAATGAATATAATACCTTCCTGACCTATTTCATCATCTCATTGAGATTATCAAATGAGATACATTAACATATTCTGAAACTAATATAAATTATGTGAACATACAGAATTATCACATACAATACATAGCATTGTTCCAAACATGATTTTTATCTGTAGGCCACCAAAGAAACACCTATTCCCAAATGTAGTGCCTAAATTCCACTGTGGAATCCTGGACTGACAGAACCACACAAAACCTTGAAAGTTATCTAGTTCTAATGCAGTTCTACCATTTTATTAATGAAGAAACCAAAACTTAGGAGTACAAAATGACTTATAACAATATTCTACCCAGCCTAAGGTGGATGTGAGTAAATTATCATCATGAACCTGAATAAGTATATGTGGTTCTTTTCTATACTGGTATCCATATGTGAAGTAACTCAAAACTTTTCAATAGTACAGCTTCCTGTTGACTTTTCTGCTTGATTGCAAAGGTAAGAACTAAACTCCCTGTTTAGTGCCTTTCTCCTACCTTAGCCACCTTTTGCTTCTGTGCCCCAATCTCGACTAGTAGCCACAGCTTCCTCAATTCTAAGATGCACATTTTCCCACACTTTAACATTTTGGAAATCTGCACTCGTGTCACAATCAAGGTCGAACAAAACACAAAACTCTAGCCTCTAGACAGAAAGGTAAGACAGGATGTACTTGTTACAACCTATGCATGTGCGAACTTGCCTATGCATGGAAGGTATTACTCAGTTAATTATCACTTTAACTATTTGCACTGGTAGCTCTCCTGCAACTAAAATTTAACTTAAGCTTGATCCCTATTAAAATGTATTCACAAAGATTTCTCTGTGATTCAGCACTGCAATGAAAAGTTACTGTGTTCACAGAAAACTGTCAGTCCCAGGCCAGAAATACAATTATTAGCAGTAGAAATTTCCAAATACTGCAGAATAGATCATAGAATTATTGAGTTTGAAGATGTTGGTGTGACGTGAAGGACTGTCAGAAACCAAACATCTAGCTGTCAAGGGAAGTGGGAAGAGTAAAAAGAGCAGAACCCCTGGGGTTATCATTTTCACTATACTCTAGTATCAGAGGGATAAATTCCAAGTTGAGATTCTGGCTCTTGGTCCCATCTATAAAGGAAATTTCCATGATTCCTTCATTTCAGTGTATCCAGCAGTCACATATCAAGGCATTATTACTTCTACCTAATAATACCAGGGCTACCAAGGGTTGATTCACGAGCCCTTATATCTGACAGTGGAGAGGTAGACAGCCTGTGAATACTATATGGAACAGGCATTGCTATGAGCCTTGTTGATGAAATAAAAATTAGTACCAGAAACTTTGTCTTCCCAGGCCTAGAGTGTCTATACAACTTACCCTTCTTTTTAGGCATACCCTTAAATACTCTCTCCTTTTTCAACCCTTGTTATTTGGTCTCTCTATCCTTCTATCACCCATCTTCCCCCATCAAGAACTAGACTGAAACATCTCACTGAAATTCACTCGTGATACCCTTTTGATTGAATTCATCCTTTTCTAAATATTTTAGGACATGAGACACACTAACAACCTTCTGTCTCAGTCACATGACACTGCGCCCACCAGCACACTCAGCCCTTTGCTGCAGCTCACATCTGTCTCTAAACTCCCCGTTCCTTGCACTTGTGCTCCAAACTCCTTTTCTAACTGCCTTCCAGGGCGTACTTTGTTTTACCTGTTAGTGCAGAGTCAACACATTCAAAACCAAATACAGCACTATTCCTCCAAGAGTAGTATCTGTGATAAAAAAGGCCCCTGGAAGGATTCAGAGGTTTTTTCTTGCTAAGACATAAGACAGATCAGCAGCTAAAAAGGAACAGGAGGATGAAGACTGCTCTCACCAGACACTGGATTCCAATCTTTTCACCACTCTGACTTTGCTGGTAACGACACTTCTTTCCCTTACCCTGTCTATTACAGCACAGTTATTCTTTACAGCACAGTCAGTATTTCCAAATATAACAAATACACACCAACAGACAGGTAAAGGAACTAACACGCACAATGCCTTTCATTCAGTCCGCTTAGCTAGCTTAAAAGCAGAAGATCACGCCATTGCTGGCAAAGGCAAAGGCAAAAGTTCAAAGTTAAATCCTTTCCAGTACTAATGTCAATTTACCATCTAGTCTACTGGTCTACTCAAGCTTCTCTGAGTAAACCACCTTTCTCTCTTCTCTCCACTCCCATCTCAAGGAGGCCTATCCTCTCCTCTTCTCCCTCTTCCAAGTCTAGGGAACCACATAGGTTCTCTTCCTCTTTTTAAAATATGCTGCATATCTCTATAAACAAGGCCAAAACCCTGCTGCTAAGGGCTTTGTTCCTCAAAGGATTCAGTGGTTCTTCTTAACTCCACACCCTCTGGGTCGCTCTGCAGCAGTAATATCAACGCAAGCTTATCAACATAACAGCACCATACATTGTGAAAGTAAGTTCTCCTTTAGTCTGGATAACATTTCACTCCAAAATGTTGGGCTTCAAAACAAAAACCTGACTTATCCAAACATTTCTTCAGATAAATTCCATTTACTTCTGTCACCTTTAAAGCACTTAAGAAGAATCATTTATATAATTCAACAAATGAATGAGGGCACTCTGAAATTCTCAATCACTTGATTTTCACAATACCTCCATTTTCTAGTCTCCAAAGCTCCACAGAATTAGCTGATATAATGTTAACTGTTATCAGAGAAAAGCACACTACGAAAAGGCTGCCTAAATGGCAAGATGAGATTTAATAGGGGCAATTACTACAAAGGCCTTCACTTAGGTTCAAAATAAACTGCACAAGTGCAGGATAATTGCTTAGTAGATTTGGGGAATCTGTTTAAGAACAGATTTAAAAAGAGTCAACAACATTTACTGTTAACTGTAGCCATGGTGATGGGGGAGACAGAGGGAGAACTGGGCACAAAATCCCACAAATGTCCAATATAACAACTAATCAGTAAGTGTTACTTGAATATCAATCTGCCATGTAAATGAGTCAGAGAATCAAAGAATTAATTCAGCAAAGTTTGATCTGAAAGATACCATCGCTGTGAAGACAATCTCATTTTATAGATGTAGCAACTGAGTCAATTTATCTTACTCCAATACTAAATCAAATCATGAGGTCAGGATGTGGTAAATTTTGTTTCATAAAGAATCATTTCCTAACTACAGCTCCTCCCTACAATGGAATTGGCTGCTCAGAAGGTTATGACTTCCCTGTCATTAGAGATATTTAAGCAGAGGCTTAATGACCAATAGCCAGAGTTCGTGAAGTAGGGATCTTCTGTGATAAATGAAAAGTTAGTCCAAAACTCAACAATCCTTTAAATAGTAAGATTCTATTATTTTACAAGTTACATCAAATGTTAAATATCCATGTTTTCATTTTTTGACCTAGTTCAACTTAACATCTTCAAGGTGCAATAACTACAGCAGTGCACCTCATTTTATAATCGTTTATTCTTTTTCCTCCATTAAACTATGAACTGCTTCAGGTCAGGAACTAGTTTAATGCTTTAAGCATCTCTGCATCCCTAGATCCTGGCACACAGGAGAGATCTAGTATGTGTTTCTTAAAAAAACATCCAAGGAATATCTCTTTAGTATGTGGCTGGTTGCTACTAGCAGGGTCCTCAATAAAATGGCCAAGCAAGCAAATTTTCTCTTTTATCCCTTACTACCTTCATTTTTGAAATCCTTTCCCCAATTCTCAGTGCTCTCCTTTCAACTGTCCAAAATTCCCATGTAGGTACCTCTCAAGCCCATTTGATGTAAAACATCCTATTGCCCAGAATAACTTCTCTCATCATATAAATGCAGGACAACCCAACACTTTCAAAATTACAAATGAACATACCCTCTGACCCAGAAGGAAAATAACTTATAGATAAATTTGTACATGTGTAAAGTGGCTTATATATACTTACATAATAGGTTATTAATTTCCTAATCAGTTATACTAGACTGTAATCTTTCCTATGCATCTATCAATAGAACTGGTAAAATAATGGTACCACTATGAAATGGAAGATCATATAGCCACAAACACACACAAAAATACGATGTTTTCTATGTACTACATTGTAGACTTACCTGAAGACATATTAAGTGAAAATCCACATAGTGCACAACACTGTATTTGTTTTTTAATATAAATTTTATTTTTTTTAATTGGAGTATAATTTTTTACAATGTTGTGTTAGTTTCTGCTGTACAGTGAAGTGAATCAGCTATATGTATACATTAATTCCCTCCCTCTTGGATCTCCCTCCCACACAACCCCATCCCACCCATCTAGGTCATCACAGAGATAGTAACATTTGTGCTAGAAAAAGGAAGGAAGGAAGAAGGAATGGAGGGAGGGAGGAAAATGCATACATATATTGGCTTGCAAATATTACAAAATATCTCCCTGGAAGGATATAAAAGAAACAGGTAACACTGACTTCCAAGGAAGGGAACTGGGTACCCAGAAGATAGGAGTGGAAGGAGACTTTTCACTATAAATCCATTTGCACATTTTGAATTTTGAAAAATGTGACTGTATTATATCTCTTCAAAGTTATAAAAAATGTTTAATATGCCCCTCTGTGCTCCATCCCTCTTCCCTATCTTGTCTTCAAAACTCCAACTCAGGATATTTAACCCTAAGGATTGTCAATTTCAAACTGTTCTTTCTGGAAAATAATTTGCAAAGATATAGTAAGAGCCTTTAAAAAGTCTATAGCGGGCTTCCCTGGTGGCGCAGTGGTTGAGAGTCCACCTGCCGATGCAGGGGACATGGGTTCGTGCCCCGGTTCGGGAGGATCCCATGTGCCGCAGAGCGGCTGGGCCCATGAGCCATGTCCGCTAAGCCTGTGCGTCCGGAGCCTGTGCTCTGCAATGGGAGAGGCCACAACAGTGAGAGGCCCGCGTGCTGCACACACACAAAAAAAGTCTATATCTTTTAATTCATTAATTCTACTTCCTAAAATTTAGTCTAAGAAAACAATAGATGATAGCAAAGATATAAGCACACAGATGTTTGTTACAGCGTTTTATGGTTGAAAACAACCTATATGAGTGACAACAGGGCAATGACAGAATAAATTATGATACAATTGTAAGTTATACACTATATAGCCATTAAAGCTGATACTTCATAGAAGTATGTTTAAGGACAAAGGAATGATCTTACTATTAAAGCTGTATACAAAGTGATTATAATTCCATTCCTATCAGGTGATCTTCTTGTTTTTGTTCCACTGCAATGAGTTGAGGGGGTATGTTAATATACAGAGCAGATGTGTGCACTCTGCCTCACCCTAGCCCATGAAAAAAATGGACAAACTAGTATTTATGATGGGGAGTGCTAAAAAATAAATAAATGAATTTCTTATTTTCCCCAATCTAAACACACTTTTATACAGTTTCTCACTGGATTCTATGTTGACTAGTGGGTATTACAAGAGAACAGTAATTCATTTCATTCTTTCATGAAATTCAAAGACCAAACAAACAAACAAACAAACAAGTTCGAATCCTATCTCTGCCAATCAGCCTCTAAGTAATTCTGAGGAAGTTGCTTAACTTTTGGAGCCTGTTTCCTAAATGCATAATAGCAATCTCAGAAGGTTTGAGGGTTAAATGAGATAACAGAAGATTTAGTAACAGTGCCTAGCACATAATAAAATGCTCAAAAATTCATTTATGCACTCATTCAACAAGTATTTTTAACACCTACAATGTGCCAGTTCCTGTTCTAGATGCTGGACAGAGAACCAACACAAACCTTTATACAGCTCTAGGAGGCAACACTGACACAATATAATATAAACATGCACACATACAGCACTAAGCGAGCATTCATGGTAGCTGTTTCTCTCTCCATTCACAAATATCCATACAGAGTTTTTCAGCAATGTGACTGCTTGAACAGGGTTAACCCAAGAACTTCACTCTTGTAGCATGTGAGAGATACCTACAGGGAAGTACGTTTTCAGTTCCAACCCAAATTAACAAAGTGTTGGGACACATCCAGTACACACATTTATATGTAATACCCCCAAATGATAAAGAATCATAATTCATTAAACCATAAAATGTTCACGCTGGAAGGCAACTGATAATTACCTGATCCTAACCCTTTATTTTATAGATGAGTAAACAGGAGTGCCCTAAAAGTTATACCAATGTAATCTAGATTTATTCTAAAAGCACAAAAAGAAAAAAAGGATTATTAGATAATCTAGGGTGATCTCTCCCAAGTAGAACAAGACAAAGGATTCAACCCTTTCCCTCTGGAAAGCAAGAGTGGCTGTAGGAGACATTGTGAGTTGGTTGCATACATACCAAGATATGGTGATGAACCTAAATGAAAGTAGCATATCATTCTGGAATAGGGGAATGACGTATGAAACAGAACTGTGGTAAGAGAATGAAGTGGTAACCACCCACCAGCTGCCTTTGAATTAAGGGCAGAGGAGAGTTTCACCTCGGCCAGCAAACAGCAAAAGACCTACTAGAGCCATAGTTGAAGATATGAGGCGAAGGCCTGTGTAGTTAGTAATTTTAGAAGCAGAGAATAAGGCCTGAACACCTTTTACCAGAAAAGAACACTGTGTTGTCATCTGTGAAGGAAGAAAGAACACACCTCTAGGAAGACAGATGATTAGGATGAGACTCCTACTCTCAAGGAGCTCACAATGTAATGTGGAGAACAAACATGCAACTGATAAAGGGTAATATGGACAAAGTGCAGAGGCAGCACAGAAATGGGAGACTTATCTCAAAGATGACATCTCAACTGAGGCTTATGGAAGGCTAAAAAAGGAAAGGAGGTCATTCAAGGGCGGTGATATACAAAGATATTGTATGTAGACTCAGGAATAAGAGAGTTATTTAGGCAGTTTAGGAAAATGTGAATAGATCACATAAACAAAAATACGGATAAAATTCAACACCTATTCAAGATAAAGCAAAGTCACTATACAAAGAAGTTATTGCCTTTTCTTAAACCAGCAACAAATAGAAAGCACAAATTATAAAATATTATCATTCACAAAAGCATCCCCCAAAATCAAATGTCTAGGAATAAATCTAACAAAAAACAACATGTAAGACCTTTACAGCGAAAGCTTCAAAACAATACTTGATAGACATTATGAAAAATATAAAATAAAATGTATTTATCTATAAATGGAGAAACATGCCAGCCTCCTCACTAGATGGTTCAATACTGTAAAAATGTCAATATTCTGCAAAGTGATCTGTACATTCAACAAAATCAAATCAAAATCCTACAGGTTGGGCTTCCCTGGTGGCGCAGTGGTTGGGAGTCCGCCTGCCGATGCAGGGGACACCGGTTCGTGCCCCGATCTGGGAAGATCCCACATGCCGCGGAGCGGCTGGGCCCATGAGCCATGGCTGCTGAGCCTGCGCGTCCGGAGCCTGTGCTCCGCAACGGGAGAGGCCACAAAAAAAAAAAAGAAAAAATCCTACAGGTTGGGTGTGTGTGTGTGTGTGTGTGTGTGTGTGTGTGTGTGTGTGTGTGTGTGTGTGTGTGTGTGTGTGTGTGTGTGTGTGTGTGTGTGTGTGTGTGTGTGTGTGTGTGTGTGTGTGTGTGTGTGTGTGTGTGTGTGAACTGACAAGGTGATTCTAAAATTTATGTGGAAAAACATCCCAAGAACAGCCAAAGCAATCTTCAAAAACAATGCTTTTGGAAAACCTAACTACTAGATATCAAGACCCATTATAACATTATAATACTAAGACAGTGTGGTATTGGCACAACAGCAAATAGACCAATGAAATAGAATAGAGATTCCAGAAACAGACTCACATATACAACTACTTGATTTATAGTACACGTGACAACACAGTGTACTAGGAAAAGGAAGGCGTTACCAACAAATAGTACTGGGTCAAATGGGCATACATATTTTTAAAATGAAAAAAATAAAATAAAATCTCGTACCATAATCAAAACTCAACTCCAAATGGACTGTGCATCTCAAAGTGAAAGGTAAAACAAGAAGCCTTTTAGATGAAAACACAGAAAAACATTGTCAAGACATTGAATCTGGAAATATTAATCAAATGGCATTCAAAAAGCACTAACCTTAAAGAGAAAAAAACTGAAATTGGACATTAAAATACATTACAGTTCAACAAAAAGACACCATTCTCCTTTGCCATTTTTCTATCCATGTCTTTCTGTTTTAGATTTAACAAATATTTGTCTATTTTAATAATGTGTTTACAAAGAACTGATTTGGGGTTCTATGTATCATATCTGTTTTTTTTAATTTGTTTCTAAATCCTTATTTTCTTTGTATTTACTTGGTCTATGGCTTGATTTTGAATATTCTTACTTTCAGATTTTCCTTTGGGTACTCCTTCAGCAAAACTCCCACTAGGTTTGATATGCTCTTGTTCATTTCTAAATGGCTTGTAATTTACAATTGTAATTTCTTCTTTAACCTGAGGATTATTTAGAAGAAGAATCTTACATTTCCAAGTAGATACATTTTTTATTTTGGTTTTTTTTTTTTTGGTTGTTAATTTTTAATCTGACCTTTCTTTATAGACTTCCAAATCATCAATTTCCTGGAAAATTGCAGAATTATTTTGCAAAAATATTATTCATGATTATGAAATTGGAATACATTATTTATTATTATGTTATTCAAGCACTGCTTTCTTAATCTACAAACAGTGAAATTATCAATGTCTTCTTGTATTTTTAACAATTCTGGCCTTACATATTTTGACAATATATTATTAGTTGCATAAAGATTCATGACATGTCTTAAGAGATGGTACCTCTTATCAAAATAAAATATAATACATCTCTTTCTTCCCTTTAATGCTATTGTAGTTTGAATTTTATTTTGTCAGGTACTAATCTTATCATACCTACTTTTTTTTGGGTCAGATTTGCCTTTTTCTATTCCACTCTTTCAACCTTTGATGTCACTTTAAGTGTCTCTTGAAAAACTTTGTTAGATTGCAGGCCTCTGTGTCTGTATTAATCCTATCTAAGAGTCTGTCTTTTCAACAGGGGAATTCAATCCTTCATATTTACTAAGCACTCATGGATTTATAACTGCCATATATTTACCATTAATTTTTTTAACTTAGATTTATTTTGATCAAAGTTGTATATGTATAGAGTTTAAGGTGTCAAATAGTTCTACAAGACTGTTACCAAAAAAAAAAAAAAAGGTAACAACTCCTGAACAATCAACCCTTCCTATTTCCCGCTCCACAGAAGCAATCACATTTTCTACTCTTAATTGAGTCTCTTGGTATTTAGCTTTATGTCATTCCCACCCCTTTGCAAAACAAAGGAAAAAATAACAGAATTTAGCCAAAAGGAAGATGATAGATACTGTTAGAAATCTGAGACTTGGTGAACCACAACTTACACAGGCTATAACCTTCTTGCCTTCCCTAGTCTGAAATGGTCATCTCCCTTGTCAAATAAAAAGTCAAAGAAAGCAGTTCAATTCTAGTTACAGTCTCCTAGAGAAACCTGAACTAAACCAAGCAAGGGCAGAAAAGCCCACTCAAAATGAGACGCTTTTATAATAGTTATATTGTTACAATATTTCTAACCTTTGAATCCATGGCCTCCCTTGGGGCATGAGGATGCAAGCAGCTAGGGTTGTCTGAACTCCTTGGAGGAACACTACCCTTTTAAGACTAAACTATGTGTATATAAAAACTGGAGCTTGGGGATGTACTGTAATCAACCTAAAAGTTTTCAGACCTCAAAATCTAGACGTCCCAAGACTTAGCATTAGGAATTCAGCTTTCCAATTACTAGTACCATTTTGGTTACTGAAGAAGGCCTCTAGCAGGGGCTTGGTTAGAGTCTGCTAAGGCTTGATGTTACTTATCCTTTGGAGAATAGAAGATACAGCACAGAATTATGTTGTACAGAATTATGCAGCATGTGTATATGGCGGCACAGAGTTATGACGTCTATACATAAGTTAATAGTTATTAGGCCCTAGCTATGGTTTATAATGGTTCATAGGTGATTATACTCATTTGCTTCATGAGACTTGTTTTCCCTGTTCCAGGATCTCTAAGCTAAATTAGATGCAAGGACCCAATTGCTTAGAGCAACTATTTCCTTAGGGCATACCATCTGTTTGCAATGCACAGCTAATTCTGAGTCTGCTGACCCTTGAAGAGTATCCCCTAAGGTTTCTGCCTGAGTCCTAAAACCCAATTTATTGAAACTCCCTCCTTCGCCTTCTCCGATCACAAGGCAAGGGTAGGCTGGATCTGACAAAACTTAGGTGATATATAAGAAAGGGCGGAAAGGCCCCAGCTAAAAGAATATTTATGTGGCCACATTTTTGTTTTTGTTTTGTTTTTAAAGGATAAGGTGGAAGAAACAATTGTGATCTTGGGGAGAAAGATTATATAAGAATAGAAATACTCAAGATTATAAAGGCATTAAAAATAAGAAGGAAAAGAACAAAAGTAAAATTTACCACGGAAAGGGAGAAAGCAAAACAATAGAAAGAAAAAAAATAGAGCCTTTGTTCATAGGAAAGTCACCTATAGTGCTAATTGTGTTAATTGGCTTGTTTGTTGGTAAGTAGGGAATTTCAAATTTGCAATGCACAACTATCACTTGTAATTTAAAAAAAGGATAGAGAAAAGAAAGAAAAGGACAGAAACAGACCTGTGGTTCTCAATCCCTGGAGACTGTCAAGGAAAGGGCCTAGAATGTGCATGCCAGAGGGCCCTGGACCCCCAGTTGTTTTATTTCCTTTGGCTGTAGCAAGTACCGCTGGTTGGTCTGTGTTCAAAGAAATCAGTAATAGAAACATATCTGGGGTGAGGAGATGGTATAGATTTTTTTTAGTCCCCCCCAACATTACATTATGAACATTTTCAAACATTCAGAAAAATTGACAGAAATGTGAACACCTCTATAACCACCATTTAAATTCCATAACTGCTACTATTTTGCTATACTGATTTTATCATTATGTATCCATCTATGCATCCATCTGTTAGGGTCTGATTTGATAGTATTTAAAGAAATCTTCCACAAAGTTAGGTGATTTTAAAAACATCATTCTCCCTAATGGAGGCTTGAGTCAGAAAAGGGATGCTAAATAAAATTGTGAGGAGGGAGTGGATTCCTGTTCAGTCATTAGCTGAATTATTATCCTGAAATTATCCTGCTTATCCTGAAATACCACGTAATGTCTGAGCTCCAGTTTCCTAACTTATAACGTTAGACAAAATGATAATCACGGTCTCATGGTCCTTTCTAGTCTAAAAATTCTATGATTCTATAAAAAACAATTTTCTTAATAACAATCATTTACTTCATGTTTTCTATGTGCCAGGAAGTATGCTCCAAGTTTAGGAGCATAAACTCAGTTAATCTTCACAGGTTCCTTAAAATTTCTGAGATACCACACTCATGAAAACTGTCACCTGTTTTAGCAGCATGTGGCCAGCCTGACCTATTTCCAGTTGCGCTTCCTCTCCACATGCTCAGTGCTCTTTACTAGCATCAACTATACACTTCTCTGGTGGAACCAGCTGGAACTAGCAATCAGAAATTAGCTTTCCTCATTGAGAAACAAGAGCAAACTCTATCCCTGGTCTGTAATTTTTTCCCCAAATGTGAAATGAGATAAAATAGCTAAAACTACTTTAACTTGTTTATTTTGGTAAAATAATTACATATAATTATTGTTGAAGGAAATCTACAATACACAATCTTGGTGTTTTATTCAAATCAGTTGTACACTGAATAACAAAATTTAAATGTCAGTTTTTCAATTGGAGAAAGTACTCAAATCAATAGCCATGTGCTAAACAAAGAGACTCAATTAGAGCACATTATAGTTTGGTTTGGGAATGAATACATCAAGAAAAAAAAAAGCCCCATACACATATTGTATGTGTGTGTGTGTGTGTGTGAGAGAGAGAGAGAGAGAGAGAGAGAGAGAGAGAGAGAGAGAGAGGAGAGAGAGAGGAGAGAGAGAGGAGAGAGGGAGAGAGGGGGAGAGAGAGAGAGAGAGAGAGAGAGAAAGAGAGAGAAAGAGAGAGGGAGAGGGAGAGAGAGAGGAGAGAGAGAGGAGAGAGAGAGGGTAAGAGTTTGTGTGTTTGTATAAATGAAAAGCCACCGTTACTGCTTTTATCTCTATATTCCTCTTCAGGTTTATCTCCTCTATGTTCAGTGCTCTGATATATGTATATTAGTCCTTATTTCTAGTAAAAAAAAAAAAATTTGTCTTTGCTTTTCTGCATGGGAGCTATTTGTTATTTCCATACATATTTAAAGATCTTATATTGTAGAAATGTAACAGGATGCCTGTACAAGGTGTCCTAGAACTATAAATATACACTATTATGCAATCAGTGAGGTTCACACCTCGGAAATCTAGATGGAATGGTTATCCTGAAGCAAGTGAACAAAAATAAGGAGGTTCAGCCTGTTGATTAGAACAAGGAAACACTGGAACAGGCCTAAAGTAACTCTGCAACTGCAGAATACGCAAGGCAAGTGAATTCATTCAAGTCATGGAGAGTGATAAACCCAAATTCTTCACTTTTTTCCCAATGCCCCTTATACAAAGATTTCTATAATAGATTATGCTCAAGAGCAGAGAGAAACTTGTTTTCCCCAGTGAAATAAGCATGTCTCTAACCAAAGAATGTCCTTTATGGTAACATACGTGGGTATCTTTCATATGAATATTGGGTTACTATACAACCAACATATGCTCTCTAGGTAACTGCAGTCTCTCCTAAAGGAAGTCATCATTCCCATAATTCATCACCCAGAAAGGAGGCAGTTCTTCAAACAGGAAACCCAAGCAAAGACACACTCTGGACCTTGCTGAGTTGGGCCTGTGGGAAAAGAGGTAGATGTCTGGCTCAGTTCACTTGGTGGCAGTATTCAGACTCTGTCTGCCAAATGGAGACAGGCCAAAAGATAAGGACCTGAAGACAGAGTCTTTGTAAACCAGAATGAATAGTTTTATGTTGCTTTCTATCCATAGCTTTTAGGATAGCTTGATTTAAACATTCCAGCCTTATACCAGCTGTTTCACTGGCATTAAGGTAAAACTAGTGTGTCCTTAGAGTACAGAATAAAAATGGTAGCAGCAGCACTAAACTGAATCCTCAAACATATTAAAGAGGAAGGCTGAGAACAAGAATCAGGGCTGCCAGGTCCTGGAACTCTTTTAACACTTGGAAATTCTCCCTGCATTGCAGTCTTCGTGTTTGGGGGCTCCATTTTATTAAGGAAGGTGGCAGCCTCCTCATGTGTTCTCAACAACAGGCAATGAGATCTATGCAAACTCTCAGGGTTCCCTTATTGCCCTCAATCCTGGAAAACTCAAAGTTAATTATTGTGCTCAACTACTAAAGCTTTCCTCAGGTAAAAGTTATAGCTAATTTTTCTCTTTCTTTTCCTCTTTTACTTATTGGTTCTTATCCTTCTGATCACTAGTTTTGGTCTTACTGCATATATTTTTATTTCAAGCGTCCTAAATTCTTTTATAGAAAACGGCCAGAGGACAAGCCAAGCACTGAATAAATTTTTCCCATACAATAAGATAAAGTTATAAAACAGTGCTCATCTTGAAGCCGTGAATGCTAGGGAAGTTGAGAGCCTGTATGCTGGCTAAAAGCAATGAGCAAGGAAGCCTGGACTACACCTGTAAGTACAGAATTCTGGGATAGAAGAAGAGCTTGGAGATAATCAATTCCATCCTCTCACCTAATGCAAGAAATGTGTTCTACAACTTCTTGGACAGAAGGTTATCTCTGCCTCCCACCTCTGCCTGAATATTTCCAGTGACAGGGAACATAACACCTTATAATGTTCCACTTCATGACAGCTCCCATTGATACAAAGTCCTTTCTTACATTGAGTGAAATCTGCCTCTCAGTCTACCAATTAATCATAGTTCTTCATTACACAGACATGTATTTCCTCTTCCAAAAGGCATTTCTTCACTTATTTAAATGTATGTCTCATTTATTGAATATTTATCAGTATCAGGCTATGTGCTAGGTACTCTATAAACACTACTATTGATACATATTATTTTCACAATCATCATTTAAGTTAGGTGTTATCCTCCTGCGAAAAGTGAGTCCCAGAGAGACACACCGATTAGAATCTAATGCCAGACAAAGAGACACACTGATTAGAATCTAATGCCAGACAAATATGTGGGGGCTCTTATACCTGTTCCCATAAAGATTTTATTACATTTCTGGCAACCAAGTCACATGATTTAAATGCCTTCAAAATTGGAAGGAAAACAAATAAGTTAGATCAATCCAAAGAGAAAAATAAAGATGGTCTAGAGATATGTACAAGTGCACCAGTGTTTGGTTCACAGAGAAAAACAGTAGCATGAAAAGCGTTTAACAATATTGCCATCAGGAAGCTCCAAGAGACAGTAAGGTAATAACTATTAACGTCACAACCGTGACGTGAAGCCAGTGGAGTAAATGCAGGCCTCAAAAAAGAAACTCCCTCTCTTGTACCTCAGCCAGGAACCAGAGCAGATTCCCAGGAAGTCAGTCATATTACTGCAGAGAAAGCAGCATAGCCTAAAGGCCAATTTCAGTAGAACCAGAAGTTCACAAACGATTCTGAATATATACTTCTTTGGCTTGGGGGTGGGGGTGGGGGTGGGTAACAAAACATGGACCTGCAACCGGGAGTGAAGAATCTAACAGTGAACTGAGCAAGGCTCCACATCTAAGCCAGGAATTCAGGATCAAAATAAATACTCCACTTAAGGTGGTTTGCGGGGCATGAGAATCCAAAAGAATGGGGTGGAAGGAAATGCTGATAATCATTTCTCTGCCTAAGGTCCTCTCCCATTCCAACCATGTTCCAGTCTTATATTGTTGCTGCCTACTGAACCATTTCACTTGCCTATCCTACTTTCACCTCAAACTCAACATGCTCAAATCAGAATTCACTACCCTTCTATCTTTCTCTCACCAAATTCCTTACTAGTTAAAGGCATTATATAGGTATAAAAATCCTGGAGTCATTCTTTTTTTACTTCATAGAGTCCTTCTTAACTTTTGTACTCCACCTTTTTACAGTTAAGAGCCACTGACTGCCATTGAACAAATATTTACTGAGTGCCTACGATGCACCAGGCACTTTCTTTGCACTCTAGATACACTGATTAACAAAACAAAGATATACACTTTCATGAAGCTTATATCCTAGTAGTTAGAGAGAAACAATAAACATAGTAAATAAGTAAATATGATAAGTAAATACTGTATTTCAGAAGGTAGTGTTAAAAAAAAGAAAAAGCAGGGCTTCCCTGGTGGCGCAGTGGTTGAGAGTCAGCCTGCTGATGCAGGGGACACGGGTTCGTGCCCCGGTCTGGGAAGATCCCACGTGCCGCAGAGCGGCTGGGCCCGTGAGCAATGGCTGCTGAGCCTGTGCGTCCGGAGCCTGTGCTCTGCAATGGGAGAGGCCCGCGTACCGCAAAAAAAAAAAAAAAAAGAAAGAAAGAAAAAGCAAAGCAAGGTAATGACAATTACAAAAGGGTGGTCAGGGTAAGTCTCTTTGAGAAAAAGGTGACAGGTGAGCAAAGACATAGAAGAGGTGAGGGAGGAAGCCAAGAGCCTGCAGGCAAGGCAACAGCCATGCAAAGGCATGACTACCAGCAGCTCCTACTTCTTTAAAATGTCACAGAGCCACCCATTCACTCCATTCCCAAGGCCATCATACCTACTCCAAAACCTCCTAGGTAGCCACCCTACTCCATTTCCTCTGTGGTGCAGTTAAACATTCTTTTTCCTGATTTTCAAGGTTCATAATTCTCTGAGCCCACCCTTTAAATCATGAACTTCCATTCCTCCCCTTAAAATTTTTAAACTTAGCATGCTCCTTCTTCACTCACATCATCCTCCCCTACCTAGGAGTACTTTCCCTCTGCCCCTCATCCTCTCTAAACCCTACCTATTCTGCAAGGCACAAGATCAAGTCCTATCACCTTTAGAGAGCAATCCCTGTGGTTGCTATTACTGAATCTGTATTCATATTTCCCCAGCATCATACTCCTTGAAAGCAAGTGTGCGTCTTTTTCTATACCTCCCACTGAGTTGACCATTACTAAATATTTGCTAAGATTAAATGAGCTATTTCTTCTACAAGCCAAAGCTCTGCCATCTTAAAAACATATTTATTTAGCTTTGATAAACTATTGAGACAGAATGATTAAAGAATGATTATATTATACAAAAAAATGCAAAGGGATAGAATAAGCCAAAATGTTAACGATGGACAATGATAGCTTTTTTCTCTTCTCTGATTCAAATTTTCAGGTCTGTGCCTATGTTAATTTGAGAAGCAAAGAGTTTGCTATGAATATAAATAAATCAACACAAATAGTGAGGGATCAACCATCATTAGAATCATTGGAGAGATTCGAATTACCGAAAAATATAACGTCAAAGAAAGACTGCAAGCATCTGAGTAAGCTGCAAAGATGCAAACTGTAATAAGAACAAGCTGAAGCATATTCTCATGGTGAAGGAAAGAAGGAAGGAAAGAAGGGAGGGAGGGAGGAAGGAAGGAAGAAAACCTTCCTGACAAAATGAGCATTATAAGATATTTACTGGGCTTCCCTGGTGGCGCAGTGGTTGAAAGTCCGCCTGCCGATGCAGGGGACACGGGTTCGTGCCCCGGTCTGGGAAGATTCCACATGCCACGGAGCGGCTGGGCCCGTGAGCCATGGCCGCTGAGCCTCTGCATCCGGAGCCTGTGCTCCGCAACGGGAGAGGCCACAACAGTGAGAGGCCCACGAACCGCAAAAAAAAAAAAAAAAAGATATTTACTGTGTATGAAAGCAGCATGATGTAGAGGAAAGAGTACACACTCTGCAAAGGTTAAACACAGGCTCCATCATTCATTAACATCATGACCTCAGTTTCCTGGTCTGTAGAATGGAAACACAGAAGCTCTTCTATTTACAAACTTTCAAAGGAACAAACTAAGTTCCAATCTGAGCAAAATCCTGACAACTCTGCCTACCCAGGCTGATGGAGTTAATGGTAATGCACAATGGTAATGCACAATCATTTGAGTCTCAGTGGTTGGACTACTGTTAGTCACTATCTGTTCCATCTGAAGCAGTGTCTTCCTTTTACAAATGTATTTATGATTAAAATATGAACGACAGGGCTTCCCTGGTGGCGCAGTGGTTGAGAGTCCGCCTGCCAATGCAGGGGACACGGGTTCGTGACCCGGTCTGGGAAGATCCCACATGCCGCAGAGCAGCTAGGCCCGTGAGCCATGGCCGCTGGGCCTGCGCATCCGGAGCCTGTGCTCGGCAACGGGAGAGGCCACAACAGTGAGAGGCCCGCGTACTGCAAAAAAATTAATTAATTAATTAATTAATTTTTTTTAAAAAAAAGAGAGTCTTTTGGAAATTAACTGGTACAAAAGTAAGAAGCTTTTGTACTATTACACAACTATCATCCAAGGCTGGTTATGAGAATTAAATGAGACAAGGCAGGTAGAATTCCTAGCACATTCTTAAAATATATTCCTTACAGATTGATAAAATGATGCAAGGACCACTGAACCTTCACAGAAATGTCAAAGCAATCTGTGTGTACATCCTGCAAGTCATAATATTTTTGTTATAAATCATTCTGTATAATGTATATTGCTCTCAGATTGCCAAAATGAAAGAGCAGCTTTACAAAAGGCCAGATGTGATCTATAAAATTTGACCCATAAAACCAATCAGACTTACTCTACCTAGTGTTTGAGAAAGTGTCTAAGGCAAAAAGCCTACAAGTCAATCAATCGTTAAGTTCACATGTAAAAAGGGTAACCATAAGAAACTTACTTGCAGTTTTGGACTAAAACTGTACAGCTAAACCTGGATCTAATTCAGCGTAGCAGCAAATCTTAATGTTCATGGAAACTGCTTAGATTTGATATTGAGAAAATTACATTAAATAATGCATTAAATATTATCCTAAGTATTGCAGTTAGGCTGGGTCAAGACAGACTATAAATTTTGAGAAGATTCCAAAAGTTTTTTTCAGCCAGTTCTATGTAACAAGACATGAAAATTCCTGAGAAACATGCCAGCATCTGCTGTCAATTCCAGAACCAGGAGGCGAAGATGTGACCCAATCACATGGTATCAAACCAGCGTCCATCTTTTCAGAAAAAGTTGCATTATGCAAGCCATGACCAAGAAAGAACAGCAAAAGGCATGAGGTTTTTTGACATGTGCAGGCGATTCTGTGGTTTGAAAAGACATGTTCTCATATCAAAAGGGCCATCCATAGGATACTGGCATTTTCAAAACCCACTTCATTAGACATGAACATATCTGATACAATACAACTGTACTAAAGAACAGCATTGAGTTCAGGCAACTGTTTCAATTAGGCCTAGGAGAAGCTGTCAACGAAAGTCTTCACAGGAGCATCCTTCCCCACAGGAACAAGATTTATCTCCTTCTTCATTATTTTGAACATGTCCATTCCCCATTTAATTTCTTTTTTTAAATTAATTTATTTATTTTTGGCTGTGTTGGGTCTTCGTTGCTGTGCCAGGGCTTTCTCTAGTTGCTGTGAGCAGGGTCTACTCTTTGTTGCGGTGCAAGGGCTTCTCATTGAGGTGGCTTCTCTTGTTGAAGAGCATGGGCTTCAGTAGTTGTGGCTCACGGGCTCTAGAGCACAGGCTCAGTAGTTGCTCCACGGCATGTGGGATCCTCCCGGACCAGGGCTCGAACCCGTGTCCCCTGCATTGGCAGGTGGATTCTTAACCCCTGTGCCACCAGGGAAGTTCCTCCCCATTTAATTTCAACAACAAAGTAGATCATCTAAAATTCTAAACCTAACCATGTGCTACAAGGCCTTTCAATTACATCCCACTTCAATTAAACCAAAATTTCCAAACTACTATAAGCCTACTTTTCTCAATCAATAAGCACTACACGGGCTTCCCTGCGTGGTTGAGAGTCTACCTGCCGATGCAGGGGACATGGGTTCGTGCCCCAGTCCGGGAGGATCCCACATGCCGCAGAGCGGCTGGGCCCGTGAGCCATGGCCGCTGAGCCTGTGCGTCCAGAGCCTGTGCTCCGCAACGGGAGAGGCCATAACAGTGAGAGGCCCGTGTACCGCAAAAAAAAAAAAAAAAAAAAAAAAAAGCACTACACCAGGCCCTTTTTTCAGCAGTATAAAAAAGGTACTGACCTTCTATTGAGGACTTTATAACCTATAATTATTTCCCCTCCCTCCCACTTTCAGAACTCACTTTTCTTAAGCTCTGTGAAATTCAAGGTAACTTCACTTAGGTAAGTCACTCCATTAACTCTGTTCCTCCCCCCTCCAAATCCTTCACATTTTAAACTGCCATATAGGACACAAGATCTAGAATCAGAAAAATCAAAGTTCCTGTCCTGGTTCTGCCCAACCCTGAGAAATTCACCTAATCTCTAGAGTTATGCTTTTCCATCCGTAAACTCAGTGATTTATGACTTTCAACATTTGAATGCCTAGCCCTGGTGGGCATCCCATTATATTACTCTCCCTTACTCATCCCACTTAGATTACCTTTCTGTTTCCAGTCACATATTAGAGAATTTTTAGAATTTGGGAAAAAATAACAGTGGTTAATATATCCAAACCCCACATTTCAGAATAAGGAAATTAACTCTATAAAGAGTAACTTGCCAGCCAGACAATAGAAGCTTTTGCTTCCTGCCCTAGGGGAGTTGGGGGACACAGCTTACAAAGAGAGAGCTTAACACTCATCAAATCCCCCTCTCTGCCCAACTGAATTCTAGCCACCCTTCAAAGTCAGTTTAAGTCCTAAAGTGTCCAGGAAGCCTCCCCCAGTCACTTCAGTCTAGAATACTCACTTCCCTCTTTGAATACTGATGCCTCTCTGCAGGGGTGATATTAAAAGTATTAACAACTAGCACCCCAGTGGTACCAACCAATCAGAAAGAATGTCTAACCAATCAAAACACACGTGGCCCAGTGGGAATTGCTGGTTGAACATCAGCCCTCCTATTAATAACAATACAAAATAGCAACCTCAAATGCCAATACAATTTTCTCATTTGATCTTCACAATCTCATAAACTAGACAAAGTAGGTATCATCCCCATTTTCTGCATATCTAGAAGTTGGGGCTAATAACCAAATCTAATAACCAACTGCTTCTTTTACCACATCACATGACTTTTCCTGATTGTACACAGAATTCTCAATTAATATTGTATAAACTGTACTTACATATAACAGTATAAACACTAAAGGAATACTCAAGTCAAACAGAATTAATTTAAACAACAAGCATTTAAGTGGAACAGAATATAAAACATAGTGCTAGGTTCTGAGACCATAAAAGAAATAAAAGGCATGATCCTTGCCCTCTGGGTACTTATAACACGTTCGAGAGTATTTTTAAGTAACAGTGCAACATGGTAGAAATAGACAACACAAAGTGTAAGTTCTATACAGTTCAGGGAAATAAAGAGTTCACAAACTAAAGCAGTATAGGAAGTCAGGACTGAGAACTTCTCTCCTCACACTCCCAAAAGGGGCAAAATTAAATATGTAGTGAAAAGGCTGAAAAGTGGAGTGGGTGGAAAAATAGAAAATGCTGGAATCGAGGGTTTGCAGTAGTGGGATGTGAGATCTCTGGTTGGATACACAGAGATGGCCCTAATCATAAGCCTCAAGTACTGCTCTAAGCACTGAATACAAATGGGAAATCTCGTAAACCCTCTGTGGGGATGGCTAAGGAAGATTAGCTTGGCAGCAGCCTATAAAAAAGCCTAGGTGAGAGAAACTCTGGAAAGCAAATGGATTTGAGGGGTAACAGGCAGGACTAAACTGATGGCTGCATATGAAGAAAGGACAAAACATTCAAGAGGCATTAATGTAAATAAGAGTTGGGTTTTAGGCATGTTTTGAAAGAAAAGGTTATGAAATGGCAGAAAGGAAGCATTCTCACACAGGATATATATGTAGACATAGTGGTACTAAACTGTGTACCACGGACAAGGAACCAATTTCCCTAGAGAAATCTATGTTGGAGAGAGCAGAAGCTGGGCAGAGAAATACAAAACTGATGCCGAGACAATAAGGAACAACTGCAAACTCTTAAAAAGGAAGTCAAATTATAAATTTTAAAAAGCATTTGCGCTTCTTCAGAATATATGAAAGGATGAATGGAAACATCAACATAATCAAGGAGAACAGGCAGACCAATTGAGGTAGTCTAGGCTTAAGCATAGTAATAGCTCCTGGATCGGCTTTGTATTGTAGGCATGCCAGGGTAGTCTGTAAGCTCCTCCAGGGCATGGGCTGAGCAATACTCTGTACATCTATTAAGTCCAATACTGATGCTTGAATACACGAACACTTTGTGTGCTAAGCTAGGTGGAAAAGAGTGAACTACGCTACTTGAGTTAATAGTGGTGTGGAAATGTTACTTATGCTTGGTGCATAACTATATTGATTCTCCCACCTGTCCACACATTTATCTTGTCCCCCTTCTCAGGCCAATGTCAAAACTCCATTGTTTCCTCTAATGTAGGCCCAGTGTGTAGGGACTCCAAGAATGTACTAGGAGTGGTTAGGGTTTGGCACTTCCACTGCAGGGGGCACGGGTTCGATCCCTGGTTGGGGAATTTAGATACCACTGCGTGGCAGGGCCAGAAAAAAGGAATGTACTAGGAGTCAGAAAGAAGCCAACCTGTTTTTCTAATTGTGAGGACAAAAATCTAAAAGTGAATAATAAAGATCACTATTAGAGGACTAAAAAAGAAAAATGGGCTATGCCAGACAGTGAGGTGTATATATTAAGGTGTATAGGTTTTGGAAACACTGAACCCTCAGTGTACTAACTCCAGCTCTTAATAATTGAGTACTTAGCCTCTCCACACCTCAGTTTTCTCATCTATAAAATGGGGCAGGGCTTCCCTGGTGGCGCAGTGGTTGAGAATCTGCCTGCCAATGCAGCGGACACGGGTTCGAGCACTGGTCTGGGAAGATCCCACATGCCGCGGAGCAACTAGGCCCGTGAGCCACAACTACTGAGCCTGCGCGTCTGGAGCTTGTGCTCCACAACAAGAGACGCCGCGACAGTGAGAGGCCCGCGCACCGCGATGAAGAGTGGCCCCCGCTCGCCGCAACTAGAGAAAGCCCTCGCACAGAATCGAAGACCCAACACAGACATAAATAAATAAATAAATAAAATGGGGCAAATGCCACATAGCCCTAAGGGTTTAGTTGTGAGGATTAGATAATGTACTTTGGTGTACTTTATGCATCTGCATCATAGTAAGCTCTTAAAAAACAGTAGCTATTAATAATAATTGGCACCCTAAGTCTTGAAGTTTTTGTTTTAAAAACATTTGGTGTTCAATTACAGACACAAAAACGTACTTTCACTTTATCTTAGTTGCTTACACTAAGGCTCTACATTTCAGTTTCTAGTACTATAACTTGGATGCTAACAAAGTTTTTCACTTCTCCTTCCGCGAGGTAGGTGACGACCATACCCCATCCTAATTTAATATTTTGGAAAACGCTGGAAACACTCCCTCGAAAACCAGCTACACAGACGACTGATTCAAACTACTGTCACTCAAGAAATGGAACATCTCTAGCGATGTTCCTTCGAGGAAATAAAAGCGTTTGATCAATTCAGTCATTTCCATTCAAACATTCCAAACCCCCGCAGAGTGAGCAAACGTTCAAGTTTCTACTACGAAAACAATCTGTAGCCTCTGGTTACTGGATTCACTTCAACACTTCCCCAGAAGCACGAAAGAAGAAGCACTCCGCACATGTTAGTGCCTCCTTGTCCTCACACAAAGCTTCACAGTAGCTCCCCTTCCAAAGCCACCCCTGTCTGGAGAAGCGGCCCCTCTCGGCGGGGTCAGGCCGGCGCCAAAGGCCAGGGCGGCCCTGCTGACCCGGGGGTCTCTGCCACACATCCCCCCCTCCCACTGCTAGGGGAGGCCCTGGAGGCTCAGAGCTCACACCCCGCCCTGGAATCCTCCTCGGACCCCAATCCCTCCCGGGACCCCGGAGCCTGGAGCACCTACTCGTTGCGGTGCCCGGGACAACGCCACACAGCGCCCCGAGGGGAATGGGGAGCAGTCCCAGCTCTGCCGGTCCCGGCCAGCCTCACACCCTCCGGCCGTCGGCCCGCGCCCACTCGCTCCCCAGAGGGCAGCCCCCGACCCCGGACGGCTTCGCCCGACGCCACTTCCCCCGGAGAGCCGGCAGCCGGGGCGGCCGCGGGCTGCCGGGCAAGTCCACCCGCGCTCGGACCCAGGCCCTAGCCCCGCCTCCGCTCCCCACCCGCGGCTAGCGTGGCGGCGGCCCGAGCAGGAAAGCCCGGCCCCGGCCCAGGCGCCGCCACCTGCGCCCCCGGCCCCGCGCCATGTTTGAGAAAGAGAAGGAGCGAGCCAGAGGCCGGGCCCGGTCCGCGCGCCCCGAAGCCGCCCGCCAGTCCCGCCGCGCCGCCGCTCACCCGTCACCTCCGGGACCAGCGTTGCCGCCGCCGCCAGCACGAGGAGGAGCAGCCGGGGACGCGGAGCAGCGGCCGCCGCCTCCATGGTCCCGCCGCCACCGCCTGTGGCCCGGCCCGGCCCGGCAGCCGCCTCGCCTCAGCAAACCTCGCCTCGCCCCACCTCCCCCGCCGCCGCGGCGGCCTCGCTTCGGCCCTTTGTAACTGCTCCGGGGCTGCGCGTCCATTGGCTGCCGGGCTCCCGCCGGCCCCGCCTCCCCGCCGTCTGCGAACAGCCGAGCGGGACCCAACCCAGAGCCCCGCCTACGGGCCCTCTGGGCAGCCAATCCAGAGCCGCGGGCGCCGGGCCGCTGGCCACGCCCTCAGACTCCCCGCTGGGGGGACCCGCCAGACCCCTGCAGCTGTGGAAGCCGCTGGGAGTTCGGAGAAGGCCCGGTGGGAGCAGGGTCTAGCCGGCCCCGGTACTGCCTTGCCTCCAGCCACCGAGGGCACTGGGTGTGTCTGGGACGATGGGTGTGTCTGGGTGTGAGTCGCTTTAGGAAAAGGCTGTGGCTGCTCGACGCTCTTTTCTTCTAGCCTCTTTACTTCTCACCTAAGATCTGGTACTGAGCCTGATTCCCATTCACAGCCCTGCACCATCAATACCCGACACATTCACCCACATCCTTAGTACCTTCAGGCAGGCTTCAACTTCCACCCCCCAGATCCTCGCCTCAACTTTCAACGCCCCCCGCCCCAAGATCCTACCTCAGTGCCTTTCAGATACGACCCAGTCTCCTGTTTCCTCCCACTGTCAGCGTCCACCCCCAAACGTAGATACCCCCCAAAAAAAATTCTGAAGAAAGTCTCCAAATCCTGGCGTCAGACCTCAAATCCCGAGCTCAGACACGCCCCCGAACTGCCTCCCGCCCCTCTCCGGAACTCAGCAGAGCCAGACTGGACTCCAAACCACAATCCTTTCCTCTTGTCCCTTCCTGATTCAGGTGGGAAAGGGAAGGTTCCCACCCTCACCCCCAAAGGAGAGGCATTCCCCCTTCTTAGCACGCAGCATCCCGAGGGCGGAGGAGGAGCAGTCATTACTTTGAGCCGCCTTTGACACGCCTGCACAATAATTCTGAGGTGTCACTAGAAACCCAAATAAACTCGGCTACGTTTTCATTCTGAATTCCTAATTTACTGTGAGACGCTCCACCCACCTTTCCTCCGGGACGCCAAAACAAGCTCCAGATTTATCACTCTTCCTGTCAGACTAGTCCTCTCTTCAGACACAAACACAGATGAGGAGGCTGTTACATAGAACAGAGAACATTTTCCACAGAACCTTTTAGGGAGAAAATTTTATTTTCTGTGCGATTTGAACTTGGAGTTAAAAAAACCTTAGTAACAGGAATCAGAACCAGCCTCTAGTATCGCTTTGTAAATTACTTTAGCACTACTTGGTGAGCATTTTACAACCCTGTGAAGACCTCCCTCCTGAGCATTAAAGGGGCAAGGTGGAGGTGTTGGAGCTGAAGTCTGAGACAGGCACTATTCCCCTTCTGGCTTGAACATTTACTTGAGAAAGTCAGTTAACCTTTCTGAGCCTCCATTTCTTCATCTATAAAATGGAAATAATATCTATCTCCCAAGGTTAGTGAGAGGATATGTTCAGATTTGGGGGCTCCCCTTCTTCCCTTTCAAATTCTACTTCTAGGCTCTCTCTCATCGGACCCCTCACCTGCTCCTCTCCTCTGGGCAAGTAAGGGTCTGGTATACATACACTGAACCACCTAACCAGGGATGCAGCTACTGCTGGAACCAAGGTTACCGCCTGCTCTCTAGGGCTGCCTGAGACCACCAGCAGGAAGCTTTCTTCTTGCTCCCTGCAGCAGGCAGTCCAACCCCAGGGAGCCTGTTTCTGCCAGGCTTCAGCCCCAATCTGCTTTCTCAGTTCTGGTTTCTTCAGTGGAGACCTGGTGGGTAGGTCAGGGCCTTGTGACAGCTGAGGTCTCTAGACTGCTTTTTTTTTTTTGCTGCTCTGGTCTCAATGTCTTGCTTAAGATAAGCCCTCAAGAGATACTGTGTGAATGAGTTAATGAATGAATGAGTCATCTCAGACAAGTGATTGTTCTTCTCTCATCATTAAGTTCTTCATCTCTAAAATGGAAGTATAATAGTACCTGCCCCATTTATAAATAAAAGGGATCGAATCACATGTCTTAGACCACTTAAATGACATAATGTGTCTGAATAGTGTCTGGAACATAGTAAATATTTAGTAACGTCATTTCCTTTGCCCATCCCCTTCCAGCTTTGTGTGATTCTAATCAGCGTTCACATTCACAGTGATCCGTGCCTTTGCCTTACAGAGCCTCAATTAATCACATATCTTCTATGACATACTTCCAGGTTCTTCACATTTCCATGGAATTGAGCATATTCATTAGGAAACTAAGGAACAGGAAGGAGAAACAGACTATTTTTAAATTTTATTTTCCTGATATTTGGAGGAAATTTCCATGAGCCACTGATCTATAAATAAACTACATTAGAATGGAGCAATACATTATACGTTTATAATCATGGTTCTCCAATTTAAAATGTCTCTAAATTACTAGGGGAGCTTTTAATTTTTTTATTTTTAAATTTTTATTCATTTATTTATTTTTTGGCTGCACTGGTTCTTCGTTGCTGCATGCGGGCTTCCTCTAGTTGCGGGAGCGGGGGCTACTCTTTGTTGTGGTGCGTGGGCTTCTCATTGCTGTGCCTTCTCTTGTTGTGGAGCACAGGCTCTAGACACGCGGGCTTCAGTAGCTGTGGCGAGTAGGCTCAGTAGTTGTGGCGCACGGGCTTAGTTGCTCCGCGGCATGTGGGATCTTCCCGGACCAAGGCTCTAACCCGTGTCCCCTGCATTGGCAGGCGGATTCTTAACCACTGCGCCATGCCACCGGGGAGGTCTCTAGGGGAGCTTTTTAAAACGCAGATTCCTGGTGTCAGCCCTAGAGAGTCTGCTCCAGTTCATCTGAAGGAGGTCCAGGAGTCTGCGTATGTAATAAACACCCCCAGGGGAAGTGTCACCAGGTCATGCTTTAAAAGACACTTCGTTTAGGAAGTGTGACCTTAAAACTCAGTAAATAAAAATGCATGTGCTTATTTCACCTTCTGGAAACGAATGGGCAATCGAAGGAAGCCTCTGGCTTTGGAGGTCTGCAGGCCCTAGTTGGAATTCTGGCTCTGCCATTTACTAGATGTGGGATCTGTGCACCCTACTTGATCTCTCTGAGATTTCACATCCCCGGTGTAAACTGGGATAATGACACTCATATATTTGTTGTAAGGTCTAAATGTGCTCTTGCACATGAAGAATCGATCATAAACGTTAGTTCCCTTCACAGTCTCTACAGGCCCTCAAAAATGTGTAGTTTGTTTACTCCAATGTCGTGATTTAAAGGGGAAGAAAATGAGGTACCGTCCCCCAGCAAGTCAGCTTCTGAGCCAGGACTAGGAGACTCTCACTCTAGTGCCCTGTCCCCTGCACAATGCTACCTCTCCATCTCTATGCTAAGTACATTGTTTGCTTTGCTTTTCATTTTGTATTATTCCCTCAAGGAAGATGTTTTCTCTTAAGTAGAGAGCAGAGACTGCTAGTTGCCTAATCTACATCCACTGCTACATTCACTTTATAACAGAATCCTCATTTTCTTTGGCAAAGCAGTTCACTTAACTAAAAATTTCCCAGGCTTCTGGCACCTCGATATCGCCATGTGGCAGATTTCTGGCCAATGAAATATAATCAGAGGTCTACCAGGTAGAGCTTCTGGGAAAGATATTGTTTTCCTCATAAAGAAGAGACAGACGTATCACATTCTCACCCTCTTTCTGCCTGGAACACAGCTGCAATGACTGGAGGTGCAGCAGCCATCTTGTGAACATAAGGATGATGGCCATAGCTAATAATAACAGAGAGAAAAATGGAGACAGTCTGGGTCCTTGATAAATTCCTTAAGCAACTGAACCAGCTCTGAAATGCTTATCCCTGGAGTTCTTATTACATGAGAAAAATAAACATCTTTTCTTTTAACCCTAGAACACTTCAACTCTAGTCATATGCTATCTATCTATTGCTGTATATTTTATTTCTATCTTATTTTTTAACCCATAAGACATTATCAATTTATACCATTATTATCTATTGCTAACTCTTGGTGCTCCTAACTGAATAACAAATCACCTCAAAACTTAGTGGCTTAGAATAGTAACCATGTATTATTTCTCACAAGACTGTGGGTAGGCTGGGCAGTTTTTCTGGTCTAGGCAAATTTAAGCTGATCTCAGCTGAGCTCCCATATGAATCTGCTGTCGGGTGGCAGATCAACTTGATGCTGAACAGATCTATAATAGTCTCGGTCAGCTTTTCTACGTGGTTTTTAATCCTAGCAAGCTAGTCTGAACTTGTTAACATGACAGTTCAGGTGTCCAAAATAGTGAATGGAAGTTTACAACTGGCACAACATAATTTCTGCCACATCCCATTGATTTGGCATGAATTGAGCTGAGCCCAGATTCAAAGGGTGGGGAAATAGACTCCCTCTCTTGATAAAAGGATCTGCAAAATCACATTGCAAAAGGGCGTGGAGACCAAGAGGGGAGTAAGTGTGGCCATTTTTGAATACACTTTTTACCACTTTTTCTGATCTTCATTCTTTTTACTTCTAGACTTTCCATCTCAAATCACCTTCATTCTGCCTGAAGTATATCCTTTTGAATTCCCTTTAGTGAGAGTTAACTAGTGGCAAACAATTTTAGTTTTGTTTGACTGAAATGTCTATATTTAATCCTTATTATGGGACAGTGTTTTCACTGGATATAGAACTGTAGGATGATAATTGTTTTCTCTCAACAATTGAAGACATAATCCCACTGTCTCTGGCTTCCACTGTTGTTTTTATGAAATCAGATATTAGTTGATTTCTCCTTTGTAGGTAATCTGTCTTTTCTCTCTGCTTTTTCAATAGACTTTATATTTTATAAATAAAGTATAAATAATAAATAAGAATACCTATTTTCTAGGTTCACAGCAAAACTGAGCAAAAATTACATAGAGTTCCCATGTATTTCCTGCCCTCTCCACGCATAACCTCCTCCACTATCAATATCCCCCATCAGAGTGGTACATTAATTACAATCAGTGAACCTACAATGACACATCATTCTCACCCAGAGTCCATAGTTTACATTAGAATTCACTCTTGGTTTTGAACATTTTGTAAGTTTTGACAAATGTATAATGACATGTATCCACCATTATAGTATCATACAGAGTATTGATATAGTATCAATCCTCTGTGCTTGGCCTACTCCTCCCTCTCTCCCCCTATCACTTGGCAACTACTGACTTTTTACTGTTTCCATAGCTTTGCCTTTTCCAGAATGTCATATAGTCAGAATCATACAATACGTAGTATTTTAAGGTCTGCTTCCTCCACTTAGTAATACGCATTTAAGATTCCCCCATATCTTTTCATAGCTTGATAGTTAATTTCTTTCTGGCACTGAATAATATTCCACTCTACAGGCTTACTACAGTTTACTTATGCATTCACCTACTGAAGGATGTCTCGGTTACTTCCAAGCTTTGGCAACTATGGATAAAACTGCTGTAAACATCTGAGTGCAGGTTTTTGTGTGGACATAAGTTTTCAACTCATTTGGGTAAATACCAAAGAGCATGATTGTTGGATCATATGATGAAAGTATGTTTAGTTTTGTAAGGAATTGCCAAACTGTCTTCCAAAGTGGCTATACCATTCTGCATCTCTACTAGCAATGAATGAGTCCTGTTGCTCCATATCTGGATGCTTTATTTTGTTGAATTTTTCATCTCTAGACGCTTCATTTGGTTCTTTAAAAAATCTTCTATTTCTCCTCTCATTGCGTCCACATATTTCTTTATATCCCTAAGCATATGAAGCATAGCTATACTAGCCGTTTTAATGTATGTACTTGTCAGATAACTCCATCATTTCTGTTGTTTCTGGGTCTGTTTCTGTTTACTGATATTTTGGGCTCACATTTTCCTACTGCTTTGTATTTCTAGTGACTTTTTTTTATTGGATGCCAGACATTGCAAATTTTAGGGTGTGACATGCTTGATTTTCTTGTATTCCTTTAAAGAATCTTGAAATTTTTCTGACAGTGAGCTAGGTTACTTGCAGATTAATTTGATTCTTTTGAGGCTTATTTTAAAACTCCTTTAGGACAAGTCCGAAGTAGCCATTAATCTAAGACTAATTTTTCCTCACTTGTAAGGTACGGCCTTTCTGGGATCTCTGTTAAATGCTCTATATATTCAACAAAGTGTCTCTACTTTGGCTGGAGAGAGCTCAAATGATTCCTGACCTGGTCTGAGCTCAGAATTACCTGAGAACATTATAGCATCTCAGTAATTTTTCTTTCCTCTAAAGTTGTTATTGCTGGCTTTGTGGGGTTTCCTTCCCCGTGTGCGTAGATGAATATTCAACCACAGACTCAAACAGACCCGCTATGCAGCTTTCTAAACATCCTACATAGCTCCTTTCTCTCCTGAACTCTTGCCTTGCAAATTCTAGCAGCTGCAGGCTCGCTGAGCGCTGCTCTCTGTTGAGCATCTGTGTTTGTTACTCATTTGCGTATCATCTTTTATGATGTGTCTGTCCAAGTCTTTCACCCAAGTCTTTTATTAATAATTTATAGGCGTTATCTATATAATCCGGATACGAGTCCTTTGTCAGATGTGTGTATGGTAAATAGTTTCACGCTGACTGTTATTTTATGGTTATCCTCAAAGAGCAGTAATTTTAAACTTTTTCTTTTATAGTTAGTTCTTTTTGTGTTCTGTCCAGAAAATATTTGCCTACGTTCAATCACAAAGATATTCTCCTATACGTTCTTCTAGATGCTTTATAGTTTTAGCTTTTACATTTAAGTCTTTGAGCCATTTTGAATTAACTCTTGTGTAGGATGTGAGGTATGAATCAAGGTTCAATATTTTCCATACTGACATTCGGTCGATGCATGACTTGAAAAAAATGTTCTTTTCTCATAAAACTACACTGGTACATTCGTCAAAAATCATTTGGTTGTGGGTTTGTTTCTGGATCCTCTTTTCTTTTACATTGGTTTATTTGTCTGTCTTAATGCCAATATCACTGTTTTGATTACTACACTTTATGGTAAGTCTTAAAATCATGTAGAGTAACCCCCCCAACTTTGTTCTTCTTCAATGTCGTTTTGCCCATTCTAAGACCTTTACAGTTCCAGGTAAATTTTAATGATAGTTTGTCAATATCTCCAAAAAGCCTGCTAGAATTTTTATTGGAATTGCATTGAATCTATAACTCAATTTTGGGAGAATGTACATCTTTATAATATTGATTATTCTAATTTGTGAGCATGGTATATTTCTCCATCTATTCAAGTCTTTAATTCCTCTCAACAATGTTTTGTAGTTTTTATTGCTACAAGCCTTTTGTAACATTTGTTAAATTTATTTCTAGGTAAATTTGTACATTATTGTAAGTGGAATTAATTAATTTTGGGGGGGTTGGGGGCCCATACCACACAGCTTGTGGGATCTTAATTCCCGGACCAGGGATTGAACCCCGGCCTTAGGCAGTGAAAGCACAGAGCTCTAAACACCGGACCACTAGGGAATTCCCTGTAATTAATTTTTAAATTTCATTTTCTAATCGTTTGTCATTTCCATTAAGTTTTCACTTTATTTGATTTTTCATTTGTAAAAGTCATATTTGGACCTTTTCCAAATCTGCTTGATCTTTCCTTATATCTCCTTGTTTTTCAATTTGTTCTTTTTAAAAAAACAATATAGCAATCATAGTTATTTCCTACTTTTGTTTGTGTATGATATTTCCAGTATTTGAACTTTTGTGGGTCTATTTCTTCCGTCTGTTTTCTCATTTACAGTGCCTCTGTGTAAGGATGGTTCCTTTTTATTGAAAGCTGTGCATTTCCTTGAGATTTTATTTGTGGAAATTCTTTAAGGTCTGAGATAAAGGTAGGTTCCTCTATCAAGGATTTGCACTAGTTCTTGCCACCTGTACCACTACCAGTCTCAGATTAACCTAACAAATTATTGGCTTGAGTTTGGGGGGCGTGGGTTGTTTGTTGTTTACTGTTTAGAACACACAGGTAATATGAACTTGGGCCTCAAACTACATGAGGGGCAGATTGTGGTCCCACAGGCTCCGTAACGACATTAATTTCCCTTTTTTTGCTTAGCACCTAGGGTCTTGCAACCCCCTGGTGGTTGATGGGGTTAGTAGCTATTTCCCATTTACACAAACTGGGAGTGTAGACATTTGGGGGTTGACATTTGAGCCCCTAGACACCTCACCTTTACGGACGAGGTGTCTAGGGGCCTTGGATGGCCCTGGTCTCTGTACTTCATGATTCTCTGTCCTCTGTGAGGCCCGACAACAGAAGCTCAAGTCCACCTGGTTCAATCAATGCCCTCAGAGCCACAGCCAGCGCAGTCCTTCTTTCACTTAGTACTCACTTAGGATTTTTGCCTGAGACTCTCTTACTTTCTTGCCAGCTCATAAATGCATTTAGGAAGATATATTGCCTCTGCATTTAGAATTTTTTCCTTGGAAGGGTCAATCCACCAGTTATCAGAAATGGAACTCCTACTACCTAACATCCTGCAGACATCTTGAAAATCGCTATCCAGTTTTCTGTTAGAGCAGAATGCAGTTGTAACTGTTATAGGTCTCACAGGGGTTCAAACAAAAGCTGTTTTGCAATGCAGTATGTGAAAAACCCTGCTTCTGGCAGTGTCTCTACCCCTTCTCAAACATTAAAAACATACTCACAGTCTGTCTCTCCCCACTCGCCTCTCAAGCTGGTTTCCCCAAATGCTTGGGTTACTTTTAAGAAAATGTTTTGGTTTTTGTTTTTTATTGTTTTGTTTTCACTTGGACTTTTGTTATGAAAGTCTAATTTTAAACACACTATCGACAAAGGATTGCTCTGTGGAAAGTTTCTCTGCTTTGAAGAACTTATTTATTTATTTAGATTAAGTAAACGTCCCACAGATACTGGAAAACAGAAGTGGACTCTTCCTGCTCACATGAATTTGTGAGTGTGTGTGTGTGTGTATATCTAATCCTGGTAGTTTACCTTTGCTCATTTTGACTGCTTGATCTGCAAAGACAGATACAGGTACATTAAGCTCTCCTTCCTGCTTTCCTCTTTCCCCAGAGACACATCTTCTGGGCCTGACCACCCTCTTTACCCCATAAGAGAGCCAAAAAGTAATGCCAATCTCCTGGCCCCTGTGAGTTAGGGCTGGGGGCTAGCAGGCTGGAGCTGTCTTCTCTCTGGCCCCGAGAAACAGTCCCAAGCTGCAGACTGTGGCTCTGTTTGCACCAGTCCTGCTCTCAGACAGCTGGACGTTAAGCAATCCCGGCCTCCCTCTCCGGGACTCGGCCTCCAGTGGGCTGATAACTAGGTTCTGCCTTGTTCTCAAGTCTAGGCTGCTGCACTGGTCACCTGTGTTGCCTACACCCTCCGTCTGGCCCAGACTCCTTTTTATCACCCCCTTTTCAAGACTGGAATCTCTGGCCAAAACCGAGCTCAGTGGATGAGTGTTTGCTCCATGCAGACGGACCTCCTAATGTGGTTGCCTCCGCTTTTCAAGTACCCATTGCTGCTCTCTCTTCGTCTGCGGAAGCGCCTTGCTCCTTGTTAGAATCTCCAGAGTGGACTGTCTGCACGTGGTCATGTGTCACTCTTCCCTCAGTTGCCGCCTGCCCTGACTAGACTCGGTGCCTCGCTAAGGTCGCTTACCCTTCCTCTGGGTTGGTCTGCCCTACCCAGTTACATTGTCTCAGGGAGAGCCCAGCTTTTCCCCCTGGTCAGCCAGGAAGATTCCGCGTGGGCAAGAGAAATTGAAGGTTTTCAATAGGTTGCCCCTACCCCTTCCCCTTGGATCAAATTTCCCTTTAACCACACGTTCTTAAAAAGTATAAAGAGAAAAAAAAGCCAGAAGATATGGAGCACATAGCCATGTGGCCTCTTTGTAGGAGATCTGCACAAGTTTAATTTTACACACACACACGCACACAGACACACACACATACAAATTCACTTGCACATTTAGAACTATACATCCAAAAAACAGCACCCACATTTCATGAGAGAATTCAACAGAAACACAGCAGCACTGGGGAGAGCTTAATACAACTCTAAGTGGCAGATCAAGCAGTCAAAAAACAATCAAGGATAAATACCAAGGCTGAGTAAGCGCTCACACTCCCCCCACCCCACCCCCACCAACACACACAAGGTCACTTGTGCAAAATGCAGAGTACTTCTGTTTTTCAGTATCGATGGGATATTTACAAAACTGAATCATACATGAAGAAACCTCAACAAATTCCTCCAAAGCAGCAACAGTAGAGGATAAATCCCTGTCTCTGGTGTGTTTAAAGTTGGGCATTTGTAACAAAAGTTCAAGTGAAAACAAATTCGAAAACCACTTACAAAAATTTCCTAAAGTAACCCAAGCATTTGGAGACATCAGCTTGAAAGAGGGAGGAGGAACGACAGCCTGTGAGCATGCTCTCACAGTTGGAGAAGGGGAGATAACACCAGAAGCTGAATTTCTCTTGTACTGTATTGCCAATAGAGTTTGTTTGAATTCCCTTCGATACCAATAGCAATGAAGACTATTTCAGTGCCAGAAAAAACTGACGGTGACTTTTAAGTTTGTGCAATGGGTGGGGAGACGGGGAGTGGGAAGGTGGGGGGCAGAGTGGAGAGTGGACATTCCAACGGATCAGATCTCCCAACAGGTCGGGATGGAAGTTTGCACTTACAGGCAAGCAGGTGGCCCACAGCCCCCAGGGCAGCCTCCACCCAAGTCAGCAAGCACCAGCCCTACAACTCCTTCCAACCTACAGGGCAAGGGCAAAGGATCCCATTCATCTAATTATAGTATCTTGGCCACAAGCAACCTCTAAAAATTCTCTGGGCCCAAGAGGGATGCCGACTCTCTCCTGAAGGTCTTTTGCAAAGGAAATGGCAGAACCTACAGACCTGTTAAGTTACCTGAACTGGAAAAACTAGGATGAAGGAGGGTGAGCCTTAGTGGGCTTGAAATTCCCTGCCCTTCAGTTTGGGTGCCCCGTGTTTCCAGTTCCATCTGAATATGCCACTTTTTAAGCCAGACCAACAGGATCCAAGCAGCCATGCTGGCCCCAACCAGGTTGAAATTTCCTGGTGAACCTCCCCTTGGTGTCTCTCAGCATTCCCCTGAATGCCAAATGGCACGTTAAAGACATAATCGCACCCCCAACTCAATAGCCGGAGCTTAGATTTGATCTCATTAAAAAGAGTAGGCTGTTCTGTTCTTTTCCGAGCTCTGAGGCAGAAGCCTTGACGTATTGCTTTTTGACCCTTCTCTGGATCTGTTTCCTTATCTGTGGAAAGTATGGAGGGATGCTTGGGAAGACTAGACAGAGAGTTAAAGATGGTTTCTAAAATCTGGATCCCCTACACCTGTGGCCAGGGAGGAGCAACATTGCCTCCTAAAGCCTCTGCTAGTGGAGATTCTTTGGTTTACAAGAGAAAGCCAACTCAAAAGCATTAAGCAAAAAACAAAAGAAGAAAAACTTGGCTGAAATACCAGAAAAGAACAAGGGCAGATGATGTCATTAGCTCTCAAGCTCTCTTTTTCTTCATCTCTCATCTCAGCCTTTTCTCTGCCTGGTCCTCATTCTCTCCTGCAGACATACTCTTGCAAGTATTGGGGTAGAGGGGATGAGCACCACCTTCTCCTGCCAGACGTTCTGAAACAAAATCCCAGGGATAGGGGCTTCCCTGGTGGCACAGTGGTTGAGAGTCCGCCTGCCGATGCAGGGGACGCAGGTTCGTGCCCCAGTCCAGGAAGATCCCACATGCTGCGGAGCGGCTGGGCCCATGAGCCACGGCCGCTGAGCCTGCGCGTCCAGAGCCTGTGCTCCGCAACGGTAGAGGCCACAACAGTGAGAGGCCCGCGTACCGCAAAAAAAAAAAAAAAGAAAGAAATCCCAGGGATAGACTCTGAATGGCCCAGCTGGGGTCAGGTGCCCATCATTTGGGTCAGGGTTTCTCAACAGAGAGGCTACTAGCCTTTCAATAGGACAATTCTTTGTTATGGAGCACTGTCCTGGGAGTTGCTAATGTTTAGGACCCCCAGTCACTAGATGCCAAAGTGCTCCCCAGTCATTGTGACAACCACCACCAAACTGCACACCCCTCCCTTTCCAAGGCCAGGGCTGTGGGGTGCAATACTGCCTTATGTGGAGAACCACTGCCTTGTGCCAGACAGTGAAGCCAGGGTCTCAGGGCATGGTGATTGGTGCCCTTGCCACCTGCCCTTTCCTGTGGTGGAGATCAGGATGGATGGGCCATTGGGTTTGGCAACCCTGCCAGACACATAAGGCACCGGTGGTTGGGCAGGAGTCATTTCCCAAAGGAATTCTCACCAGGTTCCTATTAGCAGAAGGGATGCTGTGCAGACAAAGCCCCACGGCTGTTGGTTGCAGGCCTCTGCCCCCATCTTTCAGGGGAAACGTGAGTGCTCCCAAGGTGAAGCATTACCATCCGCCTTCCACCAACCAGTCCCCAGGCTTCAGTCACTCCACATCCTAAATCTCAGGACTCCAGCTCAAAACCGATCCCCCTTCACCTGGCACGGAGGCCCTCCTGGTCCCTTGTGTTTTTGACTCCTCTACATGCTCCCTGGACTTTGTCCCCAAGAGGCTGAGGGTCCCTACATCCCCAGTCAGCACCAACAGTCAGCTGGACCGAACTTGCTGGACCAAACAAGAGCCACGAGGGAGGTTCTGCAGACTAATCACACCAGGGCAAGTGCTGTTTCTCTTGTGTGAGCCCATCAGAACCAGGCCATGTGGCATTCCCAGGGCCCTGGCCACCTTCAGAGTTCTGAGAAAAAGGGAAGGAGGGGTTGTTTCTTGAGGAGTCCCAGTGTCTTCATGGCTCCACAGCTGAGCTGAGGGATGAGGCACATGGCTGCAGGAGCCAGGTTCTGGGAAGCATCTCGTGTAAGTCAAAAGCAAAAGCTAGGACATATTTTTCGAAGAGATTTTGGAGAGCTGAGCGTTGGATGAGCGCTGCTCAGGTGGGGACAGAGCACACTAGCATGGCTAACTCCACCCCCGGGGTCTCACACCCAGCGCCCCAGAGGACAGTTCTTGACTCCTCCTTCAGACTCCAGAATGTAACTCAGACTCCTTCCTCATTTCCGTTAAGATAGTTGAGACAGCGTGGTACTTTCCAAAGGAATTTTAACTGTGACGCTAAAGGAAATGAAAGAAGAAAATGCTGTAAACCCACCAAGCTTATAGGATCTGTGTCTCAGCTTCTGGAAGGTTCTATTCCACACTCTATTTGAGAGTTCCTTTTATGCATGACTCCGTAGTATTTCTGAGGTGGGTTTCTTCCTCCCAACTCCAACCAAAAGCCAGTATGGGGTCAGGTCTCCTGGACGCACTGCTTTCTCTCTCCTAGTCCTTATGGGTAGAGTTGAGTGGGGGAAGGGCGGGTATCCCCGGAGGGGCGAGACTTCAGCATAAGATCTTTCCACTCAACTGTTCTTTCCTTCTCAAACATAGGCAGGTCACCTCCTTTTAGCCTAGCTCTTTTTTCCTTCTAGGAGCTCATAGTATAGGGAGGGAGATGGCTACACATGATTAATACCTATTGTAGTGTCATAACTCCAGTAGAGCTGGACCACCTCCTAGCCCCCTTTATCATAATGTTTCATCAAAAGAAACAATGGTCTGACTTCCCCACACATGCAAAAAAGTCATATAAGTTTTTACTGAAAAGAAAAACTGTTAATGGTGCCAGAAGGATTACATTGAAATCTCACAATGTATCCTGTGCCACCCCACGCTCTTCCTTCTTTCCGAGAGGCCCTCTATCCATTCTAACGCATATCCAGTAGCCTCCTCCTTCCACTTCTCCCGCTACCCAGTTCTCTATCCCAAAAGCCTTGGGAATCTGACAGGCAAATGTGGACCAGGTCTTGGCAGGCTGCCAGAGATGGCAGGAGGGACAATTTGCTCCTGTTTGTGTCACCACGATGCAACAGTACAAGTGTGGTGGTGGCGGCCTTCTCTCTTACCACTCTTCTCTCTGTACATCCCCAAGCATTATTGCTCTCCCTGGGGTCTGTCCCACATCTTCTCACTTTGACTCAACTTACAGTCCTTCCTGGACAACCTCAAATGCTCCCCTGCCTGCCACCCACCCCTGGCATGGGCATGCAGCTGATTCCCAAACCCCTGTTTCCCTAGGAATTCAGCCTCCTAAGTATCCAGTATATAATATATTTTTATATATGTAATTCCAGTATGTAAAGTACTCCTTAGGATTACCTGGAGCTTGAGACGGACCTGTGGCTGCCTACAAAGCTCTCTTTAGGGCAGCGAAACCATGACTTTTATAAGTAGGTTACTGATGATGTAACTTGGAAATTACCCTGTGTCTTATTTGTTTGCTCTTGGTCTCTCCTCCCTCCCCAGCAAATTTTGACCTGGGATGGAGGTGGGGTGAACAGTGAATAGCCCTTTTGTGTTTCAGACCAGATTGGCATCTCCAAAGTATTTATCTGTGAAATTTCCAGGCCCGTCAAAGGATTTGGTTGGATTCCCTAAGAGACAGATCCTTGGATTAATTGGGACGTGTGTCCCCCCAACTGTGGCCAGGGAGTGACACATCCTAACTGGCTGAGGCCGAGGATTACTGTCCATCCCTGAACCAACCATATGGCAACTGGCTGGGATTACGGTAATTGTTAAGGTCAGTCATGGACACTCAAACACCTAGAGCCCATCCAAACCACAAGGTGATCCCTCTGTGAACTTTCACAAGATAATATTTACCACTTGCTACCGGGAACGCATGCTGATATTTTGTAATCCTAGCTTCTTGACCAGGTAATGCTCAATTCTATGTCAATTTTTAAAAATCCTGGTCTGAGCCCAGTAGATTGACTTCACAACTCACTAATGGTTCATGGCCCACAGTTTGAAAAGTGCCACTCTTAAGGTTTGCAGAAACTGCTTGCATTGTTTAAATGGTTGTTAAAATGTGTCATAAATTCTCCAGGAATTTAAGAGGGAAATGTGTAAGGAAGTGGAAGTTGGGTTAATAGAGGGTACAAGGTCATTAAGGGGTGGTACTTGCCACTTGTGACTCAGAAAAAGCCTTGAGAGAAGACACTTTTGAGCTCCAAAGTGGGACTCCAGCTTCAAGTAATGAGACAGTCCACTGGGACTATCCCCCTGAATAGATCAGATTTGGGACTACAAGGGACTCCCCTGGAGTGGCAGTATGGGCATGCGACACAGCTGGATGCCCTGAGCTGTTTTGTTCTACGATTTTTCTTAGCCAGAACCCAACTCCAACCTCTGAGCAGACTTCTTCAATTCTTTGGAGAGTATGGTGAGCAGACAGAGGCTTTCTTGGTCACGCTAGGGCCAGGCTAGTCCAAGCACCTACTGTGAGCAGGGCAGTGTCTGTGTATGTGGAGGATGTGCAGGAGGAGTGAGGATAAACAGGCCATGTACCCATTTATATAAAGTTAAATGACATACATAAGTAAATCATATATTTTTCAGGATACATTCATATGATAAAGACAAAATTCAGAATAGTGGTTGAGATTGAGAGAGAAAGATACAGGGAAGGGACACAGAGGGTCGTTCAACAGTTATGGCAACGTTTCATTTCCTAATCTGGTAGATACATGGCTGGTTGTTTTCTTATTTATTAAACATTAACAATGCAATGTAGACGCATTGTGTATATACATATACACACACCTATTAGGTATGTATGACAAAAAATATAATAAGCCATGAACCCTATGCTTAATGAGCTCACAGACTTAAGTGGAAGACAGCCATAATCACAATGAATATATTACACATGAGATCATAAGAAATATAAAGAATCAATTCATTCTGGCTAGACTTATGACTTTGGGTAAGTTATTTTATTTCTTGAATCCTCAAGCTTTTCAGATACATTTTACAGATAGATAGATGTTAGATAGGTAGATAGATAGTAGACAGACGATAGCTAGTAGACAGATGATAGATGACAGATATATACATATACACATATATAATAGGTTTATTGTGAGAATCAATTGATACGTGATGCTTGAGAAAATCTTTGACAAACTGTGAAACACTTTAAAAACGTGAGGTAATATTATCACTTTGGGCATATTTTCAACTGTGCATTTCTTCTGTGAAAGCACTACCCCACAGTTTTGGGCTCAAGTGGCAGTCTAAAGGAAACAGGTTGTAAGCAACTGTGAATTATTCTCAATCTAACAAATTTTGTGTCTAGCACGATAAAGATGCAAATAAAGACGACATTGGCTACCAGTGAATAGCTTGTGATTGTCAGATCAGGGACTTGGAGCTTAAGGGCTCCATTGGGACCCAGGACTCGGACTAGCATGCTACTGGGGGTAGGGGAGGGTGTCAGAGCTGAGAGGAGCGTGCTGTGCTTCACCTTCCCTGGGGGCTCTTTCGGTCAAGTCAGCAGACCCCTGCCGCCGTGATCACACTGGGCCCTCGCAGGTGCTGCGTCTCCCCAGTGCTCTGGTCTGAACGTGGACACAAATGCCTTCCCCCAGCTCTCCTCAGCCTCTGAAAGCACAGGAACACGCTGGCTTCTGATGCTGCCAGAGTAGGCTCTCTTTCAGGATCGCTGGACCCTGTCCTCTATTATATGACACACCTAACATCGGCCAGATGCCCAGCCCAGCTCTGCAGGTCCTGATTTCTGGCTCCTTGCCATCTCCTTTCCACCTTCAGGTGTCGGAGGCTTGTTCTCCAGAATAAGGTTAGAATTTGTTGTTAAGACCTAAGAGTTCAGGCTCAAGGACCCTACAGACAAACTGACGCCTAAACTGAGGCTCCGAAGATTCTCTCTCCCGGGATAGAATATGCCCCAGAGCTTGGGGGAGACTGAGACCCCAGGTTGGAATCAGGTAGTTTATCAGTCAGAGTCCCAGCTGGACAGGTGGCACACTCAAATGGGGTCATTGGAGGGGAGTTTCATAAAAGGATTATTTTCAAAGAGATGGCCAGGTATGGAGAAACCACAAGGGAGAATGCAGAACGCCAAGGGCTCATGGAGGCACTGGTAACAGAAGGTGCTCTTACCAGCACAGGCCTGAAAAGGGAAGGAAGAGCTACTGGTGCCTGGAGAGAGAGTCCTGTGCAGGGAGCTGCTTGATGGGAGCTGAGCTTTTCAATGGGGGAATGCAGCCAGACCTAGAGATCCCATAGACAGGGAACCCGGCAAATAAGTACCCTAAGTTCACTCTTCTCCCTCCCTCCTATCTCCAGCCAACTGGCCTAACCTAACTGGACATCACAGGGCAAGAGAACCCACTGCTGTATTCCAGATGGATCAGGTTGCAGGGCACAGAACCAGGTGGGTCTGGAGGAGCAACTGGCTCACAGCCTCGCTGTGAAAGTGGGGGCAGCTCGACAGGCCTGCAGAGCCCAACAGTCAAGATGGGGAACCCAGAGGGTACCAGGTAACAAAAACACAGTCAAACAGTAGATTTGGGAAGACTACCTTCAGACCACAGGGATTCAGAGACAAAAAGGCCATTGGGAGGTGAGGGCACATCCTGGATGGCTGAATTCAAGTGTCCCGTGTTTAAACCAGGACGAAGTTACATCTTTGCAGAGATATTTTTGGCATGCAAGAATCGAATTCATTTAGCAATTTCACTTGAAGCAGCAGGCTGAAATTTCCCATCAACTGCTTTCAAGGACACTTACAAGCAAATTTGTAGCAGACACTCCCTTATAAGCATCCTTGAGTGACTTAATAGAAAGATCTTCGTGCAACAATTCAGAAGACCTCAGTGATAGACTTCACTCTGCCTCTAACTCACTGGGTCCTTTAAATCACCCCCCTTCCCCTCTCTGGGCCTCAGTTTCCTTCTCTGTAATGTGAGAGGGTTGGCTATGATCTCTAAGATCCCTTCTGATTCTGGCACGCTAAGATTTTAATAGAAACTATACGATCAGGACAAGTCTTGACACATTGGTCTTGGCAGTAATTTTTTTGGATAGGAAACCAAAAGCTCAAGTAACAAGAACAAAAATAAACAAGTGGGGCAACATCAAACTGTCAATAAAAAGCTTCTGCACAGCAAAGGAAACAATCAACAAATGAAAAGGCAACCTATGTAATAGAAGAAAATATTTGCAAACTATGTATCTGGTAAGGGGTTAATATCCACAATTTATAAGGCACTCATACAACTCAATAGCAAAAAAAAAAAAAATACAAACCACAATTTTAAAAATGGTCAAAGGACCTGAATAGAAATTTTTCCAAAGAAGATATACAAATGACCAACAAGTACATGAAAAGATGCTCAACATCACTAATCATCAGGGAAATGCAAATCAAAACCACAGTGAGCTACCACCTCACACCTGTTAGAATGGCTATTATCAAAAAGACAAGAGATAACTAGTATCAGAGAGGATGTAAAGAAAATGGAATCCTTGTACACCATTGGTAGGAATGTAAATCGGTGCAGTTGTTATGGAAAGCAGTACGGAGATTCCTCAGAAAATTAAAAATAGAACTACCATATGATTTAGTGATCCCTCTTATGGGTATATATCTGAAGGAAATGAAAGAGGTGTCTACATTTCCAATGAAAGAGGTGTCTACATTTCCATGTTCATTGCAGCATTATTCACAATAGCCAAGATATGGAAACAACCTTAGCGTCTTCCAACAAATGAATGGATAAACAAATTATATATATATATATATATATATATATACATAATTCAGTCTTTAAAAAGTAGGAGATCTGCCATGTACAACAACATAGATGGACTTGGATGACATTATGCTAAGTGAAATAAGCCAGACACAGAAAGACAAATGCTGTATGATCTCACTCATATGTGGAATCCAAAACTGTCAAATTCATAGAGGCAGAAAGTAGCATGTGGCTACCAGGGGTGGGAAGGTGGGGGAATGTTGGTCAAGGGATACAAAGTTGCAGTTATATATAATGAGTATGTTCTAGAAATCGAATGTACAGCATGATGACTATAGTTAATAATACTGTATTGTATTGTATACTGGAAACTTGCTAAGAGAATAGATCTCGGGTTCTCTCATCTTACACACACACACACACACGAATGGTAACGATATGGAGAGATGGATATGTTAACTAGCCTGACTATAGTAATCATTTCACTATGTATATGTACATCAAAACACGTACTTTTTTTTTCTGGCTGCACCACTTGGCTTGCGGGATCTTAGTTGCCCGACCAGGGATTGAACCCAGGCCACGGCAGTGAAAGTGCTGAGTCCTAACCACTGGACCACCAGGGAACTCCCAAAACATGTACATTTTAAATACATATAATTTTAATTTTTTATAAAAAGGAGAACCAGTCATGATGATGTATCAGCACAGCCAACTTGGCAGTTACTATGTGATTCCATTTTGCAAGTTACAAAATTGTTTCTTTGAATTTGTTTCTTTCAATTTCTTTAAAATTGCTCAATTTCTCTAACGCAGCAAAGAGGCAAGAGAAAATAATTGCTTTGCAGTGGACTCATGCCCATGAAAACAAACCCGAGTGTACTGCTGCTAAAAAGAACCCAGTCTGCCACAGTTCCTATTTATTTGGTTTTGGAGCATTGGACAGAGCAGAACTGAGGGAGGCGTGATACACCGCACTGAGTCATCACCTGAAATGGCTTCCACCTCCAAGAGCCTCCCGCAGGCCGGGCTGCAGGGTAGGCCTCCTCTCACAACTTCCCCCTTAGTGCTATTTCTCCACGGAAGAAGACCCCTGCGCTCACTTCCTCATTACAATTCCTGCCCACAAAGTTCACTTCTCTCGTCTCACCTAGAAAACAAAACCAGCGTTTGAATGTGTACTCTTTCTCTGGTTCCTGGCATTAAATCTGACTTCCTACGAGAGGGATTTGCTGTGTTTCCCTGTCCACCTCCTCCTTTCTTAAGGGAGAGCACACTCACCTTCTTCCTTTAGAGATCTGCTCCTCCCCTGCTTCAGCCAGGCCGTAGATTTTACTGAGGCTGCCAATCACTGATTCTTGACCCCTGTCCGCACAGATGATGATGCAACCTGCGCCTGACCAATCACAGAACCCCATCCCCGGCCTCCAGGACTGAATGAGGAGACTGATAAAAGCTGGGGCGATCAGCTGGGACTTACAGCCAGTAAAGCAGGGGGGAGGAAAGAGACACCTTCTCATTGCCTAGGCATAACTGAGCTAAATAATATAAGCCAGGAGCTTCCGGTGGTCGTAGCTTCTGTGCCCTGTCCTTGCCAGGATGAAGCCAACTCAAGTAAGAGAAAATGAGGCCCGAGCACAGAGAAAAGTCAAGGTGAGTGATGGAGGCAAAAGGATGGGAGCCGGAGGGAGAGGACTTGACGATGTTATTTGTTTACTGGACACAGTGATCTCAGTGCCAGGCCCACCTTTCTTTTTTTTTTTTTTTTGCGGTACGCGGGCCTCTCACCGCCGCGGCTCCTGCCACCGCGGAGCACAGGTTCTGGATGCGCAGGCCCAGCGGCCATGGCTCACGGGCCCAGCCGCTCCGCGGCATGCGGGATCCTCCCGGACCGGGGCACAAACCCGTGTCCCCTGCATCGGCAGGCGGACTCTCAACCACTGCGCCACCAGGGAAGCCCCAGGCCCACCTTTTACAGGAGCCAATAACTCTTCTTTTTTAAAATTAAGCTAGGTATAGCTTGATTTCTGTCCCATAACCAAAGAAGTCTGAATAATACAGAAATTGATACCTGCAAAGGGGGACCTGTAAGTAATAATAGACTCTAAAACGTGCAACTGGCGAGGCAAGGTGGTGAGGAGCCAGGAGGATGGGGAGAGGCTGGCCTTCCAGGCCACGGGCTGGTAAGCAGCCTGGCAATATTTGCCAGCTGTGAGGAAAGGTCTAGGTCAAAAGATGTCAGGGTGTCAGAGTGGGTTGGCTCTGCGCTACCCAAAAGGATGCTTCCGTCAAAGCCGGGCTGTTTGAAAGCAGTAGGGAACAGCAGGGAGATAAAAGAGAGGTCCTTCTCCTTGCAGCAAGATTTCCAGGGTGCAGAGATTTTGATGATTCTTCCTTAAAGTAATTCAACAGCGGAAATCTGTCGTTGGGAAGAGGGGTACCCTGGGGAGCTGGAGTAAGAGGGAGAATCTCATCCTGAAACCCCACTGAGTGGAACACAGCCCAAGGCCTGTGGGGACCTTCATCACCTTGTGGAGCTTCAAGTCAGCTCAGGCCAGGAGGAAGAGTCCCCAGAAAATGGACCCTGTGGTGAAGAGCAGAGATCCCTCCACTCTGGGGTCCAGATTGCCACTGCTCAGTGGAATTCTCCCAAGTCCCCCAAGAGGTAGGACCAATAGGAGGACAGAAGGAATTTGCTCCTCTGCCAGAGAAATGAGTTTTTGCTGTCCCTGTGCAGAAGAATGGGATGTAGCTACTCGGCAAATGACAACTAACTGGAATTGTTTCCCCTTCCCCCTTTTAAATAGAATTTCACAAACATATATGGAGTGGTTCAATGTACCATTTAATCACAGGTGGCAAGAACGTGAGTATGGCCAATTGGCCTCTCAACTAGAACCTGATCAAACTATTGCTTTTTCAATTATTCAACACATAGTTACTGAGCACCTACTCAGATACTCTTCTAGACCCTGGAGATATGATAATAAAGAAAAACAACCAACCGAAACCAAATCTTGCCCTCCTCTTCCTTCCCATACCAAGAATAGTACCACCATCCAGGCAATGGGCCAGGCTCAAATCCCAGGAATCATTCTCTCATAACTGAGACCTTTCAGCCAGACTCCTCCTAAATTCATCCCAAATCTGCCCACTTCTCACCATCTCTACTGCTTCAGCCATAGCCCAGGACATAATCACCACTCAGCTAAATCATGGCAACAGTTTATTAACTGGTCCATTTGTCTCCACAGTCCACTCAGCACACATAAGTCACAGTGGTCTTTTCAAACAAAAATCAGTTCACATAGTTTTAAACCTAATAGATCTGGTGAAATCAAAAATCTAGATAGTTGTATCTATCTCAGTAATAAAATGAATGCTAGCTTCAGGAGGTATGTGCTTGTGAGACTCTCCTTGTGTACTTAAGGGGTCCATGCTGGTTTTGTATTTTCTGATGGTGGATAATGTCATGATGATACTACTGCCTCAAAAAATAAAAATAAAACCAGTTCATGTCCCTCTCTCACTTAAAATCCTCCAGTAGCTTCTCAGAGCAACCAGACATAAAGTCCAAACCGTTTACCTTAGTCTACAATGGCCTAGGTGATCTGCAGCTGCCTACCTAGACTCCCTTGTCTTGCTCTGTCTTCTCTCCCATTTACTCTCCCTTCAGCTCCTTCCAGCTTCTTTCTGTCCCTTAGACACACCAAGTGAGCTTGCATCTCAAGACCTTTACAAAATTTGCTGTTCTTCCTTCCTGGGACACTATTCCCCCGGGTCTCTGCCTCCCTTCCATTGTTCAAAGGTAACAGGATGGGGACTTCCCTGGTGGCGCAATGGTTGGGAGTCTGCCTGCCAATGCAGGGGATGCGGGTTCAGTCCCTGGTCTGGGAAGATCCCACGTGCCATGGAGCAACTGAGCCTGCGCACCACAGCTGCTGAGCCTGCGCTCTAGAGCCCGTGAGCCACAACTGCTGAGCCCACATGCCAGGACTGCTGAAGCCCGCGCGCCTGGAGCCCAGGCTCTGCAATGGGAGAGGCCACCGCAGTGAGAGGCCTGCGTGCAGCAACGAGGACCCGACGCAGCCAAAAATAAATTTATGAAAAACAAAACAAAACAGAGGTAACAGGATGTTCACTGGGACTTTTCCTGTTGTCCGGGAGTTCCAGCTAAAGCCCAGAGATGAGAACTGGAGAATGGCCCTTTCTCAAGACAGCGGCCCACCATGACACCAGGTTCCTTTCCCAGAGCTCATGGAAAGGTGTCAGACAGTCCCTACCACCCATCCCTCCTTTCTAATCTTCATGAGATGACGGGGAAGGAGAGAAGGAGGGGAGTTAGAGTAAGAATCATCTGCTTTGTGGGGAGTGCAGTGTTTGTGATGAGAGGTGACCTCCCCCTAAGCCAAATATTGGGGAGGCTCCAAAGAATCAGCAAGAGAGAGGGGTCCCTGAGAGAAGGGGAAATGAGCATGCTGTCCTCAAGTCAGTTAGCCTTTTCTAATTTGCCCTTGGACTTAGCCGAGTAAGGTAGAGGAAGATCGACTTTGTTTCAAGATGGGAATTGGGGCAAAAGGGGAGCTACCTATCCTCTACTGTTGCCCTGGTGAGATTCTCAGTTGGGCTAAGTGGACATTACAGAAGGTAGTTGGTCCCACCTCCTGTAGGAAGGTCCTCCAGAGGATTCACCAGCATTTGAGTGCCTGCCACAGAGAGGGTGTCAGTGGCCACTGTAAGCTAGAGAAATAGGAACAGCCAACCTAGAAAGGACGACAGCCCTGGCCAGGTAAGTAAAGAAACCCTTGTCCTGTTTCCTCTCCTCCCTCCCACCACAAACACACCTGAAGGGCTGAGCCTTGAAGAAGGAAGGGGAGAATATACCTCAGAACTTGATCAGACTCCTTCCCCATCTTCATTCCTAGAGGTCAGGATCTCAGCTCAAGAATGCTCTGCGTGAGGGCAGGGGAAAGGGAAAAGAGATTGAAATAGAGTTTGTGACTGAAGTCTTTTTTTTTTTTTTAATATATTTCTCTATTTATTTATTTATTTTTGGCTGCATTGGGTCTTCGTTGCTGCGCGTGGGCTTTCTCTAGTTGCGGCGAGCAGGGGCTACTCTTCGTTGTGGTATGCGGGCTTCTCGTGGCGGTGGCTTCTCTTTCTGTGGAGCATGGGCTCTAGGCACGCGGGCTCAGTAGTTGTGGCTCGCGGGCTTAGTTGCTCCGTGGCATGGGGGATCTTCGCGGACCAGGGCTCGAACCCGCATTCCCTGCATTGGCAGGTGGATTCTTAACCACTGCGCCACCAGGGAAGTCCCGTGACTGAAGTCTTAAAGTAGACTTTTAATACCCAAGAAGTCATGGACTCTTCCTGTGTCTCTCCCGGGCCTGTTTGCCCTCAAGGTGCATTTCTCACTCTTTCCCAATTCTGCCCTATGTTGGGGGTGGGAGCCTGATCCCTGCAGGCCATGCTGCCCAAGCTACTGGCTCAGATGACTTCAGACTACCTTTGGTAGGTGAGGGATTGGAAAGCAGGAGGAAGGAAGGAATCAAGGCATTTTTCTTCCCCCTATCTGCCTCTAGTGCAGTTTCTGGCTGTGGGCTCTTCTTCCTTTATGACTCCAGGCTCAGCCCGTTCCAACTTCTGCTGCCTGATGCTCGTTTCTAAGCTCTGGTAACACACTCTCCTCCCTTTGTCCCTCTTTTGATAATATCTGGTTAGTCTTACTGTGTCCTATTCTGTTCCTCAGCTTTCCCAACACTCATGTAACTAATTGTCTGCATCAGATTCCCTCTGTTTCAAATACTGAGAGTGCTTTTTGTCTTTTGGATGGACCTTAACTCATATACTTCCCCAGAGGTTCTATACTACAAAGGACTGTGCCCCAAATATAGTATGGCCAGGGATAGCATCTGTAGGAAGTCAAATAGTTCTATGTTTATACCTTAATCAAGACATCTCAATACACCAGTTGCTAACATCTCAACTCAAATGTCATCTCTTCAGAAAGCTATCTCAGCATCCCCCTGCCCAAATCACACCTCATTATTTTGTCTTCTTTTAGATATTTTCAGTACCTGATTTCATCTTATCTATTTATTTGTTTGCATGCTTATATTTCCCCTCCCACTGGAATATAAGATCTTCAAGGGCAATTACTCTTCTTCTATACCCCAATTTGCTCAATAAATAATAATTTAATGACCAGCATCAGGACCTGGTGGAGTGGAATGTACATCAGCCAGAGACCCTCAATTTGCAGCAGCTAGATGTGATAGCTGAATGTCACTTTGGTTGTCAAATCTTAAGGAGGGGGTGAGTGCATTTTTATTGTACGTGAGTTAATTGTATTGTACATATGGGGGAGAGAGAGAGAGAGAGAGAGAGAGAGAGAGAGAGAGAGAGAGAGAGAGAGAGAGATGGAGAGAGAGAGAGAGAGAGAAACCCAAGAGGGCGAATGTAATAGGCATCTTTCATTTTCATTTGCCAATTTAATTTTTCTTTCATCTGTAGCATCATCCTTTCTTTGAGGAATTGCTCCTATCCCGGCCATAAAACTATCTAAGAATGCAGAATTTGGGGAGATGAGATTTTTTTAATAATCTTTTACATTTCATTTGTGGTTAGAATATTAAGATTTTCTATGTATTTTTGCATCAGTTTTGATCATTACATTTTCATAGCACATCATTGATTATGATCCATCCATAGATGGACTTTTCCCCCTTCTCTGTCTCACTCTCCCCATTCCCTCTCTTTTGCTTCCTGGGATCACCTGCATCAAGTCTTGTCTTAGGCTGTGCATTTGGGGACACCAAAACACTCATCATCACAGTCTGGGACATGTTTGATGTGGATACAGAGTAGGATTAATGGTGGAACTTCTAAGTCAGCCTCCCTCCTGCTGGTGGGGATGCCTTGAAGAAGATTGCACTATGGATGAACACAAAATGCCGTACTATTTAAGAGCTGTGACACTGGGGACACCTTAAATATGAGAACATTGTGAGAAGAAGCATCCTTGCTTGAGTTCTGAGAAAGCACCATGGCATGGATTGGCAGAGATCTGTATTGGTGGCAGTGGACGGGGAAGGTGGTCTAGGTGTCAAGACACCAGAACAGGGTGGTCATGTCAGAGCCCATCTCTTCAAGACCAGCATGACTTCAGCACAGTTCTCAGCATCATAAGCTCCCTGCTAACTGCCGGTGGAGCACTGACACCGGGGAAGTGAGTCTGGCACAAGGGACATCTCTGAGTTCCCCTCTCCCAGCAGGTACCCACAGGTAGAAGATGAGTAGACCTGATTCCTGGGGAAAATATAAGCAAACCTTATATATTTGAAGGTAGAATTATTGAAGAATATTTGGGGAAGAAAAGGACTTTGTGTTAATTTCCCACCTAGGAGATCAGACTTATAATTTGGGTTTTAAAGGAAACATGAACCTATTTTATCATCATCGCAAGTTGGTAAAGTCTGGAACATATTTTACAACCCCACTATCAACAATTATTTAGTCCAACCTTTCCCCAAACTCACTCATTTGCCTACTATCTTAACAATATACCGTTTGTACTGCTAGTTACCTAATATTTTTCTTTAAACCAACATATTTTTAAAAACTTAAATACCCACTTAAGCTTCATATTGAATAAAAACAACCATGAAATTATTGATTTGGTGCTCCCTATATATTTCTAACACATATGAAAATAAGTATATAACCATTAAAGGAAAAATCACCTCAATCTAGATGTGGTACACACATTACAAATTGGGAAACACTGATTAGACCCAACTATAAATTACCCTGACTCTCTTATTAGATTTCTAGTGTATTACAATGCCCTCTACTTTGTGAGTGCCTAATTCTCTGTTCATTTATATTGGGTTATAATTGTTCCACTAAGTTTGTTTCTCACAAAGGGTACTTGGGTGTTATAATTTCGAGTCTTGACATTTCTGGAAATCTCTCTCCTTTGTTCTCAGTTTGGCTGCAAAATTTTAATGTCATAATTCTTAATCTACAGGATTATTTACACATTGCTCCATTGTATTCTAATTTTTAATATTGCAAACGAGAACTCCAATGCCAGTCTGAATTTCTTTCTGTACTGAAAATTTATAGGATTTTTACACTATACTTGAAATTCAGAAATTTTACCAGATGTGCCCTTGGGTGAATTTTTTTGCAACACTTCTGCCCAGGACTAATGAATCACTTTAATCCATAGCTAAAACTCTTTCAGCTCAGGAAATCTCCTTTCATTATTTTGTTAATTGATATTTCACTTCTTATCCATTCTTCTCTCTTATGCTATGACTCCTCCTGCTATATGAATATTGGGACATTATATCTATCACTCTCTTTTTTTTTTTAAATTAATTAATTTATTTTTGGCTGCATTGGGTCTTCATTGCTGTGTGCAGGCTTTCTCTAGTTGCGGCGAGCGGGGGCTACTCTTCGTTGCGGTGCGTGGGCTTCTCATTGCGGTGGCTTCTCTTGTTGTGGAGCACAGGCTCTAGGTGCATGGGCTTCAGTAGTTGTGGCACGTGGGCTCATTAGTTGTGGCTTGTGGGCTCTAGAGCGCAGGCTCAGCAGCTGTGGCGCACAGGCTTAGCTGCTCCACGGCATGTGGGATCTTCCCGGACCAGGGCTTGAACCCGTGTCCCCTGCATTGGCAGGCGGATTTTTAACCACTGTGCCACCAGGGAAGCCCTCTCTCTTTCTTTTTTTAATCTCATGAATTTATCTTTTTGTCTGTGTTCTGAGAGGATTGTATTAATTCTTATGAGTTTACTGATAATTCACTAAATCAGTTTTCAACAGTATATATGCTGCAGTCCTATTTTATTTGGGGGCTCATACAATCATGTATTCTATTTTCAAGTAGTGTTCCTTGTTCTCCTAGTATCCCATCTGATGCTTCTTTTACCCTCTGACATTTCACTGAAACACAAACTTGAATTTTTCAAGTTGGCTCCTGTTTTCTGTAATAATTCTTTTTGATAAAAGCCATTGGCTCTGATTGATCTGCTGGTTCCCTTTTTGAGACTGCTTAATCTCCTCAGATGACTGAGGAGATTCGTCAAATCAAATACATGTTGCTATTTATAAATATGAAAGCCTGTATTGAACAGGATCGATAGCTCTTCTGAGTGCTGGCAGCAATCGCCACAGGTCCCCATAAGCTTTCCCTCACGGGTCCCAGAGTATCTTTGCCTCCAGCCCTGGCTGGCATAGTGCTGTGGGCGCCAGCATCTGGACAGACTCACAAGCAGGCCCTGCCTTTGTAAGATATCCAATCACACTAGGTTCATTCTTCCAGAAATTCTCAAGACTTCTGCCTGGTTGATGTTGTTCTTCCTTTATAACAGTGGTGTTTCAGAGCTCTTTCTTCTTCTTATTTTTATTATTTTCATCATTTCAATGAGATTTGGGGAAGTTACTCTAAGCTCAAATTATTTTCTTGAAATAAAACCCGCGTGGCTTCCCATTAGACTGAGCCTGATGTAACTGGCTCTGTGGTGCCGGCCCGAAGACCTCCAGCTTCCTATGGCCAGTGTTTACATCTCTTTGCCTGAGACCTTTCTCTGGCAGCCCGAGCCCACTGCGACTGAGCACGGCAGGTCAGAGGTACTGGAATGTAATGCCCCTCTGCCTTTCAATGACTGGTGGATGTTGGTGTATAAAAACCACAGTTCCTTGTCCCTTAGGTGGGAAACTCTGAGGTGCCTGTTCTACACTGGATCCCAGAGTTCCTAAAAGGAGAGGATGATCTGGTCACCCGCAGTGGTGACTAGATGCCCCCTTTAAAGCCTGCCTTCCCTTCCCTATCTCACTTCCCCATTCCCCTACTGGTGTATCCTGGGATCACCTCCCACATAAACTACTGGCAAATGAATCCTCATCTAAGGAGGACCCCAAATCAAAACACTGACAGTGTGGGAAGTTTTTTTTAGAAAGTTCTGTCTCCTGGTGTAGAGAATGAACTGGAAGGGAGAAGCTGTGGGCCAGGAGATCAGCATGGAGATGTGAGACGCAGTCCTACAGAGGTAAGACAAGAGCCCGCTCTTCATCTCAAAGGAGCACCAACACATGCAACAAAGCAAGAGTGCCCCGAGATATTTTAAAAAACACTTTGGGGGCTTCCCTGGTGGCGCAGTGGTTGAGAGTCCGCCTGCCGATGCAGCGGACACGAGTTCGTGCCCCGGTCCGGGAGGATCCCACATGCTGCGGAGCGGCTAGGCCCGTGAGCGGTGGCAGCTGAGCCTGCGCGTCCGGAACCTGTGCTCCGCAGCGGGAGAGACCACAACAGTGAGAGGCCCGCATACCGCAAAACAAACAAACAAACAAAAAAACCACTTTGAGATTTGGAAGAAGTAACCACCATGGAAATATCCAGACTTTGCTGAACTTCCTCGCACCTACTTTACATCTCATTATTATTGTTGCTGTTATTGCTAAGAAAGCACTCAGAAAATAATTGTTGAATAAGTAAGTAAATGACTCCTAGGCTACTGGTTGGCTGGTGGCACCATTCCCCGAGAGAAGGATCAGAGGCGAAGGAGCAAGTCTGGAGGAAGGGGTAGGGCCGGCAATCTCCTATGAACATATCAGATAACAGGGCATTCTGGGTCCTGCTTGGAACTCAGGGTGCTGGGCAGGCTTAGGCAGGGGAATAATCAGATTATTTCACTGTCATTGTGCCACATGCTCCTGTCAATCAGAAGGAATATAGCCCCAGTGCCAGAGCGGAATCATGGAGCCTGTACTGGGCCAGATGATAACATTTTAGTTGTAGGGTTATGCGGAGGATGAGCAGAGGGGCAGGGGAGCCAGGACACCCAGGGACTTGGGACAGTGGATATTCAACAACAGGTACAGCTGCACTAGTGTGTACAGGTTGAGCCAGAGCTCTGGGCTTGAAGGCAGACAGAGAAGCCAGGCAGATTGGAGGACGCCATCCAGCAAGTCTAGAGAAGGGGCCCCCAGCTCATCTTGAGAGACATCTAGGGCAGGCCAAGGACAGTGAGTACTTACTCAGGGTCACAACCCCACTCCCAGAGCTTCTAACAACTTAACTCAGTGGAGAGTAGTTTCCTTTACTACCTCTATTTTACAGATGAAGAAACTGAGCTGCAGGGAAGTGTTGAGTGTAGGGTATGATTTTCAGTAACTTACAGATGATTACACAGCTAGTGGGTGGCAGAGTCCAAATTCAAACCCAGACAAAGGCCTGCCTACACTCGACTGCCCTGTAAGTTGGAGTACAAGATGGAAGACAAAGGGGAGATCAGCCAGTGGTGATCAAAGAACTTTGAGGATGCTCAGCGGTATCTTGGTGACTCAGGAGCTCAAGGAATAACCAGAGAGGTACTCCCCCAGCGCTGGGTTAGGCAGGGATTGCACACATACACTTGCCCCAACTGGTAAGGTCTTTGAGGAGTTGGAGGAAGAGGAGGTACACATGGGATTTGAAACAATCCGTGGCAGGAGAATAGGCTTGGTGGATTTGAAAAGTGGGGCACCATTTCTCCAAATTCAAACATGGTGCTGGCTACAAAAGCATTATTGAAGAAGTATCTCTGAATGGATGAATGAATAAACAAAAGACCTGCTTGATCTTTCTCAAACACAGAACTGATCCCCATCCCATATCTCAGCTTCTTAAAATCTTCCCAACCTGCTCCACCAGCAGCAGGATGAAGTCCACATACCTTATCCGAGAATTCAGGGCCAGCATCTACCATCACATCCCCTACACTCAGCCCTTCCCTGCTGCTGGTGCTGGAATCTCTTTCTCTCTCTTTGGTCTTTTTCTCAACCTCTTGAGCCCTATTTTCTGGTCATTGCAAACCTCCTCACATTATGGGTGGAGGAATTATTTCTTTTGCAAAACTCATCTTCGATGGAGCTGCCACCCATAGTCATAGACACACAACACTAGTGGGACCAACCAGAATCCTTTTCAGGAATTAATATAGTCCCAGAGGGGAGAGGGAGTCTTCTCTTTCCTTTGAGGCCACCCTCTGGGGTCTGGAGTAACCTAATCCTGGAGCTATGAACGACCCCTGGCACACGAAGGAATCTTGTTCTCGCTGAAGGGAAAGAAGACACATACAGAGAAAAGCAGAAGCAAGACAGACAGACACACACAGAGAAAAAGAGAAACAGACTAAGTGACGATGTTGCTTGAATCTCTTGGATTCCCTGTCCTTCTTCCTGGTTTCGTGAGCTAATACGTTCCTTTTTGTTGTTGGTTGTTTTTTGGCTTATGAATTTGCCTTGTGTTTCCCTCACTGATCGCTATTCAGCTGGACTGCTGCCACTCCCTGAGGTCCATGCCGTCTCCTACTTGCACTCCCTACAGGTTCAAGCAACATGGTCCAAGCCATCTAAATGCAGAGGGTGCAGGAAATTTGAGACTGGCTCTTGTGATCCATTCTCCTCGTTCCCTCGCTTCTTCCGAGGCACCACCACGCAGCCACGTTGACTTTGGCAGAGAGCTTGCCCTGGACTTCCCCCTTCATTCTGTGTCTCCCCCAACTCCCCTTCCTTCCCAACTTCTCGGCTCCTTCGTGCCTTCCAGAGTCTGCCTCCCCCATGGAACCTGGCCCCTGATGTGAGTGGATATGGGACAGCCACTTCTGTCTTTCTGCTTCTGGACAGGGGACCTTGGATGAGAGTCCACAATATGGACTCAGAGCAAGTACCCCAAGACCTCTTGCACTGTAAAGACCACTGTGGCCTCTCTTCCCTCCCCTATTATGCCTGAGAGTGCTAGCCTCCTCCCCAGCCTTGAAGGACATTCAGGGATAAAGTGAAGGCTGGAGACCTTTCAATCATTGCATTTCACTTGTGTGACAAGATCTAGGTGTGAAATACACCAGGTGTTCAGAGGAGGAAGCATGACAAAAGGTAGGCAGGTTCAGAGGACGGGGGGATGTCACAGAGGAAGCAGAGTCTGCATTGGCTGTTGGCAAGAGGGCCAGGCTAGACCTAGAGTGGCTAAGGCTTTCCCAAGACGGGGCAGGGCACGGACAGCAGCCTGGTAGGGGGGCCCATGTGGCTCACTTAAGTATTCACGAGGCCCTCAGGCTAGTGGCCTTTGGCAAATGACAGGAAAACTGATGTTCAGTGAAGGGCCTTGAATGCCAGGCCCAAGATTTTGACTGTCATTCTCAGAGTCTAACCAGGACTGGGGTTGATGCAAGGCCTCTTCTGGGAGGGCCGGTTGGTCATACCCTCCTTCGGTGCACAAAGAGGACTGAGAAGCCAGGGCATGAATGTCAACCGCCTTCCTGGGGTCAGCAAAAGGGGTCTCCCCTCTTTTTGGCTCCCCCAAACCCCACCACCACCCTGTGCCTTCTGTGGCCCACAGCCGCTGCGGGCTCTGGCTAAAACGGAAGGCACCTTCTTTTCATGACCTCAGCACCCCCTGCCCCCCTCCCCCCTCAGTTCCTGTCCATGCTAGGCACCCCAGCCACTGGGTAGGTGAGTGAGTCCCCAACAATCCCTTCTGGGGCTTTCCAACCTATAACTGTCTTCATCCCATGACTCAGATTTTCACTGCTCTTCCATTTAGGAAGCCCCTAAGTGGAGGTTCTGGGCTGTCTGCCTTTATTTGGTCCTCCATTTCCTTCCTACCTCAAGGACTATTAGGGTGGATTCACTTCGCTGAGTTTCTGGGCCAGCCCAGCTGAATGGGAGGAAATATCCCAGCATGCCACTTGCCTGGTGATTCTGTTTCTCCTGCAGCATCAAGCCAAGAGCCAGAGAGTCACAGCCTGGGAGCTGGGAGGGAGCGAATAGGCAGCCTTTTGCAGTTGCTTCTTGAAACGATCCTGGGCACTGGAGTGAGATGGACCCTGGGCCTGAAACCAGACCCACCATTCAGCAGCCTTGTGACCTGGAACAAGTGACTTCCTGAGCCTCAACTTTTTTTTTTTTTTTTTTTTTTCATTTGTGAAGTAGAGATAAAACTACTTACCTTGCAGGGTTATGAGGAAAGATAAATGGGACTTATGTTAAGTCTGATATTTAGGAACTGAGAGCTGATATTACTTATTTTATCCCAACCTCCTTGAGAGAAAAAGGCAGATTTGCCCAAAGTCATGTGTTGAGACACAGTTGATCCTGTTTGTCACACTGGGGCTCTTCTGCCCCCACTGAGTGGAAGACAACAGGCAGGAGCAGAGGAGCATGATGGGAAAATCTTCCTGTTCTCTGATCATCTCCTGAGGGGTAGCACAAGTGGCAGTGACAGGGTTAGCAAACCCACCCCAGGGCCGCTTCCACATCACTGGTGAAGAACAAAGGAACTGGGGGGAAAAAGTCAAACAGAAGAAAGCGCCTGGAAAAGATGTTTTTATGTTCACTTACATGGAAAAAAAAGAATCAAAGTGTACAGCATGAAGGTATACGTGTCTCAGAAAATTCATCCTCATGAACCTGTTTGTTGAATCGCAGTTATAATTCAAGCATTGCCAAATGGAAGTTATAAAATCAGGGTGGGGTGTGGGGAAAGGGCCACCACAGGAAAGGTAGTAATTATGTGCTATTTCTTCTCTAGTTTCAGATCATTGGGAGTTTAAACTTTTCCAGCAAGTCATTTATATAAACAGATACCATACTAAAATACGTTGTGTCAAAATATAAAACTCCTAAAGCAAGATGGCAATAATATTTTAGGAAAAAAACATTAAAGTCTGGTAATATCAGAAAATACAAATAGGATCATTTTGAGCAGTTCTGTTTCTCTGTATGAATAGCAGTTGCAAACAATGGATGTATATTAAAGAACAAAACATTTGGTCTGCACATAACTTAGAAAGGGATACACTTCTAAACACTGACTTTGTAAGAAAACATGAAGGACATCTTACACTCAACAACGGTTAAAAGAAGGAAATCACTTTCTGAAGGATGCAGTGGGCAGAGTGCCAAGGCCTTTGTTTTCAACTTGCTGTTAACCGTGTTGGGATGTGTTTACACTGCATGGGTTTCCTGCAGAATCTAGCACCAATAGATGGATCAGATTTTATCTTTGATCTGAGTCCTTTCTGTCTTCAGTTTTGAGTGTATTGAGGTATGTTTTCTTTGGTTGCTGTTGTGATGAATGTGTAATAAAAAACTAATATTTACAACGTTTAAACATTTTAGATTTCAGTGTCAACTCTTCACATAAAAAAAAAAATTGGAAAACTCTTAAGAATCATGGGAAGGTCATTACTTCCTCACATCTGTCATGAAACTGTTTTCGATACACAGAACAATTAGCCTATTAGCACAGCTGTATGCTTTCTGGTCCAGAATCTTCCCCGTGCTCAGCGGGGAGGCCAAGCCCATGACTGCCATGTCGGCGGTTCGCCACGCTTCACAGTACTGATCCACGAGACGGACTCCGTGGGTGCTGGAGCCATGCCAAACAACCTTCTGGGGCCTGAAAAGGAATTTTGTTGTGTTACTTTTTGAAATGACCCTTCTTTGTGGCATATCTCGGTGAGCAAATTGGCATAAGTCTAGTGAGTCAAGTCAAACTCCTGAACCCTCCAGGGTCTGACTGCACATCACCTCTCTGTCTTTATCACTGTTTCCAACTTTCTGAACACACTGCATTCCAACCATATCCAGCTTGTACTTGCTCTGAAATCATACTCTCTGCTTTCGTGAATCTGAACCTTTGCTCATGAGGCCCCTTAGTCTGGAATGGCCTCGCTTTCATTTTCAGTGATTCCTTCTCATCTTTCACAAGTCCATTAAACGCCCCCTCTTACAGGAAGGCTTCCTGATTCTCACCACCAAGGAATAATGACTCTTTCCTCTGTGCTCCTACCATCTTATCTGTTTCTCCATTTTCCAATGACAATATTACGTCTAGAATTGTAGCTAGTCTGTGTCTATCTTCCCACAGACTACGAGCTTTGAAAGGAGAGGGGCTGTGTAGGTTTATTACTGTGACTTCCAGGCCTGGCATTAGGCCTGGCATAGAGTAGACACTGAGGAAAAGTTTACTGAGTTGTTCTATTCTTAAAAGCATACATAATTTTCAAAGAATTAGAGTGTAACTCACAGTATAGGGTTAAAGAATCACCATGAATAGCATTACTTACCACTTATTAAGTGCCTACTGTATGCTAGATGTTCTCACACTTACCTTTTAATTCTCACAACAGTCTTATCCATATGGATATGATTATCCTGCCCATTTGACAGGTGAGGCAACTGGGGCTCAAAGAGTGGAAGTGCCTTGCTCAAGGTCCCATATTAAATTACTGGACCCAGGTCTCCTGGTTCCATGGCCAGGCTCTCTCCATGGCCCCTGGCTGCCTCATTGAGGCTTTACGCTGGCAGCACCCCAAAGGAGCAGCTGATAAGGGCATCCCATTGTTAGACTGTCTCCTAAAACTGTCTATCATATGATATACTTCAAGGGCTTCCACCTCTACTTACCAAGAAGGATCTGTCATTACGTCTCGGCCATCAAAGGAATATATTGGAACATGTGTATTGAACTGACCTCCATGGCCAGAAAAAATTGAGTCCCAATTATCAAAAAGTACTTGGCCCTATGGAGACAAAATGCCATGTTAGAATCATACAAACAGCCTGCAAATATTTATCCATTCTTCAAGGCCCAGAAGTCCCTAACCCCAATCCCAGATCCTGGACAGAGTGAGAACTCAGGAAATACTTGTGGTTTGATTTTATAATCTTTCCTTGAACCCTTTTGGCTTTACGGTCTTATTTCTTGAGGTAATTTCTTTTACTATATGTGTATAAAGTCGCCTCCCTATCAAAAGTGTGTTTTAGGTTTTTATCATTGCTATTTTTTTTTTTTTTTTTTGCGGTACGCGGGCCTCTCACTGTTGTGGCTTCTCCCGTTGCGGAGCACAGGCTCCTGACGCGCAGGCTCAGTGCCCATGGCTCACGGGCCCAGTCACTCCGCGGCATGTGGGATCTTCCCGGACTGGGGCACGAACCCGCGTCCCCTGCATCGGCAGGCGGACTCTCAACCACTGCGCCACCAGAGAAGCCCTATCATTGCTATTTTAAACGTATATACTGAGCTTCGAATTTGTGCCAAGCCTTGTGCTAACCTACAAGTGGATGATGTGGAGATGAACTTCTTACTCCTTTTCCTTCGGTTATTTGTATTCCAAGAATACAGTCTAAGTGGATGAATGTGGTGGAACAGAACCTTGGAAGACGGGATGGGAAGTGCTGGGTGTGGGGTCAGGATGGACTTGCCAGCCTCAAGGTTCCAAACTGGAGTACTGGGGTTCACAGGGACCAAAGGGTCTCGAAGCACCTTTGAGGTCTGGTTAGGGGTCAGGACCCAGGATGTGTGTGAGCAGCAACAGAGCTGCCCCTTGTAGCCTTAAAGAAGTAGGCTATTTCCATGGTATAACTGAGGGATGATGCGGGGCCCTGCCTTGCCAGTGAATGAGGGCAGAGAAATATCTGAGGGTACCAAACCAGGGTGCAGGACAGAGTGGCTCTGCCTTGGGACCAGGGCTCACCAGCTGTTCTCTGGTGCCCCTCAGCCAGTGCTCTACAGAAGGCATCCTCAGGTGGAACTAAGAGGGGGTCGAGGAAACTAATTCCAGTTTGTAGTGACTTTGAGTAAACTGCTTTCTCCCTGTGAGCCTCAGTTTCCTCAACTGACAAACAGAAAAGAATAACTCCCATTTTTATCGGGTGTATCTATTAAGATAATGGATATGAAGTGCATTGTAAACAAGCACAAAAGCTATATAAATGAAAGAGGTCATTACTATCCCTCCTGTCTGCTCCAAGGGTCATAAACCATCCAAACAGGAAGGGCCATTGTAAATATAAGGCAACTGAGGTCCAGAGAGGGAAAGTAACCACCCAAAGTCACACAGCTAATCAGGGCCTTGAAACAACATACTTCTGATGATGTCAGGAGTGGCAACTGCCTCTAGTCCCCGTGGAAACCAGTCCATCCAGGAGGCAATGGGAACGATATTTATTTTTACCTTAAGGTTCACTATTGGAAGGCTATATCTCTCTGCTTTCCTCACAACTGTAGAGAGATCTTGCAGATGGGAGGATAAGAATGCTTCGTAGGTGGACAACAGTCCTGCTGCCCTGGCCTGCTGGAAGCACTGAAAATCAGCTCGAATGTCCCCAGAAAATGGCGTGTTCAGAGCGACCAAGTGTAGCTGAAAAAAGTGAGAGAAAAGACGGTGCAGTTGAAGAATTAAAGCAAACTCCAACCCCATAACCTTCACATGTTCCTAATAAGATCCCAAACTTGCTGCAACGGAAGGCACGCTGGAGGTCACCTTACTCAACCTCTACCTGACATTGGAATTCTAGCCCCTGCTGGACCATCTCCAGGGAAGGAGAGCTCAGGTGTCCCAAAGCAGCCTGCGTCAGCAATCTGAACAGCTCTAAATAGTAGAAATTTCTTCCATATATGAGGAAAACAAAACAAAATAAAGCACTTCAGAGATCTGAATCCAGCCTGCAGGCAGGCCATCTGTGGGTCTGCCCCTCATTGAGTTTCTAGGAGGTTTTTAAGCTGGCTTTGGTCCTAGATCTCAGAGCTACATCAAGCTATCTGCCTCCTGCCCTTTCTTCCACCTCCTGAGTAGGCCTGGGGCTGATCATGAGGGACCAGAGGGAAAAGGCATTGAAAGGAGAAGGTCATGACATTTATTACTAAGACTGCTGGGATAGACCCTTTTGGAAACTAGGGGTCATACAGTAATTCTAGCCTCACATTCCTGCCACCTTTGTCAGGAGCCCAAATAAAAGCCATTCCATAATCTGCTTTCTCCCACTCTTTCTCTCCCCAAACCCAGCCTTCTTTTGCGGCCCTCTCTCCCAGCCCTTTCTGCTGTACCCTCGGAATTATACTCAGTACTCAAGGGGTAGTCATCTCCCTCCTCAATCTCATGTCAGGAGTAACTTTTATCTCATTAGCATAGAGCTGGTGCAGGACCCGGGCCCATGTTGCCAGAAAAGGAAAATATTGTTAAATATCTTAAACACGTCTTCCTCCCTCTTATGTGTCTGAAGACTGTGGCACCCGAGGGAAGAGGCCCTATGGTCTCATCACCTTTCTGCTGCCGTGTTTCTGGGGGCTACACCCAAGGGCAGTCGCAAGAGGCCCTGATGGACTGCGCTTCCCTGATACCAGGGGACACCTAGGAAAGGGGCAGCGGTGAGTGCAGGTCTCCCTGCCACACCTCCAACCCCACCACATCCACCTCTCCTTCTTTAAGGAGATGCACAGAGAAATGTCTGCAATGATGGCTGCTTCTGAATGGTGAGATTGGGGGCTTTTATGTTCTCATGTTTCTATACCTTTAACCGCTGGAACATTTCTATCATGAATAGATATCATTTTTATGAAGACAGTGACATTTCCACAATCAAACATTAAAATGGCTTTTTGAAGATGGTTGTAGTTGTGTAAAATTATAAGTGATTTACTATTTTCTTTCCCATTCTTTTTTTTTTTTGGCCGTGTTGGGTCTTCACTGCTGCGCACTGGCTCTCTCTAGTTGCGGCAAGCGGGGGCTGCTCTTCGTTGCGGTGCGTGGGCTTCTGCTTGCGGTGGCTTCTCTTGTTGTGGAGCATGGGCTCTAGGTGCGTGGGCTTCAGTAGTTGCAGCACACGGGCTCCGTAGTTGCAGCACATGGGCTTAGTTGCTCTGCGACATGTGGGATCTTCCTGGACCAGGGATCCAACCCGGGTCCCCTGCATTGGCAGGTGTATTCTTAACCACTGCACCACCAGGAAAGTTCCCTTCCCCATTCTTTTTATTCATTGTCCAAATTTTCTACAATGAATATGTATTGCCTTAGAATTTATAAAAAAATTTTGTAGCTACTGCCCTAACGTCTCCCCTCATAACTAAGCTTTCTGAAGGGTTACCTATACTTGCTTCTCTATTTCCTCACCTCCCATCTACTCTGCAACCAACCAGAATCTTGTTGGCATCTCTCCATGCTACAGAAATGCTTTTCTCTAGTTTCTCAATTTGAACAACACCTTTTAGTCCTTTCAGTGGGCCTCTTGGCAGCATTTGACACTGCTGGCTTCTATCTTGCTTGGCATTCTTTCTTCCTCTCTGGCGATGGCTTCCCGGTTTCCTTCTCGTATGTCTTCCATCAGTTCCTTTTTGTTTTTGCTCCTCGCAATCCAATCTCTTCTCACCATATAGATTCTCTTTTGGGAATCCTACCATCCCCAAGACAATTTCCATAGCTCTGCTGAAAACTCCCAAGTCTGTATCTCCAGACCAGACCCACTGCAGGGTTGCAGACCTTCTGATCCTGCTTCCTCCTGCTGCTCTCCACTCAGATATCCTACAGGTACTGCAGGCTCACCAGGCCCTACATCAGTTCCTGCTCGGTGGATGGCAGCACTAAAGGAAACGTGTTTCTGGTGTCCGCCAAGTCTATGCCTTCTTCTTTGAAAGTGTCCCCACAATACTTGCTAAACAGAGTGGCCTCAGGCCATTCAATTTCATTCTCTTGGCTGCTCTATTTTTTTGTTTTTACATTAAAAAAAAATTGGGGTATAGCTGCTCCACAATGCTGTGCTAGCCTCTGCTGCACAACGAAGTGAACCAGCCGTGTATACACATATCCGCTCCCTCCTGGACCCCACTCCCACCCGCCTCCCATCCCACCTACCTAGGTCACCACAGAGCACTGAGCCGAGCTCCCCTCACTACACAGCAGGCTCCCACCAGCCATCTATTTTACACATGGCAGTGCACATACATCAATCCCAATCTCCCAATTCATCCCCTCCACCCCTTGTGTCTACACATCCACTCTCCACATCTGCATCTCCATTCCTCTCTTGGCTACTCTTTTTTTTTTTTTAATAAATTTATTTATTTTTGGCTGCGTTGGGTCTTTGTTGCTACGCACGGGCTTTTTCTAGTTGTGGCGAGCGGGGGCTACTCTTCGTTGTGGTGTGCGGGCTTCTCATTGTGGTGGCTTCTCTTGTTGCAGAGCACGGGCTCTAGGCATGTGGGCTTCAGTAGTTGTAGCACACAGGCTCAGTAGTCGTGGCACGCAGGCTCAGTAGTTGTGGTGCATGGGCTTAGTTGCTCCGCAGCATGTGGGATCTTCCCGGACCAGGGCTTGAACCCGTGTCTCCTGCATTGGCAGGCAGATTCTTAACCACTGCGCCACCAGGGAAGTCCCTTGGCTACTCTTGATTTGACTGGGAGTAGGCAACTGACCCATGTAGACTACCTCTCCCAAGACTGAGGTGGTATTGAGCTCTGCAGCCGTAAGATCCCATAGAGTTGAGGCCAGGATCAGTGCCATGGCAACCCAAGGCTGTGCGCAAGCTTTGCAGATGTAACCTATGTCTGTGTGCTGGGGTGAGGGTGGAGGGGAAGCAGGAGGAAAGACCTTTGCAGAGGCTGGTCTGTAGAGATACTAATAGCAGGAACAAGAGTCCACAGGCCCTGTTGTACTTCCTGCAATTGAGTTCCATGAGGTTCCTGCAATTATCTGAATAAAATCTTCATTTAAGCTAGTGAAGAAATAGAGTGAGAGTTTCAGATCTAAGCAACAAAATGATCCCTGGAAAAAAAAATCTATCACCACTCAGTTACCCAAGCAGAAACCTGGGCATCATTCCTGATCGCCCTCATCCTCACTGCCCCATACCCGACCAATGACCAAATTGTCACTCCTGCCTCCTTAATTTCTCTCCCATCTGCCCACTTTTCTACATGTTCACGGCTGTGATCCTAGTTCAGATAATACAGTAACTACTTAACTGTCTTTGGGTCCCTGGTCCTGTGCCCTCTAATCCATTTGTACATTATAAGCAAGGTAATTTCTCTGATGCCCTTCTCATATTTACCCTTGTCTTCCTTAAAATCCTTCATTGTTCCCCCACTGCCCAGTGGAAAAGGCCAAAGCCCTTGGCCTGGCTTTCAGGTCCTTGATGAGTGACCTTGCCCTATGCAGACTATACTTTTCCCTTACCTGCCTTGAACTCTACTCCTTCAGCAAGACTGAAATACTTGGAATTAGAGAAATGTACAGCACTTGCCCTTGCCTGCCTCTGTTCCATACTCCCTCTGCCTGGGACTCCCATTCCCCTCCCCTTACCTGGCTCTCCCCTGTTCTCAGCTGTCCTTCAGGTCGTGATTTAAAGGTCACCTCCTCCAAAGAAGGCAGACTTCTTTGACCTTCCTAACACTCCCAGTGCCCTGTGTTTGCCTCACCCAAACGACTTCTCACACTGTATTGGAATTACCTATCTTTTATTTGCCTCTCTGGCTAGTCTATACGCATCTTGAGGGCAGGAACTGTGTGCCAAGCATGGGGACTGGCACATGACAGACACACTTTCGGCATCTGTACAGTAAATGCATGAATTGTACTTACTGCAGGTCTGTCATAATTAGCACTTGAAATAGACGCCAGTGGAAGCTGAAGGTGATGAGACTGTCAGGTAAAAAAGGAAAAAAAAAACAGTCCTGAATATGCATTCAATCTGTTCTTCACCGTACATTAAGGTACAAGTGCAATGTTTCTTGAAAAGCTGCTTTAAACAGTTTGTCACGGTCTTTGGACCACTCTTAACTGTGAAGAGTTTCACACATGAACGAAAAATTATCCTCGGAAAGGGAGTGGATATTCTCCAGACTTTTAGAAAGAGTGCTGAATCAAGGAAGAAGTCCATGTTTTACAACGAACTCATTCACTTAATAGAGCAAGGCACCTCTTGAGAGCCTCAGCTTCCTCACCTGCAAAGTGGGAATGCTATCACCTGCCTCAAAGGGTAGCTGTAAGGTTAAAATAGTGGACAACGCAAGCTGCTGGTGTTCTTATCAGGCAAGGAAGTCTCAGTGTCAAATATTAAAGGGCTCTTCTAGATTGCTTATGCCAACCGTGTTTTCACAGATCAATAAACTGAGGCCAAGAGAAGGGAATTCCCTTGCCCAAGAGGATTCAGCTACGACATGGGAATGGCAGGTCTCCAGCGTCTGGGTCCAGCTCTCCCTCCAGCTGTTGTGAGAACGTTCTGTTGGCACTTGGCAATTTTGGGGCTTCTGCCAGATAGTGAACCATGCAGAGCTGGCTGTCCAGAGTCTGGAGAGCTTGATACTGGATGCCAAGGGGATTCAGCAAGTGCTGGTGAATGAAGGAGTTAGAGGTAAGGCAGGGAAACGACTCACATTGCTGGAAAGCGCAGGGGGGGGTGGGCTGTCATCCGGAATGGGGATCAGTTCTCCCAGCTTTAAGGAAAAGAGCACGTTGAAAATGAAACGTCAACTAGAAACTGTTCGCCTATTTTCAAATCGGAAAAATGGCATTTACAGGAGTAGGATGTTATTTTTACAGGGTACTTGGAGGCGGTTTGTTAAAGAATTACCTGCAATTTTTTCCAACCATCTCTGACACGAATGAAAAACTCGGTGCTGTCCTTCAGGTAGATGAATGTCCCTTCTATGACCAAATGGGCTTTCTGCAACATGTCAGCCATGTTGCTAAATGCTGTAACCTGTCAGATAATTTCAAATTGCAAACATTGCGGTTATCATCACAGCGACGGCACAATTTGAAAAACTGGCCTCTCTGTAAAGTCAAATATGAGCCATCCCCTCACAGCCAGGGGAAAGTCTTATTGTGCCACAGAGAGATATATAACTTCATTAATAACCAGAGGACTTTCTTTCCGATAAAACGAAAACATGCATTACCTTGAAACACAAATCTCAATTACAATAAACAAATTAAGACAAAGAAGATAGTATCCTGAGAGTTCAAAGACATTTAAAAACTGTTAGCAGAGTTGGCTCTGTTGGACGTTGGTACTGGCAAAATCATGGGTACGTTTTCCCGCTTCCATTGGTGTGAGCTGCACAACGGCACCGACATCGTTACATGTGTTTTGTTAGCTCACGCTGCTGCAAATTGCTTTTCATTTGGAGTAAGAAATGTAAGCGAGTGAGTTACTCTACCCACGTCTTAAATCTTTTTTGCCTGGCTGGGTAGTTCCAGTATTAAATACACAGCAGAAAATGGGGGCCTGTAACTTCTCTGTCTAGAAAATTGCCAAAGATCAGACAGCCATCTCGGCCTAGCCAGGCACAGGCATAAAAGCTGGAAAAATCTATCGAGAAGTGTCAAGTCTCAAGGAAATATCAACCTTTTCAACTGAGAAAGATTATAAAAACTTAATTTTCACCTAGCTTTGAAGATGACTTTGTGATTAAAATGACTCAGGCATCCCCCAAAGGTACCAAATATCGAAATTCCATCTACTGTTGGACAGTTCTTCATCTGGCAGCCCAAATTTCCAAATAAAATCTATCAAAGACCAAAGAGCATTCCTAGGACTCCTGACACCCTAATGAGGTATTTGTCCCTTTTCTGTGCATCACAACGATCTCTGTGTGCCATATCCTGCTCCAATGATCTGCAGGGTAACAAGGTACAAGAGACATCCTTCGGTAGAATGGAGAAGGCTGCATTACCCAGGGGAAATGTAACCAGCACAGGGCCTCCTGTGAGGTTCTTTAAGCTCTTGTGCCTGTGTTTTTTGATGTAATATGATTGGCTCTTGTTACAGTTTAGTCAATTAACGATTGGAAAGGTGGAACTTAAATCATAAATGATTTTGTAGTCTGTATCTTTTTACTTAATAAGTCATCCAAAGAGATAATAAATACCCTGTTTGTGAAATTATACCATTTCTATTGTCATGGAGGCCTAACTCCAACAGAGAAGGTGTGCCAGCCCCTAAACACTGCAGCCAAAGTTCTAAGGAAACCCATCCAAAGCAGAAAGATGAAGACACACTGATGATAATACTGACCAGGTTCCTGGATCCGGGAAGCCCTGGCTGTCCTGGAGGGCCAGGTGGGCCTGGAATGGCCACAGCTAAGACAAAGCAGAAAAGAGAAGTTACAAAATAGCATACTCTCTGCAAAATGCCTCCGACGTTCAGCTGGTCACCGAGGGGAGCGTTCACCACCCCACTCACAGTGCCGCAAAGTGTTGCACCTCGTAGCCGAATCTTAGGAGCTCTGTGCCCAGCATATGACTCAGCCACATTGACTGGTTTGGGGGAGAACTGAGATTCTTGACTGTAGCCCTGGATGAAGTCATGCCTAAGACTTTCCAGTTTTATAAGTGAATAAATTCCTGTTATTTCAATTGTTTGTATAAGTCAGTCTGAGTTGAATTTTCTGTCACTTGCATCCAAAAATGCTCTGACTCATACAACTTATTTCTCTCAAGAGACAAACAGGTAATTACTGAACAGAGGAAGCAGGCTCAGAAAGAAGAAGAAAAGGTGCTGGGCTACAGGGGGGCAGGGTAGGCCAGTGACAGGGGCCCTGGCCGTCCAGCCAGGAGACTCAAGTTCCTGATTTGTCAGTTCTCAGCTGTGTGATCTTGGGGAAACAACAAGCTCTCTGAACCCCAGCTTCTTCATCGGTGAAATGTAAACAGGTACGTCTTCACTAGCCTGTGTTAAGAACTGAGAACACAAACTAGGAATGTGCTTTGCAAATTGTATAGCGTCCAACCAGAGATTCTTACCTTTTGAGGAGTCAAAATGCCCTTAAAAATCAAATCAAGGCTATTGCCCTCTCCCCTAGAAAAATGCACATATGCATATCTGCAAGTGTGTGCGCGCGCACGCACGCACGCACACACACACACACACACACACACACACACACACACTTCTACTTAGAATGTTAGTGGGATGATAGCTCCCTGAGGCACATCTTTGAATTTTCTAGGAGTTTATGGTTCCCAAATGAAGAGTCCTTACTTTAGGCAAACATAAAGAAATGTTATTGTAGCAATTCCTCTGCTCTCCTTCTACCTCTCTGATCTCCAATTCCCCCCCAGAATCTGCAAAACTCTTGGTAGAGTTAAGGATGTTTGTACAAGTCCCAGTAAAATTACTGTATGAGATTTTTGAGGTCACTGCAAATAAGCCTGTAGTCTGACACAGGACCTGAAAATTCATACACAGGTGGTGAATGTCTAGTGGAGACAAAGTCTGAGGACTTGGATTTGGACCCCAGCCATGCCTCTTCCTAGGATTTGTGACCTTGAGTCAGACTCAACCTTTCTGAGCTTTGGTGCCTTCATCCATAAAATGAGTTTTATAATCTTATGCATTTCATCTCCCTCCTGGGGTTGCTGTTAAGATTAAATGGGATAGGGGCTTCCCAGGTGGCGCAGTGGATAAGAATCCGCCTGCCAATGCAGGGGACACGGGTTCAAGCCCTGGTCCGGGAAGATCCCACATGCCGTGGAGCAGCTAAGCCTGTGCGCCACAGCTGCTGAGCCTGCTCTCTAGAGCCCACGAGCAACAACTAATGAGCCCACATGCCACAACTACTAAAAGAGCCCGCGCACCTAGAGCCTATGCTCCGCAACAAGAGAAGCCACTGCAATGAGAAGCCTGCATACCGCAACAAAGAGTAGCCCACGCTCGCCACAACTAGAGAAAGCCCAGGCGCAGCAACAAAGACCCAGCACAGCCAAAAATAAGTAAATTTAAAAAAAAACAAAAAGATTAAATGGGATAATGGATATGGGAGTGTTTTGTAAACTGTGAATTGCTATATATTATGTGAAGGGTAATCCTTTTCAATGGAGCAAGGAGTCCTAGGGCCCCCTAGTTTAGGGCTACTGTGGACAACAGAGTCTCTGAATCCTGTACTCACCCTGCAATGCCCCTTCACCCCTTGTAATTCCTATGTATCCCTCAAGGTTGTATAGGCACCTATGGTTTTATCCACCCAGCACCTTCTCTCTTTACAGGACCAGCATCCTCACTTGCTCCTGAGATCTTCCCCTTCACCTCTATGACCATTCAGGTCCAGAAGGAGCTGTCATGGTCTCATGTGATCCCACCTCCTGGCCACAGATGACTGGTCCAAGGTTGGGCATCTGGCCCAAGACAGGTCAGTCAGTGTCCTTCCCCAGAACATCCCCACCCCAGGGCTTTTCAAACTAAAACTGAGAAACAAGGTCAAGATTTCTAGATGACAGTGGAAGCTGTAGGTTGTTGGTATTTCTCGCCATGCAGAGGATATGGTTTATGGTGAAGAAGCGTGATGCTGCAGTCAGAGAGCAGCTGAGCAAGAGATGGCCAGAGAATCCTCACAGGGACTGAATCCCTGGTTCCGGCTGCACCTGAAGTCTCACTGCATGCCTGCCCCTCTTACAAATTGCTTGTTCACACCCTCCTGCACATCCAATAAGTTTCCCTATGCACTTGAGCTAGTTTGAGTTCCATTTCTGTCACTTGCCCCAAAGTCACCTCCTGTGTAAAGTTCTCCCGGATGCCCCAGACATTGTAGGTCTCCTCCCAGGTGTGCTTCCACCACACCTGGCTCATGCCAACCCAAACAACAAAAAATGATGCATTCATGCTATTATTGCTGCTGCTGTTATTTTCCACCATGGGCACAGTGGAAAGAACACAGGCTTCGGAGCTACTCTGATCTGGGTCCTAATTCCATTTATGCCACTTATTAGCTGTGTGACCTTGGAAAGGTTCCTAAACATCTCTGGGTCTCACTTTCCTCCTCTGTAAAATGTGGATGCTAATACTTTCCTTGAAAGGCTTTCTGAGAATCTAGTAAGATAATGTAATAGAGTGACTGGCAGAGTGCCCAGCACTTGGTAAGTACTTGATAAATGGAGATTTTCTTCTATTTCACCCATTTTTCATTTGAGGAAGTGAGGTACAAGGGGTGAAATTTTTACATAGAAGGGTAGAATCAATGCTGGTCCTTAAGTCCCTTAAGGCCCAGGCATTGACAAAGCAGCCAGGAAGCTTCCACCCACACGTGAAAAGATGTTCATCATTATTAGTCTTTAGGGAAATGCAAACCAAAACCACAATGAGATATCACTTCACATGAATGAATGATGACTAGAATAAAAAAGATATGATAATAACAAATGTTGTTGACAATGAGGAGAAATTGGAACCTTTTGTACACTGCTAGTGGGAATGCAACATGTTGCAGTCACTTTGGAAAACAGTCTGGTGGTTCCTCCAAAAGTAGAGTAACCATGTATATGACCCAGCGATTCCACTCCTGGGCATTATACTCAAGAGAACTGAAAACATATGTTCACATAAAACGTTGTACACAAATGTTCACAACAGCACTATTCATAGTAGCCAAAAAGTGGGAACAACTCAAACGTTCATCAGCTGCTGAATAGATAAACAATATGTGGTATCTCCATACAATGGAATATTATTCAGCCATAAGAAGGAAGGAAGTACTGATACATGCTACAACATGGGGGAACTTCGAAAACATTATGCTAAGGGAAAGAATCCAGTCACAAAAGGTCACGTATTTTGTGATTCCATTGATAAGAAATGTCCAGAATAGGCAAATCCAGAGAGACAGAAAGTAGATTCATGGTTTCCAAGATCAGGGGAAGATCAGGAAAAAGAGGAGAGACTGCTAATCGGTACAGGGGTCCTATTTAAGGTGATGATAATGTTCTGGAATTAGAGAGAGGTGATGGCTGCACAACCTTGTGAATATATTAAAAACCATTAAATTTTGCACTCTAAATGGGTGAATTTTATGGCATGCAAATTATATCTCAATTTAAAAAGAAAAACGAAGAGAAAGAAGGCTCCACCCAGGAAGCAGCCCTCTGTCGGATAGTGTGGCTCTGACGTGCCACCCAGGTGTGGTGACGCTGGGCACCACTCGCAGTACTGACCTGCTCCTAGGATAGCCGGAGGTCCTGGTGGCCCCGGGGGTCCCTGTGGCCCAGGGGAACCAGGTCTCCCAAAGCCAGGTGGCCCAGGCAGGCCAGGAGCACCTGGGGGTCCCTGGGGCCCGATGATGGTCTCCCCTTTCTGGCCCTGTCAAGTGCACAGTAACAGAAGGGAGAAAGCACCATTAGTCACTAGAAGTCCCATCTGTTCTTTTTGTTAGGACATTGATAAGAAGTCAGTAAACATCCTCTATTGTTATCATCATCCTCAGTCCTGGCACAAGCCAGGAGGTGGAAGACCTAAAGAGCGGTGGCCCAGTTGTTACGTTGAATGACAGCAGAGAAGCCTAGGGAGCCCTGGACTCAGAAGGGCCCCTGGAGCTCATCTAGTCCAGCCTCGGCATTTCATAGATGGAGAAACAGAGGCCTAGAGAGGGGCAGGGCTTGCCCGAGGTCCCAAAGCAAATCAGCAGCAGAGCTGGAAGGAGAACCCTGGTCTCCTGGCTTTGCTCAGTCTATGCTTATGGCGAGTTCCAGGTCCAGAATTTGCTCCTGGTCCCTGAGGGTCAATGATCTGATCATAGTCTCAGTGGAGGCATAATTTGAACTTCTCTTTTGTGATCTGGAGAAACTTCTCATCCTAAGAAGACCAAGCCGATCTACAGGCTCCTTCTTTGATGAAATTTCAGAAGAATCAAATAGCCCCCTAAAAACATCTCCCTCACCTTCCCTTCTGCCTCTGTTATCTGATGTGTTTACCATTAACAACTCTTTGTGCTGAGTTTTCCACCGCCGATGTGAATAAGGCACGGTGGTGGGTTACGTGGAAGCAACCTGCGTGCATGTGGCCTTGGCTAGCTCCCTTTCCTCTGTGGCCTCTGCCAGGCTCCCCACCCATTAGCAAGTATGGGGGAGAGAGGCCAACGCCCAAGGCCTGCCTGCAGCCTGTGGTACTGTGACTGGCCTTTGCTCCCAGCTGCCTCGTCACACTGGGGGGCTTCAGGGAGCGCCGTGACTCCCCGAGGAAGGGGTGTGGAGGGGTTGCTACTCACCTCCAGGCCTGGACTTCCCGGCAGGCCCGGGGGCCCTGACACAGAGAAGCCGCTGTCAGAGTCTCCTTTTTCTCCTTTGATCCCCTTGTCTCTGTTCTCCCCCTGGAAGCAGAGAACATCCAGTAAGAGTCAGATGAACCAGTCTCTGACATAAGCCTGAGAACTTGGAAACACAGGCCAGATGTTGAGAAATGCTCACCTTCAAGCTGTTCAGAAAATGTCTCAGGTAAGTTGGATCCACAGCAGGGCCTGAAAAAGAAACGCTTTTTAAAAATCCACAATCAATCTCAGAAATTCAAACACCAAAGCCTCCAAGTTGGCAACCATGATGAGTTCCTAGCAGAAGTGACCCCACGTTGGTTTAGCTGACAGAGGGGGCACTGGGCTTGGAAACGAGCACTAGTTCAGATCCTGTGACCCTGTGGCATCCTAGGCTTGTCCCTGGTCCTCTCCAGGCCTCGTTCTGCAGATGAAGCTGGAACGATCAGAACTTCCAGTCTCTCTTGACAAAGTTCAATCTTGCACACGTGTTGCCCATGACTGGGTCTCTCTGGAATTCCATAGAGCTTATGGACAGGGTGGTAATGTAATTAGCCTTACTTACTGGCTCAATTGGATTTCTCAGAAACAAAAATCAAGGACAAGATCCAGAACAAGAGTTGGGATACCTGGTGGTCCCTGCGCCCCCTGGTCGCCTTTTTCTCCTTTTGAGCCGGGAAGACCCCAGGATCCTTTCTCTCCTTTAACACCTGCCACCAAATACACACACATTAAAAAAAAAAAAAAAAAAAAAGAGTGGAAAATCACCTTCATTCTATATAAAACATTTTTGAGACAAGATTTGAAACTCAGCCCCTTGAGCTAAGTCTACTCAACAACAAAGGCCTGTTGAGGGTATAAAATCCTTTGCTACAGGATGGAGAGGCAGAGGTAGATGCAGCAGACACAATTCCTGACCTCGGAAAGCTCTCAAGGAGACAGACACAGTGAGGGTAGCGCGAGGCAGGATGGAATAAGTACCATCCTCAAGGTGCCAGCAGTGCATCATGGGAGCCCAGCAGAGGCTACAATTAACTCCCCTGGACGGCTTCATACACGTGGCCTGAGACTCAACACCAAGTCAAGCTCCCGGTCCCATCCCACCTAAGCCTGGGCAGCACGGTGGTGTAAGGGGAGGGGAGGACTCTCCGGGAGTGCCGCAGAGGACAGCTAATGGTGCTACTAAGTATTCCACTCGCAAAGTGCGGTACGCCACTCCCCACAGGACTTGTGAGAAGCAAACTCTTTATCTGGGAGAGGGGCTCAGAGAAAGCCTCCTGGGAGTACAGAGTTTGGGAAGGGAAGCAGTCCCCTTTCCCCACCTAGATGAGTGGGTGGACACTAGATCTTTGAGTTCCCAGGTCCCGAGAGAGATCAGCTGACCAATGTGTGCCTACACACTGGGGATCCAAGAAAGCAAATCGAGCTCCACCCCATCTCCTCCCCAAGGTCCACCTTGCACCAGGGGTAGGGAGAGCCTTGAATTGGATCTGAACAAGCAGTTTGAGAACAGCCTGGACTTTGTCACCAAAAGTGGCCAAAAGCCCATGAAGCCAGATACCAGCAGGGACACCACCACCTAAGCAGGCCAGGAGTGACAGAGCCAAGCCAGAGGTCAGTACTCGGGGAAAAAAAAAGGCCTTTCCCTGTTTAAACTGCAAGCGTTCAGACTTCTCAATCAAAAGGGGCACACATGGTGTGACAGCGTGTGTGGGGACAGGGAACCAGAGTCACTGCTTGCCTGCAGGCTCCCGTCTCCTGGCCTATCCCCACTCTAATGTGTGGTAGATAAGCTCCTACAGGCCATGAACATGCTGATGTTTACTAATCACTAAGAGCCGGTGCGTCTCACACTGCACTGTGTATACACCTCGGAGGGAGCTTGTGAAAATGCAGCTCCTGGTCTAGCAGGTCTGTGATGAGGCCTGAGATTCTGCATTTCTAACAAGCTTCCAGGAGGTGCTGACACTGCTGGTCCAGGAACACTCTGAAGCAAAGGCCTTCTGAGCTCCCACGGCCTCCCCTGCATTAGCTCTTGGCATATTGCATTGTAACGACTTTTTAAAGAGTTTCACCCAGCAGAGTCTAAGGGCCTGGGTGACAGGAAGAGCATGGGATCCATCTGTCTCAGCCCAGTGCATGGGATAGCACCAGGCAAGGAGAAGCTATCAGTGGATGTGTTATGAGCAAACTAACATGAATGGAAAAATGGAGTGCAGCCTGCTAGCTAGGAGACTCAGCCGAGATGCACAGAATAGGGAGACGGGTGACAAGCAAACAGAGGTGACCAGTCCCACAGCCTTTGTCCAGCTACCACCCTTCCCATGACACCCAGACAGATCTTCCTGACCACCAAGTCTACACCCAGCACTGGACAATTGGAAACCACCTCTGCAGAGATAGGAGGGTCAGGAAATGTCCCAGAGAAACAAGGTGAAGACAAGAGTGTGTACCATGAAAAGTGATGAGTTCTGAATTTCCAGGATACGTGGTACCAACCTAGAGAGAGAGAGAAAGCCAAGGTCATACACTGCAACCCTGTTCTGGTGTTTGCATGCACAGGGAGACACAGTCCCCTGTCCTGGGGGCGAGGGGTGAGGTCATGGAGTCAGGCCTTCCTTGGGTGTTGTAGCCCCCAAAGGCCCTGAGTTTCCCGGTATCCCTCAATGCAAGGCATCCCAGGCCTTCAAGTGGGGCAGGGTCGGGAGGTGGGGGCAGGGAGGGCATCATGTAGCTGAGCTGGGCTGAGACCTACTGGCCGAACAACTCTGCAGAAGGAAAGCCCAAAGCTTTAAGACAAAAAGTCATGGCAATTTTGGTCTGGTCAACTGTGAGTGTTCTAGCCCTCCCTTCTGATCAATCAGGATTGATTCATGTGAGAGGTCAAGCACTCGTGCAAGTGATGTACTCAAGCCACGAAGCTGGGCCAGCCATTAGCTTTGCTGCCATGTGTAATCAAAGATGAGCACACTGAACAGGAGTTGATGGTGGTGCTAATTAATAAAGGGGAGTTATCATTAGACTGGGGGGCTATTCTAGACTTCCCATTAAGTGCCAGGGGTCTGGAGTCCAAGCTATTCAAGATAATATTCCTTCACAGTTCATCCCCAGATTCCTGCATTTCTTTCTTTTTTTCTTTGTCTGTTAACACAGAGCCACCTGCCACCCTGCTTTTAATAGTCCACCTTCACCTTTTTCCCAGTTAACATGCAGAATCAGAATGATCCCTCTCACACCAGATCCCCCCATGCTTTTGGGTGCAGGGTCACAAGATGCTCAGGGGTCACCAAGAGAAGATGAGGGGAGGGGACAGGAATTTTCCAGGAAGAATATTTCTAAGTTAACAATAAAGGCAGCAGTGCCCAGCTGATATCTGACAGCTATGCTGATAAAGTTGCTCCACTCAGGGGTGGATTGTTAAGGGTAAAATGTTAAGGTATTAGAAAGGGGCTGAAATGAGAAGGGGCTTGTGAAGTGCTGGATGTGAGAGGAAGCATTGCTTTTTCAAATGTCCATTTTGAGAGCTGGTCAAGAAACATCCATGCCCCAGCCTGCATGGTGTCCAGACAGGCAACATGAAATCAAAACCCAAAATGCTCTGAGTTCATCTTTGGCTTATTTTAAGGAACATCATGACCCCCAAAGGCCATGGTCACAGCAAAGTGTCCTAGCACAGGTCACGGTAATTGCAGTAGCATTTTTACAACGCTCTTGAGTTTTTCAAGTACTGTCCCATGGCCGGTTCATTTGAAGCCTGATATCATGTTTGCTGGGAGGGGCTTCGGGCACTAACTCACGGTGGGACCTTGCCTCTCTGGGTTGAGGTCTCCCCTTCTCTATGGCTGGGAGGCAGCCATCTCCCAGGAGGGTCTCTCCAGCCCTGACGTTTTAGGATTCCTTTCAGGCCACTGATGTAAACGTGACCTGGTTAGCTGTTGTCCTCATGTAGTTCTGGGAGCCAGCAGGCCCCTTGGTCACCTTACGCAAGTGGGTCCTATCCTCTGCCTTCCATGCCAGAGTTCCCAGGCCATGGGATGCAGACTTGGGTGTCTCAAAGTTTAGACATGGACAGATGTCTGGGCAAACACTCAGCCAAACTGCGTCATTTTAAAGCCTCTGACCCAAGTCTCATCACCACCTCCAACAGGCATCAATTAAGAACCCACTTCAAAGAATCTTCTAAACTGTAATTTGCAAGCTCCCAAGAACAGAGGCCACGCCTGTCTAGTTCACCCCTGTGGTCCCTCACTTGTACTTGACACTTGGTAAGTCCTTGATAAATATTTGTTGGATGAATGAGAGAACAGTTATGCACAGTTCCATGACTAATGCCTGTGCATGGGGAGAGGCCCACCCTCCCTGGTTTTCCCCACACCTAATACGGGTGACACCCCGGGGACACTGCACTGACCAGCTGGATGACCAGCCACGAGTCTGACCCCTTGGGGTGCCTGTACCTGCTGCCTGGTGGTCAGGGGACCTGCATGATAGCCCCAGCTCTGTCCGTCCTGTGACCTTAGACAAGTCAGTGAGCTTGTCTGAGTCACAGTTTGTTTCCTCATTACAAAGGGGGAGAGAAAGTCCCTCCTCTCAGGGTTGTGTGCTGTGCAGTAATATGACAGTTGAGAAAGGACAGTCATAGATTTTAGCCCAAAGCTCCCAATGTAAAGAGCGCTGGTTAGAATTGCCTTTTTATTCTCATCTGTATTTTAAGGGGTCTATTTCCCCGCTTCTCATACTGCTCCAAGCATGAAGCTAACATGCTAACAAAAGACACTGCTTTTTGACTGCATTAAAAGACACACTCTGTCCACATGTGTGCCCTTAGAAGACCCAGTACATTTCAGTGCCACAATCTATTATCTAGAAACCTCGAGTCACTCAAGGGTCTATATGCAGGTGATAACAAGACATCAAAGAGGACACTGACAGACAGAAGGGGCTCAAGACAAAAACTCATCTTCTCTGAGTTGCTTTCTATGCCAAAGCCTTTCACTGCCAAGGCAGTGACTATACGCTACTTACTGGAGTTTTGCAGTGTGGCCGGACTGGAACTGGGAAGACGGCCTGTGGGAAGTGAGAATGAGAGGAGGGAATCAGGGCACCCGACTCCAGCTTAGGCTGGTCTGGGGCTGTCCCCCGCTCCTCCTTCAGGTCTCCCCCACCTCCCCACTGCCAACTTACTCCTTTGATGTTAATCACAGCTCCAGGTGGTCCTGGGGGGCCTGGAGGACCAGGTAGGCCAGGTGAGCCCTAAAGGGAGGAAAGAAAGGCCATCCCTGAGTTCGGGTTGTTATGAATGCAGAGGCAGCTGCAGGACACTTCCCCAGGGTTTGGAGACACAGTGAGGAAAGGAGGGTCCTCTAAAGCCAACTAACTCTTCCCATGGGTAGGCCAGTCTCTTCCCAGAGCACACCTATATCCGTGGCCTCGCTGCATCTTCACGACAGCAGAGCAAGTATCATCGCTGGCTTACAATTGGACATAATGAGGGCCAGAGAGGGGAAGTGACCTGCTCAAGGCCACACAGCAATTCATGGCGGAATGGAGACTGGAAGCCAGATTCTGACCCCAAGAGCAGTGCTCAGAGGATACTGAGCCCACCACCTCTATCGACGCATCCCTCATATGGAGCGGCGGGTGGAGTGAGGCCTTCCCAGGATACAGTGCCTGGGAGAGCCCCTCATAAATGTAACAATAAACGCCAACTCCTGTTAGATGGCAGAGTCACTTTCAGAGCCAGGTCAGCCTGGCCTTGACACCGTGCAATGTTTGCTCCGCCAAGCCTGGAGCCCAAGCTGGACCTGCAGCAGAAGCTGCAGGAGGGGAGGGGGAGGGGGAGGCTATGGCCACAGGTGAGAGGCCTCCGGCCCACGAGGAAGCTCCATGTGATCACTCAAGTGCAGGCACCGGTGTCTGCTGTACCTGGAGCCCCAGTAGGCTTGGTGAGTGAGTCGGTGCCCAGTGATTCAATACGATTGCATTTCTGCATTTCTAGGCATATAAAGCGGCGACCATGGGGTGGAAACAGAAGCAGCAACACACTTTGAGCTGCATTTGCATGCAGCAAATGGGGGACCTTCAGTGAGTCACTAACTTGTACAGGCCCTAGTTTCCTCCTGTGTAAAACAAGAACACCACTGAGTTTCTCTTAGGAGAGTTACTATCAAGACTGAGATCCTGTCCTCAAAAGCACTTTGTAGAGTGTCTGGTACACAGTAGGTGCTCAATAAATGCTGGCTTCCTTATTGCAGACGTGGGACCCTGTTGATGCTCCGGTGTCTGTCATCTTGTGAGGCCCTGCCTACACAGCTGATCGACCGTCTGTGTTCTCTCCAGAGCGCTCACCGAGCACCCCCAGCAACATGCGAAACCCCCAGGACTGTGTAACCCAGGAAGGATGGGATATTACCCGAGTCAGAAGACCTGGGATTTGAAACCAGACTTCTTGAGAAAGCCCAGATTGTGTTCTCCTACCCTCCCTCTGGGGTCTGGACAAGGAAGCCTATGCTCCACTAAGGTGGATTTGGTGGCAGGGACCTCCTGAGAGCAAGCCGGAGGACAGGGTTGGGCTGGAGGATCTTTGGAAGTGGCAGCAGAGGAAGAAGAATAACGTTCCTGAGCATTCTGTCCACGAGCCCTGCTCACTGGACCTGGCACTTGTCCGCCCCTCCTCTGGACACTGGCTCTGGGGCCGCGTCCCCGGGGCAGCATGGGGCTGGGTCTCTGGTGTGGCACTCACCGGCATCATGACCCCTCGATCTCCTTTGGCGCCTTTGAGGCCATTCAGTCCTGGGCGACCCTGAAACCCACAGGAGAGGCCTTAGTAAACCCACTGCCCGCAGGCCAGCCTGGCCCACATGTCCTCCCTCATATGCAATATGAGAAACCCCAACACCTACGGGTCGTCCAGGAAGGCCAAATTCTCCTTTGTGTCCTGGTGGTCCTTTGGGCCCCTGGAGGCAAAGTAAATACCAGATTAGAAAGAGAAAAATACTGTATGATGTCACTTATATGTGGAATCTAAAAAAGCCAAAGTTGTAAAAACAGAGTAAGATGGTGGTTACCAGGGGTAGGAGGGTGGGGGAATAGGAGAGGTGAGGTTTAAGGTACAAGCTTGCAACTAGTAGACAGCTAGGTCCTGGAGATCTAATGCACGGTATAGTGAATATGGACAGCAACGCTGTATTAATATTATAATCCTCAAACTGCTAAGAGTCTAGATCTTTATTCCAACCACAAAAAAGAAATGATAATTATGTGATGTGAGAGAGCTGCTATCTCCACAACAGCAATCATATTACAATATATAAATGTATCAAATCAACATGTACACCTTAAATGTACATAGTGCTGTATGTAAAATATATTTCAATTAAAAAGGAAAGAACAGAAACTCAAGGGCTAGGGAGATGGGGGGCATCCAGCCTACCTTTGTGGGTAGTGGTGACAATGAACCACTAATAGGAGGATGGAGGGCAAGGAGAAGTTATGAAATGTCCACCTGCCTGGCTCCTTTGTCCCCTGGCCTCTCTGTCCTCAGCTGGACCCACTTGCTCAGTCCCTCCTGCAGGGCTCTACCCTAGTCCAGACGCTGGACCCAACCCTCTCAGCCAGTCAGAGCTAACAAAGAAGCAAGAGGTCAGTAGCTCCTGGCCTTAGCTCCCAGGTAGCCATGTGCTGGGCCAGCTCAGAACGTGGACCTTTGCCTTAGGTCTTATGTCCCAGGGTTCTCCATGTCCCCCGTTGGAATAATGCAGTCCTGCTTCACTCCTCATGTCAGCCAAGCCCAATAACCTGCTTCAGGATTTGGTTCCTAACTTGCTCCCACCTGTCCCGAAGGACCAGAATCTTGGCCTGGCTCCCCAGTTCTCCAGATGAGCCCCTGCCCATGGACCGCATTCCAGTACTTGCTTCCTGTGTCCCCATGCTCCCAGAGCCACTGCCCTTTTCCAACCTCCTGCCGGAACCCTCATGCCTTCCAGTGTCTAGGATGCATACAATGTACCACCTCTTCCCAGAACAAGCCCTACTTCCAGTTGACACCTTTCCTGTTTTGTAACTGGGTCTGTCCTGTCTCCCAGGGGAATGACTGGTTTAAGCCTGGGGCCTATCAAGCCCCTTCTTCCTGCTCTCTCTCTATAAGTCTGTATTCAGACTTACTCTGAAGAATGGCAAATAGACTGTGTTGAGACAGGCTCTGTATGTAAAGTACCCAGACCAGGTTACTCTCAGGAAAAGAAATGCAAGTAGTTAACAGGCCACAGGCCACGTGGCGGTACGTTCTAGCGCAGGGCTTCTCAAACATCACTGTGCGCAAGTCACCTGGATCTCATCAAAATGCAGATCTAGCGGATCCGGGGTGGGGCATAAGGCTTTGCTGTTCCAGCGAGCTCCCAGGTGATGCTGATGATGCTGGTCCATGGGCCACACTTCGAGTAACAAGGCTCTAGTGTGGTAAGCTATACTCATCATGAGGGCCATAGACAGCCCATGTGACACCTTATGCAAATTACAAGAAGGTGCCCCCTTACTGTCTGTGCTTGGCAAGCTATGCACAGCTGGGCTTCAGTGGCAATAACTACCCTGGCCATCTGCAGCAGCTTGCCGGCCACCATTGCTAACAATTAGTGTTTCCCACCATACTGGGTATTAGTAAGTGTTACCCAGTGGTTAACACAAGACTCTCCCAGTCTGCCTTAGCCTGAAGCTAGGGCCAAGGACACCTCTCTAGGGCATCCATTCTGCCTGACTTAAGGGACCAAAGGCTTTAGAAGGTCCTTTGAAGGATGCACCTTGGAGGTTATGGGCCATTCATCAAGGACACATGCCTGTTAGAGAAATGTGAGGTCCTTTCTCCCCAGGCCTGAGATCCAGCTCAAACAAACCCCGCATTCAAGCCCCAGTGTGCAGTTCTCCAGCTCAAAACGTTTCAGAAGAATGAAGGCGTCAACTGGAGGCAGTGAGGTGTGCTGGGAAAAACCTGGACACAGAGTTTGACAGGCTGGGTTCAAATCCCTGCTGTGTCACTAACAAGCTGTATGGCAGTGGGCTAGTTACTTAACCTCTTTAACCTCGGTTTCCCGGTCTATAAAATGGGGGTTCAGACATTAGCCTCTTAGGGTGGTGAAAATGCAATGAGATGATCTGTGTTGAAGCATCACTATCTGACCCGTGGTGGATGTTCTCTGAGTTTTCTTTGTTCTTTGGAAAGAAATATACGAGGGACAAGTTTAGGGTTCATCTGGAGAGAACTGGTAGCTTAAAAATTGTTCAGCAGCCCCCCAAAATTATAGATTCCTGGAGCAGTAAGGCAAGAAGGACGCTATGATGTCATCTAGTACTCATTCAATACCCTCACTTATAGATGGGAAGACAAAAGCCCAGAGAGAGAAGAGGACTTGTTTGAGGTCATACAGCAAATGGGCAGCAGACCCAAGACCAGAAGCCAAAAGGCCCAGGTTCCCTGGGTAATGACAATCTTTAGCTGGCAAGACCCATACAACTGTGGGTCTCACCACCATCCACTTCCCCTCTCCTTCTGGGCACACAGCTAAACCACATTTCTGAGACCTATCCCCACCCCCACTTCCACCCCCACCTCCTGCATCAGAGGTCTGGCCAGAAGTGGAGTACATCATCTTCCATGGTCTCTTTCCCCTCCCCAACCTCAGCCTATCAGCTGGAAGATGCCATTGTGGCCCTGAATCCACCAGAGGGCAGAGTCACAGGATGCAAGCATCCTGGGTCCCAGAGTCACTGCCTGGAGGGGAGATGCCCAACTGGGAACCACCACAGTGGACTCTGCACAAGTGAGAACTAAGCTGCTATCGTGCTGAACCACTGAGATTTTATTTAATTGCAGTTAGCCTACCCTTGACACAGATACATTTTGCCACATCCTTTTTATTTTCACAGCTGGGACAACTCAATCTAGTTGAGCCAAAGTACGATAAATGCTTCAAACCCCAGTCCAGATGCAGGGGCAAGACGCTCTGGCTTACCATCGGTCCCGGGGCTCCACGCTCTCCAGGTTCACCCTAAAACAGGGAGACACGGACTTGTCACTCAGATGCACACGGTTTGTGACAGAAGCAAAGATAGGATGTAGAAGATGTGTGCCTTCAGGATCTGGTGACATAGTTACCTTTCGGGCCCTCAGCCGTTCCAGAGGAATATCCCCCGTCAGGATGGCGCCCGGCTCTCCCTTCTCACCCTGCAATTCAGAGAACCTTTTGATGAAGCCGGGCCTCCGCCTCACCGCCTTATCCAGAGGCTCATCGCCATGATTTCTCTGGCCTTCACGCTGCCTCTCCAGCCCCACTGCCCGACAATGACCTCTTGCTAGAACACTGCATAGCCTCCTAAGTCATTAAATGTTCTCTGGACTGTTCGCTCCATGTACCATCAGTTACTGTCCGAAAGCACAGGTTGGGGTCCTGCAAGCCCCTCTGGGGCTCCCTCTGCTGCCAGATCAGCATCCCCACTCTCAACCCTCCAGGAGTCAGTCCCAACAAGGTCCGTCCCACCTCTGGCTGTGTGGCTACCCCCTGAGAACCTCTGGTTCCTAATGTATTTGGTGGCTTGCTTTCCTAACAACTCGACTTGAGATCTGTTCCCACCTAGAATCCTTAGTCTTGTTAAAACATCTAAAATTGGGAAAGTGATGACAGCATGAGCAGTGGAGGCCTCTCCAACACAGGGGCCCTGAGTCTCCGTGTGAAACTTTGCCTCCAAACTCCAGGCTCCTGTGCAAATGCTCACTTGATCAGGCAAAGTTATCTCAGTTGCTGGGAAATAGGGGAGATGGGTAGACAGGTGGCAGGGACACAGGATCCTGCCCCCAATCCTGTGCTCAGCAGGGCCACCTGCTATCCCAGGAGGTTTCCAAGAAGATATATGTCCAGAGAAAAGGCCAGGGAGAGGAACCATTCAAGGTTCTGGCCCCAGACTTCAATGCTAGCCCCTGGGGAACTGGGCTGGACCACAAGAAAGTCTCCCTTCAACAGGGCTGGAAGCAGCCAAGGCAGTGGTGCCAAAGCAAGCCAAGCAGCCTCTCCTCTCCGTCCCCCAAGCCCACACCTGGTATTTGGATCTTACCACTTCGCTGGTGAGGAAAAGCGGTCCTGAGCACGCCAGCAGCAAGAAGAAGCAAGCACAAAAGCATTAGAGGCAGAGCGAGAGAAAGCGCGTTGGCTGCGAGGATCAGAGCAGACCTGCCTGGGCGCTCTTCCCAGTTTTCAAAGGGGCAGGGGATTAGGGGAGAGATGGCACGTAGGTCCCTCTAGATTCACCCGGCCTCGCCACATAGAAAACAGAGCGTTTAAAGCAAGAGCCAATCCTGCTTGACCAGGCCTCCTCCCAAGCCAGAACTGCCCTGACCCCACGCCATCTCTGTAGGCCCGTGGCAGCAAAAGGCATCCCAAGACATGGTCCCATGTAACGCTAAACTCAGACCCAGCACACTGAACCCTCCACCTCCTGGAACTGTGGCCCAACAGACACTGGAGACTCTCTCCCCCTCCATGGGGCTAGTGGAAAACGGTGAGGGGAGGAAGGAAAGAGAGTAGCCTAATGCTCCCTCCTCTTAGAGACACACACACCCTCCTTGACTCCCCAAGGCAGGCTCAGGGCTGGGCTGCTCCCACTGGCTTTATACAGACCCCTGTTACAGCAATGACCATGCACTCTGCTGGCTGTCTGCATGTCTGTTCCTCACATCTTATTTCTCTATCCCTAGTGCCTAGTACAGGAAACTGGCTGGCACACCTTAGGGAATGGATGTAACCTGGATGAGTATATAAATGGATGGATGAATAAATGAATCCAATCCAGAATAACTGCAATCCATTTATGGACGTCACTCTCCCCTTATCTATAAAAACCAACTGGGAAATTAATTCTAAGAGGCAAATGTGGAAGGGTACAAAGGTCACTTCAATGCCCTTGGAATTTTCAGGAAATGCTCTGCATGCTAAATATTCCACAACTTCTGGACCAAGACTGCCATCCAAGTGTGGAATGCCCCCGCTTACACTAATAATAGTTTAATAAAATAATGACTTCTAAATATTAGCATCATTGTATTCATTACTTATACATCTTTTCATCCAACAAATGTTTTAAGTGCCATTTGTGTACCAGGCGCAGTGCTAAGTACTGGAGCTACAGAAAAGAAAGTGGATGTGCCTGCCCTCGGGGAGTGCACACTCTAATGCAGGTGCCCGCGGGCAGTTAGACAAAGCATAGCGTTCAAGGGAGCGTTGGGTTGAGTTCTCTTTCCAAACTATGATGAAAATCTGCTTCTCCACCCACCCCACCTTCACCCTGGAAGAACCTTGAGATCATGAAAGTTAACAGCCGGGGAGTGACTGCTACTAGATACAGTGTTTCTTTGGGCATGATGAAAATATTCTAGAATTAGGTAGTGGTGATGGCTGCACAACCTTGTGAATATACTAAAAGTCACTGAATTTCACAATTGAAAGGGGTGAATTTTATGGTGTGTGAGTTATATCTCAAATTTTTAAAAAGTTAACAGCTACTTTCAGCCCATTCGAAATATTTACCGGGTTCTAGAGCACAATCCCACCCAGATAGCTGGGCCCTTCTTACCTGTTCTCCTTTTAGTCCTGGAAATCCAGGCACACCAGTGTCACCTTTTGGTCCTCTGGGTCCCTAGAAGGAATCATTGGAGGGTATTCGGTGGTTTGTTAAGATTAAAATGCTTTAACTAAACAAAGTTGTTGTTCCAAAAAGTAAAAGAACACAGAGTGCCAGTGGAAGTCACAATTAGTCACGATATTTTCCTAATATTAAGTGGTCTAGAAATTGTGGTCTGGTGGAAAGAAGACAGCACTGAGCGTTAGGCGGCCTGGAGGCCCCACTCCTCTTTGAACTGTGGTTTCCTCCAATGGGCACCATTGAAACTGCCTGCTGCCTCTGCTCACCCATGGGTCCTCGGGGCCGTCCTGCAGCCCACCGCCCCCATCATTCACCCTCCATGAATCCTGCCCCTTCTCTGGCTCCCCACTACCTATGGGATGGGATCCAAACATCCGAGCCTGACACCCAAACTGATCCCAGCCGGCCTCAGCGCCTCATCTTCCACTCCTGTCACTCCACCAGGGGCGAGCCTATCCCCTTAGCCTCTCTGCACCCCTCACCTGCCCGCCACCGCCATTCCCTCTGCAGAACCAAAATTCTGCACACCCGGTCAGAGGTGACCTCGTCTCAACTCCAACATACACTTAATATCTGTGACAATGACTCACACTGCCAGACGTCTGCCCCTAAAAAAGAGGTTCAACACTTTATTGCAATTTACCTTTTCACAAGTCCCTACCTTCTGGGTTAACGCAGTGGCCTTCAAATATTTGTTACTATTATTTTTTAGCAGTGAAACTCTTTTCATTCTCCTTTTTCAAGTAAAGTCAAACAAAAGCCCAATGTATAAAATACATCAAATGGAGCCTCAGCAGTGGCCTGGATCCTGCCTACTTGGCCCCCTCCTTACTCCTGAAGTGGTCCCAAAGGCTCTTCTGGGGAGCCTAGGGCTCCCTCGGGAACACAGAACCAGTCATTTAGAGAAAAATGTGTCTGGAAAATGCTCTGGCTTTGGAGCAGCCAAGGTGGGGCTGGAGCTCAAGCTCACAGTTCTGGCCTCTTCTCTTCCTAATTAAGAGGTCTTCTCCATGGCTGCCACCCTCTCCTGTTTTTTAATGTCTAGTTCCCATGTATTTTTAGTGTCAGCATAGCACATGCTCCTTTTAAAAAATGTAGAAGTTCAGAAAAGTATTAAAAAAAGAAAAAGAGATCATTATAATTCTACCATCAACAACAAGTTTCTATTACTTTTTTTTTTTTTTTTTGCTGTACGCGGGCCTCTCACTGTTGTGGCCTCTCCCATTGCGGAGCACAGGCTCCGGACGCACAGGCTCAGTGGCCATGGCTCACGGGCCTAGCCGCTCCGCGGCATGTGGGATCTTCCCGGACCGGGGCACGAACCCGTGTCCCCTGCATCAGCAGGCGGACTCTCAGCCACTGCGCCACCAGGGAAGCCCTCTATTACATTTTTTGATAAATTTCGTTCATTTATCCTGGAAGCAGCGCGTGTCACCATTGGCATTAGGCGTTTCAGAGCTGCAATGTATGGAGAAATTGTGCAGATTTCACTCTGGAGCCTTGGGCTTCAGTGCAGGCTCAAACTTTTAGACTAAACTGATCACTTGCTACACAGAAATGCATTTTCACCTTCCATGGTGGAAGCCCCATAGCGTGGTGCACACAGACTATTAATTTTGGACTTCCAGGCTATGATTCCCCTCTCTCCATCCTCCATCGCCACCGTCCTCTCTCTCCAGGGATTTTATCTACTCGGACTCTATCTATTTGAAATGCTTGATTCATCCACTCATTTATAGGAAGCCAACCACCGACTCCAGCTCTGGCTCTGGCTGCCCTGGGCTAGAAAGAGATGAACAAGACCTGACCCCCTGCAAGCTGGTCACAGTACAGTTCAGGAAAAAACAATAAGGGTACAAATAACTGTTATTCAAGACAGAAAAGAACGACAGCAGAGGTGAAAATAAAGCCCTATGGGATTCAAAGGAGGGAAGGATCACTCCAGATGGGGGCAATGAGGAAAGGCTACATGAACAAGACGGCGCTAGAGGTCAGTTGTGCAGATGGAGAGGAACGGTGTTCCAGGTGGAAGGAACAGAATGCATACAGCCTCGGGGCACAAAGGAAGATGGCTACTGTGCTACTCACTTGAAATCCTGGCAGCCCAGGCATGCCCTCGGGGCCCTGTGACACAGACAGACAAAGCAGGCAGGTTAGGAGCAGCATTGCCAGGCCAACAGGAACCTGTACCTCAGGGGCCCACTCCCTCCAGCACCTTCCAAAGGCCCAAGCATGTTCCCACACAGTGGGGCTCAGGATCCATTTTGCAGAGGATGCCGCGGCCAGGGAGGGGAAGGAACCGTGCAGTCACACACTAGTCAGCACAGAGTCAGGAGCTGCTCAGGAGTCTGGAGCCTCTGCTCCCCCGAGCCAGGACTCTCGGCACTTTAAGTCCCACCCTCCTCTTCCATGAAATCACTCAGCATCAGAAACCTCTGGGGCAATGAATGCAGTGCTCAACCTCCACAAATATTCTCAGAAAACAAGTTCCTAAACTCTGAGGAGTGGGCCCAAAGGGTGTGCTGGGGTATTTGGGGGTGGAAGTGGGGGCAGTTGGTGAGACTCAGTTCTTTTCCCTCAGTAAGAGGGAGGATTTTAAAGGACCAGCCATTTTAAAGGCTCCAGGAAACAGAAAATTTGTGGTTCACTCCACATGGGGCCAGGACTCTTTTTCCTCCAAGCCCAGATACCCACATACCTATTAAAGACATAGAGTTTGGCAGAATATATATATACAGAGAGATATAACTGAACGGCAACAACTTTCTCAATATACTGTACAGTCGTCCCTTGGTATCCGAGGGCTATTGGTTTCAGGATCCCCTGTGGATACCAAAATCCGCAGATGCTCAAGGCCCTTATATAAAATGGTGTAGTGTTGGCATATAACCTACATACATACTCCATATACCCATACACTTTAAATCATCTCTAGATTACTTATAACACCTAATACAATGTAAATGCTATGTAAATAGCTGTAAAACCAATGTAAAAGCTATGTAAATAATTGCTAGCATGCAGCAAATTCAAGTTTTGCTTTTTGAAGCTTTCTGGAATTTTTTTTTTCAGCACTTTTTATCCAAGGTTTGTTGAATCTGAGGATGCAGAAGTAACAAAGGACTAACATATGTGTGTGTGTGTGTGTGTGTGTGTGTGTATACATATAATACACTATATACATATATCTATATGATGTACATATAGTAGAGTGGAAAAGTATAAAGGTACAGCTGGGAGGGAACTGCCTCTGAGTTGGAAAATCTTAATCTTCCCCTTCAGGGCCTGGATTTGCCAAAGAGGAGGTCAGGGATTGGAACAGGAGGAGGATCCTCAGGTGGGGAAAAGAGAGAAGGGGTGGGGGCAGACAAGGCCCAAGGACTCTTAGAACGGAGATGTTGATTCTTAGATCTTAGGCTGTCTGTGTTTTGCTTTAGAATTAAGCCACCTAACACTCTAAACCCCCAATAGTTTGGGAAAAACTTTTGTGAAATGACTTGCTTGTTTGCTTTAGGCTTTGCTTACTGGGGTGTTCTGGATGATTTTAGTAGAAATCAAGGAAAGGGAGACCCACTGGATGTAGTACAGAAGAGACAGTGAAATGACCCACCAACAGAGGCCACTCAGCAGGAGATACCGGCTCTAAAGGAATCGTGCAGATATTTGCAGAAGCCTTGGGGAGAGCACTGAATTTTCCCTAGGATGTGGATGGCAGAGGTTCAGGCCAACCTCATTGGGGACTGCAGGGCGGGTGGCCCCGGCAGACATCTGGACTGCGCAGCTGTGGAAGTATAAGCCTCAATCTCTGTGTCGGCTTCCACAGAGTGCCACAGTTTGCAAAGCAGTTTCGCATCCATCACCTCTTATAAGCTGCCCCAAAGGCTGGTGAGGTGTTATCAGAGAGATGATGAGAGTCTCAGAGCATTATGTAGAGGAGATGGGGCTGGAACCCAAGGCTCCTAGGGCCAGAGCTCTTTCCTCTCTTCCCAGCTGTCACCAGCAGATATGGAAGATGCAGTGTGGATTCACTGCACAGACTGCAGGAGGAAGCTTCCTTCCTCTTAGGTCCTGTTGTGTCATGGACAGACTCTGTGGACTTGCAGAAATAACGTAGCTTCTTTGTGCGTTCCTAATCTCTAAACGCCAGAAAGGGGCCAGAAAGACTGAAGCCAGTCACATTCCCTCCTCATGCGCCAGTTTCCCCATCAGCACAAGGATAGGTCTCTCTAGGCTCCTCCCATTCTGGGAAATGAGATCATGTAAATAAAAGCATGCCCAAAGCACTGCTCAGACATCTATCAATTTGTTACTTATGATTCTCTGATTTCCATTACACATATTTCTGATGCAAGGGACTGGAAGCTTCCACTGCATTGGACAAAACTCCCTGCACAAATTAATGTGACAGCAACTTCTCAGAAATGCAAAGCTCTCTTTCTATTCACTACTTCGAGACACTCTAGCTCTATGCTTCAGGAGCTCAAAGGATTCCAAACCAACCCAACTTAGTTTCAGCTGGGGTGTCTGGGTAGGACCCTCACTCTAGGGCAGCTGTGGATACACACCGGAGGCCCGACGAGCTCAGGAATGTCCGAAAGATTCATGAATCCATGGGTGATGTTGATCAAAGGCTGAAAAGAGAAAAATCAGACAAAGAGACAGAGGGTGGCACGTGTCCCACCTTGCTCCTGGCTGTGAGGCTTTAACTGAAGTCACCCCGCATGGCAGACACAAGCAGACACTGGCAACACCCACCCACTACCAACACACCCATCCCTCCCACTTACGACACAGCCCTGAGCCGCCTTATCACTTTCCTCTTCGATGAATCTTAAAATTGCACCATACGTAAATGCCTCTTTTCTTTTATAATTTTAAATATATATATTTAAATATTATATTTATGTTATATAATTATAAATTAATATTAATACCCACAGAAAACAGTGTTGCTGGGTGTGTGTGTGTGTGTTTGTCCACGTGGTTATTTTATATAAATGGCATCAGGCTGCAGGTATTATTCTTCAACTTGCTTTTGTCACTCAGTCATACAGCATGGAGGTCTTTCCATATGGAAGTTTTCAGTATGAACATTTTTAGTTTTAGCAGATTGCCAAAGAGCTGTCTAAAGGGGCCGTACAACTTACACTTCCAACAAAGTATGTGAGATTATCTATTTCACTACACCCTTACCTATACTTGATATTTTTTAATCATACTTTAAAAAAAAAAAAAACTCTAGTCATTCTTTTTTCCACTTATTTGGGACTTTTTGTCTCTCTGTCATGTCCCAGTATGACATTATTTCTCTTGGAAGGGCAAGAGTTTTTCACAAATGTGATGTTCTAATATTCAGTGGCTGTGATCGTGTCCCAGCCCACATCCCAGTCTTCTCTCCAAATTTCCATCGCTCTCCACCCACCCCCATGCCCATCAGCTCCCTGTGCCTTGGACACATCCATGTTTTTCTCTTCTGCGCTTCGGCTCAGAGTGTCTTGACCACCTGAGTTCTGGAAGTCCTGTCCTCCATACTTACCTGGTAAATCCTTCTTAGCTTTCAAGTCCCTGCTCAAGGAGACTTCTTCCAGAAAGTCTTCCTTGATTTCTCATAACCTAAACCATCTTTCCTCCCTCATTCCCCCACTTATGTTCCTTGCCTCTTGGTTACAGCTCTGTTACACTCAGTCTCCTGACTGCAAATGCTGCCAACCAGAAGAGAGGGTTCTGGACACACTATGTGTGACAATAGTGGTACCAGGGTAGGAACAGACAGGTGGGCCATGCTGGCAGGTAGGAACTCCAACACCAGACGCCAGCTACGTGCCCCCTGCATAAAGAGCAGCCCTGAAGGCCCTGAAGTTGTGGACAACCTTCCCTCCCCTTTAGCAAAAGCAGCCATGCTGGTGATACTCACACTAGATAAGACCTCGATGCGCCCTGGTAGCCCCCTGGGCCCAGGGGGTCCCACAATGCTGGCTCCATCCATCCCTCTTTCACCCTGGATATAGCAGTGAGAGTGGAAAAAAAATTCACTGTATGTGGATAATGCCCCTAGAACCAGGCTGAAAATTTCTCTCACCCCCACTTCAGATCTGTGACCTCACCTTGGGTCCCTGGTCTCCTTTTTCTCCTTTGGGACCCTGGCAAAACAGACAAACAAATATTCTTTGGGTTTTTTTCTATTCACTTTGTCCACGCTCCATCTATCCTCCCATCTTGCCATCTCTCCCTAAGCTCTTACAAGGATTTTGTCCCAGATAATGGGAGCAAAAGATGAGGGGCAAATTCCCCTTACAGAGTCAGAAGGAAGGAATATCTCCCAGACAGTAAGAGGACCAGAGGCCCTCTCCCAGCACGGGGTGAGTGTCCTTTTGACCCTGAACCCAGAGCACTCTGCATCTGGGGTGTGGGGGAGGTCTTCCTATTCAATCATGGAGGGGGCTGTGCTGCTCCCCTTGGTGAGGCTCAGCTCCTCTTGCACTGGTGTGCTCAGCTCTGGGTACCACTTGGATCTCAAATATAATGAGATCCTGGGGATTGGTCCTCTTGAGAGCAGGTGTCATAGAAGAAGATGGACAACACCTCCCTAGGGGGTAGATGTAGTGGGGGAGGGTACTTGTTGGGAGCGAGGGATTCTGAAACGGGGCAAAGTGTGAGTCTTGAATGGGCGGCAGGAAGGAGGCAATGAAGCAGAGATGCTTGATGGTAAGGGACTGCGGAGAGAGAGAAAGATAATTTTCAAGTTTTCCCACATGATGTTTTGTGCAAAACCTCTGTGCTACTCCTCAAAGAAACAAGCTATAAAGAGCACCTGGTCTCCCCACCACACAGCTGGAAGCTGGAGGCGCAGAGCGGGTAAATTAGAGAAAGTAGCAGAGCCAGGATGGCACCCCACAGCCTCTCCACTCCAGCGTGACAGCATGACAATCCTCAAAATGAAGGTGTAAAAAGTCAACCTACACTTGAAGCCGTTGGTCCAGAGATTCTGGGCTCCTGCAACATCCTGATGCTCCCAGAGCCTTCAGTATCCTAGGGAAGGAAGAAGAATGAGAATTTCAGTACTGATTCCCGAGCACCTCCCTGTGCCAGGTGTGATGCTGGGAGCTGGGGCTCAGTGGGGAATCAGCACCACCTTGGCGTTCAGTTAGCTGGCCTTTCCGGTAGTCCTTAGCGCACGTTGTTCTTTAACCACAGAAAGGAGGAAACGCACCTCAAATCCAAGTCCCATTGTACATCCAGGACCTCGGGGCCCAGGGGGTCCAGGGGGCCCTGGGGGTCCCATGACCCCAGGAGCGCCAACTTGTCCATTTTTCCCTGGGGGTCCTGGTAAGCCTCTGTTGCCGGGATCACCCTGTAAGGAAGGGGACAGGCTGATTATCTAGCCTTGGAGTCACTCATGGAAGGAACAACATCCGCAACCGAGTCAGAAAATTGTTCCTTGAACTTAATTAGATCGTTGGATTCTCTGATCAGTGCTACTTGATTGTACAGAAACAGCCATCTTGCCAATTGACATTTCACTTGGAGATAAGCTAATGGCGCTCATTGAATGAATTAGGGTGGGGTGGGTGAGAAAGGAGAAAACCTGGTGGGTTATTCACTCTGCTCCAGCTGTTCTGCCTTTCCCAAGCAGTTCCTTCCAGATGTTTCTCTCTGATCCATGACATTTATACATTCAATACTCTAGCCCAACAGTTCAATTATACTAAACTCAGAGAGAGGGGAGGAAGGAGGAGAAAGCTTTTTCTTCTTCATTTTCATTTTTTACCTTTTCACCAAATGAGCCATTACGTCCTCTTGCTCCCTGAAAAAAAAAATCGGGGCCAATTAATATATATTTCATTAGGTACGTTTAAAAGAAAACGCAGGATTTCAGACTCTTAAGTAACAGGACATTAAAATGGGACTCTTCCTGCTCAGTTTTGACTGATGTCTCAAACCTGAGCCCATTACAGTAGTTGTGAGTTTGCTAAGCAGGTCATGCTGAAAGCTTGTGAAACCCCTCTTCCAACTATTGTCTCATCACCTACCTCAAGAGTGAAAAGGAGAAGTTGAAGATTAACCAGGAAGAGATTGTAGAGGAAGAATTCCCTTGGAGAGCTGTCAGTGTACTGGGTGGGCCCGCTTCCCCTCCTCGAAGCCAAGGGAAGGGACTTCAAGAATTTGATACGTATTCCCTAGGCTTCTGGGGATATGTGGATGATGGCTGGTTCTCTTCTGGAAAAATCTAAAGACCAAAATCTGGCTGGAATAGCCCCAAAATGGGGGTGGGGTGGGGTCTCTAAAGCAGGTTGCGTGTCCACCGCCAATGGGAGACACAGTACAGGTTTCCTGGGGGGTCAGATGTGGATCCCAAGGAAAGGAGTCAGCTGCGAGCTCAGATAGAGGGGAGGACCGATGGGGGCTGATGGTCAGGAGTGGCCAGCACAGGAGACACTGCACTACATCAGAGGACTGCAGTCGGGGGCTCCCCGCTAGAGAACCTCCAAGGAAACCACAGAAGCACCCACAAGAGAAGAAGCCAGCAATTGCACGGCCACACAGAAGGCCCTGACACCGTGATACACCCGCCATCTAAGGCTGTGCCTTCTCCCAAACCCCTCTTTCCCTGGGCCAGATTCCCCTTCCTATATCAAATCCATAGCAATGACAGAGTGGATAGTTCCAAAATAGTCATGCTCAAAAATAAGATGGCGAGTGATACTGAATCTGAAACAGTGAGGAATGGCAAAGAGAAAACATGGGAAGCTAAAGCCAGAGGCTCCAGTGGTGGAGAGGAACCACAGGTAGAAAAATAGCAGGCAAGGGAGGAGCGGAAGCCAGGAGCAGGGTGTGGCTCTGACAGGGAGATAGGTTGAAACTCTGGAGCTAGATAGCCATGGAGCCCTGCCCATCTCCCCTCACCTCCCACTTCCACTCCTGCTACAAGGATAATAAGAGTTGTTTACTGGAGCAAAGGGATAGGGCAGAGCCCCAGGTGGCTAGTGGACCCTGGGAGGTCCAGGGGTACCCCAAACACCTAAGATCAGCTGTTGAGGTACCCTGCCTGATGGTACATCCTACTCTTCCCGTCGCCTTCCTGAAACCTGCAGAACTAGCTACCACCCAACTCCCTAGTAATTTGTACAGAGGCGGGAAACAGACTAAAGAGGGATTCCAATTTCTAAAGCAAACACACAAACAAGAAACACTACACATTTGAGGAGAGGCAACACTCCGAAAGAGAAACGACAACATCAACCATGGAAGGTTTCCTGAGGAAACAGCTAAGAACACGATCCAATCAGGAGTCTAAGTAAATACTATATATTCTCAGGGAGAAAAGGGAGGATATTACAGCCAAGAAACAAGGACAAACTATTATGAAATAAGAACAGTGGTTATAGTAAAGAATCAGGGCTTCTCTGGTGGCACAGTGGTTAGGAGTCCGCCTGCCAATGCAGGGGACCCAGGTTCGAGCCCTGGTGCGGGAAGATCCCACATGCTGTGGAGCAGTTAAGCCTGTGCGCCACAACTACTGAGCCTGCGCTCTAAAGCCTGTGCGCCTAGGGCCTGTATTCCGCAACAAGAGAAGCCACCGCAATGATAAGCCCGTGCACCACAGTGAAGAGTAGCACCTGCTCAGCACAGCTAGAGAAAGCCCGCACGCAGCAACAAAGACCCAACACAGCCAAAAATAAATAAATTTTTTAAAAAAGAAAAAATCAATTAGAGACCTTAGAGACAAAAATATATAACTGCTGAGAGAAAGTACTCTACAGAAGGGTTGAATAACAGAAGAGACACACCTGAAGAGAGAATCACAGAAAGAATCCCGTTACTCTATGGGATGGTGGGAGGAGAGGGGTGCTTGCAGAAGGAAGCAAGGCTGGCTGGCTAGACTCTGTCACTTCCCCGCCTGCTGGCCTGACATGGGAAAAATTAAGTGTGACCTTTTATCCCAGGCAGAAACAGAAAGAATCGGGTTCCAGTTTTGTTGCCCAATCTGCAGGCTACAGTTTCTTTGTCTGCTTTTCTTGGGTGTGACCAGCCACACCATCTTCTGCTGCCTGACGCAATCTGTCCTTGAAGGAAGTACCAACCTTATGCATTTTTCAAGTAACAAGTCAAATCACAGTCAGGGATATTGTGAAATAGAAGTTAACTTAGTCCCATCTCTTGACTTTTGGACTCTATCCTCTGAAAACATTATTATTGTGTTGCCAGTTGACCCCGTTCAAGGAAAAGGTGTTCATAAGGTAAAAAACTGTACTTTTTCAATTGCTTTCCTGACTCTTTTCAAATCAAAAGTACACCTTGTAGCAGTTTCAAAGGAAGTTCTAGAAGATATGTGGGACCTTGATTTATCTTTCTCAGAAACAGATGATTTTATCCAGCTTGTACATATAAAGGCAGGAAATGAGTCCCCTGTCACTGAAGGTGTGTAAGCTGAGCAGAGATTGTAGAGGGGCATCAAGGATCAAATGTATCATTGGATCTTATGTGGTGTTACATCCCTGAGATTATTCATTTTCTTTAGCAATTTTTGTTATTTCACATTCAGACTATTCTCCTTGGTTTACTTTTGGGGGGGGCGTGGGGGTGGGGGGTAAATGTCATGTGCGAGGCTTTCCTCCAGCTCTCCAGATGAAAATTTCAAAGTCCTTCTAGAGCCTACTTTTCCTTGACCAGAAAACATCGTATACACACAGGGCAACAAATTAGGCCTCACAGCAAATTCCAGGAAGAAAAATGTGATTTATCTGCCACAATTAGTCTGGGCAAGCCTGCTGCTCCGTGCACAGCCGAGCGTCTGAGCAGCTGCAGAATGCGCCTGTGAGGGTGTTTGTGTGCCGATGTGGGCATGGGCGTGGGTATTTTTAAGTCTGAGACCAGCCAGGGAGGGGTGTGTAGGGGAGGGGTGTGTGGGAAGGGGTGTGTGGGAGGGGTGTGTGTGGGAGGGGTGTGTGGGGAGGGGTGTGTGAGAGGGGTGTGTGTGGGAGCGGTGTGTGGGGAGGAGTGTGTGTGGGAGGGGTATGTGGGGAGGGGTGTGTGTGGGAGGGGTATGTGGGGAGGGGTGTGTGGGGAGGGGGTGTGTGGGGAGGGGGGTGTAGGGGAGGGGTGTGTGGGGAGGGGTGTGTGTGGGAGGGGTGTGTGGGAGAGGTATGTAGGGAGGGGGGTGTGGGGAGGGGGGTGTGTGGGGAGGGGGCTGTGTGGGGAGGGGTGTGTGTGGGAGGGGTATGTGGGGAGGAGTGTGTGGGGGAGGGGGGTGTGTGGGGAGGGGTATGGGGAGGGGGTGGGGGGAAGGGTGTGTGTGGGAGGGGTGTGTGGGAGGGGGTGTGTGTGGGAGGGATGTGGGGAGGGGTGTGTGTGGAGGGGTGTCTGTGGGAGGGGTGTGTGTGGGAGGGGTGTGGGGAGGGGTGTGTGGGGAGGGGTGTGTGGGGAGGGGTGTGTGTGGAGGGGTGTCTGTGGGAGGGGTGTGTGTGGGAGGGGTGTGGGGAGGGGTGTGTGGGGAGGGGTGTGTGGGGAGGGGAGTGTGGGGAGGGGGCTGTGTGGGGAGGGGTGTGTGGGGAGGGGTGTGGGGGAGGGGTGTGGGGGAGGGGTACGGGGGAGGGGTGGGGGGAAGGGTGTGTGTGGGAGGGGTGTGTGAGGACGGGGGTGTGTGGGGAGGGGGGATGTGTGGGGAGGGGTGTGTGGGGAGGGGTGTGTGGGGACGGCGGTGTGTGGGGAGGGGGTGTGTGGGAGAGGTGTGTGGGGGGGTGGGGAGGGGGGGTGTGTGGGGAGGGGTGTGTGTGGGAGGGGTGTGTGTGGGAGAGGTGTGTGGGAGGGGTGTGCGGGAGGGGTGTGTGGGGAGGGGTGTGTGTGGGGAGGGGGGTGTGGGGAGGGGGTGTGTGGGGAGGGGTGTGCGGGGAGGGGTGTGTGTGGGGTGTGTGTGGGAGGGGTGTGTGTGGGGAGGGGTGTGCGGGGAGGGGTGTGTGGGGAGGGGTGTGTGTGGGAGAGATGTGTGGGAAGGGGTGTATTGGGAGGGGGGGTGTGGGGAGGGGTGTGTGGGAAGGGGTGTATTGGGAGGGGGGGTGTGGGGAGGGGTATGTGGGAGAGGGTGTGTGGGGAGGGGTGTGTGGGAGGGGTGTGTGTGGAGGGGGTGTGTGGGGAGGGGTGTGTGTGGGGTGTGTGTGGGAGGGGTGTGTGTGGGAGGGGGGTGTGTGGGAGGGGTGTGTGGGAGGGGTGTGTGGGGAGGGGGTGTGGGGGAGAGGTATATGGGGAGGGGGGTGTGTGGGGAGGGGGCTGTGTGGGGAGGGGGCTGTGTGGGGAGGGGTGTGGGAGGGGGTGTGTGGGGGAGGGATGTGGGGAGGGGGGTGTGGGGAGGGGTGTGTGTGGGGAGGGGGCTATGTGGGGAGGGGGGTGTGGGGAGGGGTGTATTGGGGGGCATGTGGGGAGGGGTGTGTGTGGGAGGGGTGTGTGTGGGAGGGGTGTTTGGGAGGGGTGTGTGGGAGGGGGCTGTGTGGGGAGGGGTGTGCAGGAGGGGTGTGTGGGGAGGGGTGTGTGTGGGGAGGGGTGTGTGTGGGGAGGGGTGTGTGGGGAGGGGTTGTGTGGGGAGGGGGCTATGTGGGGAGGGGGGTGTGGGGAGGGGTGTATTGGGGGCATGTGGGGAGGGGTGTGTGTGGGAGGGGTGTGTGTGGGAGGGGTGTTTGGGAGGGGTGTGTGGGAGGGGGCTGTGTGGGGAGGGGTGTGCAGGAGGGGTGTGTGGGGAGGGGTGTGTGTGAGGAGGGGTGTGTGTGGGGAGGGGTGTGTGTGAGGAGGGGTGTGTGTGGGGAGGGGTGTGTGGGGAGGGGTGTGTGTGGGAGGGGTGTGTGGGGAGGGGGTGTGTGTGGGGAGGGGGTGTGGGGAAGGTTGTGTGGGGAGGGGGGTAGGTGGGGAGGGGGGTGTGTGGGGAGGGGGGTGTGTGGGGAGGGGGGTGTGTGGGAGGGGTGTGTGTGGGAGGGGTATGTGGGGGGGTGTGCGGGAGGGGTGTGTGGGGAGGGGTGTATTGGGAGGGGTGTGTGGGGAGGGGTGTGTGTGGGAGGGGTGTGTATGGGGAGGGGTGTGTGGGGAGGGGTTTGTGGGGAGGGTGTGTGTGGGGAGGGGTCTGTGAGGAGGGGTTTGTGGGGAGGGGGGTGTGGGGAGGGGGCTGCGTGGGGAGGGGTGTGTGGGGGAGAGGTGTGTGGGGAGGGGTGTGAGGGGGGTGTGGGGAGGGGGGTGTGGGAGGGGTGTGGGGCGGGGTGTGGGTGGAGTGTCGGGGGCAGGGAAGCTGGTAAGAAGAACAAGGAAGATGAGAGTAAGTCTTGTGATGTTTCCTGCAAAATTTAATTTCTTATGAAACAGTATGTGTAAAATGAGTTCTATAAAGCTCGACTATTTCTTCTTTTTCTGAGAAATGAGCTTTTCACGAAAATCGAGTTACTGTTTCAATAAAAATACTCCTGAGAGCTGACGGAAACTGGAAATTCAGTGACAAGGACGGTGTCTAGGGAGTCAGCACTTTCCAAAACTCCGTCCAGGTTGGGTACACAGAAGGCCTCCAGTCCCCACCCCAGAGGGGAGGCCCCTCCCTCCTCTGAACCCCAGTGAAGCTCACGGCTACATCTCTAGAAGGAAGCTCACCTTATCTTTATTTCCCCCATTTGCGGAACATGGGAGCACAGCAGGGGCAGGAACCCCGCCCCACAGCACCACGTGGCTTAACCTTAACGGAAGACTATAGGGGCTTACAGAGAAGAGCGAGACTGAGGGCGTGTGAGACTCAGGAATGGAGGGCAAAAAGGGCGCCTGAAGAAGTTTCATTCATGCATCAAACTGCTCACAGAAGCCTGGGCTAGGTTCTAAGGATACACAGACAGCGCTCACACCCTGCTTGAAAGGCTGGGCTTGGGAGCAGACTGGTAAGCCAACAGCTTCAGTGACCCTGGCTGGAGGGGTCCCGCAGAATCAGTACTGTGCTAACGGGAAGCAGAGGAAGGAGGGGTACTTTCTGCTCACAGAGTCCAGGAGAGCTTCCCTGGACTGGGAACTTCTGAGAATGAGGAAAGGGAAAGGACAGGCCAGAGAGGAAACCACAGGCCAGGGCCAGGAGGCTGTGCAAGCCCAGAGCCTTTCAGTAGTGCTGGCTGGCTGGCCTGGAGGCCAGGTGTGTAAGGAAGCGGCGGGAGGTGGAGCTGGAAAGGTAGGCCGGGAAGGGCCTTGAAGGTCTGCACATAGTGAGGGCTCTGTCCTGCAGGCAACGGGGGGTTGCTGGCGCTTTCTCAGTGGAGAGGGCAGTGCGTGGTGAGAGCCTGCTCTAGGAAGATGGACTGGGCAGGTAGCTGGAGGCTGGATTGTGGGTGGAGAGAAGGGGGCACCAGCGAGGAGCCTGATGCCACACTGCAGGCGAGGAGAGATGAACGTCATGTCAGGGCGGAAAGAGAGGTGGACATCAGATTGGCCAGTCTTGGCAACAGATGGTTCATGGTAGGAAAGGGAGAGGAGGGAGGAGTTAGAGAAGACTCTGCTTTCGAGTCCAGGGGGCTGGACTCGTGGATGGCAGTGCCATTCACGGAAGCTGGGGACATGCAGTAGTGGGCAGGGGAAGACGCTGAGTGCAGGTTTGGGCATAAAGAGCTCCGGGATGGGGAGACATCCAGCAGCGCGGACCAGGATGGGATCAGGCAAGGTCAGGCTTGGACGTCAGAGAGGCAGGCTGGGCCTGGTGATTCCCCGTGTTGGAGCCCGCCCCCCTCTTCTCCGTACCTTCTCCCCTTTCATTCCAGGAAGGCCAGAGGCTCCATCAAGTCCAGGCTTTCCCTCAGGGCCCTGAGGAACATCAAGGATAATCAGCCCACAACATCTCTGAGAAGAATCAAATATGAACCCTCTTTGGAAAAGGAGGCCAGGGCTGGGAAGACCAAGTGGGTGAGGCCAGTGGGTCCAAAGCCTTGTGTCAGCCCATAGCAGAACACCTGTCCTGGCCCCAGTTCAGCCACGGCCGGCTCTGCATCTGTGGACGAGGGTCCTTCACTCTCTGGGTTGCGTTTTCTCTTCTGTGGGGAGTCGGGGGCAGGGCTGGACGAGGTAGTTTCTGGGGGCCTCCCACCCCGGGCCCAGCACTGGTGCTCTACGATTCCGAGATTCTACGGGAGCCTGCATTTCCTACACTAAGATAAAGCAGCGGAACAATGTGCAGGGTGATGTTTTTCTTGGCTGCTGCTTTTTTTAAAAAATAAATTTTATTTATTTATTTTTGGCTGTGCTGGGTCTTCACTGCTGCTCGCGGGCTTTCCCTAGTTGCGACAAGCAGGGGCTACTCTTCGCTGCGGTGCACGGGCTTCTCATTGCGGTGGCTTCTCTTGTTGTGGAGCACGGGCTCTAGGTGCGCGGGCTCAGTAGTTGTGGCACACGGGCTTAGCTGCTCTGCCGCATGTGGGATCTTCCCGGACCAGGGCTCGAACCCGTGTCTCCTGCATTGGCAGGCGGATTCTTAACCGCTGAGCCACCAGGGAAGCCTGGCTGCTGCTTCTTATGAGTCTTAGTAATGTTTCAGCCGAGGAGGAATTTGTTTACAAACACTAGCTAGTTCCTCGCTCCCTGTCGTAAGCCTTAGCGCTGGAGTCTGCAGTCTGTACCCCCTCCCTGGCTAAAGGAAGCCCCATAGGCACGGGGGTGGGGGCAATGGCTTCAGCAGCTTACCGGGGGACCAGGTTCACCAGCAGGTCCATCTTCTCCAGGGGATCCAGGGGGTCCCATGAAAACATCAGTTCCTGGTTTTCCTGGAATCCCAGGTAAGCCAGGTGGGCCTGGGGGACCTGGAGGACCCTAAAAATAGACACCTTGTTAAGAAACAGTGCAGGACGGGACAAATATATATGTTCCATTCACTCCATTTCTGAAAACAACTCTACAAGTAGAGACTGGTATTCCTACTTAGAAGATGGGGAAACTGAGGCTTAGTGACATGATGTGACTTGCCCAAGAGCTCACACACACAGCTAATTAGGAGAAGAGCTGGGATGTGAATCCAGGTCTTTTTAAGCACATTATATCATGGTTTCTCCCCAGATGTATGTACATAATAAAAATATAATTTGTTGGAATTCTCAGAGTTGCTCTAATTTAGTTTTCTGATTACCTGAGAGGTTAGTCCAAAATTGCCTATTGTTAACCCTTATTAAAAACATCCCTGCAGTGTACTAGTCTCTTTAGCCTCGGGCTGGGTTGGCTGATGCCACCAGCTTGGAAGTCCCAGCTGGGTCCCGCTCCACTCATCCAGTGAGTCCTGAACCCTTCCAGCCCTGTCATGATGAGTGAGCAGAAGGGCAGCCCAGTGGAGCCTTCTAGGTGGGGATTCAGCACAAGGGCTCAGAGGAAGGGATGGAGATGAGGTTGGGGCCCTGGGGACAGAGGCGCGAGATGCAGATGAGAAGAGAGGTGCTCCTGGGGGAAATCTAGAGGGACCAGTGGGGGCCCAGCCTTGGGCAAGAGGCTGGGAGAGCAAGAGGCGCCAAAGAGGCAGAATGAGTGGTCTGGAGACGGAGGGAGGGGGCCGCCTCAGGGTAGGAAGGATTTTGAGAAGGGTCTGGAAGCCAAAGTGTGAAATGCTATCTAGAGAAGAGGCCAGCAGGTCTCTGTAATGGGTAAGGGGGTGGGGGGCAGAGCCAGGTGGTAGAGGTGAAGGTCATGGGCATACCTGCTGTGAAAGAGCCTGCTGGAGAAGGCTGCCGGGGGAAGGAGGCAAGTGGCCAAGTGGGGCTCCTGACTATAAACTAAGGCTCAGACTCACTTAAAACTGATGGAAGACGGAAATGCCAAACATACAAATATAGAGGGGAAAGGATAGTGAGTCCCAGGAGCCCACCATCAGCCACAAGAGTTATCAACGGTGGCAATCTGCTTTCATCTGCTATCGGCCCCTGTTGTCCCTCCCTCCTGGATCCTCGTGAAGGCTGCCCCCGACGCTAGGCTGTTTAACCCTTCACACTTACTCTTAACAGCTCCTTGCTGGGCACTGGGTCACCAGAGCCGACGTCCACGCCCCAGCCCAGGCTGGAGCCCTCAGCCTCCACTCCCACCTGTACAGAGAAAAAGTTCCCACGGCTTGGTTTCACCTGCTCCTCTCCAAGGACAGCTGTGTCACTGAAAGTTTTCCCACATTCTGTGGCCCTATAACTGCTGCTGCCAACTTTCCTTCTGGCTTTTTCTCCCGGTCCCCTCTACAGCTGCCCTCCTCCCTCTCCTCCTCCCTGCTGTGCGGCCAACACACAGCCAGTCCTCAAACACAGGACACTCTTTCACAGCCTCTTCTGCTGCCTTTCAAATCCCTACTCATCCTTCAAGGCCCAGTTCCATGGTCACCTTCTCCATGGAGCCCTGCCCAACCCCATTTTCAGAGAGAATTCACCTCTCCTACTCTGTGTTCCCACCAGCCACTGCGAGGGTCTGGATCTGGCAGTAGGACCACCTGACTTGAAGCTCAGCTGTGCGTGTGTTGGTCCCACTACGCTAGGACTCCTCCAGGGTCGGCCCAATCCTGAGATACCTCTGGGTGCCCAGTGTCCAGCATGAGATCTGACACTGAGAAGGCACTCATTATGTACTTGTTGAATACCATCAAATTCCTCCAAAGAACAAAAGGAAACTTCCAAAACACCTTTCTGGTACTCAGTTCCTGAAGATGGGAACCGGGCAAGGCCTAATTCAATCATCAAATAAGGAAGAGCTGGGTTAGGGGTTAGAGCTGAGTCTAGGCAGGTTGTGGCAGTGTGGGCATGTAGGTGGGAGAACGGGGGTGATGACATAAAGGTGAGGAGACGGAGGCTGTTGCCAGCATCCAAGGGATGAGGAGGTGCTGCACAGCTAGACTCGGGGGCTTCGGGACTGACTGAATTGAGGGGGGGCACTCGAGGATGTTTCTTGGCTTCTCTCTTCATGATCAGGAAGATGGGGTACCATTCCCAGAGCAGGGGAACCCTGTGGGGAGAGCAGGCCTGGGAGCATGGTGACAAGTGCAGTTTGGGATGTGCTTAGTTTGAGGGACCTGGGGGTCTTTCAGGGCACAGGATATAAATGGGATGTAAATAGTTTCTGCTCCTGGACTCTCTGAGAGAGTCCTGCTACAGGAAAGAGAACTGAGCTCTGACTGGAGGGCACTTGGGGGCAGACAGGAAGGATCCGCCTGTGGCTGTTTTGTGCATCCCCATCCCCTGCACACTGTGCATGTGACAACCCCGGGTGGGAATCTCACCGTGGGTCCAGCAGGTCCAAGGGGGTCAGGAAGCCCCTCCCCAGCTTCACCCTAAAGAGAACAAGATGTCAGTGGAACACTGGACACCCCTTCCCACTCCCCTCCTCTCTCCAGAAACTGTGCTTATTTCAAGAGGAGGCTTATGCAGGAGTTCTATATACCTAATTTGTTGAGCGTGTACTATGTGCCAGGTAAAGTTTTCCATGTATTCATTCATTTAATCCTCACCACATCCCAGAGAGAAGGTTCTACAATCCCCATTTTATACATGAATAAACAGAGAGAGGGGTGTGGCAGAGCCAGACATGAATGCCCCTCTCACCCACTGCCTTCGGTGACTCTGAGATTCAAAATGATCCAAAAGATATTCCAGAGTGGGTACTCCCATGACTGTCCCTACTGTGTTATTAAGCTGTCTGCTCAGGAATTGGGGCACCCATTTCAATTCATCACAAATTCCTGACACAGGCACTTAGGGTGATCTGTCTTCATTACTTATGTGCCGCGATGAAACCCTGCATGTTCATCTCTCTCTTTCACCTTTCTCCCCACACCTCTCTCCCTCTCTCTCTCTCTTCTTGGAGCTTTTTAAAAATCTCATTGGATGGGAATTCCCTGGCGGTACAGTGGTTGGGACTCTGTGCTTCCGCTGCCGTGGCCCGGGTTCAATCCCTGGTCGGGGAATTAAGACCCCTGCAAACATGGAGAGGCCAAAAAAGAAAAATTAAAAAAAAATTTTTTTAAACATCTCATTGGAAAAGTCAGAAGCCCCCTTGACGGAAAAACCACCATGTATTAGGAACCTACCAACCCTCACAGTTCTACTACTTTAAGGCCACAACTGCCGACATTTAGGGAAGGTATTTCCTTCCAGGGTTTTTGCATGTGTCTATTTTTAAATAGTTAAGACCACCGTAGGACCACCTGACTTGAAGCTCAGTTGTGCGTGTGTTGGTCCCACTAGGCTAGGACTCCTCCAGGGTTAGCCCAGTCAGTATACTGAAGTTCATAACCAGCTTTTTTTCCACTTAGCATTATATGGTAAGTATTTTCCTCCATCATTAAATACTCCTAATAAGTATAATTTTAATAGCTGCATAATGTTCCATTATTTGAACATCCTTTAATTCAGTTAACTCCCCTATTGTTGGCTAGTTAAACTGTGTCTAGTTTTTTTCCATTATGGACAATACTGAGATTAACATCCATGTACACAAAGCCTTTTTACACAACAGACTATCTATCTCCTTTAGGATTGATTCCTAGAACAGAAGTGTCTGGGTCAACAATATGCCGTTTTATGGTGTTGATATGTGTTGATCAAGAACTTCTCAGCAGTAGTAAACCACTGACACTGTCACCAGCATAGCTGGTCTCACCAGGCCCTCACCAAGTGCCAGCTTCTGAAAGCACAAAATATAAAGGATCCAAGGACAACTGAACCAGGTTTCCCAATAAATCAATGGCAAAAAGAACAAAGTAGGTGGGAAGCAATCATAGACCAAAAGAGACTTAAGAGACACATCAACCAAACACAAAGTAGACCTTGTTTGGATGCAAATTCAAACTAAGTGCGAAAAGGCATTTTTAAATAACTAGGGTATTAGATAATATGAAGGAACCTCTGTCAATTTTGTTAGATAGATAATGACATCCATTATTACCACTGATGGATGACACTGTGGCTAAGGGGAAAAAAAGGTCCCAGATCAACCTATTAACAATGCACATTAACACGTTTATGAGTTAAATGATACAGTGTTTGGGATTTGCTTTAAAATACCCCAGTCTTCCCCTTCCCTCCACTCCAAAAAGATGGCTGTAGGAGGTGGAACAGATAAAGCATGACTTGCGTAATGTTGCTGAGTGATGTGTATGTGGGGGGGTTATTATACTATTCTAAGTCCTTTTGTGAATTTTTAGAGTTTCCATAATAAAAAGTTTTAGAAAAAGAAAAAGGAAAACTGGCTCTACGTGAAGGTGCATCGCCAGCCAGTGCTGCTGCACCTGATGTGGCATCACCGTGGCGAGATGCAGTCTTGGTGTTTTGTGTGTCCCTTGGGGTGAGAAGCAGAGGAGCAGGGGGGCTGTTTAGCGAGCCCAGGGCCACAGGCATCACAGCCAGCCTGGTGGCTTCCATGTTTGTTGCCCAGTAGAGTCTCCTGGGAGCATGAGCCCCAGCACCAGGGGCTCCTCAACTGGTCTGGCAGTGAACTCGGACACCTGCAGCGGCCTAAGCTTCCCAGGTGTCTCTAAGATGAAGAAAAGGTTAAAAACCAGAGCTCTCGCTCGCTTCCTCTTTTTATAGACAGCAACACCAAGACTCACCACAAGTCAGAACCTCAGCCTCCCGGCTCCCGTTCTGGGACCTCTCCACCATACCACACTCTCGGGGATGCTCTAGGGCATGAGCTCTGCAGGCCAGCACGCCTGCGTTCAAATCCCAGCCCTGCTCTTAAGGGTGTGCCACAGCAGGCAGGTTCCTTTACCTAAGTCTCACTCCCCTCACCTGGAAAATGGAGACGATTCTCCTTGTACCAGAGAGTGGTGGTGTGCATAGAATCAGATCAAGTTGGAACCCAGAGTGCTTAATAAATGTCAGTGCAAAAGGCTTATTTCCAGCCCCTTGACTGTGAGTTCCTTGGGGACAAGGACGAGGTCATATTCATCTCAATCTCCAAGTGTATGGACTGAGGGCCCTGAGTTGCTATGCACTGAGTCAGGGAGAACATCAATGAGTGAATGAATAAAAAATAAAGAGACCAAGCAGTGCTTAATGACCGCCGGGCGCTGCAGCCGTGGGCATTCAGGATTCACAGCCAGCTCTCGGGTGTCCTGTCCCACAGCCCTCCCATCCCAGGTCAGCCCTGGAGCACTGTGGCCAAGGGACCACATGTCTGTAACTTGAGTCAAGGCTCTGAAAGCATGTGTGACCAAGTATTGCTCGGGGAACTGGCAGGCCCAAGCTGGTCACCAATCGAATTCTTTCCTTTAAAAATATTGACACTTAGGGCTTCTCTGGTAGTGCAGTGGTTGAGAGTCCGCCTGCCGATGCAGGGGACACGGGTTCGTGCCCCGGTCCGGGAAGATCCCACATGCCGCAGAGCGGCTGGGCCCGTGAGCCATGGCCGCTGAGCCTGCACGTCCGGAGCCTGTGCTCCGCAACGGGAGAGGCCACAACAGTGAGAGGCCCGCGTATCGCAAAAAAAAAAAAAAATATATATATATATATATATATATAGAGAGAGAGAGAGAGAGAGAGAGAGAGAGACACTTAAATGGCAATTTAATTCCCCAGTTCACACAAGCCCATGCTGAGGACCAGCTCTGGGTTTCCCACTTCTAAAAGACAAAGTCACAGCCCTTAAGTGGTGACAACCTCACACCTGTGCATAGAACTTTCCGAACATTCCCTGACCTGCATTCTGACTTGACCTCACAGCCACCCTCTTCTACAGATGAGGAAACTGAAGCCCAAAGAAAGGGATTTGCGTGAGGTCGTACAGTTGCAACCCAAAAACTCGTGTTGGAAGGGACCTGAAGGTGACCCTCTGCCCCCTCCCCCCCACACACAAACACACCTCTGATGCTTCTATTTCCTCTACAGTCCCTGCCATGTCTTACAAGCTTCCCCACCTCCAGGATGGAATCTAATGACACTTGAGATAGGCCTTTGTATCTTCAGGCAGCTCTGCCTGTTAGAAAGCTCTCATTCCAATTAAAGAAGTGGGCAATTTGGGACGCAAAGCCAGGTGCCCTAGGTTTTTACCTCTTGCTTCTTCTTCTCCACAAACTGCAGCTTCCTTGTGCGTTCCTAGGTTGGAGGACCCTCAAAAGCCCAAATTCCGCATTTTGCGAACCAAAATGAAAACCTCCCTCTAGGAAAGCCAGGAGCAGGCCCTTCCCATGCCTCTGGTCTTTCGTTTTCTCCTCTGTAAGACCAGCCAAGTCAAATCTTCATGCCTCTACGCAAAGTGAAATTTTCACTTACCGGAGGGACTCCTCTTTCAGGAGCTACGGTGGGTATGGGAAGCGGGGGCCCCTCAGGGAGAGCGCCACCCAACTCTTCTGCCCCAGCCGTGGGAAGGGACTGCTCTGTTGTGGCTGCTGCTAAGTCTTCATCACCAGGACCCTGAGAAGCCAAACCAACACGATGAATCAAGTCACCTCACCCATGATGCAATGTGCACACTGCTGCTGGGGAGTTTCGTTGACTTTCCTTTCAGTGGCACTAGCCCAATTTCAAAGCACTTCCCTACCTACAACTGTCATTACACCCAACACACTCACAGAAGCACAGACTCATAATCCCCTTCTGAAACATGCATCTCCTCTAAACCCCCTCCCCAGTCATGGTGCTTACTGCCTCTCACCCCAGCAATGCTGTCTAACTTTGGACCACATTCCGAGAAAGTTCTCCTTGGACAAAGATGGGGGTAGAGGGTCAGGACAAAGCCTGCTCCCCTGACCCCCTCTGCTCTGCTCCTTCAGTTACATCCTGCCTCCCTCCGGTTGGTGCCGACCCAGATAAATGCTCTGTGCACTTGGCTCTGGGAAGGCCGGCAACTGCTCCTGTCTCGTGACCCTGACCTCTCTCCCCACTGTGAGCCAGAGAGGATGCTAGGAGACACTTACGGAAGTGACTACTTGCTTGGGGGCCGCTGTGGGTGTGAGGGGAACCAGGCCATCAGTGGGGAACCCGCTGGCCTCCTCTTCCTCAAAAGTGCTGAGGAGCACTTTTGCTGTAGCTATTGTTAAGCTTTCTTCACTGATTGGACCCTGAAATGAAATTGGCATAAGGGATCGTGACACTTCATCCACACCCCTGGTTGGTGGGTGTGTGATTATGGGGAGGAACCTGCTGAGGCCATCACACACCTCTCAGGTCGTCCCCTCCCTGCCCCGGAGTACCCTCCAGCACACCTGTGCCGCGTGCTTTGGCCCAAACCTGCGCATCCTCAGGAACTGGCACTGCCTACCTCCGCAGGAAGCCCTTCTATCTCCAGACAGCTCTGCTAGTTAAGTTCTAGTTTCTGTTGAGTAAAGACTTGGTAGAACTGGGACCTGAACCCTAGTTTTCTCACCCTGTGACAAGGGATTTGCCTTTAAAGAAGAAGGAAAGGTAAGGAGGCAGGGAAGAGAGATGAAGGAGAAGAGAAGAGGAAGAAGAAGCAGGAGAAGGTGGTGGCGACGATTTGTTAATTACAATAATCCATGTAACTGCCAAGTGGCCTTGGGAGCCCCGTCACCTGGCCAGGGCACACCTTCCCCACTGTAAGGTTTCCTTGTCTGGACATTAGACCAGAGGTGAAGGGCTGGGAGTGAATGTGTGGAATGATCTCAAAGGCCAGTGTTGACATGTGATGGCCTGACAAGCCCCTCGTTTCACTCACTCAGCAAACATCTACTGAGTCCCCAGCATGAGCCGGGATGAAGACAGATCAGTGAGCAAGACGTATGTGATCCCTGGCCTCACAGAGCCTCCAGCCTGGAAGGGAGCCAGTTGTGATGAGGCCTTCCGAGGAGACGTTTGGGGTACTGTGAATGTGTCTAACGGGGAGACTTCACAGCCTGGGAGGCACCTCCCTGATGAAGTGGTGTTTGAGCTGAACTCTAAAGGATAAGCAGGAATTAAAGGAGGGAAGAAGGAGAAGGAAAAGGTTCCAGGCAGAGAGGGGAGGGTGTGGGAAGATTCTAAGGCAAGAAGGAAATAGGTATGCTCAAGAAACTGAAAGGCCAGTGAGGCTGGAGCGCCAAGAGCAGGGACAGTGGCCCAAGATGTGGACCTAGAGGCTGGCGAGGCCAGACCCTGCAAGCCTTGGAGGCCAGGTGCGGGAGCGGGGTCTGCAGTGAGGACAATGGTCCACAGAGGGCTGCCCCCACCAGGAGGAGCCGGGGGCAGAGAGGATGGAGGAGGCCAGGAAGGGCCTTAACCATTGCCCGGGCTGGGGATGCGGTGTCTCGGTACAGGGGGCTGGCGTTGGAGAAGGGTGGAAGGAGGCAGATCTGTGATGTGCTGGGGTAGAAAAATCAACAAGACTTGACATGTGACAGAACGTGGAAGTAAGGAAGAGGGAAGAGAATTCTGGATTAGGCAGCTGGGGGATGATGGTTCCATCATCTGAGATGGGAACACAAAAGGAGTGGAGACAGGAGTCTAGGTTTGAATCTGTTGAGTCTGAGTGTCCTAGGATACTTGCATCCTGTCTTCAGGAGTTGGGAGCAGTGTCTCCGTGAGGCCTGAGGAGAGGGCTGAGAAGGCCTGGCCATGCCCTTGGACCCCGCCAGGGCCTGCCTGCACCTGGACCCTCCACTGAGCTCTGAGAACCTGTGCTTGCACCCAGAAACGGGCATGGCGGTGCCCGCCATCACCTCCTCCACTCACACCCAGCACTCCTCCACCCCGGCTCCCGAGCCCTGCATCAGCCTGCTCTGTCCCCACGCCTCCAGGGCCCACAGTACACTCACCAGGCACCGGCAGACTCCACCTCTGAGGGAGTATTTGGTCAGAGAGGTGTCCCCTCCCCATTCAGGTTCTTCTGGATTTGCTGAACAGAATGGAGACCGGCCCCCTGAGAAGGCCAGGATCCGCTCCCAGCTGTGACCTCAACTTTCCAGCACGTTATACTCCTTACCAAAGTGAGCCCTTCCCCAGGGTCCTGAGTGGGCATGGAGAGGGTCAGTCCCCCGGTGGGCACACTGCTGGCCTCTGCTTCCCCGGCACTGCTGACGGGCACCTCGGCCTCCCCTGCTGCTGTCGCTGCTGAACCTTCTTCGTTATCTGGACCCTGAATAGGAAGACGTCACAAAGGGGCCCCATCACTGATCCGCTGCGCTGTGGCCAGGGGAAGCTAAAACTGCCCTCCCCGAGGTTACTGATCATTGTGGTGACAGGTCCAATAGATGCTTCCCAGGCCTTTACTCACTGGGACTCTTGGCAGGAGGTGACATCGTTGGCCACTCCCAGAGCAAGAAAACACCACCCCTGACCCAGACCTAGACACAGCCTCCAAACCCACCACCCTCGCCCCGAGGCTTGCTTCCCCCAATCCTTCTAAGATCCTACTGTGACTACATCACTTCCTGCTTTAATACCCTTCATTCCACATATTGCATTGATATACGATATTTGCTTTTCTCTTTCTGACTTCATTCACTCTGACTTCTGTATATACAGCAGAAACTAACACAACATTGTAAAGCAACTATACGCCAATAAAAAAATTTTTAAATAAATAAGTAAAAATGAGAGCAAAAAATATTTTTTAATAAATAAGTAAAAATGAGAGCAAAAATAAATAAAATTTATATATTATTTAAAGGAAAATGAGCTAAGATCAAATAATTGAGTTTAAGGTCACTCATGCTTTACTGAAAGCTGAAATTAAAGAGCATGTATAAAATCTGGAAAAAAAAAAAAAAACACCCTTCAGTGACTTCCCATTTCTGCTGGACACTCAGGCTCCGTCTCACGGCGTCCACGGTCTCAGAGGCTTCTCTAGCCACATTTCCCCTCCCCATTGCTCACACCGGGCCCCACAGCCATGCTGCGCTTGTTTAGGTCTGTGTGTGCTCCTGTTGATGCCTCCAGGCCTTTGCTCCTTCTGGCTCACCTCCCGAACACACGTCTCACCCCATCACTTCTAAGCATCCCCCTGGTCTCGCCTTCAGCCTCCTTTCCCCAGGAAGGCTTCCTGGTCCCCCGAGTCTGGGCTCTGGGCCCCTTTTGATGCTCCCCTGTGCCTCTATTGTCCCTCTTCCCTCTCTGTTCCCAGGAGCTGGGTCTATCCTATTCACCTGGAGCCCAGCACAGCACTCCACAAACACCTGCTGAATGAGTCAACAGAGGCCTCGGCCTCCAAATCAGTGTCTACTGGGACTCGGCCCCACAAGGATGTCACTCTGTCCTTTGCAAAGAGGTGAGGAAGGCCAGTGACTGCTCCCACCTGAGCCGCAACCAAACTCCAGAAGCAAGTGAAGCGGAGCATGTGCTCTGAGCTAATTACCAGAGTGACCCCTTCCCCAGGGTGCTCGGTGGACATGGAGAGGGTCAGTCCCTCGGTGGGCACACTGCCGGCCTCTGCTTCCCTGGCAGTGCTGATGGACACCTCGGCCTCCCCAGCTGCTGCTGTTGCTGCCAAACCTTCTTCCATATGTGGACCCTGGGAACAAAGGCATCACTAGGGACCACGTCACTTGCCCATGCCCCCGATCAAGGTGGCTGTGGCTGGAGAAGACTGACTGCCTGTGTCCTCCGGCCGCTTGCATTTCTGTAGCTTCTTTCCTCAAGGCACTTTGTTATCTGTGATGTTACCCCAGCTCCACAACAGTCCCAGAATCCCTGTGGCAGGAGAGACTGCAAGGCACATGTGTCTCCCATGTGATTCCAAGCATCTGTTTGCCACACCAGTGACTGGGAGATCAGTGCCTCCTGAGACACATATAGCTACGCCTCCTGCTATAGCGCTAGACACTTCAATCTAGACCTGTCTTCCTCCCTGTGACCTCCCCTACGTGCGCATCCAGGAGCCATAAGAACAGGGCAAGTGTCTTCGTCCATGATGGTGCTTCAGAGGTACGCAGGCAGCAACCCCGCCCTCCTCAGCCTTCTCCAGACTGGACACCCCCCCTCTTTCCCTGTGACTCAGTTTCTGCGGGAAATTCACAGGCAGATTCTCTGAAGGTTACACAGCAGATGCAGGAAATGGCAACAGAGAGCAGCTTTGGCTGTTGGTGTCACCAAACCGACTGTTTTATCTGTTTCACAAAGGTTTGTTTTTAAAAAAAATTTGGGTGGGGTTTTGCTTCGTTTTGCTGCAAAAAGTAGTTCTTTGGGTTTTTTTTTTTTTGTTTTTCAGCCACACCTCATGGCTTGCGGGATCGACCAGGGATTGAACCCTGGCCCCGGCAGTGAAAGCCTGGAATCCCAACCACTAGGCCACCAGGAAACCCCCCAAAAATGTAGTTCTTTTGGATACTAAAAACACTAGGCTCATCAGAGTTAGACATATTTCTTTGCTGAAGGACTTCTCAGAGCCTTCTCTGTGAGAAGAATACAGAGTGGATCATTCCCCAAACTTACTGGCCTACAGAACCATTTTTCCATATAACATCAAATCCTTACAGAATTACTGTCCCCCCAAAACAGAGAAAAGATGATATCATAGGATTTTAAAATGAGATTTTTTTTCTGACTCAATGTCAGCTAAAGCCCCAAAGTACAACTCCATAAGCCTCAGGTAAACTCCGTGTTCTAAAAAAAGGAGCCAGACGACTTACATGGGACAGGCAAAGAGAATGAAATGGAATCAGTTCTATCAGCATTCGCCCACCACCTGCCTTCGGCTATGTAAGAAAAGGTAAAGAATTCATTTAGGGGTTGAGTGCTTAGAGACTTTTGTAAGAATTCCTTTGGAGACAATTTTCTGTGTGCTGTGGCTCCCCACTGGCCCCCACCACAAACCATTTGGTGAGCTGGGTATGTAGTGTTTGGACTTTGGGAGGCAAAGGGACTGGGGTTTGATTCCCTCTAGGGAACTACCAAAGGCAAAAGCAGGGAGCCATCCAGACTGAGTCAAGAGAGAGAGACAGAGATATCTGCTCTGCAGTTGTTTTCCTAGTGAATGACTGATATGACCCTTCCAAAGGGAGCCAGCTAAAGCCATCTGGAGACGGACTCCCACCCAAAGGGCCCCCTAGAGGATCAGGGTGACCAGCACAGGGTGGAAGCCCAGGCGGAAGTTAAAAGGCCAAAAATGGACTTGGGTCCTAGATTCCCTGCAGGAGGACCTGTAAGGAATCACAAAAGCCCCCGTGAGAGAATGTTCCAGCAGCCAGATATCTTCCCCACAAAAGGCCCAGATCACTGTCTGACCAGCCACATAAAACTATGTCGTGGGGCTTTCCTGGTGGCTCAGTGGTTGAGAATCCGCCTGCTGATGCAGGGGACATGGGTTCGTGCCCCAGTCCGGGAAGATCCCACATGCCGCGGAGCGGCTGGGCCCGTGAGCCATGGCCGCTGAGCCTGCGCGTCTGGAGCCTGTGCTCCGCAACGGGAGAGGCCACAACAGTGAGAGGCCCACGTACCGCAAAAAAAAAAACAAAAAAACTGTGTCGTTTTCTCCAGGTGGGCCAGACTTTCGGGTCAGGGGGGGAGTGATGAGAGGGAGGAGAAAGAAGTAAGCAAACAGAGAGGAAATATCCCTAACCATGCTTCCTTCCCTGCCTGGTTCCTGGTTATATTTGTATTGAATTTTTGATATTATGCTGCAGGGATTTTGGAAATACCTGTGAAAATAGGTTGTTACCAGATAGTAACTGGAAGAGGAGAGAAGTGTCTTGAGTTTTCACCCCAGGATAGGGGAAAGAATGAGCTGACACAAGGGTTTTAGCAGAGGCCACAGGTGAGAAACATAATTTGCTTTAATTTGGCACCCTCCCTGTGTCCAGCATTGAAACAACTGGCTTTGCAAATGTAAAAGCCAATTACCAAACAATAGAGCAAACACACCTGCAATTAATCTCATTCTCTCTTGAAGGGGCTCAAAGGGCAGAAGAGGCTGTGCATCTTCACAACAAGAGGGATTGAGAACCCAGCATGCATCTCCCGGCAGGTTTGAGGACCTGCCTCTCCTCCCCTGTCCTGGTGCATCCCTGGGGAGACTCTGGGGCCCTGGGACTCCCGCCTTCTCTGTACCAGCAGGAGGGAGGCAGTCTCCCTGATATTCAACTAAAACCCTTGTGACTCTCTATGGTGCCCAAGACAAGTCACCATCAAGTCTGAAGTAAGCAAGCAAATGTACTACTGACTCAGACGAAATTTACCATTCACTTACCTCTTCAGTGACATGAAGGAAGGCCCCATCCCCCGAGCCAGTGTCAGTAATGGGGGAACCATCCACAGTATCAACTGTCTCCAGTGTGTCATTCAGGATCTCACCAGACCCTACAGGAAGCAGGCATTTTGCACTTAATAACTGCATTTTGCAAATGAAAAAGAATGTGGTCTCTCTTCACCTATGACTTGAAAAGATGTCCATAATACAGGATTAAGAGGGAAAAAATGTTGCAGAAAATCGGACAACGAAAGGCAGTATTACGTGGTGGTTTCGATCACAGGCTCTGGCACCAACTATAGGGTGAGAACACTGCTTTGCCGCTTACTAGGAATGTGACCTGTGGCAAGGCATTTACCCTGTGGCTCAGGTTCCTTGCCTATAAAGAGGGGATCATAATTCCTATCTCCTAGGGTCATTTTGAGGATTATGTGTTACAAGGATTAATTAAACTAATGCAAGAAAGGCACTGAGGACAGTGCCTGACATATAGTTAGCAAGGGATAAATGTTCATTGTCAGTGTGGTTCTACATTTGTAAAAGGAAGAAAAACTATATATGAGAATACACGTTTTATCATCATTATATATATTATCATTATATAATTAATATATTAATTATTATATATAACATAAAATATATAGATAATTATGTATATACGTGTATGCAGATAAACCACACATACTAGGCTAAACCACAGCACTTAACAGTATTGGTTTCTTCCAGAGGACATCAGAGGAAACTATTTTTTTGATTCATACAACTCGGCATTGATTGAACTGTTACCACAAGCACATATTTCTTTGGCAATTTAAAAAAACAAATGGAGTCCTAAAGCAAAGAAAAAGACATTATACTAACATGAATGCCTGCCTGTTACAGGCTGGGCTGCAGGCTAAGCACATCCCACGCACTGCCTCCTGGAAGTCTCCGGCTGGCCCATCTGTCCTACCCACAAGCACCTCCATACCACCTCGCAGCAGGTGGGCAGAACCAAGGCAGGAATCCTACGTTTTCAGTATCCCCACTGTCACCCCACGGTGTGTGTCCTGCTCTGATCTGCACACTAGCACCTTGTGATTATTAACCCCGTTTTGCAGAGAAGGAACAAGGTCCCACATAAGAGGCTGCGAGGGGCCTGAAGCCAGCCCTTTCCACACTCACTGTGCTCATGCACGTCCCATGGTAAGGACACTGTCGAGGGGGAGGTGATGAACTATTCAAGGGACCTTGTGCCCACATGCACTTAAAAGACTGAATGCCCAGCAGTGGTCAGTCTCTCACTGCTCTCTCGTCCTCCCTGATCTGACCACCAGGGGGTGCTGTGCTAGCAGGCAGAGGGACCCCAGGCCTCTGAGTCCCCACCCCTTGGAGGACCCAGTTTTGGGGGGGGGACCAAGGTCCTACGCCAAGATGGTGTCAGGGACCCTTGGGATAAAACTCCTGGGAGGCTTTCCCTAACCAGGGACAGGGCTCGGGGTTCAGCCCCTTCCTCCTCACTGAGCTGTCTGCTCAACAAGAATGAGGATCTCTAGCCAGCTCTGCTGTTTCTGCTTGGCCTTCTGTCTGCCACAGAAGTAATCTGGCACATGCCGGGGAACAGGCGAGCTGTGCTTAGTCTGGGTCCCGCCTCCTATGCACTCACCCCTCAGTCTAGGGGAGGCCCTCGTCTCCTGGCCCTGCAGCCTCTGCCCCCTCCTAGCCCCTCTCTCTGAGATCCTAATTCCCCCCAGGAGAGCAGCATGTGCCATTCACAAACCACTTCCACACCCGCAGCCACAGCATTCAGTCCTCTCATCCAGCCGGGAGGCAGGGGTTGTGAATGCTCGCAGTGGACGCTGGAGGAATCCAAAGCTTGGAAATGCTGAGCAACTTGCCCACGCCCGACAGCAAAGAGGTGTCTGAGCAGGGTTTCCGTCCAAAGGGTCTCATCCAGCGGTCTTTCCACGGCTACACCCTGACTCCTTGCTGGTATTGTAACTTTATTAAATTATTATACAATTGTTTTCTATTCAGTACTATATACCTTCTTTCACAGACAGACTTCCCAAGTTTAGTTGTTAAAATAATATTCATTTACTGAGGGCAGAAGTAAAAGGAATAATGATGCATAGGATTGTAGAAAACAAAATACCGAAGTACAAGAGAAAATAAAAGCCACCTACAACCTGCCACCAGAGATGACCACTCACAGCATTCTGTTGTATATTATTCTAACACACACACACACACACACACACACACACACACACACACACACACACACACACACAGTGCTCTACATGGTTATATATAAATAGATATAAATAACATATATTCAAATTTAGGGTCACAGCACACATATAGTTTTGAAAGCTGCTTTTCTTGTGGAGTACACCATGATCATGTCTCTGGGTCATTAAATTTTCTGTGTCACCAGTTCCAGGGCTGTACATGTGAATGTGGGCAGTCTGGGTTGTTTTTGACCTTGTACCTAAATCTCAGTGCTCTGGCGTTGGCTGTAACCTCAGTTTGAATGGTTACCCCTCTGATAAGGGGCAGAAAATGCAGGCCGATCTCCGGCCATGCTGCTGCCTGGGGGATCCTGTCAGATCCTGTGCAATTGCTTCTGCCAGGGCTCCTCTGTATGGCTGGGCAGGGGTGAGAGCCCTGGATGGGTAGTCAGGAGGCCAGCACTGCCCCCCAGGGCCTGCCAATGACCTCCTGGGTGTCCGCCCCTCTTTGGCCATCAGTTAGTTTCCCACATGTGCCAACAGGAGTTTAGATGGCCTGATCCTCAGAGAGTCGGCGAGTTTGTGGCCAAGGCCGGAAAGAGTAGGGATTCTGGAGTCAGGCCTGGGCGCTGGCTCAGTCCCACCACTCACTAGCTGTGTGACTGTGGGCACATCACTCACCTTTCCAAGCATCAGTTTTTCCATCTGTAAAATCCTAGCTAATACTAGCGACTAGTAGACATGTTGTCAGGATTGGAGGGGAAGTATGTAAACACTTGGCACACAGTAGGTATTTAATAAGCAGCCACAATTATCACAAGCTTTTCACACCCCAGGCCCTTCTGGAGGGGTGGAGTCTGGGGGTTAAAAGTTCTGGCATCCAAGATTAAACACCGGCTTTGCCATTTAGGAGCCGTGGAGCCTCGGCTGGGTGACATAACCTCTCTGTGACTCGATGTCCCCATCTTGTTTGGGAAATGAGGGTGATTATAGTCCCTTCCTCAGGGGGTTGAGGGGAAGCTCAAGTGAGATGCTCTCTATCACATACATCACCCAGTCGTCACTCAACAAAACCCACTGCGTATGAAGGTGCATCGGGGACTTGCCTTGCTTGGGGCTGCTGTGCGGGACGGCGCTCACGTTGGTGGTTTCCTGGGGCCCCTCAGGTACAGGTTCACCGGAAAGCTCTGCATCCTCAGAGGGAGAAGACAGGATTGGAGGTGTGTTGATGGGGCCAACTCTTGCTTCTCTAGACTGCAGGGGAAATGAGACCCAAAGGATTTACTCAGCAGGAGAGCAGAAAAGACGGCAGTGAGTATCACTGGAGAAAACAGTATCTCCACAAAAGCTGAATAAACCAGAAGAAAACCTAGACCTGCCTATTGTGCACCTGGGCGATCACTGGGCCACCCAGGCCCTAAAAAAGGTGTATGTTAGGGTAATTAAACTTTGTTCAGTTTACAGCAAGACTCTGATACTCTTGGCTGAAGCTCTTTGAGCACAGAGACCATATCCCTGGGATCCCTGCATCCCAGGCCAGCACAGAGGAGGTGCTCAGTAAAGATGCGTTAAAGGGAGGGAGGGAGGGAGGGAGGAAGGGGGCTGTGCTCAATAAAAGCTGTATAAATCCAATCCCAGAGGTACACTGGCCCTGTATACCTATGAAAAAAAGATGGGTGTGGTTTCCTTCCTAGGAAACTTCAGCTTCTGCGTAACTTTTCCAAAGCCAGTCAATGTCTTCACCACCTTTACCAACTAGGAAAAAGCAAACAAACCAAAAACCCCAACAGTTGGAAACAGAGCAGTTCAGAGAGCTAGGCAGAAATCCTGATAAAGGGCAGCAAAGGTCATCCCCAGACCCAGGATCGGGGAGCAGCTCCTGTGACCCAGGGCTCGTTAGTGGTCAGATAGTCTCATCACTTTCTGAGCTCAAGGGGCTAGGGTGGATGGAGGGATCCTACCGACCAGTGTGGGACCTGTGGTATGAACACGAAACAAATAAGACGCTAAGATTTCAGGGTAAATTTCTTACCATACCTATCACTTACCTATCCTGACTAATAACAGAAGGTTATTTCCTTAATGTCAGAACCTAGTATATAAATGATGACTCTCTGGTCCATCAGAACAAAGAGGATTCTTATGCGCCCCAAAACTTAGGATTTAATGGTTCAGTTCTTATAACCAAACTCGAGTCAAATCCCAGCTCTCCACTTACTAGCTATATTATATTGAGCAACTCATATAACCTCACTGAGCCTCAGCTTCCTCCTCTGTAAAATGGGGCCAATAATAACTACTTAAAAGTTATAAAATGCATGGAGGTGCTTGGCATAGGGCCAGGCCCATAGTATGAGCCCATAAATGGTAGCTATCATCAACATCCCTAGATGTGATTTCTCTGGGTGTTAATATTAAAGGTGATTATCGTTTTGCTCAACTGTACTTGTAGTTTTTTCCATAATGAATATGGAATACTTGTGTACTAAAAAAAAGATATAGTCTACTGTACCTTAAAATCTCCAGGGTGAGGGCAGAGATGGAAGGCTTCAAGAAGTTGAGCCTTGAAGAATGAACAGTTTCAGAGAACAGGGATGGAAGGAGGCATTGAGGTGAGAAAGGACACAGCACTGCCAGGGCCTGACAACCTGTGCTTGGCCAGGGTTCGAGGATGGAAGCAGGGGGATAAAGCCTGGGGAGGCAGAGAGAGGGAGGGGGCTGGCTCTTAGGTGAGAAGTCTGGCCTTAAACCAGAGGCAACAAACTGTGTCCCTTTGGGTATCAGGATGGGGGAGATATGGGCAGGTGTGTACTTTAGGGAGTTCACCCTGGTGTCAATGAGAGCATGGATTTGGGGTATTGAAGTTTAGGCCAGGAGACCAGAGGGTGCACTAAAGAAGCCCAGTGAGGCAGGAACCAAGGGGGTATAGTGGGAGCAGCAAGCAGTCACCGCCCCCCAACCAAGGAGAGGCTGTGAAGAAGACCAAGTTAGAGCTCCCCATTCCCCAGCTGCATGGTGGTCTAGCAAGGCGGTAAGGACCCCTGCCCCAGGCAGGTTCCTCTCCTCTCCCTGCCAAGGGTTGGGGGAAGCCACTTCACCATGGTTCCCTAGCCTGGAGCAAGACTGCTGGTGGCTGGAAGCCAAGTTGCTTTACAAGGGGCTTGGGATTTGAGATGAGGCAGGTAGGGCAGGTGAGCGTACGGGAAACACAGGACAGTCAGGTAAGGGTGGGCTGAGCTCAGTAACTCAAGGTGGCAAAGTTTGACTTATATGAAATCACCAACTCCAGCCTCTCAGCTAAAAACCTCTTCTGGCAAAACCCCAACAAGGCAGCCATGAAGCCTGGGTTCAGGGCAGAGCTGGTGAGCTGACCCTCGGCAGTCAGGGTCAGGTGTCCTGTCTCCAACAGGCTGCTGCTGGTTTTCAGGCATTAGTGTGGATGGAGAACCAGTGTGGCCTGTGACAAAATGGGAATGTCAAGCCTTAAGAGTTTTTAATTAAAATGTGGTAATTTGGGCTTCCCTGGTGGCGCAGGGGTTGAGAGTCCGCCTGCCGATGCAGGGGACACGGGTTCGTGCCCCGGTCTGGGAAGATATCACGTGCCGCGGAGCGGCTGGGCCCGTGAGCCATGGCTGCTGAGCCTGCGCGTCCAGAGCCTGTGCTCCGCAACGGGAGAGGCCACAACAGTGAGAGGCCCGCGTACCACAAAAAAAAAAAAAAAAAGGGGTAATTTGCTGGCCCACGTTCAACACATATTTCCTGAGGCCCTACTGTGTGCCATGTCTTGGCTAATCCCCAGGATATAGAAGTGAGTAAATAAGAAGGGCATCTGTCCTTAAACTGCTGGACTACGGGGAGATGCAGACCCAGACCCAACTAACTGTGATGAATGTGACACTTGGGATTGCCGGAGTGAGAGTCACGCGTGAGGAGGGCAGCGTGGCCGTGGCCTCCAATGATGGGCTATGGACTGGATCCTGAAGGAGTGGGAATTGGCCAGGCAGAGACAGGGGTGGGCAAGGGCCCTCCGGGCAAACAGAACCTGCAAGACCCAAGGCACAGATGAGGAGTGAAAGGGTGTGTTGTTTGGGAATCTGTGAGCATTTGGGTGTGGGTGGAGGAGAGGTCCTGGCTGTGGCGCAGAATCACCTGCAGAGTTTTGTGTAAGTACGGACCATCAGATCTTACTCCAGACCTACTGAATCTGAATGTCCAGGTATGCAGCCCAGGCAAGAGGCTTTTTTTAAGACCCTCCCCCAGCACACACACCCCTACACGCACACATACGCACAACACATACAAGCACACATACATACACACACAGACATATATACACAGACACATATGGACATATAAATAAACACACACACACACACACACACACACACACACACACACACGTTCAGGACTTTGATGCACAGCCAGGGCTGAGAACCCTAAGGTATTAATTCTAACTCGTCAAAGATAGAGCTTTCCAGAAATGGAAAGGTGTGTCAGCACATGCTGACTTAGCAGGGGGAAGAATCGGGGAGCAGGGACTCCTACCCTAAATGGGGAAGGAGGCCAGGAGGGCCTGGCTTTTTAAGGCCCTGAGTGCTCAGGCAGTCCATGATTCAGTTCGCTAGTCATGGCTTGTGTCCTGGAGGGCGGCAGGGCTGGAAAGGCTGAGGACAGGGAAGTGAGATTCATTCCAAGAGAGAAGCCAGACAGAGAGGGGAGGGGAATGTCTGAGCCGAGGAGAGTAATTCCACCACCACCCCCCACCCCCGCCCTGGAGGGGGCGGGGCAAGGCCGGTGGCCAGGGAGGGGAGCCTTCCAGGAGAGGGTGAAAGGGAGAAGTCCCTAGCTGGGGGTGACATGACTGATAGCAGCCTGGGTCCAGGCTGGAGACCTGGCTCTGCCACCTCCAGGCTGGGCAGCCCCGGGGCAAAGCACTTCACTTGCGTTTACCTCAGTGCCTCCTCTGGGGAATGAATGGAAAACACCACCCTGCAAAGAAGGTTACAGCCCTCCCTGACCAGCACCCGCCTCCATGACATCTCATGCTCCTAAGCCCCACTCCCCTTTCCTGTCCGTCGCTCAGGGCCACCTCGGGTTATTAGCCTCTCTGCTCAAGTCAGCCTCACTCCTAGCTGTGAACTGGTACCCTGGGGGCGGGGGGCAGCATCAGGCTAGAAAGCCCAGGGGACCACGGCTCTGTGCCCTGCTGCCCTATGCCCTGGACATGCCAATGGGGTGGCCAAGGGCTGATGGGCACACAGGATTGCAACACTGCCCAGAGAAGCCACCCGCCAGTCACCACCTAGGCGGGCACCTTGGACCCTTGACTTTCTCCATCTCAGCTACCCCCAAATCGGCTGTGGTCCTGAGGATGCACCCCTGCGACACCGCCCAGGCCGGCAGCACAGGGTCACGGCCTGAACCCTCGATGGGGCATGAGGGGACCTGTGCTCTAGCCTCAGCTCAGCCACACACCCTAGGGCCAGTCTCCTGCCCTCTCTGGGCCTCAGTTTGCTCATTTGTACAAAGGGCAGTTTTCTGTACGCATCTGAACAGAAAGAGGTGACCTTTAAGTCCCTCCCACACTAACAGACTCTGGTCCTGTTCTGCACCATCCACCCCTCTGTCACTGGAGGTCTATAATTTAGAGCCCCACCTTATTTCTAGCTCCCTGCTTTCTTCTATCAGAGATGAGTCTGTAGACTGAGCCAGACCAGTCGAGGAGATGGCTGGGGCTTCTGTGCTCAGTGACTCAGACAGTGCCGGCTGTTTTCATTACAACAGGCTCCTTGGTGCCTCCACAGTCTGATTCAGTGCTTTCAAAACCACTTCCTTGTCTTGGCCATGGGGCACATTCCCAGGAGGGAGGAGGCCCACACCACTGGGAGGATGGCTGCCTTTCCCATGGGGCCAGAAACGAACTCCTGGGAGGACTCTGCATCTCATAGGAGTGGGGGTCCCAACTTCCTTCTCACAGCCAGAGCCCTGAGCAAATGTGACAACAGCCACCGTTCAGGGCCACCTCCCTTGTGCCAGGCACTGGGCCGAGACCTGCCCCTGCATGGCCTCATCTAACCTCACAAGGACCTCATGAGATAGCACGCTGATTATTGTTTTATGGGAGAGGGGCTGAGGCTCAGAGAGGCTGAGTAAGTCACCTAAGCTCACACAGCTGGGAGGTGACAGAGCACAAAGTTCACCTTTGGACAGCCCTCTCGTGGCCACAGCACAGGGTGGCACCCAGGTAACGGTGTTCCCCTGCAGTTGGGATTTTGCAAAGTGCCCATTGGCCAGTGTTTTCCTGACCTCCCCAGGTGAACTGTCTAATGAAGTCACAGTTCTGAGAACAGAGACGTCAGACCAGGACTCTCTGATATCGCCTAGCCCCCTAAAAGCCGACTAAGAGGACATGGCACAGCATCCAGTACTCACCGGGGCTTGAGTGTAGGTGACGGCTTCCAAGATCTCAGCTACTCTGTCTGTATCCTGAAGCCCGCTGGTCTCTCCTGACGCCTGTGTGGAGACAAATCATGCTGGGCAGAGGGGGGCAGTTTACAACTGCGGAGTCACAGAAATGAACTCCTGTGGAGGAACGGTGCGTGTGTGAAAGAGAAAGAGAGAGATGGAGATGGATGGAGACAGAGGGAGTGGGATGGAGAAGACAGCATACGTCTTGGCTATTCTTTCTGTTTCCTTCCACATTTTATTGCTCAAACAAAAAACTACAATCAGTGTAGTCTCTCTAACATACCTACCTGCATTTTGCCCAGGTGCCCTTCAATCTCGATCAAAAGGCACTCCCTCTTTGTGCGACTGTCGCCAGAATTCCTCACTGGGAGTCGTTACATTTGAAATACATCCTCCCTTTGCTACCTAGTCTTCAGGGTTAGCCCCCTAATGGCAGCCAAGACACCGTATGCCATGATTTTGTAACTTATTTGTGGACGCTTGTGTTGTTTCTGTTTGTTCAATAGCAACACGGAGATGAAGGAATAAATACACACAAAGCTTCCCTTCTTTCAGCGTCATGCGAACGCCAGGCTGGGATCACAGCCTCAAGGAGAGCAAACATTCTCACAGATCCAAGTTCCACCTTGGAGGGACTTTCCAACGACACTGGCAGCAGTTTTTACTAAATGAATAAAATCAGCTTATTTTAGCTTTGGGGCTGACACCACCCAAAGAGGGGCAGAAGCTCTAGGAATACGCCACGCTCTGCCCATCTCTGCCTTTCCTGCATTATTGCCATGGCTTCTGCCGGGAACACCTCTTCTTCATCTGGATGACACTTGCCTGTCACCGGTCAGGCATCAGCTCCGGCCTGACCGGCTTCCCACTGCTCCTCCCCCACCTTCCTGTCCTACCTGACCTCTAGAATTTGGGTCTGAGGGCCACTCACACTCAGCTCTGTCACTGCAGTTTGGGTGTGTGTGAGCATCTGGAGGATAGAGACAGTTCCCAGTTCATCCCTTTATCTCCAGCATCTCCCCAGGTCTGTCACCTTGCAGGTGCTCAGTCAATTCTGGCGGGGGGGGAGGGAGGGAAGGAGGGGGGAAAGGACCCATCTTTTGTCCCCTGCCCACCACCACTGCCCCCCAGCTGAGGAACTGATTCATTTGCCAAGCATAAAAGCTAAATTTAGTTTTGCTTTTATAAGAATTTACACCCAGAATGTCTTTGAGTTTTTACTTTGATTTTAGAATCCTGACACCCTTTCTTGGCAGGAAGTCTGGAAACCACGCCATTGACTGGCACGGCCACGGAAGAACCTAACACCTTAGAAGAAACGCAACTCCTCCCCCACACACACCAAAGACATGGCTGAAGTTCTTAAAAATAATAATAAAGCCAAAAAGCCCAAAATAGGACTTGATGCAGTGCTTGCCAAGATGAGAGATTTCAGAGACTCCATGACGTTGGGAATGAAAAATTGCCTGGGCGCCAGCTTCTCTGGCTGCCGGGGGGAGGTAGGGGCTCACCGAGGATTCTTCAGCTTCACACAGCTCCTCGGGAGTCCTGGGGTCACGGTGGATGGTAAGCTGCTGTATAGACCCCTAGGGAAAAGCAGAGGGGTCAGAGGCCACGTCTACAGCACAAGCAGCCGTGGGAAACATGACTTTTTTGTAACAGAGAAGAAGCCGTGAAAGGACAGGTGTGAGGAGTGCCGCCCAGAGCCGTGACAAGGAAACCAAGCCACCTCCAGACCTGTTCTCATTCAGGGGCATGCTCCTTGGGCCAATGTACTATGAGCCCCACTAACTAGAGAGGTCCTTGGAGAGCATGGTGTTCAAAGCGTAGACTAACAGCAGCCTCCTAACTGGTCCCCAGGTCCCCAGCTTGTCAACAACGAGCCCTAAAATGCACGCCTCCCGCACCAGAAAGCGTCTCTCCCCCATGGCTCAATGCTTCCCAGCTGGAAGGAACTGTCCCCAGAGTAGGTGTCCACCAACCTCCCTGCTTCCACTCTGCCTCCCCTCTCCACACCTGACAGCCCGTTCTCCATGACTATCCCCAAGCAAGCGTTTCAAAATTATTCATCGGTTTTTAACTTCTTAAAATCCATCTTCCACTGTCCTACAGATAAACCCAAACCCCAGGCCACAGGCCTGTCCTGAATCAGTTGGGAAGGTATCAGTAAGAATAGTGCTGACTAAATGAATAACTACAGTAACTTAGGGATCTGCTTTAGAAGGGCTTATTCATAAAAAACATTTTGGGCTTCCCTGGTGGCGGTGGTGGAGAGTCCGCCTGCCGATGCAGGGGACACGGGTTCGTGCCCCGGTCCGGGAAGATCCCACATGCCGCGGAGCGGCTGGGCCCGTGAGCCATGGCCGCTGAGCCTGAGCGTCCGGAGCCTGTGCTCCGCAACGGGAGAGGCCACAACAGTGAGAGGCCCGTGTACCGCAAAAAACAAAAAAAACATTTTGACAGCAAAATCAGTTTTCCGGTATTTTTTTCAAGTCGCATTATCCAAAAGGAGAGAGAGAAACTACCTCACACTCTGGCATCCCAGCTATTCCACCTTTGTAGAAATTACATGCAACTGCCACCCTTTTCCAAAGATAAAATCACTGAAGGATCTAACAAACCTTACCCTTTCTATAATGCCTTAAAACATACAAAGTGCTTTCACACAGGCTAGCTCACATGACTCCACAACCCTGTGGCCTAGGTTTTCTTATCCCTACTTATAGATAAGAGAACACAGAGAAGATCAGAGAATCCAGATACTGTCTAAAATCATCAAGCTACACTGAAAACTCAGCGCTGGAATCTAGGTTTTGTGTTCTGGGCCTAGCTTTCTCCCACCAGCATACATGCCTCTTTGAGGACATAAGAATAAGATAATAACAAGAATAGTTGCTTGTGTTTGTCGCACGGTGTCCAGAGGCCCCCCTGATCTGCAGGGCTCGGACTCACAGTGAATCTCTCCAGCCCTGTGGCTCCTGCATTGCCGACGAAGATTCCCGCGCTGGGCTCGAAGGCCAAGACCCGGGAGGACCTCGGGAAGGAGACGTGGCTGTGTTCTTCGCAGTCCACAAGGAGGGTCACTTCCTCGCCCTGGACAACCATGGCAAAGCGGTTCCACCTGTGGGTCATCACGGGCACCGGGAAGGCGGCAGCCTCGTGGGACACCTTGGAGCCGGGCTCCGTATAGTACAGGATGACCCGCTGGCTGCCGTCCTCCACTCCTGAGAGCCGCAGGCCCAGGTAGATGACCTTCTGGAAGGCATCTGTGATAGCAAAGAGCACGCCGCCTCGGGCACTGCTGGGCTTCGCCATCACGCTGATGGCAAAGTCCCTGAAGAAGGTGGGTGGGATGAGGGTCCTGGCCGGGCGGCCGACGTTGGCACCAGGCCCGAAACTGTAGGCCGGGAAGCCACCATAGCCAGTGACAAAGGACACGGACGAGGGCAGCGGGACGCCGATGAGCTCCGTGAGGTCCAGGTGGCCCTTGGAAGCCAATTCTGCAGGGAGGGAGAGAGAAGGCCATGCTTCACATATATATTCGACTACGCTTGGAAATGAGGAAGACATAAATTCAGGAATGAAATGGGATCCTTCAGGAACCCCACTGTTGTGTCTTAATTATTGTTTTTCAAACTTTTTTGACAACGACCGACAATAAGAAATGCATTTACATGGCCACCCAATATGCACGTTTAGACAAATATATATCTGTAACAGCGAAACAGATGTTTCATAAAACATTATTTACTTTTAATACTTACCAGGCACTATGATATTTTCCTTTCTGTTTAACAATTCTTTTTCTCTTTTGTTTTATTAAAAACATGCTGGAAACAACCTACTGAATTGATATCATTACCCATGAACAAGTCATGATTAGCAGTTTGGAAAACATTTAAAAATATTCCTAGAATATCCCTACAGTGTTCCCCCATCAACTTAAGGATTTTTTTCCCCATTTCTTTCTTTAAAAGAGGATAGGTTTGGGACTTCCCTGGTGGCACAGTGGTTAAGAATCCACCTGCCAATGCAGGGGACACAGGTTCGAGCCCTGGTTCGGGAAGATCCCACATGCCGCGGAGCAACTAACCCCGCGAGCCACAACAACTGAGCCCGCTTGCCTAGAGCCCGTGCTCCGCGAACAAGAGAAGCCACCGCAATGAGAAGCCCACACACCAAAACGACACTCGCCGCAACTAGAGAAAAGCCCATGCACAGCAACGAAGACCTGACGCAGCCAAATAAATAAATTAATTAATTTTTTAAAAAGTGGATAGGTTTATTTTGTTTTGTTTTATTTTGAATGAGGTCTACTGTTTAAGTGCCTCAGGGTGTGGGGAAAAAAGCAGGGACAAAACCAAGTGTTCTCAGACCTTAGGACAACTGAAATCCGTATCATCGTCATCGCCCTTTGTCACTGTCGTCATCATGGTCAGCATCACCCGCATTCCCCGGGCTCTCACTCTTACCAGGCTCTCATCTCTTCACATACATTAGCTAGCTCATTTACTCCTCACAACAACTCCATGAGGGTAGGTACTATTATCCCCATTCTACCCCAGAGAAAACTTAGAGAAGGTAAGAAATTTGCCCAAGGTAAGCCCCTCAGGAGAGCATCCCACTAATGAGGTGTGTTCTTAACAACTACCCCTTGGGGGGAGAAATAATAGGCCTCCATTGTGGTGGCCTGGAAAGGACCCCAGGTTCATGAGCCTTGGTCCACCCAACCACTGTCCCCTGGGAGAAGGCTGCAGGCTGGCTTGCAGTGACGTGCACCCCTGTGCACCTGCGGTGATGAGATAGGAAGGCAGGTCCCAGAGAGAGGTGGGCAGGAGCTCTGCAGGCGGGACAACAGATGCAAACTGGATTTTGAAAAAGGAATGCTTGAAAAAAGGAATGTAAGATATTCATTTTGTTTAATATGTTTAGATTGATTTCATGTTGAGATGATAATTTGGGGAAATTCTGGGCTAAATAAAATATATTATTAACATTTTTAGAACAAGAATAACATGAGGAACAGGCATGGGCCCACCACTCCACTTAAGAAAGAAAATATCAACTCAGCTGAAGCTCTCATGGACTCTCTGATCCTATTCTCCCTGCCTATGCCCCAGAGGCAGCCACTCTGGGGGTCTGGTGTTTATTATCCCCATGCATGCCTTTGTGTGTTTACTACATGACTATATGTCTCTAACAGAATGCAGCACTGCTGTGCCTGTCTACTAACCTCATATAAATGTTGGCATGCTGCATGTATTCTGGAACTTTTTTATTTTCCACTCAACGCTGTATTTTTGAGATTTATCCCTGTTGAGACGTGTGGTTCCAGGTCTCATATTTTCACAGCAGTACTCTAGGTATACATAAGCCACTATGGATTAGTTCACATTTCTGCTGATGAGTGAGGTTACCATCACTATTACAACCACTACTACTATGGACTTTCTTATACACATCTCCTTGTGCTTACCTGTGCAGGTAATTCCACCACTTAGGGTAGAATTATTGGATGATATGGGTATATGCATCTGCAACTTCACTGAGTGTGGCTAAATTGTTCTCTTAAGCAACTGTGCCATTTTTAAAAAATTGAGATATAACAGACATGTAATATTGTGTAAGTTTAAGGTGAACAAAGTGTTGATATGATACTTATATTATGTATTGCAGTATGATTACTTCCCTAGCATTAGCTAACACCTACATTATATACCATAATTATCATTTCTTTTTGGATGCAATTATTATCTTAACTATCATTAAGATGCAACTGTGCCATTTTACATGTCCACCAGAAGCATGTTCTTGCCAACATTTAGAGGAGGTAGAGAGATGAGATTTAGGGAGTGGTCCACGGGGCTTTTCAACTACAGTGATGATGTTTATTTCTTTTTTTTTTTTTTGTGGTACGCGGGCCTCTCACTGCTGTGGCCTCTCTCTTTGCGGAGCACAGGCTCCGGACGTGCAGGCTCAGCGGCCATGGCTCACAGGCCCAGCCGCTCCGCGGTATGGGGGATCCTCCCGGACCGGGGCACAAACCGTGTCCCCTGCATCGGCAGGCAGACTCTCAACCACTGTGCCACCAGGGAAGCCTTTTATTTCTTAAACTAGATGATATTCAAAAGTATTCCTTGTAGTATTCTTTATAAAAATGCCATGGAAAATATTTCACAACACTCAAATGAAAACGATTGTCCCATCCTCAACAAAGGGCAAATCTGATCATGTTGAGAAGGCTTCTCTGGCCATCTGTGCTCTCAGGGTCCGCGGCAGCCTGGGCACCTGGCTGGAGAGGCCTTTGTGGTCTAGACCCAGCCGCACTCTGACTACCCAGCACTCCCGACGCCCCCCCTCCAGTGCCCCAGGCCATCACAGGTCCCCTTCCCTCCTTGTCAAATGCTCTTCCCTCTGCCACCACCCCACCTCACCCCACCAGTTATTTTTACCAGAATAACTAACTCCTCATTCTCCAAGACTCCCTCCCATGAAATCTCTTGTTTCACCTCCTGACCTACATCTCCTTCCAGGCCCGCATCAGATGCCGCCTCAATATATACTGAGGTCTTCCACTTCCACTCCCAGCACACTGCAGGTCCCTGTTGGGTCACTTGTCTCTCTCCCCATTGTACCACAAGAACGTGGACCACACCATTTATCTCTGTGTTCCCAGTATCCAGCTCAGTGCTGATGAATGAATGCATGAAAAGATGAACAAATAAATGAATGAAGTCCAACCCCTTCAGTTTACAGAAAGAAGGCAAAATTGAGGTTAAAGGAGGGAAGGGATCTGGTGGCTAAAAGCAGATCTGATTCTCAATCCAATGCTTTTTCTGTCCAGTTTGCAACTTGCAATAAAACAGAAACTAAAGTATGACAAACCCCAGAAGGCAAAAATAACAAGATTTATAAATTTCATTAAATTTAACAACACATAAATTTTTAAAGTTCTGCATAGCAAAAATAAATCCCCACAGTGTCAAATAAAATCCCAACCTGGACAAAAATATTTGCTACATATATCACAGGCAACAGATGAATTACGCTAATACACAAAACAAACGAATAAGCAGGAGGCCAAAAATCCAACAGAAAAATGGGCAAAGAACAGGAAATTCTTTCCACAGTAAAAGAAAAAAAAATGGCTCTTCAACATATGAAACAATACTCAACCTCATTCAGAACAAGAGAGATAACAAGTAAGATTATGAAGATACCATTTTCCCTATCAGATTGGCAAAGATCAGAATGTTGGATAATATTCTGTTTAGCAAGAGTTTGAGGAAACAGGCCATCGCATGCATCGCTGGTGGGACTGTAAACTGGCACAACAACTGTAGGAGGGGCACTTTGACGATATTTATCAAAAGTAAAAGTGCATATGTACTCTTTGACCCAGCAGTTATACATCTATGAATTTTTAGAACAGATACAGTTACAAATGTGACATATAAAGCACTTACAAGAATATCCATTGCAGTACTGTTTAAAATGTATCTAAATGTATCTAAACCATTCTGTCTTGGAATTCTTGGGGAATGGTTAAATAAATAATAACTTTTGGGACTTCCCTGGAGGCACATTGGTTAAGGATCCACCTGCCAATGCAGGGGACACGGGTTCGAGCCCTGGTCCGGAAAGATCCCACATGCCATGGAGCAACTAAGTCCGTGCACCACAACTACTGAGCCTGCGCTCTAGAGCCTGTGAGCCACAACTACTGAAGCCCGCGAGCCACAACTACTGAAGCTTGTGTACCTAGAGCCCGTGCTCCGCAATGAGAGAAGCCACCACAATGAGAAGCCCGCGCACCGCAACGAAGAGTAGCCTCCGCTCGCCGCAACTAGAGAAAGCCCACGTGCAGCAACAAAGACCCAACACAGCCACAAATAAATATATAAATTTCTAAAAAAAAAAAAAGTAACTTTTGATATACCCATACAACGAAATACAATGCAGTCTTTAAAAAGGTATGGTTCCTTAGGTTTTAATATGAAACAAGATGTATTAACTAGAAACAAACATATAAGAAAGACAAGGTGCAGAATAGAATTGCTATCAGTTGGAAATACATATATTAATACATAAATATATAAAATATATTTTAATATATATATTAAATACATCTAGAAAGATACACCAGAAACTGGGACCAGAGATTGTCTCCAAGGAACAGTGTTGGTGGCTGGGAGACGACAGGAGACTTTGTTTTCACTGGATACTCTTTTCTACTTTTTGAATTTTACCCCAAGTACATGATGTGAAAAATAAAGACATTTACATATTTTTAAAGATGTTAACACCCTACATCCCCTTTTAGAAAGTATAAAACCTTTTCTTCATGTTTCTCCTCACTCAAATACAGCCCATCTCTATAGAAAGAAGAAAAAGTGAAAAGAAAAGAAATAGAAAAGCAAGCAACCCACTGAGATTTCTTTCCTCCCCTCCACAGTTTAAAGATAAAAACAAACAAAACCATGAGTACCCTGCTGATAGCTTCGCTTTCTTCTCCATTTAATCCAGTGAAAGCTTTTCCTCTAGCTCCTCTCTCTCTCCTACTGAGAACAGGAGGAGAAGTCCCTCTCTGGTGGGATACTCCAGGTTTGTAGAATGTGTGGTTCCACAGGGAGTGAATGACCAGGGCCTCTCATCCAGCGGCTTGTTTCTAAGTGGTGTCCTGAGAGTTCAAGGAACAGCTGGGGTTCCAGGGTACCCAAGGACAGGGGCTGAGAGGTTCCCACCCAGAAACCTGCTTAAACCAGCCCAGTGCTGCCATGGCCAGTAAAGCCCAGGCTTCCATGTGGCCATTCTGGGAATTCTTAGTTCCAGGAGGATTCTGGTTTGGGAAAAAAAAAAAAATCACCAATCTATCCAATCTCTTTATCTTATAGACAGGGAAATGGGTGGTCAAGGAGAGAGTTCCAGGACGAGGAGACACAGCCAGAAAGCAGTAGATGGAGCAGTGAAGCAAGGATAGACAGAGGGGAGGTGTGATTCTGCCTTAGGGGTGACTTGGAATGACAGATGACCCGGAACTGGTATCCCTCCCATGACCCCTAAGCTGCCTCAGCCCTGCCAGGCACAGACCACTGGTTGGCCAGCCGGACAGTGGGCAAAAAAGGCAGCCTGCAGAGGAGAACTACCTTGGTGTTGGATTCAGATCCAGCCTTTGCCAATTACGAAGCGGGCAGCTTTTGGGCAGATAACTTACTGCTGACGAGGGGACATCCCACCCATCTCACACATGGGGACCAAATGAGATGATGGAGGAAAAGTGCAAGTGCTCAACAAATGGTAGAAATTGGTCTTCTGTTTGATTCAAAGGTATAAGCTTAGCAAAAAGCAAAGTCTGCAAAGAGATCATTTCCTAATCCTACCCCCCCCCCCCCCCCCCCCCGCTGCCCAGACCTCAGCCATGAGACAGGACCGGAGTGCAGGCATCAGGCAACAGGCCTTGCTTCCACTGGGTCGGCCACAGGGGGAGCCAAGCCACAATCTAGAGGAAGTCCAAGTCGGCCCAGCCATGCTCTCAGCAACCACCACTCCCTCCACACGCATGGTCCCACAGCGTGGCGTGGCAGGGAGCGACCCCTGGCCTGGAGTGACCCATACTCAGGGCTGCGCCTGGGCCTGCTGGCTCATTTCTCCTTGGCCTCCAGCAGGAAGGCCACCTGCTCAGGCAGCCACCAGGGAGGGGAGAGAAGCCAGGGAGCCAAGACAAACAGGCCCAGCAACTTGGTCCATACACTTGTCCTAGGATGGCTCTGTGCTGGGTGGGAAGCTAGGGGTGGAGATCACAGCTGGTGGGAAGACAGCTCACCATCCTTGAGGGGCAAGACTGGAGGGGGCAGTGCTAATGGGGGACTGACTGCAGAATTCTCTGGCCTCAGGAACCTCGGGGCCCTTTGTGGGAGGTGGCCACACTTCGCCACAGATAACTACTTATCTCATAGGACATCTGACCTCAGTCTTAATCTTTCACTTCATTAATGCATAGGGATAGCTTCATTTCCAATGGAGGTTCTTCAACCCACTTTTCCAGTTCATGAATTTGATAACATTCATAAAGCCCCCACCTCACACCTTATGTGCAGCTGGGGATATGGAGCTGAACCTAGAATGTAGGCTCTCAAGAAGCTCATGATCTAGGTGTCTCAGTTAGCAGTCTTCCACTCATGCTACTCACAAGCTCCAGAGCCTTCAATGGCTCCCCAGCGCCCTCAGGATCAAGTTGAAATTCCACTCAAGACACCTTTTGCTTCACTGCTTCATTCGCTCCCTTTTCCTGTCCCCGTCTTTGCTCAGGCTGTTCCTTCTATCGGTAACATCCTCCCGTATCTTCTCACAGCCAAATCTTTCTAAGCTCACTCAGCTGCACCCCAAGACACTGGAGCTCCTCTCCCACCCTATACACAGAGCCATAGTCATGACTCCCTCCTTCAAATACCCACATCAGGGCTTGGCAGAGAGCAGACCCTTGGCATTGTGGCCTGAGGAAAGGAAATAGAGAGATGCCACTGGGCCTCACTTTCCTCAAGTCTTTGGTTTGGGCTCCTAAGCACAACTTTGGTGCAGCCCCTCCCGAGGGCACAGGGAAGGGAATCAGACGGCTTTAGAGGCGGACTGGGCAGAGGAAAATGTGAACAGTCGCCACATGGTGCAACTTTCCTCCCAGGGGTCCAAAGCCAGTTTCCATGGAAACCAGGGCAGAATCCTAGTGCTGAAGAAACAAACAGGGCAGGGTTCAGGTTTTCCTTCCACAGAGATGACAGTGACCTGGCCAGAGGAGGTGAAGAACTGGAACCCTTCCCTCTCCTCCTCTCCAGGACAGCTGACATCTCTCCTCCCCAGGCAGGTCTCAGTTTCTCCTTCTATGTAATGGGCTGGTTCAGCCCTTCCATCTGTGGGGTCCTGAGGCAGTGCCTGGGGCTAGCCTGGGCTAGCCTGGGCTCTGGAGCCTTGCCTCCTCAGGGAACTGTATCTGGCTTTGCAAAGCTCCATCTCACAGATGATTATCTGGGACCTGAGCCCAGCGCTCTGCGCTTGTTAGCATTTAAAGCCCCAAGGGACTAAGGAGCATTCCTCTGGCTCTAGGTCAAAGAGGGTTGCAGAGAAGCCAGACAGGGTGGCTGAGGACACTCCAGGAACGTGCACAGCAGCGGCCCCTGGCGGCCACACGGAGAACTGCATCCATGAAACCCAAGGAAGGCTTCCTGGGCTGCAGCTGCGAGGGTCACCACCTGTGCCAGAATCACAGTCAGGTCTGGAAGTGACCCAAGAGAGCAGGTCTGAGGTCAGTGGGGAGCTGTGAACAAGCCAGGCCTAGAACCCTGGTGCCTCCCTCCCATCCTCTACCCCTTTCCTACACCGGCTGCCTGGGAAAGCAAAAGGTGTCCCTTCCCCACATCCCATTTCCACTTGCCGTTGTGAAGACTACAGAACACTTCAGTCAGCTTAAACGGGGACTCACTGATTCCTCTTGCTCCCACTGGGGGCAGGGCTCAGGGAGTCCAGGTGTTCCAACCCTGATGGAGCCAGCAGGCTAAGTGTGTAGGTAAAGTGGGGATGACTGCCCTTGGGACCCCAGCAGGGCCCCTTCTCCCCTGGATTTCCCTGCACTCACCCCTTGGGAGAGAGGAGGTCCCCAGTGCCTCCTTTGTTGCCTGCTGGGAGTTCACCAAGCCACAGACTCTATGCAGAAAGACTGCTCACCATTTGGAGAAGGAGTTTCCTCTGCCACATCCCTCCACGCCAAAGTCTATCTGGTTTCTGCTTGCACATCTACACTGTCCAGGAGCTCAACGGCCCCAGGACAACCCTGGCCACTGCTGGGCAATTCTAAGTCTTCTTTCTCCCAGTAAGCTAAGGCATGTCCTCCTGTAGCTCCCACCTTCCTGGCTGGGCCTAACTCTGCCCTCTGGACTTCCACACCATGGCCTCTCAGACACTGCATGGAATGGTGGACAGGGCCCAGCCTGGGAGGCAGATTCTGCCACCAATGCAGCGTATGATCTCGAGCAGTCCCTTCTCTCTGAGCCTCAGTTTCCTCGTCCATGAAATGAGAGGCCTGCATCAGATGGTTTCCAAAGGCCCTTGCCAGGTCTGAATGTCTTCAGTTTTGCATCCTCATCTCCCATCTGTTTTCCAGTTTCTCTAACCACCCTTAACTGCCGGTTCCTTCAGCCCACAGCCTTCAGGCCTGGAAGGAATGACTCCAATGGGGACCAGCACAAATCCAGCTCTCCCTCTACAGATGTCCTCATCTTTGGACAGTGTGGCCTGGCCGGAGGTGGGGAGCACTGTGCCCAGGAAAATGTCATAACTCTGCCTGTGAGGAAACATCACCGCACCCGGGCTGGAGTCCCTGAAGGAGCCCAGATCTACCTGACTCCCTTCCCGAGGAAAATGGACGCAGCAGAATTCCTCCTGCAGGGGCTCAATCCACACCCAGCAAAGATGCAAGAGGTTCTTAGAAAAACCTACCACCCAATGCATTTCTTAGAAAAAAGAACTGTTTCGCTGCCAGGGAAAAAATCCTGGATCAACTTAGAAGGAAGACCTGGGCTTGCCAACAATCAAAGACCTCATTTTTCTGAATTACAGAAGAGCATTTTTCTACATGTAACCTTAGAACGCCTCTTTCCCTTTTCCGGTTTTCATATATAGCGCAGGAATTTTCCTGCTCAATGAAGTTACTGTATGAGCTCTCCTCTCTCTCTTTCTTTCAGGCCTCTGACCTCAAGTGAGAAAACGATGGTTTTGAAGGGGCCTGGAGGTGGTCAGAGTCCTGGCAAGGTGTGGGCCCTGCAGCTTGGTTACCCTGCCTAGCAGCTGGAAGGAGCTGGGCCCAGCTGGGTGCCCCAGCAGGAAGAAGTCTGCACCCACCAGCACCCTCTCTGGTTTCGAAGCATCCTCTCACCTGTTCCCTCTCCAGGGGGGAGAGAGGGAAGGTGGGGCTCATACTCTCATTTGGCAAAGGGAATCAAGCCCCAGAGAGCAGAAGTAACTCACCTGAAACCCCAGTGCGGAAGCCAACCTATTACAGCCCACTGCCTCCTGGGCTTCCCCCTCGGCTCTCCCTCTGTGTTTCCACAGTCCCCGTCCATCCCTCCACCGCTACACCCTCATCCCTGCATTCTGGTGGTTAGCTCCCTTCCTTCCCTGATATGCCTAGACATGGATCACGCAGACTCAGCTCGCAGTCCCTGGCACCAGCACGGAGTCTGGCAAGGGTGACCTATGAATGGATGACAAGAAACAATAACATCTGTGGCTAAGATTTACTGTGGGCTTGCTGCGTGACAGGCACTATTTGAAGAGCTTTCCACCAATCATTTCACCTTCACCCTTGATTCTTTATGAAGGAGATAATATTATTATCCCCATTTTACAAGATAGAAAACTGAGGCTTGGAAAAGTTAATTACTGCCCCACGGCCATGAAGATAATAAGCAATTGCAGTCAGGATTCAAATCTGACTAGGCAGTATAATGTTTTATGAAGGTTGCCGTCCTAGCCACACGTCAGAGTCACCCAGGGAGCTTTTAAAAAAACAGAGGTCTGCCCCTCCTGCCTGGCCCTATGGAATCAGAGTCTTCCAGAGTCTGGCCTGGGTGAGTCTGATGCCCTCTCCTGGTTGGCAGCCACAGGTAAGGGTTAACCTCCTGGGGTTTGGTAGCAGAACGATCTGGACTTGAGCCCTGGATCTACCGCTAACTGGGGTGTGACCTTGGGCAAGCCAATTCGCTTCTCTGAGCTGTGAACTAATTTGTACAGTGGGGCAGCAATGAAAGCTGCCTCCCAGAGTCACCACGAGAATGGACAACACGATGGGCCAGGAACACTCAGGACCCAGAGACTAGGCAGACTCTGGGCCGGGTACCCTCATGGTCTCTGCAGTTCCCTTCACAGTCATCCTCCAACTGTTATAGCCTTTACAGAATTAATAATAGAATCAGATAAGTAGGCCCAGAGACTAGGGAACTGAGGAGCTGAGCCTGGAGAGAGTGCCATGAGTCCCTCATTCTGTGACCGGGCCCTGCAACACACACACACACACACACACACACACACACACACACACACACGCACGCACACACACACACACGCACACACACCCGGCTAGGCAGAATTGGCTCCAGTGCAAGAGCCATACGCAAGCCCCAGGAAGCAAGCAGTGGGTCTTGCTGTGCTGCTGCGGTGAGCGTCTTCAGACCCCTTCCTCACTGTCTTCCCCAAACCTGGGTTCACAGCCACTGCAGGGACCCCGTGCACCAGGTGGTACAGTAAAGGCTAGCAGGTGTGGGCAGGCATGAGGGCCACGGGCATCTGGGAAGGGTTTTGTAGTAACTCCTCTCAGTTTATGGCCCTTCCTTTTCCATTTGGGGAACAAAGACTCTTTGAGTGTGATGGAGGCCTTGACTCCTGGGGATGACATCAACTGCGGTGAGTCATCACTCCCGGCAGCAGCTCCAGAGGACTCAGTCCGGGGCTCTGCAAGGAAAACTCACAAACTCACTGAAGCGGGCCTGGAGGAAAAGGGGCCTGCCCCGGGCACGTGAGGGGCACCAGAGAGGAACAGGTGGGAACCTGCTGGAAGTGGGCAATTTCAGGATCTCCTGAATATGCCAGGCTCCGCGCTGCAAGGGGACACAGAACCAATGCTGGCAGGGCAGATGACCAGACAGTTCCCAACTCTTCCCCAGGGCCAGGGATGGCAGGAGGGCAGGGAGGGGCACAGAGGAGGCCACCAGCAGGAGAGGGGAGGCTAAAGGAGGCCTGCCCCTCAGCTCCCTAACACATGCAGATACAGTCACACATGCACACACACACACCCATCCAGATTCACGCTCGTAAAACCACACTCATACACACTCTCACCTATTCACAACACTCCCACGAACACTCACGCACACCCTGATACAGATATCCATACACACACGTTCACACACTCACACGTATATGCACACATATCCACACACACCTTCCCCCACTCTCATCCCATACTAACACACCCTGACACCTTCACACACTCACATCCACACACAAATCATCCGTGGAGACTCTCTCACACATTCACACACCCACACATCTACCCTGATCCATACACTCACACCAAAGCAACTCAGACTTAATTTGCTTGATATTTTGGGTTCCAATTACAGCCTCGTTTGAAAAGGATTCTGTGGCTAAAAACTAGCCCCCCCAACATAAAGCCACCCATGAGAAACCCTTCCACGTTACAGATGTCGAAGTGGGGGCACTGCTGGGGCAGATGTTTGCCTGGGGACCCACAGAGAGTCTGCAGCCCACTCTTTCTCTCTAGCTTCCTCTTTAAAGGTCTGGAGATCTTCGGCTCCACTTCCTACACACAGGGTTTCAGTTTCTCTGATGTGGGCACATTTTCTGGATTCTGCCCTTATCAGTAAAACCTTCTTCTCAGAATATTAGATTTGGGTCATGTCTTCACACAGCATCGAACCCAATTAACTCATTCTCTTGGAAGCAGTGCTAGAAATGGCTGAGCAAGAAGTATGAACTGCAGGTGATATGGGCACCTGGCAGAGCCTGGCACAGGGAGGTGCCCAATAAATGTTAATTTCGTGAATGTATGAGGAAAGTGTAACAATAGCTCGTGTGTAGTGAGCCCTTATCATGTCCTGGGTGCCATGTACTTTACCTGCCGAGCAGTGGTTCTCAACCCTGGCTACACAGAATTACCGGGGAGATTTTAAAAAAATATTTATGCCAGGGGCCCACCCCCAGAGATGTTGATTCAGTTTGTCCAGGCATGGCCTGGGCACCAGCCTCCCAGGTGATCCTGATTCACAGCCCCGGAGCTCTCCACGACAACCCCACTCTTACTGTTCCCAGTCGACAGATGAGGGGACAGAGGCACAGAGAAGTTAAATAACTTGCCCGAGGGCACACAGCTATCAGGTCCTAGAACTGGCGATTTTAAGATATGAACCTTAAAGGTCTGAGGCAAGGAGTTGAGTCTCCCTCTGTTCCTCTCCTCTCCAGGAATGTCACTTCAACCCAAGGCTGCCCCACTCCAGGGAGCACACCTTGACTGTCCCGGCCCTCGGTGACCTTGGGCCTGTCTGCCTCCCTCTTCCCATTGCCCTGCTGCCGATCCCCACTGCTCTGAGCATCAACACTCAGCACCTGCCTCTCAGGAAGGAGCTTTGCCACCAGCAAGAGACAGTCTCTCATGGGCTTCATCTTCTGAGCAGATCTGGGAGGGAACTGGACCGCCACTGCTCTCATTTTGGCCAGCGTGACATATGTTCCAAACTAGAGAAGGATCTCCAAGCAGCACAGTATTAGGGAGAAAGAGTCAGCCAGGTCTGGCTTCAAATCCCAGTTCAGCATTTAAAAGCTGTGCAACTTTGAACAAGACACTTCATCTCTCTGAGCCTTGGTGTCTACATCCATAACACAGGAATAATGCCACCTACTTCAGGAGAGACTTTTGAGAATGACTTGAGATAACAGACGTAAAATACTAGGCAGAGGGCCTAGCAAAGCATACATTCAATATAGCACAGTGGTTGTTGTTACTGCAATTATCATCAATGATATTAGCCTTCTTTTCTTTCCCCTGAACTGTTGTCTATAATTGCCAGGAAAGATAGGTTTGTGCAATTTTCCCTCTGGGTCTCAGTTTTCTCACCTGCAAAATGGGGTGAAATGACCTCCTTCAGCTTAGTTGCAGTGAAGGTCAAATGTGGTTCTGCATGTGAAAATGCTTTGTTAAGCATAGCCTGCTCAGGTGTAAGGAGCAACTAACATGGACAGAGAGCTCCAAACAGGTGTAGGGGCCTGAGAGGACTGTTTATCTCAGATTAGTGAAATTTGAATATGTGGAAATGCTACAATGTGGCCAGTGGAACTTCATAAGCAGAATTTCCTGTCCCAGCCTGGGAATGGCTTGAATAAAATGGGGCTGACCAAGAGGAGCTGGAACCTGGAAATTGGTTTAGCATTCCCACTCCATCCCCCTCCTGACCCCAGGGCAGGACGCTACGGTCAGGCTAACTGCAGCTGCTGGAAGAAACAACAACTAAACGATAATAATAATGGCCCATGTTCGCTGTAGTGGGTTGAACGATGGCCTCTAAAATGATACGTCCATATCTTAATCCCTGGAGCCTGTGAACGTGACCTTATTTGGAAGAAGGGTCTTTTGAAGATATAATTAAGGATCCTGAGATGACGAGACCATCCTGGATTATACAGGTGGGCCTTAAGTCCAATGACAAGTGTCCTTATAAGACACAGGGGAGATTTGACAGAAGAGAAGGCGACATGATTATGAGGCAGAGATTGGAGTGAGGCAGTCATGAATCAGGGAATACTGAAAGCCCCCAGAGCTGGAAGAGGCAAAGAAGATTCTCCCCTAGAGCCTCCACCGGGAGTGCAGCCCTGCCAACACCTTGACGTTGGACTTCTGGTCTCCAGAACTTTACCAGTTTGTGGTAATTTGTTAGAGCAGGCAAAAAACCTAATACATTCATTGAACCCTTACTGTATGCCAAGTCCTATTATAAGTGTGGTGCCTGGACTGACTCGTTTAATACTCACAATAACCCAGTGAGGAAGGTATTATTACCTGTATTTTATACATGAAGAGATTGAGATGCAGAGGGATGAGGTCATACAGGTAGTAAGTGGCAGAGACAAGATGTGGACCCAGCCTGGGTCCATTCTCTATGGACACAGGGTTAGGCAGGGCCCTAGCTGTGATGGGGCTTCCCACAGATCACAGCACAGCCACAGCAAATGAGCTGCCTCCCAGACAGGCTGACGGGAGGCCGAGTCCCCTGAGTGACTAGATCCCACCGATTGACAACAGGGAGAGGCAGCCACGTGGCCCCAGCTGGGGGAAGGAGGTTGGTGATCTGTGGGATGCAGAGAGGCTTGGGAGGTGCAGCCCAGGGGGCCTGGGCATGTCTGCGAGGGTTCTACAGCCAGGAGGAAGCTTGTGGCCTCCAAGGGAGCTGCTCCCCAGAGAAAGCCTGTCCCAAGCCGGAGGAGGCCACACTTCCAGGAGGGGCAACAATAGCTACTTCCCTTGCCTCCCCACCTTCCCCTTGCCCTTACCTGGGGGAAGTCCTCTCCAGCCACACTGGGAAACTGGGCCTCAGGGTTGATTTTTTTCTAAATGCCTGCAAATGGATCACCCCATCTTGCCAAGAAACCCTCCTTTGGTAAGTTTCCCAGGAAGCTCCAATTCCTCACTTCTATGTTATTATCTGTTTATTTGCCTATGTCTCCCACCAGCCTGTGAGCCCTTCGGGGGTCAGGCATCATCTGTTTCATGTTTATATCTCCTAACTTCACCCTCACCCCTCTAGCACAGGGCTTGCCTGAGTTAAGCAAAAATTGAGCATTGATGGAGGAATGAATGAACGAATAATGCACACATGAGTGAATGAATGAGCTTAATGGATTCTGGAGAAGAGTGACCGTATGCCTGTCTTACCATATTACATTTATTGTCATCAATACATACAATCAATCGTCTTTTTCAGCAATTACAAAGAACTCTAATGAACGCCAGCTGTTTGTCACAGTGATCCCACCAGCACCATTTAGCTCAATATGCACTTAACAGCCTAGCTCTCATCTGATCCAACTGTTGAAGTATAATATAATATTAACAGCCAAACAGAGGCCTGATGTTAACTTTTCTGAGGGCTGCGATCTTCCATCCTTTTGGCTGACCCTTAAGCAAGAGGGTGCAGAATGACCAGGCTTCTGAAACATGCCTGCCTTGGCTCTCACCCACCAAACTGAGCTGGGGGTGCCGCTCTAAAACACACTGGCCTCTTAGACTTCAGTGTGCATTCCAGCTGCCTCCCGGAACAAGGGTCCGGGTAGGGATTGTGGGCAACGTACGCTTCCCCTTCTCGTGATATACTATTAGCTTCTTGAGGTTTGGCTGGAGAGCTCAGAGAGGCTGCTCGTCGCCTATCTGGGGGCTACAGCATGAGCTGGGGCCACTGGGCAAGATGGGGCGGGACAGGCCAGCCCTCGAGGTCCTGGGAGAAGAAGGGTAAGATTCTTGCTCCTTCCTGCATCCCCCCACCTCCAACCTCCAGCCCCACGTTGTAAGGCATTGGGGTGGGAGGGGCATTGATGGTGGGAGGAGCTTGAAAGAGTAATTCTGGAGCTTTCTAAGTCTCTAAGTAAGGCATGTCCTTGGGTATTTCTTGAGTTCTTTCGCATGATTGACACCACGTGGTCCATAAAATCTCTTACAGAGTTAGAGGTGCTAACCACATGCAATTCAGTCATAACTTACATTGTGCCAGCCCCGAGAGAAACGCAGCCACAAGGGGAGGATGGATCTCGGAAGGCGAGGCAGGAGTGGACCTCCCTGTCTTTCACTCTATCCTGGTCCCAGTCCAGGGTTCTGGCATTGCCCACAACCAGCATCCAGTGGCCACACTTGTCTGGACTTGGGCCTGGGGTGGACTCTGGAAGATCAAGAAGACTCGGGCTCTGGTCCCCGAGTAGCTCTCAGACTAGTAGGGAGGGCAAGACACCAACACACAGAGCCCTGATACAGGTGCCTGAACTGAAGGACAGGGCGATGGAGATGCGCCTGGAAGGCTCCGCACAGGTGAACATGGTAGAGCAAGCAGAGCATAAGCAAACCTATGGAGTTAGGAAACTGAGGGGTAAGTGGGTAGTCCCGGGGGATGGGAGCAATGGGACTCTTAGGTAACCTCCAACATTAGCACAGAAAGGAGAGAATTATGAAGCCAGGTTAGAAGCGTGAAGCCAACATCAGCTCATTTACTCTCAGGACAATTTGGTAAGGTGGGAACAATTGCTCTCCCATTTTGCAGATAAACAGACCAAGGCTGAAGGAGATCAAGGCCACAGAGCTGGACTGGTGTGGTTGGGACTCACACATGGGTCATCTGAGGTCCTTCCCAGCTCTTTCTACTCTTAATCACTTTTTCACTCAAGAGACTGGAAACAGATTAGGGAGAGCCTTGAATGTCAAGCCAAGGAGACTAAAATTTATGCAACAGGCAATGGGGTGCCTTGAAAGGTTTCTGAGGAAGGCTGCCACTGACCATTTTAGGAGGCATCACTACTTCACCTCGAGCTGCTGCCCCTGCAGTCGGGCCCCTTCCTTTCCCTTGCCAAGCAGAGGGTGGAATTGGGCGATTTGGAATGTGGAGCGAAGGCGGTCGTTTGGCAACAGCAGGAGACATATTTTCCTGCAGCCTCTCAGCACTTGTCATGTGATGCCCTGGGCAAAATCAAGCTGCCCTGGGAACGGCCCAGGGCGTCCCAACAGATGAGCTTGTATGAATTCAGCCAGGGCAGGGAAGCAGCTGGCAGAATGAGTTCACAGCCTCAGCAGGAGCTGTGAAATCGTGCCTACACTGAACAGGCTGATAGAGGCCTGGAGACTCGAGGTGACCTTCAGAGCTGGGAAGGACTTCAGTCCAGTGTCCCCAAGATGAGAAAACTAAGGCCCAGACTGACGATGTGACTTGCCCAGCATATCGTGTTCCCACAGTTATCGACTATCCAGGCCACTCTCACCCACTGCCCTAAGAAGGTGAGGCACAGGGAAGTGCTTGGTACACAGTAGGCACCCAATACAGGAACGGATGCGTAGTGGGGCCTGTGGTGCTCACATATAACAACTCGATGCCATGGAGTAGGGGGAAACGAACGACATAAGAAATTTGTCCTACAGCTGTTATCAAACACACTGCTCCTTTCTACAGATTTTCCTGCTCCACTGTGCAGAGACCTGCTCCCTGCGGGATGCTGGAGCCCCATTTGGCTCTGAGATGGGATTTGAGTTTAAGGGAACAGCCAGAACAGATGGTGACCCTGAAGTCATATTTTGAAACAGGCTGACTCTTGTTTAATCTAGATGAAAGTACAGCTTGATGGCCTCCAAATGTCAGCTGGAGGAAGAGCCTGTGCACCTCCAGAGTAATGGCAGAGGGAACCAGACCCTCCAAGGTGCGTACCAGGAGATGCCCCTAACTGGAGGCCTGAAACTGAGGGTGACCTCGGGGGCACCCGAGGAGGATGAGCCTCGAGCCTCGCCCAGCAGATGCAGGGGAAGGACGTGTAATTCTGTGCCAGAGAGACCTGCACGCCAGGCCTCATCCACTTACTAGCCTTGTGCCAGTTCCTTAACTCCTCTGAGCCTAGTTTCATTATCTGGACAGAGAGATGACAATACCCAGCTCTCAGGGTGGTGGTACAGGGTAATGTCAGGTGCTGAGCACATCTTATTTATCTGTCCGTTCGTTCATTCGTTCATTCACCAGCCACCAGGTGCCTGGCACTGCCACTGTGGGAGATTCACGGGTGAACAGGACAGATGCGTCCCCTGCCCTCCTGGCGTGTATGCTCTAGCACTGTGTTCCTGGATGGGCAGAAAAACCGCCTGAGGGCTTTAGAAGTCTGATTCTCGGCTGCATCCCAATCAGGACCTCTGGGGGAAAGGCCTAGGCCTCCACATGTTTTAAAAGCTCCCCAGTGACGCTGTTGTGCACAGGGTGCGGTTCATGGTTTCGGGGAGAGCTCTCCCCCACCAAGGGCTTGTCTTCTCGGGCTCTACTCTGAGCGCCTCACGCAGCCTGGGAGGTGGGACCTCCACTACCCCCTGTCCAGATAGGGAACCAACCCTCCTTCTGAGCAATCTGCCCAGGTCACACAGCTGATAAATGGAGGAATTGGGATTTGAAGTCCAGCTGATGTTTCCAAAGCTCAGCTCTAACCATATGCTGCCGGGCACAGGAGAGACCCTCAGTGTATGTGAATTCCTGTCCCCCGTCTTTCCTCCCACATCCCTGATGATGGGACAGACGCACATGTCTACACCCAAGCAGCAGCAAAACTTGGGCATTTGAGGGTGGTGTGATGCCACCCACCTGGACATCAGAAAACCCAATTCTAAATCCAGTTCTTCTATATTCTGGCTGTGTGACTCTCATCACGTCCCTTGTTCTCTCTGAGCCTCCATCTCCCCCTCTGTAATTTAGGAGAGCCAGAATAGAGGATCCTGAAAGTCCAACATTTTCTGGGTCCTCAAGGTCCCCGGTGGGTTTTGATGGGAGCGAGGTATTTGGGGGACCCACAGACCCTAAGAAGGGAGCTCAGGAGCCCCAGCTACCCAAGGTGCATGAATGGTGAACTGTGCTTCTCCCACAAGGAGCATGGACCACACAGGGTAGGAGGCTGCCTCCAAAGAGATTCTTAGAAACCTTGAACTTGAGTGGGACCGGCCAGTCTACCGCATGCATATGCATGAACAGCATTTTTCACATTCCACCCAACCTTCCCATGCTCGTGCACCCACACACTTATTCCTGGAAAGGTAAATGCAGATTGAGGAGGGAAGTTTCTTACGGCCACCAACACACACACATCTATTCATTCTGCTAGCATTTATTCAGCACATGCTGTGTGGTACCACTGTTCTAGGTGCTGGGGATCCAGCAGTGACAGACAAGTTCCTTCCCTTGTGAACCTGAAAGTTCTAGTACAAGCGCTATGGAGAGCAGTGACCTCCATCTTGTCATAGCAAAAAACCAAACATGTCAGTAGCCCCTTCCACACACAAGTGCGTTAGGTAACTATTGATGGAGGAAACGTTTATACAAGAACGGGTTCTTGTACCCGCTACCATAATTCCAAGCCTCCCCCACCAACTGGGGACCTCAAATCTATATATAACATCGTCTCCACTAAAGCATCACCATTAGAGAGAGGGGACCCTATACCTGAAGGCCTGGGTCTAGCCAGAGCCCCACAGAGCTTGGAAATTTAATTAAAGCCTCCTGCCCTATCTTTAAAAGCACTTAAGTTTTGCACTCCATAATAATTGTGGGCTGTTTAACATAAAAATATTCTAAATTATTTTCCAGTTGCTACTGGACTCCCTGAGTTATCAACCGCTGAGTAAAATGGATGCAGGAAATAAACAATGTAGCTTTGCACACTGCTGTCACACAGCCAAGGACCACGAGCACACCCAGTTTGAGAAGCAGGTCTTTAAAGGAATGGCCTGGACAGGAGTGGGTAATGAATCACCCATCTCCCACCATCTCTAAAGGAATTGCTTCCCATGTGAAAACACCTAAGGACTTCCCACCCAAGTTATTCCCCCACAAGACCTCTCTGTTCCCTGGCAAGAGAATTCTGCATGTACTTGTGGATACACGTTCTAAATACAGAGATCCAGAGAGAGAAATCAAAAGAGATAATATAAGATCTGGATGAGCCTCAGAGCTGGTCCAACCCCTTCATTTCACAGACAGGAAGAAGCTTTTCAAAGCCGAGACTAACTGCAGAGGGCAATTCTTAGAATCCTTTTCTTGTGTGACCTTCACAACCTCTCAGCCAGGCAGCTATGATGGCCTGGGAGGCTCTGGGTGGCCAAGGTAAGACCAGAGACTCTGCTCCAGGCTCTCACTCAGCCCTGCTTCCCTATCATCCTACTGCAAGTCTCTCATATACACTTCTCTTGGGCAACACAGAGGTGGAGACACTGTGCCCCTCCCTGAAGCCATAAACTCTCGGGTAAGTAGAGGCAAGAGCAGGGCAGGAAAGAGCACCCAGAGGCTCTCAGCCCATGGACCCTGGGCTATGAGCACTGGGCAGGACCCAAGGGGCAGTGGAAGCCGAGATGCTCACCCAGGGCCAGGCTCGGGAAAGCAGCTACTGGAAGGAGGTCCTGCTTTCATGCTGGAGACCCCCCACTTCAGCCCCATCCCATCCTGTCCTGTCCCATCCCAGCCTCCCCTCCTTTACCAGGCTCAGAGAATTGACTGCTCAGGCCACACCAGCAGCTGCTTCCATCCTATCCTCATCCTGTTGCCTCTATCTGGAACATTCCACTCCTCTTTTAACCCACCAGCCCCACCCCCTTTCCTGGCTAAATCTATTCACACCTCAGATCTCATCTTAAAGGTCACAACTTGGGGAGACTTTCCTGACACCACAGTATTAGAGTGGCCAGGCACATGCTTTCATAGCTCCCTGCACTTCTTCATAACACTTTTTACTGTTTATAGACATTTAGGGTTTTTTCTACAACCCTTTATTTAGTGTCTATGTCCCCCATTAGATTCTAGGCTCCATGAGGAAGGGAACCACACTTATCTTGTTCATCATTTTATAGCCAGCATGTACCACACTGCCTTGCACTCAGTAAGCAGTTAATAAATATTTATCAAATAAAAGTGAGTGAACAAATGAGTGAATGAAAAACCTACCAGGCTATGACAGGCAGGATGACCATTTATACCTAGAAATTTTGGCATTAATTCTATCCAACTCACCCACCCATACTTGCAAAGTCCTTGCTTGCTTGTCTCCCTGCACTGGAAGGTCAATGATTCTGGACCCTGAAAATGAATGGCACTGTCCCGGCTCTCCCCATCCTTAGGTAGATGGGCTTGCAAGTGACTCTGATGGAAGAAACCAGGTACAAGCAATGCTGAGGGAGGCCATAGGAGGGTTTAAGAACCATGTCAGTTAGCACTGAGGTTGAACCTCGTCACCATGGCCATTACCCTTCATTGACAGATCGTGGTGTGCCAGGCACTGTGCTAAGAGCTTTGGGGACATGACTCCATGTACTCATCCAAAGAACTCTGAGATAAGTACTATTATCATCTCCACTCTACAGATAAGAAAACTGAGGCTAGAAGAGGACTAGTAAATTGTCCAAGGTCACCAGCTAGTACGTGCAAAGCCTAGAACCAAACCAGCCCTGCCCGACCCCTAGCCCCAGCACTTGACCACCACGCTACAAGGCGCGCCCCTCACTTCTGTTTCACTCCCATCAGCCAGGGGGCGAGGTAAGGTGTAGATTCTGATGCAGCAGGTCTGGGGCTGGACCGGGGAACCCTGCATTTCTAACAAGCTCCCCAGTGGTGTTGATGCTGCTGGTACAGGGACCATACTTTGAATACCAAGTCTATAAAGGAGAAAGAGGATTTCAACAGAGCAGGGAGAGTATTCCAGACTGTGGGGCAGCGCTAGCAAAGATAGGAGGAGGGAACATACTTGTAAATTCAGAGACAAGTGGAGCTCAGCGTAGTTGGAAGCCAGGGCACCGTAGCTGGAGCCAGGGCACCAGGAGCGCTGGGAGGGGAGAAGACGCCTTGAGCTCCAGCTCGAGGAGAGTGGAATTTAAGGTGCTGTAAGGGAAAGCAGGGAAGGGTTTTAAGGGCATGTGACATAATGGGACCTGCCACTCGGGTTGCTGTGAAAAGATGCACTAGAGGACAGAGAGATGGGAGGACCTATTGGCCAGGACAGGAAGCTGCTGTGACAGTCCCTTAGTGAGCACGACACAGGCCTGAACCCAGTGGGGCAAAGGGATGAAAGGAAGAGATTGGAAGCAACAGACCTTGCAGGAGCAGAATCAGTTTCTTCGAAACAAAGCTACAACACTCTTTCCAGGTGCTAAAAATTTCTCAACCAATCCATGCACTGCAGTGACAGTGCGGAGATGACAAAGCTGATGGCAGATATAAATTTAGGTGCACACAATTCCAATAAAGTCTCAAACAAAACAACTCTTAGAAATGGGGCTCACCAACCAGTTCTTCCAATCGTCCATACAGTCTCCGTGGTGACCCAATCTTTTCCTTTCTTTGCAGACTAAGTATCTGAGTCCAAGAACAGAAGTGACTTGGTCAAGCTTCCCATGGAGGGTCCAGACCCCAGGAATCCTACCACTAGCTTAGTGCTGTGCACCTGAGAGCACTTCCTTCAGCAGAGAAAATGAGGACATTCAGCCGTAGTTTGATAGCAGCCCACACTTGCAAATATTAAACAAGAAAAACCATTCCACTTCTTCAACTGGAAGCTCATATTCTAATAAAAGGGGAGGGGGGAGACACTGAAATGAAGCCATCTACTCTAGACAGTTAAGCTTGAAATAAAATTAGAAAATGTGTCACGTGGAAAAACTCTGCAGTGAGAAATGCTTTCTTTTTTCCCTCCCTTTTTCTTTCTGTGGGAGAGTGAGCAATTTGGCATTTTAACTAGACAGGGAAGGAGAGCAGCTGTGGTCTCCATTATGTACCAAATACACACAGCCGTTGGGCACAGTTCTGTATCCTGACCTATGGAACAGGATGTCAGTGAAGGATGGGAACTGGACCGAGCGCTGCTGAGTTGAATCACCTCCCCCAACCGCCGCAAAGTTTGGGTGAAGTGAATTCAGATATCCTAGAATGTTCTCGCTAACAGTGCTTTTAGGATTCACCTGGTCCAACCCCTTCATTTCCCAGATAAGAAAACTGAGGCCCAAAGAGAGCCAGTGATTTGCCCAAGACAGAAGAGCAGGGGGACAGCAAAGTAGAGCCCCTCCAGTGCCTCCAGTGTACTGGGGCCCCACCATGGCTGGTGGTGACCTGAATGAATATAGCAGGCTTCCACTGGGTTATTTGTTTAACAAGCATTGACTGAGTACCTGCCGGAGCCAGACATGGGGCTAGGTGCTGGGGGTGCAGGGAGAATAACCTTAGCTTGGACTCGCAGGGTGCCCCACTCCTGACATTCCAGCCACCCTGGGGGCTGTGAGCTTTGAGATCAGGCTACGAGGAAGGATATTCTTGGAGATGAGGCCAAAACAGCACACTGGTAGGACTTCAGAGGGTCTCAAATGCCATGCTAAGGAATGTTAAAATCATTTCCTATGGCTGCTGTAATAAATTATTGCAAATTAAGTACTTAAAGCAACACAAATGTATTACCTTACTGTTCTGTAGGTCAGAAGTCCAACACAGATCTTGGATAAAAATTAAGCAGATCGTGCTCCTCTCTGGAAGCTTTGAGGAAAAATTCTTTTTCTTTTCTTTTTCTTTTTCCAGGTTCTAGAGGCTGCATGTATTCCTTTGGCTTGTGGCCCCTTCCTCCATCTTCAACACCAGCAAAGACTGGTCAAGTCCTTCTCACCTCACCTCCCTCTTCCACTTTTAAGGACGCTTGTGATTACACTGAACCCACCTGGGTAACCCAGGATCCACTCCCTTTTTGAAGGTTAGATGATTATCAATAGTAATTCTATCTGCAACCCTAATTCCCCTTAGTCTGGTAACCTAACATATCCACAGGTTCTGGGGATTAGGATGTGGACACAGTGGGAGGGCCAGTACTCTGCCTACCAAGGTTGGTTAGCACAGGAAGATGACAAAAGGTTCTAAGGCAGGGGGTGACATAATAAGAGCTGGTTTTACACTGCTGCTCAAACTTTATCGTGCATGTGAATCACCAGAGAGCTTGTTAACATGCAGATTCTGATAAATTGGGTCTGTGAGTGGGACTGGAGATTCTGCATTTCTACTAAGTTCCCAGGTGATACTGATATTGCTGGTTGGTGGACCACACCTGAGTGGCAAGAAGCTAGAAGACTCCCGTGGCTGCAGTATAGGGGGTGGGTGGAGAGAATGGAGGCCAGGAGACAGACCTGTTTGCTGAAAACAAAGACAGAACAAGCTAGGCACTAAGACTGTGCCGCTGGAAGGGGGGAAGCAGCTGGCTCACCTAACTTCAGATGGTTCTTTGTGTGACGCTGTTGAAACTGCATGGATTTAGGTGTAGTTTGTCATCGGCTTTTGGACTCTCTGTTCTACAGGATGCAATGGTTATAACTTTCCAGCACTGGAAAGGCATACCTTCACTTTTCTTTCATGAAATGTATTCCATCCCTGACGTATCTGTTATACCCAGCCCCTGCTCCCACCCGCTCTGGCCCCTCCACCATTAGCACCACCGTCATCATCATCACCATCACCATCATCACAGTGGATGGCTGGGGGTGGTCTTCCAGCAGAGCTGGAGGCTCACACAGACTCTGCTATGGTCCAGGGTTCCTAATGCTAGGTTTTCACTAAGATCTCCACAGCCCCAGGCTTTGAATATTCATTCATGAATGTATTCAAACACTCATTGTGTCCATTTGGTGCCACGTCAGACGCTGAGGAAACATGGATAAATAACATAGGGTTTCTGCCCTCAAGGAACTCACAGAGATGCGGGAACAGGAAGGAAAGAGGTACAGAACTTGTCACCAATTACAGGCCCTATGCTTCCCTTATTACTCCTCATAGTAGGAATTATTGTCCCAATTTACAGATAAGGAAAACATGGATAAGAGAAGTCACTGGCCCCGGGTCACTCAACAGACCTGAGATCTGAACCCAGGATGTGGGTTCTGGGGTCCAGTGGCAGCTCTGCCTCTCACCTGTCTTGCGACCACGGACAGGACCTTTCCTTTCTGGGACTCAGCATTGTCACTTTTGAAAGGAAGCCACTGGACTGCATTGCTTGTTCTCAACCCTGGCTGCACTTTAGAATCATACCAAGAGATTTTGACATCTGCCCAAGACTGGACCCCAGGCATATTAGGAATCCTGGACGCGGGGAGGACTGGGCTTCAGATTCCTCTTGAATCCCCGAGGTGATTCTAAGGTGCAGCCAGGGTTGAGAACCACCAAGGTCCTTGTGACCTGAGCTCTTGCATTCTAATTTCCTGAAAAAGCCTCTTCTCCTCTAGCCCTACCACAAGGCCCGTGCCAAATGGATGAATGAATGGTAGGGGCGAGGGAGGAATCCCCAACTCCATTTAACTAAGGGCAGTTTGGAGCAGTAATGCTGGCACTGTCCCTTGCACTGTTGTCATTTTCTCCTTTCAGTTAGAAAAATAGCATCAGTGGACAAAGGTGCGGTAAGTTAGGTAGGTGTTCTCTTATGCTGTTGCAGGGAGTATAAATTACTATGCCTTTCCAAAAAAATGCAATGAATGCCTTAAGAAAAAAAACGGGCAAGCACTAGACCCAACAGTTTGTTTTAGGAATTTGTGCTAGGAAATAGTCACGAGAATGGTCAAGTACAGAGCTACAAGAATAGGGTCACCACAATAGTGTTTATGGACGTAAACAACTGGAAACAGCCTAAAGGCCTAAAAGAGGCCTAGTTTAATTATGGGACATCCACATAATGAAATACTATTTCAATTACAAAGGATTTAGGGAAGAATATTCAATGTTCCAGAGGAAGTATCTAGGTAATTGTTAAGGAAAAAAATGCCAAGCAACAAAATACAGTGCACAGAATGATCTATTCGCATTATAACATATGTGCACCTTTAGGCACAGAAGATAAACTTGAAAAACAGTCCACCAAATGTTAGCAGGATTCATCTCTGAGTCATGCGAAAATATGCAACTTTTTTAAACTCCTTTTTTTTTTCCAACCTAGATTTTTACAATGACTATTATTTTTATTATCAAAATATTTTAATGTTCCTGAAAAATATAAATCTCTTCTTTCAAAGCTTGCTTACCTCCCTCCGCCTCCTCCACCTTCTGGTGGAGATGGACATCTCTGCTTTAGTGTTGAGGAGGCTTGCTTGCACCCTCATTAGGACACTCAGGACAAGGTCCACAGCAGTCAAGCCAGCTGCTGGTCCCTACTACTAGATTGTGAGTCCTTCCAGGAAGGGCACTGGGTCCAGTGTGGCTCTTCATTCACCCTGCTACCTATCCCAGTGGGCCTCAGAGAGGGCAGGCAGTCAGGAGATATGGGAGGAAGACAGAAATCTATAGTAGTAGCCAAAACACAGAACAGGGCAGACAGTTTTGAGGACTTCAGCAGACGTTTGCTTTGGGAGGAGACTAGTTGCAAAGACCTCCTGGTGGTGGAGGGGCCTTTTAAGCTGGGCCTCATTTGAGTCCCTCAGTGATAGGAGGGGTGACTCCCAGACAGACCTAAGGCAGGGCTGCTCTCTGCAAGCCAGACTCTAGCCAAGCTCCCCAAACCAAAAAGGGGGCTGCCCTAACACCTGAAGTCAAGGGTCCTGCTCACTTAAGAGAGATATGAGGGCCCTCAGAACTGTTTTCTGCCCTGTCCAGTTCTTTAAGTCATCCATGGCATGCAACAAGTATGAAATGAATTGGACTGGATAAAGTTGGGTTGGGATGGATTACACTGGATTAGGTTGGGTTGGGTTGGGTTGGGTTGAGTTGATTCTGATTGGAGGTAAGGGGTGGGTTGCACTCAATAGGTGACCTAGGCCTCATTTTTGCCTCATTAGATCTTGCCCAGGAAGAGGTCTGGGGTTTCTCGAGGTTCTGCTCTAACCCTAGAAATTTTCTCTTAAATTGTGGTAGCGGAGGAAGGTGGTCAGTCAGCAAACTGGGCCTCTCCAACACCTCTGACCCACCTCAGCTCCCTGGGCTCTGTGTCGACAGCAACAGCTCAGGCCCTACAGCTGTTCCTCTGACTTTGAAGCCTTAGTTGCTCATCTGTTCTCCTTACTGCATATTAATGTCTTAAATTGAGTCTTATTGTTAAGATTGCCTTGCTTTTTATAACCCTCACCTGCCCACCACCACTATGACACTCCCAGTATCCAATCATATCATGAGAAAATTATGTGATAAATCAGTCTATGCTAAGGAATTCATAGCTTAATGGAGGAAGCAGGGGTAACTTCCCTTACCAGATTTTAAAACACGTTACAAAGCAACAATTATCAAGACCATGTGGGATTTTTTAAAAACAACACATACGCACAAGAAAGCAACCAATAGTATGTATAAAGATTCCACAAAAAAATTCTATTATTAAAAGAAAAATTTTATATGATAACCAGAAGCAATACTAGGATGGAGGAATAGTTTACATTTTAATTAGTATTTCAGGGAATCCTGGGTACCACTTTGGAAAAGAAATGAACTCAGAATACACTCTATGTAATCTATTTAATCAATGGTTCATTTTAAATGGATCAAGCTGTAGACATTCAAACAAAACTCGAAAATAAGCTCATATATTTAGCTAGCACAGAAAGATAAACGTGCAGCTTTTGACAAAATAGAGGCTTTCAGGAATAAGATGAGTGGGATAAGCTAGAAAATAAATTGTTTACACAAATAGATGTAATGAAAAAAAAGATAAAGAGCAAAGTAACATTAGTGTAAATTCCAGCCTAACCAGTTATTAAAGTCATTAAAGAAAAGAAAACTAAAAGCCCTATAACGTGCCCTGATTACTCAGCCATGGCCACTCCACAGCTGGCAGAGCCATGGAAGACTCAGGATGACTTAGACACTGCAGAGGACATGATAAATCGGCACATTCTCTCTAGACCACAGTCTGGACCTGCCCATTCATTCCCTCTTTGATTCATTGAAAGATTTGGGGAGCATCCACTCTGTGCCAGGCCCTCTAGGTTCTGGGGTTCAGAGTCGGGCAAGGCCCAGTCCCCACCTCACAGAACTTCCTATGTAGTGGTGGGAGCAGACAAGTAATCAATGATCACGGTCCAGTCTGGGAAGCCCTGTGACTGAGAGACGGTGATATACAGTGTTAGCCCAGAGGAGAGACACTCAATATGCCTGGTAGAACAGGAGGACTTCCCAGAGAGGAATCTTAAAGGATGAATGACGGGGTGCCAGGTGAAAAGGGGGAAAGGCATTCTCAAGAAGGGACTGGCCCATGCAAAGACACAGAGGTGGAACAGTGAATATCTCATCCAGAAACCTGCCAGCGAGCGGCTGGTGTGAGCCCAAGTCAAGAGGGACATCGTGTGAGTAGAGAACAGGAGGTAGGCGGAGGCCAGACCACAAGGGGTACTTGGGGGCAAGGAGCATGACTCCATCCTAGGTACGTGGAGAACCCAGAGAGCGCAATTAAACTAAGGAGCGGCATGATTCAATTTGTATCTCAGAAAGATCCATCTAAATAGATAATAAGAACTATCCAACTCGTTCTGTTATTTGATGGGCAAATCTGTTTGAGGGAATCTAGTCAAAGGAAATAATCCCAAAAGAAAACAAAGGCCATTTGTCTGAAGATGTTTCCAGCCGCACTATTTATCATAATGACAAAATAGCCAAAGTCCACGTGGCCAACTCTGGATGAATGAGGCATGATCCACACCCTCAAGGTGCTCTCATAGGAAGGAGAGAGAAATAAACATACTGTCAGTACAGGGGGGACAGTGGCTGGTGCCTGGAGAGACAGGTGAAGGGCTGTGGCGGTTTAGTGATGAGAAAGCTTAGCTGGGGAGATCCAGGGAAGGCACCCTGGAAGAGGTGCCATTTAAGCTGGGAGGTAGAATAAGGCCCTAAAGAGAAACAAGGCGAGGGAGTGTATTTTAGACAAGGGGATTCATCACACCTTGTGAAAAGTCAAGGAGACTGCAAAATCCCAAATATACATGGGGAGCTGTGTGTGGTTCAGTGTGTCAGGGGTTATCAGCCTTAACTCTGCTTTAAAACATATAATGACAGGACATTATGCCACTACAGGCATTCCTAACTTTAGAGAAAAACAGAAATTTAGCCAGTAATTAAAACACTACAATCATTCATATTCATCACAACTTCTAATGGTATGTGAGCAACATGAGCTCATTACAGGCTGGGGCACAGGTAAGGTGGGAGGCCAGTGATGTAAAATCTTAGGTGTGACTCTTACCCTTTTCTCTCTCACGCAGGAAAGCACATCAGCTGGCCACCAGCAAGAATGAGATGATTAGAGGGAAAACCTGAACCTGCCCTGACTGGTACTCAGAGTTTCCCCCAAATGGCCAAGAAGCACATGAAGAGATGCTCAACATCATTGGTCATTCAGGAAATACAAATCAAAACCACAGTGAGATACCACTTCATACCCACTAAGATGGCTGTAATCTGAAAAGTAGAAAATAACAAGTGTTGGCAAGGACATGAAAAAATTGGAACCCTTGTACACTGCTGGTGGGAATGTGAAATGGTTCAGCCACTGTGGAGAATAGTTTAGGAGTTCCCCACAATTTAAGCATGGAATTATGATATAATCCCGCAATTCCACTGCTAGGTATACAACTGAAATAATTGAAAACAAGTACTCAAATCCATGTACCCAAATGTCATAAAAGCACTAATCATAATAGTCAAAAGGAGGAAACAGCCCAAAAGTCTCCATCAATGGAAGAATGGATAAACAAATTGCAGTAAACAACAGACTATTATCTGGCCATAAAAAAGTGAAGTCCTAATACATGCTCCAACATGGATGAACCTCAGAAACATTATGCTAAGTGAAAGAAATCAGATGCAAAAGGTCACATATTGTATGATTCCATTTATATGAAATATCCAAGATAGGCAAATCCATAGAGACAGAAAGCAGTTTCGTGGTTGCCACAGGCTGGTGGAGTGGGGATGGGGGGAATGGGGAGGGACTGCTTGATGGGAATGAAGCTTTCTTTGGAGTGATGAAAGGGTTTTGGAACTAGAGATGATGGCTGCACAACATTGAAAATGTACTAAATGCCACTGAATTGTCATTATGAAAATGGCTAGTTTTATGTTACGTGAATTTCACCTCGATTTAAAAAAGTAAATCAAGATATCCAAATGTCCAATACATATACGAAAAGGTAATCGACTTAATAATCAGGAAAACATACATTAAGATGACAGTAAGATTCTAACGTGCACCCATTAGAACTGCTGGAGTTAAGCCCACTGACAACACCAAGTGCTGGTGAGGAGGTGAAGAAACAGAGGCTCTCCTACCAGCTTGACGGCCGTGAGCCCCGGCACAACCATAGCGGAAGCCGTGCTGCCATTGTTCATTTGGAGGGCCTGCCTGCCCTGTCGGCCAGCACCGCACTTCCACGTGTACAACCAACGGAAATGTGTGCACACGTGCACAAAGAGACGTGGACAAACAGCATGTCAGAGACACGCTACAATATTAGCCCCAAATGGAAACCACCCAAATGTCATTGGAAAAAAATGGATAAATAATGGACAGTAAGTTAATACAGTGGGATACTGTACAGAAAGGAAGATGAATTAACTACAGTGAAATGCAACAGCATAAATGAATCTCAAAACTTAATATTCAGGGAAAGAAGCCAGACACCAAAGGAGACACCCCACATGTATAAAGCTCAAAAAAAAAAAGAAAAACTGAACTTCAGAATTTGGGGATCCATGCTTAGGTACTAACATTATTTTCTAAAAGGAAGGAAGGAATCACCATAAAAGTCAAGGGGATGGTTACCTCTGAGGGGAGGGAGGGAAAAATCACAGCCAAGGGGCACAGGAGAGCTTCTGGGGGCTATTCCATTTCTTGACCCACTTACATGAAAGTTTGCTTTGTGAGAAATCATGGGACTGTATTTTTGTGCGCACTTTTCTGCATAGATGTTATATTTCACAATAAAACAGTTTAAAGAAAAGTAGATCATTTGTACATATTAACATTTTGTAATCAGGAACAAATTAGTTATGACACCACTGCCCCCGTCTCACAACAACTTCCTTATCTTCTAAAAGAGCAGGCATTCCAGTGACACTGTAACTTTACCAGCTCAGCCCTCACCCACTAGGGGCACAAGGATTGATGTGAGGGATAAGGGGCCAACTGACAAGGGTCTCTTTAAACCGGGTGAGCCAGAAAACCCTCAGGAGCTGAGAAGCCTGGGGTCTCTGGACCACGTTTCCTCACCTGAAGCACAGTCCCAGTACCCAGCTCCTGGAGTGATTGTGATGATTGAGTGAATGAAGGATGAACTTATCACACATATGAAGAGGTTTACAAGTGTTAGCCTTATTAAACTTCATGCCAGATTTAGTTTACAGGAGGATATTTCAGGTCTAGGAAGATTCTACCCTCGAGGGACACTGAATATCCATCAATCACCCATCAGTAACGGGTATTCCTAACTTTAGAGAAAACCAAAAGTTTAGCCAGTAATTAAAACACTACAATCATTCATTCTTCTCCTGAGGGTTTCCTGGCACTCCCTTTTTACATTAAGGATAGGCACAGGACTTCCTCTGTGTTAGAAAAACAGCCCTGACCTGGCATCCAGAGAGCCAGCCTACAAACGCAGGAGGAGAAAGAAACACCAAATTTTCTTTCCCCAGACCTTCCTCATTTTGGGGGTAGGGCTGCAGCAGAGTTCACAAAGACCACAGAACCTGAAGCTGCCTTCTGCCGCTGAGTTGGCAGTACCTCATATTACATGCAAAACTGCAACGTTCCGACACGGGCCACGGTGCTGAGAAGCCAAAACTGTGCTCCAGCTGCCCTTTGGTCTGCAAGAAATGCCAGGCTGGATGCTCTGGCAGGAAAAGTTGTCATTGTGTTTGAGTCTTGCTCCCAAGGAGGCAAGGATCTGGGCTGTCCCAGGCTTCCTTCAGCACACGAAGAGTTAACCATGGCCACTCGACAGTCCTCAGTTTCCTTCACAGAGACAGAGGTTGTGTTCATTCCCCCCCACCCCAGACCCTGTCTCCCAGCACACTTATTCTATGGAGACTGTGTACTAATCTCCTAAATCCAAAAGCAGTCCGAGGCTACTATTTGGAGAGTGGTAGCTCTCCTGCAGAACTGCATGGAGAAAGGGCTGAGCAGGGAAGGACCAGAGTCTAGAGACCTTGGCACCCAAGCCCTGCCTTTTGCACAGGCCAGTTCCTAAGCCTCTCTCACCCTGAGTGTCCTCTTCTGTAAAAATGTCTGCATTGCTTTCCAACACAGCTATTGCAAGGATCAACCTATAGTTTCGATCACTTATTTTGTGCCCAGTATGTGCCATGGTGTGGAAAGCATATTATTTCTAATATCTCTTTTAATCTGCACAGCATTCCTAGGAGGAAAGGTCGTCTAAGTATTCCCCTTTTTCGGATGGGGAAACTGAGGCAAAGAGTGGTGAAATTCATTGTCCAATGGCACCTAACACAGCCACAATTCAAGCCCAGGAAGCCTGAACACACTTTAACTCAAAACTGTTTTAACTCAGACTCCACTAGTCATGCAACCGCCTCTGGGTCCTGGCGGGGAAAGTGAGACCTGGGAACAGAAGGTGCCAGATCCCCTGGTCCCCTGTCCATAGCTCTTCCCATCACACATGGAGCTACTGCCCACGATGGATGGGACTCTCCAGGTAACTCAGGGCTAAGTTAGGCATCAGGGCAATTCAGTCCCGTTATTTCTTGCGCGGCAAAGCACCAGGTGTCTCAGCTGGCAGTCGTGCTTCCGCACCTGTGTACAGAGAGGGCACCAGCTCTGCCCTTACAATGAGCCAGCCAGCACGCGCGACCTGAGCGCGGGCCCTGGGTGAGCTGGAGCTAACTGTCCCCGCGGAACCGCTGGCGCTGTCACTGGGCTTCCAAAGTCCCCCTCTGCCCAAGATTGGAAGGGCTGCGCCTAGCTCAGACACCTCGGGTGCCCGGACAGCGCTCCACCCGCTCCGGCCGCCCAGAGACTCCCATTCGCCTCTCGAACCCCCGGCAGCGCCCGGGGAAGCCGTGGCAGAACCACCAGTGCGCACCGAGAAGCGAGGACTCCCTTTTATGTCCAGGAATGAGGCGCGCACCGCAGCCGCGCCCGCAGCCAAAACCAACTTCCCCCGGGTGCGGAGGTAGCCGGTGCCACCCTCGGGCCGGACTGCTTACCTGTCGCGGAGCGGGTCCGGGTGACAGCGGGGAGAAGCACGGAGATGGAAAGCAGCCACAGCAGGCGCCAACACTGCATGTCCCTCCTGCGAGAAGTGGCGGAGAGAGAGAAAGTGAGGCGGCCGGGAGGGGCCGGGGGGAGCCGGGGCGCGGGGCAGCGAGTCCTACCTTTGCGCCATCCCGCAGTTCCGCGAGCCTCCGAGGGCACCGGGCCGCCGAGCTCTAAGGACGGCGACGGGCTCTGCGCGCGGGCCGCTCGCCCTTCCTGCCGGGAACAAAGGCGGCGCTGGGCAGGGGCAGCGGCAACGGCAGCGGTGGGCAGGATCCGGCCCGCGCCCTGAGTCACCCGCGCTCTGAAACCCGACTCTGCCGCGCCCTGCGGTCCCCCGTGCGCCGCGCCGCGCCCCACCTCGGGCAGTGCCGCAGCGGCGCACTCACGTCCCGTGGCTCTTGGCCGCGCTGACCACCTCCCCACGCCACTCACCCCCTCGACAGATGCGCGCCCCCCAGCCGTGGCTTCCACCCGGGTGGCCTTGTGTAACCGAGAAAAGCCCCGCGCCCGCGCTCTTGTGGGTCAGAGGGCAGCTTCCTCCGGCCCTCACGTCTGTGCCTGTCCGGGCTGCTTCGCAGACAAAGCACTCTCTTTACGGGCCAATGAAATCCTCTCACCAGCCCAGAAAGGCTGGAATCGCTCTGATTTCCCTAAATGACAACGAAGAAACTGAGGCTCAGAGAGACGCAGTGAATGTCCCAAATTCACACAGCTGGATTGGGCTCCTGAGTGCTGTGCCTCGCCCTGCACGCTTGACACACAACCCCCTTGAATGCCCAGGAATGGCCCCCTTGGGGCGGCATAAGTGATTCATGTAAATAAACGCAGCAAAGAGAACCCTAATAAAAATTTTAAATTTATCTACTATTGCAAGGTTTTCCTCTTTATACCTTGCCGGCACCACCATCCTCCACCACCAGAATGTAAGCTCCAGAAGGGCAAGAATTTATATTTGTTTTGTTCTCTTCTAAAATAGTACCTGGCAGTAGGAGATGCCAATAAACAGGGGACGAATGAAGGAACACAATTCTTAGGTGAGATACCACTCCAGGCACTGTGATGATCGGGGACAGAAGAACCAGCCTCAGCCTACAGAAGCACACATGGGTAGTGTGCATGGTTGGCGGGGAGGGAGCAGAGGGCAGACTATTCCACCTCTACAGATCTTAGCACAGGGCCTGGCACTGGCTAAACCCTCAAATGGTGGCTTTTTTTTTTTTTTTTTGCGATACGCGGGCCTCTCACTGTTGTGGCCTTTTCCGTTGCGGAGCACAGGCTCCGGACGCGCAGGCTCAGCGGCCATGGCTCACGGGCCTAGCCGCTCCGCGGCATGTGGGATCTTCCTGGACTGGGGCACGAACCCGTGTCCCCTGCATCGGCAGGCGGACTCTCAACCACTGCGCCACCAGGGAATCCCGGTGGCTTTTTATTATCGTGATTACCACCAGGCCCAGTAGTGTAAGATATCTGGGGGAGATGAGGCACCACTGAGATCAGCTGAGACCTGGAGAGTTCTGAAGCCAGGGAGGCCCAAGGGCGTCTCTTCCTGGTGCACCAATAGCCACAGTGGGCTGTGACTCTGCGGTCAGTTCCTGGTTTTCCTTTCTAGATGGCAAGTCACCACCTGCAGAGATGGGATGGGGATGGACATCGTAGCTAACATTTATTGAGTGCTGATTGTGTCCTGGCCCTGTGCTAAATGCTTTACTCATGACAATCAATTCCCACAACAGCCCTGGATAGGTGATACTTCAGTGATCCTTATTTCATAGATGAGGAAGCTGAGGTTTAAAATGTGCCCAAGCTAGTGCATGACAGGTACCAACACCCATGCTCTTCACCACTCCATCACACTACCTGTCTGTGAACAAGAGGATTACACCCATTTCCCCACCCTTGAAAGCAAAATTGCACTGGAGATAATGGTGCACTCATGCATGAAGGGGTTAATGCCAGCATGGGCAGTGAGGGCTCCAGCGGGAGCTCTGGCCTGGGGTCAGGAGCCTGGATTCCAGTCCAGTTCTGGCCCTAGCTACAGAGTGAAGTTGGGCAAATCCTTGTGTGACTTTTTATTTCTTCATCTATAAAATGGACGTAATGATCCTGCTGTGGGTGGGTGGCTGGAATGTCGATGAAATCACTTGGATGCCACAGTGCTCTGTCCACTGTAAAGTGCTGTACAGATGTGAGGGGTCAGCTCTGGGATTAATGCACACAGTCTTCAAAAAAGAAAGAAAAACCAGCATGGTCTGGAGAAGGCAGGAGAGGCTTCAGCCTGGTAGTGAAGTTAACCCAGACTCTGGGGTCTATGGAGGGTTTGCAGGGGGCAGGGGGGGTGCAAATAGGAGGGAGGGGAAAAGCAGCCAATGCAGCTCTAGAGCTAGGATGGCCCCCCATGAAGCTAACACAAAAGGCAAAGTGCATTCTAACAAAACGGTTAGGCTTCTTTCTTATTCTGTGAATATGAATTCTTCTCCCACTTGCAGCCATGCTGTGCTGGACATACCTTATTTTATTATGAATTACTAATCATAAGGAATTTGCCTTATTAGTTCTATATCTTTTATTGCTTATAAAGTACCACATCGACTGGGAATGTAACTGATTTTCTTAGAACTATAGGAGATAGGTATATGTATAGCTGATTCACTTTGTTATACAGCAGAAACTAACACACAATTGTAAAGCAATTACACTCCAATAAAGATGTTAAAAAAAAAAGAACTAGAATTCTATATTGCTTCGAAAGAGCCACATCAACTATGATTATATAATAGTTCTATTGTTCTATTTGATGCTCAAAACCACAGGTTGTGAACTGGTGGCAGTGGGCTCAATTTGTCCCACAGGTATGTTTTGTCCAGCCTGCCTGGTGTCAACCTCCAAATTAAATTAGTTAGCAATATATTTGATAATTAGTTGATTTTACATTAAAATCCAGAATTCTGGCTTCTTTTTAAATTTTTGGAAAACCTGGCAACATGGGGCTTGCATTCCCTGTGCCAGTGATTGATTTGCATGAAAAGTGGGTGGCTGCCTTCAGTCAAGGCCATGTTCTCCAGTTTGCCATGATCCCTACCATCCCTATTGTTCCCCAACACCAAGTCTAAGAATCATTTGCCATTTCTCATCACATATGCACTCTGCCTTTTCTTATAAGAAAGAGAAAAGTGGAAGAGATTGAGCATTCATATCTCAGGTAGAAATGGGGGGAAAACATAAATAGATAGAGAAGGGGAGCATGTTTCAAGAAGGATGTGGAAGAACATATTTCTACACGTTTAATATACAAATTAAGAATACCCACATTGAAAAAATGAAAACTAAAATGCCATGATGAAAAAACCTGGTCCCCCTCAGTTATGCATGTTACCTGATGGATGAAAGGATAGCTGTATTTTGATTGGTGGGCTTGACTGTGGTCCAATTTATCAGTCCAAGATACATATGCATAAAGCAGCAGTTTCCTTTATTATTCTGACAGGGAAGTCGTTTGTGCACATTTCATGGTTTGTTGGTTCTGTGTAAGTATCTGATAATATCTAATTCACTAGAATCTAAAGATATAAGTCCCCAGAGCACATTTCTTTCCTACAAATGACTGGAAATGGATGCATGTTAATATTGTTAATTTTGTACCTATTTCACCTGGGAAGCCAGACCATGTTCCTAGGTAATCAGGGCTCTCATTTTTAAAGTTGGGCCTGGAGGTGGGAACTGTGAACTCAGACTGATGGAGGACAGGGAGGGCATCCGGCCTGGGAGCTGAAGGGGGACCAAATGGTCCCAGCTGCCGGTGTGGGAGGGATGGGGGCAGGATGCCAAACAAGACGTTTCGCCTCCTGCCAGACTGTGTTTTGAGGGTTTAAGCGATTTCCTTCTATTCAATATGAAGTTGTAGAAATAGCCAAGAGGAAGCTTTGTGTCATATTGGAGCTGGTCTAAATTGTTTACCACGGCTTTAGTACAATCTGCGAGATCGGGACGTGTGGAGGTGGGGGGATCTATGTCCCAGCTCTTGAAGGACTCAACTAAATTAACGGGCTGTTCCATTTTCCTATAAACCACCCAACTGTCCCAGTAAACTCAATCTCCAAAAGCATTCTCCAGACTGTCTCAAGCAGCTGGAAGGGGCACAAAAATCAGTGAGAAGCATCCCAGGTTGTGGTTTAGGAAGAAGTTATGAAGAACATAGCGCATGTCTTTCTGAACATGTTTCCTCGAGACGTGGGGACACGTGAGGAGCTGTGGTGGGGAAGTTCACAGGAGACACTCAAAGCTTGCATCTTCATCTGGTTTCAGGAGCAGAAAAAGCAGAATAGACCTAACTAGCTGACTAGAAAAGAATTAACTGGAATATCCAGAGAAAAGGGCTGCCCTTTGGGTAAACAAGAGAAAACAATGACAGCGTAACCCCACACGTGCCTTCCACGGAGGATGCTTTTGTTCTGATGAGCACCTTGATGTGTCTGGCTATGCCAAGGAAGACCATGGGCTACTAAGAGCTGATTTGTTCTGCATGAGAGATGAATATGAAAATCTGACAATCCTAGTGGGAAGAGGACAAGAAAAAAAAGGAGGGAGGGTGTGTCAAACACCTCTTAGGTGCCACTGCCAGTGCCCGTCCCTACCCTCTGCCTCCATCATTTATGTGCACCATAGGCAAGGTCATCCAGCTGCCAGCAACTGCTTCCCTTCACCTGAGCACTTTCTCTGGCTGCTGGAGCCTGCTCTGCCCACAGCATAGCGGACTGGAAGTGCTAGGGAATCAGTGCTGACCCCCCAGCTGCTCTCAACCAGTGGCTGACAGGATAAAAACCTGGGCTCCCTTTCCCATTTGGTGGGAACGTCTAGACACCCAGAGTCCCCGTCCCCGTCACAGCCCCTTGCCCCTTACCCACACTGAGCACTTCTCCCTTCCTGCCCAGGGCCTCCCTGCAGATGCTGACCTCTGACACACTGCCTAATCCACTCAGCCCGAGCAACCTGGAAGTGCAGGAGAAATAACACCACACAAAGCAAATATTTAGCCAATGGAAGCCAGCAAATACATTTCTCTCCTTTCTTCAACCAGATGCACTGTCCTGAGAAAGTCATTTATACGCCATCTGAGAGATGCTCTCACAAGACCGAGTGATCAATCATCTAATGCCTCTCATTGGCTCTTCCTCCTTCCCTGCCTCACTTCTCTTTTCTTCACTTCTGCTCCCTAGGATTTTACTCCCTAATACCAAAGAGGCACCTAAGACTAACACCTGAGTGACCCAGGATAAGCTAGGTGGTGGAGTTTATCTCTCACACTCATGATCTTAACAGGGTTCCTAGAGTGGTTGTCACGTCCATCTCACCAGGTCCCATTAGCATGATGTTACCAAATAGGGGACCAGCATTATGATCTGTGTCATATTAGGATGACAAGGCCCCTATGCACTATAGTATAACAGAGAACAGGAGAGTTAACATAGCCCTGGAGCCAAAAAATGAACCTGGACTATTCTCCTTGCCATATGAAAGCAAATTGCTTTTGATTTCCCCCCGCATAGAGGCTGTGACTGCATTTGCCAGACCATAGTGCATCCCAAGTGTCAAAGGTTGTATTGATATATTCCAGTAGCTACCACATCTGACATGGCAGCTTCAATTGAGGCTACCATCTGGCCAAGTTTATAGCAATCCACTATTATCCACCACAATCCATTTGGTTTTTTCAAAGGCCATTCAGGAGAATTCGTGGAAATACAATGGGACCCACTACCCCTGCACCATGTAACTGTTAACAGTAGCTCTAAACTCTGCAATACTTGCTGGGATGTGGTATTGCTTCTGATTTACTCTAGGAGGTAGAAAAAGGAAGGTAGTTTCAAGGACTTCCACTAGACCTTTTCATAAGTCAGGGAGCTAATACAAAGGTTCTGCCAGAAGCTAAGTATCATGTGATTACATAGAGGAATGGGCACAAAATGTGTTGGTCTTTGTATCTCACAATGCTCACCAGAGAGCATCCGTCACAGAGGAGACATGCAACAACCAGGTGGACAGAGTGGCTCATCCTGTGGACGTTAGCTAGCCTCTTGCCCTGGCGACCCCAGGGCTGACATGGTGGAGCCTTAAGAAGAGTGACAGTGATGGCCAGGGTAAATGTTAGGCAAACACGGCTCAAGAACAGGGGCCCCATCCTTCTGAAGCAGATCTACCTCCTGACATTGTGGAATGGCCAACCTGCCAGCTGCAGAGATTGACACAGAGCCCTCAAAATAGTACCATTCCTCGAAGAGGCCACCCAGCCACTTGATGGCGAGTTGATTTCTTCGGACCCTTCCTGAGCAATTCTTCCTTACCAGGATCGATACCTATCTGGATATGAGTTTGCCTTCCCTGACCAAGTACCTTTGCCGGCACCATCATTCAGTGAGTAGCAGAATGCTTGATATATCAGTGTGGTGTCCCGTACAACATTGTCTCAAATGAGGGGACTCATTTTATGGCAAAAGAGGTGTGAAAATTGGTGAATGACCAAGGAACCCACTGGTTTTAGCATTACCACATCACCCAGAAGCCACTAGCTTAATACAATGGTGGAATAGCCTGTTAAAGGCTCAGCTAAGGCATCAGCTTAGGGGCAATACAGTGCAGGGTTGTGGCACTGTCCTCCAGAACATGGAACCCATGATCACTGTATGGTCCTGTGTCCCCAGTAGCTACAATACTTGGGTCTGGGAATCAAGGGATAGTACTAGGATTGAGCCCTTTCTCTCTCTCTTCCAGTGATCCACTGAAACCCTAGGCTCTTTTGGGGTAGAGGTGCTGATTTGCAGGGGAAGAATTCTTCCAAGGGATATAGTAAGGCCACTAAACTTGAAGCTGAGAGTACCACCTGGTTACTTAGAGTTCTTCATGCCAGACAGCCAGCAGACAAAGAAAACAGTGGCTGTATTAGCGGGGGTAAGAACTCTGATTACCATGAGAAGTGTTAACAGTGACTACCTTATGGGGTCAGAGAGGAACTCAGGTAATTTCTTGGGGATTTCTTGGTGGCTCCATATTCCATAATGATGGTAAATGAGCAAATGAAATAGTCAAGGCAGCTAAGAGAACAGACCCTTAAAGGATAAAAGTCTCAGTCACTCTGCCAATCAGCATTAGTCAGCCCCAGTCCAGACCAGTGTTTCCTAACCTGTGGCCCACGTGCATCAGAATAATTTCATGGGGAAAATGTTAAAAGCATAGCTTCCAAGTCTCTACTCAACACCTACCAAATCAGGATGTCTGCAGGCATAATCAGGGAACTGGAATTTTATGAAGCTCCTCTGGTCCATCTTATGTGCACTGAAGTTTCATTGCCACTGGCCTAAAGTTTCACATCTATATTTCTCACAGCACCTGGTTCTTGACCTCTATCTTGGCATTTCTTGCCTTAGGACACTTTCCTGTTCAAATATAATCCCCCACAGTGATGCATTTGCAGTTTCTAGCTCAGACAGGCTGCCAAGACCTCTCTTGGGTGGATTTTCCTATTTACCATACCCTTGAAAGAGCAAGAGATCATGCATTCTGTTCAGTTAAGACCTTTAGAATCCAAGATTTTGGAAACAAAGCAGCCCAGAAATGGAAGGGACCTTGCACATGATCCCAAATCCAATCTAATCCATCTCTGCTGTGCAAATTCAAAGAAATAAGACAACCAGGGGATCCCCTGCCTGCCATTTGGCTAGAGAAGGGGGCCTGTTGAAGAAGATGTGTGCAAACCTCTCTCCTGGGGGCTGTCTGCCTTCCATCCTACCCCAAATCCCTCATCAATACATCTGATAATAACTGTCCTTTCCCCAATATCTGTAAAGAAGGGTGTGGCGAAGATGGAAGTATTCAAGTTAACAGCTATTTTTGTCTCAAGGAGGATGAGGGTTGATAAATGTGTCTTTGTGATAAGCCAGAGAGGGCAGGATGTGAAATCTGCCCAAACTGATAGGAGCTTTATCACTGACTAAGGACCGACGTCCCCAGAAGGCAGGGCCACACCTTGCTTTTGAGAGTGGTCAGTAAGTGGTACAGCTTCCAAAAAATACAGCCCCTCTCTCTCCCCACTTATGTGCCTCACTGCCTCCGGTTCTGGCTCTGTTGGCCTTGACTGCAAATCCGCAGGAGAGGTCTTGAATCAGCAATAGATTGCATCTTCCTCTTTACTCAACCCTATAGGTTCAAGTGTTTGGTCAATGGCACCCCTAGAGGGTGTCCAGGTAAGGAAGTTTCTTTTGTCACAATGAATGGGGATGCTACTGGCATTTGGCAGGCAGGGGCCAGGGATGCTGAATTCCACAATGCAAGAGGCAGTCTACACAACAAAGAAATAGCCCAGCAAAAGTACCAACTGTGCCCACACTGAGAAATACTAGCAGATTGTGACTTTCAAACTTTTTTTGACCAAGACGCTGGGTCTCACAATCCCATAAACACATACTTCTGAAACAAAAGTTTCATGCAACAGTATTTGCACTTATTACATGTAATGAGCTCAGGTATTTTCTACTCTATTCTGTGCTATTCCACTGAATTAAAAAAAAAAAAAAAGAGGCTGGTCAAAACCTACTAAATAGATTTCATGACCTACAAATGGGCCAAAACCCATATTAGGAAGTAATCATTTCAAAACTTTTTTTTTTTTTTTGGCGGTACGCGGGCCTCACTGCTGTGGCCTCCCCCGTTGCGGAGCACAGGCTCCGGACGTGCAGGCTCAGTGGCCATGGCTCACCGGACCAGCCACTCCGCGGCATGTGGGATCCTCCTGGACCGGGGCACGAACCCGTGTCCCCTGCATCGGCAGGCGGACTCTCAACCACTGCGCCACCAGGGAAGCCCATTTCAAAACTCTTAATCAGCACCAGCGGTGGGAATATAGAGGGGCCCTTACTGTAAGAATCATTTGTCTGTTCTCACCCACACTACTTGACTTAGTAAATTTCAGGGTAAAGTGAAAGCCCCAGTGACTTCTGATGAGCTAAACTTGTCTTGCTCTGTCTCCCGAAGAGATGCCCAAAGAGAGACAAACAATTGTCATCGTTGAAGCGTGTGGTTTTCACAGGACCCTGCTCTGAGCCAGGCGGCCCATGTGTTTTGCATTTCCCCACAGTAGGAACAGATGGATCTGACCATTCAAAAGCTTTTGCAGGGTGGGGCTGAGGACCCTGAACTCGGCTGAAAGGCTTTAAGAGAATACTTCTCACCTTCTTTGAACTACAGCGTGACACCTATGGCAGAGGGCAGCCTGGCTCTCCAAATCAATCCCAAACCTCCCTGCCACTGTGTGCAAGCAGACCAGGTTCTAATATGGAGGAAGAAGTGCAAGAGTAGACGCCACCTAGGAGGCTGAGGGCAGAGCCAGGTTCAATGGGTGGGGCTGTGACACTGGCTGGTGGGATACCCAGACACCCTTTGACACCTCCTGACCACTAAGGTCAGTCACAAACTGATCCCTTCTTCCAGCTGCTTCCTCTAATATTTTTACCACACTCTTAACAACCATCATATCAACATATTACTTTAAATGGTCTAAATGCTACCGCTTTCAGAAAAATGTGGCCTTCCCCCTGCCTCTCCATGGACAGTCCCTCCCTATATAATCCCTTCCTATATGGACAGGAAAAGCATATATATATCCTGGATTTTGCAACTTGTTTTTCTCACATGTAGAGCTCTTGAGAAAAGCATCTCACTCTCTCTCCAGCACCCCAGTGCCACTGAGGATTCAGACAACCCCTCGAATACTCCCCACACCTGCTTCATGCTCTGGGAATCCCAGCCCTGCCAGGCCTCTCATTCTTAATGACGCATGAAACATCATACATTTTCCCACCAGAAAGCTGACAAAATAAAATGTTGGCTTGCTCTGGCCTGAGCAGGTCTGTATTCTTACAATCTAAATAAGGTTATGGTGACCTGCGTAGGTAGGGGCTTTCATGGCTTCCTTACCACTTATCTCATGTCATTATCACAACAACCCTGGAGGCGGCAGGGCATGTCTTATTATCCCTTTCAGAGATGAGAAAACTGAAACTTAGAAGGGTTAAGTAACTGACTTTCTCAAGGCCAGTAGGTAATGAAGGGCAGAGCTGGAACTTCAACCTGGGTCTTCTGGCCGCCCATGCATATTCCACTCACATTTCACTGTGTCCACCACCACCTGGGTTAGGCACCCAGGTTTTATTCAGAACTCCATTCACCTACCTCGTTATCCAGGGGATACACGAAAAGACAACTGAGAGTTTTTCACCTTCACGTGGGAAGTTGCAGGAGTTTCACAGGACTTCAGTGGGAGATGCAAGTTTCCAACGGCAAGTCCAAGGAAATCCCAACGTGCAATTTTCACCACCTCAACATTTGTGCTTCACAAATAATATTTGCCAAGAAGGATGATTGCTGATGTGGGTGCCTTGCTGTTTGGTGGGAGCTGGGCCTTCAGGCCCCCAGTTCCAATAGCTGCCTGTGGCCTGTGAATAAAGAGGAAAGATCAGAGCTGGCATTGGTGTCTTTGGCCAGACAAGTCTGTGTCTGAGAAGGCAGCAGCTCACTACAGGTAGCCAGCGACTCAGTGCAGAGCCGTGAAACTAGAGACTGGGGTAGGTCTCTAGAAGAGCTCCTGGTCTGTGGCTGTTTTGTGAAGGAGCGAGTAGCCTCTCCACCTGAGAAATTCCTAAAAGTCCTCCGGGATTCAGCCCAGGGAAATGGCTGATGGTTATACTGATCACATGAGTCATCAAGAAAAGGTTAAATTGTGCTCTGTGGGTTCTTTTTAGAAAAGCTCCGCAGTGTAAAACATCTTAGCAAAGACTCTCATCGAAAACAAACAGAATCAAAAGTAACTTTTTTAAATTAAGAAGGGCACGCTTTAATAATTTAGAAAACTATTAGAACCTCTCTTTGCCCAAATTTTTACATAGATGTGTTACACGGGATTTTTTTGAAGCCGAATTTCCTCTTTTATGTTTGTGAACCTCATGAAATGGAACACCTACCTTCTTCAAAAGATACTTTGGAGCCATAAAAATGTTCATACACTATGACTCCATAATCCCCTTCTGGGAAGCTAGCCTAAGAAAATACCCTGAAATATGGAAAAACCATATGCAGAAAAATACTCATCAAAGACTTGCTTAGTGAAAAACTGGAAGCAGCCCAAATATTCAAAAAGGGGGAGGAGGATGATAAAATAAATTAGGGTATAAGTCTTGAATAAATATTCTATAACCATTAAAAATGATGGTATGAAGTTTATGAAGGATCAGAGAAAATACTTATGATAAAGTATTACGTAAAAAAAAAGTCTGGAAAAATATTTGCACACACATGATTTATAAAAACAAGCAGGGAACATAAAAATGTACTTGTCACTGTGTCAATGTGGTAGCATTATGGATAGTTACCTTGTTTTCAAATTTCTCTAATAGTATTACATCTCTTCTTTTTTAAAAAAAGTTCAATCCCTAAAAAAAAAAAAAAAAAGAAAGGCAATAGATGCTATTAATGTTTTAAGTAGGAAGAAACACCATGAGTAGAGGTTGGGGGGTAAGTTAAGATGAGAAACTGCCCATCTTATTGCCCAAATATTGTGTCTTTAGAATGGTTTCATGTTTTATGAAATAAATATAAAATATATGCAAAAAGCATATATAAAAATATAGTTTTGTTTAAGGCACAGAAAAGTCCAAATTATATTACTGCAGAAACCATTCAGGGTCTAAAGCTTCTTTTATTTCTATGTTTTCAGGTTACTATGGAACTACTTACAAGGGGCTTCTTGTCAAGGAGCACTGAGATGATGTTTAGTGTCTCTTACAGTTTTTATTTCATCTGCAGCACTCGATATGCCATGATCAGGTGGATATGGGTGTTGGGTTTAGAAAACAAATCTCATTTTCTCCCTCCACCATCCAGGACACTTAGAATCATGGAAGAACTGGAAGGAAACTTCAGGTCATTCAGGTAGAAATCTCCTTAGCAGGATCACATGGCCCAGTGAGGTTGGGGGGAGGGGGGACATGCAGGGTCCCTGACTCACTATATAAGTGTGACTCCAGAGTCAAAATTCTGCTCGGGGGCAAAACAAGGTCAATTTACAAAGGTGAAAAAAAACCCACACGAATCCAAATCCAAATCCCTGGGAAAATGCAAACTGGAGTGTAAATCAAAGGAACATAGTTCTTGACACAAGAAAAATAAGGGGGAAGGCATAAAGACACCTGTTGGTACCTATTACTGCATAACAAACTACCCTAAAATTTAGCAGCTTAAAACAAGAACCACTTTATTGTATTTCACAATTTTATGGGTCAGGAATTCAGGCAGGGCTCAGCAGAGAAATGCTTTTGCTTTTCATGGCATCTGAGGGCACTCAGTGGTACTCAGCTAGCAAATGAGTCTAGAGGATGCAAAGATTCCCTCGTGTGTCCGATGCCTGGAGAGGCTGGCAGCCTGGGCTGGGCTGGATCTGTTGACCACAGCTCCTACACCAGGCCTCTCTAGCACAGCAGTCTCCTCGGTATATTGGAGCTCTTACATGGTAGCTGCCATGGCCCAGAGCAAGCATTTAGAGGCCTAGACTTCTTGCAAACTGGCTGGAAATTCCAGAACATCACTTCTGTCATATACTATTGGTCAAACAATCAGTAAGGCTAGCCCAGGTTCAAGGTGGGGAGGAGGCAGTGCAAAGTCATAGAGGTGGAGTTCGTGTGTACATCACTGGTGATGATGGAAATTGGTACAACATTTTGAGAAGGCACCTTGTCAATATGTACAGAATACATAAAACCATTCATCCGTTTTGGACCCCTGTCTCAGTCCTGGGCATTCATCTACCCTAAAGAAATAACTATACTAGAGACATGAAAAATTTACTATTATCTATCAGAGTGACAAAAATACACAAAACCTAAAAGTCCAACAGTAGGAAAATGACTAAGGCTTAACACCACTCTGGAATAGTAAGTAGCTATTAAGAATGTTAATTATGAAAGTTTTACATAGAAACAAGGAAAATATTTACAGTGTGGTGTTAAACAGAAGAAAACACCAAAGGTTATATGCATGTAAACAGGGATCAAAGGAGAACAGACAGGAATAAAAATAGTTTTATTAGGGTAGTGACATTAGATCATTATTTTTCCTATTAGATTTTTTTCTTTAAAATACAAGGAACAGAGAATCATGTTAAACAACACCACAGGGGATGCAAACAGCAAAATCCAGTTAGTGTGGGACACTAACTCTACAGGATAAACGATCAGTTTTTTTCAACAAATAAATTACAAGGAAAAAAACAAAAGGAAGGGGAATCTAGAGGTTTAAAGAGACTTGTCAACCCACTGGAATAATTGGGCATTATTTCGATCCTGATCCAAACAAATGAATTGCAGTGACAATATTCAAGAGACTTAGGGGAAATTTGAACTCTGGGCTTTTGTTTATCTTAAGGAATTATTGTTTATCTTGTTAAAGATGATAATGGTATTGTGGATACTTTTTAAAGTCCTTATCTTTTAGAGATAACTACAGAAACGTTTACAGATTAAATGATACGATATCTGGGATTTGCTCCCCAAAATATGGAGTGGTGGGAGCAGTGGATGGGGTGAAGATGAAAGGAGATAAGGAGTTGGTAGTTGGGAGGAAGGGTGGTATTATACTGTTCTCTTCTGCATTTCTTTGAAAGTTTCCGTAATAAAAAAAGGTGTTCGTTTTCAATGTCATTTAAGGTTGCTGAATGAAGGGACAAGCCAGGCTGTGCCTTGGAGGGATGCATCGGACATTGGTGTGGAAAGGATGCCACAGGAGCCTGGGGGTGAGGAAGGCCTGAACCTGAACAGTGGGGGACTTAGAAACCCAAACAGGTTCTTACAGACAGGAGACCTGGCCCTGGTCCCAGGTGGCTGCTTCAAGCCTTGTGCCCAGTCAAAGTCTCAGTTTCCTCAGCCATTAAGCAAGGATAAAGATCCTACCTTGAGATGCACCAGTGAAGCTGTCTGATGCCTTAAAGATTCTGGTACCAGTTCCCAAAGGTGGAGGTGTGTTGGGAGGGGTAGGTTCCCCCACACCATCAAGCAGGTCTCTGCACCTGGGTGTCCTAAAATTCAACTCAATTCTGACCCTGCTAGCAGCAGATCACACAGTGAAAGCTTTACTCCTACAAGATGGCTCCCCTCCCACCACTTCAAACGCCGTTGCAAGTCGATGTTGTCACCCGTGCTTCCGACCAACTGGCTATAGAGTGAAGGTTCCAACGACCTCCTTCTTGGGTTCGGTTAATTTGCTAGAGCAGTTCACGTAACTCATGAAACATTTTACTTACTAGATCAGTGGTTTATTATAAAAGGATATAACTCAGGAACAGCCAGATGGAAGAGAGGCATAGCACAAAGTCAGGGGAAAGGGTGTGGAGCTCAGAGCATCGAAGCCCTCTGGGAGTGCACCATTCTCCCCACCAACCCTGAAGCTCTCTGAACCCCATACTTCTGGGTTTTTATGGAGGCTTCAATCATAGGCCATTGGCAATAGAACTCAACCTCCATCCCCTCTCCCCTCCTCAGGGGTCTGGAGGTGGGACTGAAAGTTCCAACTGGCAACCAGCCCCCATTCTTAGGTGCTGGTCTAAAAGTCACTTCATTAACACAACAAAAGACACCTTTATCCCTCTCAGCACAGGAAATTCCAAGGGTTTGGGGAACTCTGTGCCAGAAATGGGGATGTAGATCAAATATATATTTCATATTACAAATATCAGAGCCCATTTTGGGCAGCAAAGCTGTTGGGTGCTGTGCATACATTAGGAGCAGCATAAGGCACAAGCTCCAGCCAAGCTTGGCCAGGTCACCCAGGGCCCTGGCCTGCCCTGGTCTGTGAGAGGACACATGGTGACCTCAGCTGCTGATTACTCATCAGATTACAGGAAAGGAGGGGATGCCAGAAGCCAGAGTCCCAGAGAGAAGCCAGCAGGGCCCCTGTCATCCACCACCTAACAGCAAGTCCTGGGGGGGCAGGGATGGGAGAACAGTCCTGTCCTTGACCTTTAGCTACAGAGGCCTCAGAACTGGAGAAGATCATGAACTGTTTCCAAGCGGACACAGGGGTCCAGGTAGGACGGACAAAGAAGGGCTGCCTTGAGCAGGTGGGGGCAAGCAGTGGCTGCCACGGGCACTCTCGCCTCCTTCCTCCCTCCCGAGGAGGAAGGATCGAAGCCTGGTGCTAAGTTCCAGCTGTGCCCCCTTGGGCAAGTCACTCTACCTCCTTGACCGGCAGTGTGTCCTCTACAAAGTAGAGACAGTAATAATACCTGTCTCAGAGGGTTGTTAAGTGGCATCAGAAGACCTTTAACAAATAGGAGTTCACTCCCCATTCATCACCCCTCCAATCAGAGCCCTGGGCAGTAGCTGTCTCCATATTCTAAGCAAGGGTCTCACTTCAAGGGAGATATTTAAGATTCAGAAGCCTCATTAGAGATCTGACGTGCTTTGTCTGGGATGTGGCGAGGAGCAAAGAGATTTTTAGAAGCTCCCCGAGTGACTCCAGTGGGCCGCAGTGCTGAGAATTCCTTGTGATACTCCTGATAAAGATCAAGTGAATGAATAAAATCAGCTTTTTTTCTTATTGCACTTTAGGGCCAAGTGCAGCTGAATGGGGGTCTTGGGGTCCAAAGATTTGGGAAATTAAAGAAAAATTTAACCCCTCAGAAACTAGGGTCAACTCTGGAATGTTGTCACGTGTTTAAAGCTTGGCGATTTGGCCAAGCCTCATTTAAGTTCGCTTTTCTTATAACATGATGAATAGTTCTGTGTTGGTTCCCCCCCCCCATTATCTTGCAGTGGCCCTTATTCAAAGGCTTGAAAAATTTGATGAACCATGTCTCTCTGATACACATGTCTAAGAATAAATTAGAAAATATTCGAAATATATTTAGGAAAAAAATGCCATTTGGTACCACAAGAATTGAGGGTTTATAGAAAGACGCTGTTCAGAATAAATGTCAGGCATTCTTTTTGGATGAATAAGCCCCTGCAGAGGTCCCAGCACGACTGGTCCGTTCATCCCTCAGTTCGACTCGTAAGTGCTCATTGATTCTGTGGCAGGCGTTCTGGAATGGGGTTGGAACTCCAACACACGCCCAGAAATGACATGGAAACTCTTGGTCCAGTCCTGGGAGATGGATGCTTTCTTTCCTTTCTCAAAGCCAGAGGGATCTGGCAGTGTTTTCTCATACTTCTCTCTTTTACTCTTGGAATCTTCATGCCCCCGGAGATTTAATGAGTGGTTCTCAAAATGTGGTCCCTGGACTAGCTTGCTAGAAATGCAAATTCCTCTGCCCACACAGCAGACCTACCAAATCAGAAATTCTGGGATGGGGCCCAGCCATCAGTGCTTTCACCAACCTTCCAGGAGATTCTGATCCACTGGAGTTGAGAACTACTGATTACGAGCACAGACGGATCATGAATAGACTTTCAGAGCTTCCAAGTCAGCTCTGCCACTTATCATTCAGTAAGTCACTTCACCTCTCTGATCCTCTGTTTCCTCTGCGAAAAATAAGAATAATAGCCTACCACTGTAGGCTCTTTTGAGGATTAAGGGAACAGATGCAAGTGGAGTGTTTAGCACTGTTCCTTGCAGGGCTGGGATTAGGGTGAAGCGAATGAGGTGCCTACAGTCCTGTGGACACCTCCTTAAATTCTGCATCCAGAGATGGCTCACTTACCTCACCCTCGACCCAGCCCTGGTTCTTGACATTCCAAAAGTGCTCTGTAAATGGCTGCTACTATTTTATATTACTGAGGGGCCATCCATCTTCAGGGCCTTGACCATTCAAAGTTCCGGAGTCAAAGTCTTTAGACAGTTTGGTGTAGAGGAAAGAGCACTGGTTCTGGAGTTCGCAGGCCAGGATCTGACCTCTAGGAATGCCAGGCAAGGAGAGGGGTGCAGAGCAGAGGTGGGGCAAGCCCAGCTCCCCTAGACAGGCTCCTTTCACTGGGCAGGGCCCTTTCTTCCCTGTTTCCTTCATTCTGAGAGAAACAGAGGCCACTCTTGAGTTTGGACCCTCTCCCATCTGTGATCACTGTATTTTCTGTATCAGTAGATACCGAAAAAGCATTTGATGAAATCCAACATCCATTCTTGATGAAAATTTCAGCAAATTAAGAATTGAAGGGGAATAGAAGAGGACTTCCTCCTTCTGTCAAAGGGCCCCCACAAACCCCACTGCTAACATCGTACTTACTATAAGATGCCCCTCTCCATCTAGGATCAGGAACAAGATAAGGATGTCCACTTTCACTGCTATTCTTTGCTGCACCAGAGGCTCTAGTTAGTTGATTAAGGCAAGAAAAAGAAACAAAAGGCATCCACATTGGAAAAGAAGAAGTAAAACTGCCTTTATGCACAGATGACCTGACTGTCTATGGGGAAATCTGATGGAATCTACAGTAAAGCTACTAGAACTAAGGAGTGAGTTTAGTGAGGCTGCAGGATACCAAATCAATGTACAAAAATCAACTTTATTTCTATATACTAGCAATAAAAATTGGAATTTAAAATGTAAAAATAATGTCATTTATAATAGCATAAAATATGAAATAATTAGGTATAAATCTGCAAAAGATGTGAAAGACCGGTGCTGAAAACTATAAAACATTGCTGAGTGAAATTAAATAAGATCTAAATAAATGGAGAGATAACCCATTACCTAATCCAAGGGTGCAAAGATTGACCCCTATGTTTCTTCTCAGAGTCTTATAGTTTTCATTCATTTTGACTTCATTTTTGTATATAGTGTGAGGCAGGAGTCCAACTTTATTCTTTTGCATGTGGATATCTGGTTGTCCCAATACCATTTGGTGAAGACCCTATTTTTCCCCCATTAAACGGTCTTGGCACCATTGCAGAAAATCATTTAATCATAAATATGAGGGTTTCTTTCTAGACTCTCAAATTCTGTTCCCTTATATATACGTCTATCCTTATGTGAATACCACACAGTCTTGATTGCTATAGATTTGTAGTAAATTTTGAAATCATGAAGTTTGAGTCCTGCAACTTTATTCTTCTTTCTCAAGATTGTTTTGGCTATTCAGTTTGGACAACTGATTTTTTTTTAACATCTTTATTGTAGTATAATTGCTTTACAGTGTTGTGTTAGTTTCTGCTGTATAACAAAGTGAATCAGCTATATGCATATGTTTATCCCCATATCCCCTCCCTCTTGCATCTCCCTCCCACCCTCCTTATCCCACCCTTCTAGGTGGTCGGCAAAGTACCAAGCTGATCTCCCTGTGCCATGCAGCTGCTTCCTACTAGCTATCAATTTACATTTGGAAGTGTATATATGTCAGTGCTACTCTCTCACTTTGTCCCAGCTTATCCTTCCCCCTCCTTGTGTCCTCAAGTCCATTCTCTATGTTTGTGTCTTTATTCCTGTCCTGCCCCTAGGTTCATCAGAGCCATTTTTTTTTAGATTCCATATATATGTGTTAGCATACGGTATTTGTTTTTCTCTTTCTGACTTACTTCACTCTGTATGACAGACTCTAGGTCCATCCACCTTGTTACAAATAACTCAATTTCGTTTCTTTTTATGGCTGAGTAATATTCCATTTTATATATGTGCCACATCTTCTTTATCCATTCATCTGTTGATGGACACTTAGGTTGCTTCCATGTCCTGGCTATTGTAAATAGAGCTGCAATGAACATTGTGGTACATGACTCCTTTTGAATTATGGTTTTCTCAGGGTATATGCCCAGTAGTGGGATTGCTGGGTCATATGGTAGTTCTATTTTTAGTTTTTTAAGGAACCTCCATACTGTTCTCCATAGTGGCTGTAACAATTTACATTCCCACCAACTGTGCAAGAGGGTTCCCTTTTCTCCACACCCTCTCCAGCATTTATTGTTTGTAGATTTTTTGATGATGGCCATTCTGACTGGTGTGAGGTGATACCTCACTGTAGTTTTGATTTGCATTTCTCTAATGATTGGTGATGTTGAGCATCTTTTCATGTGTTTGTTGGCCATCTGTATATCTTCTTTGGAGAAATGTCTATTTAGGTCTTCTGCCCATTTTTGGATTGGGTTGTTTGTTTTTTTTGATACTGAGCTGCATGAGCTGCTTGTATATTTTGGAGATTAATCCTTCGTCAGTTGCTTCATTTGCAAATATTTTCTCCCATTATGAGGGTTGGACAACTGATTTTTGACAAAGCTGTAAAGGTTGTTTAGTGGAGAAAGCATGGCCTTCTCAATATATAGAATTCCGGAACAATTGGATATCCATATGTCTTGATTTTTTGACTCTCTTCTGCCCATGACCCCTGCTTTTGGCTCAACCCCTATTTTCTGAAATACTTGTATTCTTCTAAAGTTCTTTTTCTTATTCCTTTTCAAAAACATAAATTTAATTAATCTTAATTAAATTTAAATCTTCTCGGTCTGTGCTTTCTCTTTTCGCAGGCTATGCCTTATCTCTCCATTCATAGATGATTTCTGAAATCTGGGAGTGTGACCAGCTTAAAGGGCAAAACTGATGGAAGCCAAGGAAGCAGCCCGTGAATCTGTTCTCTGTGCCTTCCTCAGTCAGTGGCCTTCCTTCCCCCTGGTCAACTCTGGGGAAGGACCTGAGTAGCCACAGCTACAAGGATTCTGGCAACTGCAGGGCCATCAGGCACTGGGCAACTTCTCTAACTTGGTTTCTGAAGGAGTCAGGACCTCCTCAGCCTCCACGTCTACTTTGTCCATGAGCATAACATATGTCTTGTGACATAAATCAAGTATCTAGTGCATGGATGTCCAGCTAACCTTGCAAACAGGCCTCAGGGTCCTGATTTGGCCACTTGTATGGCAGGAAGTACCAGGAGAGCTCTGTGTGGCACAGGATTCTCACAGCGTGGCCCCTGATCCAGCAGCGTCGGCATCGCCTGGGAACTTGTTAGAAATCAAATTCTCACACCTATTGAATCTGAACCTCTGGGGTGAGGCCTAGCAATTTGTGTTTTATCCAGGCCTTCAGGTGATTCTGAGGCACCTGGGCAGTTAAAATGCTTACCTGCTGGCACTAAATTACCAAGATGTAATATCCTGCTTCTGCCATTTGCTACCTGTTACTTAAAATCTCTGCGTCTCAGTCTCCTCATGTATCCAGTGGAGATAATAAAGGTACTAGCCTCCTAAAGGCCATTGTTCAAATTAATGGCATGAGCCATGTAAATTACTCAGGAAGCACTTAATAATCATTAGCTTATAGATGTAAATTTCCCTTGCCTTCCCTGCTTATGAAAATTCATTGTCATGTGTAACAGTCATATAAAAATTTCATAAAAGAAATTTGTATGGGGGCTTCCCTGGTGGCGCAGTGGTTGAGAGTCCGCCTGCCGATGCAGGGGACACAGGTTCATGCCCCGGTCTGGGAAGATCCCACATGCCGCAGAGCGGCTGGGCCCGTGAGCCATGGCCGCTGAGCCTGCGCGTCCGAAGCCTGTGCTCTGCAACGGGAGAGGCCACAACAGTGAGAGGCCCGCGTACCGCAAAAAAAAAAAAAAAAAAGAAAGAAATTTGTATGTAATGGTCCTACTCGTTTTTATAAGAAGCGAGGTAAGTGTTATCATTACCTTCTGTCCACTTGTAGAAACCAAGACCCAGATGATGAACCGTCTTTCCAGGGTGACAGTGAGACAGAAACCACTTCTGACTTGAACACCTGTGTATTTGCATCACATAATGAGTTCTCAGAATGCAGGACTGGAATCTTAGTTGATACAGGTTTAACTGTTTTAACTGAGGTACTTGTATTTGTGTACTATGGAAAGAAAGATATGGTTAATGGTGATGCTCTTAATTATATATAAAGTGCTTTGCAGGACCCAGCTTAGCACCTTACTCATCACTGCTCCCTGAGACTCCTCTTTTTTAAAGGGGTGAGGCTGTGTGGGTGGACTCAGCTCCAACTTCTGGCTCCAAAATTTCTTAGCTGAGCATGTGACCTTGAACAAGGCACTTGCCTCTTGGAACTTCCTTTTCCTCTTCTATAATATGGGACATTATCCCTGCCCTGCCCAGCTCCCAGAGCAGCTTTGAGTCTCAAATGAACTAATAGATGTGGAAGCACTTTGCGAACTGTAAAGTACGTGCACAAGTAGGGAATTGGAAGTCACAGAGGTGATGAGGGAAGAGTTTGCTGAAGACGAATACCACTGGCCCCCACCAGCACTCAGCAGCCCTTTGGTCTGGCAAGGCCAAAGCTCTGTACAGCTGGTGGGAGGCAGGTGGGGACTGGTGGACAATTAGTCGGGATTTGCGGTCAGTCCCATAACAGGGAGCAGCCTGCTGGGACAGGGGGAGCTCAGAGACTCTGCCCGTCAGAGCCACAGGCTGATGCCATCAAAGGTATGAGCCACTAGCTCAGGAAAAACCCACTGCTGGCCTGCTTCCTGGCTAGCCAAGGTCCCTCTGGATTTAGGCCCAAGGAGTCCACTTGAAATAAAACAAGTTCTTGTCCCAGTTGCCAGTTCACAAGAAGACCTTGGGCGAGACCTTCACTTCACTGGGCCTTAGTTCTACAACACAAGGTGTCTGGCTCGCACTATCCCACTACCTCTGTTATTATTCCTCCTACGTCGAGTGCTTGCATCCAAAAATCTTCCCTGCCGGTACTTTTCCTGAGTAATGACGAATGTGTTTGCCCCTTTTGTGATATTCAGAGACACGTAACAGAGCTTCCAGGAGACTATTCCTAGTGGTTGAGGGTGGAGCTGGGAACCAGCTTGTCTGGATTGGAATCCTGGCTGGCTGTGTGGCCTCTGGCAGCTTGCTTAGCCCCTTTGACCCTCGGTTTCTCCATCTGCAAGATAGGAACCATAAGCGTACCCACCTTACCAGGTTGAAGATCACTGAGACGATGTGTGAAGGGTTTTGTCCAGCTCCTGGCAGGGGAGAAGCTCAATAAAAAGCTGTTATTATTTTCTCCAAACACGAGGGTGCACAGGGACCACCCTGAATTGACTTCAGAAACACGGAGACACCTGACACTATTAGGAGCCTATGAGCCCTCACACAGGAACTATGGACTCTCTCTTTTAGGATTTTGAAAGAACTGGACATAGTCCCAGGAACCCAACACCCAGGGACCCCCAGCCTGGAAACTACTGCCCTGGAGTCTTAACACTTCTTCCAGCTCTGACAATACCTCAGCTCTGCTGAAGGTCAGCCAAACCTCTTCAAAGAAACCCGCGTACTCAGTGGCAGCTGGGCCACTGGCAAGTCCAATGCAGACCCCAGGAGGAGCGGCCACAGCCCAGAGCCCTGTCTCCCAGAGGCAGGGCCCCTGGACAAGTGGGGCACATCAGAGGAAAGCCTGCAGCCTCCTGTTTAGCACGTCTGGGAAGTGAACCTCCACACTCCCTCCCACCTCTCTGATCTGAAAAGGTCAAGAGAGAAGGAAGTGGTTATTTCAAAGGCTGGGCGAGCCTGCTTTGCAAAGGGGCCTGAGTCCTGAGGCCCCCAAGGACTTGTTGAGAGAGAGAACTTTGCCTGTTTCCTTTCCTTCATTTCCTCCTTCTGCTCCTTGCAGAGGCCTGTTCTAAATATACATCTTAGAAGTCGAGATATGGGATGGCAAGAAGCAGAAACCTAGCCACCAAAGGTGGAGAGAAAACTCGGGTTCTGGGTTGGGTGGGAGTGATTTGGGGGGCCAGCCATGTGGTGAAGTCTCCCATGGCAAACACCACAGCTGGTGGGAAGAGCACACAACCCTCCCCTCTGTGGATGCCTCTCACCCGTTCTCTCTGGCTCCTCAAACATACCACCTGAGACATCCAAGGCAGGAGTTCTAAGTTCCATTATACAGAGGAAGAAACTGAGAGGCAGAAAGGAGGTGATAACACTACAAATCATGGTTAATTATGTTGAGTACTTACTAATTTGCTAATAAGGTACTGAGGAGGATCCCCGCAAAGATCCTATGAGGAAAGTACTATTATTCCTATCCCCATTTTACAGATAAGAAAGTTAAGGCACAGAGGAGAAGCTTAGTTTATCTAAGCTTACTTGCACATCAAGTAACTGTCAGACACCAGAGCCCACACTTGTAATCACTGGCTACACCAGCCCTGCCCAAGGGACCACACAAGTCCGTGGCAGGGCCAGGAGCCAAGCCAAGTTCAGTGGTGTTTCCCTGCCACCCCTCTGCTTCTGTGTGGTCAATGTAAGGCTGGCTATTCTAACAATCAGATGTACACAAAAGAGGGGCCAGCTGTGTGGGAGTGAGTGAGCACCCCATCACTAAGGGGCATACCAACCAAAAGTACATGACCCCTTGGTGGGGTGTTACAGAGGTGATTGGGGTTGAACTTAAGGTTCCTTCTAGGCACGAGCATCTACACAGGATGGAAGGGGATGATGAAACCCATTGTAGGTGCTAAACAAACCTCCAAAAAAGATTTCTAGGTCCCATCTTTTCTTTCCATTCTCATATCACTCATTCATTCTTAAGCTACAGTTTACAATTTACCATGTGCCAGTTGCAGTGTCATGTAACAAGGGACAAGACAGACACAGCCCCTGCCCTCCTGGAGCTTATATTACAGTGACTTACACAACCCAGGTTGCCTTCCTGCAACTTCCTCTACTAAGACAACGTTTCCCTCTCTGGACCTTGGCTCATCCTGTTTCCCTTCTGCCAACTCCTCCTGCGGAAATCAAACCCAACTCAAATGCCACCTCTTCTAGGACACCTTCACTGGCATTCCCAACAACAGTGTCATTCCTCCTGTTAGGCTTCTGTGACCAGTACAGGGTGTTTACATATCTCACGGGGAGTTGTGTTGAACTGCTTTGAATTTCAGATGTTGGGGGGAAGTGGAGAGCTCTTCTACAAGACCACAAGCTCGTGGACAGCAGGGCGATTGTGTCCTAATCTGGCTTTCCAATGCCGGGTATCCTGACACAGAGAAGATGATCATTCACTCATTGATTCATTCAACAATGTGCCATGAGCACCTACGTTGTGGCAGGCACTGTTCTGACTCTGGGTTTACAACTGTGAACAAAACGGACAAAAAGCTCTACCCTCGTTGCCATTCCAGCGGGAACAACTAAGTGGACAAATTGATAACTGAATGAATATGCGTTGAATCCTGAAAACCCTTTTGAGACCCTAGGCCTAGGAAAAGGTACATTTTAGGACTGTTTGTATATCCACAAGGCCAAATATTTATCTAAATTAAGTGAGCTCTTGAAGGAAGCCTACCTTCTTCTGTGGTGTGAGTGTTTAAAAATCACCAGAAAGAGACTGTGTTAGAATTAGTTGCTGCAAAATGACCCTGTTTGGGGATCCACAGCCATCGAGGTATTAGTCTGAAGCTTGGATAAAATAAAATAAATTAAGCTTTAGAGTCACAGAGAAGATTCAGTTTGAGGAAACACCAGGCCCAGGGACAGTAATAACAAAAATAATCACAGCAAACACACAGCACAGATTATGTGCCAGGCCCAGGAGAAGCTCCTGGTTCCTGACAGATGACTAAGCTGTGTCGGAAGGAAGAGGAAGCTACCAGAAGGGTGACCCTGACTGGAACTGTCCCTCAAGATCAGGCCATTGTTCACTTGGGCTCTGACTGTGCCGTGAGCCACAGCGAGCTTGCAGCCTGGTGCCTTTGAAATTCCCAGGAATTCAATGGCAGAAAAGACAGGTCTTCCCAAGTGGAAGGAAATTTGATTCCCTAAAATAGAAAAATCGTGCTCAGAGGAGGAAATTCCTTGTTACTATGGAGGCGTCTTTACTCCCTGAAAAGAAGACTGGGAAGCACATTTATTGAGAGTCTATTATATACCAGGCACTGTGTGAGGACCTGATGTGAACTACCATTTACTCACTGCTGGGCGCTATTCTAACATGAGGCCACAGCCAGGAATGAGATACATACATACTGTCAGTCGCCAGGGCTGACATGCAGCCAGGATATCCCTATATAACTGTCCTACATGTTAAAATATTTCCATGTTTCTGTTTTACAGAGCAGCTGCCCTGAGCCTCCAAGTGCCCCCTCCCTGCCCCAGCTGCCCAGGCCCTCCTCCCTTCCTTCCCCTCATTCCCCTAAGATCCAGCTACTCCAGAGTTGACTCCAGCATAGCTGGGAGCCCAAAGACCTGGCACCTGTTGGCTGGTGCCTGTTAAATGTCCCACTTATCACCCTTGCCTGGCCCTCCTGGAGCTGCCAGGCCATGGGTATCTCACTTAATCGCCAGCAGCCCAGTGAGGGGGAAACACTGACCCTCTCAGACTCCTGCTTCCAGCTCCTTAAATGCTGCTGTACCCCAAGCTTCCTCCTTTCACCATTGCCCTCTCCTTCCTCACTGTGTCCTGCAGTGAGCTGATCCCAGCTGGTGGTTTCATACCTTTTCCACCCACTCATACCTCCTGAATTTGCTTCTCCAGCCTGGACCTCTTTCCTAAGCTGGCCATATGGCCAACTGCCTGCTGGACGTCGCCCTAGGAAGTCCCACTGCCACCTCAGAACCAAGTACCTGAGGTCAGCCTACCTCCCAGACCTTCCCTTCCTCCCCCGCCTCCTCCTGGGTTCCCATTTCTCTCATTCCTGCACGCATGTGTTCATGCCATTAACACCCGGAGAGCATCCATTACATGCCAGGCACCATGCCTGACACTGAGAAGGAGGAAGGGAGCAAGACAGACCCTCAAGGAGCCTACAGTCCATCCGATGTCCAAGCTAGAAAGCTGAGTATCACCGCCAACTCCTCCCTCCTTCAGCCCCAGCGGAAACATTAAACAAGTCCCGTGATTGGCCACTTTCCCTCCATCTCCACTGCCAAGGCCTGAGGCCAGATCCTCGTTCTCTCTCACCAAGGTCTCCCTCCCCTTTGGCCCTCTCCACCACACAGCCAGAGGGACGTCTCCGGCACACATCTAAGGCTGCCCCTCCTCAGCTTAGAGTCCTCCATGGCTCCTCATTGCCCTCAGCAGAAGGTCCAAGCTCCCTGGCCCATCCTGACCTCGCTTGCTCCAGTGGGGTTGGCCTGGTGGGAGATAAGCTTTTGGGTGGTAGAGCTGTTTGTTCCCAACCACCTGCTGATTCCTCCGCAGCGGGGGTACGCATGCACACAGACCCACAGAGGCACACAGACACACACAGGCACAGACACACACGTGCTCAGGTGCACATGAGACATAAACAAGTAAGCCCATTTATACGGACACACGTGCCTGTAGATGGAGTTGCCAGATTTAGCAAATAAAAACACAAGGTGCCAGTTAAATCTGAATTTCAGGTCAACAACAAATTATTTTTTAGTATAAGTGTCCCAAATATTGCATGGGACAGACTTACTATGCTAAAGAATAATCTGTTGTTCATCTGAAATTCAAATTTAACTGGATGTCCGTGTTTTATCTGGTGACCCTGCACATCAAGGAAGGCTTACACAATCCCCACCACCACAGAACCCAGCTTACACACACACACACATATAACACACTGACAGTTCAATTCACGCGTCACACCTCAAAGACAAATGGGCATCTCACCACCTAGATCGAAATGTGGCAGGGCCATGCGATTGGCCAGCTGTGGAGAGCTCTTCAGGGAAATGTTTATTCTGTGAATAAATGCCTAATTGACAGGAATTCCTGGATGTCCAAGTTCCGGAACGTTGTGTGCCCAGAGTGGCCCTGCGGAATTTGAAGGCAGACAGAATTAAGTTCAAAAACCTGATCTCAACACATATGCCCTGTGTGTCTTTGCACAAGTCACTCAGCCTCTCTGAGCTCCCATTAGCTCATCAGTAGAATGGAAATGTTCCACTACTAAACAAATTCTTTAGGGTTATGGTGAGAATCACTAAATGACATCATATATGTAGAAGACTTTTTTAGAGTTTTGGGTACAGATCAGTTCTTATAAACTCTTATTGTCAAGTACATACACAAAATCAAAAAAAATATTAATTGCAATTGGATTCAGAGATGGAATGGCCCCTCAGAGCATAAGTAAAGCACAGAAGAGGAGAAAGCAATGAAACATTGGAACAATTAGACTCAGGCAGTTAAACAGGGTGGGAGGAAACTTTTGGAAGTGATTGGCATGTTTATGGCATAGAATGTGGTGATGGTTCCATGGATGTATACTTATCTCCAAACTCATCAGATTGCGTACATTACGTTGTACAGCTCTTTGTATGTCAATCACACTTCAATAAACTGGTTTTAAAAAAACAATAAAGTCAGGCACTAGTATTAATTAAATACTACAGAGTCACATCCTCAATAGGTCAGGTTCTAAATTCAGCACAGACAGGGAAAACTGCCTATGTTTAAAACACTTCGAATTTTTTTTTCCTAAACACTTTAGGATTGTATATACAACGTTATGCAATGTCAAATCATTCTTATGCACACTGGAAATTGAGGACCAAGGAAATAGAATGAAGGGAGGAACAAAAGGAACTTCTTTATGCAAATGTCTGGGCACATTCTACTTTTCAAATGACTAGCAAATTCCTAGTGGTGGATGGCAGGGGTGGAATTTCAGTGTTTCTGCCTGCCTGCAGCGTTTCCTCCAATCTTCTTAAAACATTGAGCTTCCAAGTGCTTGACGGTAGTGTTGTTCATCAATTATCTCCCACCTTGAACACAATAGGATTGGATGTGCCTGTTGCCTTGAGGTTAAGTGAGATCATGTGATTTGCTCGGGCCAACGAATGTGAAGTGAAGTGTGCTAGGGCTGAGGCGTTCCAGTTCTGCTAAGTGCTAAGCAACTCTTCATCGTCTCCCCCAGCTGCAGGGGCCAACAACATTCCAGATGATGAACCCTGAGTATCTAAGAGAGGTCAGTGTTGGGCAGAGACTCCACCAACCTACAGTGGATTTATAGCTTGAGGGAGAAATGAACTTTTGCTGTTTTAAGCCATTCATATTTGGGAGGTGTGTGTTACTGCAGCAAAATCCAGCTGACCCTGACTAATACGTTTGATAATCTTAATACAAATTCATAGACTTGTTTGTTAAGATTTTTTTAAAATGTCATTACCTCTTATAGAGGTAGGAAAGTTCTAAGTAAACTTGTAAGTTAAATAAGACTGATGTGACTTCATGTAATTATACACTGCCAGGATTATACCTGCAACTTTGCTAAAAGCCAAGAATGAAGTATTAGATTATGGATCAGTGAAAGCATTTAGGAGTGGGTAATAGAAGAAATTAGTACCAAAAGGCTCTGGACCAGAGGGCTAGGAGGGAGGAAACCAGTGTTTACAGAGTGCCTGCTACGTGCCAGATACTGTGCTGCATGCATTGAAAATATAATTTCTTTATAATTCTCACTAAAACTCAATGATGTAGAAACTGAGGCTCAGAGAGGTCAAAGAAGATGTCTAGTAGCAGAGAAAGGATTCAAACCCACACCGGCCTTACTCTTACATCGATGCTCTTACTGGAGCCATAGGGAGGCTGAGTTTGGCAGGACACACTGGCCACCTTTAGCTCCAGGGGTGGTTGCAATTTAATGTGGAAACAGGCTAGCATTCAGTTTTTCAATAGCTCAGACATGACAGTCTCTTGGCGAGGACTAGGGTGTCCAGAGGGCTTGCCCCACACAAAGCGGCCCTGCTTATGACTTCCTGCTCTGCACCCACAAGGGTCCCGGGCTTCTTGGGAGTGTCCTCGGAGGAGGAAGCAGCATTCCAGGTCCACATGCAGACAGCTGTGAACTAGGGTGACTCATGCTGGGACAAGAAAGCCACTTCTTTGCCTGGATTCCCTGTCCCCAAGTCCTAATCTCGGGAAAGCTTCCTTAAGCTCCCTGTACACAAGACTCTGGGTGTCTGGTGCATGAAAGGGGCGGGAAGCCAATGACGTCCAAAGAGAGCAGGGTCCGGAACAAAGAGGAAATTCAGGGTGGGAGATCATTTTTTCTCCCTGGCAAGGCTCCTGCAGCCATCTGGCTGAGGGGGCTGTTATTCAAACCTCTGGATCGGAGTCTGTTTGTTTTTGAGCAGTTTGCAGCTGATTATTTTCATCAAGTTCCCTGCGACCAACTGCACTGGCTCCAATACCAGGCAAACCTGTGCAGCCAGCACGTCCTGTCAGCCAGGTTCACAGTCGGTTCCCCTCCCAGAGAGCCAGCAGCATTGCTCTCTTACCAACAAGTAGCCCTCGGCCCAGGACAGGGCATTCACCTCTGGATGCCTGGGCCAGCCCTCCAACTGTTCCAGCTGACATCAACCGGACAGACTGGAGGGCAGGAGGGGCATCTGGGAGATCAGAAAGCTCCTGGTGGCCAGACCAGCTCCAAGGGCCTTTAGTGTTGTCAGCTCTGAAAAGGCAGCACCAACTTTTTCCGGGTGTCATCACTGTGCAGAAAGGCAGGATGGAGAGATCTCAGAGAGGACTGAGTTCAACGTTCAGATCTGATCTCCATTACTCTTGCCATCAGGCAACTGAGCCTCCTTTTCTTCCTCTGGGGATCAGGGACAGTAAAGCTTTCTGTCCCTGGCCTGTTGTATGCAAATGCATACACATATAATATTATAGGCAGACCTCGCTTTATTGCACTTCACTTTATTGCACTTCTCAGGTATGATTTGTTTTGACAAATTGAAGGTTTGTGGTAACCCTTCAACGTTGAGCAAGTCTGTTGGCACCATTTTCCAGCATTTACTCACTTCGTGTCTCTATGTTACATTTTTTATTTTTTAAATTTTGGCTGCGTTGGGTCTTCCTTGTTGTGTGCAGGCTTTCTCTAGTTGCAGTGAGCAGGGGCTACTCTTTGTTGGGGTGCACAGGCTTCTCACTGTGGTGGTTTCTCTTGTTGTGGAGCATGGGCTCTAGGCATGCGGCTTCAGTAGTTGTACATGGGCTCAGTAGTTGTGGTTTGCAGGCCCTAGACTGCAGACTCAGTAGTTGTGGCGCACGGGCTTAGTTGCTCTGCAGTATGTGGGATCTTCCTGGACCAGGGATCGAACCCATGTCCCCTGCATTGTCAGGCGGATTCTTAACCACTGTGCCATTGGAGAAGTCCCTATGTCACATTTTTAGTAATTCTCACAATATTTCAAACCTTTTCATTATTATTATATTTATTATAGTGATCAGTGATCTTTTTTTAACATCTTTATTGGAGTATAACTGCTTTACAATGTTGTGTTAGTTTCTGCTGTATAACAAAATGAATCAGCTATACGTATACATATATCCCCATATCCCCTCCCTCTTGCGTCTCTCTCCCACCCTCCCTATCCCACCCCTCTAGGTGGTCACAAAGCACCAAACTGTGATCAGTGATCTTTGATGTTACTACTATAACTTGCTGTAAGTTCAGACGATGGTCAGCATTTTTTAGCAATAATGTATTTTTAATTAAAGTATGTACATTTTTTAGACATAATGCAATTGCACACTTACTAGACTACAGTGTAGTGTAAACATAACTTTTATATGCACTGGGAAACCAAAAAATTTGTGTAATGTGCTTTAGTTCAATATTTTGTTTATTGTGGTAGTCTGGAACTGAACCCGAGATAACTCCCAGGTGTGCTTGTATATGTAAAAGGCCTAAGACCACATCTTTACATAGCAAGTTCTTAACAAATATTATTAGTTTCCTCCTTCCATTTCTTCAAGCATGTGCTACGCTGGCCTCTCAGCTCTGCTGGCTTGAAGGATGGGTGAGGCCTGGTGCTCCTTACTTTGGGGAATGGGATGCAGGGACTGGGGGCTTTCCTTCCAGAGGCAATAAGAATGTTCCATGTCTTCAAAGTAACTGTGGTGGCCACAGACTGATAACTTTTTACCCAGAAAGTAAAATCCAAACTGTTTGGTAAGATGTGAGCTCAGTTACTGAATCTGCCTTTCAGACATCAGCCTGTCCTTGGGGTCAAATGAGCTCTTAACAGGCCTGGAATTTTGTTATCTGCTTTCTCCTGCAACTGTTTTTCAGTAGAGAAATCCCACCTGTGTAACAGGAACACATACTCAAGGTCCTTCAGAATGAGCTTCTGTGTGTGCCAGATGGGCAAGTTCAATGGCAAGGTGTGTGTGGTCGGCGGTGTCATTTTAAAAAGGAAAGAGGGAGGGGACTCTGTCTGAGGGGAAGGGAAATGCTTGCACTTGCCCAATGCTGAAGGAACCTTGGGTAAGGTAGCAGGTGTATACATGCCGCTGACCTGCTCCCGAGCTCTCCCAGAGAGGCCCAGGGAAGGAGAGCTCTGCAGGGGAAAACAGAGATGGAAGTAGCTTTCAATTACTTTCAACTGCCCTCAATGGGAAGATAGAAAGAGGGTGATCAAGGCAGGGGGCTCTTGGAGACTGAGGTGCTCAGAGCTGGCAAGAGCCCCGCTGACTTTAGGGGTGGGTGTGGACAATGTGGAAGAACAGCCAACCACTGACCTTGCTGAAAGAGCCATGTCCTGAGCTTGGGCTGAACTGCGGGGACAGAGGGAGCAGTGTTGGATCTGAGTTGGGGATGCCTTGTCTGCAGCCCTGGACAAGTCACTTCCACCCAGCAGGCCTTGGTTTCCCTTGTGAGCTGGAGGATTGGACTGTGCCATCTCTAAGCAGTTTCCAGAACTGACTCGTGTAGTCTCCGATGCAGATGTCAGGTGAAGAAACTAAAGGAACGGAGAAGGGTGATTGGTCACTCGAGTCCACACCCCTTCTCTCTGTCCACTGGATGTCCCACGTCGTCCACACTCATTTATCGAGCTGCTGACAAAAAAAGACTGCTCACCAACACTCACACAGTTTTACAGGTTTGTCCACCATATAATCCTGTTCATTCCTCCCAACAACCCTGTAAGAAGGTAATACCTACAGTTGATTGAGTGATATTATGTGCTGAGCATTACCTAATCCTTTTACATATTTCACCTTACTTAATCCCCACCATACTCACACGAGGCATGGGTATTATTGTCCCTGTTTTACCGATGTCCACTTGCCCTTGCAAACGTGAGTTCCTCTAGACACGCAATAACTGGATGGAGTCTCTGAACCTGACCCGTGTACCCTCCGCTCGGGCCCTAGGCCCTGGGCCAGCTCCTGCCTGTTTGCATTAGGCTCCTGTTTCCTCCCAGCTGTCCTTGGCTCTGGTCTCCCTCTTACCAGAGGGGACCTTGAGAAATCATTCTCCTGATGCAGCAGGAAGAGGCCACTCAGGGCGGGTGGGTGCCGAGGGAGATGCTGAGTTACTTTCCACAAGTCTCCTCCTCCCCAGAGAAGGGCCGGCCCACCCAAGTCTCCCAGGACGGTCTGAACAAGTATCTGATCTGGAAATTTGGCCCAATGTTCTTCCTTCCTTGCTGGCTCAGAGGATCCAGGGCCATATCTGCTGAGCCAAGTCCTCCACCTGCGTCCTAGATCCTGAGGCCTCCCTCTCCTGCTCAGCCTTCCCTCCCTGGCAGCCCTGTCCCTCCCTCTCTACTGGCTCCTTCCCACTGGTTGCTGCTGAGGGGCAGCAGAAAGAGCCTGGACACGGAGTCAGAAGACTGGGAATCAAAGCTGCTCTGTCACTTACTAAATGCATGACTCTAGACAGGTCAGTCACCTGGCTGAGCCTCTGTTTCCTTTCCTGGAAATTGGGGTTATGAAGGTGATAGGGCCGCAATTCCTCTCCAGTCTGATTTCCAACTGCCCCCCACCTCTGCTCCACCCAGACCTGTCTCCTGCCCATGGATTATTTAACAAATCCATTCAATAGGTAGGCTGGCACAGAGCACACTCCCATAAGAAGCTCCACACAGGCCCTGCTATCACGGAGTCCACAGTCTAGAGGGTGAGGGAAGTAATAGACAGGCAACTATCAGACAGTGCACTGCGAACTGCGATGCCAGAAGCCAATGGTGCTGGGGTAATGTGAGGAAAGGCATCCATTCAGCCCTGGGATGCCTGCAAAGACCTCCCAAAGGATGAACTATCAAGCTGAGATCTGGTAGGAATCAGCCCTCTGAAGAAGAGGAAGAGAATATTCTAGGCAGAGGGAATAGCTTGAACCAAGGCCCAAAGACAATAAAAGGCTAGGGGACATGAACAAACATGGTTTGGTTCGACTGCACCACAGCACGTGCATGCATGTGTGTGTGTGCGTGTGTGTGTGTGTGCACTCATGCATGTTGGAGTAGGAGAGAATGGAGAGGTGAGCCTGGAGAAGTGGCCATGGACTAGCTTATGCAGAGCAAGACTCTGGGTGGTATGCATAGAGAGCAGTGGGGGAGGACTGGAGGGATTATAAGCAGGGAAGGGACGTGGTCAGGCATGATTCTGAAGATGCCTCTGTCTGCCATGGCAAGAGGGGATCAGATTTTTAAAAAAATGATTGCCAATACCAAGCACCTATGAGGATGTGGAGCCACTGCAACTCCCATACTCACATATAATGGGATGTATACCTGTAACCTGAACCACTGTTTTAAAGAACCATTAAGCAACACCTAGTAAAGTTGAAGATCTGGATATTCCTTTTTGTTTTTTGGTTTTTTTTAAAATCTGATCCCCTCAGACATGGGTATTCTTAATCCAGCAACTCCATTTCTTGGTTCCTACCCAAAGAGACGTGTGTGAGGCATGTCTATGTAAGGATATTCACTGAAGTACCATTTGTAATAGTAAAAAAGTTGAAATGACCTATCCAGGCATCTGTAGACGGACAACTTGGTAAAGTGCAATTTGCTTATACATTGGAATACTACTCGATGGTTAAATGAATGAACCGGATCTCCATGTATCAGGACAAATCTGAAAATATAATGAGCAGTGGGGGAAAAAAGGCAACTTGCAAAAGGATATGAACCTAATACTTTGTGGTTTGTGGATCATCAGTAGAAAAGATATAAAAATACATGTGGGAATTCATCACACAAAATTAGGATAATATTTACTCTGTGGACGGAGGGTTAAGGGGTAGGGTAGGAATTTAGCTGAAATTATAATCTTATATTTCTATACAAGACAGAATTGAAGCAAATATAGTGAAATGTTAATACCTACTGAGTCAAAAGGGTGGGTATCTTGTGACTTTTGCATTGTTTGCTATACTTTTGATATGTTTGAAGTTTTTGGCAATTGAATTTTAAAATGGATTCGTGGACAACAAGGCAAGGGGGAGGCAGATCTGCTGGGGAGGCTTTTGCTGTGTCCAGGCTAGGGAGGCTTTTGCTGTGTCCAGGTAAGGGAAGCTGGTGACTCGGACCAGGGGAGGGCACAGTGGGGAATGGAGAGAAGTGGATACAAATGAGCAATACTCAGAGGCAGAATCAGCACAGCTCTTTGCCTACTGGGATTCTTCCTTCTTTCTCTCTTTATCCGCAGGCACCTACTCAAGAGTTCTGCCTCTATAGGAGGTTTCTTCAACCACCCTGGTCCTCAGAGATCTCTTTGCTCTGACATCTTCTAGGCCTTGAAATATCAGTCACTCCTGGAGTCATTTCATGCAACAATGCCTGAATTTGTGGTGTCCACATGTTTCCTTTCTCCAGTAAAACCGTGTGTTTGAGCAGGGCAGGAACTCTCTTTTATGCTCTTGACGGGTGTCCCTCTGGCATATCTATGTGACTAATTGCTGTATCCCATGCTGCCCTCACATCATGCCCGTGGTTAGTGCCAGAGAAGTTCTAGTTGAATGAATACATGAATAGATAAGCGAATGACTAAACAAGTTCCAGAAAGAATTGCTGAGTAAATGCAGGGAGTCAATTGGCAGCCCAGAATTCAAACACAATTTTGCCATTAACAAGCAGTAACTTTGGCAAAGTCGTTTCACCTCTCTGAATCTGTTTCTCCAGCTATAAAATCGAGAAAATGCCCATATTTCATGGAACTTTCCTTGTTCCTAGCCCAGAAAGTGTGGCTTTTCATACCAGTGGATGCAGCCCCTTCTGCTGACAAGTGACGGAGCCAGGAGGACCTCTGACCCAAGCTGGGCCAATCACACTCTCTCCCAGGAATTTGGAACACAGAGACTTAGTCAAGTGACTTGCATTCATCAAACATTTGATGAGCAGCCCACTCTAATCATGCCTTGAGCTTGCACAGTCATATATTTTAGCAAACGTGCTGCACTGCAGGATGAGAGCCTGAGGACTTCCCTCGTGGCCCAGTGGTTGAGAATCCACCTGCCAATACAAGGGACACAGGTTCAATCCCTTGTCTAGGAAGATCCCACATGCTGCGGAGCAACTAAGGCCGTGTGCCACAACTACTAAGGCTGTGCTCTATAGCCTGCGAGCCACATCTACTGAGCCCACGTGCCACAACTACTGAAGCCCGCGCGCCTAGAGCCCGTGCTCCACAGCAAGAGAAGCCACCGCAGTAAGATGCCTGCGCACCGCAGTGAAGAGTAGCCCCCGCTTGCCGCAACTAGAGAGAAAGCCAGCATGCAGCAATGAAGACCCAATGCATCCAGAAATAAATAAATAAATTTATGAAAAATGAGAGCCTGAGGATTTGGGGGGAAAACAGGATACTTGTCCCTCTCTGCTGCCCCTTATCACAGCCTGTTTTCTAGGGCCTTTGCAGACAAGCCTTCTCTGTCTTACAAGGCCAAGGTTGACTTGCTCCTGTCTACCCCACAGCACAAAGCCTAGCGCCTGGCACTGAGAAGGCACTCAAGTGACATTGTTTCAGATGAATTGTGTTGGATATGAATGGAAATAGACCAGGACTCCTGAGGGAAAGAGAAAGCAAGCTGGTGAGTGCAGACAAATTCAAAGCATAGGAGGGATGTTTTAAGCAATTGGAGATATTTAACTTGTTGCAGAAAAGGCTCATGGAGAGCAAACAGAAAAAGCGATCCAATGTTCTCCGTGGCCAAAAGTTATAGAGAAGCAGGTGTGGCTTCACACCAGGAAAAACTTGCTGTTGGAACTGCTCACAGGTATGTTGATTGTCTTATAAGTCTCCCTGTTTGGGGACATGTGCAAGCAGAGACTGGGTACCACTTAGCAGCTCTTCAGGCACTATATGAGAGGGCTGGGCCAGTGACCTGAAAAATTCCTTTCAATTGGGAGTGTCTAAGTCTATGTGTTTATTTGTTGGTGCACCCTAGAGGAAATTGTTAGTCAAAGTTCTAGTTATTAGTGAGCCCTCTCAGAAACTTTGGCCATGTGTTCTGAAATACATATCAGACAAAGAGCATCCATGGAATAACTGTTAGGATTTATCATTTCAGTTTTTATTATACAGTTTTATTAATGTTGGATAGTATTAAGAGAAGCTTTGTTGCCCTAAAAATGTTAATGGGTTGCCCGTCAGCTTCAAAAGAAGAAAAATAGCTAATAGGAAAGTTATATAGTTACAGTGTTAACCCCAAAGTGGAAAGAAGAAGCAAAGTTCCAGCAGATTACAGGGCATGTGCTCAACACATGGGCATGTCCTGCTCTCTCTCTTTTTATAGTCTGTCCGAAGTTACCAAGAGGACAAAATCAGGATGAAGGTCAGGATTACAGAATCCAGTGGGACCTTGTTGTGTATGTGAAACCAGCTAACTGAAGACAGAAAAATTTCCAAAATTGTTATGGAATAAGAATTCCCCCTGCCCCATAATGATACCTCCACTGGTCCCCTTCCAGTTTACCTCTCCCATCAGCATAACAATCCAGTCCCTGAATAAGCAGGACCATTCTCAGAAGAGGCAGAAAGAGAAGAGCTGGGGGGGCTTTCAGGAAACTCTATCCTGATCCTATCTTCTTCTTGGGCCTTTTGGCATGCTGATGCTTGCCGATTAGCCATCCCCAGGTGGACCCGACCATCAGGTAAGCATGTAAATCCATACACTTAGTGTCCATGATCTACACATCAAAGTCAGAGAGAGAAATCTACATGGCAAACAGGAATGATGAAGGATCCTATCATTAGACAAGTACCTATAATCAAGGTTTTTAACCTTGGTTGAGGGAGACTTTAAAAACCCAAAAACTTCCATTTGAAACCACCAAAATAAGGATCTCTGGGGGTGGGACATAGATATCAGCATTTTTACTTTTTTTTTTTTTAATGAGATATACTTTACATACCTCTGAAATTTATAGATCTTAACTACTTATCTTAATGTGTTTTGACAAATGTGTATACCCATGTGACTTACACCTCTATCAAGATATGGAACATTTCTATCACCTCAGAAAGTTCCCAGCTGCCCCTTCCTAACCATTCCCCAGAGCTCAAGATGCAAACATTGTTCTGATTTTTTCTACCTTAGATTAGTTTTTCTTGTTCTGGAACTGCATACATTGAATACATTGAATGATATAGTACTCTTTTATGAACTGACTTCTTTCACTTGCATAATGCTTTTGATTTTCATTCATGTTTTGTATGTATCAGTAGCCCTTTCCTTTTTCATTACTTAGTTGTATTCTATTGTATGGATGTGTACAATTTATTTCTCCATTCAGCAGTTGATAGACATTTTGGTCACTTCTAGTTTGTGGTAATTCTGAATAAAGCCTCTATAAACAGTCACATGCAAGTCTTTGTGAGGACATATGTTTTTATTTCTCTTGGTTAAATACCCAGGAGTGATATTGCTGAGTTATACCATAAGTAGAGGTTTAACTTTATAAGAAACTTCCAAACTGTTTTCCAAACTATGCAATTTTTACATCCCTACCAGCAATGGATGAGAGTTCCAATTGTTCCATATCTTTGTCAGCACTTGTTATTGTCAGTTTAGTTTTTTCAATAAACTTTTTATTTTAGAACAGTTTTAGATTTATAGAAAACATTGTAAAGGTAGTAAAGAGAGCTCTTACGTATCCTGAACCCAGTTTCCCTTATTATTAACACTTACATTAGTATGGTACATTTGCTACACTTAATAAACCATTATTTGTACCTTATTCTTAACTAAAGTCTACTCCTTATTCAGGTTTCTTTGGTTTTTATCCAATGTCCTTTTTCTGTTCCAGGATTCCACACATAATACCACATTACATCTAGTCATCATGTCTTCTTAATCTCCTCTTGGTTGTGACTGTTTCTCAGACTTTCCTTGTTTTTGATGACCTTGATAGTTTTGAGGAGTATTAGGTATTTTATAGGATGTCATCAGTTGGGATTTGCCTGGTGTTTTTTCTCACAATTAGACTTGCGTTATAAATTCTAAGGAAGAAGACCACAGAGATAAAGTATCATTCTCATCACATCATATCAAGGGTACATTCTACTAATGTGACTTCTCACAGTTGATGATGACCTCAATCACCTGGCTGAAGTACTGAGAAAAAAGTCTTTCATTGTGTCCATATATTTACCTTTTCCATTGCTCTTTATTCCTTCTGCAGTGTCCAATTTGCTATTATCCAATCTAGCAAATTTTTAAATTTCAGATCTTATATATATATGTATATTTAAAATAATTAATTAATTAATTTATGGCCACACTGGGTCTTCATTGCTGCGCGCAGGTTTTCTCTAGTTGCAGTGAGTGGGGGCTACTCTTCATTGCAGTGTGCAGGCTTCTTATTGCGGTGGCTTCTCTTGTTGTGGGGCATGGGCTCTAGGCACATGGGCTTCAGTAGTTGTGGCACATGGGCTCAGAAGTTGTGGCTCATGGGCACTAGAGTGCGGGCTCAGTGGCGCACGGGCTTAGTTGCTCTGTGGCATGTGGGATCTTCCTGGAACAGGGCTCTAACCCGTGTCCCCTGCATTGGCAGGCAGATTCTTAGCCACTGCACCACAAGGGAAGTCCCCAGATCTTACATTTTTTGGTTCTAAAATTTCTATTCTGTTTTTTTGCTTGTTTGTTTCCATTTCTCTGTTAGAGATTCCCCCATCTGTTCATTCATTATGTCCATCTCTTCCTTTACTGAACATGTTGATAATAGCTATTTTAAAGTTCTTATCTATTAATTCCATCATCTTATCACCTCTGAACCTGTTTTTGCTAACTGTTCTTTCTTCTAGTTTTGTGCACGTTTCCCAGCTTCTTCATGTTTCCAGTAATTTTTGTTTGTTTTCTGGACATTGTGGATATGATATTGAGAGTCCAGATTATCTGCTTTTAAAGAGTCTCTCTTTTTTTTTTTTCTAGCAGGCAGTTGCCTTTATTTTAAAGACAGAAAGGCACAGCCTTTCTGGGGTCTCAACTGAATGTCCAGAGTATTTGGTGATGTCTCTCTAATATGGCTAGTCAGGAATCCAGTATCTGTCAGTGCTGTGAGACTACCAAAATCTCTGTTGACCTCGTAGCCCTCCAGTAGCCGTTTCCTGCCAAGTCTCTCAGAGTCTCACTCTGTGCATGTACAGCTTAGTACTCAGCAAAAGACTTAAGGGAATTCCATGAACATTTCACATCAGTGTTTTTTAAAGCTCTCTAAGTGATTAAAATGTACAGCCAAGGTTGAGAACTATTGAGTATTAATTCCCTAATTGTGAAGGAGTTGGAAGAAATGCCCTAGTACCAAAGAAAATGCCGAACCCCTCAAGGTGGACTGGTCCTGGACAAAATCATGAAGGATGTTGATAAAAAGAACTCTACACTAAAATGGCTCTAACCTGGGAGACATAAAGGAACAGAACCCAAGATTAATCAAGTTTAGTGTACCTCCTGTCCTTTAAAAGGATCAGCTATTATAGCTCATTCTTGCTCAGTTTGAGTAGTCCTCCTTCAAGACCTTCCTGTCACCTAGACTGTAAAAACTAAAGTGATAGCTGGTCAAAAAGAATTCCCAGTGCACTAAAGCCAGCAGGTGGAGGAAAATGGATCAACCCTTAGTGAATCCCTGTCAGTTGTCAGGTTCCAAATTCAGAGGATATAAGAGGAATAAGATGTCACTCCTGCCCCCAAAGTGGCTTCAAATCTAGTGGAAATTCCAGTATATATGGAATTAAATTAAGTACATTTCAGACTGTGATAGGTCCGTGGTATGGCAGAGATACATTCAAATTGCTTTTAGGAGCACAGGTATGTCTAACTTTGGGTTTGAAAAGGCTTCACAAAGGAATAGCTTTTGAGCTGGGTCCCTTTAAGGATAAGAACGGTGAATGTGGTGAAGTGAAGAAGGGAAGGGTATTCTAGGCAAAGAGAACATATGAAGGGAGAATAAATGGAACATAAGGGAAATTTGGTAAGTTCTTTAATGGAAAGATGAGGAATAGAAGCATAGTTTATAGAAGAGCAGAAATAAGATGACTTTACTCTTCCCATCAGTTGAGATGAATCAAATTTAGGGAATAAAAAAATAACTTATAAACAGTTCCTGTTGATTTGTAATGAATCTCACCTTCTTTGGGACTGGAGTGGATCTTTAGCAGAAGTTTAACAAAGGTCTGCCATAAGTGGGGGAAATCTAAACAGTGTACAGAGAACCAGAGATGTCTGACCATGTGAATCTAATCTGAAGATTGTAACCTCACTAAAGTTACACATTGCATTTCAACATAAAACTGCAGAGAGTGAACTTTACACATGGACGGAGATTGTTCTCAATGTTTCGTATATGTACAGGTACTGCAGAGAAGCAGAAATCACTGAGTAGACGGGGAAGCTTAAGGATGAAAGACACTTGGCCATATGTGCTTTAGAGATCTCCCCTGAAGCCAGAAAACAGGAGTCTGAGGCCTGAGTTTGCCATTTACTGTATATCATGCCTTTAAGAAAGTCTTTTAATTCCTTGGACCCTTAGTTCCCTCTTTTACGAAATAGGCACATTAACGCCTACTCACCCTGCTGTCTCATGGGATTCTCAGGAAAGACCAAATGACCTACTTTGTGGGGAAAAGCCTTATAAGGTTAGAGCCCATTTATGATGCAAAGAGTTATTATTACTACTAATAAACAAGAAGAATGTGTGACAATGCCCAGAATTTCCTGTTGAGACAATAACTTCATGAAACCATTAAGAAAACTAGGATGTTTGTTAATTCCACAATGAGAGTTATGTGCTGGTATTGTTTCAACCATCTCCAGGGAATAAAGGGTTTGACAGCAATAAAGAATGAGCCAATTTGTCCTAAAGATTCTTGTTCTTTAGAATCATTTCAATAGCTTTTTGTGCCTTACCAAGACTTTTCCTGCCCATCCTGCCATGACTGATGAGAACTGGGTATTATTCAATTAATTTTTTCCTAAAAAAAAATTAAGGGAAATCTTTCCACATGCTAATACTCATATAATTCAGGTCTGTGAATACTCCACCTCCTCCAAGGCAGCTCTCAGGCACAATGCTGGGGTCCTGAAGCACATCAGTGACCGTAGAAATTTCTTCTACTCACCAAGAAAAGAGGGAAATTCATGGCTGACACCAAACCAGTCTCTTGGAACCCCTCCTTTCCTCTTCTATAAGCTCAGGGCAAGAGATTTTCATGTGGATACGACTTGGCATTTATAAATTTGTCAAAGAACTGTGTGGGCAAAGCCCTCTAGGGGATACACACTGCCCTTCAGAAATGCAACACAAGGATCCTTTCTTGTTGGGTTAATGATGCCTGGTGGTGATTTTGATGACCTTTGGGATGTCATTTTCATTTCATGTCATCACACACAGTAGCTGACCGCCCTTCCCCACATCTTGCCACAAAGAGCCTGTGGATTCTGGTCCCAAATGGTGACCCAAAGCCTCACACTGAATTTCTCCTTTCAAATTTACACTAAAATCATCAAACTACTATAATAAGTGGGGAAAGTCTGAAACTTGGAAAGGGCGATCTTACAGCACATCTCAAATTTTAGCGTGCACACAAATCACTTAAGAGTCTTGTTAAAATGCAGATTCTGATTCAGTAGGTCTGGGATGGGGCCCAAGAATTTGCATTTCTAAGAAATTCTCAGGTGATGCACTGGTCCCTGGACCACACTTTAAGGAGCAAGAAATCAGAAGGCAAACATGAACAATTCTCCCAGAACTCAAAGGAAATGGTTAAAGAGGTAAAAATGGTGAAAGAAAAGTTGGAGAGCCAAGAGCTGCAATAGAGCTTCTACATATAGAAGAAGAGAACAGAGGAGATAGAGAAAAAAAATGAAGTGGCATATATGTTTCAACTTTAGAAAAATGTATTAGTCTAATTCATCATATCAATATAGCAAAGCAGAAATACCACATAATTTTTTTGATAGGTGACAAAAATCACTTGAGAAAATTCAACATTCCATCATCATCATCATCATCATCGAGAGAAGAATATTTTCCTAAAGTGACAAATGTACTCTATGTAAAATCAAAGCCAGTGGGATGCTTAATGAGCCATTCCATTCACATAAGTAACAAGAAGGATATCCATTCCCATCAGTGTTATTAACACTGTTCTGCAAATCCTAAGCCAGACAACCAAATACAAAAATGAAATTAGGGGTGATATCAGTGAGGGTATGTTCAGTTTCATGTAATCATGGCTTAAACAAAATAGAAGTGTCTTCCACTCTCGCCTAAGTTGGAGGGAGCAGACCAGGCTGGTGTAGCAGCAATTCTAGGACTCCAGAGACCCAGACCTTCTTGTTCTCTGCTCAGTCATCACCAAGGTGGCTCTCATATTGTAGCTGTGCTATAGCTGTCACACATATTTGACGTCTCAGACCTCATGAATATTTAGTGCTTCCTTGGTCCTTCTGTCCTTCCCATCTATGTTCAGCCCATACATGCTTTACTAACTTTATCTGTAATATGTTACACAGCTGCTTGTTTCTATTGTTCTCTAAGGCAGAATTTAACATTTTTGATAACATAGCAATACACATTACACAAAATAAATATGTCATTTTAACAAATAAGGCTAATCTAGAATAATAAATGTATGATAATAACTAGGCATGCTTTAAAACGAGTGATAATATAAACTCATCCTAACAAATATTAAATTGTATCATAAAAGGGCAAGAAATTTAACAGTATGCTAGCAGCTGAAGAAAAGACAGATTAGTGCAGAAAAGAAAGCTCCTAAACAGTCCCAAGTATATATAAAAAGTAGCAGAAGCTAATGCTATTGGTTCCAAATCATTAGAAAATGATGTCTGGTGGTACAACTTGCTAACCATATGGGAAAACTTAAAATTAGGTGCCTACCTCACACCATTCACAAATTCCAGATGCATTAAAGTTATAAATGAAAAAATGAAACCATGAAACTATGACAAGAAAATACATATACATGTTTAAATAATCTTAGGTTGGGAAAATACTTAAACCTGCCAGCAAATAAAAAACAAAAATTGAAAATATCAACCAATTTGACTCAATTTTAAAGATCTATATACATAATTCTTTAAAAAGGCCAAAATGGAACTGGAATAATAAAGTAAGGAGGAGCTAGCTAGCCTGGTTCTTTATCTACGAAGATGGGCTGGTAGATCTCACCAAACTCTAACTATAGTTTTGCCTCTATGCTAGCTGAAAGATGATATGCATATATAGATTTTACTTGTTCAAAAAGTATACAGTCAACATGGATAAACCTCAAAAACATTATGCTAAAATGAAAGCAGTCAGACATGATAGGTCACATGTCATAAAATTCCTTTTTTATGAAAAGTCCAGAATAAGCAAATCCATAGAGACAGAACGCAGATTAGCAGTTGCTGAGGACTAAGGGGAGAGGGGAATGGGGTGTGACTGCTAATGTATATGGGGTTTCTTTTTGGGTGGTGAAATAGTCTGGAATTAGTGGTGATGGTTACATAACTTTGTGAATATACTAAAAACCACTGAACTGTACACTTTAAAGAGGTAAATTTTATGGTATGTGAATTATATCTCGTTTTTTAAAAAGTGTATACTGCAATTCACAGCCGACAGTGGGTTCAGTTCTCAACTGACCCTGTTGTTGCCTCTATAACATAGTGAGTTAAAAGAATTCCCTTAGGGTATCATTAACACCTGGTGCTTGAATAAGACTCACTATAGGGATGTTTACATCCTGATGTCCAGGGTGGGCTAGCCAGGGAGATGCCTCCTCACTTGACGGCACTGGCCCCAGAGAAGGCCTCCCGCATTAGGATGAGCCAACCCACACACCCACTACCAGGTTATATCTAGCCGTGCATACTCCCAACAACTCAAAAAATTCTGGTTTTAGTTTACAAATTTGAGCAAGTATGTACTGAACTTCCAGTGGGTGGATTTGGCCATCTGTGGTTTCAGAGCATTTCTGAGCTTTTGGTTCCTAAACCATGGCCATGAACTCACAAGGACTGGGACACTCTCCCAGAACTCCATCCACATCACCTTCCAGCAACTCAGTGTCAGTGGGCTTTTGGTCAACCTGATAACATGTAAGTTACAGACATGGTTTATCAGAGCCGGAAGGAACCTTAGAGAGTAATGTCTCACCACCCTAACTCTCGCCTCCTACAATCACTATTTAATAGATGAGGTCCAGAAAGGAGACGGAGTCATCCCTAGATTACCCAACAAATAGAGGAAACTAGAATTAAATTAAATTTCTGTGTCCCAGTTCTGAAAGCACATGTGGTTGTACACCCAATTATTTCTGTTGCACTATTGGCCTTAGCAACTGCACTTCCAATTAAATAGTCTCCCACACAGTGAAAAGAGAATGGAATGGCACAAGACCAGCAACAGGACAAGGTCTTAACCCTTTCAGGATGCTCCTGACAATGTCTGAAATTTGAAAGCCACACTCAGGACAGCTTCCTCAGGCAGACACTGCTGAGGACATGGACCTTCTCCAAGTTTCCTATGACTAAGTAAACTTATCCTTGTCCATAGATGGAATTAGTAGGAGGGACCCAACTATCTGCAGAGCAGATAAAATACTGTAGCAGAAAGGAAGCATCCTTCCTCCTCGTCTCCCCTGTCAATGCAGCAGTTTCTCCTATGATGTCAGGTGCCCTTTAATTCATTCATTCACTCATTTAACCAATAAACACTTCTTAAACATCTACAGTGTGCCTGGCCCTGTGCTGACGTTCAGACATGGAAATGGGTCAAGCATATACTCGCCTTCAAGAGGCTCCCAGTCTATTGGGAGACGTTCCTATTTGACCAGCCCTGACAGAAGGGGAAGGCTAGAGTCAGAAAGTTTGTGCAGGGCACCGTGGACACAAAGGCGAGGTCATAATTTGGGTGTCAGGAAGGCTTCACGATGTTGATGCCATCTAAGCTGCATCTTGAAAGTCTTCAAATGGCAGAGGAGGGAGGGGAAGCTTTTCTGACACAAGGAACAGGTAAGCAAAGGCACAAAGTATAAGGGTGCATGGTGTATTTGGGAAAGGGAAGGAGACCAGGGTTTCTGGAATGTGATATCTGGAGCTGGGTTATGTTGGCCTGTTCCCACTGAGTCTCCATCACTAAAATACGGATTTCTTGGGGTCAAGCTGTGCATTATCCCCTTCTGAATTTCCAGCACCTACTCAGAACTCGGCAAACTTTTTCCAAGTGAATGAGTAAGAGAAAAGAAGAATTAATGTGTATTAGGTACTAACTATATGGGAGGCATTGTACTGAGTGCTTTACTTATATGCAGTGATGATGATAATAAGGCTCATATAAACCTTATGGATTTGATATTATCATTATTGTTAATATCATTATTATTATCCCCCTTTAATAGGAAATGACTAAACACAGAGGCGTGAAATAACTTGCCCAAGATCACACAGCTAGTAAGAGGCGTATCTGGTCTTCAAACCCAGATCTCTCTCAGATGAATGTACTCTCCTTCTTCATGTCTGTCTCCCCACTATCCTAGGGGCCAAATCTGTGTCAACTGCCTGTAGTCTGCTCTCTTAAATGCTGTTCTCTCACTGTAGTGAGAATGGTAGGAGAAGGAGGGAGCGGCCAGGTGGTAAAGAGCCTTGACTACCAGGCTCTGAATCCTGGACTTGATCTTAGAGATGATGAAGGTTTAACATAAGCCAACAGGCGAATTTCCTAGCAGTCCAGTGGGTAGGACTCGGAAATTTCATTGCGAGGGCCTGGGTTCAATCCCTGGTCGGGAAACTAAGATCCCACTATCTGTGCTATGCGGCCAAAACTAATAATAATAATAATAAGCTAGCAGATGTGGTCTGAGTCCTTTCAATACTTAGCATGAGGTTTGCCATGGACTTAGAAGCCAGGAAAACATTTTGGGGAAGGGGAAAATGGAAATCAAAACTCCTTTGTTCTGTGTCAAGATGGGCACAAACAGATATCTGAGAAGTGGTGAGTGGGACAAACGCCCTAAAGGGTTAAGGCTTCCTCCACCGTGACAGTCTCAAACATCTGGCTCTCTTCTATTCTCTAAATTTAGAACTAGCTATCCACTTCCTCCTAATCAAGATAAGCTCAGGGCTGAGAATGCAGGCAATTGTGCTAGGTCATTTAATTGCCTTCCTCTTGAAAACCTTGAGCCAGCCATAGGGAAATTCTCTAGCCAAGGCAAAGAATAAAGGTCAACAAGCGTGTGGCCTTCTGATGCCTTTTACAGATCCGAGGAGCCACAGGAGAAATCAATTCCAGTCACACAAGTTGCAAAATTCTTTTAAAAAGTGGAGCCAATATTTTTAAGATTCTCCAGGTCATGGAAAAATATATACTAAGAACATGACAACAATACCAAGTGTCTCCAACAGCATGAAATTTACTTCTCATTGTTGTCTAAGTAAAACCAGACTAATTCAATCGGGGCTATGTTCCCTAACCCACCATAAAATCATCTGTTATGAAGTATTAATGGGAAAAATAAGATGACTAGTCATTTCTACTTTTCCTGGATGCCCACAATTTTGTTATTAACCACGATCCCTTTTTCAAAGCTTTTTTTTCTGACTATAAAAGTAATACATATTCACTGTTGAAATTTTGGAAAATAAGGAGAAAAACAAAGAAATAAAAATCACTATAACCCACCATTAACAACTCAGGTTTTTTTTTTTTTGGTAACAAAAATTGAGGTCACACTGTATATAGAATTTTATATTATTTTTTCATTTAGCATTTGTCAGTAGCTTAATCCTACATACATAGTATTCTTCAAATACATCATTTTTATCATTTATATCAGATTGATCAGCGTGGATGTGCCATAATTAATTTAACTAGTCATCAAGCTGTGGACACTCAGGCTGTTTCCAGTCTTCTGATTTTATAAATGAATGTGTAAAATGTCTTGATACAAATATCTTTGTCCTACTCTCTAAGGGTCTCTTTTTGAAGTAAAATTACTAAACCAAGGGGTATGAAGAACTTAAGGTTCTTGATAGATATTGCCAAATTGCCTTCTATTTGTTCAACAAATATTAATTTGGTGCCCAGTGCCAAGCATGGTTCTGGCTACTGGAGAGACCACAGAGAATGAGACAAACTTTCTGCCCTAGGGAGCTATATTCTAACATGGTACCAACTTATCTTCCCACTAGCCATGTATGAGAATGCCTGGTTCCTCCTCCCCTCATCAGCATGATGCTCTTTTAAGAATCAACCTTGGGTAACACAGTAGTCAAAAAGTGTTCTTTCAACTATTGTTTTAATTTGCTATTTTCTGATTAACATATTTTCCCATGGATGTAGCAATCATCTCCACCTGTGTGCATGAATTGTCCGATCATGCTCTTTTCTTGTATTAATACATTTGTCTCTTCTTATTGGTAAAAGTTTTAATATATTCTAGATGTTAACTTGCTGCCTGCCATATTTTATGAATATTTCTCATTGGCATTCTGGATATCTATGATGCTTTCTAACTTCATTTGGCAAATCTTGAGCACCTCCCAGGCATGGGGGATGGAACTGTGGACAGAAACATACATGGTCCCTGGTGGAACTGGTAGCGCCATAGGGGAGACAGACCTGCTTTATGAGAGAATGAGGCACGGGAGTGAGGGACAGTGTGCGAGGACCCATCTGGTGGCTGAGGGGCGGCTGGTGTCTTAGGGAGGGCTCCTGAAGGGTGGAGGCTGACAGAGGGAAGTATCCAGGGAGTGCTGGACAGGAAAAACCTACAAGGAGTGAGGGAAGCAGAACAAGAACGTGGAGGTGCTCTCCGGTAAAGTCTAACTGGTTCCTGATCCACAGCTGGCTCGGGAGCATAAATTGCACAGCAAAGTTTCTCTCCTCGAGGTCAGGGTGGGAGGCCTTTTGTGAACCCACCCAGATCATGGTTAGGAGATGCTTGTGGAGGGTGGGGGAATGTGACCTCCCTGGTAGGTGGCTCCCCAGAAGAGGCAGCTGTGGTGTCAGCAGTCAGCGCTGCTGCTGCAGCTGGAGACGGATGCAGGAGACTGGAGAAGGGGTCTGCGTGGGGCACTGACGGTGTGTCCTACACATGTCAGAGAAGCAGAAAGGCCAGGGTCGCAGGAGAGGTATGGGAAGGGCAGGCAGCACGATCAAGATTGCAGTTAGCAGAAAACTCTTGGGCTTCAGTTGGCAGAATGGACTGCAGGAGTCCAGGAATGACCAAGAAAGTCTGGGGCTTGCAAAATGCTTGATCCCTCACCCTGAAGAGTCACTGTGACCATGATTGTCATACCAAAGAGAAATCCTATAACATAGAAACCTGATTAACATTGTTCAAACCCACATTTCCCAAGAAATCGCAGAGGAACAGGTGAGCAGAAAGGACAGCAATAACAATATAAAGGGCCAACTCCAGGTGAGAGATAGAGGCCTAGACTATGGGAGTTCAGAACTGCAGAGAAGTGGGTATACTAAAAACATATTTAGGAATTAAAAACCACAGTATTTAACTGAAGATTGGATATGGTGCAAGAGAGAGGGAAATATCAAGGACAACGCCTGGATTTCTAATTTGAGCATCTGTATGGTGACGCATCATTCTTGGAGAAGGACTGGGTCAAGTGGAAGGCTGGGGGTGGGGGTGGGGAGAGGACCATGCGTTTGCAAATAACAGTTATCCTTAGACATTTTTAGGTTAATAAATGCCAGCAAAATGTGGAGCCATGAGAAGAGCCCTGGACTAAAGACTTGGGTTCTTGATCCAGTTCTACCAACAAATAGAGAAGGTCCCTCTACCCCACTGAGCCTCAGTTTCCCCACCTGAAAAATAGAGACAATAAGTCCTATTCTAACTACTTCACGCCACTGCCATTTTGATCAAATAAATGGATAGAAATTAAAAAATAGATAAACAGCAAGGACCTACTGTATAGCACAGGTAACTATATTCAATATCTTGTAATAACAAACAGTGGTAAAGAATCTGAAAAAGAATATATATATAATACATATATACGTATATAACTGCATCACTTTGCTGTATACCTGAAACTAACACAACATTGTAAATCAACTATACTTCAATCAAAAAAATAAATTTTAAAAAATGTGTGCTAATTTATAGACTGCAACCAAACACAAAGGTATTATGGTGATTATCACTAGCAGCCATTAGAGGGCGCCTCAGCCATGACACCCCAAGGAATTAAGTCAGAGCAAGACATGAGGCCAACAGACCCAGAGACATAAATTTAGGTGGTGGCTATGTTATAAAAACAATTATACAGGTTCATTTATAATCATCCTAACAACATTTTGTTTCAGGCAGGAAAACTTTTTTCTCTGTCATTAATGTCTCTCCCTCTTATTCACCTACTGCTTTCAACCAGGGTCACCCTACCCCCATCGAAACCTGCTCTCAAGAAATCATCCACTGATTGGCATTAAAGAAAAAGTGCCAGTAACGCCTGAAGTGTTTTCTTCCCAGGGCGTGTGTCCCTCCTCAGCAGGGAATCAAATCCTCTGCCAGAGGTAAGGCTTTCTAACGGTGGAATTGGGGGGCAGGGAGCACATGCAGAGAGGGACTAAAGTGAAGCAAGCCAGGCACAAAAGGACAAATACTGTAGGATTCCACTTCCGTGACAGAGCTCAAGTGTCAAGGTCACGGAGACAGAAAGCAGAATGGGGGTTGCCAGGGGCTGCGGATAATGGAGAGCTAGCATTTGATGGGTATAGAGTTTCAGTTTTGCAAGATGAGAAGAGTTTTGGAGATGAATAGTGGTGATGTCTGCACAACAATGTGAATAATGCCATTGAACTGTACCCTTAAAAATGGTTAGGATGGTAAATTTTTTTGTGTATTTTACCATAATAATGATAAAGAGGTATTGAGAAGGTGCAGGGTCACATTATTATACATTTGTCAAAACCCCTAGAACATATACCACTAAGAGTGAACCCTAATATAAACTATGGACTCTGGGTGATAATGATGTGTCAGGGTACGTTCTTCCATTGCAACAAATATACAGTTGACCGTTGAACAACAGAGGGGTTAGGGGCGCTGACCCTGTGCATATTTGAAAATCCGAGTATAACTTATAGTCAGCCCTCCATCTCCAAGTTTCCTCTGTTATCTGTGGTTCCATATCTGGTGATCCTATAGTACTATAGTATGTACTATTGAAAAAATCCACACATAAGTAGACCCATGTAGTTCAAACCCATGTTGTTCAAGGGCCAAATGCATAACTCTGGTGCTGGGTGCTGACAGTGAGGGAGGCTGTGCATGTGTAGGGGCAGAGGGTATATGGGAAATATCTCTGTACCTTCTGCTCAATTATGCTGTGAATCTAAAACTGCTCTAAAAATATTTTTTAAATAATCATAATAATAAAGAGGTATTGAAGAGGTTTGTGGTGCTCGTCCTGGTGCTCAGGCAATCACACCCCACAGATGGAGCCTGCTACCACACACATACACACACACACACACACACACACACACACACACACACACACACACACGCACGGCCCTGCACAGCCTTCTGTAGTCAGCTAGGCTAGGAGCTGGTCCCAGTCATTTGGGCCCATTTGGAGTTCACTCTGGAGCTTTTAATATTCAAAGGAATCTTTGTTCTCACTGTGGAACCATTTCTCATCCCATTTAGCTCTTACATAAGACATACTTTAGATCTGATATATGGGGAAAAAAATTACCCATTTTATTCATTTTGAATAAACTAAAAATAACTATCCTCCCCATTTCCTGGAGCCAATAAAGACTGTTTGGAAAGGACAGAGGAAAGAAAGACATGAAATATGAAAAAGAACCTCAGCCTGGGCCTACAGAAGCCTGGGTTTAAAATCTGGCTCTAACCCTCAACTGCTGTGTGACCTTGGGCAAGTCCCTGCCCCTCTCTGGGTCTCAGGCGCCTCATCTACCAAATGAGAGGATTGTGTTGGAACATCCGGCCTTTGAGATCCCTTCAACTCTGACATCCTACTTTTCTGAGAGAAGTAAGACAAGGAGTTGAGGCATCATATTTTGCTAGCCATCCAGAAAATGAATCATTTTTATTATTCAGAAACTTTTCCAAATTGATTTTGATGTGATCCTGTGTGATAAGAAATAGCTAATGTCACCTCTCTTCCCATTCCTGTTCTAATGTCTAGAAATAGTCATTAAGTCACAGTCTCTACTTCCTCACCTCCTGCTAACTCCCCAGCAGTCTAGTTTCTGACTCCTCAATCCTTTGCAACTGTTCTTGTCAAGGTCACCACAACCTGTGGCGGAATCAATAGACATGTCTCAGACTTTTGCTTCCTCCCTGCACCTCTCAGAAACATTTCAACACAGGGGACCTTCCTATCTTTCTCAAGACACTCTTCTCCCTGGGGCTGAGAGGAAAAATGACTTTGCCCTCCCAGAGACCCAAGTGTCAAGGCCAGGACTGTACCCACAGTGTTGGTGCCAAAGCCTAGTGCCTCAAGCCTGCAGGTACCACAGCATCACTTGCAACCATTTGCCTTCCCATTGACATCGTTTTGCCACCAAATTCTAGATTCTCTGGGCGATTCATTCATTCACTCATTCATCAGTTGTTTATCAAGAGTCAACTATTTACTGGCACTGTATTAGGCAATGGGAATACAGTTGACCGCTGCACAGCATGGGTTTGAACTTTGCAGGTCCACTTATATGCAGATTTTTTTCTATAAATACTACACAACTACACAATCCATGGTGGGTTGAATCTGAGGATGTGGAACTCCAGAGCTGACTGTAAAGTTTTACTCTGATGTTCAACCCCAGAGGGAATGGGCTCCCTTAACCGCCCCCTACCTCATGTTCAAGGGTCAACTGTATGGCAAGACCTGCATGACCCCTGTCCTCCTGGAATTTATAATTCAGTGGAAGAGTCAGGCACTGAGCAGGTAAGTACAAGATACCCGTGTAGTTACAAATGCGATGAGTTCTCTGAAGAAAAGGACCAGGTGCTATGAGAGAGGAGAGCGAGGGGGGACCAGCAGGATGTGCATGAATGCCACTTGGAGGGAGTGATGGGCGACGCTAAGATCTGAAAGAGGGGGAGGAGTGCTCCAGGCAGAGAAAACGCTGTAGTGGCGGCCTGCTGGGGGGGCGGCATCTTGAAAGGGCAACCTGGGGAATGTGGCATGGTCCTGTACCAACAGCACCCTGTTTTTACCTAGATAAAGGATTTTGGAGTGGCCTTGGAGGAGCAGAGGAAGACTCTGGAGGAGCTACCCCCAGCCACCCCTTGGCACCACTACTGGGGCCAGGGCCAAAGGAGGTTGCAGCTGGACCACTTAAGGGCCTGAAAGGGGCCAGAGAAAGTGAGAGGGCAGAGCAGTGTGGGCGGTGTCTGAGGGCTGGATCCTACAAGACCTGGGAGGAGGCCCCAAAGAGTCATCTGATTCTTGCTTTAGAAAAATAGTGTTTTGATCTGCAGAGACTCATGGATGGGGGGCAGAGGGCAGAAGGGGAACTCATGGAGGCCAGTTCTTTTGAGATGACCCTGCTTATCTTCACCAGGCACAGAATAAGAAATATTCTGCCATTAGGAGAGAATAAAACCCTTTTCCTCAGCTTCCTTATGAAAGGCAGACGCTCCCATCATTATGAAGCCCTGAGGACCCTTCGAGGTGCCCTGGTCCCACCTCCCCAATGCACAGATGAGGAAACCAAGGCTTGCGAGGTGCAAGGCCACCCAGGCAGGACCACGAGCGCAGCAAGTGGCACAGGTGGGATTCTGCTGGCCTCCAAAATTCACACCTTCGCCATGCATTGCCCTTGGATGCCACCTGGACCAACTCATTTTCTTTTACAGGTAAGGAGACTGAGACTCAGAGAGAAAGTGGCTTTTCAAGGGCTGTAACCTGATCCCTAGAGGCTCATCTCTGCTCCTTCCCCTGCTCAGAGCTGCTTCCTTGTGGGTAGCAGAAGAGAAAGTGTCCCCTAAATAAATGCCATTACCACTGGGCTGTGAACAAAACAATGTCCCCATGGCTGGGGGCAGCCTGGGGCCATGTGAGGAAGTTGCTTCCTTGGAGCAACTGGTGTGGGAGCTGGAGCATTTGCTGGCCACCCGCTCTCCCAGGAACAGAAAACTCAGGAACCACGTTGGGCAGGAGCCCGTGGGAACGAGGCCTGCACTCCCCTCTCCACGGGCCCCCTCAGCCACTGATTATGCTCCCAGTGAAAGCCTTGCCGAGCAGAACATCTGTATTGCGCAGGGAACTGGCGCCGGGGCGGCCCGGCTGCCACAGGGGCTCGGCGGGAGTCCACCAGTTCTGGGGCTGTCACCTCTGACCCCACGGAGACCGTGTCTCCCAGGGTCCACATTCTGACCCTGGAAATCTGGAGCAAGTTAGGGGAAATTTAGACAGATGTTGCTTTTTCCAGTTTCCTGTGGAAATTAAGTGACACAGGGAGGCATATCATTCAGGGGAGGAGATGAAATATGTGAGGAGAACAGAGGAAATAATACATGAGGTGTTTGTTTGCAAAGCAGTTGTCTCTTCCTTGCTCAGGGCTTGTCAGAAGGAAGTTGATCTCTCACAAGGCAGTAACAGCAAAGCAAGTCCTTCTTTTTCTAGAGAACCTCAACTCAACCCTCATGGACCAACTCAGGCCCCCTGCTTCCCACCTGCCAAGGCAAAGTGGTAGCTGGGTTCACCCATCACCCTGTACACACCTTCACAATAATCTTGTGACTTGGACTTGGAGGACAATTAGTCATTATATCTGTCTCCCCTGCTAGGCTTCGGCGGATACTGTGCCTTAATCATCTCATAACCACAGTGCCAAGTAGAGGGCCTGGTACAGAAGAATAACCCACTAAATGTTGGAGAACTGGATGGGGGGGGAGAGAAATGGAAGAAAGGAAGGAAAAAAGTAGAAAGAAAGGGGGAAATACAGGTTTCTTCAGGGTATTTGCAAGTCCCTAACTCTTCCCTATTGATTTGAAGCCAACACCTGCCTCTTAGAATTAACACACCTCAAGAAAATTCATTCATCAGGCTGGAATAAGGTTGAGCTGAGCACCACAAATAACAGTGGCTTAAAGAAGATAGGAGTTCATTTCTCACTCACATAAAAGTCGTCCCGAGTCTGAGGAGGCTGCTCTCTGAAGTCATCACAGGCCCAGACACCTTCCATCTTGTTGCTCTGCCATTCCAGGGGTGTTGTACTCATACTTGTGCTCCAAAATGGCACACCACCAGGTCCACAGCCAGGGGAGGGGCAGAGGGCAAGGAAAGACACACTCTCCATTGAAGAGCATGACTGCATTTTGAGTGCATCACTCCCCTCACCTCCCAGGGCCACACTTAACACAGGGCAGGCCGGGATTTATGGTCTTAAGCTGAGCGTCTGTGTGCTAAGGTTCTATTCCTATGAAATAAAGGGGAAATGGATTTTGGAAACAACCAGAAATCTTTTCCAAAATAACAAGTAACAGAAACTTTAAAAAACATATTTCAGGGACTTCCCTGGTGGCACAGTGGTTAAGAATCTGCCTGCCAATGCAGGGGACACGGCTTTGAGCCCTGGTCTGGGAAGATCCCATGTGCTGCGGAGCAACTAAGCCCGTGCACCACAACTACTGAGCCTGTGCTCTAGAGCCTGCGAGCCACAACTACTGAGCCCACGTGCCACAGCTACTGAAGCCCGCGCGCCTAGAGCCCATTTTCCAAACAAGAGAAGCCACCGCAATGAGAAGCCCGTGCACCGCAACAGAGAAGCCCCCGCTCGCCGCAACTAGAGAAAGCCCACATGCAGCAACGAAGACCCAACGCAGCCAAAAATAAAGTATAAATTGATTTTTTAAAATCCCATATTTCAAAGCCCCAGTATTTTCATTACATATTTGACCATCCCAACAAACCTGTGAGGAAACTGAGGCTGGTGGGGTGTGGTGGGGGGGTGGAAATGCCTTTGGGCAAGGGCACTGAGGGCACTTAAAGAACAGGACAGAAACCTGAATGTGTGGTCTAACCTGGGATTTCAATTTAGACTCTCCCAAATGCTAGAAAGAGAGAAAGTGAGACAGGAAGGAAAGGGGCAGGGCACAACCATTAAAAGAATGACACAACCATTAAGAACAGGATACCACAGAAACTGGTTAGAACCTATTTAGCTCCAAGTTGGTGGAAGACTCGACTCCCAGCAGACCTTAAGCCTCACTATGCGCTCATTGTAATACATTGGCATATGTAAATGACATGCCCACAGGCGCCATGACAGTTCCGAGGCTGACCATAAAAGGTCAAAAAGTGGGCAGTGCCCCAACTCCTGGAAATCCCTGCCCCTTCTCCAAGATAGTTAGAATATTCCTCCCACTCATTAGCCTATGAAATTACCCAGCCCATAAAAACGAACCACACCCACACCTCAGTGCCAGTCTCACCTTTTGAGACATACCACATTCTGTATATGGAATGTGTACCTCTCAGGGCCGCTCTTACCTTCTGAGATGACCCACACTCTGAGCATTCAGGGAGTGTGTATCTCCCTGAATAAACCTGCTTTCACTTTACTATGGCTCGCTCTTGAATTCTTTCCTACTCGAAGCCAAGGACCCTCACTTGGTGGCCCACCCCAGGGACTCACTCAAGACCTGGGACGTGACCCTCCGCTTGCACCCCATTTTTTCCTACAACAAAAGGAAGCTGAGATCACGCAGGTGTTTACGAGAGGTCTGGGGGTCTGAGTTGAACCCCAGCTCAGTGTATCTGCTGCTGTATGTCTGTCCCCAGAGCTAGTGTTCAGAACAAATGGGGGAGTGGTCAGCTTTCCCCAGGCTGGTCAGGCTGCACCTGGAATGCTGTGTTCTGGGGACCAACCCTTAATGGGAACACGGAGAAACAGAGGATGTCTGGGGCCAAGATGGGCTGGGAAGCGTCTGGATGTCCCATCCTATATGGAAAGAACCACAGCTGAACATTGTGGAGAAGGGCAAACTCTGGTAGATGTAATTCCTTATCTTCTCATCCCTGTCATGAGGAGGACTAAGTGACCTCCTCTGCGTGACTCTGCAGAGCAGGACAAGGCAGTGGAAAGAAGTCACTGGGAGGCATAACCAGTTCCAAGAAAAGGGGGTAACCAGAGTGCAATGCAGGTGTGGCAGGTGGTGAGAGCCTGCAGGGCTCTCAACAAGGCTGGAGATGCTACAGAAAGGATTCTTCTAAGGCAGAAGTTTTTACCTGGAGGCTCCTGTGGGCGTGTGCCGTCAGCTGTGATTGTGTGCAGGGCAGCCACGTGCATACACATGCATGCTCTCCTAAAGATGGGGGCCATAGCTTCCTTGAGATTCTCAAAGGTGTCTGTGATCCAAGCAAGATTCAGTGGGCTGGTCACTGGGAACCTCCAGGGTCCCTGCCCACTCTAAGATCCCACGGCCCCAGTGTAGGTGCACAAACATCCCCAGGGATGAGGGATAAGGAAGCTGGATTTTTCCAGCTCTATGCCTCTGTCTACACCTCACTGCTGTTCTGTCCCAGTCCTGAGGCCCAGGGAATGACCTGGAGGGAGCCTTAATGACTGTCCAGACTTCAGTGTGCCTGAGAATCACCCAGTGAGAGTATTAACATGCAGATTCTGGTTCGGTAGGTCTGGGCTGGGGCCTGAGAGTCTGCATTTCTAATATACTCCCAGCAATGCCAGGGCTGCTGGTCCATGGCTCACGCTTCGAGTAGCCAGGGGCTGGTTGGGCAGTAAAGCTGGATGGGTAAGTGAAGAGGGGAAGCCTGGCACCCAGAGTCCTGGGCACAGGTCAGAGATCTGGTTCTATGAAGCTGGGCAGCAGGGGCCTGACCTCCCGGCTGCTCCCTCAGACCTTTAAGTTCCACTGGTTTTGTGGGCCTGGCCCATCTGAGCAGTTCTGTGCCACACTCAGCTGATGGTGCCAGGGTGGGAGGGAGGCCCCAAAGGCCAGCTCTGGCAACCTCATGCTGTCACACCCACTCTGCCCAGGCCACTGGCAGCAGGCTGGGACCAGGTCATTCTTTACGTGAACGAACAGAGCTTGGGGAGTGGTTGAATACCATGCCATAGTCAGATTAGCTTTTAGAAAGACAACTCTGCCAAGTGGGAAGGAGAAATTGAGACACTGAGGCTGAAAGGGAGGCCACTCAATGGGTTGTTTATTCCATGGCTCAGGCAAGAGAGGACATAGGTTTGACCTGAGGCGACAGCAATGGGATGCAGGAAGAAAACTAAAGAGACGGCCCAGGGCTGAGCCTTCTTGGATGTGGGGAGTGAATCTAAATGTGAACCCCAGGCTTCTGGCTTATTTGGTTAAGTGCTGCTGCCATTCAGTGAAACAGGTGTAGCAGAACACTTCTGGTTACAATTGGCTGAAAACCTAATCAAACTGACCTTTAAAAAGAGGAAAAGTAAAGTGTACTGGTTCATATGACTAAACAACATGAGGGCAGATCTCAATCATTTCAGGCCCACCTGGATCCAGGGACTCAAACCACATCATCAGTATATTCTCTCTCCATCTCTTGTAACTCAGGTACTCTGCGCTGACTCTGGTCTTGACAGCTCCTCCTGCATTGTCACAAGATGGTCACCAGTCTCATGGTCACAAGGTGGCTGCCGCCAGCACCTCTCGGAGCTATATCCTTCCAGGTTTAAATCTAACAGAAACAAATGAGAGCTTGTGTCCTAGCATTTGCATGAAAGTTCTGAGATTCACCAGCTTAGGTCACATGCTCACCACTGAACCAATCGCTATGGCTGTGTTAACTGACTTAGATCCATGAGTTTTGCTGGAGTCATACAGACCACAGAGACTAAGAGGGCAAGGGGTGGATCCCAAAGAAATACTGGGGTTCTTGCCAGAGTAAAGGGAAGTAGAGGTCAGGGAGACAAACCACATCTCTCCAGCTTTGTGGACAGCAGGGGAGAAAGAATAGCAGGTTGGGGAAAGAAAAGATGACGAGCCCAGGGTAGAATGTGTTGTTTTTTCAGGGTGGATGGGACAGCCGGAGGGAAGTGCTCAGCGGGCAGCAGGTTGGGAGAGACCCAGGCTGGGGGGAGATGTGCGAGTTGCCAGTGTGTACATGGCAAGAGAGAGGCTTAAGAGGGCGAGTAATGCCGTGGGCTTTGGAAACCATTCTGGGCTCCCTGTCTCAGGAACAGCACATCCAGTCTAGTGAACGTCTCTTCCTTCCTTTGCTCCTCAGGATTTGGTGGTGGGACAGCCGCTGCAGCCCTTAGGCAGGCAATGCCCCAGCTTCCATCTTACAGCTCTAGCTCTTTCTTCTTGTCTTAGATGCTTTGCACCTTCCTCTCCCTATGATATTAGGACCTGAATGTATTTGACAGCTATCTGAGCTATGGATACAGCAAAGGCAAGAGATCGAAGCCAGGTCTTGGTGCCAGGCCACGATGTGACAGAGCCAGGACCCTTCAGGGCTGATGAGCATGTGCTGGGAATGACACAGGCCAGCACTTCACTAGAGACAGAAGGACAAGCAACTCCAAATGGGGATGACGTCGATGACTTCTCCCACCTCTGCTGGTAATGTTCTCCCATGCCCTCGTGCAGTGGGACTTATGACAGCACCAAATAAGGGAGGTTTGTGAAATGTTGCAACAGGAGGAGGGGACTCGGTGGCCACATAAGTCTTGTGGTATAGCCTGTCTCTGTGTCCTGGTGGCTTCCCAAGGATAATAAATGTCACTAGTGTCACTGCCAGCCAGTGTGTTCTCTAACTTCATTATTTTTTACCTGGTAGTTCCTGGGACACAGCTATTGAAAAAAGTCCTGCCAAAGTGTGCCTACCAGATTTCCGTTCTTCCCTCCTTCCTCACCATCAAAACCTTGAGTTTGTTTAGGATGGCAAAGTGCCAGCCAAAAAGCCCACACTTGTCGGCCTCCTGTTCAATGAAGGGGTGACAGGACACAGGACTGGACGGAGACTGTGTGAATGTGGATGTTACTCCACAAACATGGGCTCTCCTCTGCCACTGGGGATGGAGGGTGAGTACTCACCCACTGATGCTGGACTTAGCTCCATGACTTCCTTTGGAGCGTTCGCAGAAGGAATAAGCAGAAACCTTAAGTTTGCTTGCGCAGTTTGGCTTGCTTGCTCTGATGACTCACCATGAGAAGAATCCTCCCCGGCTCATCTCTGCTTGTGCAGCCTGGGTTCCAGAACTAGTGCACTTGGAACTGACCTAGACCAAGACTGGCTGGCCCAAGTCTGGAGTGCTGCCCAGCTGAGCCTGGCCAGCTGAGTTTGGGGGTGGTTGTTACAGAGCGTTACTGTGGCAATAACTAATACAGAAACAGGAAGGGTCTTCTGGGAAAGCTCTTTAATGGCGGACGGACTCAGTTAGCAGGTCTTTTGCTCTTTACTCTTCTCATTCTCCTTGAATGATGACACACTAAATGCTTGGTGGGGGGTGGGGGAGCATATTACAACTACAGGGTGACAGGCACATGCTAAGCATGGTTGAATGGAAGACAGAATGAGCACCATCCCTAACAGCACCACAAAGCCACCAAATCAGCCCTGAAATGCCTAACTCTGGACTTCCTCTTATGTAACAAAAATAAAGCCTTGAATTTGATTAAGCCACTGTTTTTCAGGTTTCTGATACTTGCAGCTGAATACAGTTCCTAACTGATGGACACGGGTAACCATTGGCATTGAAGCCACATCTGTGTTTGAGATCTCTGGGGGAGAACATAAAGGGTCCCCTAGGATCCTGGGGAATGTGGCTCAAGGATGTTGGAAAGGAAGCCCACAGAAGTCTGGGTTGAGTGGAGAACTAAGAGATGTGGTAGCCAGGAGCCTACCTGGAGAGGAGGAGAAAATGCCTGGAGACAGGGGTGGACCAGGCCAAATGCAATGGTGAGATGCAGGAACATGAGGAAGAAAACTTATCAATGGATTTAGCAAACAAGAGGTCCTGGACCTTGGCAGGGGTAGTTCAGTGCAGCGTTGTGGACAGAAACCAAACCACAGAATGTGATAGAATCTGCAGCTCTGGGGGATGGACACTCAAGGGAGGATGATGCAATGGGAGGAAGCTGCCCCTCGGCCAGCTGCAGTCTTGTCCTGACTGCAAAGACCATTTTTCCTCGCTGCCTCCCGGATGACCTCTAAACTCCTCAGCTTGGCATCCAAGCCCCCCACAAGATGTGGACCCTGCCAGGACCTGGCCTCACCTCCCAGCCTCTCTTCCTCACATTCCAGTAACACCACTGCCCACCATTCCTGGCCAGGCTGCCCTCCCCTTGGACCGCCTTCCCCCTACCTATCCACAGGCTGCTCAGCCTTTCAAGATGGCACAGATGTCACCCCTCTCTGAGGAAGACGAGATCAGCCCTTTCTTCAGGCTCCTCCCATCTCTCTGTTTCCACCTTGAATCATAATCTCCTGGGTCCAGGTGGGAACAGGGTCTGTGTTGTCTGGCACTTGTACGGGGCCAGTAGCCTTGGTGAGTGTCATCAGGGGCCGGTGACAGTCTGCCCTCCACGAAGTTCCCAGGTCAGGGAGACCATGCGGGCATCTTCAAGTCCACATCTGTCCCTTCTACTCCCACAGAGAGGGCTTTCGAGAGATCAGGAAGGAAGCAGAACAATTAGCAGGGAAGCCTGAGGGCTTTCTTCCCTTCCTTCTCCTCTCTGAAGCCTTCCCAGGGGGCAGCTGCTTCCTCCCTCTCTTTTTAGAACAAGACGACATGATTGTGACCAAATTTAGAAAACAACCAAAAATTACAATAAAACACAACCCATGTTTTAAAATCCATTTTGACAGCTCCACCCCACTAAAAGGAACGTCTCTTCTGAGGGGTCAGCAGCACGAGCAACAGCAAGGCAGGCTGCCATGTCAGGGGCTGGGAGGCTGGTGGGGGGAAGGGGGCCCTTCTCACCAAAGACAGACCTACCGTATCAACCAACGGGTGGGATGATGAGACCCCAGGGGAAGGGCAGGGCCAGGCATGGGACAGAGGGGTCCAAATTCAAGGGAGCATCTTCTTGGCTTCTTGTTTCTGCCAACAGCTGGAAAGGAAGTATGTTCTAGAAGCCATCTCAGAGACCAACCATGGTGGTTGGACCCCTCCTTAGCACAATGCTACTTTTAGCACATTGTTGTGTGTTTTGTGGGGAACAGAGGGAAACCCAGGTAACCAAACAGTGTCACCCACCTCATATAATAATAATAGCAACCAGGTACTGGGTGAGTACTATGTGCCAGGCAATGTGCTAGGAGGGCTTTCTTTTCCTTTTTTTTTAATCATTGCTAGGAATTCTACATGAGTCATGTTGCATCAGAGAGATTATCACAAGAGAAAAAAAAAAAGATCTTTGTGGACCAGAATCAAGGAGATAAATTTGTCAGGAACAAATGTAAAGGTGTGATTTGCAAGTCTGGCATTCAAGAGGCAGTTTTAGTAAGGCTGCATTAATAAAGATAAAAAGGCCAGATTAAGGGAGGTGATAATCTCACTGAACTCAATTCCCATCAGTTCAAATGGGACCCATTCTCTCTGAGCCTCAGTGTCTTCCTCTATAAATTGAAGCTAGAAAATACCTCCTTTGTAAGACTGTTGTGAAGATTAAACAATGTATGAAAATACTAGTTCAGTGCCTTTTAAGTAGCACGCTCTTAATAAATGGCAATGACCATAACTGTTAAAAACTTTGGCATTTAAAATGGAGTTGCAATTTTCTCCCAGAGGAGGGAAGAATCTGGAGGTGCATATTGTTGTCACACATCTACACCCCTGTTATAGGCAGAGGAAGGAGACTAATTCTGCATTTCCCCAAAGGACAGAACCATGTTCATTTGGCAAAAGCTAATACTGAGCCAATTCCAGCCAAATAAAAGGAATTGTAATAATGAAAAAAGACTGGAAGGAAATGCTTCCAAATGGTGCTGTCATTGGGTTGTGAGAACTTAAGTGATTTCTTTATATTCTTGCATAGTTTCCAAATTTTCAGCTGAGCATATATATTTTTTAATAATCTGGAAAAAATAAAGTGTTTAAAAAAAAAAAAAGAAGATGGGACTTCCCTGGTGGCACAGTGGTTGGGACTCCACGCTCCCAATGCAGGGGTCCTGGGTTTGATCCCTGGCTGGGGAACTAGATCCCATGTGCATGCCACAACTAAGAGTTTGCATGCCACAACTAAGGAGCCAGTGAGCCGCAACTAAGGAGCCCTCGAGCCACAACTAAGGAGCCTGCCTGCCACAACTAAGACCCAGCACAACCAAATAAATAAATAAATAAATATTTAAAAATTAAAAAAAAAAAAAGAGACATGTCAGGAATGCTGTAGTAGAAGTGGGAGACCAGACTTGATTTGAGATTCTGCCAAATGTGAATCTCATTTCCAAGCTTCAGAAAACTGAAATCTGGGACTTCCCCGGCGGTCCAGTGGTCATGACTCCACGCTTCCAATGCAGGGGGCACAGGTTTGATCCCTGGTCGGGGAACTAAAATCCCACGTGCCCTGAGGCATGGCCAAATAAAATAAATAATAGCTGTAATATTAAAAAAAAAACTACATTAAAAAAAACTGAAATTCATTCCCAATACAGGCAATGCAGTAGGAGGGCATCCTGCCCTCACCCTCAGAGGACAGGGAACAGGCACCTAACAAAGTACCACTTCCAGCTCCAGAAGCACAGGGACCGACTGCTCCAACAGAAGGTGTCACCCAGGGTCTCAGCAGCCCGTGAAGTGGGGAGGGAGCTTTCCCCCCAGCATTAGGGTGAGCCTGGTCTCCTCACTGGGCAAGTTACCATCAGAGTGTGGCAGAGTTAAGTCTTCCCTCAACTTTTGATTAAGAAAACAACCTTGGGCTGGATTCTAAAAGGCAGGAGTGAGAGGCAGGGGTGGGTGATGAGACAGATGTTGGTACCGGCAGCAGCAGATGTGGCTTCTGGGTCCAGCCTTGTCTCCCCTCCATGTGTGATGCTGGGTAAGCCCCTTCCCTCTCTGGGCCTTGGGGTCCCCACCTGTAGTTTCAAGAGGTTGGACAGAATGAGTTCAAAGCCGTTTTACAGCTCGGAATCAGCAGCTGGAAGCCACAGGCCCTTGGCCATACTTTCTCGAAGTCTCCATGGCCCAATGGACCTCGGAAGTCTTTCAATCCCATTGTTCTACCCCTGACCTTAATGAAGCCACATCTGGAGTATATCTCCTCTGATCCCTGTTTTGTACAGTTCCTCACAGCTGGATCCCCATAAATCAATTTGTTTTGCAGACAAGTTCCCAGAACTGTCCAGAATCCTACCCAGAAAAGGCAGTTTTATTTTGCCTCAGTTTCTGGTTCCAAAAGGAGTGAGCTGAGCCTAGCCTACCTCGGGACAAGCTCCCCAAGTCTTCCAAATCCCGTGGCCTGCTAGGGTTTTGCAGAGAGGCTGAGGCTATAGCTCCTGTCCCCTACTCGCAGGCACAAAGGATGAACTGGCCTGGTGGTCCCCTTCTTGGCCGCTCTCGAGGAGCAGTGCCCCCACTTCATGGCAAAAAAAATGGACTGAAGTGACCCCCAACCCCCGGCTGCTCTTGGGTTCAAAGTTTTCCCAGAGATGAACTAGTTATGAGAGGAGAAGGGTTAAAAAGCTAATTTCCGGGCTTCCCTGGCGGCGCAGTGGTTGAGAGTCTGCCTGCCAACGCAGGGGACACGGGTTCGTGCCCCGGTCCGGGAAGATCCCACATGCCGCGGAGCGGCTGGGCCCGTGAGCCATGGCCGCTGAGCCTGCGCGTCCGGAGCCTGTGTTCCGCAACGGGAGAGGCCACAACGGTGAGAGGCCCACGTACCACACACACACACACAAAAAGCTAATTTCCTTGAGGATGGAGAGGGAAGGAGGACTAGGAACCATTAAGGACTCCTGCTTGTTTGTTCTGCCATAAGGCACTGAATCCAGGACTTCTATGAAGAGCAAACATTCTGCAGGCAGGAGTTGAGACACGTGTTTTTTCTGACGGCTGCTCTGGTCCTCAGGATATCTCTGGGATCGAGCAACAGAGAATCTGTGGCCAGGAAATGGCCCCTGAGCCCCCATTCTGCTGGGTGCCCTGAGCCTGCCTCATCTCATTTAATCCTCACAACCCCCTAGAGTTAGGTCCTAGCACTGCCTCTATTTTACAGATGAGGAACTGTGGCTCAGAGAGGTTAAGTAACTTGCCCGAAGTCACAAAGCTGGCAAGTTCACCAGACCAAATTTATATCCAGGTCTGTCCTTCTACATATCTCAATGTCTTTTAAATCTACCCTGCCAAATAAAGCCAAACCTAGGCCCCTAATTGTTTCCCTACTAACAAGACTTTGAGCCCAGACTCCATTTGGGAGACTTTTTAGAGATAATTTTCAACAAATACACTTAGCTTAAGTACATGTACTTAGCTTAAAAAGCCTAATAGTACTCAAGGTTTATAATAAAATCAGCAGTCCCCTGTCCCAACCCTACCCAGATCTGGCTCTCAAGAGAGCCCCTCCTCTCAACATTTTCAGCAATTTCTTCCAGTATTTGCCTCAGAACTTCAAATAACACATTAGCCCTGCTTTCTCACGATTTTTCAGTTTTAGACCATTATTACTGACTTCCTATTATGGAAAATGAAGTTTCTCTTATACCATTTCTCTCCCTCTTGCTGTCCCACCCTACAGCCCACTAATGTCGTTTCACTGCCCTCAGAGCATTTGGGGGGTCCTGAGCTAGATGAGACTTCTCTGCAGGGATGGGGAATGGAGTCTTGACCTTCGGTTAAATGCAGAAGATTTAATGCAAGCGTCTATCTTTACTCCCTCACAGAACTCCAGTGAAAACCACATTCCATAATGATGTTTTGAAGAAGGGAGGGCTGACAGCCTGGAGGAGAGAAGATTGAGACACATATCCTCTCTCCTTGAATCTCTGAGGGGAAGAGAGAGCACACATGCTGGGTGGCCTCTAAGCGGGGGGTCCAGAGCAATAAGGAGGCTACAGAGAGACAGATTTCAGCCTCGTAAGAAGTTGTCCAAGAACACAACGGATGACCTGTGAAGAGGGGAGAATCCCCGCACCAGCAGTGGGCAAGCTAGGGCTGGTTGGCCACTGCTGGGGACAAGGAGGGACTCCTGCTTAGGAGGGAGTTGAATACATGACTTGTAAAGTCCCTGCAAATTCTATAACCCAGTAACTTGCTTCTTTTTATAACAGTTGGCAGTCAGAATCCAGTGGTGCTGTGCAATCACTGTTGAGTTAATAACCAGAGCTGCCCAATAGACACACCCATCGGGCAATTTCTTTTTAGGACACTGAAATAACCATCTTAACAGTCTGATGAGCAATCAGTTCCACTGACCCTTGCCTTGTAAAAGAAGGTTCGAGATGATTCACAGAGCAATCATGACATGGCAGATGGGACAGAACTCTCAGTCCCACGGGCTCTAAACCCTCCAAAGACAGCAAAGTGCTGGATGGGGCAACCGCAGGGGATCTGGCCACGGACTGTGGGCCTCCTTGGCTTTGCAGCAAGAATCTCAAAGGGGAAACTGAAGAAACACCCCCCACCCTCTTCTTGAATCCTGCCTTCCTACTCTTGCCTCGTTTTAAAGAGAAAGAGGGCAGAGTGTGGGTGTGGGCAAAACGGAGCCCACCAGGACAATGGCACCTGGAGGAGCAGGTCTGCGCCCCCAGCGGCTCTGAGCCTGGAGCTCTATGCCTGGCTCTGCTCCCTGACTTGGCACTTGCCCAGAGACGTGACTCTGCTGTGACCCCTGTACTCTCCAAGCAGGACAGACTCTCATTAATTCTCGTGCCATGACCAGCAGTGTGCTGTAACTGGACTAAGAGTGAGAGGAGGGCTGTGGCCAGGGTGTACGAGCTGCCTGACTTGGGCAAGTCGCCTCCCCTCCCCTCCAGGAGGTACCAGGTCCCAGCAGTTACAACTGAGCTCTGGAGTTAGACCATCTGAGTTCAATTCTAGCACTGCCCCTGATTAGCTGTGTGACCTGAGACAAGTTCCCTACACTCTCTGAGCCTCAGTGTCCTCACCTTTAAATTGGGGATGGGGGAAGCTGGTAGGAGGTGAGGGGAGGACCAACACCTACGTTACTGGGTGTTTTCAGCATTAAATTAGCTCATTTACATGAAGTGCTTAGAGCAGTGCCCAAACTCATGGTATTATTATTATTATTATCAGCAGATGCTGAAAATAAAAAGGAGACAGCAATCCTCACTCGGCTGACTTTATAGGAGCAAACAAAATAAAACTCTTGAAAACAAAACTCTAAAGTTGTGTATAAGTGTGAAAAATTTGGTGTACAGTGCATTAAATCTCACAAACATTAGGAGACTGTAAGAGGCCAGCATTTCCAACCCCACTTGCTTAAATAAACGTTGCGGCTATGATACAACAAACCATGTGGCAAAGTCTTTAGAACTTCTTATCAAGATAGGAAACTAATTTTCCTTTTTATAATTTAATGTAATACAGCAAGCCAATATTTGAAGATACAATTTTTTTAAAAAGAGTACCAATTTAACACTTTAAGAAAAACACACCCAGGCCAAATTTAGAACGCTGATTACTACATAGACTGACAGGTATTGACAAAGAAAACGCTGTCCCTAACTTGTTGTGTGATCTCAGGCAACCCCCTTCCCTCATGGGCCTCATTACCACCTCTACCCACTGGGCAAAGGATGATCTCTGGGTGCCTTCCAGGTCTGCATCCCATGGACCTGAGATTTGGAGGATTCTTTTAGATCAACAGACACGCCTGCAACTAAAGCATTGTGATATTTCCTGAGCTGACAACACCATCTAGTGTGTGTGTGAGAATACACACCAGGGACCAGGCAACCAGGACCTGCATTCTTATTCTCACTTGAATAATCTGCTACTCAAAATTTGATCCAGTGTGGCATCATCTGCGTGCTTGTGAGAAATGCAGAATCTCAAGGCCTATCCCAGACCTGCTGAACCTGAATCTACCTTTTAACAAGATGTCAAGTGATTCCCATGCACATTAAATTGTGAAAAGTACTGCTTTCATAGGAGGAGAAAAGGGAAGCTAGTTAGCGCAGGAAATTTCCCTTTAACACATATCCAGAATCGACCCATATAAATAAAACAAATCCTTCCCAACTCATGTGTAAGGAGACTGTCATGCAATGAAGGTTCAGGTTCTTGGGAATTTTTACAAGTTTTCAAAAAGGAATCTTCTGGAATGGTAAGTAGGCATCTGATGAGATGGGCATCCCTGAGCCAGAGTTTCAAATGCACCTGCATGGTCTACATTGTTATTAATGTAATAATCATACTGATGAGTCTTTGTTTCCACAAATTCAACATGAACTTGACCACTCTGAGCTCCCATAGGCCACCTCAGGTCCCAGCCACAGGGCCCATCACAACATGGCAGCTGATTTCTTCAAAGCCAGCAGGAGAATCTCTCAGCAAGCGACCTCTAGAGGCTGAGGTTTGCAGCCCCACAACCTCAAGGAACTGAATTCTGCCAACAAACAGTGGGCTTGGAAGAGCCCAAGTCCCAGATGAGATAGCTGCCCTGGCCAACACTTTGATTTCAGCCAGTGAGATCCAGAGCAGAGAACCCAGCTAAGCCATGTCCAGACTTATGACTTACAGGAACCACTATATTTGCCGCTATATCTGAGGCAATCTATTACGCAGCAATAGAAAACTAATAAAGATTTTGGTACCTGGGAGTGAGATGACACTCTAAGAAATACCTAAAATGTAGGAGCAGCTTTAGAATTGGGCAGTAGGAGGAAGCTGGAGGAATTCTGCAGCACATAATAGAGAAAGCTTAAATTTCCTTAATTGAACAGACTGTTAGCAGAAATATAAATGTTGAGGATGCTGCTGGTGAAGGTTAAGAAGAAAGTGAGGAACATGTTATTAGAAAGTGGAAAAAGGAGATCCTTATTATATAGTGGCAGAAAGCTTAGCAAAATCGTCTCCAGCAGTTATGTAGAATTTTTAAGGGATGAACCTAGTTATATAGCTAAGGAGATTTCCAAGCCGTGCTGAAGATGCTGCCTGGTTTCTTCTTGCTGCTTATGGTAAAGTGAAAGAGGAGAGAGATTATATATGTATAATGTTATACATAACATTATATATATATAACTGTTATACAAAAATTAAGTAGGACTGAATTATTTAGAAAATTTTCAGCCACTCCAGATGGCAAAAGAGGCTAAAAATCAGAATGGCTACTGAAAATGTGGCACAGAGAAAAGACTGAGTGTGTGACTGTACAATCTTCTGTTAAAACCTCAGAGAGATCAAAAGCTCAGAACGTTCAGTCACACAAAGGGACCTTTTAAGAGATCAAGAGTGTGTGCATGTCATGGATCTTCTTGACTACACCAGGGGCATCCAGGAAGCTGAAGGTCATTATCACTCAGCCTTCTCAACAGGAGGCCAAGAGAGAAAAGGGATTTGTTTGAAAAGATCTAGTGGATGTGGCTTCTGTCTAATGGAGTGAAAAGCAGTGAATCCATGAAAGACCACAAAGTTCTTGAGAATTATCTCAGCAGAAATCCTGCCAGCTGGGGGGACTTCCCTGGTGGTCCAGTGGCTAAGATTCCATGATCCCAATGCAGCGGGTCCAGGTTTGATCCCTGGTCAGGGAACTAGATCCCGCATGCCACAACTAAGACCCTGCACAGCCAAATAAATATATAAATAAATAAATATTAAAACAACAAAAAAAGAAAAGAAATCCTGTCAGCTTGGACAAAATGGGACAGAGAGAGAGAACAAAATGAAAAGAGGAGGTTGGACAACCAAAATTCTACTGGTGGGAAGCAGGCTCACAAAACGACTCAGCTGCAAACGTGTGTTACTTTTCATAAAATAGTAAGGATGACAAGAAGGTGGAACCACGTGCCCAGAGGGAAGAGCCAAAAGCCCCTCATGATTATTCCCAGGTCTTGAAATTGAATCAAGAAAAGTCAAATGTTTACCTGATTTCAAAACAATTATGGACCCATGACTCCTTTTGACTTTCATTTCCCCCTGTTTGAGCCAGAATATCTATAAACATTATCCTATGCCTTCCTACCACTGTATGTTGGGAGTATTGGGGTGGATAAATGGCCTCTTCAGTGTAACAGATGGAGAGCAATGGTGTCCTAGCAGCTGCATATACTGAAATGAGCTGCACCTGGACCTGGACCTGATTTAGATTTTGGACTTTTAGCTGATGAGATTTAGATTTGGATGATGAAAATTTAGACTTTGAACTCATGCTGTAATGAGATGAGACTCTTGGGAACCTTGGGAGGGAGTGAATGTATTTTGCGTGTAAGGGATGTGAATTATTGGGGATCAAAGGTGCACAGTGATAGGCAGAACTCTAAGATGACCCCCCAAGATTCCTGCCTCCTGGTACACATGCTGAATATAATGCCCTCCCCTTGAGTGTGTGCAGGATCTGTGAATATGATGGCATATCACTCCAGAGAGGGAATTACCTGGATGTAATTAAGGTCCCTAATCGGTTGACTTCTGAGTTAACAGAAGGAAGATTATCCTGGGTCAACCTGACTAGATCAAGTGAGAACTTAAAAGAGATAAGAATCAGCAACAGACACTCTCCTACTGGCCTTGAAGAAGAAAACTGTCATGTTGTGTAGAAGGCCATATGGCAGGGAATGGAAAATGGCCTTTTAGAGCTGAGGTCCTCAGTTCTACAGCCTCAAGAAATTGAATTCAGCCAACAATCAGTGAGATCACAGATGAGATCACAGCCGTGGTGGACACCTTGACTGAAGCCTTGGGAGACCCTGAGCAGAGAATCCAGTCAAGCCATGTGCAAGGGACTTCCCTGGTGGCACAGCACAGTGGTTAAGAATCTGCCTGCCAATGCAGGGGACATGGGTTTGAGCCCTAGTTCGGGAAGATGCCGCGGAGCAACTAAGCCTGTGTACCACGACCACTGAGCCTGTGCTCTAGAGCCCACGAGCCACAACTACTGAAGCCCGAGCACCTAGAGCCCATGCTCTGCAACAAGACAAGCCACCACAATGAGAAGCCTGCGCACCGCAATGAAGAGTAGCCCCTGCTCGCCACAACTAGAGAAAGCCCGCACGCAGCAATGAAGACCCAACGCAGACAAAAAAAAAAAAAAAAAAAAAAGAGCCACGTGCAAACTTTTGACCTACAGGAACTGTAAGATAATATATTTAACGTTTTAAGCTGCTAAGTTACAAAGGCTTCAAAGCAGCTATTAAAAATATATTCAAATAATTAAAGAAAACTATAATTAAAGAACTAAAGGAAATATGCTAACAATGAGTCAATATATAGGAAATCTCAACAGAGAAACAGATACTACTGAAAAGAACCAAATGGATATTCAGAGTTGAAAAAAAATGACTACAAAAAATGACTACTGGAATAAAATGACTACATAGCTCAATAGTTTGATTTGACAGAAGAAATCAGTGAATTTAAAGATAGATCATCAGAAATTATCCAATTTGAAGAACAGAGAAAGGGGCAGAAAAAATATTTGAAGAAATAATGGCTAAAACCTTCCCAAATTGATTTTTAAAACATTAAATTACATTCCAAGCTCAACAAACTCCAAGTACAATAAATACAAACCACATTTACACATATCTTAAACTCCTGAAAGACAAAGAGAACATCTTAAAGGCAGCAACAGAAAAATGATTCAACCCATACAGGTAACAAAATGATTAATGGATGACCTCTCAATCAAAACAATGGTGACACTATGGTAGTGTAATCCCAAATTCACTGTGCTGAAAGAAAAAAATCCTTGTCAACTAGCATTCTATATCCAGCTAAACTATCTTTCCAAAAACTGAAAGCATAATAAAATCATTCCCAAATAAACAAAAACTGAGAGAATTTATTGCTAACATATCTATCCTAGATGAAATACCAAAGAAAGGCCTTATACTGAAAGAAAATTACACCAGAGGGTTACTCAGATTCACAGGAAGTAATGAAGAGCATGGAAAATGGTACATAGATGGGTAAATATAAGAGACTGTGTGTATATTATGTGTGCATATTTTTTCTTTTTCTCTTACTATTTAAAGCAAGACCTAAACCACTCTGTTACTGAGTTTATAACATATAGATATAACATATATGTCCATAATAGCACAGGGGAGGAGACAGGAGCTATACTGATACAAATTTGCTAAATTTTACTCAAATTAACTCAATACTAAGAATGAAGAAGATTGTAATAAATCCAGGAAGCATAATATAATCCCTTAGGGCAACTGCTAAAAAAGTAACTAAAAAATATATCTGAGAATTTAACAGAAGACATTCTTATCCATATCATGCAGATGAGGAAATGAGTGCTAGCAGGTGAAGCAACCTACCCCAGCTGGGGCTGGCCCCCAAGATCCTGACTCCACACAACAGGACTGGAGGCCAATCCATACCTTCCAGTGGGGCAGGTGGAGACCTACCCAGGCTGAGATTCCTCATCCATTAGTGAAGGGAAGATTCCTCAAAATATTGTAAATTGCCTTACAGTCTGAAAATATCTTCCTGGACACCCTGAATATTTTTATTAGTTCTTCCATCCTAAAAATTACCCCGTAGAAACTGCTGGCGAGAGTAAGAGGGATGACTTCTCAAGCAAAGCTAATTACCGGCAGTGTCCAGTGAACACACCCAAAAATGCTTGTGTAGACTCCCAGCACTCATTATGAATTTGATCAGCATTAATTTTCCGTCTGCCTGAACTGCCTTCCTATACCCTGGGAGGGGCTGACATCCCTTCAATGGAGCTCAGACTGACACTGCAGGAAGGGCGGGAGGAGGGGGCAGGGCAGGACTTCTTACCTCCATTACAGGCCGAGGGGGCATCTCACCTGCTTTATAAGTTACCACAATGGAGGAGGGAAGCTTTGGCCTCACAGCATATTACATTTACAGGAGAACTGAGCTGTGCTGGAAGGAGTTCATATCGTATTCCTGCCTGCTGAGGAGCTATTTAATCCTGTAAAGATAAAATAGCTAAATTATTTAATATTTATTTTTGAATAAACACCTACTGATGTTTACTGTGCTTCACATTTTATAAAGTGCATTTTTGAAAACAGAAATTTAATGAACCCATACTGTATGCCAGGGACTAAGCTAAGCCCTCACCTGTTCTTTGTTATTTAATCCTAACAAGTGCCCCACAAGCTTGGTTTCATTATTCTCATTGCACAGATGAAGAAACTGAAGTTCAGAGTGGTTAAGATGCATCAGATTGATCCAAGCCAGGTGAACTGGATTTGTTCCTGGCTAATTGTTAAACTGCATCCCTCAAAGGGGAATGTGTAAAAAAGAGCCTGAGACAAAATTTGATGCTTTTTAATCAATTGAAGACATGTGTGTCATCTCTCACATCTGACTGACTGCAAAAACAAAGATTGGCAATGTTCTTGCTTTTTTTAAAAAAATCACTCATATTGACTTCATCAAGTTGACAAGATCTCAGAAGTAGATCTGGGATCCTTCACAAATCAGAATTATGAAGAGAAACTGCAGCAGCTGCTGTGGCACAAAATCTAACATGGATTGAAATGACCAAATATTATTAATGTACAAATTTGAAAACTGAATTTCACATACAGCATTACATTTCTCCCTGACACTAATGTGTGATAAAAATTAAAAATGATATAAACATGTTTTAAAGTCATTGTGGTAATTACTAAAAGTAGCCAGCCATCCCACAGCTAGGCATTGTCAGAAGTCTACTCTGTGCAGTTGAAGTTTATATTAGCCCAGTACATCAAATTGTTCCCTTGAAGTTTCAACTTTGGTGAGTCCTCTTCGACTAACATAAAGTTTTGACTATGACAGCAACACATAACCACATAGCATTCTTCATTAAATAAATCTAGATTATCTCAATGACCTGAAGGAATCAATATAATGTTCCAGTGTCCACCTATCTACAATGAGAAAAATCTTAACCCAATGTTTGAGGTATTATCAATTTATGCAAAGTACATTGCATGAGTCTAATTTCCATGCAAACATCTTCATACCTGGGAATCCTTTCAAATACCAAAATAAAATATTTACTTTTTTGCTAAGGGGAATAAAAAGACATGACAGTAGAATATACATCTTGATAGAAAAATAGTTAAAGCTTTTAATTCTCTGAATACCTAGAGTTAACATTTTATGACTACCCTTTGAAAACAGGGTATTTGGGAACAATTTTAAAGTTTTCAAAATCAGTACAAAGCTTATTCACATTTTTATTAAAGCCAACATCACTTTCACAAATCACAGAATGATTTCCTTATGAAAAGAAGAGCAGCCAAGTGTTTGGTGTGTCTGTCTCTGTGCTTAGCTAAGTCTGTTAAACACGGAGTCCAGGGGCTCCCCCCATCTCCTCTAGATGGGCTCCGTAGTACAGTGACACTTCATACCATGTGTTCCTTGAAGAACCATTTCTGATGATCTGAGTTGGTACAGTCTCGTAAGAGTGGTACAAAACCGTCGCTCAATTCCTTCCTCTCAGCCTGAACACATTTCTTGGACTGTACATGAAATAAAGAACCATCCTACAAAAGATAATAGACATTGGGTGTTCAAGATAATTATAAGCAATTCCTCAGAAAGTATCTTTTCCTTAAAATGTGTTGTTAAGTGCTCAGGGTGATTTTTATTATTTCAGAGATATTTATTGAGTAGTGAGTGTCTGCAGGTATGAAGGCAGCCCATGACTGTCTGTGCAGAGAGAGGGCCAGGCGTGTAGAAACGTATGTCATGCTTGTCTCTCCCCGGAGCTCTTCATGGGGTCCGTGACTCTACCGTCAGGGCCGATGGTGCCACCTGCTGGCCATTCTGGGATCGGTCAGACCCTATATCTCACCCTTACTGATGTTCTTTTCCTTCAGGGTAACCAGGACCAAAGATCCTTTATTAATCTCTTCCACTTCTCTTAGGTCAACTAATTCCATCTCTGGTAGTCTCTTTCTCCTATGTATTTAAGTGGAGAATCTGGAAACTTGGCTTTAGTCCCAGCTCAGCCACAGACCGGCTGGGTGAGGGTACAGGTCACCAGAGAGGAAGCTGGTTCTGCAAACAATGCCAATTCCCAAACCCCGAAGGACAATGACCCTCTCTACCGCCTCTCCCATTTCTTCTTTCCCCAACTGTTGTTGAGTTAACTCGGCAAGTCTCTCCCCAAGTTCTGGAGTTTATTTTTTTCCCTCTGTCTCTCTCTGGTGTAAGCTGTACAGCCCCAAGGAACTTCATCATGGTTGAGAAGCAAAAGGGCAGAACAAGTGGCATACCTGTTCCAGGGAAACAGAACCCTTGGAAATAAAATTAGATGCAAAAGAATCTCTATAATATTAATCTGGAAAGCCCTTAAAGGTGCTCATAAGTTGCCTTTAGAATAATGTGAAAGTAAATAATTAAAACTTCCCTCCTCCCACCTTTCTAAAGAAACTTGCTTAAATGGTCACTGAAATTAAAGATTTTTAAGGTAAAATTTTAACGACATTTCAAACCAATTTCATGATTTCTTTTTTTTTTTTTTTTTTTACAGTACACAGGCCTCTCACCACTGTGACCTCTCCCGTTGTGGAGCACAGGCTCCGGATGGGCAGGCCCAGCGGCCATGGCTCAGGGGCCCAGCCACTCCACGGCATGTGGGATCTTCCCGGACCGGGGCACGAACCCGTGTCCCCCGCATCGGCAGGCAGACTCTCAACCACTGCGCCACCAGGGAAGCCCCATGATTTCTATCTTGCATTACTCTTCTTTGAGGGCTTACAATGGCTTCCAGTTGGAAGAAAGAAGGGAAGGACAAAACTTTTGGGGTTTACAAAAATATTTTTCCCTATTATTTTTTATATCACATAGACAGCACTATGGTGCCTGGTTTTTCCAGGAAACCTGCAAATTTCGTTGCTAATCATAACACTTTCTACAGGAAAGCATATTCCAACTTCTAATTATACTTAGAATTAATCCATTTATAAGTAGTATAGATGAATCTTTCTATCCCTGGGGCCAGGCTGGGAATGAAAGTTTTCCATTGACATAAAAGTGAACTAATTCTTTCTTCTGAATTATTTTCTTTGGATTTATTCCCTCAAGTGCTTTTTTAGTGAGTCTTTGGAGATGACTGGTGTATGAGTCCCACCACGGGCTTACTGCAAACATGGTAGAAGTAGTGCCTTTCAGGCGTGAAATAACACCCAGTTCCAAATCAACAATGGCTCTTCTGATAGAGAACCAACTCCATCAGAGAGGTTTTCTTGGTTATTATACAAGTAACAATTAATGTCTATAGAGCTTTACAGCTTCCAAAGACTCTTTCTGGCCATACATCTACTCTTCACTAGAGGTAGACAAGGCTGTGATTATTGTCCCCACTTTAGAGCTGGGAAAAATGAGACTTAGACAACGGGAGTGGCTTCTACTTGGATCTAACCTCATGTCCTCACACTTGGCAATTTGTTTCACTCGTTTGAACCCCACATGATCTCTGAACACATTGGCGACAGCGCCTCTTCCCATTCCAGCCAGTCACAGCTTAAAGTGTAAGGAGGACAGAAAGACTGAAAGGGAGTGGACAGTGAGGAAAGAAGGAAAGTGCTATGAGTGCTGGATGCCATGGGATCCCTTGGGGTCACTGTGAAGTTCCTGGTCTCCTGTAGGAGTATGTAGTCTCACATCCCTGAGACTTGCTAGGGACTTGCTTTACTTCTAGACTCCCCTCTGCAGCCCATGGGACCAGGAGTGACAGCAAGGAAGGCATGAGACAGCTCCCTTACCTGCTGCAAGATGAACTTCTGATCCTCTGGGGTGGCTCCCTCGCAAAGATGCATGATGAGAACATCCATTCCGGCCTCCACCGCCACGCAGCCTTCTGGCTGGTGGGTGTTATAGCGTATTTCATTCTGGGACGTGTACTCGAAAAACTAGAAACAGGGCGGCCAACATGTGCCAGTTACCCTCTGATGTGCAAAGAGGGAAGTCTTTAGAAAGAGGGATGAAAACCTGGGGTCACCAGGGCGTGGGTGCTGGGATCCAGCCTTCTCCCCTCACCCACCAACACCAGCCTGTGTCCCCGGAGCACCACGTGCACCTCTGGAGGGGTGCTTAGCAAGCATGAATGGAGGGGCCCTTTCTCATCCTTCTCGTTTGCTAGATTGTGAGGGTGGGGCTGGTTCCTGGGTCACCCCACACCCGCTGTGCCTATCCCCAGGCTGTTGCAGAACGGCAGGAAAGAAGATGGACCGGTCCCAGCAGTCAGGGGCTCTCTGTGACCTTGACCAGCCACTTCCTCTCCTTTTCTTCATTCCTTTCCTCCTCCTTCCCCTGAAATATAATGGAGGCAACCATACCTTGGAGACTATAAAAGTTCTGTGTACAAGCAGGCAACAGGACTGCTAACAGGAGGACTTGTTCTTCAGAGCAATGGTTTTCCTACCCTAGTGTGCCTAGGAAAAATGCTGATTCCAGGCCCCACTCCCAAAGAGGGAATGAGGATTCCTTCTGTCTGAGATGGGGCCTAGGAAGCTGCACTTTTACACTTCTAACAAGACACACAGCCACCCATCCACCATGATCCATCCCCTTGCTTCCAGGAGATTCTGACACAGGTGACTGTTCTTAAGGCATATGGAGCACTGCTTCTCAAACAAATCTCCCTGAAAGCTGGTCAAGACAAGAGGTGGGTTGGGGAGGGATGGGATGGATCTGAGAATCTGCATTTCTAAGCTCTCAAGTGATGCTGATGGTACCACGTGGGGACACCTTTGAGGAGTGCTATTCTAAAGGGGGTTGAAGAACCTGAAAATTTTAAGGCTGTAGGGGTCCGAATTATGAAAGCTTACTGTTGACCATAATGGTGCATAATATTCAAATGGAATCGGGGTGACTCCAGGTTGGAGGAAAACTTGAATGCCCATCCCTCGTCTCCAGTGTCTGACACCTTACTTAGGACAGCAAGGCTTTGAAGGTCCAGAACCAATGCTTTGCTCTCTCCTGCATCCTCCCCTGGGCCCACCCTGAAAGGCTTGCCTGCTTCCCGGGCAGGGTCCTGTTATGGTCCTCAGAACTTCCAGGTCTTGCTCCCCTGCCCAGCTTGCAGTTCAGCACTTAACCCAGACCGATCTACCTGGGCCCTGACTGATGAAACTGCCCTAAAAACCGCTTTGCAATGTGGCACTACACATCAAATCCTATAATTTCATTTAAGAATTAATTCTGGAGAGACCTTCAAGATAGCAGAAGAGTAAGACGTGGAGATCGCCTTCCTCCCCACAAATACATCAGAAATACATCTACACGTGGAACAACTCCTACAGAACACCTACTGAACGCTGGCAGAAGACCTCAGACCTCCCAAAAGGCAAGAAGCTCCCCACGTACCTGGGTAGGGCAAAAAAAAAAAAAGAATAAACAGAGACAAAAGAATAGGGACGGGACCTGCACTTCTGGGAGGGAGCTGTGAAGGAGGAGAAGTTTCCATGCACTAGGAAGACCCTTTACTGGTGGAGACAGGGGTGGGGTGAGGGAGAAGCTTCAGAGCCGCTGAGGAGAGCGCAGCCACAGGTGCGCGGAGGGCAAAGCGGAGAGATTGCCGCACAGAGGATCGGTGCCGACCAGCACTCACCAGCACGAGAGGCTTGTGTGCTCACCCGCCGGGGCGGGCGGGGCTGGGAGCTGAGGCTCGGGATTCGGTCGGAGCGCAGGGAGAGGACTGGGGTTGGCGGCATGAACACAGCCTGCAGGGGGTTAGTGCACCACGGCTAGCCGGGAGGGAGTGCAGGGAAAGGTCTGAAGCTGCCTAAGAGGCAGGAGACTTTTTCTTGCCTCTTTGTTTCCTGGTGCAAGAGGAGAGGGGATTAAGAGCGCTGCTTAAAGGAGCTCCAGAGACGGGCGCGAGCCACGGCTATCGGTGCGGACCCCAGAGACGGGCATGAGACGCTAAGGCTGCTGCTGCCGCCACCAAGAAGCCTGTGTGCAAACACAGGTCACTATCCACACCTCCCCTCCCGGGAGCCTGTGCAGCCCGCCACTGCCAGGGTCCCGTGATCCAGGGACAACTTCCCCAGGAGAACGCACAGCGGGCCTCAGGCTGCTGCAACGTCACACCGGCCTCTGCCGCCTCACGCTCCCCCGCATCCGTACCCCTCCCTCCCCCTGGCCTAGGTGAGCCAGAGTCCCTGAATCAGCTGCTCCTTTAACCCCGTCCTGTCTGAGGAAGAACAGATGCCCTCAGGCAACCTACACACAGAGGCAGGGCCACATCCAAAGCTGAACCCGGGAGCTGTGCTGAACCCGGGAGCTGTGCGAACAAAGAAGAGAAAGGGAAATTCCTCCCAGCAGCCTCAGGAGCAGCGGATTAAATCTCCACAACCAACTTGATGTACCCTGCATCTCTGGAATACCTGAATATACAATGAATCATCCCAAAAGGGGGTGGACTTTGGGAGCAACTGGAGACTTGGGGTTTGCTTTCTGCATCTAATTTGTTTCTGGTTTTATGTTTATCTTAGTTTAGTATTTAGAGTTTATTATCATTGGTAGATTTGTTTATTGATTTGGTTGCTCTCTTCCTTTTTTTTAATATACATATATATATTTTTCCTTTTTCTTTTTGTGAGTGTATATGTGTATGCTTCTTTGTGTGATTTTGTCTATAGAGCTTTGCTTTTACCATTTGTCCTAAGGTTCTGTCTGTCCGTTTTTTGTTTCTTGGTTTTTGTTTTGTTTTGTTTTGTTTTTGTGGTACGCGGGCCTCTCATTGCTGTGGCCTCTCCTGTTGCGGAGCACAGGCTCCGGATGCGCAGGCTCAGTGGCCATGGCTCACGGACCCAGCCGCTCCGCGGCATGTGGGATCTTCCCAGACCGGGGCACGAATCCGTGTACCCTGCATCGGCAGGCAGACTCTCAACCACTGCGCCACCAGGGAAGCCCTGTTTCTTGGGGGTTTTCTGTAGAGTTTTTAGCACTTGTTATCATTGGTGGATTTGTTTTTTGGTTTGGTTGCTCTCTTCTTTCTTTCTTTTTTTAAATTACTCTTTAATTTTTTATTTTTAATAATTTTTATTATTTTTATTTTAATAACTTTTTATTTTATCTTATTTTTTTCTTTCTTTCTTTTTTTCTCCCTTTTCTTCTGAGCCATGTGGCTGACAGGGTCTTGGTGCTCTGGCCAGGTGTCAGGCCTGTGCCTCTGAGGTGGGAGAGCCGAGTTCAGGACACTGGTCCACAAGAGACCTCCCAGCTCCACGTAATATCAAATGGCGAAAGCTCTCCCAGAGATCTCCATCTCAATGCTAAGACCCAGCTCCACTCAACGACCAGCAAGCTACAGTGTTGGACACCCCATGCCAAACAACTAGCAAGACAGGAACACAACCCCACCCATTAGCAGAGAGGCTGCCTAAAATCATAATAAGGTCACAGACACCCCAAAACATACCACCGGATGTGGTCCTGCCCACCAGAAAGACAAGATCCAGCCTCATCCTCCAGAACACAGGCACCAGTCCCCTCCACCAGGAAGCCTACGCAACCCACTGAACCAACCTTAGCCACTGGGGGCAGACACCAAAAACAATGGGAACTACGGACCTGCAGCCTGTGAAAAGGAGACCCCAAACACAGTAAGATAAGCAAAATGAGAAGACAGAGAAACACACAGCAGATGAAGGAGCAAGGTAAGCACCCACCAGACGTAACAAATGAAGAGGCAACAGGCAGTCTACTTTCCTGAAAAAACTTTCAAGAAGAAAGTTTTTCTACCTGAAAAATAATTCAGGGTAATGATAGTAAAGATGACCCAAAATTGTGGAAACAGAATGGAGAAAATACAAGAAACAAATACTGTATGCTAACACATATATATGAAAAAAAATATGGTTCTGAAGAACCTAGGGGCAGGACAGGGATAAAGACACAGACGTAGAGAATGGACTTGAGGACATGGGGAGGGGGAAGGGTAAGCTGGGACGAAGTGAGAGAGTGGCATGGACATATATACACTACCAAACGTAAGATAGATAGCTAGTGGGAAGCAGCCACATAACACAGGGAGATCAGCTCGGTGCTTTGTGACCACCTAGAGGGGTGGGATAGGGAGGGTGGGAGGGAGACGCAAGGGGGAGGAGATATGGGGATATATGTATATGTATAGCTGATTCACTTTGTTGTAAAGCAGAAACTAACACACCATTGTAAAGAAATTATACTCCAATAAAGATGTAAAGAAAAAAAGTATTAATTGAGTAAGTCATCTGAAATGCAGATCTGTTGGTGTTTTTTCCCTCTTTTTTTTTTTTCTGACCAAAGATGTCAGTGGCAGGGTTATTTATAGTCACAAAAACAGAGAGAAAGGGAATCAGTTACCTCAACAGTAATTAATATAGCCACACAAAGGAATATCAAGGGGCCGTTAGGAATGATATTCTCAAAGGGTGTCTAACAATACAAGTAAAGTATGATTAAGTAATGGAAATAAGAGACTATAAAACATGTAGACATTATAACAACTATTTAAAATACATAATACCAAGCTCATGCATTAAAAGACATCGGGGGACTTCCCTGGTGTTACAGAGGTTAAGAATCCACCTGCCAATGCAGGGGACATGGGTTTGAGCCCTGGTCCAGGAAGATCCCACATGCCGTGGAGCAACTAAGCCCATGAGCCACAACTACTGAGCCCGCGTGCCACAACTACTGAGCCCGTGCACCTAGAGCCCATGCTCTGAACAAGAGAAGCCACCGCAATGAGAAGCCCACACACCACAACGAAGAGTAGCTCCCACTCACCACAACTAGAGAAAGCCCGCACACAGCAACGAAGACCCAGCGCAGCCAAAAATAAATAAATAAATTAAAAAAAAAAAAAGACACGGGAAGTAAATATATCTTAATTATAATGGTGGTCGCTCTGGGTCCTGTCATTTACTACTTGCTTCTACTTTTTATATTTCCCAAATGTTCTGTGATGAGTATATATTACCTTTATAATAAAAAAGTCACATATTTAATGCTTTAAAAACACACAGATTTCCCCTCATCTCCCTCTTTAAAGGCCCACACCAATGATCCCTTGAGCACTGAGCGTCCCATTGTCCATTGTCCCAGAGCTTGAGAATGTCAATCTATTAAAGAAGCAGCACCTACCTGGTTCTGACCCATCCCATGACAGTGGTACAGAATGACCTGATGTCCTGTGATCTCGTGTTCATTGGGAGGGTTATAGTCAAAGCAGTAATCTTTTAGTCCTTTGTTCTGGAGCTAAACAAAACATAAAGGCATTTTAGTCCAGATTCCACCTAAGGCTGTGTGGGCGGGTAAATGGAGTAAGAGGAGTGGCTGCCTCAAGAACTGGACTCATTGCTAAGAGCCCCTGCCATTTCTAGTTTTAAAAGTGTTTTCCCATCCTATACCACAGACAGGAATCATAAGCTCCATTTTAAAACGATAAACCTGAGGAGCAGAGAGATGAACCCTTTATGGCCTGAGAGCTCATACCACTTCATGTCTCATTAGCGCAGCCTTACTGCTGCACTAGGCCAAACACAGCTGGATTGTCACCTTGCGTACGTACCAAGGAGCTCCTGCTATCGCACATCTGCGAAGGATACCCCAATTGAGAGACCCGACATTCCACAGATCAGAAGTCCATCATTGTAGATTACAGGAACAGCATAATACAGAGCCAATGATTCACACACAAAGTCACACAACAGGTAAGCGGAGATACCTGAGTCTTGAATCCAGGACCTCAGACTCCAAGTCCAGTACTCTCTCCATCACTCAATATTGCCTAATCTAATGTCATCTCTAAGGTACTTTTGGATCTAAATCCCTTTAATCATTCTAAGAGCAAAAAACCGTGGGAGGTTCCATGCTCCTCCTCCCTTCCAGGAGCCTCCAGAGAAAGACTCAAACATCTTGCAAATCCCTTTCTGGAGAGTTTAAAGAACCTCCTTCTGAACCCCACTCTTGCCCCGGCCCTTGTCCACCTTTGACTAGCCTGGTCCTGAGGATAAGACTCAGCCATATAGAAAGAAGAATCCACAATCCACTAGCTCATAAAACACAGAACAGCATGTTCTTGATGTCCCTTTGCTTGTGAAGGAATCTGGGAACAGGAGATGTGAATAATCAGAGCATCTTATAGCTAGAAGAACTCAAACGTCATTAAGCCAAGTTGTCCCCACTCTTGACCACCAAAGAACCTCAACCTCAAATCATCTCCCTACGTTCAAAAGATGTGGTCTTCCAAAGAAACTACAAGAAAAACTAAAAAAGAAGAAAAAAAAGGAGAAACCCCTAAAGATTAAAACAGATTGATTAAGCTAACTATATCAACTTGGTGATAGACATAGAGAATGTTTTGAATGACTTTAGAGCATAGTATGTTTGACTACACTTCCTTAGTGAAATCTATTTTATAAATAAATAGAGCTGCAAGAAATCTTAAACCTCATTCAGTATTACACTGTCAGTGGGAGGGTGGAGCAGAGAAGAGGGAAAGCAAGAGAGGCAAAATCTTGGTAATTGTAGAATCTCAGGGACAGGGCTCATTACACACTCTCTCTGCATTTCTGTATGTTTGAACATTTTCGTAATGCTAACTGAAATGAACACACCAATACCCTTTGTATTTATCAAGACTTCCAGAATGGAACACAGCTCTTCTGATGAACACAACACAGCAGAAGAGGCCTCCCTAAGTTGGTGGAGTTTCAAGCAAAAGCCAAAGGTGCTGGACATTTTAGTTGACCTCATCCCAACAACATTTCTTTTAGGTTTTTTGAAATAACACAAGTGACTCTCCTTCCCTACTACTGCTTTTGTGGATCCCTGAGTTGGGAATTAGTAACTGGTCCAGTTACTGAGACTTGAAGTCATGTGATAGGAGTTAGTATAAAAAAATAGGACTTGGGAACACCAAGTTTCCAAGCCTCAGTTTCCATCTGTAAAATAGGAGGCTGTACTCACCAATTCTGAGATGCTTCCTGTGCTGACATTCTGGACCTGAGGCCCAGAGACTCAAGGGGAGAAGGAAGGACAGTGGATGAAAAGGGGGGAGGGGTGTGGGAGAGGCCAGCTGTCGCCATGAAGGGGTCTTTCTTTCACAGAGTTCGTCAATCAGACCTGGAGGCCAGGAGCACCCTGCCCAGCATGGGTCCACCTCGCTCACCATCCCGAAGAAGCCAGGCCTGTCCTCAGGCACGTGCAGTTCTGGATACACGGTACTCAAGAACCACTTGAAGTCCTTACACTGGAGCCTTGCACGGAGCTGCCTCCTCTCTGTCACATCCCCAAAGGGTTCCTGAGAAAATGACAAAACAGTGAGCCCCTGCAGGCCACGGCGCTTCCTATCAAAGCCCCTCTCTCACTCACTCAGTAAGCTTTTATTGAGCACCTATTGTGTGCGTAGCCTGCACGGTGCACGGAGGATAAGGAATGGCCTCAGACGTAGTTGCAGCATCTTAGTAGGAGAGACTGCTGCACAAACAATGACATCCCCAGGTGCTCTCACTGCAGGGAGGTGTGGCCAGGTACAGGAAGGAAAAACACAAAGCACCTGCAGATGGGACAGGGAGCTGAATTCTGGGGCTGCACCAGCATCCCTGGCCCCATGTGTCATCCATGAGCGTGTGATCACAGACCAGCAACAAGTCAGTAGCACACGTATGCCATAATGTTCTGATTCACCACTGATACCTGAACACTCACTTCCAAACAAAGGTAAGTATTCTAGAGGTAATTATGAATGAAAACCTTATATGCCCAATCTATTGAAGTCTAAATATATTCTTCGGATAGTAAGAGCAAAATACTGCAATAATAAATACTTGTAGAAGTTTAGTTTTATGGACAAAACCAATGATTAAGAACTTTTTTTTTTTAGCTTATTAATTAATTAATTTATTTTTGCTGTGTTGGGTCTTCGTTTCGGTGTGAGGGCTTTCTCTAGTTGTGGCAAGCGGGGGCCACTCTTCATCGCGGTGCGCAGGCCTCTCACTATCGCGGCCTCTCTTGTTGCGGAGCACAGGCTCCAGACGCGCAGGCTCAGTAGTTGTGGCTCACGGGCCTAGTTGCTCCGTGGCATGTGGGATCCTCCCAGACCAGGGCTCGAACCCGTGCCCCCTGCATTAGCAGGCAGACTCTCAACCACTGCACCACCAGGGAAGCCCCCAATGATTAAGAACTTCTGAATAATTAAATAAAGCAAGCATCTATTTAGCACAGCAAATGTGCAACCACAAGAGCAATGCTGAGCGCAAAGATAGGACTGTCCCTGACGTTATACTATTAAAATTTGACAAGTTAAACATTTAACAAAATGGTAAGGATAGGAAAAACATTTGAATAAAATTTCCAATTTCTCCTTATTTCCCAGAAGTTCATTCTTTGATGAGAGTCACTATGACCTCATCTTCAACCAAATGTCCATTTCAACACATGGTCACTGGTCATTCAGACAAAAGGTGCATGCAGTGCCCCTCTTACTAACATATTATTCTTTGGGAACCATCAGGAAGAGGGATCTGTGGGTTTCAGACTGGGTGACAGGGAAAAGCAGATGTTTCTACCCTGCAGCCCTGGGCAAGAGAGAGGAAACAATGACCCTGGAGCCCAGAGGCAGAGAGAGACCAAAGGGGAGGTCAGGGTGAGGGTCCCGAGGGTTCCACAGAGCAGAAAGAGATCCAATGGGGTGGACCCAGTTCTACCCGCATCAGCTACGAGGCCTTGGGCAAGTTCCTTAAATCACTCTCTCTCTGAGCTTCAGTGTTCTCACCTATAAAATGAAAATTTCAGAGCTACCCTGAAGGGCTGCTATAAGGATTCACAAGAAGAGAGTTTCATCAAGTGGCCAGGAAAGAGGTCTTGGGACAGAGCTTCTTGTCTTTCCACGTGGCCCTTAGTTATGTGAACACAGGTAAGTGGGAACCCTGTCCTGGGGTGTGCAGAGGTGATGTGTCAGAGGCAGTGAGGCTCTTTGCTAAAATGTACTTGTAACCCCAAAATCAATACTTGTGGTGTCTTCACGCTTTCAGTCATTCTAAAACATGACAGTCACCCAACGTGCATGTTCCCAGCTGAGGTCACGTCTCAGTTCTTGTTCTGAAAGCAAGTGTCCTGTTCATGGTCTATTTAGTGGCACGGTTTTCAGATTGTTCTGCATTGTGTTGGTGATTTCACTGTTTTAAATGGCCCCCAAGCGTAGGGCTGAAGTGCTGTCCAGTGTTCCTAGGGCAAGAAGGCTATGATGTGCTGGAGGGAGAAAATAGGTGCATTGTATGAGCTTCACTTGGGCATGAGTTCAATGTAACCAATCAACAGTATATATTAAATAAATTATTTAAACAGAAACACACATAAAACCAAGTTATGTATTGATCGATCGACAAAAATGTCCACCTGCGAGAGGTTTGCAGGACTCTAACCCTGTACTTCCCCCACGAGCAATGGCTCAAGAGTTGGTTCCAAATTCAGTGACTGCAGTGCCTGTATGCAGCATTGACTGCTGCGAATAGTGAGAATCAGCTGTCTGTTGTTACTGTAAGTGAAGGAATAAAGTTTTCCCATACAAGTGTCATGAGCACCCAATTTCCTCTCTATTTCTGGAACTAGATCTACTATGGTAGGAGGACAGAATTAGCTGCTGTTGTTCGGATGCAGCCAGATGGAGCGTGGGCAGGCCGGGGAACTCACCAAGCGGGCCTGGGGGTTGCGATGGTAGTAGAGCTCTTTAAATTCATCCATCCACACTTCAGCTGCGCGGACACTGTTGGCCAGAGCCTTGTTGCGGGAGTAGGGAGCTTGCCTGGGGAAAACGTGGCCAACGTGCGAACACGGGTGTGTCTCCAGGGTCCCCCCGCACTGCCAGATCTGTACACAGAGCGGGTAGGAGGTGCGGGGTGGGGAGTGAGTGGGAAGTCAGCTGCAGGTCCACAATGCCCAGAGCAAGGAGGCTGGACACACGGAGGTCATGGTGAACACTGCCAAGGCCTCACCCCCCATGGGGCAGGGGGCCACTCCCCCAGCATACTCAGGACACGGGATGCAGTCAAAGAGCAAGAAAGCAGCCTCAAAGACAACTAAGCCATCGGAATCCAGACCCCAAAGTCCATGCACTAAGGCTCATGCGCTTGACTCCTAGGAGCACCGACAGTGGACCTCGCTGGGAACTTACTTATTATGTAAAGCACAGGCTGATTACCTGGTCTCCTAGCCACAGAAGATAGGAAAGCAGCAAGTAAGAAGAGAGGTTTGGAAGGGGGACAGGAAGAGCTTCTAGAGGCAGACAGAGCAGCCTGACACCTGGGGAAGAGGTAGAAAGACCATTAAAAGCACACCCCAAAACTCAGCAGGTGGAGTCATCTGGAGCCTTTGCATGCTGGGGCAAACGGCTGTGAATACCCCATTGTCCCCTGGATGTATGACCAAGGATAGCAACTGGTGCTTATAATGGGGGGGGGGGGGAGGTGAGTCCTTAGTGGAGAGTCAAAGCCTTGTGTATTAACTCTTAAAGCAGGAAACCATATAAAATATTTGTAAAGTTTAAAATTTTCCATTTAAAAGCACGAACATCGACATAAGGTTTTGATACTTAAAATGCAAGATTCAATTAACTAGAAAATACACCCAAATGCTTGGGCTTTCCCAAAGGGGCCTCTGGGGATCACATACAGCAGAATCAATAGATGGGCTCATTACAAAAGGCAGATTCCCAGTCCCTACCGTAAATCTATCAAATCTGACTTTCCAGAGACCATGCCTGTTAATCTGCATTTTTAACAAGTTTCCCTAACAATTCTGCTATGTGTCAAAGTTTGAAAGTCACTGTGCCAAGTAAAGAGGCTACTTTATCAAGCAGTCAAGCAAATCAAGGCTCCAAAACATGGGATCAGGAGGCAGGGACCCGTGTTTTAGTCCAGTCTCTGCCATACACTCTGTGAGTGACCTTCAGCCAGTCGCTACCCGCCTCCGGCCTCTGCCCCTCCTCTTTATGGAGTGAGAGGAAAGAACCAGGTGAGACTTGCAAGACCCTTTCCAGCCCCAAATCTATTAAAAGTGTATTTTTTTAAAAAGTTTACACAAGAAGACAGGCGTGATTACAGGATATGTGTGCCACTGTCATCTTTGAGGATCGTTGGATAAACTGCCAATATGGAGGAAAAGTCCACCAGGCTCTCCTAGCAAATACATCCTTCCCAGAGAGAAAGAGAACAGGTTAAGAATGAGTCCAAACAGAAGACTGGAATACTTACTCTAAATGAGAATTCGAGGTTTTCTCCGCCCCAAACTTCCATTCCTGTATCGTAAGACCCCAGGTATTCAAAATATTTCTTACTCACAGAAAACAGCCCACCAGCCATGGTTGGAGACCTAGAAGCGTGTGAATCATAATTCAAGGTAAGCGGCAGGAAACCATCACAGTTAGTTGAATCCCTTCTCACCACAAGCCTGGAGTCCATTCATCCATATAAGCATACCCTGAGTTCACGTTCTGGGCCTGGTGCTGAACTGGGCTGGAGGCACAGACGTGCCCCATAGCCCCTGCCCTGGGGAAGCTCACAGACATCTCACCAGGCAAGCACAGAGCAAGGTGTGGGATGACTAAGGCCAACCTAGGGCCCAGCGGGAATGCAGAAGCAGCCATGAGATGCGGAGGGGGGCGGGTAGAGCTAAGTTTCTCGGAGGAGGCATGGTCTGCAGCACAAAGGGAAGTTAGCCAAGAAGAGGCATGGAATGGTCCTCCAAGAAGACAGGAGCATGAGCAAAGGCCCAAGGGTGAGAGAAAGCCTTGTACTTCTAGGAGCACAGACAACAAGGAGAGATGAGAAGAGAGAGACCAGGTTCTAAGAGGGTGGCAGAAGTAAGGGTGTGGTGGCCTTGCTCGTGCAGCCCTCACAGATGTCCTTTATGGGCCAGTAGAGGCCACTCTGGCATCTTAAAGCTCCCCAAGGGCTTGAGCCTCTCCTGCTGGAATGGCCTCCCCTGCAGGACCCACACGGCCAGCTCTGGCCTGCTGCCTCAGCCAGCCCTGTTTCCTCCCTTCCAGGTTCATCTAGGAGATGGCACTGGTTTCAGAAATGGCCCAAGGCTTCCATCCTACCCCCGCAGAAAGCTATAGCGTCAACACACCACAGAGATGCAGAGGAATACATTTAAAAATGGGGAAATTATAACATGAAGAGCCTAACAGTTCAAAATTTTAAGATCCTCCAGTAGTGCTTCCAGGCCTTGACAAAGTATTGGCTTTTCCTGCACTCCAAGCTCTGGGCCAATGAGAACAGGACAGCAAGACTATGGAAGAGAAGGTTCTAGGCTACAAAGCATTTTCATGTGTGTTCATCCTAAAGGCTAGGAAATAGGTAGGTGGATATGCTCATACCTATTTCACAAGTGAGAAAACTGAGGCCCAAGGATATTATGGGAGGGGAAGGATAGCTGGCCACAGTGTCCCTGAGCATGTGCATGCGTGCGTGCATGCGTGTGTGGCGGGGGGGGGCAGTTTGTGTCAGCATCACAGGCTGCATATGTGACGCTTGATATGATCCCTCCTACTTGGTGTCTCAGTTTCCAAACCTGTTAGATGAGGGGTTGGGCAGGATGCCGCCCCTCAGGGCTCCCGTAGAAGCCTACATGTCATCCTTGAGTCGTCCTCCCCTCATTCCCATTCAATTCCTCCCAATTTTCCCACCACAAAGTCTCTGGAGTCCACCATGTCCCTCCATCTTCTCCTGCACCATCATCTCTAAGCTGGAGGACTGCAACGCCTCCCAGTGGTGCCCCTGCCTGCAGCTCCACCCCCTCCAGGCCCCCACCCCCCACCATGTGGCATCCAGCACAGATTTTAGAGAATGCAACAGGCTAAATAAGGTCACTTCCAGCTCAAATCCCTTCAGTGGCTTCTGAACACCCACAGTAAAGTCCAAACCCCTTTCCTTGGCCTTCAAGGCTGGATATGACTTGGCCCCATTCACCTCTCCAGCCCTGTCTCTCAACACCGTCTCCACAGTTGTTCCTCTCCAGCCAGCACTGGGTCATCTCAAGGTCTGGACTCAGGTGGAAGGATTCAGAAGGCCAGCTGCCAAACATGGGTGCAGATCTACGACACCACTTCTGGGTCAATACCCCAGTGATAAAGCTGAAGTCCAACCTCCACTGGCCTGACTCCCACATCTGTCTCCCATTTGGTGCTAAACTTGGAAGGAGAGGAAGAAGCCAGACTATGACTTCAACACCTCAAGAATGAGGGCAACCCAGCACCGCTTGAGCCTTCTCTTCTCAGACCCAGGCTCACCCACTGGCCAAAGCTGGACCCTGTACCCCCAGGTCTACTCATCCCCTGCAGCTCAGAAGGAGCCTGACAGTGTGTCCTCAAAATATTAGCCATGGAATCACCATAGCAAGTCCAGTCCTAGGTATATACCCCAGAGAACTGAAAACAGGCACTCAAACAGACAATAGTGTACCGCTGTTCACAGCAGCATTATTTACAATAACCAAAAAGTGGAAATAACCCAAGTGTCCATCAACAGACAGATGGATAAAGAAAATGTGGATGCATACACAATGGAATATTATTCAGCCATTAAAAGGAATGAAGTTCTAGAAGGACCTTGAAAATACTTTGTTAAGGAAAAGAAGCCAGACACAAAAGGATAAATATTGTGTGATTCCACTTATATGATGTACATAAAATAGGGAAATCCATAGAGATGGAGAGTAGAGTAGAAGTTACCAGGGGCTGGAGGAGGGGAGGAAAGGGAATTATTGCTTAACAGGTATAGAGTTTCTATTTAGGTTGATGAAAAAGTTCTGGAAATATGTAGAGGTGATGGTTCTACAACATTGTGAATGTGCCTGATGCTACTGAATTGTGCATTTAAAAAATGGTTAAAATGGTAAACTTTATGTTATACATATTTCAACACAATTTTTAAAATAAATTTTAAAATATATATATATATATATATATATATATACACCAATATAAAATCCACATATATAGCAATGATTTTTAATAAAAGTAAACAAATACTCTGGAAAAAGAAAAGAGAGGCAACAGCTAACCATCCCTCCTGAGGGCCTTCACTGACAAGTTGGCCAGATGCGTGCTCAGAGAAGTCAACCCCTGACCTGATGACATCGATGGGGGACCGCATGCGGATCCTCTCCCTCTCGGGAACCACGTGCCACGTGAACACCAGCCTCCAGTCGAAACCGCCAATCTGGGGCTCCCCAGCGTTCCCCAGGTACTCGAAGGTGTTCCAGTCGATCACATCGATCACAGGGCACACCACTGCCAACTCCTCTTCATGGATCCTGAAAACAGTCAGAAGAGCCTTCCACTAGAAGGAGGAACACCTGTCTGAGAAAGGCCTGCTTCTCTTATTCCAGGGGTCTACAGCCAAGTCAGCCCTGGCAGGTGAGCAAAAGGGGGCTGCTGGGCGGTGGGGGGAGGCAGGGAGCTAGGACTCTGGCCCTGATATGAAAAGTCCCACAGCTTTAATATTCTGATTCCATCTAGAGATATTCTGGTTAAATTTGAATCCCTCTATGAAAGTCATGATGTCAAAATTAAAGCTAAATTTTAAAACGGAAAGCACATTTTCAGTTTCTTCAAGACTGCAAGAGATTTCTTCATTTAATTAAAATGAAACATCTTCAAGTCAAGAAATAATTATCTCCCTGTGAACAGAGATGCGCCCAGACCAAAGGGTCTGCTTTGCAGTTAGAAAATAAATTTTAATCCTGCCTCTTATTTACTGTGTAACATTAGCATTGTCACTTAACTGCTTAGAGCCTGTTGCCTCATGGGTTACACTGGAAAAATATACCTACTCATAGGTTAATGTGAACTCCCTACGGGAATGTTTGTAAGAGGCTGGCAGAGAACCTGGAACTACTGCTATATTTTTCTTTTAACCTTTTTTATTATTAAATGTTACACGTAGTGGAAAATGTGATAATTTCCTTTTGCAAGCATCAGCTTGTGCGTAGTCTTCAGCAGTTCTCTCCACAATAATTCTTACAAGCCCAGCCATCCCAGCAGGCTTCCGGACTGTGTTTCTTTGCATTTGACAGCACACCAGGAAACATGAACTGAGACTGAACCACGTGTGAACGCTAGATTTCTCTGGGTTACATTTTGGGGGCAGTTCTCTAGAACTTGAGACCTATAAATCATTAACTTGTGACTTGCAGTCCAGCTGGTTGGAACCACGGGTAGTCTAATTTTTGCAAGAAAGGGAAAAACGGGGGGAGCCTGCACTGGAGTAAAGAATTCTAAATCACGGTTAGAGAACGTGCAGGCCCAGTAGCAGTGGTTACTGGGTCGTGTTTCCTGGCATCTTGTGAGCCAGGGACCAGGGATGCAAACATCCTGCAGTGTGCAGTCCAGCCCTACACAGCAAAGAATGGTTCTGCCCCAGATGTCAACAGCAGCTTATAAAATGCCAGGAGCACTACCCAGTTGATGTGACAACCAAAAACATCTTCCACTTCCAAAAGCCCCTGGAGGAAAGGGGCTACTGTGCCTGGTTGGGACCACCTGAGGGACAGTCTACACTCCAGTGTCTCAACTCTGGTGCACCCTCAAGTCTTCAGGGAGCTTCTGAAACATCCAGAAGGCCAGGATCTACCCCTCCAAATAGTCCAGGAGTTTTTAAGGTTCCCCAGTTATTTCTAAAGGGTAACCAGGGGAGAATCCCTTTGTCTCCAGGTATGGAGCAAGGACGTGATTATGGGGAATGCTGCCTCGCTCTCTCCAAAGGGTGGGACGGGGTGAAGTGGAATTCTAGATGGCATTAATGAATCAGCTGAAGGGGAAAAGTGCCCCTACCATGACTTTAGACAGGCCTAGAGGCAGCCCTCTGTATGCACAGTTGGGGAAGGGGGGAAGGATGAACTCACTAGTCCGGGTTCCAGAGTGAGCACCTAGCTGTCACTATGTTCTAAGTAATCTCAGAGTCCATCACTGGCCTGAGGAATCCTGAGTCCTTTCTGCGGGTGAAGCTCACCAGAGCTGAGCGGGAGAAAGAGGCAGCAAAGGACCGGGACAGCAGGAAGTGGCAGAGCAGAGCTCAGTCTCATGCAGGAACAGAGGCGAGGGGGTCCCTAGCTCTTTCAAACAGACCCTGACAACCAAGCGTTGGATGCCAAGGGAGAGCAGTTTGCCAAATGCACAGACTCTGATCCTCCAGCCCTTCACCCACTCCACAGGGAGGGGACCAAACAGAGACCCCCCAGACTTTCCTCTCCCACCCGGAGGAGCTCTGGGCTTGCCAGCTCAGCTCCTGATGCTGAATCAGTAGGATGGAAAGGGAAAGAGAGAAGAGAAGAGAACAAAAGTAGGCCGAGGGGTAGATGAGAAGGTGAGTGTAAGAGACTGTGGGACAGCAGAGGAAATATCCTTGAAGACACAGCCATATTTATACTTTCATGACTCTATAAAAAATATATTAAAACAATATTTTATGACTATATTGGTAAAAAGACAAACAATCCAGGCTAGATTCATTATTCTATATTCATTATTATGATATTCATTTTCCATTCTGATTTTAAAAGAAATTAACATAAAATTTTTTTGGGGGGGTCCCTTAAAGTTTCATGGGTGGGCCGTAGGTATTGTAGGTACTGCATGTAATAAATAAGTCAGCCCAGCTTGAAGGAACGACACCAAAATGTATACCCTCCAGGAGTGCAATTCTGTGTGACTGATCATATTTTTTTCTTGGTTGATCATACTAAGTTTTCTACAATAAACGTGTATAATAAGCAGTAATAAAAGCAAACACTCATCTAGGACCTCCCACATGCTGGCATGTTCTAAGCACTGTCCGTGTATTAAGTCATTTAACGGCCTCCACAGCCCCAGGAGGTAGGGACTGTTACCACGCTGTTACCAGGGACAGAGGCTTTGCCCAAGGGGCATCTGAGCCCAGCACCCCTGCCTCTCATGCCAGTTTGGTCAGGGCCCCCGCCTCCCCCCCGCCCCCCACCGACGGTCCACGCACCTCTGCAGCAGCGGCTCCAGCCACCCTTCGTGGCACTCGCAGTGGCAGTCCAGGAAGGTCAGCACGTCGCCCTTGGCCGCGGAAGCCCCCAGCAGCCGTGCCCGCACCAGGCCCTCCCTCTTGTTGGCGCGGATCAGGCGGACCTTGGGCAGCCTGGCCAGCTCGGAGGCCAGGCGTTCCTTCAGGTGCTCTGGGGAGGCAAGCGGGACACTGAGGGTCACCGCCACACATCCCCAGCCGCGTCCTTGAAGGGCCTCCCTGTTCCCAAAAGAAGACTAAGTAGACACGAGCCTCCTTTGCTCTGCACCAGGGACGTGCTCACTGCACCCAGAACCAAGGCTGGAAGCCCCTGAAGGCCAGGGAGGCTGAGGTGGAGGATTCCAGAACCACCAAATGCTCCCGTTCAAAACACACGCACATTGAACTGTACTCCTGAAATGAGTGAATGTGTCATGTGGATGTATCTCAACAAAGCTATTACCTCCCAAAATTACCTTGACTTGTAAACATTTAAATAAAAAGCACAAGAACCATCCAACCACGACTTTTCCAAAAAATTGTGTTAATATAAACTTTGTTCATTTATGTTAATTATGCAACACATCATAAAATTTTAATTTATATGGAATTATATTAACATAAATTTTATTTATAATACAATTACGTTAACACAAATTTTCTCAGAAGTACGTTTCAGTTGACACAGTAATAATAGTAACAATGGCAGCCAACATGAGAAAGCCTGCTGTGCTAATTACAGTCCAAGTGATTCATAGAACTCACATGAGTCTCATAACAACCCTATGAGGTAAGTACTACTACTGTCCCCATTTTATGAATGAGAACATTGATGGCAGAGAGGCTAAGTGACGTGCCGAGGTCCCAGACAAGCGAGCTGAGGAGTCATGATGTGAACCCAGGGACTCTGGCTCGAGTCTGCAGGCTTAACGCTGCCTCCAGAGCTTTCTTCCACAGCTGCCCATCCTTGTTAAACAAATCCAAAACTTGTCAGGAGGACATGCTTATCCCATTTTGTAAGAGAGGAAATGAGTCCTTAAGAGTTGAAAGGATGTGCCCACAGCTAGAACTGGCCCCAGGACTCCCAACTCCACACACAGGCTCTGGGACTAGAGGTCCCGATTCATGCCTCTCGATGGGTAGGTGGAGGCAGGTGAGAACCAGTCAGGTAAAATAAAAATGAGAGAATCTCCCCACATCAACATGGGCTTCATCTCAAAGTCCCCCTCAATCATCAGTGACGGGAAAACTTTGTATAATGTTCTCAGTTGCTTTGTTGTCTGTGAAATGTTTCCCTAAGTACTCTTGATACTCAAACAAGAAACAAAAAACATTCATTGGTTGATTTTTTTTCAACCCTAAATATAACTGCATATAAGCTAATGGCAGGAATAAGGGAGGTGACTTCCCAAGCAAAGCTAATTAGTGGCAGTGCCCAGGGAACACACAGGAAAACTGTGGTGCAGCCACCCAGCACTCAGGATGGGTTTGGTCTGCATCAATTTTCTGTCTGCCTGAACTGTCTTCCCCAATCCTGGAAGGCGCTGACATCCCTCATCAGCTCAGACTGACCCTGCAGGAAGGGTGGGAGGAGGGGGCAGGGCAGGACTTCTTACCTCCAATACACGCTGAGAGGGGCATCCTGCTGACTTTACAAATTACCACGATGGGGAGGGGAAGTCCTGTCCCCCCACAGTCTTGGCCTTACATTTATGGGAGCACTGAGCTGTACTGGGCTGTATTCCTGTCTGCTGAGCAGCTGCTTGATCCCATAAAGAGAAAATAATCTGATATTTGCTTCTGAATGAATACACTTCTGAAACGTTTTTGGCACTCTGCCGTTTTTTAAATAGTTCATAAAAGCTGAAGTTATCGCTGAACAAGTGCCAGCAATGGGCCAGGCCCTGACGTAGCAAGCTACCACCTTCATCTCATTTAATCCTCAACAATGACCCTGAAAGGTAAGAACTACTATTATGCCATTTTACAGGGCTGGAAGGCAAGGTTGAAACTGGTTAAGCTCCTTGCTCAAGGCTATACGGCTGCAAAGTGCTGGAGCTGGGATTCTAGGCTATGCGGCGTGACCCAGAACCAGCGTCTACACAGACATATTTAAAACCCTGGGAGGAAAGGAAATGGAGATGCACGCCTACTATAAGCTGGCTGCTACGTGAGGTTCTGTCCTACACATGATCTCATTTATTCCTCACCACAAGTCTCTGGTATTAGTGTAGATAAACCCATTTATAGATTAGAAACTAAGGCTCAGAAGACAAGTGACTTGCCCAAGGTGCCATGACGGGTTATGGTAAAGCTCGCCTAAGACCCCTGACCACAGAATTCAGCACCTTGTAGGCTACACTAGGCCTCAACCCCCAGTCTGGCTTGCCTGCCGCCATGGGGAATGCCAGCTGTCCCCTAAGACTCACTCTCCCCATGCTTTTCAGCTGAGCACATGGACACCCTCCATAGAGACGATGTTCCTAGCCTCCCTCACAGGTAGGTGTGGCCAGGTGACACTGTTTTACTCAGTGGGACTGAGGGCAACTTCCAGGTGTAGCTCCCAGTCCCCTTGAAACCCTCCTGCTGACGGGAGTGAACAGGAGGTGAAGACCCAGCCTGGGCTATGCAGACAGAGGCAGTGCACCATCCTCGAGAAGAAGGAGACTTAGGGCAGGAGGAGCTGGGCCCTAATAGCGCGGAGGGGCCACACCTGCCCTAGACTATTACCCCAGATTTGTGATGTGAGCGAGAAATCAATTTTTATCTCATGTAAATCACTGTTATTTTGAGTCTCTGTGAGAACAGCCCGGCACACCCACCAATTAGGACCTATACACCAGGCTCTGAAGTCAGACAGACCAGCCTCAGAGCCTGAAGCAGCAGATGCCCAATAAGCAGTGGCTCTACCCTGATGGGTGGTCCGGGGTGGTGATTTGGTTTGAAACAGGCTCTAGCAACCAAGCCCACAGCTCTCCCTCTTGCAGGGCCGTGACATTTCCCCTCACTTCAGCTTAGCTGCCCTCACGTCAGCTAGTGGCCAAAGATGTGCTGGCTGACTACCGCTCCATGGACAGGGCTAACCCCAGCCAGGCAAGGCCATGGCAGTCCCTACGCCCCTCCCCCTTCCATCCGTGTCCACCCCCAACGTCAGCCTTGCTCCACAGGGCAGCACAGTTGAGTCCCCAAGACCTAGCGACGTTCCAGCTCTCCCAATAGCCCTCAGGCGGCTCCCAACAGGCTCCTATTTAAGCTAAACCCCTTAGATTGGCCTCCGAGGCCCCACCTGATCTGGCCCCACCCACCCTGCAACCTCATCCCCCAGGTCACCCTCCACCAGCCGGTGGTCTGACGCGGAGAATGGCTGCTGTTCCAGCTTCTGCACCTGCTGCTTCCAGCCCGGCCCCTCTCCCCAGACCTTCACTGCGCTGCCTCTCTAGCTTCTGGCTTAAAGGCTACCTCCTCAAAGAGGCCTCCCTGACCTCCACCCGCTAGAGTAGGCCTGGTGCCCAAGCCCCACTCGCTCTCCTGTTCCCAGTATTCTTTCAGAGCACTTCCTACTCGTGCTGTAGTATAGTATCACGTTCCATTATGGTATGCTATGTTATACTGTGTTGTACTATGTGATGCATATTATGTTATGTTCTTTATATGTTTATTGACCATCTCCACCCACCTCTCTAGAATGTGACTTTTATGAGAGCAGGGATTTGTCTTGTTTCCCACGGAATCCCCAGCGCCTTAGCACACATTCAGAAAACGTTCACTGAATCATAAAGGGCCAGCCTTGGACTGCAGTGAATTGCTGGATCCCAGGTCACTGGTTAGGTCTGTAGGGACAACAACCACCCTTTCAATGGAATGCCTCTCCCTGGCTTCAGTTCTTCTGTCTAGGCTGCCCCTTTTTGATCTCATCCCAAACTCAACGTGTTCAAGGCCAAATGCCCCCCTTCCCCTGCCAGACCTGCCCCTCCTGCCCTAAATGGCTTTTCTAGCTCTGGGACCGCATCACCCTTCACCTGGAGACCCAAGCCGGAAGCCCGAAGGTCCGCCTCACACCTCAGCCAGTTTCTGGGCCTGTGGATGCCACCTCCCGGGTACCCCTCCTTCCACCCGCCTGCCCTTGCCCTGCCCTCCCCTCCCACCCGACTCCAAGCCTCCATCTCCCACCTGGGCCACCTCCACAGTCCCCTGGCCTCCCTGCAGAGCTCCCTAGTACCCCATTCTCCACACTCCAGCCTAGAGGGATTCCCCAAAGAGCAAAACTGGTCTCCTGCTTGAAATTCTGCCTTGGCTCTCCCTGCCCTCAGGACAAAGCCCCAACTCCTCAGCCTCGGGTCGAAGGCCTGAGCCCTCTCCCCCCACCCACCCCCGTTCATCTCTTGCTACTCACTGCAGCAGCCGGCCCTCCATCCTTCCTGAACTACTTGCAGATCCTACACAGTCCACACAGCACTGCACCTCTAAGCCTTTCCATATTCTGTGCCCTCCACTTGAAACGCCTCCCTCCACCTTTGCTGTCTGCAAACCCAGCCTTCAAGATTAAGGTCAACCATCCCCTCCTGAGCACCCAGGTGGGGTGAGTCCCGTAGCACCGTGTGGTAGAGCCCTCTGCCATCACATCTGCCTCCCCCCACCTGGCTCTGAACTCCCTGAGGGGAGTGGCCAGCCACACAGGGGTGCAGGAAGCCTGTCCTTCCAGGCCTGTTCTATATGTCCCACGTCACACTCTCGCTTCCGAGGCACAGCCACAGAAGGGCAGGCTCTTCCAAGAGCCCACGTCAGGGGCTCACCTCGATCGCTGTAGTCATCTACAAGGATAACTTCTTCTAGCAGGGTGTCTGGGGATGTCTCGAGGACACTGTAAACTGTCCGAAGGAGAGTTGACCAGGCTTCATTATAAAATGTTATGATGACAGATGTCGTGGGCAATTGATCATAATTGTATTTCTTCTCTTTGCACCTGCGAACACAACACAACTTCAGGAATCAAGACCCCACTGTTGACTGTATGTACCAGGCCCAGGCTGGTGCTGGGGATGGAGTGATGAAAGGGACGTAGGTCACGGTCCTGGGGCCTCCCCCTGGGGAATGGCAAATAGCTGCTGGGATGTTCCAGAGTCCCCCGTGTTCCATTAGGAGACCCAGCAGATTCTTTAAAAAGGTTTCAAATACTTAACGAGCTTGAACTGCAGATGCTGTTTTTAAGCTTTAAAGCAATTTTCAGATTTGTGCAACATGCAAACTCAGCAGAATCAGAAGGGAGGGGGACTGTCACTTTTCCCCGCCCAACAGCTCTCCCATCTGTCCACGCCTTTCCAATCCCACTGAGGCCTTTGCTCAGACTGCGCCCTTTCCTCCCTTTCCTGCTTGGCACACTCTCTGTCCTCTTTCAAGAACTCACCCCGCCTTCTCTGGAAAAGTCTGGGGACACCTGTGTGGGGCAGGTGCTCGCCCCTCCTTGCTCCTACAGCACCTTGCCCACGTCTCCGTTTCAGCAGGTGTCACTCTCCGTGCTCCAGAACTCACCACCACTTGAGTCTCCCCCTACCTTCTCCCAGCACCTTTCCTACTCTGCATCCCAGCAGGGGCTATGCTTTCAAAGGTGATGCACTGAATGCATAAACTGGAACCATGGCTAGGATGTGTGAACATTCCAGGAAGGGCTCTGTAGAGAACACTGACTACCCCCCAGCCCCCATACCACTGCCACCACCCACCCTCCCGTTCCATTCTGAGGCAGTCTTGTGGTGAGGAGGGCGCTGAGCCCACCCATCTCTCTGGGGTTAGGGCTTGGCTGGCAGTGATAAGAACCATTTAGCTCCCTCTTTCTTTGGTAGGGTTTTCTGTTACTTTGCACAGAAGGTTCCAGGTTGACACAGAATTCTCTCCTCAGAGTAATGGATGACAAACTCCCAGTGTCATCCCAGGGAGTAGGCAGTGCCTGGAAATCAGGACATGGCTGACAGCAAGATAGGGGAGGAACAGAAACCCACAAGGGACACCAGAAGGACCAGGGTTTGAAGGCTGGCCTGGCTAAAGGCCAGACCAAGGGATGGGGTGGAAATTTGAGAAGAAGATAAATGTTGAGGCCTGGCCAGCCTCCGGAGGCAGAAAGGGAAGGTCTTACAGATAAGCTAAGTGCAAGATCGAAGAGATGGAGAACCAAGCAGGGTGAGGGGTGAAACCAACATCTATTGACTATCTACCACGTGCCAGGCACTGTAGCAGTGGGACCTGTATCAGTCAGTCACCGATCATTTCCTCATCGCCTACTATGTGCCAGGCACATAGGCAAAGCCCCTGCTTCCCAGAGCTTACAATCAGGGGGACAATAATCAAATAAGTAAACATATCAATAATTTCAGAAAGTTAGGGTGCTATGAAGAAAAGGAGGGGGATGAAAGAGAGAGCAACTACAGAGGGGAGTAGGAAGGGGGAATGGAGGCAACCACAGAACAGGTAATCAGGGAGGGCCCCTCCAGGAGGTGACATTTAGGATGAGGCCTGAATAATGAGGGACCCAGTCCCACAAAAAGCAGAGGAAAAGCCTTTTGTGTACACAACTTATTTCTTTTTTTCTCCTTTTATTTTATTATGAAAATTTTCAAACATGCAAAAAGTAGAGAGAACAGTATAAGAAAGTCCTGTGACCCTTTCACCTAACTTCAGTAGTCCTTAACACATGGTCTTGATTCATCTTTGTCTTCACCCACTACCCCCATCCCAGACTAATTTTAAGCAAAACCCAGCATACCACAGCATCCATAAATATTTCAATATATATATCTAAGGGATAAAGATTCTTTTCATAATGAACACAATATCATTGTAACACTTTAAAAGTTAGCAATTCCTTAGTGCTATCACATCTCCAGTCTATAAGCTTTCATCAAAATTAATGGTGTGTCTTCCAATGGTTGGAAGACACACCATTCTCTTATGAACCAATAAGAAAGACAAATGCTACCAATCATAACTGCAGAATGCTCTGATTTTAAGAGACATCCTAATTTCAGAAATGTTTAAATATTTTTTTTAAAGTGGCTTAGAGCAGCGGTACCCAACCTTTTTGGCACCAGGGACCGGTTTCGTGGAAGACAATTCTTCCACGGATAGGGGGTGGGGGGTGGAGATGGTTCAGGCGGTAATGCAAGCAATGGGGAGCAGCAGATGAAGCACCGCTCGCTCCCCTGCCGCTCACCTCCTGCTGTGCGGCCCGGTTCCTAACAGGCCCGGGGTTTGGGGACCCCTGCCTTAGAGGGAATTCCCTGGTGGTCCAGTGGTTAGGACTCTGCACTTTCACTGCTGAGGGCCCAGGTTCAATCTCTGGTCAGGGAACTAAGATCCCACAAGCTGCACCACGTGGCCAAAAAAAAAAGAAAGAAAAAATGCCTTAGAATTGATGAAATGTAGCACTTTATTTCACTCTCAAAACCTCTTCCTACGTTAGCATTCACTGTTCCTATTTTAAAGACAAGGCTGAGAGGCGGGGTAGCCTGGACAGTTCTCAGAGTGCCTGCAAGTGTGTATGTACTTGGCTGAACTCCTTGTGTCCCTGTGCGATCTTGTCACAGGGTTCTGGCTCGTGCCTTTGACCCTGCGGGAGGCTCAGGTGGGCCATCAGAATCTAAACAAAGATCCCTACATCCCCTCTCCTCAACCAGCCCTCCCTCCTACCAAGAAACAGGAAATTTCTCCTCTCATCCCTCTCAGGGTCTTCTAAGTAGCTCCAGGTCCCTTTTCCTAAGCGCCAGGACAGTTTCTGTAGAGGGCTCTGAGGCTACCCAGGCAGCAGCCCAGGCTCTGCCATCACTGGGGTGGCCTTGCCACATGAATAGGCTTATCTGAGAGTCTCTGAGAGGGGCTGGCTCTTCTCAGCCCCCTTTACATTCTCATGCCTGCTTCATCTGTAGGCTGGAGGCATGACCACGCTGGTGCCCTGAAGCGATAAGGCATTCCCATCAGCCTTAGCCAGCAGGACCTGAATTCTTGGACACGCTGGTCTTCTGAATCACGGAAGTGATTACTTAGCGCTGTGCTCCACAGAGGGGAGTCCAGCCCATACTCAAGGGGAGGAGAATTAGGCTCCTTCTTTTAAAGGGAAGACTATCAAAGAATTTGTAGGTATATTTTAAAACCACCACACATGAACAGAATGCAGCAGGAGTAAAAGTATGTGGCTTCTAAGACCAGGTCATAAGACACCGAAGGTTCCTCTTTGTTCCCTCCCATGGACCATCCAATCTGGGGAAAGCCAGCCACTGTGTAGTGAGGACACTCAAGTGTCCCATGAAGAGATCTATGTGGAGAGGAACTGAGGCTTCTGACAGCCAGGACAGCCCAGACAGACTTTCCAGCATATGATGGGCCATCCTAAAAGCAGATCCTCCAGCCTCAACAGTCCCAATCAAACCTTGAGATGACAAAAAACCCAGGTAGCATTTTAACTACAATCTCATGAGAGACTCCCAAGCCAGACCACTCAGATAACGCACTCACAAATCCTTGACCCACAGAAATTATGCGAAATAATAAACGTTTATTGCTGTTTTAAGTCATTAAGTTTTATGGTCACACATGCGCTGAAATAAATCGCAAGGAAACTATCAGACAGGCCTGAATTGACATTTTATAAACCAACAGGCCTGTACTCTTTTAAAAAACGTGACTGTCCTAAAACACAATGAGAGTCTGAGGAACCATTTCAGACTAAAGGAGACTAAAGAGGCAGGACAACTAAATGTCCTACTTGATTCTCAATTAGATACCGGGTAAGGAAGAAAAAAGTTGCTCTAGAAGTTGGGACAGTTGGAAACATCTGATATTGTATACATTTCCTGAATTTGATAACTACCTTCATGGTATCATGAGAGAATGTCCTTGTTTTTAGAAAATACACACAGAAGTAACAAAGGATAAAAGATTATTATCTCTGTAACTTATTCTCAAATGTGTATAATATTATAGGATACATATAGAAAGAGAAAAATTAAGTAAATGTGGCAAAATAATGAGTGGGTCTAGGTGAAGGATATAGAGGATTTTGGCTATTCTAGCAAATTTTCTCTAGGTTTGAATTTTTCAAAATTAAAAGTTTAATACAAAAAGAAGAAAAGAAAATTTTTAATGTTGCAAAGGGTGTACCCAAACACCAAGCCAATTCTGACCTATACGTATCTCAATCTTAGTGGCCCTGTCCAAGGCCCTCTCCTTTCTCACTCATTCCCACTTCTACCAAAACAGCTGCCCTCTGAGGATGTGGAGGAAAAAGAACACTTGTACACTGTTGGTGGGAATGTAAGTTGGTGCAGACTGTGGAAAACAGTACGGACATTCCTTGAAAAACAGAACTACCGTATGACCCAGGAATTCCACTCCTGGGTATATGTCTGAAAAAACCCAAAAACACTAATTTGAAGATACATGCACCCCAAATATTCACAACACCATTATTTACAACTGCCAAGATATGGAAGCAACCTAAGTGTCCATCAACAGACAAATGGATAAGAAGATGTGGCAGAGGGTTTCCCCGGTGGCGCAGTGGTTGAGAGCCTGCCTGCCGATGCAGGGGACACAGATTCGTGCCCCGGTCCGGGAAGATCCCACATGCTGCGGAGCGGCTGGGCCCGTGAGCCATGGCCGCTGAGCCTGCGTGTTCAGAGCCTGTGCTCTGCAACAGGAGAGGCCACAACAGTGAGAGGCCCGCGTGCCGCAAAAGAAAAAAAAAAAAAGATGTGGCAGATATATACAATGGAATACTACTCAGCCATAAAAAAGAACAAAATTTTGCTATTTGCAGCAATGTGGATGGACTTGGAGGGCATTATGCTAAGTGAAATAAAATAAGTCAGACAGAGAAAGACAAATACTATATGACATCACTTATATGTGGAGTCTAAAAAAATACAACAAACTAGTGAATATAACAAAAAAGAAGCAGACTCACAGATACAGAGAACAAACCAGTGGTTATCAGTGGTGGGGGGGTGCAAATTATTGGACGTAAGATAAGCTCAAGGATGTATTGTACAATATGGGAAATATAGCTAACATTTTGTAATCAATCTAAATGTAAAGTAACCTTTAAATTTTGTATAAAAATCTGAATAAATTTTAAAAATAAAATAGAACAAAATAAAAGAATAAAAAGTCAGAGACAAAAATTGTTTTAATTAAAAAAATGTTGATGAAAACAAAAACAAAAAACAGTTGCCTTCCTCCAAATATATGTTAGAGCAAAAAGAAAACACACACATATATGTATAAGAATATTAATAACTATGTCTGGATTTAATATTCTCTGAGTACTAGACAGGGTGCATAGAAAAGCCACCACAGCCCACTAGAAGCATCAGAAAGAACTGCTTATACTACATGAAAAAAAAATGTGTTTTTGTGAAACTAAAATTAAGATTTTTTTATCTTTAAAAATAAGGTAAAGCTAAAATTTAGTTTCACATATGCACCAGTCCAAAGAGAAATGAGTAGAAATAAGGACAATGAGGTTTTCAAACATGAAATTTATTCAATTTAAACGAACTGTCCTTTAGTTTGAAATCACATCCTTACTGTTTTGGATTAAAATTTATTTCTTCTCATGATGGGAGTAAATAGGAGAACAAGACAAGCTCTGTTTGACCAAATAGAGTTCGGACTGTATGTCAGCCCCTCCTCAGTGTTTTTGTTTATGTGTTTTCACTGCTGTGCAAAATCCAGAAGTTCAAGGGCACTGTTCTCAAATGTCCAGGTGGGCTATTTGTGTGCTCTGAGATTACAAGATACCAATTTAGCAATATACACTCAGAGCTTTCTTTTTTTATTATTATTAAACATTTTTTATTTTTGGCCACGCTGCGCTGCATATGGGATCTTAGTTCCCCAACCAGGGCCCTCAGCAGTGAGCGCTTGGAGTCCTAACCACTGGCCCCCCAGGGAATTCCCTACACTCAGAGCTTTAAAATGTTCCTCTTCTCATTCATCTCATATCAATACATCTAAGAATTTCTCACCCAAGTGAATAATCAGAGATACCCTGAAGGAGGCTTGTCGTAAAAATTTTTCTTTGTAACATTATTTATAATAGTGAAATTCTGTAAACAATTTAAATGTCGGAGGATAAACATTCACGGTTGCATGAAGAAATGCTACATGGCCATCCAAAGCCATGTTTTCAGAGAATATTTAGCAATAAAAAAAGGATGGCCACTCTCTGACGTTTAATCAGAAAAGCAGGGTACAGATCTATAAACAGCATCATGTCAGTTCTTCGAACAACAAAGTGTGTGTGCATGCACTCACACATAAACAGTAAACAATAGAAAGAAATATGCCAAGAATGTTAACAATGGTGATCTCTGAGCAGTGGGATTATCACTGATTCTTATTTAATTCTTTATATTTTTCTGCATTCTAAAATTGTTCTATAGGGCTCCCCTGGTGGCGCAGTGGTTAAGAATCCGCCTGCCAATGCAGGGGACAGGGGTTCGATCCCTGGTCCGGGAAGATCCCACATGCCACGGAGCAACCAAGCCTGTGCGCCACAGCTACTGAAGCTGTGCTCTAGAGCCCGCGAGCCACAACTACTGAAGCCCATGCGCCTAGAGCCATGCTCTGCAACAAGAAAAGCCACTGCAATGGGAAGCCCATACACCACAACGAAGAGTAGCCCTGCTCGCCACAACTAGAGAAAGCCCACGTGCAGCAACAAAGACCCAACTCAGCCAAAAATAAATAAATTTATTTAAAAAAAATCGTTATATAATGAACATGCATCATTTTTATAATCACAAGAAAGATTTTTAAAATGCTGAATCATATTTCTTTAGCTTGCCATAGCAAATGTCTTCACTGAGTAATATTTAACATTCTGCCCTCTCCTTTTTTTGTTGTTGGCGTAGTATATTTTCTCCTTTGTTCTTTAAAATATCGCTTTACAATAGCCAAGACATGGAAGCAACCTAAATGTCCATCGACAGATGAATGGATAAAGAAGATGTGGTATACACACACACACACACACACACATATAATGGAATACTACAGCGACATAAAAAAGCGTAAGATAATGCCATTTGCAGCAACATGGGTGGACCTAGAGATTACCATACCAAGTGAAGTGAGTTAGAAAGAGAAAGACAAATACCATATAATATCATTTATATGTGGAATCTAAAATATGACACAAGTGAACTTATTTACAAAACAGAAACAGACTCACAGACATAGATAAAAAACTTATGGTTACCAAAGGGAAAAACGGGTGAGGGAAGGATAAATTAGGAGTTTGGGATTAGCAGATATAAACTACTATAAATAAAATAGATAAACAACAAAGCCCTACTGTATAGCACAGGGAACTATATTCAATATCCTGTAATAAACCAAAATGGAAAAGCATACATATATATATATAACTAAATCACTTTGATGTACACTAGAAAGTAACACAGCATTGTAAATCAACTATACTTCAATTGAAGAAAAAAAGAAGATAAAACATCCTTTAAAAGCATTCTCCTTCATGAAGTTCAATATATCCTTCCTGAATATCTCTAAATTTGCATCCAGGAAAAACACTTTCCCCTTTTCCTGGGTGATAAAAAGCTGTGCATCCTTCCATTAGGCAAGGGCAGCTATGCATCACTCAGGGTTCCACTTCTGCATAGGAGATAAAAGAGAGCTCAGAACCAAATTCACTGCTAAATCATAGTAAGCCATCCTTTCCTTAACTTTCTGGTATAATCCATGTGCTTTGTAAGGGCAGGGGCTGAACTGTGTTTTCCTCTGTATTTTCTGCATGCTTTGCAGAAAATACCTAGTAATACCTAGTAATAATAGTAACATTTGTTGAGTGCCTACTACATGATAGGCAGCGTGCTAAGCATTCTACATGCATTATTCCCTTTAGCCTTCAAAACAACCCTACTGGGTGCGGACTACCATAACCTCCACCAGTACAATATATGTCTATGTATTTTATGGATGTGAATGAATGGGTGCGGCAAATACTTCCAGGTCTTCTTTTATATTATATTTAGGTTATCACATAAACATCTTTAAAAAAATGAAAATTCATATCCTTTGGAGAACAGGCCAGGGAGGTCATAATATACATAGGTGTGTTTTATTGGCCCAGAATGCCTTCTCCTTTCTTCATCTTACTGCACTTTGCTCTTTCAGGAACCATGCCTCCTGCACTCTCAAGCTGTATGGTTTGTGCAAGGCTGGACACACACACACACACACACACACACACACACACACACACACACGCATACATACAATGTGTGTGCACACACTTGTGTATACATATGCACATATACACACCCCTCTGGGAAGGTCACATGCCCCTGGCCTGACCAATCAACATTTTCCTGATGAAATCAGTTGAGTCCCTGTATTCAGGGCCCAGAATAATCTGAACCCAGTTCTAATCTCAGACTGTTCTGTCATAGAAGTCAATATATTTTCTTTTATATTTAAGTCAGTTTGCATTGAGTTTTCAGTCACTTTCAACCAAAGAACCCTAACTAATAGAGAAAATAAGTCTTTTTTTAAAGTGAATATAGGACTTCCACTCAAGGCAGTATGAAAGATTTAAAATATCTGGGAACACCTCTTGGTAAAGGACACCCAAAAAATTCTTGATAAAATACTTTTAAAAAATCTTTTAAATGCATGGATCAGCTTACAAAAAAGTAAAAGAAGTCCTCAGAGCACAGGAACAACAAGGAAATCTATGAACCTGGATATTAGAGGTATCAGACAGAGCATAAAATAAGTATGCTGACTATGCTTAAATAAATAAAAGAGGACCTCAACTGAATGACAAAGAAACAAGAATGACAGACAAATTTAACTCAGTATAGACATCTCACAGCAAAGAGCAAGCCAGGGGACAGTGGAATACTATCTTCAAATGCCAAACTATCAACCTGGAATTATATACCCAACCAAACTATTTTTTGAGAACAAGAGCAAAATAAAAACATTTTCAGATAAATAAAACTGAGTGTTTACAACAATAACCTTGTCTACAGCAAGAAATACATGATATCTTTCAGGAAGAAGAAAAGAATCCCAGAAAGATCTCTGAGATCCAAAGATGACCATTCAGGAAAGAATGATGGGAAGAGAAAATGGTAAACATGTGGATAAATGTAAACGAATACTGCATTTTTAAAAATGTCTAATGTGTTGGTTTAAAAAGCAAGACAGAATTAAAATAGTGGAGTAAAATGACATACAAATTGGGAAAGAAGGTGATCAATGTTAAAGCATTCTAGGATCCATAGTTATCGATTAACTTTAGACTTTTTTCAGTTAAATATATACTTTCAAATTTACCACTAAAGCTTGGAAATAGATAACTGCCAAATTAATAGAGAGAGAAAAATGGAACCAGAAGGTTCTATGGGTTCAAAAAGCAGTATGGAAAAAAGGGAAAAAACATAGAAAAAGCATAACAAATAGAAAGCATAAGTAAGATGGCATAATCAAACACTAAAGTATCAGTAAGCACAGTAAGTATAAATGGACATAACTATCTAGTTAAAGTCAAAGACTGTGAGTCAGGATTTTTTTTTAATGATAACACAAAATCCAGCAACATGCTAATTAGAGACATGCCTAAAAGCTAAGTCACAGAAGAAGTGAAAATAAAAGGATGGGAGAAGGTATCATGAAAACTCTAACCAAAAGGAACATGTTCTGTTCTGTAGACTTAAGGTACTGATTCAAAGAAAGGACGCCACTCTGACAACCACGAGATGGGTCTAGGAAAAACTAATAAAATAGCCTCAGTTTACAACCTTGTCGGGGAAGCAAAGAAACATCAGTCTAATCTCCACATCATGTGTGATGTTTCTCCAAAGGTAATGTTAAGAGAACAGACAAGCAGGCTACCTCTCTGCAAAAAGAGAAATCTTAACCAACTCCCTCCTGCCAACCCCAGCAAGACACAAACACTTTCTTTTGCTGAATTACCTATTTAGAGCTATTTTGAGACTCTTTGCCATCCTAGCACCCAAGTCCTAGTCCTTAAACTCGGATACACACTCTGCAACTATAGCACTAATACGGCTAAAACCAGAGCAAGCGTTCAGGAAATGCAAACACCTGTGTGTATTATTTACACACTTTTCTAACCAGCGGTTCACAACTCCTTGGCAGTGGCAGAGAACAGCTGATGTTCACATGCGTGGCAACCCCATACATGTGCGGTGGAAATGCAGAGCCCCAAGGGCGCTGTCACTCCACCTTTCTCTCCTGCTAAAGAGGTCAGAATGCAAATGAGAATAACAGTATAGGATTATCTCAAGGCTTCCCTTATCTATGAAAACTAAAACTTCATGTAAGTATTGGTACATGATTACCCATCATCACTTGTGACACACCTTGTAACTGACTGTGATGTCACCACGAGTTTCATCTGCATTTGACCTGTTATCAGTCCCCACTTTGTCTAATTCTGGTATTCTCCCACAGCCTCAAAAGCACCCACCCTTAATCTTTGGAGCGAGAAATCCAAAGGCTCTAAGCCAGTAGTTTTCAACACTAGCTGCACATCAGCCTCAGCCTAGGCCCTACCCACCAAAACTCTATTTAACCATTCTGGGGAAGATCCCTCACATAATTTTTCAAAGTTCCCCAAGGCCACAAACCCAGCTATCTGGCTCCCCACTTTGGCCTGCTGCCATCTCACAGCGAAAGTTCCCTCTCCTCACTAGGCTCAAATGAGACGGTATTTGTGAAAGAGTTTTGCAAACCCTATACTTACTACACTACCATGCAAGAATTCCTTGTCATCCTCCTCCCTCCTCCTTTTCCTCCTCGATTCAGTGCCGTAACTAATAGAAAAAAAGCGATGCACTAATCTACTGGCATGTGAATTATTAGCCTCACAGAAGGGCCAGGGTCTACACCAAGTCTTGAAGAATTAGAGCCAATACTTCGAAGTGTCTCTATTAGCTACCAAGACTTGCAGATGCCAGAAGAACCAAGCCAAACAGTCCCTTGCCTATGATAACACACTGATCCCCTGTAGTGCAAAGACTTTGGTTAAAAACGTGTGTGGGCCTTTGTACATACTCATGCCTGAATATGTTCTCACCCACTTACCCGTGTGTATATTTTTCAGAATCTATTTCTATACCTGGAAAAGTCTAGAAGGATACACAGCAAAATGTTAATAGTGGTTCTTCCCAGGATGGTAGGTTTATGGATGATTTTTCTTTTTCTTTTTTTTTTGCTTCTCTGTATATGCAAACTTTTCTAGAGTGAACATGTATTGCTCTTATAATTAAAATTAACAGATAAATAATTGCTTCCATATCAAAAGGGAGGATGGAATAAAAGATCTGGGTTCTAGATCAGCTCTGCCCCAGATCTGTGTGTTACCTTGGGGGCATGGCTTTTCCTCTCTGGTTAGATTGGATGCTCCCTCAGGAACTTCCCTCCTATGACATTCAAGGATCCTAACCACACCTCTGCTTATTAATTAGTTCTAACCCTCCCCCTCACCCAGGACCCCGACTGTGAACTCATAATCTGCCATTCTGGTTTCTCAGGCTAAATCTCAACACCTTATTAGGTCCTCACACCCGTATGAACTATAATAAAAGTGAGTCTTCGTGAAAGGCCTTGACACTACTGGCTACATCTAAGTTATACCTCAAGGCCTGGCTGGGCTGAGACCGACACAGATGGAGCTCACCTTTCTCTCTAGGCAAGAATGACCCAATAGGCCTTGCTGCAGGAATTAAAGACAGGAGGCATTCACACTCCTTATCACGCTGGGTTTGGATTAACTTCCCAGGGTCATTGCAATAGCAGGATCTATAAGCAAATCCTGATAGGACACAGAGCAGCTGTGTCACCATGGAGATGGAACACCATACGCCCCACAGGTCATCCACAATGTTTCAAAGAGACTTCACAACCTGGGACAACAGAGGAAGTTGGAACCTGGAAAAGAAAAACTTTATGACCAATCCCTGGACGACTCTTAAAAGCAACCTCCTGAGTGTATTGTTGGCAATAGGGAAGGCAGGAAAAACTAATAAGAACTGAGTACACAGTGTGTTCCCAGGTGTTAGGTGTTTTATTAACTCCTAGGTTGTGTTATTTCTACTCATCCCCTATTTTGCCGACAGGGAAATTGAGGCTCAGAGAGGCTAGATAAGTTGCCCAACATCACAGAGCTGATGAGCAAAAGAGCCACGATTTTATTTCACATGAGCTGGGTCTGAACCCTGATTCTGACCTGAAAGCTTCCCCTAGACCTTGCCTCAGTGAGCACCCTTCGTGTTTCAAGGAGATAAACATATATTCAGCCATTTGGCTGAAGAGGAGGAACTACCACCAACCCCAACAAACAAAGCTCGACTCAAAAAGATAAACAGTAAAAGTGCCTAAGGTAAAAGCATAGGCTAGGCATGAGCAGATCCTGAAAAACAGCAGAGACAGTGAGGTGCAAATCCATTCAAACTTTGCCAGTGAGGGCAGAGGTGGGGCCTCCTCCTGCAGACATTCATGCTCTCTCTGACCAAGGACGCACAGAGCAGTTGCCTAAAATCCTGAAATCAGCACAGTACCATGGGGGCCAGGAGGGTCACAGTCCCCCAAGGCCAGTTCCACCACTTTCCAGCTGTGGGGCCTTGGGTGAGTCACCTGACCTCTCTGGGCCAATTTCCACACCTGTAAAGCAGGAGGGACAAGGAGCAGGGAGGAGTGGCAGATGCCTGGTAGATACAGGAGGTTGCCCACTTGGCTCCAGAACCCCCTCTCTGAGCCCTCTTTCCCTCAAAGTCTTTAAGGAGGGGGCTCCAGCAGGGACCTGGAAGATCCCTACCAAAAGAGGAAAGGAAATAGAAGGTCAGGAGGGCCATCCTCCACCTGCCAGCTTGTTCCCTTCTTACCTAAGCAGTGGGTACAACCCCTCCAGACAGCAGCTCCTATAGGAATTAGGCCTCTGACCACACAGGTTCCAGGACTGTGTTACCCACAGGAGTCAGCTCTGCTGGACCACAGCCAGAAGGAGCCCTTCCCAGCAGCCGCTCCTTCCTGACTTCCTCCACTTAAAGGTCAGGAGTACCAGAGAGAGGGCAAGGAGGCTTGCGACTTCCGACTTGCCCTTCCAGGCACCTTTCATCTCACCTGCCAGGCGGGCCCTCCCCTCCTGGTTGATTCATGGGCCCTGGTGCACACAGGTGCACACAGGTAAGTGAATGAAGCCTGTCTCGAACCCCACAGGTCCTTAGCTTCGCCAAAGCAGGACGTTACAGGCGTAACTGGACTGGGGGTGCCTTTGGACCCAGGAAGGGCACCCAAAGGGTCTCATCTGAAACCTGTCTGCAGATTTGTCAATTTCTGAGATTTTTCTATGTTCATTTTTTAAAACTTTCTCCCCCACCCCGCAGTATGAACACTTTCACTGCCCACTTCCGAGTGACTCAATAAGACGCGAGATCCCCAGGTCTTTCGAGACCCCGGTTCCACCTTGCCACTTCACAGCTGCAGAAACTGAGGCCCGGGGACTCCGAGGGCGGTGCTTCTCCCGCCACCTGGGGACTCACAGAGGGTTCCAGCGCTCGGGCAGGCGGCGGTGCAGCGAGATGCGGTCGCTGAGGTAGATGTTGATCTGGTGCAGCCGCACGCTCTCCTCCTGCAGCCGCAGCTCTTCGCCCTGCAGCTGCAGCCGCACTGCCTCGCCTCGCGCGCCCAGAGCGTCCTCCCGCACCGGCGGCCGCGGCAGAACCGGGTCTCGCCGCCCAGAGCGCGGGGTGCGTGGGAGTCCTGGCTCGGCCGTCCCGGCCCCGCGCCGCGCCCGCAGCACCGAGCCCAGCCCGGCCAGGGCCAGCAACGCCAGCAGTACCAGCAGCGCCTCCCGGCCGCGCCGAAGCCCTCGCGGGCAGCGCCTCCACGCCGCGCGCCCCAACATGCGCCCGCCAGCTGCGGCCAGCGCCCGGCGCGCCCCGAGGCGTTGGCGCAGCCAGCGACCCGGATCCCGGAACCGGCGCGCCGCCCCGCCCCCGGCCCGCCCCACCTGCGCCCCGCCCCCTTCCCGCCCCTCCTGCCTGCCGAAGGGGCGAACTTTTACAGGGTCCTCAGGAGGGCTCGCTGAGCCGTGCACCTTCTTGGTGGGCTGTGTGCTTTATTAAAAAGGTAACGGCCGTAAAACCCTCAGCTCAGCGCCTGGCAAGTCGTAAGCGCTCCGTAAATGTTGGCCGAATGCGCTGTGCAGGGCGCTATGAATTTCACTGCCATTATCTCATCTGACCCCTACACAGTCCAATAAGAGAGGTACATTTTACAGATGAGGAGACTGGGGCACAGTGAGGCTAATTTACACCGGGCTATCTCATGGAGGCCTGCAGGCCTACCGACCTAAGACATACTGCTCGGATCCCTTGAATAACAAACCCTCCTCTGGCTCCCTATTAGTCGGTAATGTTTCTTATTCCTCACTTTACAGACGCCTCCAAGAAACTTATCAAAGAAATGAACTATCCTCTCAGAAAAACACGCAAACACACCCATGACTGCACACACCCCAGGCCATCCCTTCATGTTAAGTAGCCCGGTTCCTGGCTAGAGGTTTCCTTTGGGAGGATTGGGAGAATGAGGAAGCCACAGGGGTGCCGGAAATATTTAATAGGGTCCAGACGAGAGTGAGGCATGAGGCTCTCTCCAAGGCAGAAAATTGAAGCGTGGGCCAAATAAGCCTCAGTAATCAAAATAAACAATATTTTTCAAAATCAAAATGAATGCAAAAAATCCATGACAACAAAACACCAAACTTTTAAAGGTAGAAAATCTAACCCTGTGCTTGCACAGCTCACTTCACTCACCTCACCCTAATCCCAGCCCTGATTCTATCTCTTGATTTTAGTGAGGATTACATGGATAAATACATATGTAAAAATTCATCAAGTTCTTCTTTAAAACCCATGCACTTGACTTATGAAAGTTATATCTCAATTTTTAAAAATAAAGAAATAAAAGAACAAAGAATAAAAAAAGGTGAACCCCTAGCCTCCAGGACAAGTGCTGAAGTCCTCAGCTTGACTGGAGAGACCCCCATAATGTGACTCCAAATTCTGTAATGCCTATCCCCCCAACCACTGGGGGATAGGGGAGGCATGGTTTCACTCCAGGCCTTTGCATAGGCTGTTCTCTCTGCTGGAAATGCCCTTCCCTACCTAGCAAACTCCTACCCATCCTTCAAGACCCTGCCAAAAGCCACCTCCTCCATGAAGCCTTCAGCAATTCCATGGTTTTTTAGGTAAACGTATTTAAAGATCACATCATCCTTTTGTGTATTAGTCAGGGTTCCACAAGAGAAACAAAAGCAGGAAGAGATATATTAAGAGATTTACTGCAAGAAATTGGCTTATACAATTGCAGAGACTGGTGAAGCAAGTCCAAAATCTATAGGGCAGGTCATCAGGAATGACAGGCTGAAACTCTCTGACATAAGCAGAAGCTACAATCCACAGGCAGAATTTCTTATTTTCTAGGGCAATCTCAGTTCTGCTCTTTAGGACTTTAACTTATTAAATCAGGCCCACCTAAACAATCTCCTTCCTTAAAGTCAGCTGATTGTAAATGTTAACCATATCTACGAAATACCTTCATGGCAACATTTACATTAGTGTTTGATTGAATAACTGAGGATTAAAGCCTAGCCAAGCTGACGTATCAAACTGACCATGTCTATTAGTTTCCGAGAATTGCCATAACAAACTACCACAAACTAGGTGGCTAAAAACAACAGAAATTTATTCTCTCACAGTTCTGGAGGCAATAAGTCTTATTAGCAGAGCCACTTTCTCCCTGGAGGCTCCAGGGGAGAATCTGTTCCATACCTTTCTCTTAGTTACTCGTGTTGCCAGCAATCCTTGACATTCCTTGACTTGTAGATGCATCACTCCAATCTCTGACTCCATGGTCATATGACATTCTTCTAGTGCGTTTGTCTCTGTGTCCCTTCTACTCTTCTTCTAAGGGCGCTGGTCATTGGATTTGGGCCACTCTAATGATCTCATCTTAACTTGATTACATCAACAAAGACCCTATTCCCAAATAAGGTAACATTCATAGGTATCAAGGATTAGGACTTCAACAGATCTTCTGGGGGGACACAATTCAATCCATATCACCATCATACTTTGTTACAGCCCTTCATACCCTGGCCTTGTAAAAAAAAAAAAAAAAAAAAAAAAAGAACGTAAAGGATTAAGAGTATGGGCTGTGGTCACTTTATGATCCCAGAAGTTGGTTCAGTGTCAGACACAGTAAGTGCTCAATTCATGGCTGGCTTTGTGTCTCACACTCACTTAAGTAGGCACCTGTTTGAACTCAGTGGGGAAGTACCTGATGGAGGGCACAGCCTGGTTAAGTGCAGAGAAAAGTTACTCCCAAAAGGTAACAAACATGAATTCTTTAGGTCTTCTTGCTGGAAGGGCCTCAGCAACTCAGTCTGGACGTTTTCAGAATCTGCTCCTAGAAATCCCAAGGGGAAACCATCCAGGAAAGTAAAAAGGAAGCTGACTGGACAGGGCTCCAGTTATTCTCCCTGAAACCAGAGCATTGACACATTTATTTGCTTAATCCTTTGAGCTTCCTTATTAGATCATCGCAGCCACGTCTCTAATTAACAGAGGACTTGGTAACCAGGCCAAAGGAAGTACGTTGTCCAGGCCCACAGCTGATCAGTAGCAGAACAGGAAATAGAACAGAATAAAAAGGTATGGTACAAACTGCTAGATGTCTGCCAATATCCAATCTTCTCTTTTTCCTTCTCTAGAATCCTTTTTTTAAAAATGTGTTTGTTTCTCTGGACCCATTGTCTTCCAAAATAAAGACTATTTCCCAGCCCTCCTTGCAACTAGGCATGGCCAAGTGACTAAGTGTGCCACCAATGGGCTATAAGTGGTGGTGTCAAATAGGGCTTCTGAGTAATGTCCTTAAAGGAAACTTCCTTACCTTTCTTTCTTGCTGGCTGGATTGTGGCTATGAAGACTGGAGCTCAAGCAATCACCTTGGGTCATGCACTGAGAATGGTGAAACACCATGGCAGAAGGAGTCCAGTTCCCTAACATTGTGGACACTGAACCAGTCCTGCTGGCCTCCTTCCAGGCTTTGTTTAGTGAGAGAGAAATAAACTTCTATCTCATTGAAGCCACTGTTTCTATGGGTTTTCTGTCTTAGGCAGCCAAGTCTAATCCTCACTGATAACAGATGATTAATTGCAAGAGAATTCTCCCCAAATCTGACTCTGATGGTACGGTGATTTTAAAACCAGGCTGAAAATTCTTTGATACTCCCTTCCCTTGAAACAAGGCAGACTTCTAACTGCTTCAACCAACAGAATATGGTAGAAGTGAAGTTCTGTGACTTCTAAAGCTAGGTATAAAAGGCCATGAAGCTTCCACCTTGTTCACGGGACCACTGTTCTCGGAGCCCTGAGCTGCCAGGAAAGAAATCTGACGATTCCGATGCCATCACGCCAGAGAAGCCACAGGCAGACACACAGTCAACAGGGTCAGCTGAGCCCAACCTTTAGCCACCCTAGACAGCCCAGGCAACAGACAGGTGAGTGAAGAAGCCATCTTGAAAGTGGCTCCTCCCCAGTCATTCAAGTCATCTCAGCTATGGCCCCAGATGTCACAGAACAGAGAGGTGCTGTCTTCAAATCCCTGACCCACAGAACCCATGAACATAATAAGATGATTGTTGTTTTACACCATGACGATTTGGGATGGTTTGTAACACAGCAGTAGATAACTGGAACAACTGGATGATTTTAATCAACATATTTCAAGAGGAAATATTACTGAGCATCTAAACATGTGCCAGGTACTGTGCTACAGACTAGGCAAACTACAATGAGCAACTGTCGATGATAAACAAAGCTGGATACTAGTTAAATGGGAAAGACAGATTTGAATCGGTAACATACCATTTCAATAGGGAAGGAGGTCCAGTATGAACTGATTCAACTTTGATTTGCATAGGGGTAACTGGGAGTTTTAAGTAGAGCTGAGGAAATGAAAAATTACAAAGGATTGGTCAGCATAAATGCTGATTAGCCCAGATATGTCTGTTGGCTTGCAATCATCAAAGTCAGGATTCTATCCTCCCACTGAGACTGGCAGACAGAGGCCCTATCCTTCCTGACGATCGCATTTTAAAGGAATGACTGGGGCTTCCCTGGTGGTGCAGTGGTTAAGAATCCACCTACCAATGCAGGGGGACACGGGTTCGAGCCCTGGTGCGGTAAGATCCCACATGCTGCAGAGCAGCTAAGCCTGTGAGCCACGACTACTGGGCCTGCGCTCTAGAGCCCGCGAGCCACAACTACTGAAGCCCGCGCGCCTAGAGCCCATGCACCACAACAAGAGAAGCCACCTCAATGAGAAGCCCGCGCACTGCAACGAAGAGTAGCCCCCTCTCGCCACAACTAGAGAAAGCCCGTGTGCAGCAATGAAGACCCAATGCAGCCAAAAATAAATAAATAAATAAACTTAAATAAATAAATAAAGGAATGACTTTCAGGTCCTTGAGAAAGATACTCCTGAATTGTAGGAGATACATACACATCTCAAAGGGACAGAGAAAGGATTCACAATTGTAAGCCCTTTTCAGTAAATGTTCTTAAAAAGGGTGGTCAGGGGCCTCTGGTTAGGTGTTGGACAGAGCAAACAGCAAATTGTTTAGGTAGTCTTCAGCTTTCTCAGGCAGGCACTTAAGGGGTGCTAGTGTCACAGTCTTGGAAACTATGTTAGTGTTTAAGTCTTTTAAGGTGAGGGGAGGCGGGTGGATGAAATCATTTGTGTTGAGAGTCTGTAATTTTTACAGGCCAAGTTTGAGCCCTAGTCAAGATGAAAGCTCAGAGGAACCTGTCTAGAATTTGGTCAAGGAGAGAATCTTTGTCACAAGACAGATACTTCTGACATCATGGTGCTGAGAGTGTAATGGAATGGACAGATAATAAAAAGATAACTTATTAGAGTTGTGATAAATATTTTGAAGAAGCATTGCAGGGTGCTAAAAGGACTTATACTAGTAGAACCTGGTTTAGTTTAGGGGTTTAGGAAGGTTTCTCTGAAGAAGTTATGTTTACACGGATACCTGGATGTTAAAGTGAGATCAGTGATTTGAAATCATACTTTAGGTTAATCTGGAACTCCCTTTGCTGCTGCCCAGCTCAGGGAAATGAATAGTTTTGTATCTCCTGTAGAAAGATAATGTGTAAACTGGTAAGCTAGTCCAAAGCTTTTCATCAAATATTCTCTATTTTCAAAGGGACCACAGCCCAAAAGTTAAGAAGCATAAGTCTGGTCTGATTCTCTCATTTTACAGATGGGGAGCCTAAGACATGAGTGGGGAAGCGGTCTTGAACAAGTTGGTGGCTCAGGCAGAGTAGGATCTAACTTGCCATCTGCTTCAATTCACAGCCTCTGGTTACTGGCCTCCTTGGAGGATATGGCCCTTCCATGAGCAGCTCCCCCAGGGCTCCAGGAGGGGGATGGGGTTTGAGGTGAACCATGCAAAGCAGCTCCTACCCAGATCTGCTGCTGCTATCAGACTATAGACTAGTGGGAGGTGACTCCATGCACAAAACAGAGTCCACTGGTTGGCGCTGGAAGGCAGGTGTGATAGGAAAGTCTTGGAGCTGTGCCTTTTGGTCTCTGTCCAAACGCCCAACACATTTAAGATCTGTCAGATTAGAAAACAGACAAGGATTACAACTTGGATCGGCTTACCAAATTGGAATGCTTCCCAACAGAGGCTTAGTTGCAGAGAAAAGAGTGATGGAATTAGGCCTTACAAGACCTGGGTTCAAGTGCCAGGTAGTGGATACAAGCTGTCACTTACTGAGCACCTATATGTGCTGTAAACTGCTAGCATCTCACTTTACCCACTGACAATCTTGCAAGGTTTCTTCTCTGAGGAAACTTGGGCTCAGAGAAGTGAGGTGGTTTATCCAAGGTCACACAACATACAAGGGGCAGAACAAGGATCTGAGGCCAGGTCTCCTGACCCCTAGTTCAGGATTTCCTACCACACACCTCAATGGCAGGCTGCTGTGAGACCAAAGACCAAAGACAGCTTAGCCTCGTGGGTAAGAACACAGCCTTGCAGCCCGCTTGCCTGAGCTCAAATCCCAGCCCCATCACAGATTGCTGTGCAGCCTTAGGCAAGTCACTTAACCTCTTTCAACGCAATGTGCTCATGTATAAAATAGTGGTGATAATAACAGTACCAGAGTAGGGTTTTGGGAAGGATTGAGCGATGTAGTCCACACAGACAGCCTCCCTGGACACAAAGCAGGGTGGAAAGAGCTTCTGCAAGGGCAAATGGAAGATGACTAGTACTTTGCTACTCAAAGTGTGGTTCTTAGACCAGCAGCATTGGTACCACCTGGGAGCTACAACAGTTTGTTAACAGAGGTAAAGTAACAGGAGTTACTCTGCTTACCCAGAGTAAGTACTATGTAAATGTTATTAATGATGATAAGTTGGCATCCATAGAGGGCAAATCCAGCTGGGACCTTAATTCTTTTCATACCTCTTCCCAAATTGACTAACTTGTCCTCTCCTTGGGTTTCTTGTTAGTTTGAGGAGATAACTTGTTCTTTGACCACACCATCTCATCTGCTGCTCAACCAACAAATAGATTTCCGTAGAAGGCACTTTTGATTTGTCATATTAGCTCCCTTCACAGGGGATCATTACAGCCCTTTTAGAGCTTAATAAGTTATACGGTAGTGGTACTTCAAACATTAGTGGGGAAAAGATGACTGATTCAATTAATGATTGGGGCAACTAGATAAACATTTGGAAAAATAAAGTTAAATGCCAACCTCACACCTTACACCAAAATAAGTTCCAAATGATCTAGAAATGTCAAAGTAAAAAAAGAAAAATAAGAAAATCCAATGATGAAAGTACTGGATGAGAAAACCCAGAGACCATTATGGAAAAGATTTATAAAGTTGACTACATAAAAATTTTTAAATTCTGTAAAGCCCCAAATAATGTAAACTCAAAAGACAGAAGACAAATCAGAAAGACATATTTGCAGATGACATTTACCCAGTATATGAATCAACAGAGAAATAAAAAGAACAAACAGAAGTAAAAATGACCAAAGGATTTGAAGACAGCTCCCACAAAAAAGAGATCTAAAATGGTCTATAAATGTATCAAAATATGCTCAACTTCTCTACTTAAAAAGCATGCAAATTAAACTTCCTCCAAAATACTTTCTTCACCTACCACATTGGCAAAGACTAAAAAGGTTATTAATTCCAGTGTTGTCAAGGATGTGAGTAAACAGGCACTCTTATCCAGTCAGTAGGAATGCAAACTGGTACAACCTTTCGGAAAGCAATTAGGCAACATTTATTTGAAATGTTAATGTTCGTATCCTTTTGATTCTGCAATTTCACATCTAGGAATTTATCTAACAGAAATAGATTCATAAGTGCTCAAGAGACAAGCTTACAGGAAGCTTATCGCAGTATTGCAGGGGTCCCCAACCACCCCCACCCCCCCCACCGCCGTGGACCGGTACCGGTCCTCAGCCTGTTAGGAACCAGGCCTCACAGCAGGAGGTGAGCGGCAGGCAGCGAGCAAAGCAAAGCAAAGCAAAGCAAACGAAGCTTCATCTGCCCATTGCCCCCCATCACTCGCATTACTGGCTGAACCATCCTCCTCGTACCCCCCCACCCCAGTCTGTGGAAAAACTGTCTTCCACAAAACCGGTCCCTGGTGTCAGAAAGGTCGGAGTCCGCTACAGTATTGTATATAAAAGCAAAAAGTTGGAAACAACCCAGATATCCATTAATAGTAGATTATAAAATGAAGTACTGCACATCCATACACTAATATGCCAGAGTGTCATTAACAAGAATGACATTAATTCTAAGTGTTTAACATACAAATGCGTTTAAGATGCATTGTTAAGTCAAGAAAATCAAGTTGTAGAGCTGTATGGATAGTATGATTCTATTTGAGTAAAATACATTAATATATAAAAAGGAAAAACTCTAAAGAAATATTCACCAAACCATTAACCATATTATATTTATTTCTGATTAGTGAGATTCTTTGGCCCTTTCATTTTCATTCCATTTTTTTTCAACGAATATTTATTGATTACCTACCACTTGGCAGGCAATGTACTAGGTTCAAGGGATATGATGGTAAACACCCAGAGCCATTGATCTCAAGAAGCTTACATTCTGTATTTCTACAACATTGGAACTCTTTACAACACATATCATCATCTTATTAGGAAGATATTTTAAGGTAAATAAATACTCTTTAGAGATTATTTTACTTCCAAACCCTCCTTACCTCCTTTCTAATCCATTGCACCAGTCTCTGATCCCCCTGTCCCTCCTTTCCAACCTGTTTCCTCTCTTTTCCTACAACTACCCAACTCACACCCAGTTTTTCTGCCTAACTTGTGGTCAAGCTCTCCCATAAAGCTGTCAGTGACACCCTCAAACTCTGAAACCTTCCTCTGAATTGATAACAAAAGCTCACAGACCACCCTGTTCCACAATCACGTGGGATTCCCTGGGGGCCAGGGGCTGTGTCCCTATCATCCAACACACATAATGTCTGGCACACAGAAGGCACTCAGTTAATGTTGGTTGAACGGGGATTGTGTTGGTGATGGAGGTACACCACTCAGAAGGCCCTTCAAGAGAACCTGCTGCAGGGAGAACAGTTGACTAAGAGACTCTAGCTGCTATGCCTTCGGGTCCTCCGTGATATTCTTGCTGAGGCTACAGTTCCTCTGGTTTCTCCCAGTCAGTGACCAAGCATGGGAGGGACACCAGAACCCAGCCATTTCTGTTTGACGCAGGAAGACTTAGCAGACTCCCTTTGCCTGGGGACTCCCCATCAGCCTGGTCGAGTCATTCCCAGAACTGCAGGGCAGTCTGAAGCTCTTCCTACCCAAGCCTCCTCCCTTTCCACTCTCTTTTCCCAGTTGTCAGACCTGCATCTGGGTCTGAAGGCTCTCCTTCCCTTTTCTTCTTCCTTCCACCTTTATCGTACACAAGCATTTCTCCCAGGAAAAAAAAACATTATGGCATTTGATTCTTAGAGGACCCAAACCAACATAGGGATCAGTGAAAAGATACTGGAAGAGAATTCATAAATAATAAGACTGTAGATACACTTGCAGAAGAGATTTATGTATAAAGATGTGCTGGATCCATTCTTCCAAACCTTTGTGCACACAAATCACCTGGGAATGGTGTTGAAATGGATTCTGGTTCAATAGGTCTGGGGTGGACCCAAGATGCTGTATTTCTAAGAAGCTCCCAGGATGTATTGATGCTGCTGGTCCAGGGACCAGAGTTTGAGTAGCAAGGTGCTGGAATCTTTATTTGCCCCGCTCGGTCTCTCCTCCCTGGGAGGCTGACTGTGAGGGCCACATCAGTAGGCTCTGAACCTCAGGCTAACAGTTATGTTTGGCCAATGAGGAGCATTGACAAGAGATCAGAGGGCAGGAGGAGGATGAGGTCAGAAGTTTTTATTCCTCTGGGGATTGCTTCCTACTGGGTTGCCGTAGGATGGCTGCATCCCTCTACCAAAGGCCCAACTCCTATCAGGTAGATCTCTCCAGTTTTCTCTCTTGCAGAATTCCAGTAACTGCTCTCTCCCTTTCCCCCTTCAGGCCTGGGGTGGTGATGGCTCCCTACTGTTGCCAGCCTCTGAGTACTGCAACATCCCTTGTAACTCTTAGTAAATACTGCCCACGTGTCTGTAATTAGTTCTTTAGTAAATGGTCCTCATTTCCTCAGCCAAATGTGCCACCTGTCTCCTGCTGGGAACCTGACTGCTACAAGTGCTGTTCAATGCAGAATTTTTTTTATAAGAGCAGAAAACTGGAAACAACCTAATTGTGCATCATTAAAAAATGATTAAATAAATTACGGTACATCTGCTTAATGGTGTTACATGCAACAATTAAAGAGGATGCAGTAGGGACGTCCCTGGTCGTCCAGCGGTTAAGAATCTGCATCGCAATGCAGGGGACTCGGTTCGATCCCTCGGGGAACTAAGATCCCACATGCCGCAGGGCAACTAAGCCCACGTGCCACAACTACTGAGCACTCGGGCCACAACGAGAGCCCGTGTGCTACAACTAGAGAGAAGCCCGCGCCTGGCAACAAGGAGCCTGCACACCACAACTAAGACCCGACACAGACAAAAAGAAAATAAATATATATATATTTTAAAAAAAGGATGCAGTAGATCTATGTTCATGGAAAGATGCCCAAGCCATTTATTTAATGAAAAAAGGGCGGGGGAATATTCAGAATAGCATGCATAGTAGGAACCCACTTCTTTAAAAAGTAAAATAGTAAAATATGCATTTGTTAAGGCTTGTATTGCATCCCCTGCTCAAAACAAACCTAACCAAAAAGAATGGGGGTGGGGGGGTTCTGATTCCATCTTTTTCTATCACTTGTCTCTGCTCTTCTGTGTGGTGGCTTCACTCTCAGGCAGGTTGTCTTCAAGTGGGGGCAGAGCGAGCCCCAGCCTGGCTTATGACGTCCTGACAGCTGACAACCTTTAACAAAAAATCCTGCACTGAAGGAATTGGAATGAGCTTGGACATACGCTAATCACTGAACCACGTGGACTGAGAGTGGGGGAAGGAGGCTCCCGAAGAGAAAGAGGGTGTCTCTTCCCCAAGTAGGAGAGGCAGGACAGGTGTAAGCAATACAGATCCACTCTAGAGGGAATATTTGTAGTAGACATTTGTTATCCTTTTTGGCTGCCCAGCATGGGAACCCCCTTCCTATGCTGGAGAGTCTCCTACCTTCTGGGGCACACACAATGGAGCCTACCTCCCATTATACATGCTGAAAAAGCTAGAAATGCACTTTCCCAACTCCCTTTCTGCCAGGCAAAACACATGACCTGGCCAGGCCATTCAGATGCTCCCATCTCTGCCTTGGACTCTGAAGCTGGTGACACCAAAATGGGCCTGTGCAGACTCCATCCTGGTATAGGGTGCAGCCTGGCATGATTTGGGACATTGTTCTTGGTTGTGGGGCCTCCGGGGCTGGTTCTCTGGCCCCGTGGGATCTGTGAGCTATGAACAAAACCTCGTATTAAATCCCCTTTCTTCTTAAATTATCCAGAGGGTTAATTTCTGCTGCTTGCAATCAAGAACCTTGATTAATGCCTATAAGTAGGTGTGTATGTTTAAATATGTATGAAATATTTTTGGAAAGATAAAATAAATGTGAATATTGGTTACCTATGGGAAGTAGGACTGGGAAAGTGGGAAAGTGGAGGAGGAGGGAAAAAGGCTTTTGCTTTATGCCCATTTGTATTGTTGGAATTTTTTTTTTTACCATGTATATTACTTTTACAGTGAAACAACTAGTTAGTAAAATATAAGAAAAGACACCTGAATAAATACAATAAGACAAGGAAGCAATTGCTCAGGATTTTCAAGGAACCAAGTCTTCATTAGACATTCAAAAGAAAGTCATCCTCAACTCTGTTGTGATGAACAGAGCCAAATGTGGAAATGAGTGACAGTGTTTGTTTAATTAATTAATTAGTTATTTATTTTGGTTGTGCAACTAGCGGGATCTTAGTTCTCTGACCAGGGGTTGAACCTGTGCCCCCTGCAGTGGAAGCTCATGGAGTCCTAACCACTGGACCACCAGGGAATTCCCCACACCTTGTTTTATTGTGCTTTCCTTTATCGTGCTTCCCAGATGTGGCATCTTATAGACTGAAGGTTTGTGGCAACCCTGCATGGAGCATGTCTACCAGCACCATTTTTCCAACAGCATTTACCCACTTTGTGTCACTGTCACATTTTGGTAATTCTTGCAATATTTCAAACTTTTCATTATTATTATATCTGTTATGGTGATCCATGATCAGTAGTTTTTGATGTCACTATTGCAAAAAGATTACAACTTGCTGAGGGCTTAGATGATGCACTCTCTCCAAATGTTAGCATAACTTGACTGCTCAATTCCTTCAGGTCTCTTTGCAAATGTCACATTCTCAGTGATATCTTTTCTACCCAACCTATTATAAAATAACATCCCATCCTCTAACCCATTTACTTGGATTCTGTTATGTTCTATTTATTGTTTTAATAACATTCATCACCATCTGACAAGGTATTTACCTTGTTTGTTTTCTTAAAGACTATTGCACACTTACTAGACTACAGTATAGTGTAAACATAAATTTTACATGCACTGGGAAACCAAAAAGTTGCATGACTCACTTTATTGCAGTGGTCTGGAACCGAACCCGCAATATCTCTGAGATATGCCACCTCCCACATGGCCGAAATGATTAGCTCTATTACTGAATCTCACACACTCAAACACTTGCCATGACTCTCCATTACTCACAGAATAAATCTCTAGCACTGAAGCATTTTGCAGCCTGAACCCTGTGTACTTTCGAGACTTTTCCTCATTTTACCCTTCGCCTAGAAGACCTTATCTTCCAGCCCTGCCGGTCCATATCCGAAGGGCATTACCATCTTTGATCTGCCAAAGCCATGACCCTTATTCCTTCCTCATGCCCTCATCAAGTTTTGTTCTGTATTATAATTCTATATACTAGACTTAGTCATTTAACAGTCAAGTTAAATGACCTAGCACCTACCATATGTCTAGCTTTTTGCTAGGCTTTGGGACCATAGCTCACAGTCTGTGGAAACCAATTACCCCAGATCAGAATGTTAAGTCTGTTATCGCGATGAGAACGTGTAAAGCAATTGGCTGGCAGGGCTGCTCTCGTTAGAATCTTTCTCTTTCCCTCCGCCTGGATTGCACTCTCTCCAAATGTTAGCATAACTTGACTGCTCAATTCCTTCAGGTCTCTTTGCAAATGTCACATTCTCAGTGATATCTTTTCTACCCAACCTATTATAAAATAACATCCCATCCTCTAACCCATTTACTTGGATTCTTTTATGTTCTATTTATTGTTTTAATAACACTCATCACCATCTGACGTACAAGTTACTTACTTGTTTGTGTATTTACAGCCTCTTTCCACTGTCAGGTCCAGGACAGCAGGGATTTTATTTTGCATCTTCTCCGGGGCCTAAAACAGTGCCTGGCACACAGTAGTCACTCAATAAATACTTGTTGAGAGTAGAAAGAGAATTGGACTATACGTCAGAAGACCTGGGTCCTAGTCACAGCTCTCCCACACGACAGTCGTGTGGGCTTTAGCAAGACACATCCTCTTTAAGCCTCAGGTGCCTCCTCTGTAAATTGGGGGTGATCATCTCGGCCCTTCCCCGCGGCTGACAGCACTGCTGTTAAGTATCAAACAGTGCGTCTCAAACTTTAACGTGCCTCAGAATCACCTGGAGGACTTGCTAAGATACCGGTGTCTGGGCTCCATACTCGGTTTCCTATTCAGTAGGTCTGGGTGGGATGAGAAAATGTTCATTTGTAAAATGTCCCAGACGGTGCTGCTTCAAGAACCACTGACGAAAAGAGATGAAGGTACAGGAGGTGATTGTAGGCCTAACGCCCGTCCCAGACAAGTATGGCACTGATGGCCCGGCAGGACATTCTGCGAGGACAGAGTGGACGCATCTGTTCCTTAATTCAGTCAACGACCATTTCGGAGGCGCCAGGTTAGTGCCGGGTGCCGGAGGGGTCAGCGGCGCGTGCCACAGGCCAGGCCCGTGAGCCCGTGTACTCAGACCCTGGCCCAGTGGTTGGGAGCTCGCAACGTGAGGAGGGCTGGGACGGCCGCTCGGACCTCCGCACGCGGCGGGAAGTATCCGGAGCAGCGGGGAGGGCCGCAAGCGGGCGCCCAGAACGCAAAGGTAACCTCGGGAGCTCGGCGGCGGACGCAGCTCGAAACTTCCCGGAACCCGCTGTCCAGCCCCCGCCCCCACCCCCGCCCCCGACGCCGGCGATTGAGGCGTGCCCTCGCCCTGGGCGCGCGTCCGGCACACAGTAGGCGCGCGGCCCGGCCCTCCTCACGCGGCCGGCACACAGTAGGCGCGCGCGCGGGCGGAAGGGGGCGCCGGCGCACGGTATCCGGGGGCGGAGCCGGCTGGTTCAGCGGCGCAGACGGACGCGGGCCGCTGGCCGCGATGGGGGAGGGCGGATTGCCCCCGGCCTTCCAGCTGCTGTTGCGCGCCTGCGATCAGGGCGACACGGAGACGGCGCGGCGGCTGCTGGAGCCGGGGACTGCAGAACCGGCGGAGCGCGGCGCGGAGCCCGAGGCGGGCGCGGAGCCGGCGGGGCCCGAGGCGTCCGGGCCCGGGGCGGGGTCGGCGGCCGGAGCGCCGGTGCCCGTAGATTGCTCTGACGAGGCGGGCAACACGGCGCTGCAGTTCGCCGCGGCCGGGGGCCATGAGCAGCTGGTGCGGTTCCTGCTGCGACGCGGCGCCTCGGTCAACAGCCGCAACCACTACGGCTGGAGCGCGCTCATGCAGGCGGCCAGGTGAGGGGTCCGGGGCGCCGGGGGATCCGGGGTGGTGTCCAGCGGCCCCCGGGGCGCGGGCGGGCTCAGGCGGCCGGACCTGCCCGGTGGCCCCCCGCAGATGCCCCGGGAGGTAAAGAGTGAAGGACTGGTTCGAGAGAATTGGAATGGTAAACTTTGAGTAGCTTGGGATACGACGAGAAGTGGACGCTCTTTTTAATAAAGTAAAATCCGAATCTTAGAAACATTGGCCTTTCAAAACACAATCTGGAGACAGCAAATAGAATCTTAGAGACTTAGAACCTTAGTGATGTCCATTTATTACTTCTGGCAACAAGGGTTTTCTAAGAACCTACCTACCAACCCTAGCTTGGCGTTCGGGATGCTGCGGTACCCAGGTAAAGTTCCCACTGGAGCAGCTCACATGCCATTGGGTAGGCCAGGTGAAGGAACAGCTTTCACGGGGAAAATTGGGGGAGCTTTTGGAGAGCAGACTCAGTTTCAGGAAGCGGGGGAAGGTTTCTGGTAAGGATGATGTATGTATTCAAGTCGAGACCTAAGGATACCTAAGAATTGACCTGGACGGAAGAAGTGGAAGGTGGGAATGGGGTGATAGGAGGCCCGTGCAAAGGTTTGGAAACCAAAGTGAAATAGGCATTGGTAGGACTGCTAGAACGATGTTGTGGCTGGGAGAGCCTGGGAGTAGTGGGAGATGCACCGTGGCAAGGCTGCGAAAGGTGAGCTATCCTAACGACACTGGGAAGTAATGGAAGTTTCTAGGCAGAGCAACTGACAGAATGAGATTTATGTTTTCAAAGATCACTTTCACTGCACCGTGAGGATGGATTGGAGGGGTGAGCTAGAATCGGAAAGGCTGGTTAGGAGGGGATTGCAGCAATCCAGGAAGAGGTGTTGGTGTCCTGGACCAGAGCAGAGATGGTGGTGTGAGAGCAAAGCAATGAGTTTGAGATGTACTCAGGAAGTAGGATGAACCGGACTTGAAACTCTGGTATAAAGAAACTCTGATATACAGTGAAGTCTCTCACTCCTGTCAGCCAACTACTTAGGTCCCACCCAGTTTCTTGGAGAAATTCCCCAAGGAGGGAACAGAAGTCATTTGTAATTTTGATGGATATTGCCAAATTGCTCTCCATACAGGTTTATTAGTTTCCTATGGCTGCTGTAACAACTTACTACAAAGCCAGCAGCAATCACATCACTCCAACCCCTGCTTCGTCATCACATCTTCTGCCTCCTTTGCCTCCCTCTTCCACGTTTAAAGGACCCTTGTGATTCCACTGAGCCCACCTGGATAATCTCCCCTATCTCAAGGTCAGCTGATTAGCAACCTTAATTCTATCTGCAACCTTAATTTCCCCTTTGCCACGAAACCTAACATATTTACAGGTTCTGGGGATTAGGATGTGGACATCTTTAGGGAGCCCATTATTCTGTTGACCACAGTAGTATTAACCAGTTTACCCTCCTGGCAGCAGTGTATGTGAGTGCCTTTTTTTTCCTGCAGCCTCTCCAACAGAGTATATTATTAAACTTTTGAATTTTTGTGTCTGATGAGTGAAAAATATCTCAGCGTGGCCGTGACTTGCATTTGTTAAATTGAGTGAAATGAAACATCTTTCCATATGTATGAGCCATTTGTTTTTCTAAAAGGCGTTGAAATCACAACATTCTTACCCATAATCTTCTCATTGTGACCCGATTATATTTCATTTCTGAGTTCATTTCCAAGTGTTACATGGTTGTTCTAGTTTAATTTGTATTTCTGGAAAATTTTTACTCTGCATTATTTTCGTCGTTAAATATATCGTTTTCCACTGCTGTGTGATATTCCATCCATGGGCACTACTTAACCATTTGTGGTTTGCTTAACCATTCCTTAGCCCTTGGGTATTTATTTCAGTCTGTAAACACACCTAGGTAACGCATCCCAGTTGTAACACTTGAGCTGCCCATTCACATGGGTAGTGCAGTGTTTTATGTACCTATCATTGTGTTGGGACTCCTTGTCTTAAGACACTTGATTTGTTGCCCGGAGCAGTGTGGGGTGCCCATAAAACCTTTTGGGCTATGGGCCTTACTTCTGAGGTTCCCTGTCTCTCTTAGTGGCCCCATCCACTCTTCCAGGCCGTCTAGGCCTTAGCATCTCTCCTTCCCCTCTGCGTTAGTCCAGGCCGCACATTTATAAGTGGCCTCCCACTGCTGTCTCCTCTTCCAGGTGTGCCTTCTGTAATCCATCCTCTGCAGAGCTTCCAGATCTTTCTGAAATGAATGTTTGGTTGTGCCTCTCCTGGGATAGCTCCCCTAGTCAGAGCCCTTAGCATGGCATTTGAGGCTCTCACATTCGGACCTCTTCCCAAATCCTCTCTTCTTCTTTCCCCCTGGCTTCCTAAATTCAGGCCAAGATGACATCATCCAGGCCTTCTCTTGTGTCTCCCTGCATGTTCTTTGTTTTTTTAAGTTAACGTTTATTGAGCATTTACTGTGTGCCAAGAATTTCGTCTCCACTTTATGAATGAGAATTTGACATTACAAAATCTGCTCATGAGCATTCAGCTAGTCAGCAGATTTGGGGAGTCCAGCCGCAGAGTCCTCACCACAACCATGTACTGGAAACCTCTTCTTCCCCTTCTCCCCTCAGTGAGTGAAGCCCCCACTTCCTCCCAGCTTAGCTTCTTCTGGGAAGCCTGCCATGATATCCCCCCTGTTCTCTGGTCTCTCAGCCCTGGGCAGGCCTCTGCAGTAGTGCCCACCACTCCCACGTTATAGCTGGTCACCTTTGTCAGTGACACCCAAACCTGGCCGTACATCAGAATCATTGGGATGCTTTTCCAAATCAGATCCCTGAGTTCCCTTTCTGGGATTGTGATTCAGAAGACCCAGGGGAGGGACAGGGACTCTGTGTGACACGAGGCTCCCCGGCGACGATTCTCCCACATGGTAGGTTTGGGAGCCACTGACGTGCACCTAATCTCTGAACTCCCACCTGGAACCGAGGAACCCTTAGTGAGCCCCGGGGGCCTTGCTGAGTGAGATTTATGTCTGCAGGACCTGGTTTGCTGCAGGGTGTCTCAAAGACCCTGATCACCAGTTTTTTGCTGCTAACCAAGTTCTGCAGGATGGTCAAAGTCATCTGATTAATTTCATCTAATGAAATTTAACCTTGATGGGACAGGAGACTCAGAAGAATTAAGCTGAACTCTGCTAACTAATAATTTAACATTTTTAGAGGATTTTCCTTCTTCTCTACAAGTTGGTATTGTAAAAAGAGCTGGAATTTGTGGTCCAAGTGTCCTGACTTTATCACTTGCAAATCGAAAGGCTCTGGACTAATTATGTTCCTCTTTTTTCCTCCATTTATCTTACAGGTGCTATTTTGGAAGCGTTAGCTATGACATACTCTCTAATTTACTATGGTAGAATGGGATAGTCCTATGAGATGATGAGAATTGACTCAACCTTTAGCTGAGCCTAGACAGGGCCTGGGTACTTTAAAATTTATTGTACTTCAGTTTGTGATACTGACCATCTGGACTGTCTGTGCTGGCTTGTGCTCAAGCATTCGCTTGCCTAACCTGCATCAAGAGCTCAGTGTTGAGGAATAATATGTAGGGAGACTTCCTAAAGGATACACAGTTTGTCTGACCCTTGAGTCAGGATGGCCAAGCACATGGCTGTGTGCCGACACGTTCCAGTCCTGTGCTCTTTCTCCTTGAAAGTAGATAGGCCTCAGAGATGGTGCTCCTGGCAGCCACCACTTTCAATGAAGTGAGCATCTATTTATCTTCCCAGCTCTCTGTGTTCCAAAGCTCGTCATTGGATCAGGACCATCAGAGGCCCTGTGCCTGGACTGCACTTTGGTCTCTTGTGAGTGTTTTAGCATCAGAGATGGTTTCATTCATGTTTTTTTTCCTGTTCTTAAAATGATAACCTTTGTTGAGCACTTAGTTTGTGTCAAGCACTGTGCTAAGTACTTCAAATGAATTAACTCATTCAGGCCACACAGAATCTGAGGAAGTAGGTACTGTTGCCTTCCCCATTTTACAGATAAAGAATTGAGGCTCAGAGAAGTTAGGTTACTTGCCCAAGGCCACACAGCTAGTAAGAGACAGAGTCAGATTCACACCTAGGCAGGTGCTCCAGAGCCTATGCTCCCAGCCTCTGCTCTCAGCCATGAATCCTGTAACTCACCATTTTCCTCTTGGTGTTGGCCACAAGGAAGCCACTTGCCAAATTTGCTAAACACTAAAGGGACAGCTTATATGGTGTTTACTCTGGCTCTAATTTCACCCTTGGCTTCCTTACTTTCCTTCTTCTGCCCTTCACTTTTCCGCCTGCCAGCGTGGCAGAGCTGGCCTCTCAGCCCAGTGCTTTGAGAGTGGGAGTGTGTGCCAGGTCTTTCAATACAGGTGTTAATTGCTGACATTAATTGGTAATCATAGCAGCTGCTCAGAAAGCCCTGAGCTTCCCTATCTTCAGTAATTACCTATTAGAAGCTTAGCATCCACAAAATTATCTCAGCCTTCATTGAATCCTTTTATATTTTCAGCCTAATTGAATGACCTCTTGGGCTACTCACGAGTTCAGAAAGCATTCCAAGTGTCAGCATTTCTGCTCAAATTAAGCGCTTTTCCTCCTTTGTGAGTTTGTTTTACCAGAAAAAGTGGGCTTTGGGATTTTAGGGTCTAGGTTCAAGTTTTGACTCCATGGCTTCCAAATTGAGAGATTCTGGATTATTGCTTTCCATTGTAATCTTCAGTTTCCTCATCTGTGAAATAGGCATTATCAGTTTATCTCAGGGCTTACTAAGATCCAATAGATAAAAACAGGATTTTTATCTGTTATCTGCTGTCAGGGATTATGCTAGATTTTATCTCATGCTTGATAACTAAATAGAGAAATCTTTTTTAAATTTTTAAAATATTTTTGGCTGCGTTGGGTCTTAGTTGTGGCATGCAGGGTCTTTGTTTGTGGCGTGTGGGCTTCTCTCTAGTTGTGGCGTGCGAGTTTTCTCTCACTAGTTGTGGCGTGCGGGGTCCAGAGCGCATGGGCTCTGTAGTTTACGGCACATGGGCTCTCTCGTTGAGGCGCAAGAGCTCAGTAGTTGTGGGGCGCGAGCTTAGTTGCCCCACGGCATGTGGGACCTTAGTTCCCTGACCAGGGATCGAACTTGCGTCCCCTGCCTTGGAAGGCAGATTCTTTACCACTGGACCACCAGGGAAGTCCCTAAATAGGGTAATCTTTTAAAGTTATCTACTCCAACCGAGGATACACCAGTTCTTCGGCCATTTCTGTTGCCTGTCTGGGGACCAGCCTCTGCGTGGTTATGCCAACTGTTCATTCACTCACTCATTCGACAAAATTTACTGAGCTCCACTGTGGGTCTTGTCCTTGGAGAGTGCACAGTCTAACAGGAAGACACAATTATAGAAGGAGGGCCCAGGTACATCAGGAGGGGTGAGGACAGGGTATTGTGTGTGTTCAATTGAGGGACACCTGAACTGATGTGGGGAGATGATCTGGAAGCTGCTCAGAGGAGGTGAGATCTGAGCTGAATCCTGCAGCAGGATAACGGGTGTGCTTAGACCCGTAGACAAGGACAGGAGGGTACTCTGGTCAGAAAGGCAGGATGGCAGAGGCATGGGAGGAGTATAACTGCTGAGTGCAGGTGAGCGTGGCAGTACAGTGTGGGAGTTGGGAGGAAGTAAGGTTGACAAAGTTGGCAGGCCTTTTCGGGAAGTGGGGGAGTGGCCATGAGATTTAGGTTTGCGGAATATCATTACGGAGAATGGGCAGGGAGACAGGCTGGGGTTGCAGCTCTCCACATTTTTGCCAGATTCAGTCCACTCTTGGAGAAGAGGCCAGACAGGCCCAGTTCCCCTGCAGCTGGGGAAGCCAGTTCACCAAGCTCTCCCTCCGAGCTCCGCAGGCTGAGTGACCCGGTGCTGTTCAGGTTCACGTCCCAGAAGGTATTTGTAAGTTCAAAACAGAGTTCAACCTTGGCTCTGCCTCCACAGGGAGGAGGGAGGCCCTGGGTTTAGAAGAAGTACAAAACCGCTTCCGTAAAGGAGGGGAACGCCACAAGAGATTCATTGTAAAAGCTGCCTCGCAGATGCAGACCTCATGCCGGCATTACGGTCTTGTAAAACCTGGCGCCGCCGGCCCCTTTCTTCTTGTTGTTCTTTCCTTTTAGTCCAAGGCTCCTTCCAGCTCTGAGCCCAGAAAGATTGCGCCAACCCCAAACGCTGCAAAACAGAACTCTTCTGCCCTCTGGCGGCAGACGAAGGAAGAAATTTTGCTGGGAAAAGGCATCTGTTTTCCTCTTCCTGGTATTAGAGTTGGTGGGTGCATGTCTGTCTCCCCAGCGTCCCAGCCAGGCAGTCGCTCAAGCTTCCCTGGAGAGGGTCTGGCCCAGATCGGATTCTCAGCCGCCAGCAGGGGACATTCCAGCCAGAAGGTGGCAGCAGGCCTCTGGCGAGAGGTGCCCCCACCCGCCTCTGCTGACCACAGCTACGCCACACTTCTTGGCATGGGGTCCGCTGTCTCATCTCGAAGGACCTTCTGTGCATGTGTGTTTGGGGCTGGGAAGGGTAGACGTGAGTCAGACATGGGCCCTGCCTGTGGGGAGTGAGAACACAGAGAGGGAGCTTACCCAGCTCTGAAGCAGAATCACACGAACTCTCTGCGATGTGGGAAGCAGCGTGGTGTAGGGGAAAGCGGGAGGGCAGCAGGATTCAGACAGACCTGGGCTCTGACCCTGTGGCCACCTCTCACCAGCTGGGTGACCTTGGCCTGTTGTGTGATGTAAAATGTTTAAATGATTACAATTGTAATAGCTAACATTTATGTGGTGCTTCCTTTGGCCAAGCACTGTTCTAGGTGCCTTATGTATGTTTTATATTTATATATATTAACTCATTTAATCCTCCACAGCCCTTGAAGTAGATATAATCATATCCCCATTTTAGAGATGAGGAAATGAAGGCACGAAGAAGCTAAAATTCTTTCTCCAGGTAATGCAGCTAGTGGGTGGCAGAGCTGGATGGAAACTAGACAGGGCAGTGGCTTGCCTTTGTGATGGTATGTATGCAGGGCCAGCACAGTGCCTGGCAGCAGAAGAAGGCCTTTGATTATAAGCAGCTATTACAACTTTAATAGTTAATGATTCAATAGTTAATAACTAAATGATTACATGAGCTGTCTCCTCATCACTGCCCCATGTTGAGTGTCACTAATTGTCCATCTTCCTGGCAGATTTGGACATGTGAGCGTGGCACACCTCCTTTTGGATCACGGGGCTGATGTCAATGCCCAGAACCGGCTGGGGGCCAGTGTGCTCACCGTGGCCTCTCGGGGTGGCCACCTGGGCGTGGTGAAGCTGCTCCTGGAAGCCGGTGCCTTTGTGGACCATCACAAACCCTCAGGCGAGCAGGCGGGGGACGGCAGGGACGAGCTCCTGGACGTCACGGCCCTGATGGCCGCAATCCAGCACGGACATGAGGCTGTGGTACGTCTGCTGATGGAGTGGGGTGCAGACCCCAACCACGCGGCCCGCACTGTGGGCTGGAGCCCGCTGATGCTGTCAGCACTCCTCGGGAGGCTTGGCACGGCCCAGCAGCTGGTGGAGAAGGGGGCCAACCCGGACCACCTCAGCGTGCTGGAGAAGACCGCCTTCGAGGTCGCACTTGACCGCAAGTACAGGGACCTTGCAGACTACCTGGACCCGCTGACCACTGTCAGACCCAAGACAGGTCAGGCTGCGCCACCGCTAAACTACCCCCTCGTCCCGCCGTGGCCTCACAGAGGACCCCAGATTGTGTTTAAATGGCAAACGCCGAGGGGTGTCCAAACAGAAGGGCATGTGGAAATCGCAGCCTGCGGGGTAGTGGGACTTAAGATGTGCCGTGGGGGAGAATCAGGCAGGGGTGCCTGCCACGTGCAGGTTCCTGGCCCACCCTCCCTCCAGAGAGTGATTTGGTAGCTCTCAGAAGAGCCTGGAAACCTGCACAGCAAGGCCCCTCCTTCCTAACCAGATGATTCTGGTGCAGGAGGTTCTGAGATCCTTCTAGAATGGGTCAGCAAACTTCTGTAAAGGACCAGATAATAAATATAGTATTTTAGGCTTTGTGGGCCACACAATCTCTGTCGTAACCACTCAGTTCTGCTAGAATGAAAGCAGCGTACGTGATATGTCAAGGAGTGGGTGGGGCTGTGACCAGGAAAACCATCATTCTAAAAACAGGCACAGGGGTAGTTTTGGCAACCCCTGCTCTAGAACAGTGTGCCTAACCTCAGTTGCCAATGACCAGTGCCCAGAGACTAAGTCACATAAAATTTAGCCTCCTTTTCTGTTGTGTTTTTTCAACACCTATTAGTGTATCCTGTTTCTTTTTTCTTTTTGCCATCTTTCTGGCACTTAAAGAGATGTCTAAACTTGCCATCTTTCTGGCACTTAAAGAGATGTCTAAACAATCCTTAGCAAATCTGCTACAGGACATATGTTTCAAAACCTCTAGTTCATCATGTGCAGTAGAATTGTGTAATGCAGAGTCACACGGCCTCAATACCCTCTGTCTGTGATGCTCTGATTTCAGTGGCAGGCCTGAGACGACCTGGGCTGTAAGGCTGGGCTGCAGCATGTGAGCACGTAGGACTGAAAGGTAAAAATTGGAAGAAAAGGTCATCAGACAGACAGGCTAAAAAGACTTGAAAGTGTTGAAAGGTTTGAACCATGCAAAGAATACGCAGTAGTCCTGTCAATCACTTTGTAAATCAACTACATTTCAATTAAAAAAAAATTCAAATGGTCAATTAAAAAAAGTTCCATCAATCAAAAGATGCTGCACATTTGGGAAATGCTTATTAGAAATACACTGTCGGGTCAAAATACTCTGAAATAAACATGTTGAAAAACCCCGTAACAACAGAGGGATGGCGAAAATGAAGAGAACGCCAAACAGAAAGGAAAAAGAAGTAAAGTTTAGGAAAACCTATCTGGAGCCAGGAGACCTCTTTACTTCTTTGCAGATCCAGAGAGGAATAGAGGCTGGTCAAAGGTCACATACCGGTTAGAAGCTGAGTGACACTCAGAAGGCGAGGGAATCCATGGGAAGAGCACGGGGATGTGACTCCGCCCAGTTGGAGCACTTGTAGGGCCGCTGGGAGCTGGGCGTGCTTGTAACTCTCTCTGAGCCTTCCTTTGCCTCTTGTGTAAAATGGGGTTAATGACAACTACCAGGTGGTCATGAGCAGAAAATAAGCCGGCCTCTGGGGTGTGAGCCCTTGGGCTAGAATGTAATAGCAATTCAGTGTTAGGTCCTGGGGAAGAGTTGCAGTTGGAAGGTAGGGCTCCAGCCTCACACAGGGTATTTTCCTTGACGCAAGGCTGCTGCCCTCCTTTAAAGGCTTTGGTTCCATTTGTCTCTGTAGCCAAGATCGGGACGGGAACTGCCTTCTCATGTCCCTGCTCTGCCAATAGGCAGACTCTTACCTCACCCCCACCCCAGGGAGGTTGGCTTCAGCCACGTTGCAGGTGAGGGAGATCAGGCAACTCGCTCAAGGCCTCCACCCTAGAAGTCGACAGTCTGGAACTTGCACCCTGCCTGTAGCCACTGAGCTGTGCCTCTCGTACTGCTTATTCTCCTCCTTCCTCAGATTTCCCCCAGCCGGCGTTCTGGGGTCTTAGCTCCCCACGTGCCTCCTTAGGGACTGCCCTGGCACCCTGGGAAGGCGATGCCCTCATCTCCTCGAGGTGCGGTGGGGCAGACACAGTGTTGGGCGTGCCCAAGGTCACCCTCTACCAGGATCCACCCAGCCTTGCCTGTGCTGGCCAAGGGACCTTGGACCAGCTGCCTGCGTTCTCTAAGCTTCTGTTTCGTCATCCATAAGTGGGTGACGGGAGTACCCCCTGCCTCACAGGACTGCTGTGACAATCAAGTGAGGTCATCCCAGCCCAGAGGGAGCACGTGAGAGATGCTGGCAGCTGCCTCACCCCTGTTACCGTAGTCATTCTATTTGATGGGACCGGGTCATGGTTACGAGCAGACTTCCCCATCGAGCAGACCAGGGTTTGAGGCTCAGCTCTCCCACTTTGTGGCTGGGCGGCCTTGTTGTATTCATTGTCCCTCCAGGACTCCAGTGTCCTCTTTCATAAAACAGCCATAATAAATGCACTTACCTTGTGAGGTCCTATGAGCTGTGGTAAGATAATGCCTGTAAAATACATACCCCAGTGCCTGGCACATAAAGAGCAGTGAGTGGAAGCTACCAAAATGGATTTTTATTGACCATTCATTCATTCCGTTACTCTGCAAGTATTTGAGTGCCTACTATGTACCAGGCACTGTTCTAGGCACCAGCAAACAAATCAGACCTAATCCCTGCACTTGAGGACGCTGGCCTCTGTAGGCGAGACAGCCAAGAAACAGGAAATAAGCATATTAAATAAAATAAGTTACATAGTACGGTAGATGGAAGTACCATGGTGGGGAAGAAAACAAACAGGGGCGAGGTGGAGGGTGTGGGAGCAGTGGAGTTGGGGCGATACAGGCCACTGTATGAAATAGGGCCGTTGGGTGGCCCCCTTGAGGTGAGAGTTCAGCCTACTTGCAGGAGCTGAGGAAGTGTTCCATGCGGCCTCTCAGGGAAGAGCCTTCGGGTAGGACAACAGCAAGGGCAAAGGCTGTGTTACTAATAATGACAGATTATTAAGTGAATAACATTAGGCCCCAGCTTTTTTTGTGAAATGCCAGAAATCCACCCCGCATCGGGGCCTTGGAGATCCCCAGCTCTCTCCCTTGCATTAGCTGCAGGACAGGATATCTTTGAGGCTGTAACTGTCCTTGTGACACCCTCCCCACCCCCACTGTGGTTGTTCCTTGGGCTATGGAAGGGTCCCTGGAGTTGCTCTGATACTGATGCAAAAACTGGAGCCTGGAGTGAGGAAAGGACCAGCCCAGGGTCACTGGGCATCAGGCACAGCTGCCCCAGCTTCCTGGGGTAAGACTAGACTGTCAGTGATTTCATTTGCACCAGAAGGTTGCTTAGCAACCAACACTAGGGCCAGGTGACACACTCTTTTCTGTCAAAGGGTCTTGGCATGAGAAGGCCCTGGCCCACAGCAAATTAGACTCTTAAACACTTAAAGGAACGAGACATATTTTTTGACACCAAAACACAGTATCATTTCTTAATAGTATTTCAAAGGCAAAATTAGACACTTGGTTCCATGGCCCTGTGTATACTTCCTTGTAAGAGCCCTGGAGTTAACTAGTACCTTTTCTGGGGTGGATGCTGGTCACTAGGAAAGATAACAAAAATTGCTCTTTTTTTTAGAATAGAGCCTAAGAATTTCTGAAGCATTTTACCATCTATATTATCCACCCCTGCAACAACCACATGGTCCCCATGTTAGTGTGTTGTCCCCATATTAATGATGAGGAGACAGATCTCTCTGGAAACATGCATTCAGATTCAGGTACTCTGACTCCAGACTCTGTGCTCCTTGTGCCACGCTGCACCTTCCTCCCAGCTGCCGGAGGGGGCTGATCTGGACCAGGGATTTGGCCCAGAGTCACAGGTTTCCTCCTGCAGCTGCTCCATCCCCCCGGAGTTAGTCAAAGGAAGTCCTACATTTGCACACCAGCGAAGAGCCTGGTCATGAGGATGGATGCGTTCTGACGGGAAGGAGCAGGGTACCCGCTAGCTCCAGCTTCGAGGAAGATGACAGAGAGCAGATGAGGGAGGGGCTAGCCCTGGGTGGGCGCAGCAAGGCCCAGCACGAAGACATCAGTTGGGCAGTCGCCTGCTGGGCGCTGCATCTGCAAGTCTGGGGTAGGGGTGACTTTCAGAATCATTCAGATGGCTGCTTATTTGGGAAGGAAAGCAAATATTAGCATTGGCTCTTCTGGTGGCCACGACCATGACCTCCTCTGGGATTAGCTGCTCAGTGTCTCAGGGGCCTCTGCTCTGGAATTACCTCATGGTTGTACATTTAGTTTTTAGACTAAAAGAATCATTGTTTCTTTTTAAAATCTTCATAGGAATACATTTTTCTAAGACTGTACTTTTCCATTCTATCTGAGAAAGGCCATCCCAAAGTTTGGAGTGCCTAAAAATGACTGCTTTATGAGTTGTGGGATCGGGAAATGGTCTGCTCATTCATGTTTTCTGGGCCAGATGACCTCCCACGGTCTGTGTCTGAAGCATTTTCAGACACTCTGACAATAGCCCTTCCAGAAGGTCTGCTGGAGTCATCTCAGGTCTCTGATTAGACTGCTTTTGAGAATCAGATCATTTTTAAAGCTAGGCTGGGTCGTTACACCCTTGTGACTTTTCTGTTGTTTCAAACCTTTCCGTGGTTAACTTGTAAAATCTTTGTTTACCCAGATGAGGAGAAAAGGCGACCTGATATTTTCCATGCATTGAAAATGGGTAAGCGCTTGAGAAAATCTTTTTGGATATTTAAGAATACAGTGCTATTTTTTTCCAACCTAATTAATATTTATAGTCCTTTCCAAGGCCACCCAGAGTATTTGAGAAAGAAACAGGCATTTTGTTGTTTCCTGACTCTAGTTTCACCCAGGGAGGTTCAGACCCTGGAGTCTGGTAGTCATGCTGTTTTACACACAGGTTCCAGACTGCTCTCTCAGGCCCCCTCTGCCTCTCCAGCTAAATCCTGTGGCTATGTCCTGGCTTTTACTTACCTCTAAAATGCCTGGCTGCCCGCCTACCCGCTCCACTCTCTTTGTAATGAAGGGCTGTTTAGCCTAATATTGCCTCTCCTGAAATAGACACCCCACCTCCAGGAAGCTCGCCCTTATCCTCACCTCTCAGGGAGACCTGAGCTCTCCTTCTGCGTGCTCATTGCCCTTCATCACCATCCTTTTAAGATGTCGGTGACATTTTCTGTCTTTTGGTAAAGCCGTTCGTGTGCTTGCCTCCATCCCTCCTAGACGGAAGGATTTGAGAGTGCGGGCTACCTCTGACTCATCTTTGTAGCCCCTGCGATGCCCCGTAGCCCAGTGCAGAGGCTGGCTTAGCACATCTGTTACATGAAACCACTGGGTAAATGATCCTGCAGTGCCAGGCCCACGGATCACCAGGGCTTCTGCTTCTGCTTCTGCTTCTGTTTGCAGGAAACTTCCAGCTGGTCAAAGAGATTGCCGATGAAGACCCCAACCACGTGAACCTGGTTAATGGGGATGGGGCGACCCCACTGATGCTGGCAGCTGTCATGGGGCAGCTGCCTCTGGTGCAGCTACTGGTTGAGAGGCATGCTGACGTGGACAAGCAGGACGGCGTGCATGGCTGGACGGCCCTCATGCAGGCCACCTACCACGGGTCAGTGCCAGCTCCACTCCCTCAGTGGGGAGGCTAAGATGTCCCGGGCTGAAAGAGGATTCCTGATGGGTTTCTGGTACCGAGATGCTACAGATGAGCCCACCCCCCCCAATTATGACGATGTTGAGGCACTCAAAAAAGACTAAAAGCCACGCAGGCTCCGTCTGTCCTGTATTCCTACCCTTTGTGTCCAGATTTCCTGTTGCCTTGGCACACAATTTCACCTGTGGTCATGAGAAACCATGCAGAAGGAAGGTTTTATACTGAAAGATAAGTTTCAGTTGAGCAAACAGATTAGTTCTTCTGGAGTTTCACATTGGTGTATATAGCAGCCCCCTGTTGCCCCTGTTGGGAATGAACATCGGCCATTTGTACCACTGGCTTCTCGTCTGATGGTGAGGCTTGTCCTAGCCCTCGTTTTGCATAGACGTCAGCGTGCTTCTGAATCCCTTCTCATCCAGTCATCCCTCTGCCCTCCCGGATGCCTCCTCCTTGGGGTGGGCTTGACCAAGAGGCAGGGATCTGCATACAGCCTTACACCTGCTCAGTGATCTGATTCCAAATTAGGGGCTCCACCCTTGTCCTGCTTCAGGTGATCAGAGCAGTCTCCTGCATCCTTTTGAAGTGGTTTCTTTCCTCATTTGATAGGCCTCAGACTTCCACATCAAACACCCTGGCCTGCGGGAGGCTTCATGTTTCAGCTGCAGGAGTCCTGATTTGGGGCTGGAGGGGCAGGGCCTGCATGTGGTCCTGGGGGCCAGTGGTTTTGGGGCAGAGCCCTTGGTTTTTGGTTTGTGGAAGGAACACTCAGGCTTTGATTTCTGTCATGGCTGGCCACAGTGTAGGGAACAAGGGCTGGGAGACACAGCTTTCCAAGCCCTTTTACAGGTGCAGAGATGCTGCTGTAGTTAAAGCCACCACTCATGTTGCCCAGAAGCAAGGCCATGATTTCTCTTTCAGTGGGTCTCACTCTGGCTTTTTCTTTCTTCCACAGGAACAAGGAGATTGTCAAATATCTGCTAAACCAAGGAGCCGATGTCACTCTTCGTGCAAAAAACGGGTACACGGCCTTTGACCTAGTGATGCTGCTGAGTGATCCTGGTGGGTTGTTTCTGGAAAAGTTTTAAGCCTGCCGGGTTCTCTGGCTGGGAATTGAGATAATCACCTGTGATTAAGCACTTGCTTATTCAAGGGGGAAGCCACTCTCAGACTCCCAGAGCTCCCCACACAGCCTCAGGCAAGTCTTCACTCCTCCCAAGGAGGGTGGAGCTGGGACCAGGTAGTCCCTGAGGCCTCTCTCGGCTCCAGCCTTCTGGGAGTCTCCAGGAGGGAAGCCCTTGGCAGACTGCACAAATCCTAGGTTGGTATTTGTGCTCCCAGCCGGAAACTGATTGACTCCGGAGGAAACAGGCCCCTCTCACGAGCAGAATCAGAGTAAGCAGTGACCCCCGTGGCTTAATTGTGTAGGTGGAGGCTGCAGGTCAAGGGTCCTGTGCTGGAGGTGTCGCCATTACTAAGCCCCCAGCTGGCACCTCAGACCCTCCCCCACTTTGACAGGCCTTCCTCTGGGACCTGGGGCTTCCAATTAGCCAGCTCAGGGGGCAGGGTCTGTCTTACCTATTGTCTCTCTTGTGACCCCCAAGTTTCAGCCCAGAGCAGGAGAAGCTGGGAGGCCTTCCTGGCCCGCAGGCTCTGAGCCCTGAGCCGGATTCTAAGCAGCTGGCGGTGGAGGGGAGGACTTTTGCCTCCTCAGTGTCTGGTGGAGGGACTCCTGCGGCCTCCCTTAGCTGTGGAGGTGGCAGCCCCTTCCTTACCGCCAGCATCACCTCCCCCACCACCCTCCCCTCCTGCGGGCCCCACACATCACACATACGTGCTGGTCCTGTTGTATCCTTGGAGAGCAGCGAGAGAAGCAGAGCTGCTTGTAGAGGGGAGGAGCCCAGAGTCTGGGAAGACCTGAGCCCTGCTAGAGAGATAGGGCCCTCCACCTAAGTGCAGCGATCTCACTCCTCACGTGGCTAGGGTTCACATCATTCAGGATCAGTCTCCCGGGGACCCCGGCCTCCTCCCACACACGCTTTCCTCTGACAGACTCCTCTCTTTCCCTGTGTCTCTTCCCGCTCCCCCCTTCTCCCCCACTCCCTTTCCCAATAAAACAATCTACCCCAATGGATTTTTTTTTTTCCTAGTGGGTTTTCAAATGAAGTTTTTGCCTGAAATTTTCAAAGAAACACATGCTTATTATTGAACACTTGGAGAGAAAAAAAGGAAACAGTCATCAAGAGAAAAGCATATTAATAGTTGGCAGTATTTTCTTCTCAGTCCTGTTTGTTGTTTTTTCAATAGCCTAGTTGAGTTAATAATAACTAATACTACTTAACCTTTCTTAAGCACTTACTGTATGTTAGGAATTACCTCAAATCCTCCAGATACCTTTATGTGGTGGTACTAATGTCACCTCTTAATCTACCTGCAGTTACATGGCCAGGGAGGAACAGAGGCAGAATTCAAACCTCAGTCATCTGGCTGTAGAGCCTGTACTTTTTTTTTTTTAAACAACAGCTGTTTTATTTTACTTATTATTTGTTTTTAATATATTTATTTATTTATTTATTTTTGGCTGCGTTGGGTCTTCGTTGCTGTGTGCGGGCTTTCTCTAGTTGCAAGTGGTCTTCGTTGCGGTGCACGGGCTTCTCATTGCGGTGGCTTCTCGTTGCACAGCATGGGCTCTAGGCACGTGGGCTTCAGTAGTTGTGGTGCACGGGCTTAGTTGCTCCGCAACATATGGGGTCTTCCCGGACCAGGGCTCGAACCCGTGTCCCCTGCATTGGCAGGCGGATTCTTAACTACCGCGTCGGAAGTCCCGAGCCTGTACTTTTTTAAACCCACGACCCCTCTGCCTTCCTGGTAGGACAGGACTTCTGGCTTTTATTTCTGGTTAAGTGGGTTAAGCCCTGCTCACCTGTTTGCCACCTTTTGAAGAGCCAGTGGAGGGGCAGGGACGCCTTGATCCTGGAGTAACACAGGCTCTGGAGCTGTGGGGCTGAGTTCTCAGGCTGATGGGGGTCATCTTGGGCCCCCACCCCATGGCCCGATAGACATATTTGCAGGTAAAATGCTGCCTTTTGTGTCCATAGACACGGAACTTGTTCGACTGCTGGCATCTGTCTGCATGCAGGTGAATAAAGACAAAGGCCGGCCCAGCCACTCACCACCCCCGCCCCACTCGAAGGTCCGACAGCCCTGGAGTGTCCCAGTGCTGCCTGATGACAAAGGCGGACTTAAGGTTTGACTTCTCTTGTCTTAAATGGCGTCAGAGAGCCAGGCCAGGATGGGTGAAGCGGGGAGATGCTTGCCGCTTCCTTGTTAACCAGGGCTGGTGTAGGCTGGGGTGGGGGCCCAGTAGGGGCAGGAATTAAGCTGGAGGTGAGCAATAGGGAACGGTGGGGACCAGGGAAAACTGGGGTGATCGTAACCACTTAGTGGCCTTAGTCGCTGCTTTGCAAGTATGTGGGTCCATGTTGCCACATGTTCCCATCTTTTTCAGGAGAAGCTAGAAACCCAGATTTTGATGCAGAGACACAATTTGTAAATGTAGGGAATTTAAACATTTTTTTTGCATGATGTAGTACTGAGCTGGCCAACCTTGAACACCTCTTCTTCCAGGCCATCTGTCTGTGGCCTGTGCTTTAGTGTGGAAAGTATTTGCTGATTGCACCATTCTAGGATCTCCCTGTGGTCCACAGACCCCCGTCAGCTTCTTCCGGAAACCTCAAAACCAAGCTCCAGTTGCCTATTTCTAAACTGCAAGCTGAATGTTTCTCTTTGAATTTCTTATCCTCCGAGCCCTGCTCTGCTTGTTGGAAATCAAAATTATTTTTTCCCTTGTCCTGGCTGGGGTTCTAGCACCTTCTCAGATCTGCAGACTTAGCATTCTTCTCATGTTCGTCGCTCACTCAGGCCCCTGGATTCTTCCTCACAGTGTTGTTTGCATAGATCTCTTCATTCCTGCCTCACTGCCATCTCTGTAGGCCAGGCTCTCACAGCCTCCCTTTGGCGCTGTGCCAGTAACCCCTGAGCTATCGTGGGATTATGTAGACACCCTAGAGGTGGCACCTGTCCTCTCTTTAGGTGGGAAGGCATCAGCTACAGGAGCAGATGGTCCAGGCGTTGGTGTGGACACCCTGACACCTCTCACATTGTTACTGGAATAGGGGGAAGGAGGTTATGCAGTAATAGATGTTAAGGTGTTTGGTATTGCCTCTGTGTCCACCTGTCTGTCCCTGTTTGACTGTAAGACATTGAGCAAATTGATATCCCTGGGTCTGTGTTTCTCTATCTGTGCAATAAGGAGATTGATTGGAGGAGGGTTAGCAAATAGGGTTCACTGCCAACTCCAGCCTATTGGAAAGGCCCCCTAAGGGCTGGGTCAGGAAGGATTTAGAGAGAACCATGGCTTTTGGGAAAGGGTGCTATGGTTGATTGGTAATGCCCGCAGTGGGCCCAGGAGAGGGGAAGGGAAGCACGTGTGGAGTGTGGTCACTGTCCCTGGGCTAGGTGTTCTTGGGGCATGACCTCTGCTCTGCACTTCCTTGGCAGTCCTGGTGGAACCGAATGTCCAATCGGTTCCGGAAGCTCAAACTGATGCAGACACTGCCCCGTGGGCTGTCCAGCAACCAGCCATTGCCTTTCTGTGATGAGCCAGAGCCAGCACTGGACTCCACAATGAGGGCGCCCCCCCCAGACAAGACGAGCCGCTCTGGGCTCCCCGACGTGACCCCCACGACCAAAGACAATGGTAAGAAGAAGTTGCATGTGTGGTAGAATTTCCAGAATGGTCAAACCCTGAACCTTTTTGCCCTCACCCTCTTCCCTTTGTCCCACCTCCTAGGCTGATGCCAGAGGTGAGATGCTGTTGGAATGTGACACTGGGGCAGAGTGGCTGGTCTGGCAAAGAAGGGACATAATTGCTGTCAGTGTGGTAGAATGGGGAAGCTGGTGGCACAAGTCCCAGGCTCCTGTCCCACATGCCCTGTTGAGACCACTGGCCAGTCACTGCCTCTCTCTTGCCTTCGATCAGCGATTTTCCCACCTGCCGAATGTGATTGGTCTTGCACTGACAGTGTTTTGAAATAGAGTGAATTACTAGGGTTGGGCTGGGGGTAGTGAGCTCCCCACCACTGGAGGTATTCAACAGATTGGATGACTTTGCCAGGGCACTGAAGGAGATTCCCACACTGATTGGGACGTCAATTAGATCAGATCCCTTCTAACAGTCAGACTTCCCACACCCAGACTAGATCCTTTGGCACCACTGTTTGAGACAGACTATTGAGCTGGAGGTACCACTGTCTGACCCAGCATGACAGTGGTTTACGGGAAAGCTGAAAACACACTCTAAGATACCTTTTAAGTGCTTTCCTTCTATTCAGATATAGAATACCAATTATTATTAAGTATTTAATCACTCAGGAGAGTTGGTTTTCCAGGATGAAGGCTGACCTGGTCACTTGTCATGCCATGAACTCTTTGTGGGGTGGGGGTGGGGTTATTTCAGGAAACTTCTATTTGTTTCTCAGGTCCTGGGAGCACAAGAGGAGAAAAGGAAGATGTGTTATTGACAACCATGGTGAGTGTGGGGCTTTTCTAAACGCATTTCAGGTCTCTACCAATCGTTAGGGGATTGATTTCTAAGAAGGGATGTAGGCGTTTGTCTTTCTCTGTGGTGGTTACAGATGGGGTCGATATCAAAATGTGTAACAGTGGGTATATCTCTGGCACCGAGAAATCAGGACAGATGCCAGCCCTGAATTGCAGGTAAGGCTGTGCTTGTGCTTAGCAGCCAGAGGTAATCCCCAATCATGTTCTCAAGGAGGCAGTACTGAGGACAGGGGCCTTGTAGGCATAGGAATTGATGGGTGACATTGAACTCACCCTTTTGGTTACGGAAAGCCAAGGAGAGAGAAGTCAAAGAGGAGGGTATGTTTCCAGCCTGAGAGAGGCCTCAGTTTCCTCATCTATAAATTAGAGATGTATCAGGATTAGGTTCAGCTATGAGTAACAGAAAATCCCCAAATAACTGGCATAAATATATGACAGCATCACATTTCTGTCAAGTAAGTGAAGTTCAAGACTAGTTTATTGTTCCATAGAGTTTGGGACCTAGGTTCCTTTTACCTGTTGGTCTACCAGCCATGGCTACTACTACCAAGGTCACCTTTTGGTCCAAGATGCCTGCCAGAGCTCTGTCCATTACTACCTCACTCCAGCTGACAGGAAAGATGAGGGAAGAAGAGGTGACCATAGGCACATGCCAGGTGTCTTTAAAGAAGTTTCCTGGGCTTCCCTGGTGCGCAGTGGTTGAGGGTCCGCCTGCCGATGAAGGGGACATGGGTTTGTGACCCGATCTGGGAGGATCCCGCGTGCCGCGGAGCGGCTGGGCCCGTGAGTCATGGCCGCTGAGCCTGCGCGTCCGGAGCCTGTGCTCTGCAACGGGGGGGGGGGGGGGGGGGGGGGGGGGGGCCACGACAGTGAGAGGCCCACGTACTGCAAAAAATTAAAGAAGTTTCCTGGAAACTCACACATCACTTTTGCTTACATTAAATGGGCCAGAATTTAGTCACATGGCCCATTCACACTGCACAGGAGGCTGGGAAATGAAGTCTTTGTTCCGAGTGGTCGTGTGCCCATCTAAGTATCAGGTGTGTCTGCTGAGGAAGATATCGAGGATGGACATTAGGTGATAGCTAGCCTTCTCTAACTTAGGGGATGATCTCTCATGGTTGTGGTTTTTCAATGAGATCATCCCCAGGAAGTTCTTAACATAGTGGCTGGCCCAGAATGAGCTCTCATTTATCTACTGTGTGACATTGGACATGTTACCTCACTTCTGTGGGCTTCATTTCTCTTCTCTGAAGTGAGAGTCTCCTGGTTGGAGTTGGGCTCAAGTCCCTTTAGCTCTGAGGCCTTAATCTGGAGGCTGGCCAGGAGAGGGCAGTATTGGAGAGAAGAAGGGAGCAGAGGAGCCCCCAAAAGACTAAGGTGCCCCAGGACCTGCGGAGCCCTGACCAGGATCTGCCCGCTCTGCCCTGCTGTGTAATAGGCGTAAATTGGTGTCTGCACACTGACTGTGGGACTTGTACCGCCCAACATTTGATAATGTTATTAAATAGCAAGAATTACTTTCAGTATGAAGACAAATGCTGTTATTGAAATTTTGGAAGATGCAGTAAAGTATAAAGAAAAATAAAATTGCCCTTGATCATACATCCAGATATAATCATGATTGACATTTTGTGGCATATATCTTTTGAGTATTTTCCCTAATCATTTTTTCACATCTGTGAATATGATATCGTGTTATATATAATAAACAAATACTTAACACAGCACTAAGTGTACCAGCCAAATGCTTATTAAGTATTTGCAGCACTTTGCATATATTCACTCACTTAATATCCCCAACAACCATGCCAGGTCAGGCACTGTTATCCTCCCCATATTGTGCTGAACCTGGTGTATTAACAGTTTGTCATGACCATCTTTTCTGTGTCAGAAACACTCTTTGGTCCCATCACACCCAATGGCTGCAGGATGAACATTCCATCATGGGACTGTGCCCTCATCTCTTTATCTAAGACTGACCTGGACTTTGGGGTTCCTAGTTTTTCATTGTTTTAACAGCTCTGATGAATACCCTTAGGCAGATGAGGTTGTCGAGGTCCAGAGGGTACACCCCTTATTCACGGACTCTCAGAAAAGCAGGATAGAGCCAGGATGGGAACCCAGGATGCCCACCCTCCCATCTTGTTGCTCTCCTGTCCCACCTCCTCATGCCCTCTAGAGGGCACGAGTGTGCCTGCCTGCCCCGTGGCAGATGGAGGATGGCCACGGTGCTCTGCTGAGTGGGCGTTTGCAGCCATCCTTGCGGAGATGCCCACCTGCCTGGCTCCCGAGGCAGGTTTAGCTGTGGTATGCCCTTCCCTGCAAAGCACCATCTGGCACCAAGTTCACTGTCTTTTCTTAATTAAAGTTAGCTTGGACTGTGTGAAAGCTTTTCCTTGACAATCCGCCAGTCATCATTGTGTGGATTTTATACTGACCCCAAATCACATTTTCAAAACTTAAATTGCAGTTAAAAATGTCAGCAGTGGGAGGTGTGGCTGGAGTAGGAAGGACATGGTGGGATGGGGGATGGGAGGGTTGGCTGGGTTCACAGATAGCCAGCCTGGGCCTTCCAGTACCCTCATCCCCTCCTCCCGAAACCCCCAGCTCTCGTCACACCAGTGTCCTTGCAATTCTGTGCACTGGTCTTGCTCCTTTTGCCTCCAGGCCTTTCCACATTCTCTTCCCTCGGTCTGCAGTGCCCTTTTCCCAAACCTCTCTGTTGTCCTTTGGGCTCAGCTCAAGTGCCCCCCCACCCACAAGATGCCCTCTCTACCTGCAGGGAGAGGTGGCCCCTCCCCTGTGCTGCCCCATCACAGCACACGTATCACCTCTTGGCTACCCCACGACTCTCCATACTCCCCGCCCCTGTTGTGTGTTTCTGCTGTGGACAGATGCAAGAGAACCTGGGAGTTGGAGCAGGGCAGCTGTGGGAATCGCTTGGTTGCTGGGAAGAGAGCTGAGGACATCATGTGGGTTTCTGGCTTGGGTGGAGGGGTAGGTAGTGCTGCCGTTCTCTGAGAAGCAGGGGAAACCTGGAGCCTTCCTCGCAGAGCCGGGAGCCCTCTTGGAGCTTGCCTAACCCACAGCCTGTCTTTTTCAGCTTCGGAATGGAGCCCCCTTCACCAGACTCCCAAGCGACAAGCTGAAGGCAGTCATCCCCCCTTTCTTACCCCCTTCCAGCTTTGAGCTGTGGAGCTCGGATCGGTCCCGGACATGTCACAACGGGAAGGCAGACCCCATGAAGACTGTGCGGCCCCAGAGAGCCAGCAGGGGGCAACCTGTGGGCGGCGGGAGCACAGACACCGTAAGTTGTCCAGCTGACATGCTTTACACGTCACCACTCACTGACATTGCAGGCAGAAGGGACCTGAGACCCACTAATCCAGGGGGGCTGAAGCTTTTTGTTTTCTTTTAAATGAGTGATATTCTTTTGTCTAATGAAACCCTACCAAAGAACTTAATATGTAAGCAGATTAAAATGTTAGAGTGAATGGAGTGAAAATGGGAGTCCCTCTCCCTGGAACACAGGTTGAAGACCTGATCTAATCCACCCTTCCCTTTAGTAGATGAGGAAACAGCCCAGAGAAGGGAAGTCAGTTGCTGAAGGTCACCCAGCCAAGTTGGGGCGGGGATGCTGGGACCAGAAATCAGGTTCTTGGCCTCTAATTAAGTTCCATACTACATTGCGCAGGTCCAGGACAAAGCTCAATGCTGGGAGGCAACTATGTGTGCTACTAGTGTTTTCTTGCAACCAGAAAGTGTGACTTGTCTCCTTTTGACCACAGTGGTTTCTGACTTGGTGGCCCTCGGTGTGTCTCTGTGATATACTGAGGTAGTCCGTCCCGTTGTGGGAGCTGATCTCCATATGTATAGACTGTAAATAATGTAGGTACAGTAAATGGGCAAACCGAGGACAGGGAGTTAGGACCTGACCCTGCCGCTTTGTGTCGACTGATTGGAGAACCTCAGGGCCCCCGTCTCTGTCTGACCTCCATTGCTTGCTGCTGCCTCCCTGGACTGTCGTAATACCAAATCACTAGTTGGAGACCAAGGGCCTGGTGGCTGGAGGTACTCAAAAATGGACAGAGCGGGTTTACATTAGTCCACCACATGGGAGCAGGTGGGTGACCTGTAGGAAACGATGTCACAGGTGCTCAGCCTGAGTTAATGGTCAGTCAAGTTGTCAGCAGATAGATGTGAACTGCCATCCCTTGGGGGACTCCTAGCAGGATGAGCACCGGTGGGCAAGGACATGCCAGTGGATGCAAGCACCGGCTGGGATGGGCCAGCTGAACTCCAGGTCCCTCACCACTGTGATCTGTGCATCGGAAGGAATGAACAGCAAACCCTAACTGTGATATCCACCTTGTTCTTGCAGACTCCCGTCAGGCCAGTTAAATTTCCATCTCTCTCCAGAAGCCCAGCCTCTCCTGCCAATTCTGGAAACTTCAACCACTCACCTCATTCTTCTGGTGGCTCCAGTGGGGTAGGAGGCATGAGCAGGCACGGTGGGGAGCTACACAACCGCTCAGGTGGGTACCCAGGCAGGCCACTCCGTGGAGGTGGGAAGATCCCTTGGGGTTGAGGGTGTGAACTGGGGACAGTCCTAGAGACCACTGCATACAACCTGTCTTTCTCGTTGATGTGCCTAAAGGATTTTTCAGTGAATTCACAATTCATAGTTTCTTCTATGCATTTTCTTAGGGCAGGGGAGGGGAAGAAATAGTCTATAATGCTTTATTTTCTTGGAAAATTTTACAAGAAACTAAGAGAAATACATGGTGTTTTTGCGGTATTTAAAATCCTTGAAGATTAAACCTTAGATATCTTCTCATCCTGAGCCTTCAGTGAACAGATGAGGAAACGGAAGCTCAGAGTGGGTGACAGATTTGCCCAGAGACACACAGCAGATTTGCCCAGAGACAATTAAGACTCAAAGCAAATTGCCCCACAGTTATTTGGGGCTTATTGGCATACTTTCTTTTTCTTTAATTTTAATTTTTTTCACATCATTACATTTGTTTACCATATTCTTTCAGCAAATATTGTTGACCACTTATTAGATGCAAGGCAATGTCTAGGCGATAGAGCATTTAGCAATAAAAAATTCAAAGTCAGTTCTGTAAGAAGTTGTATTCTGGTATAAACAGATAATTTTTTAAAAATCTGATGATAGTAAATACTATAAAAAACCAAACAAAACACCAGAGTATGGGAATAGGTAATGAGGCTGGTTACAGGATATTTTCTGGTTCTCCCCGAGGGGATCCAGGATTAACCAAAGCCAGCTTTGGAGGAAGGCACCCTGCTTTATGCCATTACATAAGGAATGCATGCTTCTTATGGAAAAGCTTGAAAACCAGATAAAGAAAAAAAAAAGTATAATCTCACCCACTAGGAATCATTGTTAACATTTTGGTGTATATCTTCGCAAAGTACTTTAATGCATATTTTTGAAAGCATAATAATAATTTATTAAGCACTTAGTGTGTGCTAGGCACAGTGCCCTTTAAATAGATTATCTCCTTCAGTCCTCCAACAACCTGTGAGGTGTCCTCTCCACTTTACAGAGGAGGGAACTGGGGCTCAGGGGAGTTAAATAACTCGCCCAGGACCACACAGCTGTGAAGTAGCAGAGCCAGGACCTGCACGCAAGCAGGCTGACTTCCCAGTGTAGTCTGCTCTGTAACCTTTTTCCTCTTTGTACCCATTACCATGTTGTAAACACCTCTTTATGCCAGTACACGTGTAGCTACAGCATCTTTTAAATAACCAGACAGCCTTCCACTCATATGAGGTGTCAGTTTTAATTCACCAGTTCCCTCTTGTTGAATGGTGTTCAACCATTCAGGCTGTTCTCGATTTTTGCTCTTGGAGATCCCACTCTAAGTAATGGCTCCATAGCTCTGCGCTTGCCTGCTTGCTTAGCGATTTGCTTAATGTAAGTGCCTTTGAATCAGGGTGGCGGGGGCAGTGGGTGTGCCTGTCTTTGAAGCTTTACACTTTGCCCTCCAGACCTAGTAAGTGCTCTATAAATGTCAGATATCAGTGTTCTCCCTCCAGTGCCCTCCCGCGCTCTGGATATTATCACTTTCCCCTTTTCCTTCCTAATAATTCAAGGTTGCTGGTAGGTTTGGGGAAACAGGGAGAGGGAACTTGGCAGTCAGGATTCAGTCAGGGAAGCTAACCCCTTGAGTATTATGGAGTGAGAAAGTTATTGACTCAACTGTGGGAGTAGCTGGGGGCGTAGAGATCCAGAAGCGGAGGCTGGATGATGGCAGAGGAGCCCTGGCGTGGCAGCATGTGGAGCTGCTGGCAGGCGCTGCAGCGAGGCTGCTGGGGGAACCCAGGGCAGGGCGTGCTGTCTGTGCCCGCTGGCGGCTGACTGAACTGGCCGTGGCTCGGGGGAAAGCGAGGACAAACTGGAGCCTTGATGGCCGTCCACCTGCCAGTTGTCATGCACAGTCCTCCTGTGGTTAACCCTGACCCAGAGCCAGGGGCGGGGGTCTGGGAAACGGGGTTCTGGCTCAGCCAGGTCGGCACCTGATGTCCACCGCCCGCACTGCAGTGCTCTGGACCCAGGCAGTCATTCCTATTCCTGTTTCCTCAGGTGGAAGCATAGACAGTGTTCTGTCCCAGATCGCTGCCCAGAGGAAAAAAGCAGCCGGATTATCTGAGCAGAAGCCCAGCCATCGGTCAAGTCCTGTTGGGCCAGCGCCTGGCTCCAGCCCGTCTGAGCTCCTGGTCTCCTCTGCATGCGGCAGTGTTCCTGGTGGCAAGGTGCTTGTTCTGTTTCCGTCTGCTCCTCTGACGCTCACAGGTCCTGTTCTAGCATGGTCCACGCCTGGGGAGCACAGGCGGTGCCACCGTCGTGGGATAGGACTAAACCTCCCATCTGGCCGCACCTGGGCTTTCTGAGAAGGGTGGCTGCCGAGATCATACCCTGTGCCCTTGGTCTCCTGCACACGTGTGTTCACCTCTCGCCCGATCTCCAGGATACCTGCAGGTGGGAGGGGTGCTGAGGTGCGGTGCGATGCCGGGGTGAGCACTAAGTTCTCCAGCCCTATACTGGTCATCCAGCCTCACACGGCACGTGTTTTTGTTCACTGATTTAGAGCAAAAGGGTTCAGAGTGTGGGTTCAGGAGCAACTGCCTGGGTTCTAATCACAGCCTCACACTTCAGCATTTAGAATGGGGCTGGTACCTGGTATGCCTGTATAAGTGTCAGCCCTTACTGTTGACAGTCGTAGCAGTAGTATTTGTACTCCTTTCTTATGCATCCACTGTCCACATCTTTGGAGCATCTGCTCTGTGCCTGGCACTTCCAGCAGTGAGGATCCAGCAGTGAACCAGGGCTTTGGTGACCGTTCTCAGGGTGTCACTGCAGACACAGCCATCTCACACTGGTGTGGTAGGGTCTGCTGTGGAGAGGGGAGGATGCTGTGGGGCACGGCTGGGTTTCTGCCGAGGCTTGAGGGCGTCAGTGACATCTAGACAGGGCTCTGAAGGATGAAGTGCCAGATGAAAGGGGCAAGGGTGGGGTGAGGGGGAGACTGTCCCAGGGTGAGGGGACGGCACGTGCAGAGCACCGGAGATGAGAGTGTGGTGTAGGAAAGGAACTAAAGGGAGGTTGGTGGGCAGGACAGAGCCAGGGCCTCACCTCCCTGCTCTGGCACCTTTCCTCCATTAGTGCAGCCCCAGAGCAGTCACCACGCTGGTAGCAAACTGTGGGATTTGCAATGCGTGGAAAACCCCACATGCCTCTGGGAGGGGAGGTCTTCCAGTGTCTTCAGAATCTTCCCCCTCCACCTCCTAAGTCCCTCCTCTGGGGCTGATTAATGGAGTGAGCCCCCAGAGTGTGGGTACCTAGTCATGAGCATGAACTGGCTCCTTTACCAGATGGCTCTCCAGGTGCCCCTACAGTGGGGCAGTATAGCCCATTTCCTCCTCTGAGAGGACCCCAAGTCCAGGCACAACCGCACTCTTCATCTTATTTTCTAGATGTCTTAAGCTTTTTCCCTGAGAAAAGTTAGATCGTCTGAAGGCCTCACTCTTGGACCTTTGCCCAGAAGTGCCTCCAGAGATTGATGTCTTAATGGATGTATGAGAAATAGTCTTTATTGTCTGCCCAGCCACTGTTGGTTATACAACTCTTTTTGTTATTCAAAGTCCCTTACACAGTTGGACCTGTATAATTAGTTTCTTTACAATATAACTCCAGAAAAAATTTCTCTCTATACATTAGCATATTTTCTATTATGTTCAAAATTACTTGTGTAATAGGATTTATGTAATTAAGTTCCTTTTAGAATTCAGCTCTACGGAAAAAATGTCTCTACTGATACTTCGATACATTTTATTTCTTCAGATACTTCGATACATTTTATTTCATCAGATAGTAAGAATTCTATAATTAGCATATTTCACTTTTTGCCTTTGCTGCTAGGAGACTCAGCTACTCATTAAGGTAAATCTGCTACTCTAGAATTTTGATATAGTTTTCCTCTTCTCTGTTGTCTAAAATTTTCTGTTTCTATTTTGATGGTCTTATTAGATGTATTATATATTGTTAGCTTCCTTTAATTGGTGTTGGAAATAGGTAGGCATCTAAGTTATAAATTAAATTAACTATTACCTCACTTGGATGCACCTATCATTTAATCTATATACAAGTGTGTTCTGATGAAAGGAAATTGTGTCTAAAGATGCATTCAGGAAACAGAAGACTGGGGAAACGATTCAGTTTAATGATCACCTGATATTCTTAACATAAGAATATACTGTAATCCTGGGGAGCTATTTAAAAATTCAGATTACTGGGTTCCACACAGCATAACTGAATGAAACTCTTAGGGTAGGGTTAGGGGAATCTGTTTTTCTCCCCAGAGAGTGTTGCAGCCAGCCCAGCCCAAGTTCTTAGAAACCACTGCCCTAAACCAAAGGACACAGGAGTGGGCTTTCTGTCAAAGGCTCCAGCAGCAAAATGGAGACATGAAGTGCTTTTCAAAGACTGCGTTAGGAAGAATTAGAAATTAGTATTCAAAATATGAGCCTCCTAAATCTGGGTTTTGTACTTCGCTTAAAACAAGCACCACTGCGATGGCGGGATATTTGTAAGGCATGGCTTCTCACATGAAGTGTGCCTTAGGAGACCCAGAATTGGGGGGAATGGGATCAGAGTATGCTTCAACACTTCCCAGATCTCAGGAAGCCCAAAGGCCCACTGGGAATGTCAGCTTTCTGTTCCCACCCGAAAGCACAGTGGTTTAAAACAGAAGGCATTTCTTTTGCTTGCAAGTCTGTGGCTGGGCAGTTTAGTCTTGACTTAGTTAGGCAGTTCTTCTGGTCTGAGGGGATCACTTAGATGTTTGGCTTTTGGCTGGGGTGACCAAAAAAACAGGGCCATGTATGCCCACAGCAAGCTTGGGTATGTTCTAATGGCACTAGTCAAAGGCATAAGTTGAAAACCAATCAAGTAACTAAGTCATCACACCCTCTGTGCAGGAGACCACACAGAGTTACATAGCAAAGGGTATTGATCCAGGGAGGGGTGGAGATGATGCCATTACATGATCAATCTGCCACACTGCGGATGAGAGGAATGGTTCAAATATTTCAGAGCATCCCAAATTTTATATTTATCTGCTCCCTCCCGAATAATGCTGCACACAAGGCCTAGAGTATTGTGTTTCTTTGCTCTTGGCTGGGATAGATCTGTTTCTTAGGGATATACCAATTACCTTCTGCTTAACCAGAAGCTTTATTATGGAATGTCTGTCTTTATAGAAAAAGCAGAGGAAGAATTCCTTAATAATATAGGCAGCTTATTGACAAAGTCTTTTAAAACGTAAGAAAGGGACTTCTTTTTCCACTCTGGGTTGTAGTTAGCTCTAAGGAGCGTTAAAGCCCTAGCAGAAGGAAAGGTGTACCCATTTCCAGGCAGGAAAATATTTGTCCTGGTCTCTACTATTCTAAATGAGTTGTCCAATTTTTAGCATAAATTATAAGACGTACAAAAAAGGCAAGAAACACCACACTCCCAAGAAGTAAGGCAGTCATCAGAATCTGATGTAGATGTGAAACAGGTGTTGGAATTATGTGACAGGAAATTTAAAAGAACTACAATTAATATGTTAAAGGCTCTAGTGGAAAATTTGAACAGCATGCAAGATCCTATGAGTAACAATTTCAGCAGAGAAATGGAAACTATAAGAAAGAATCAAACGGCAATGCTAGAAATAGAAAACCTGTAACAGAGATTAGAAATGCCTCTGATGGGCTCCTCAGTAGACCTGACACAGCCAAGGAAAGAATCAGTGAACCTGAAGATAGGGCAATAGAAATTACCCAAACTGAAACACAAAGTAAAAAAGAAGGTAAAGCAAAAAAAAAAAAAGCAGAGCACCCAAAAGCTGTGAGATAATATCAAATACTCTCACATACAAGTAATTGGAACCCCTGAAGAAAGAGAATGGTGGTGCAGAGGAATATATATGTATTTTTTAATGACCAAGAATTTCTCCCCAAATTAATGACAGATGCCAAACCATAGGTCCAGGAAGTTAAGAGAACACTAAATAGGATAAATACCCAAAAAAGAACACTTTGTCAGAGTAATTCACCATATTAACAGACTAAAGAATAAAATGCAAAAAAGCACTTGGCAAAATTCAAACTCCATTCACGATCACAACTTTTGGCAAATTAAGAATTGAAAAGAAATTCCTGGACCTCATGTAAGATACCTGTACTTAGCATCATACTTAATGGTGAAAGACTGAGTGTTTTCCACCTAAGATCAGGAATAAGGATGTTGTCTCTCAACTTTGTACCAAAAACTATAGCTAGTGTAATAAGGTAAGAAACAAATAAAAGGTACACAGATTGGAAAGGAAGAAAGAAAACTATCTCTATTTTTAGATGATATGATTGTCTGCTTAGAAAACTCAAAAAAATCTACACAAAAGCTCCTAGGACTAAGAAGTGAGTTCAGCAGGGTCTCAGGATACGAGGTCAATATATAAAAGTCCCAATTGTATTTTTACACACTAGCAATGAACAATTAGAATTAGAACAGTTAGACTTTTAAAATATGAAACTTAAAATATCATTTACAATACATTTGAAATGTATTATATGAAAATAAAATTATATGAAAATGTATTATGAGAATGTAATACTTAAGTATAAATCTAATAAAGTATACGCAGAGTCTATAAGTTGAAAACCACAAGACACTGATAAATCAAATAAGCTTAAATAAATAGATATCCATTTTTTTGTAATTTGATCTATAGATTCAATGTAATCCCAATTAAAATCCCAGCTAGCTTTTTGTAGAGATCTAGAAAGTGATTCTTAAATTTATATTTAGATGCAAATAAACTATAATAGGCAAAAGAATTATGAAAAAGAGAATCATAATACCTAGTTTCAAGACTTACTATAAAACTACAGTACAGTATTAGGGAAGGACAGACACACAGGTCAATGGAACAGAATAGAGAGGCCAAAGAATAATCAACTGAATTTTTGTTTTTTTACAAAGGTGCAAAGGCAATTCAACAAAGAAAGGGTAGTCTTTTCAACAAATAGTGCTGGAACAATTAAATATGCAGGAAAATGAACCTTCACATATTTCTCACAGCTAATTCAGAGATTAACTCAAAATGGATCATAGACTGAAATACAAAATGAAAAACTATAAAATTTCTAGGGGAAAGTCTGTGTGACTTTGGATTTGGCAAGTAAGTTTAAGATATGGTACCAAAAGCATGATCCATAAAAGAAAAAAATGTTAAATTCGACTTTATGAAAATTCATATCTTTTGTCTGTAAGAGACAGCATTAAGAGAATGAAAAGACAAGCCACAGACTAGACAATATATTTGCGAATCATGTATCTGATAAAGGTCTTGTATCCAGAATAAAGAACTCTCAAAACTCAACAATGAGAAAACAACCAATAAATTTTAAAATGGGCAAAGTATCTGAAAAGTATCATGAAAGAAAATATGCAGATGGCACGTAAACATATGAAAAGATGTTCAACATCATTATTTAGGGAATGCTACTTAAAACCACAATGAGACAGCACTCTACACCTATTATTAGACTGCCTAAAATTAAAAAAAAAATTAAGTTACAAGTGCTGTGAGAATGTGGAGCTACTGGAATTCCCATTCATTGCTGGTGGGAATGCAAAAATGATACAGCCGCCTTGAAAAAGTTTGTCAGTTTCTTATAAAACTAAACATACATATAGCATGTGACCTGGCTCTCTCACTCCTAGATATTTACCCAAATGAATTTTTTTAAACTTCTGTTTATACAAAAATCAGTTTGCGAATGTTTACAGCAGTTTTTTCATAAATACCCCAAACTAGAAACATCTCATAACAGGTGAACAGGTAAACTAACTGTGGTAATATCCATGCAATGGAATACTACTCAGCAATGTAAAATAACACACTACTGACACATGCAGTAACTTAAATGAATCTTAGAGGCATCATGCTGCATCAGACAAAAAAGTGTACATATCGTTTGATTCCATTTATATGACAGTATACAAAAGGCAAAACTATAAGGATGGAAAACAGATCAGTTATTTCCATGGGTTGGGATGGGGGGAGGGGTTGACTAGAAAGAGACAGCACAAGGGAATATGGGGGATGATGGAACTGTTCCATATGGTACTCTGTTGGTGGAATACACAACTCTACGTATTTATCAATACCTGTAGAATTGTACACAACAGTTATTTTTACTGTATGCAAATTTTAAAAAAATCAACCAGAACCTAAGGATGTACGCAGACTATGACAACAGATGTAGTTGTATTACAAGTGAATGACATAACTGCACTGTAGGAGGTGGGAGAAAACATGTAAATGGATATTGTGAGAGTAAAGTAAAGACAAAAAGAACTGTACAAAAGCATTGTACTCTAGTTGATTTTTTTTTTAATTGGGGTATAGTTGTTTTACAATGTTGTGTTAGTTTCTACTGTACAGCAAAGTGAAGTAGAGTTCCCTGTGCTATACAGCAGGTTCTCATTAGTTATCTGTTTTATACATAGTAGTGTATATATGTTAATTCCAATCTCCCAATTCATCTGAGGTTTTTTTTTTCTTGCAGGCGTTATGGTGTAGCAGTTGTGAAGCTACTTTACATATATATACCTTTTGTGTACATATACACTTTATATATATACTAGGGTTGAACAAATAAGTAAATATATTATAGATAATGAGCCCAGTTTTTAACTGTCAGAGATTGAGTCAAAGGGGAAATGCTAGAACTAATCCTGTGAGTATTGGATTGGAGTCAGAGGTATCAGTATAAATCAGTATGAATGTATGCATAAATATACATATATACACAGATTGATAGACATAGGAATATACTTACTGTAGAGCTATGTGTGTATGCATGGGTTAGTAGACTTCATATATTTCCTTGCTCTGTTCACTGAGAGGACCTAGAAGCAGTGATATCCCAGTAGCCATGAGCAACCTACTATCCAGATTTTGGTTTCTAAATAGCACCCTCCAATAAAAGGGACCAGGGCATAACAGTAGTATTGGATTATAACCCAGAGAATAAATATCCACAAGCCCATGCTGATACGAATAAATAACTGAATAAATAAATCGGGGGAGAAGAAACAAGTCTTCTGTACAGAAGAATTCCAAGTAATAAATGTGGAAGGAATAAGGGAAATAGCAAAACACCATTAGAACATCACAGTAGTAATTGCTCCAGAGAAGATGCACCAAAGAATGTTAAAATTAGCAGGCAAAACTTTTAAGAAAAAACAAAACATTTAGCTCAAAATGTCTCCCCAAATATTTATTGGTTATAAAGGGAAAAATAGTAACTTCACAATGGAGAAACCTGACAGACAACACCTTAACTAAGTCATCAAGGCTAGCATCAGTGATAAGGTACTGATACTTTGTATCTCCTGGTGTGATGCACTGAGAATGGCGCATCACCTCAGTGGTCATCAACCTCAAAATCCATAAGTAAATCTAATTATGAAAAAATAAGACACATCCAAATTGAGGGACTGTCTACAAATACCTGACCAGGACTCTTCAAAAGTGTCGAGGTCATGAAAGACAAGGCAAGACCAAGGAGTTTTCACAGATTGGAGGAGACTAAGGAGACCTAACAAGTCAATGCAGCATGGATCCTGGACCAGAATAAGAATCAGTGTAACAACTAGTGATATTTGAGTACCGTCTGTAGTTTAGCTGATACTGTCCCAGTGTTAATTTCTTAGTTTCTGTCATTGTAAGTCTAAGAGTACTCACAAACATAGAAAACAAATTTACGATTACCAAAGGGGGGCAGGGAGGGACAAACTAGGAGTATGGGATTAACAGATACAAACTACTATACATAAAATAGATAAGCAACAAGGATTTACTGTATAGTCCCAGGAATTATACCCAATATCTTGTAATAACCTATAATGGAATGTAAACTGCAAAAAAACCCTACCCAAATCACTATGTTGTACACCCCAAACTAGCACAACATTGTAAATCAACTGTACTTCAATAAAATAAAGTATTTCAAAATAAGAAGGGCTTTTTGTGTGCAACACACACAAAGGAAAAATAATAAGTGTTCTGTGGTGAAAGGTTAGAAGTGACTGGTTTAAATGAAGAAACATGAAGAGCGGAATGGGCCTTCGTTTGTAATAAGCCACACTTCCATTTTAGAGCTGGTTAACTGAGAGGTTAGGGGACTCAGCCAAGGACACAATATTGCAGCTGTAGGGGCAGAACTAGGACCCGGGTTTTCTGGCTCCTTATGTGCCACTTTTTCCATCCCATTCCCTGCCTCTCTGCTCCAGGGGAGGATTTTCCTGTAACTGTTTTGATAATACTGTTTCTGCTTTGCATGTTTTCTTAAGTAGATGTCATAGTCCTGGTTAGATATCTTGTTGAGTCAAATGTCCCACATGTTCCCTGTTGTGGGTGTCTGTTTGAATCATGTGTACCCTCCAGGTGATGGCTTATGTATTTGTCTTATTCTTTTTTATTTTTTTTGACTTTATAATCAAATTTATTAATAACCTCTGGAAATAAGAAAATATTACACATTTACACAATGAAGGATAAAGGCCTTTCTAATCTACAGACGTACAGAGACAGATAAAGAGGGCTTATAGCTTGGATTCTAAAATTTCAGTCACAGGTCAAGAGTAAATGCAGAAACCCCAAATCTCACCAGTCCTGGTATGAAAGTTGTTTTCCCTCCCAGTGGGCAAAGGACTCAATTGATTTGGGCTCAAAATTGTATTTGTCGGGCTTCCCTGGTGGCGCAGTGGTTGAAAGTCCGCCTGCCGATGCAGGGGACATGGGTTCGTGCCCCGGTCCGGGAAGATCCCACATGCCGCGGAGCAGCTGGGCCCGTGAGCCATGGCCTCTGAGCCTGCGCGTCCGGAGCCTGTGCTCCACAATGGGAGAGGCCACAACAGTGAGAGGCCCGCGTACCACAAAAAAAAAAAAAAAAAATTGTATTTGTCTTATTCTTTTCAGCAGAAACTGGAGACGAGCAAAAGGCCTCCATCTGGAACTTCCACTACCTCCAAAAGCACCTCCCCCACGCTCACGCCTTCACCTTCTCCCAAAGCGCAGGCAGCCGAGTCCTCCGTGTCCTCCTCCTCATCCCACCGGCAGTCCAAGAGCAGCGGGGGCTCCAGCAGTGGCACCATCACTGATGAGGGTGAGTCCCCGGGGTCCTGAAAGCCCGCCCTTTCCTCTTCACCATGGTAACCTAGCAGCTGCCCTTCTTTGCTATAGCCATCCTAGTTCAGGTGTTTTATCATTTTTTCAGTCAGACAAAAACACCTGTCTTTCCCCTTCCCTGATTCTACCTTGTATTTTTGTCTTCATTGAGCTTACATACCTGAAAGGTGTATAGTAGTTTTTGAATGTAGGTGAGTTTTGTTTATATATACAAACAAACACCCATAGAACTGCTTCTCCGACCCCAGTTATGTACCTTTTCCTGGACCTTGTACAAATCAGAACTCTGTCAGTTGCAAGGGATGGAATCTCCACTCAAACTGATTTAAGCAAAAACAATACCAAAAACTGATAATTTGTTGGCTCATATAATGGAAATATCTAGGGTGTTCTTCAGGTGTGTCTGGATCCAGGTGCTTAGGGAATGTTTTTCTCCATGTCTCAGGTAAGCTCTCTTCAGGTAGTGGCAAGGACATACCCAGCAGCTCCATGCTTACTTCTTCCTACTAACTTAACAACCCCAGCAGAAAGAGTGCTGCTTTCTTAGTAGGTACAGCAAAATCCCAGGGGTAAAGGTCATTGTCCTGTCTTGGCTATATTTATAACAACTTGGGTTGTTTGCCCATCCTTGACTATCTCTGTGTCCCCAAGGGTGGAGTGTGTCTGCCTTTGGAGCCAGGGTTGGGGTCAGGTCTGTGTGGATTGGGAGAGGGAGAGAAGTAGCTCCTCAGAGGAAAATGGAAGTGGATGGAGGGCAAGCAAAAGCAGGAGATGTAACCAGGAGAACGTTGGAAGTTGCATGAGTGGGGATGATGAGGAAAGGAAGATGGACCGGACGGCCGGGCAGGGGTGGAGGCTGTGCAGTGAGGCCCCAGATAAAGATGTGAAGATATAAAAGATAAAGGAGAGAAGAAGCTCATCCTTTACAACTCCCCTCTGGTGGCTCCTGGGAGCAGGGATGGGGGAGGAGGGAGCAGGGCTTTGGTGAGAGATGGGGCCCAGGCAGGTGCAAATCAAGGAGTATAAATCAGAGAGGGGAGGAGACTCTCATTGTGTGTGTGGTCCTCACAAGTGCATTTGCAGGCATCTTGCTGCAGCTACTGGGAGGGAGTGCAGAGCAGGTTCTGCCCAGCAAGTGATAAGTTGAAATCAACTGCACAGGCTCTGGTCTGTACTGAGTTGATAAATGTACACTGCCATTGGCATCCGCTTTATTTGGGGCTGCTTTTATTGTTTTGTGATATCTAGTGCAATCATTTATAAAAGCTTCAGAGATTCACTTAGCAACCCCATTCCTCCCTAACTGTGTTTTCTCTTTTTTATATAATGTTTTTTTCTTTTTCTTTTCTTTTTTTTTTTGGCCACACCATGTGGCTTGTGGGATCTTAGTTCCCCAACCAGGGATTGAACCCAGGCCCTTGGCAGTGAGAGCGTCGAGTCCTAACCACTGGACCACCAAGGAATTCCCCCTAACTGTGTTTTCTGTGTGGAATCTTAATTTCCCTACCCATGAACTCTCCCGCCTCAGAGGCTTTCAGGAATCTAAACTCCTACAGTTTCAGTTTGGGATTTGTACCCCACCTTTTTCCAAAAAAAGAGTTGAGACAGTCATCAGAATGCACTGTCTATGCCCACTTTGCTCCCCTCTCATTCATTATTTAAAAAAAGGTTTGCAAAGCCTAGTTGGGATAAAAACAGGAGGACCTGACAGCAAATTCTTTTTAGATTACCTTCTCTGGCTTAGAAAGCCTAGTTTTCCCTCCTGGGGTTCCTGGGTCCCGAGGCAGCCAGACCCTTGTCCTTCAGGCATTAGATTATCACAGACCAGAGCCTGCAATCTATCCCCAAATAGCCATTCTTTATGATATTTTTGTGGGAAATCTGTAGCCTCAGTCAAGGACTGCATGCAAGCCTTTGCCCTGCTCATCCTCCCACCTGTGTCCGTCTGTTCATTCCTCCTGGAGGAAATGGTGGGGTGGTGACGACGTGGCCTTCTCAGCCTCACATTCCTACTATGAAGGTGACTGGGGTAGGCCCTGGGTGCTGTAACCTGTGCCAGTGTCAGCATAACTCATCATCAGGCTGGGGATTCAGATACATTCCACATAATAACATTAAATGATTGTAACGCAAGGTGGGATCAAACGTGTGTTATCAGCAAGGCACGAAGCACCATGGCAGTCTTCACTGAAGAGTGGCCCTCGTGCTGGGCCAGGAGGACTGAGAAGAGTGGGGGGCTGGGAGCCGGGAATGGTGGCCCAGAACCGATTGTTACATTTGTAGGAAACAGTTGAGCTGGCAATTAAACACAGCTGTTTAAAGTCAAATTACAACAACAAAAATATGTGTAAAAAAAAGACAGGGACTTCCCCAGCGGTCCAGTGGTTAAGACTCCATGCTTCCAATGCAGGGGGTGTGGATTCGATCCCTGGTTGGGGAATTAAATCCCACATACTACATTGTGCGGCCAAAAAGTTTTAAAAAATAAAAATAAAAATGCTTAAAAAAAAAGAAGACAAAAAAAAAGTCAAACTGCATGAACTTATAATTAAGCTGATTATGTTACATGTAAAGGTATGTGGCATTTAAAACAAAATATATTATTTACTGATTTTTAGTGCGTTTTACTAATACCTGTTCTCTTAAGATTCTTTATGTCTCCTTTATCTACGTGGTGGGAATACTGTGTATTGATGTGTTACTGCTGTGCATCTTTCCCAATTCCACTTCCAGGAACATGATGTTGGTAGGTTGAAATTGACCACAATGGGGCATTTATACCACGAAAATCAGCAAATACCCACTAGGGCTTGATTTAATGTTTTAAAGAGCATCTGGATGTCATCTAGACAGTGACAGACACAGTGTTAATTATACAGGTTAAACTTTAACTATTTAACCTGTTATATTGAAAATAACATTAAAAATTGAGAAAATATTCTTCAAGATTTTGAAAACCATTATCTGATTCAGCAAAGTTGCTCACATGAAGTTCCAACGTATGTCTTCATCATTTCATTTCATCTCGCACGTTCACGTAAACGGAAGCATTAGTGAGCCTTCATGTAGGAGCTACACTCATTGGCTATGTCTTCAAGAGTAAGGCAAAAATCAATGAAGGCATTCAGTGAGACGCCTGAAATGCAGTGAAGGCATTGGCTATATGGAATTTATAATACAGAGTATTGTGTAATTTATTATTGTATGTAAATTGTGCACACACATCCTTAAATCAGTAAAATCATGTACTTATATACGTGCGTACATTCCCCCTCCCAGAAATCCAGTTGTTAAACATTTACCAGCACACAGATGTGGAGACAGACTCGTGGAGGGAATGACAGCAGCAAAGCATGATAGGCGTCATGAGCCTATAATAGATTATGTGTGGACTGGGACTCGTTTCACCTCATACATCCTATTTCATTAGCACCTCTTCTGCAAAGCCTGTCCGGTCCCTTGGGCTGGTCAGCTGTCCTCTCTGTCCCCAGATCCCCTTATTCATGTGCTTCGCCATAAACTCATCACCAGTGGGAGAAGTGGCAGAGCAGTGTGTGTAGCAGAAGCCTGGTAGCTAAACCACTGTGTTTGAATCCCTGCTGTGCCATGGACTAGTGGTGTGACCTCACTCGAGATATGGTACCCAGCTTTCTGTGCCTTCCTCATCTGCAAATGGGGACAGTAAGAGGGCCTACCTCATGGGGTTGTTAAGAGGAGATGCATCATCCATACAGGGTGCCTGACAGTGAGCACTGTGCATCAGCTGTCATCCTCTTCATTATATCTTCCCAGCTACACTGAGTTCCTTCACAGCATGGACGTTTCCATCCTTGCATTCCCAGTACGTAGTAGGCACAGTAGTAGCCACTGTTGAATGATGAATGAGTGAATAAAAGGACCTCTGACCTCCTAACCTCCAGTCCACTCTTTTGTAAGCTGCCCCCGCTGCCCCAGGACCTTTGCACTTGCTGTTCTCACTGTCTGGATGCTGCCTGGTGCGCTTTGCCTTGATATCTGCACAGCTCACTCCTTCATTTACTGCTCAAATATCTCCTTCTGAGAGGCCTTCCCTGACCGCCCTCTATAAAACAACATTCTCACATCCCCTGTCAACCTCCCCCACCCTGCTCTGTTCTTCCTCATTGCCTTGAGCCTGACAGCCTGCTTATGGTCTGCTTTGGTCCCTATTGAGCCCCCAGTGCCTAGTCTGATAAATCCTTATCGAATGTGTGAAGGAATGTTTCTTAAAGCCCCCACAGATGCTGCTTTTGTCTCCTTTATCTTCCCTGCTCTGATAACTTGATACTCAAAATTTTCTGTTTTCCCCTGGTCTGTGCCCATCTGGCTCTGCTGTCCCATTCAGACACGCCCTTCCTTCAGGAAGCCCACAGCCTCCGAACGCTTGAGGCAAACCTTGACTCTGGTCTGAAGCCCACCTACCTGTTCTCTCCAGTTCTTTCTCTGTCTAGCTGAGGACTGCTGGCATTAGTGTTTACTGCAGCTGTAGCTAACAACAGTCAAGAAATCATAATTAAAAATTGTTCTGGGACAGACGGGAGGGTTTTAGTCCCAGCAGCTAGACCTCCAAGAACTTGATGGTCCCGCCATTGGAGAGTCAGCCTTTGGAGCCTGGCCATGAACTGCCCCCACATCTTCTGTCTTCATAGCCCAATCTGGGGTTTTGGCAAATGCTGAGAGCCTGCCCTAAGGGAAGATTATGGTCAACAGGTGGCTCGGGACCCACCTTCAGCTTCATCCCCAGGAACGCACCTTAGATCTGTTTTCTGTGTTGGGGTTTCTGGTAGAATTTCAAAATAAGATTACCACTGTTTTATGAAAGTTTGAAGATCACTCTTGATACATTTTACCCAATGCTAAAATATCTTATTTTACATTCTTTCCCTCTTGAAGATGAACTGACTGGAATCCTTAAGAAATTATCACTTGAGAAATATCAGCCCATTTTTGAGGAGCAAGAGGTAAGGATGTTCTTTTTTGTTTTTTTTGTTTTTTTTGGGTTTTTTTTGGTTTTTTTGCAGTACGCGGACCTCTCACTGTTGTGGCCTCTCCCGTTGCGGAGCACAGGCTCCGGACGCACAGGCTCAGCAGCCATGGCTCACGAGCCCAGCCGCTCTGCGGCATGTGGGATCCTCCCGGACTGGGGCACGAACCCATGTCCCCTGCACAGCAGGCGGACTCTCAACCACTGCGCCACCAGGGAAGCCCAGGATGTTCTTTCTGAATGTCAATTTATATCTTACCATAAAACAGTTGTCTAAATATGTAGGTTGTCATCCTGTAAGCCTAGATTGATCTTTTTCACTTAGATAGCTGAGGAAATAGAATTCTTGTTCAGCACATTTGGTTCAGTTCATAACAGTGAAATCCTGGGGACCTTATAACTTGTTTTATTATAATAGAATTGTATAATTTTGAACTCTGCTCTCTAGTTGAAGGGGATTACCTGGCACGTTCTTAGGTTTAAAGCAGGTAAAAAAGCAAATCCTGATGAACCTGTGTTCAGTATCTGGATGTAAATAGTCTGTGTTAGTCTAAGAGGTTCCTATTTGCTCTAAAGCGCTGACCACCACATTTTTAAAAATTACTGTCCTGCAGTTTGGCAGTTTCTCAAAATGTTTAGCAGAGTTACCTTATGACCCAGAAATCCCTCTCCCAGGTATATACCCAAGATAACTGAAAGCATGTGTTCACACAGAGTGTTCATAGCAGCACTATTCTTAGTAGCCAAAAAGTGGAAACGACCCAAATGCCCCTCAGTTGATGAATGAATAACTAAGACGTGTTACCTCTATACCATGGAATGTAGCTAGGTCATGAAAAAGAAGGAAATGCTGATACACACTACAACATGGATGAGCCTTGAAAACACTGTGCTAAGTGAAAGTAGTCACAAAAGGCCGCATATGGTATGACTCCATTTATATACAGTGTCCAGAATAGGCAAATCTATAGAGACAGACAGTAGATTAGTGGTTGCCAGGGAATGTGGGGAGGATAGAATGGGAGTGATTGCTAATGAGTATGGGTTTTCTTTTTGGGGTGATGAAAATGTTCTAAAATTAAGTGTGGTGACGGTTGCATAACTCTGCACTAAAAATCTTTGAATTGCACACTTTAAATGGGTGAATTGTATGGTAGGTGAATTACATCTCAATAAGATGTTAAAATTTTTACTGTTGGCCAGATAAAACTCCTCAGTGGGCCCATTAGCCACCAGGGTGTAATCACTGGCTTAGAACATTCTGGTGCCCAGTTTAGCACATGACAACTGTCATAGTTATTGTAGCAATCACGAGAGTCACTCATTGTCCCCAACAAGCTTGAGATGCAGTTGAGGAGTTTGTTTTTTTTGGGGGGGGCGGGTAATACACAGTATATTGGCATTCAAAGTAAATACAACAGATCATGTTTAAATTTAAAAGGGTCTGCCTCCGAATAAAAGCCAAAAGCCATTATAAAAAAAGGCATTGTGGTTGTGAAGAAAATCCAGTCTCTATAAAAATAATTCAAGCTAAATTATGGCAAGAGAAATGTTCCTCACTGGGCAGATGAACTCAACCTAGTCAGTTTGATTTAAATATTATTTAACATTTTCTCTGTTATTTGAGAAGGCAGAATTATTTGGTCATTAGAATCTTATCTAATTCATAAATTCCAAAATCTGAGGAGTTTGTATTTTTGTTCAGGAAACAGTAAGGGGTGCTGTGGCTTTCTTCCTTGGTTTGCTTTTCTGCCCTATCCAGCCTGTCTTTCCTGCCTCCTTGATGTCTTAAACTTCAGTGGCGATTGTTCTCATCGTCAAAAAAATCTTTACTGTTTGCTGATGGCTGCCTGCTTTTATTTTATGCGTTCCGTGCTTTCTGAGGAGCTGGGTGTGGGGTCTCTGCCACAGGTCTGGGATGGTGGGGGAGGGGAGTATCCAGCAGGGCCAGGGGCAGGTGGTTTCCGTCAAAATCATGTCACCTCTTCCTTGATCTCGTTAGCACCTTGTGATCTGTAAAGTGTCCGAGGGATTCAGGGAGCTTATCCGTTATCAGAGGGGCCCTTTCTGCATCTCAGGGAGAGCTTGATGTTGGATAAGGGAGCAGACCCTTCCCCACTAACTCAAACCTGGTTCAAGATTTTTTTTTAAATCCATGAAAGTAAAGTGACTATTAAAAGAGATCAAGACAGGGAAGAAATTTCTCCTGGAGCTGAGGCCTAGGCAGGGATGACAGAAATGTTAGAATTTCTCTGGCAAAAACCAAGGATTGAACAGCTTTGAGATGCCCTTTTTTTTCTGGTAAAAACCAATGGCCCTTCTTTCCTTTATTGCTTCTGCTTGTTTATTTTCTCACTCTGTCTTTCCACAGTCTGCATCTCTCTTGTCCTTGGGGGGGGGGAAACATGGTGAGTACTGCCACATACTCACATTTTCTGTGCAGTATCGGATACTGTTAAAAGTGCAGCAACATTGGAATTAACTTTCTAGTACCAAGACTTGGATTTTTTACCACTCGAGTCACCCAGATTACCGTCTCAGAGACTTCCCTTACTTGTTTCGTTTTCAGAGTCTTTCCAGAATGCACCTCTCCTAAAAATCCCAGGCTTAGAGCTGAGGAGAGTTCGTTTTTTTTGTTTTGTTTTGTTTTTGTTTGTTTTTTATTTTATTTATTTTTGGTTGCATTGGGTCTTCGTTGCTGCGCGCGGGCTTTCTCTAGTTGTGACGAGCGGGGGGCTACTCTTCGTTGTGGTGCGTGGGCTTCTCATTGCGGTGGCTTTTCTTGTTGCAGAGCACGGGCTCTAGGCATGCGGGCTCAGTAGTTGTGGCGCATGGGCTTAGTTGCTCCGCGGCATGTGGGATCTTCCCGGACCAGGGATCGAACCCGTGTCCCCTGCATTGGCAGGCGAATTCTTAACCACTGCACCACCAGGGAAGTCCTGAGGGTTCGATTTTAATGATGTTTTCAAATAAACTTTCAGCATAAAGCCAGGACTTGGAAGTAGTAAATCATAATTAATTCACTGCTCATAAGCACTAATAGCTCGTTATCGTGATAGTCTGGTTGTGGTTGGGGAAAAGAGGTGTGGCGCCGAGCAGATAGCAGCGAATCCCCCTCTCTCTCCCCAGGTGGATATGGAAGCGTTCCTCACGCTCACCGATGGCGACCTGAAGGAGCTGGGGATTAAGACAGACGGGTCCAGGCAGCAGATTTTGGCAGCGATTTCTGAACTGAACGCAGGCAAGGTATTGTTCTCAATCTTTTTTTTTTTTTTTCCTGTTTCCAACAGCTGAGAGCTTCACTAGGATCCTCGGCCCCAGTGTTCCAGGGACCTTCATGGTCTGATTTCATCTCTCCCCCACACCTGGTGGACGACAGCCCCGCTCATACACCTCTCATGACCGAGGGGTCACTACCTTTGAGTATGCCTGTTCCTTTTCGAGATCTCTCTTCCCATAAGGTGGTTTCTCCTTAGATTTGGCTAAAACATTCCCTCCGGTCATCTCACCCCACCGGCCTGGGTTTTGCCCTCCGGAGCACAGTGGAAGTTGATTAAGACAGGCGGCAGGGTCAGGCCGACCTGGGTTTGAATCCCAGCTCCTCCACTTACAATGACCCTGGGCAAGTCACACCCTCCTCTGAGCCTCGCTTTCTTGTCTGTAGGGTGGGGGTGATGGGCTCGCTGCCGGGACTAAAATGCTCCGCAGAGCACCTGGCACACAGAGATCTGTCAGTCAGTGTTGTTGTTGTTGTTGGCATCCTGCATTTTTGTCTAATGTTCAACTTCTGTTTCACCAGCTTTAGAGCTAAAGATTAGCAAAGCCCCCACCCACCCATCCACCCACCCAAAGGCACATATGCAAAAAACAAACAAGCAAACAGAACACAAGAGAAGTGAGGCACCACTCACTCTGCAGACAGTTGTACAGTCGCTCTTGGGCTATTCACATTCCTTTGCCTTCTGTCTTTTTCCCTAACGTGGGCTGGATTTTTTTGGTCTCTTATTCAAGCAATAACGTATAAATACTTGCATACCTGTTGCTCTTTCACACTTAGCCGAACAGCTCCCCACTTGTTCGACGATAGTGACAGGTAAAATCTGGGATTTGACCATTGTAAATAGTACCAGAATGGACATCTCTGCGTTTTTGCTTTTTCTGCTGTTGTTTTGTTCTTCAGGCTGTGTTCCACAATACAAGGTTATGTTAGCGATCGTACTATTTTATGGTTCTTTCTATATATTGCCAGGTAGGCACAGAAATATTGAACAGACCTGTAGTGACAATCTCAGGTAAATATCCACGTAACAGTTTATCATTCACAGATCACTGTGCATACCTTTCCTCAGTTAATCCAGGAGGCCGGTACCCTCACACTCTCCTCGTGCAGCCCAGGAGCAGAGTCGGGGGTAGGGAGGGGGTCCTTCTCACTGGTTCCTGCAGCATCACACTGTGTGGAAGCAGCTCCTCCAGCCCTGCAGCCTCGCCGGGTTGGGGGCTGGTTTTTCTGCCATCGTGGTCGTCACTGTTTTGCCTGTGTGTAGGCTGTGAGGTCGTCCTTCAAAGTGATGTAGTCGGCATTGCTTCAGGCATTGCAGGTGTCTGCAAGCCTAAGCGTTTTCCTGCAGGTCTTTGCTGTGTGTTCTTTCTCCTCTGCAAGTGGCCTGTTCCTAAACACTGCTCACCTGTCCTGGGACCCTTGCTGCCTCACTTTACAGATAGGGAAGCAGAGGCTCCGAGAGAGGCAGTGAGCCCCAACTCGGAGACCAGCACCGTTTCTGCCCTGCCCTTAGACATGAGCAGCAGAAGGTGGGCAGGTCTCGGCTGCTAGGAAGGGTTCACCTAGGGAACGGAAGCCTCAGGGTGGCTTACTGCAGGTGGATCACCTGAAGCCAGCACTAAACTCTTCAGAGCATTGATTTACTCATGAGAAATCTCCCTTTAACTGTCTGCCATGTCCCAGGCACTGTGTGGGTGTTGAGCACTGAGTATCACTCAGTGCCCAGCATTGCTCTGAGCACGTCACATCTAGTCATTCGTGTAACCCTCACGAAAGCTGCTGAGGTTGTTTCCAGTTTACAGATGAGGGAACTGAAGCACAGAGAGATCAGGGAACTTGCCTAAGATCACACAGTCAGTAAGTGGCAGAGGCAAGATTAGAACCCAGAGTTTGTGTCCTGGCCTCTCTGCTATCCTGCCTCGGTATAATCCACAGGCACGGGACAGGCAAATTGTGTTGTGAGAGCTCCTGACTTAGAGTGGGGACTGGTAAGGCAAGGGCCTGGAAGACGTCCCCGAGGAAGGGCAGGAGGGCTGCAATGTGAAGGAAGACAGGAACCACCTGGCAAAGGGGTAGAAGAAAAGTGCAGACCAGGCAGAGGGCAGCACATGTGCAAAGGCCCTGCAGTGAGAAGATGTGTGGTGCATTTAAAGAACTAAAGGAGTGGCTGGAGCATGGAGAGAAAGATGCCTGGTGTGAGGGGAGGCCAGAGGGGACAGATTAAGGCTCTCAGGGTGGTTGAGGGTGACCCAGTCAAGTGTCCAAGGGCTTCGGGGTGGGGACTAGGTGAGTGATGGTAAGGAGGCTCTGGCTCAGAAGTTAGGACCCTTCCTCCTCCTGGCCTCCAAGGGCCAGATGTGTGAGCCAAGGGGAGGAAGGAGGTGAGGAAAGCCAAGCCTAGGCCAGTCGAGAAGGACAGAAAAGATTCTAGATGTAGGGCCAGTGAGGACCTCGGAGGGCATGGAAGGACGGGAGCTAGGTGTCCCTGGAGCCTGGCCTGGGGCTTGGTAGATGGTAACCGCTAATGCTTCTGGAACCTCTCCTCTGCCCTCAGTGGTTATGGCCTCCTTGGTCCGGAATCATAAAAAGAAAACAGACTGGGTTGGTTTGCAAATCTTAGGAAACTGTCATCATCAGAGTGGATGATGTGACATCTCAAGCCCACTCCAAAGGAGGACATTTGTCTTAAAGTCTGTACAGGCCTGAACATTTTTTTCTTTAAGTTTTCTCTGAAATTCATTGCCCCCCTTCTCCTTGTTTCTGTAACAGCTTGTATCCCATACTAAGCGGGGCCCCATCGAGAGGAACATCCGCTGGTGGTTGTCTTAGTTCGGGCTGCATAACAAAATACCCAAACCAGGTGGCTTGTAAATGGAAATTGAATTCTCAAAGTATGGAGGCTGGAAGTCTAAGATCAGGGTGCCAGTGGTTGAGTTTGGTGAGGGTCCTATTCCAAGTTGCACAATGCCACCTTCTCATGTGTCCCCATGTGACCCATAACAGAGAGAAGCCAATCTCTCTTATCTCTTCTTATAGGGACACCGATGGTGTCATGGGAGGCTGACCCTCATGAGCTCACCTAATTCTAATCACCCCCCAAAGGCCCCACCCCCTAACACCATCACATTGATGGCTTAGGGTTTCAACACAGGACACAAACATTCAGCCCAATACCGTGGTCTTCCTTGGGGGCCCCAGCTGATCATCTCCCAACTGAAAGATCCGGGTGCATCCAACATGCCACGCCACCCATGTCCTCCCCACAGGTAGCATCCACCCTGCAAAGTCAGGCAAACCCACGTGGAGATAGGTGCAAGGGGAAGGGGCTGAGCTGAACTGATCGCTGGAGAATGGCCCTATTATTCAAGGGTCAGTAGTGCCAAAGTCCTGTGGAAATGAGGACTGTGTGTCAAGTGCATCTTAGAGCAAAGGTATGATTGGGAGACGTTGAATATCACAAAAGCAAGTGTATCTTCCCTACTCTAGGTTACCATTGCAAGTCTGTGCTAGTTCTTAGAAAGAGCAAAGAACTTCTCAGGCCAAGTGTGGCTTCCAATAGCTCTTTGGACGCCTGGGGCCTCGGCTCTTCTGGGCTGGACCCGCCTGACCCCGACTCCTGTCTCCTTCTTGATTGCTCTAGGGCAGGAGCTTCTCCTAATGTTCATCCTCTTTCTTTCGAAACTGAACCTTGGCCAAAAGAGTACCCATTGTGGCTCAAATGCTCTGTACACATTTGAAAACTCAGGACACTTGGGAGAGGAGATGCCCAGCTTTCCTTGTCCCCTCACCCCCATGTCTTTCTAGCTGTGGTCCACAGCATGCTGGAGGGTTGTGGAATCAATTTAGTAGTTCATGAGTAGCATTTTAACAAGCAAAATAGAACAGAGCAGAAAATATGAACGTTCTTTGCAGGTAAGAAGGCTAAAGCTTGTTTAAGTTGTATGGATTTACATGTAACAGGGTTGTGATATAAAATATATTTCATACACAATCAAAAAAGTTTGAACATTTTAGCCAAAAAAATTTTTAATAGATCTTTATTAGAGTATAATTGCTTCACAATACTGTGTTAGTTTCTGTTGTACAACAAAGCGAATCAGCTATATGCATACACATGTCCCCATATCCCCTCCCTCTCGAGCCTCCCTCCCATCCTCCATATCCCACCCTTCTAGGTCATCGCAGAGCACGGAGCCAGTCTCCCTGTGCTATGCTGCTGCTTCCCACCTGCCAACTGTTTCACATTCGGTAGTGTATATATGTCGATGCTACTCTCACTTTGCCCCAGCTTCGCCCTCCCACCCCATGTCATCAAGTCCATTCTCTATGTCTACCTCTTTATTCCTGCCCTGCAACTAGGTTCATCAGTACCATCTTCTTTTTTTTCTAGATTCCATATATATACATTAGCATACGGTATTTGTTTTTCTCTTTCTGACTTACTTCACTCTGTATGACAGATGGGTCCATCCACCTCACTACAAATAACTCAATTTCGTTTCTTTTTATGGCTGAGTAACATTCCATTGTATATATATGTGCCACATCTTCTTTATCCGTTCATCTGTTGATGGACACTTAGGCTGCTTCCATGTGTTGCAAATACAGGGAAGCTATTGTAAATAGAGCTGCAATGAACATTTTGGTACATGACTCTTTGAATTATGGTTTTCTCAGGGTATATGCCCAGTAGTGGGATTGCTGGGTCGTATAGTAGTTCTATTTGTATTTTTTTAAGGAACCTCCATACTGTTCTCCATAGTGGCTGTATCAATTTACATTCCCACCAACAATGCAAGAGTGTTCCCTTTTCTCCACACCCTCTCCAGCATTTATTGTTTCTAGATTTTCTGATGATGGCCATTCTGACTGGTGTGAGATGATATCTCATTGTAGTTTTGATTTGCATTTCTCTAATGATTAATGATGTTGAGCATTCTTTCATGTGTTTGTTAGCCGTCTGTATATCTTCTTTGGAGAAATGTCTATTTAGGTCTTCTGCCCATTTTTGGATTGGGTTGTTTGTTTTTTTGTTATTGAGCTGCAGGAGCTGCTTTTGACTTCTCCATCGAATCTGAATGAGATCCTTGCTGGGTAGAGTAATCTTGGTTGTAGGTTTTTTTCTCTTTCATCACTTTAAGTATAGCCTGCCACTCCCTTCTGGCCTGCAGCGTTTCCACTGAAAAATCAGCTGATAACCTTATGGGGATTGCTTTGTATGTTATTTTTTGTTTTTCCCTTGCTGCTTTTAATATTTTTTCTTTGAATTTAATTTTTGTTAGTTTGATTAATATGTGTCTTGGTGTGTTTTTCCTAGGGTTTATCCTGTATGGAACTCTCTGTGCTTCCTGGACTTGGGTGACTATTTCCTTTCCCATGTTAGGGAAGTTTTCAACTATAATCTGTTCAAATATTTTCTCAGACCCTTTCTTTTTCTCTTCTGGGACCCCTATAATTCGAATGTTGGTGCATTTAGTGTTGTCCCAGAGGTCTCTGAGGTTGTCTTCAGTTCTTTTCATTCTTCCTTCTTTATTCTGCTCCTCAGCAGTTATTTCCAGCCTTTTGTCTTCCAGCTCACTTATTCGTTCTTTTGCCTCAGTTATTCTGTTATTGATTCCTTCTGGTGTATTTTTCGTTTCAGTTATTGTGTTGTTCATCTCTGTTTTTCTTTAGTTCTTTTAGATCTTTGTTAAATATTTCTTGTATTTTCTCAATCCGTGCTTCCATTCTATTTCCAAGATTCTGGATCATCTTTACTATCATTACTCTGAATTCTTTTTCAGGTAGATCGCCTATTTCCTCTTCATTTATTTGGTCTCGTAGGTTTTTACCTTGCTCCTTCATTTGTGACATCTTTTTTTGCAATCTCCTTTTTTTTTTTTCTCTTCATGAGTGGGATTGTATTCCTGTTTTACTGGTTGTTTGGCCTGAGGCTTCGAACACTGGAGTTTGTAGGCTATTGGGTAGAGCTGGATCTTGGTGCTGAGATGGGGACCTCTGTGAGACCTCACTCTGGTGAATATTCCCTAGGGTCTGAGGTTCTCTGTTAGCCCAGTGGTTTGGACTCGGAGCTCCCACCACAGGAGCTTCTGCCCAACCCCAGGCTCGCAAACCAAGATCCCGCAAGACACATGGAGTAGCAAAAAATAAAAGGGGCGGGTTGGTGGGAGGCCTTGGCTGTGGAGGGCAGGGCCTAAGCAAGGGCGAGGTTTGGGCGGTGGGTGGGGCCAATACTCAGGACCCACAGGGCTGGAAAAGGCCCTGGGGGCTGTGGGGGGTGGGGCTTAGGCTCAAGGAACAGAAGGGACACAGATGTGCCCCCCACCCCTGGTCTCAGAGGGCAGCGGACCTCACCTGGGAGCCCAGCAGGCTTTCTGGGCTCGAGTGGGTGGGGCAAACTCCCTCCCACCTCTCCTGCTCCTCCGGTCTGGGAGGGCCCCTCCCGCCTGCCTCTCCTGATCTCCCTGGCCTCCCTCCTATGCTCCCAAGGACCTGTTGGCCTGGACAGGGCATTGGAGGGCAGGGGACCCGCCTGGGAGCTCAGCAGGCTCCCCGGCCCGCGTGGGCCAGGCGATTGCCCTCTGCTCCTCTCATGCTCTTTCCGGAGAGTCCCTCCCACCTGCCTCTCCTGATCTCCCCGGCCTCAGGGGAGCTGATCCTGTCTGGCCTCCACTTCTCCTACCCCCTCAGTCCCCCTACATCCTACCAGTTCACTCTCGGGTTCTTCCCGTCTCCTTGGGCATCAGTGTCCCCCACCAGCGGCCGGCAGGCACCCTAGTTGTGGGGAGACGCTAACTCTGCATCTTCCCACACTGCCATCTTGACACCATCTTTGCCTCCTCAAAATTTTTTTTTTAATGACTATTCGCCCAAAACCTGGCTCAGCCATAAAAATATCAGCAAAGCAGCGTGGACCTTCAGCCTGCAAACTATTTGACTTCCAGGTGAGCCCACCCCAGTATCCGAGTTGTGATGTATACTCAAGTCAGCTTATTAGTCTGTTAGTTTCAGACAAGTGCTATATTGGAGAAGGTTAAACAGAAATGATGGCCTGAGTTTCACCTTTAGTTGGTCCTAAAGCCATTGCTTCTTTCCATTCCCATTTTTTTGTGATTATTCAAAGTTGTGCATATTTGTCTTACTAAATTTGCACAGTGCCAGAAAGGCGAAAAAACTTTCAAAGGAGTCACGATCCAACTACCCAGAGGCCAGCACTGTTCGTATTTGGTGAGATCGCTCTGCAGTGTTTTGTGCTGAATGTTTTCTTTATGTGGCTGAGATAAATTTGGATCTATAATTTTATATTCTACTTACTTTGTTTAACAGTAAATATATGCAGTTACCCATGTCATTAAGAACTCTTTTAATATAATAAAATAAATTTGCAAGGATGTACTAAAATTATTTTTTTTAATCCCTACTTGTTGGATATGTAGATATTCCAACTTTCTATAAATAGTGCTACAGTGAGCAACTTCGTGTATAAGGCTTTCTAATTATCTCCTCAGAATAGACATCTAAAAAAAGTGAAATTATGGAGTCAGAGTCTAAGTCAAGGTATATGGTACTTTGTCCTGAAATACCTTCCAGCAGGAGCCAGTGAACACCCCCACCAGCTGTGGTTATAAGTTCCAGTGTCACCCTTGCCAGCATTGGGTACTACCAATTTGCTTTTTAATTTTTATTAATTTGATAGGCCGAGAAGTATGCCTTGTGTTGGTTTGTATTTCTTTAACTACTAGATAGACTGAACATTTTTTCTACTTTTAATGGCCATTTGCTTTTTTTCTTTTTGAGAATTATCAGGCAGGTCCTTTGAAACTTGGGGGTTTTTAAAGGGCAGTTATCATTATCATCTTCAATCAGGTGTGGATGCAGGGAGTGATTATGGTTTTCATCATCTGCGGCTCCCTCCTGAGGTTAGGAAGCATAGTGTGCTGGAACCCTGTCTCGCCCTGACCTCATTTCTCAGGCAATTAAGGCTAAGGTGGTGTCTAATAATGACATGGTTGTCATTCCCTCTATTTATTTTTTAGCCCTCTGCAGTTTGTACAGTGTCACCCCGTTCATTCTCTCAGGTTGAGCCTCATCACAGCCCCAGCATGTGATACCATCCCCCTTTTACAGATACAGAAACTCAGCAGCATGGGGTCATGCCTGGGACAGAGTGAGTAGTGGGTTAGGGATTCGGGGTCCTCTGACTCCACCTCCCCACCTCCAATGCTCTGTCCTCTTCCCTGCTGCCTTTAGGTGTGTGTTGATGGAATCCTGATGGCACTTTCCCAGCTGTCTTGGAAGAATGACCTGGAAGGATTGTGTGAAGGGAGACTCTTCTGCCCTCCCAAGTGTCCAGGAGGCCTCGTCAGCACTAGAGGTCTCTGCTTGGGGATCTGGAAAGGGCAGTCCATGCAATAAAGGAAGAGAAAGTTTAAAGTCTAGGCTCATTCGGTGGAGTTTTTTATTTTTTTTCCACTCTTGGCAGAAAACAATCTGCCAGAGATTATTCAGTTTTAATTTGCTTTACATTTTGACCACATTTATTTCTTAGTTTAAAAAATATATGTTTAGGGCTTCCCTGGTGGCGCAGCGGTTGAGAGTCCGCCTGCGATGCAGGGGACATGGGTTCGTGCCCTGGTCTGGGAGGATCCCACATTGCCGCGGAGCGGCTGGGCCTGTGAGCCATGGCCGCTGAGCCTGCGCGTCCGGAGCCTGTGCTCCGCAACGGGAGGGGCCACAACAGTGAGAGGCCCGCGTACCGCAAAAAAAAAAAAAATATATATATATATATATATATATATGTTTAATCTACACTGCTGTTCTCTGAGGTCAGGATATGCTGGCCTCCTGCTGCCCACCCACAGCCCAATGTCAGCAGCAACCATCTGAGGTACAATTATCATCCTCGTTTTATAGATGAGGAAATTAAGGCCCAGAGAGATGAAGTATCTTGCTCAAGGTCACCCAGCTAGTAAATGGGAGGGTTGGGATTTGAACCCAGGCTGTGTGATTCCAGTCTCTGTTCTTCACCTCTATATATCACTGCCTCTCGCCTACGTATTCAGTGAAGATGTTCTTTGGGCTTAAAAAAAAATCCACATCCCCCCTCTTTTCCCATCTCAAAATACGTGTGTAAAGAGCAGCAACTAGGAGGGGGGTCTGCAAGGATGGGGTGAGAAGTGAATCACTGTGAAAACGAATCTGTCATCTTTTGGACAAGGGGGAGTAAAGGCAGTTCAAACTCTCACTCTGTATCAGAAAGTTCAGCTCCCTCTGAAGTCCCTGGAGATACGAGGGCTGGAAAGATGCACAGGGCAGGGTAGGAGACGTCCCTTCCGGGCCGAGTGACCCAGGGCAAGTCATTCTTGCTCCCTGGGTTCTGCTGCCCTTCCTCATCTGGGAAATTGGACCCCTGCATCTTGGGGGCCTCTCCAGGCCTGGCATGCTGTGTTTGTGGGTGCTGGGGGAGATTCTGACTCAGGATGTTTTTATTAAACTCAGTACTCTTTCAATTAGGTAATTTGTTTTCCCCAAGATGCCCATGGGTTTTTCAAGTATGAGTTAAACGTTAACAGCACTGTGTCAATTGAATTAATGGTTAAAAGATTTAACAAGACTTTCTGTGTCTGTTTTCAATTTCCTCCACAGGGACGCGAGAGACAAATTTTACAGGAAACCATTCACAACTTCCACTCTTCCTTCGAGAGCAGCGCCAGCAACACCAGGGCCCCTGGAAACAATCCCTGTACGTGACCTTCCTTCCTGTGGTGACCAGCGTGAGCTTGCTGAATCTCAGTACCCCCTTCACGTGGCCGGTGCTCCAGCCACCATCAGACCTTCCCCATTCCCTGAAACACACTATGTTTTTGTCACACCGCTGTGCCTTAGTCCTTCTGCCTGGAACACCTGTCTTCCCTTCCCTTCTGTAGTAGTTGGTGATGCTTGTTGCTGTAACAAACTCCAACACTGTAGAGACTTACTCTCCCATACAATCCAGTATGGCTGCATCCGCTCGGCAGAAGCACACGGTGATTCAGGGACCCAGCTCCTTTCATCTGTGGCTCTGCCATTCCTGGGGCCTCAGAGGCTTTGTTTCTGGCTGGCAGAGGGGAAGGGGATGGTGAAGAAGGCACAGCCATTTCTTTACTGCTTTGCTCTTAACTGCTCACGTTCCATCGGCCGCTCATAGTCACGTGGCCCCACGTGTAGTCGTTGTTCAGGTAGTGGCTTCACAGCAACAGCTCTGTACTTAGATGGGGGAGCACATATTTTGGCAGAAGGTTAGCCACTCTTCCACATCTTCCCTTAGAACTTCTAACTTCTCCCTAATGGTCCAAGTCACCTATCACATGAAGCCTTTCTCAACTCCCTTACACAGAACTAACTCCTCCAGCCTCTGGGGCCCTTACTGCTCGGTGTGATAACTCTGCTCTAGCACTTCACTGCACCTGCTGCAGATAGCGTACAACAGCTGTTCAGGATGTATATGTTGAATGCGTACTTCTTTCTTGCAAAGGCAGCCTTTTATGTAGGAAAAATGGCGAGGCCCAAGGTGTGATCTTGAGGGATCCCTTTTCCTTCCTGGCCTTCAGTTTCCTTGTCTGTCGTCAGGCAAGACAATGCTCTGATATTCCACGCTGCTCACCCCATATCACAGTAGGGCTTTTCCACTTTGAGTGGGAGCAGAAGACCCTAATACATTACATTGTAGAAGGACTTGGATACTCACATTTTCTAGGCAAAGAAGTGAAGAATTTAGAATTTCTTCTAAGGCTACATTCCTCAGAAGGGAATCAGCCTGTGTAGTTTTCTACCGTGTCATATTCTATGAAAAGGACTCTGACTTTTGAGTCCAGTAGGTTTCTGAAATGTTTTCAAGTGCGTAATTCATTCGACCAGCACCGCTGGGTGCTGGGGGTGCAGAGATGAGTCAGAGCCAGTCCCCACCCTTGAGGACCTGGACAGCAAGAGAAGAAAGGAATGGTGGTCCCAGCCTCGAGGGGCAGCACGGAAGAGTGGAGAAAGCGTGTGCTCTGGACTCAGGCTCAGGGTTCTGGTTCAGCCCTGCAGCTAGCCAGCTGTGTGGCCAGGGACGGGTAAGTTGGCGCTTAGAGCCAGCGTGCGTCAAGCACGTGGTCCGTGGGACATGCGCAATGGATAGCAGCCTTTGCAGAGTTCTCATCTTTACCGTGAGCTCTGCCTGGCCGCATGCTGGTCTCCTTGGGAGATGTGGCCTCTCACCTCTCCCTCCCCCGGCCATGAGTGCCCATTCACCCTCTGCTGGCTTCTAGAGGGAGTCCTGACCATGTTGCCTGGAGCCTCATCGTGTTCTCCCTCTGTCCGTTGATCCAGCGGATGCTGTTCCTCCTTCATCCTCCCATCTTCCCGCCCATAAAAGCCAGCTTCCCACATGACTGGAGAGAAGAGGTTTTGTTTTAGCCATCACTGACAGACACCTTTATAAATGTTCCTCGCATCCCAACCTTTTTTAAGGAGACACAGTCATTGAGCACCTTCTGTGTGCAGCAGCTGGAACCCAGTGTCATCTGTCCTCACCAGAAGCCTGGAGGCTGGCATGGTTTAACCTCATCCTGCACGCTGGGGAAACAGACACAGAGGACTGGAGCTGCATGCCAGTTCCCCGGAAGGAGTAGAGCTGGCTGAGAACCGGATCTAGTGGGCTCTGAGCCCATGCTTTTGCCACCAATTCCTATAGACTCCCGGGGCTAGAGGCACCAGGCATTCTCGCTGTTTTAATGTACTCATATCTTCAGAGACTGTGGAAGAGCACTGAATCTATAGTCGGTCCTAGCACTGGGTTTTGGCTCAGCCACTTCTTAATGGGTAACATATTTCTAACATTCCTTGGACCTCAGTTTCCCTTTCAGTTACAAGGGGGTAGCGCTCCCCAAGGCGCTGAGGAGCAGATGAAGGTGAAAGCCCTTTTCACACCATGTGGAGCTCTGCAGATGGGAGAAATCTCCACGGTGCTTGCCTGTTTGAAATACTCTGTTTCTCCCCTGCCCCACCCCGCCTCCCACTTGCCCTGATGTAGCCAGGGCTGGGTGGGCAAGGCCAGAAGCAGCAGCCTCCAGCCAGAGGTGGCAGCAGCTTAGGTGGCTCTGCTGGTATCGGAGCCCCGAGGAAGTGAGGGTTGTTGTTGAATCCCCACCCTCCAGTTGTGGCTGACTCTGGTGTTTGTGTCACTGGGATTCCCAGCAAGGTGGACAGAAAGAAGGGAGGCCTTCCAGCCTGATCACAGGGGCTGATCCAGGGGGCAGAGAGGAAGCAGGAAACCCCTCCAGTTTGCTCTTGCCTCAGAGCTGCCTAAGGACAGTGCCGTGCAGGCCAGTCCCGGGCTAGACAGCTGTGAACATCTACGCTGACCTTCCAAGAAAGCACCTTTTGAGGGCTTGGGACCCTTCCTGGGAAGATTCTGCAGCCCAGACTGAAGGTGTGAAGCACCATCTGTGCTTTGTTCAGGCAAGGTGATCATGTCTCATTAACCAACAGATCCTGTTCAGCATGTAAGGAGACCTGATGCTTTCCCTGACAAAGTCGATACCAAATTCTGAAGGACTGGCCAGGGACTGAATCTCCTTCCTGGGGGAGGTGGGTGGTGAGTCCCCTCTTCAACTTCTTTCCTAAGGTGGGGACCACCCAGGGCCCCTCCTCAGGGCCCTCCCTACCCAGTGGGTTGAGCCAGCCCCCATGAGTCTTAGTTCCTGTTGGAGCTGCCTCCCTAGGGCTCATAGACACAGGGCATGGCCATCCTCTTCCGGGAGACCTTGTTCCCACTGTCCAGGTGGCTGGGGTAGGGTTTGGCCTCAGCAGTGCCACTGGATCCTTTGATAAGAGACCAAGGTGCTGTTTTGTTTCAGCTCTACTGTGTTTCCATGTTCCTTACCATCCAACACTTCTTTTTGTTACTATTTTATTGTTTTTCCATACAGGGATTTGATTCTTTGAAGGACTTTTGTTTGCCAAATGTATATTAAATAATGGTGAGTTTGTGTTCTCACTTTGTTTTTGCTCATCGAAGGTATAAAATGCTGCTCAGATTTCTTCCAATGAGAACTGTTATGGAGCAAGTGCCTATGGTGTGCTGGGCGCTTCTGTTGCCTCACCTCCTTCAAGATAATCTTGTGAGGCAGCCTTAAAATCCCCTTTCTACCAATTTGGTGAGTGTGGCACACAGATATCAACCTCACCAAGGTCACCTTGTAACAGGCGATGGTCGATTTGAATGCAGGCCTCACCTGTCAAGTCTCTCCATGCTGTCTTGCTGCCTTTCAGCACAGAGAGAAATGTTGAATTGGGATAAGCCCAGCCAACATAAAACAAATAAAACCTTGTTAGTCTGTATGGCTTGTTCACAATTTTTTTTTTTTTTTTGGTGGGGAGGTGTTTATGAAATACCATAATACTATACATATATGGCTTGGAGATTCTCTTTGTTTCTGCTGAGAGTCTTTACAAGTCTGGGGCTCCCTCATCTCCACCTCTTCTGCTCTCAGTGTCTCATGTTGGCTGTGCTCAGCCCTATAGAGCATTCAGGAAGCAGAAAGTAGCATGGGTCCCAGGCCCAAAACAGGTGGAATGAGGCCAAGGTCTGTGGGGAGCAAAGATACTGGGGAGACCATGGGAGTAGGGCCAGCACTCCATGAGGAAGAACATTCCAGGGACCAGGGCTACCTAGAAGGGAGAACATCCCCCAGCTGAGCCCCAGAGGCTGGTCAAGCCCAGGGCAGCTGGAGAGGGGAACTCAGACTTTAGATGAAGATTGGACCAGGCAAGTGGTTCCCAAATGACCCAGTGGTGGAGGTGATAGGAGAAAAACAAGTACAAGGCAATGAGTTTACCTGACACTAAATATACTCATTTTATGAGGTTGGCCTTGATCCTGACACAAATCCCTATTACTTTGAAGGGAGAGGGTGGTGGTAGTGGTGGTTTTAGTTTCATGGTTGTGTGAAATCCAAAAGTCTGAGAAACATTGCTCTAGGTCACGTTTGAGGTCCTTTCCAGCCTTCTGAGTCTGTGAAAATCTATAAAAAGAAGGGGGAGTGGTTCCTCAGTAAGTTAAACATCGAAATACCATACGACCCAGCAACTCTACTCCTAGGTAATATACCCAAAAGAATTGAAAATAGGTATTCAACTAAAAACTTGTATGCAGATATTCATAACAGCACAATTCACAACAGCCACAGGTGGTAATAATCCAGATGGCCATCAACAGATGAATGGATAAACAAAATTTGGGATTATCCACACAGCGGAATATTGTTCAGCCATGGAAGTAGCGATCCACACTACAACATGGATGAAACTTGAAAACATTGTGCTAAGTGAAAGAAGCCAGACACGAAAGACCACGTATTATGTGATTCCATTTATATGAAATGGCCAATCCATAGGGATGGAAAGCTGAGATTTGGGGATTGAGGAAATGGGGAGCCATGCTTAATGGGTAGGCGATTTCCTTTTGGGGTCATGAAAAACTTCTGGAACTAGATAATGGTGATGGTGGTACAACATTGTGGATGTGCTTAATGCCAGGCCACACTTTAAAATGGGTAAAATGGTAAGTTTTATATATTTTTTGCTATAATTTTAAAAGAAGGAAGAAAAGGGGAGCTCAAGACCTGGCTGGTCTTCCACCCTTTTGTCAGTGTTCACCTTCTCCACTTTGTCCTTCAAGGTGAAAGATACATCACCATTGTAGGGTCTTGCTCTCCCTCCCCCCTCCCCCCGACACGTGTATGTACACACACCTTTCTGTCCCCTTCATCAGAGGGGTCTAGATGGGCTGCCAGTCTCAACCAGAGCCCCACACAGAAAATGCTCAGGAATGAGGTGGGGCCACCCTTGTCCTGGCTCTGCGGGAGGCAAGCCCCTTAGGAAGGTGGGAACGCTCCCTGAGGCACCACGTGCTCCCGGCCCTCCAGCTACTCCTCTGGCTCTCATTTCCTCTCTCCACGGGGCTGGGGGCTTCTCCACTTCACTTGCTCGAAGCTCTTTCAGCAGAATAATTGTCTTCAATTTCCTCACAATAAGAAACACTCCCTTTGGGTCACAGACGAGGGTTTTCAGAAGCGCTTCCGCGTTGGCCTCGACTCTCGCTCCACCGAGGGGTGGGCCCCAGCCCCATCGATGCCCACTTCCGCCCACTTCTCCCACCAGCCCCTGCGCTTCCGGTGAGACGGCCCCAGCCTCCGTCCGCCCAGTCACGCTTTCCCTGCCGTGCCACAGGTGTCCCTCCCGAGACCAGTGCCTAAACCACGTGCTGCAGGCAGTGGCCACGCACAGTCTGCCCCTGGGGAACCCGGCCTGTGAGCCAGCGCTTTGTTAAGTTTAAGGCTGTGCGTGTGTGGAGAGGAACTTCAGCCATAAAGAAGGACCTAGAACTGGAGACTTCACACTAATGTTCCCTCAGGTTCTGTAGCTTGACTTCATCCGTGAGGGGGCCTCAGGGCAAACTGATTTTACTAACTCTTCATGAGGGACAGTGGCCGAGAGCCTGAGTCAGACAGAATCCTCCGAGGGAATGTCCGTCAGGCGACCTTGGAGCCGCAGGCTCGCGGGGAAGCCGTGTGCATGGTGACAGCTTCCTCAGGTAAGCGAACTCTGTTTCTCGCCGACGCACGGAGCGAGGGTTGACGCACTCATTCAGCAGACAGCCGCTGATGGGGCACTGGGGATGCCCAGAGGGCAAATCAAAGCCCCTGCCTTTGTGGAGCTTATGATCCACTGGGGTGATAACAATCCTGGCTCCCAGGGCAGGACAAGGGTTAACTGAGATAATGCGAGTCAAGGATAAGTGTCTTGGGGCAACAGCCGATTCTAATTGCTCATTCCCTCTCCCCGTTCCTTGAGGGTCAGGGCCACATGAGCTCTTCCTCACCAGCTGCAATGCAGGGGGACGTTGTGCTCTGCTGGGACCGCAACTCATTAATGCAGCCGCGTTAATGAACCCTGAGCTGGTAGCAGTTAGAGGAGCTAGGTTATGGACCTAAGACAGGGCCAGGGATGCACCGGCCAAATGAAAGAATGACGGAAAAGATGTGTTTATTGCATAGCAATGAATTTAACACACGTAACTTAGTTTACAACCCACAATTGTCTAAGGAAGAATTTAGAGCAAAGAAAGAATTGGAGAAAAAAGCACAAGATGCAGACTGTGTTCTTTAGACCTGTGGAATAGCTGTCTCTACTTTGATCCACTTAGCATTCTTGGATCACTTTTTTTTGTTTTTTGTTTTTTTTTTACTTAAAAGTTTTATTTTTATTTTTAAACAATTGTTAAAACAATTTTGACAATTTAAATTTAAACAATTGACTTTTAAACAAAAGTCATTATCAGTGAGTATAATTTGATATACATAATGTAACACACTGATGTTTTTACATCTCTTGAGCTTTAAGATCAAATATAGCTTTCCCCAGAGTCCTGTGGGGGTTCCAGGATGCACAGAGCCTGGGACTGTGGCCCTAAGGAGCCCTTGCCTGGCAGAAATTTCCCACCCGGAAAAACCCTCCCTGCTGACATTTCCAGTGGGCTTTCCAAGTTTCTTGAACTTTCAACTAAGCTTATAACCGGAGGCCTATGGGCATTGCACTCCGCTTTATTTGTTTGTTTGTTTGTTTATTTGAAGTACAGTTGATTTACAATATTGTATTATTTTCTGTGTACAGCAAATTGATTCAGTTATTCTTTTTCATATTCTTTTTCTGTTATAGTTTATTACAAGATATTGAATATAGTCCCCTGTGCTATACAGTAGGACCTTGTTGTTTATGTGTTTTATACATAGTAATTTGTATCTGCTAGTCCCAAACTCCTAATTTATCCCTCCTTCCCCCTTTCCTCTTTGGTAACGATAAGTTTCTATGTCTGTGAGTCTGTTTTGTAAATAAGTTCATTTGTATCATATTTTAGATTCCACATATAATGAGTATCATATGGTATTTGTCTTTGGTTTCCTTCACTTAGTATGATAATCTCTAGGCCCATCCATGTTGCTGGAAATGGCATTATTTCATTCTTTTTTATGGCTGTGTAGTATTCCATTGTATATATATATATACCACATCTTCTTTATCCATTCATCTGGTGATGGACATTTAGGTTGCTTCCATGTCTTGGCTATTGTAAATAGTGCTGATATGAGCATAGGGATGCATGTGTTTTTGTTTTTTTTTTTTTTTGCGGTATGCAGGCCTCTCACTGTTGTGGCCTCTCCCATTGTGGAGCACAGGCTCCGGACGCGCAGGCTCAGCGGCCATGGCTCACGCGCCTAGTCGCTCTGTGGCATGTGGGATCTTCCCGGACCGGGGCACGAACCCGTGTCCCCTGCATCGGCAGGCGGACTCTCAACCACTGCGCCACCAGGGAAGCCCGCATGTATCTTTTTGAATTAGAGTTTTCATCTTTTCTGGATATATGCCCAGGAATAGGATTGATGGATCATGTGGTAGCTCTATTTTTAGTTTTTTAAGGAACCTCCATACTGTTTTCCATAGTGGCTGCACCAATTTACATTACAGTGTCAGAGGGTTCCCTTTTCTCCACATTCTCTCCAGCATTTATTGTTTGTAGACTTTTTAATGATGGCCATTCTCACCAGTGTGAGGTGATACCTCATTGTAGTTTTGATTTGCATTTCTCTAATGATTAGCAATGTCGAGCATCTTTTCATGTGCCTACCAGCCATCTATATGTCTTCTTTGGAGAAATGTCTGTTTAGATCTTCTGCTCATTTTTTGATTGGGTTTTTTTGTTTTTTTGTTATTCAGTTGTATGAGCTGTTTGTATATTTTGGAAATTAAGCCCTTGTCGGTCATATCATTTACAAATATTTTCTCCCAGTCTTTAGATTGTCTTTTTGTTTTGTTTATGGTTTCCTTTGCTGTGCAGAAGCTTATAAGTTTGATTAGATCCCATTTGTTTATTTTTGCTTTTATTTCTATTGCCTTGGGAGACTGATGTAAGAAAACATTGCTACGATTTACATCAGAGAGTGTTTTGCCAGTGTTCTCTTCTAGGATTTTTATGGGGTCATGTCTTATATTTCAGTCTTTAAGCCATTTTGAGGTTATTTTTGTGTATGGTGTGAGGGAGTATTCTAACTTCATTGGTTTACATGCAGCTGTCCAGCTTTCCCCCACCAGTTGCTAAAGAGACTGTCTTTTATCCATTGTATATTCTTGTCTCCTTTGTCAGAGTTTAATTGACTGTAGGTGTGTGGGTTTATATCTGGGCTCTCTGTTCTGTTCCATTGATCCGTATGTCTGTTTTTGTGCCAATACCACACTGTTTTGATTACTGTAGCTTTGTAGTATTGTGTGAAGTCTGGGAGCATTATGCCTCCAACTTTGTTCTTTTTCCTCAAGATTGCTTTGGCAATTCTGGGTCTTTTATGGTTCCATATAAATTTTAGGATTATTTGTTCTAGCTCTGTAAAAAATGTCATGGATAATTTGATAGAGATCACATTAAATCTGTAGATTGCTTTGGATAATAAGGCCATTTTAACAATATTAATTCTTCCAATACAAAAGCATGGGATAACTTTCCATTTCTTTGAATTGTCTTCAGTTTCCTTTATCAATGTTTTATAGTTCTCAGCATAAAGGTCTTTTACCTCCTTGGTCAGGTTTATTCCTAAGTATTTTTTTAATGCAATTTTAAAGGGGATTTTTTTTTTTTTACTTTCTCTTTCTGATATTTCATTGTTAGTGTAAAGAAATGCAACAGATTTCTGTGTGTTAATCTTGTTTCCTGCTACCTTACTGAATTCGTTTATCAGTTCTAATAGTTTTTGTGTGAAGTCTTTAGGGTTTTCTAAATATAGTATCATGTCATCTGCATATAGTGACAATTTTACTTCTTCCCTACCAATTTGAATACCTTTTATTTATTTTTCTTGTCATTTGCTCTGACTAGGACTTCCAATACTGTGTTGAATAGAAGAGGTAAGAGTGGGAATCCTTGTCTTGTTCCAGATTTTAGCAGGAAATCTTTCAGCTTTTCACCATTGAGTATTTTATTTTATTTTATTAAAAAAATTTCTTTGTAAAGATTTTTTTTTTTGGTGTGGACCATTTTTAAAGTCTTTATTGAATTTGTTACAATATTGCTTCTGTTTTGGTTTTTTGGCTGCGAGGCACATGGGGTCTTAGCGCCCCAATCAGGGATTGAACCTACACCCCCTGCACTGGAAGGCAAAGTCTCAACCACTGCACTGCCAGGGAAGTCCCACCGTTGAATATTATATTGGCTGTGGGTTTGTCATAAATAGCTTTTTTTATGTTGAGATATGTTCCCTCTATAACCACTTTGGTAAGAGTGTTTGTCATGAATGGATGTTGAATTTTATCAAATGCTTTTTCTGCATCTATTGAGATGATCTTGTGGTTTTTGTCTTTTTTGTTGATGCAGTGTATCACATTGATTGATTTGCATATGTTGAACCATCCTTGTGACTCTGGGATGAATCCAACTTGATTGTGGTGTATGTTTTTTTTTATGTGTTGTTGGATTCAGTTTGCTAATATTTTGTAGAGAATTTTGCATCTATATTCACCAAAGATATTGGCCTATAATTTTCTTTTTTGGAAGTGTTTTTGTCTGGTTTGGGTATCAGGGTGATGGTGGCTTCATAGAATGAATTTGGGAGTGTTCCCTCCTCTTCAGTTTTTTGGAAGAGTTTGAGAAAGATCAGTGTAAGTTCTTTGGTATAAGAAGAAAACATATATCCAGGTACAAGAAGCACAGAGATGAAACAAGTGAACCCAAACAGACCTACACCAAGACATATTATAATTAAAATGACAAAAGTTAAAGATAAAGAGAGAATTCTAAAGGCAGCAAGAGAAAAACAAAGAGTTAATTACAAGGGAACCCCCATAAGGCTGTCAGCTGATTTCTCTACAGAAATATTGCAGGCCAGAAGGGAGTGGCAAGATATATTCAAAGTCCTGAAAGGGAAAAACCTGCAGCCTAGGATACTCTACCCAGCAAGATTATCACTTAGAATAGAAGGAGAGATAAAGAATTTCTCAGACAAGTAAAAACGAAAAGAATACAGCAATACTAAACCTATCCTAAAAGAAATCTTGAAAGGTCTTCTCTAAATAGAAAAGAAGAAAGAATCTATAGGGAAGAAAAAATCACAATTGGAAAGTAAATCACTTAAATAAACCAGTATATAGATTAAAATTTTTTTTTAACTTGTGAAAATTCTGATAACTACAATGGACAGCAAAAGGATGAACATGAAGATGTAAAAGAGAACATCAAACTCATAAAATGTGGGGGAGGGGAGTATGAAAATGCAGGGTTTTTTTTTTTTAAGAATGTGTTTGAGCCTATATGACTACCAGTCTAAAACAAGTAGCTATAGTAATGGGTTAACATACTTGAAAAACAGGGTAACCACAAATCAAAAACACAATAGGCTCACAAAAACCAAAAAGAAGAGAACTCAAGCATAATACAAAAGAAAACCATCAATCCACAAAAGGAAAAGCAAAAAGAAAAAGAAAGGAACAGAGAAGAAATACAAAATCAAATGAAAAACAAGGTTTAAAATGGCAATAAATGTATATCTATTGAGACTTCCCTGGTGGTCCAGTGGCTAAAACTCTGCACTCCCAATGCAGGGGGCCTGGGCTCAATCCCTGGTCAGGGAACTAGATCCCACATACTGCAACTAAGAGTTTGTGTGCCACAACTAAAGATCCTACATGCTGCAACTAAAAAAGATCCCACATGCCGCAACTAAAGTTCCCACATGCAGCAATGAAGATCCCCCATGCAGCAAGGAAGACCCCACATGCTACAACTAAGACCCAGTGCAGCCAAATAAATAAATAAATACTTTAAAAAAATAATTAAAAATATATGTATCAATAATTACCTTAAATATCAATGGGCTAAATGCTCCAATCAAAAGACATAGGAATGGCAGATTGGATAATAAAACAAGAGCCTACAATATGCTGCTTACAGGAGACCCACTTTAGGACAAAGGACACCAGTAGGATGAAAGTGAGAAGGTGGAAAAAGATATATCATGCAAATGGAAATGACAAGAAAGTGGGAGTAGCAATATTCACATCACACAAAATAGACTTTCAAACAAAGGCCATAAAGAAAGATAAATAAGGATACTATATAATGATAAAAGGATCAATATGAGAAGATGATTAACACTTATTAACATACATGTGCCCAATATAGGAGCACCTAAATACATAAAACAAATACTAACAGACATAAAGGGAGGAATACAATAATAGTGGGAGACTTTAACACCCCACTGACATCAATGGAAAGATCTTCCAGACAGAAAATCAATAAGGCAACAGAGATTCTAAATGACACAGTAGAACTGTTAGACTTAATTGATATTTTCAGGACATTACATCCAAAAAAGAATACACATTCTTTTCAAGTACACATGGAACATTCTCTAAGATAAACCACATACTAGTTCACAAAACAAGCCTCAACAAATTTAGGAGGATAGAAATTATTTCAAGCATCTTTTCTGACCACAACAGCATGAAACTATAAATGAACCACAGAAAGAGAAATGAGGGAAAAATGGTTACATGGAGACTAAACAACACGCTATTAAAAAACCAATGAGTCAACAATGAAATCAAAGAGGAAGTTTAAAAATACCTTGAGACAAATGACAATGAAAGTACAACCTTACAGAATCTATGGGATGCAGCAAAAGCAGTCCTAAGAGGGAAGTTCATAGTGATACAGGCCTTCCTCAAAAAACAAGAAAAATCTCAAATAAACCTAACCTACCACTTAAAAGAATTGGAAAAAGAAGAACAAACAAAACCTAAAATCAGTAGAAGGAAAGAAATAATAAAGATCAGAGAGCTGGTTTTTTTGAAAGGGTAAACAAAATTGACAAACCTCTGGCCAGCCTCACCAAGAAAAAAAGAGAGGACCCAAATAAACAAAATAAGAAATGAAAGAGGAGAAATAACAGACAATACTGCAGAAATACAAAAAACCATAAGAGAATACTATGAACAAGTATATGTCAACAAATTGGACAACCTAGAAGAAATGGACAAGTTTCTAAAAACATACAGCCCACCAAAACATAATCAAGAAGAAATAGATAATCTGAACAGACCAATCAGTAGAAGTGAAATTGAATCTGTAAACAAAAGTCCAGGACTGGATGGCTTCACTGGGCACTCTGCATTATTGATTGTTAATAACACTTGAATGGTGGTTTCCTCGCTATAGCCTTGGTTTTCAAAGAGTGGTCCATGGACCAGGAGCTTTGGCATCCCCTGGGCACTTGTAAGAAATGCCGTCCTGAGCCAAAATCTGCATCTTCACAAGGTCCCCAGCAGATGCATATGCACACTGCAGTGTGAGAGAGGGTCCCTCCAAGGCACCTTCTGTGCACTAGTCTCATCACACATGACATCCATATGAGCACCGTGATGCTGTCACCTCTTACACAGAGGGGGAAACAGGAACCAACAAGCAAAATGACCCACCCAAGGTCACAAGATGGTTAAAGTAGAACTGAGACTCACCCAGGCTTGTCAGCAAACATTTACTCTGGTATTACACACATGCTAATTCAATCCTCCCATCCATCTAGAGGCACCACTATTACTACCCATTTTACAGATGAGGAAAGAGGCACAAAATGAAGCAACTTTCCTAAGGATTCACACCTTGGTCTAGACCCATATATATGTATGGAATTGACCACTTAGGAATCCTAAGTGAGTAGTTGGTCTGCCAGGCAGGGCACAGTGGAACAGTGGACCCCACATGAGGTCCAAAGTCATAAAACCTGGGTTTGAGTCCTACTGACACCGCTGAGGGCCGAGAGGGCAGATTGCCTCATCTCTGAGGCTTTGGTTTTCCCATCTGTGAAATGGAAGAGATAGCAAATGCTACCTGGCAAGGCTGTGGTGAGGAGTAAATGAGGTACTAAATGCTGGGGTGTGTTGTAAACTGTAAAGTGCCATGCACATGCTAGTTAGTGGCTTTATTCTCCAGGGCCCCTGGCACAATGGTGGAAGAGGAAGAAGCTCAGAGAATGGGAAAGTTGCAGTAGGTGGAACTTCGGGGTTGTCATGGGAACCAAAGCTCTGAGGCTGATCAAGGCAGGAAATACCATCTGGTTTTAAACACCAAAAAGCCTCGACTCACACTGGACTTATTTCTGTAAGCAGCAGAATTAACATCATCCTATAGCAGCGACGTCAGCTCAGAGCAATCTGGAGATTGTCTTTCCCCTGATTTCCCTGGTCAGATCTGGACAAGACACCTCAGGAACTCGTTATGCATCAGCTGTCACTTCCCGAATAATGTGGACAAGTCACTTAGTAAATCTGAGTTTAAATGGAAATATAACATAGCTGGGAGACACCCTCTCACCTCCTCCCAAGCTTTGCAAGCACATAGGGAAAGCTGGAGGTAGTGTCCAGGGACAGCAGGGGGAGGCTTGGGACCCCAGTCACAGCTGATGCTGGAAGGGCGTTTAGAGAGCATCTTGTCTTTTTTCCTCCAAATTACTGGTGATGAAACAGGCCCAGAATGGGATGATACCTGCCCAAAGTCACACAGAAAATCAATGACAAAACTGAAATTTGCACCTAAATCTCTCAATTCAAAATCACTGTTTTCCCACTTCACCAATTGCATCTTCCTTTGATATTTGTTCCAGCATCATAGTGCCACTCCCTGGGAAACATTAGGCTTGGGATTTCTCTGGTTCCCCACTGACTCTGTGGGATGATGAACAGAACGTTTCTTTTGTTTTGTTTCTTGCATCCTACACCTCCCAGGGATTCGATACAGGAAACCATCATTTCTTTGTTATTTTCTTGGGAGAAACAAGGTTTCTGTAAACCACATGAGCTCAAATGAATCACGACAAAATTTTAAAAACAAGAGGGCTGAAGCTTTGAGTTTTCAAAATCTATAGGAATATCCCAGTTTCATTGCAGCCCCCAAATCCAGCAAAAGTCTCCTGCGGATGAGGAGAGCTGCTAGGAAACATTTGAGCAGAGAACAGTACTGGGAATGCAGGCCCAGGGTGGCTGCTGCCAGCTGGCTTGCCCTTTCTGAGCCTGTTTTTCCCATGTGCACCATAAAGCAGGTTTGATGTGACTTTCCAGCTCTGACATTCTGTGACTTGATAACCATTTTCTAAGAAAGGAAAGAAGATCCAGTGCTCCTAGAGCGCTGTCGCCCTGATGCCTTGTGCATCAGCTGCCAGGTACCTGAGTTGAAAGGCATCAGCACTGGCCCTTCAGCTTCTTTCTGGTTAGGTCCTAGGAATTTCCTGTGAATGAGGTTTTGAGGGAAACACTGTACAGTCTCAAAGGAAGGAGGCTGCTGTCCCCAGTCAAGGCTCCAGGACCTGTAGCCTAACCTGGCAGGTGACACCAAGGGTAGCAATGCCAGAGCACATGCCCATGGTTGTGTTTACCCCCAACTCACCCCTTCACACCCTCAGACACCCAGGCTCTGTCCTGAAATTTCTTGATCCTATGTCCAACCATGGGTTTATGGACAGCTTCATCTCCTGGGAGTAGAGTGGGAGAAGCCTCACTCTTGGGGGGTGCCCCTGGCCATTTCTGGGTCCTGTTGTATTCATTGGAAGCTGCATCTCCTGGGGTTCTCACTCACTTCTGCCCCTTGGGGTAGGTGAGTCTTCTCATCTTTTTTTCCACTTAATTGGAGCCGGGACCTCCCCCGCAAGCCGTAGCAGCTGGGTTTGGGGATCCCTGGGGCTACCAGGGCTGCAAGAGTGCCCAAGCTGGCGGAGGAAAGACCTGGACAGCACCATCTGCAATTTGTTTCCAACCTGGTTCCCAGGGCAGGAGGATGGGGACTGTGGTTCTGTCACATTTCCCAGGAATTAGTGTTTCAGTCTAAAAGAACTGGAGAAATACCAAATGCTAGTCTCCACACCAAATAGGTCCATGTTTCCAGTCCACCTAAGGGCAGGGGCAGAGCAATCCTAGCTGTTTGACCCTTGGGAGGTGAATCTCTTTGAACCTCTGAATCTTTCAGTGTTCCCAGCTATAAAATGGAAATAATAAATTTCCTGTGGTGGTTGTGAGAATTAAATAAGAAAGAGTAACCCCAGTGCCTAGGTGTTTAAAAAAATCTATAAAAGTTGCAAAGCACCTCCATTCTCTGATTGACAGTTCTTAGGAAAGGGATACACAGTAAGTCTCATTTTCCAGGTCAGGCGAAACCACTGCTCAAAGAAGTGTGGTGACTTGTGAAAAATCACAAATCAGCTGCATGTTAGACTGGGGTCTGTTAAACATCTAAGTCTAAAGCTCTTTTTGTCTCACCACGACCATGAAATATTATCACTTTCTAAACGCTGTAAAGAAATTGTGGGAGTGAAAATGAACTTGGGACATGTATATTTCCTTGAGACATGACACCTGAGGAAAGTGAGAACTGAGAAATGCCAACTTTCAACTCTTTATTTACTTCCTTTTCTTGCCATTTCTTGAGAGGGACCTGGTTTGGAAACCAGTTTTATTACATGCAACTTTCTGTCATATTCTGCCTTGCTATTTCCAACTTTGGTGTTGTTTGTGAAGACAGTGTTTAGTTATGTTCTCTGGGAAGTTAACACCCCAGAAAACAAAAGCTTCTTTAGAGGTGAACACTCAGCCTGGGGAACAGAGCAGAGACTCTCCCTGAGGCAATAGCTCAAAATTGGGCCATTCAGGAAATCTGGAGAAAAGACCAAGTTTCTTCTTCTCTCTCTCTCCCTCTCTCTCTCTGCAGTTACAGGCTTATAGAATTGCAGTGTAGAAAACCAAGGGCATATGACCTGCCCAGGGTCAAAGACCTGATAAGTGGGAACAAACTAAGAATATACAAAAAGCACAGAGCCCTAATTCGAAAAGATACATGCACCCCAACGTTCATAGCAGCATTACTTAGAATAGCCAAGACATGGAAGCAGTGTAAGTGTTCCTCAGCAGATGAATGGATAAAGCAGATGTGGAATACACACACACACACACGCACACACGCACACTGGAATACTACTCAGCCATAAAAAGAATGAAATTTTGCCATTTACAACAACATGGATGGATCTGGAGGGTGTTATGCTAAATGAAATAAGTCAGAGAGAGAAAGATAAATACCGTATGCTATCACATACCTGTGGAAACTAAAAAAATAAAACAAACTAGTGAATATATCAAAAAAGAAACAGACTCACAGATATAGAGAACAAACCAGTGGTTACCTGGGGAGAGAGAAGAGGGGTGGGGCAAGATAGGGTAGAGAATTAGGAGGTACAAACTACTTTGCATAAAATAAATAAGCTACAAGTATATAACAACACAGGGAATATAGCCAATATTTTATAATAACTATAAATGAAATACAGCCTTTAAAAATTGTGAATTACTATGTTATACACCTGAAACATATAATATTGTGCATCAACTATACCTCAGTAAAAAAGGGGGATCAGTAATAATAATAATAGATTTGACTAAATGAAAGATTTCTTTTTAAATGAAGGTCACAATGTTAACAGATAGGGAGAAAATATTTGTAATATTTAAATCTGACAAGGGATTAATAACTGGCTTATACAAGAAATATTTGTAAACCAAGAAGAAGCAGTTTCAGAGAGGCAGAATCATGGATGGTTGACAAGTACATGAAGAGATTCTCTGCCTCACCAGGAATTGAGAGAAATGCAAATGACCATAGCAAGAGTCCATTTTATACCCATCAGTTAAAAAAATTAGAAAGTTGTGTAATGCTTAGTGTTGGCAAGCATGTGGGCTGTGTTAAACTGTCACAGCCATCTGGAGAGCATTCTGGCAGGTTTTAGAGATGCTGGTTATGTGGCTGCTAAGGTGCCAGCCCAGGGCCTGTGTGTCCTGAGATCTGTTTCTCGTCCTTCTCCTGCTCTGCTCTGTATCATGGAGGTCTGGTTCCTGCAGCTGTGGTTCTGAGGCTCCTCATCAGCTGAATTCCACTGAGAGGCACTGGCAGGAAGCTGGAGGGTGGGAGGAAAGGAGAAGCCAGGGTATCTCTCTTCTCCTCTCTGTCTCAGTTCTCCCTGGGGTCAGAACAGGTCAGTGATGATTCCAGCTTTACCAGGTATCCTCTTTCTGGCCCTCCAGCCAGGGAAGGTAGAAGTTTCCTGTTGTTGCTCATTCCTGATTGCCTCACTGTCCCCATGTAGCTTCTAGCTCTTTCATTCTCTCAGTAACCAATTCCCTGCCTTCCAGTCCCCCTCTTTTTAATACCCAAGCAGTTCGTATTTCCTGGTTAGGCGATTCACATCCTCGTAATGCAGTAGTCCCCACCCCAGGTATATACCTTAGAGTGACTGTTCTGCAGGTGCCTATGGAGGGATGTACAGGGACATTTACAGGTGTACAGGTGGTATTTGGCAAAATGGAGAGGTGGAGGTAGCATGGGCACCTGTTGCCAAGGGATCAGATGTTTTACAAGGGTAGACAGCATATGATCTGTATCGGGCACATTGGAGGAGTGACCATGTTGGGATTGGGGGAGGAATGGGGATTGGGGATGAAGGGAAAACAAAGCGGGAGAAGAACACTGTATGGAATCGATGATGAGTGTCTCAAGCCGAGGAGGTGGTCAACTCACCCTCTGCAATTTAAAAAATGCACGTTATGTCTTGAAGGGATGAGTGAGAAAAGAATATGATAGTCCAGGCAGAGAGAATAACATATGAAAAGGTGCAGAGGCCTAAAAATGGCCCATCCGGGGAACAGCCAGAAGTAGGGTGTGGCTGGGACATGGGTCTGTGGTCAGTACTGTGTCTGGTAGAATCACAGAATGTCAGCTACATGCGAAAGATCTTAAAGACTTGTCCGACCTCTCATGGTATAGATGGGGAAACTGAGGTCCAGAGAGGGGCAGGGACTGGCCCAAAGTCACACTGGGGTAAACCTTGCCCAGAGCCCAGTTTTCCAGACTCCTATTTGGGGAATTCCCTCTTCTTTCTTCTGCACTAAGTCCTTCACTCTGTGTTGGGTGTGGTGCTGCTTCTGGGGACACAGCCTCTGCCCACTTATGGGAGGGGGACAGACACAGAGTCATATAGCCCTGATGTGTGGTGTGGTGGTCTGTGACACTGGTTGCCCCAATGAACCATGTCTCCTGGTATCCGTGCCGTTTTTATGTCCTCCCCCCTTGAATCTGGGCTGGGTCTGTGACTTGCTTTCCAGTAGAGAGTGATGGAGGTGACACTGTGCCAGTTCTGGGCCTAAAACTTAAAAGAGGGTCTGGGATTTTGCTTTTGCCCTCTGAGAATCCTGAGCTGCCATATAAAAAGTCTGGCTACCCTGATGGAGACACCATGTGCAGAGGCCACATGGCAAGGGAGTGGCTCCAAGACTAACTGGAGACATAGAGATTCCCAAATGCCCACCCTCCCTAGCTGAGCCCAACCTCCAGCCGACCTGCCAACTGAACGCAGCCACATGAGTTACCACCGGCAGGACCAGCAGAACTGCCTAGCTGAGCCCAGCCCAGATGACAGTCATAAACAAACAAAGTGGCTGCTTTTTTAAGCCACAGAATCTTGGAGTGGTTTGTCAAGCCAGCAATAGATTACCAAAACATGCGTCATCAAGTGAAGGGTGAAATAAAATTGAGAAGGTTAGAGTAGATGGAGGGCCCGAAGGAGAATGAATCTGACCCAGAGGAGTTGGAGAGCTGAGCAGGGGAATAGGAGAAATGATAGAAAGTGAAGAAGATGAGTCTTGGGCATCACCAGTGTGTTTCAGCAGATGTCTTTCTGAGGACCACTGCGTGCCAGGCCCTGGGCAAGGATTGAAGAGGAGACAGAGAAGGACAGACACAGCCTAGTGGAGAGGCAGCCTTGAGCACCAGCAGTGATGGTGCAAGGTCAGACGTGCTCAGTGCCTGCAGGAGGTTAAGGGTGAAGGGCAAGTGTTCAGAAGACAGAGGGGTCATCTCCTTGGAGGGAAAAGCCAGGGAAGGCTTCACGGAGAAGATGGAATTTAATTTGGACCCTGAAAACTGGTTGCAGAGTTGGAGGGAAAAACTTTCCAGGTGGGAGGTTTTGTGTGCACAAAGGCACAAAATTGGGCTGTTTGGGCTGTTAGGGAGATGGAAGTGGCCAATATGAAAGCAGATCAGATGGTCACAATGAAGATGGTAGTCCTGTGTTCTGTCTTGGGTAAATTCCTCAAACACACATCTGCAGAAATATTTTAAAATTAAAGCAAATCCTAGTAACACTGGTTATGTGAGTTAGGGAGAAAATGAAACCCAAATGAGTGGGGTTTCTCCCAAATTAGTTCACGTTATCATCATGGATTGGGAGACAAATAAATGCCTAAGAATAGCCACAGAATGTTAATTTTTCATTGATCATACTATCATTTTCATGAACACTAAATAGGTAGACCTTTAGCAATAAATCATTTTTGCAAAAAGAGAGAAAAGAGGTATTTGGAAGGGTGTGGCATCTCTTTTCATGTCCCGTTGATCTTCTGCCCATCGGTTAGGAACTGTGGTTCTGTTATGTATCATAGTAGGGGGATGGTAGTGTTTAGGGTAGAAGGCCCTAGAGGCTCTCAGACCAAGATTAGAGTCCCAGCTTTGCACATTTCTGATTACAAAGTGCTGAGCACAGAGTCAGGAATATGGTAAATGCCCAATATGTTTCTTGTTAAAATTGCTCACGATCATCATTCCCCACATTTTAAAAAGAGAAAGTTGAAGCCAAGGAGCTTTCCAAGCGCCAGCATATTGGGAACAGAATGCAGTTCTCATGTCTCTGTCTCTCCTTTGTGACTCCCATCTCCCTTCCCTGCCTTACCTGCTGTTACATGTCAGGGGTGCTGAAGTGAGAAAGATCGAACTCTGTGACTTCCTTCTGGGTTGTTCCTTGAGAACCTCCAAAGTGACACAAAGTCACATGACCCCTTGGACACTCATACCCAGCATAAGGTGATGTCCAGAGAAGAACATGCAAGCCACAGGGGAGCTTGCCAAAAGAAATGGCAAAGAAAACAGTATGAGAAGCTGGAAAATCAACAGTCCACTTAACCTTGAAGCTGTGATATGGCAGGGAAGACCAATTGGTCCTTTAAGTCCAGAATGGCAGCCCACAGTTTGTCACTTTCCCTGTGCTACCTTGGGCAAATCATCCAACCTCGCTAAGGCTCCAATTTTCCTCTTCTGTAAAATGGGCATAAGAATGCTTCACAGAATTGTTAATGAGATAATTAAATGAGGTAATATATGCAAAGGGCATTACACTCTCGGTTATATTGAATAGATATTCGGGGGGTACACCCCTGAAGCTGTGTGTCTGTGCCTTTCCCTGCAGAGAGGATCTGTAGCTCCCCCAGATTTCCTAGAGGATCCCTAACTCCCCCCAAATGAGTTTATTTTTGAGACATGAGGGTTTTATTTTGTTTCTATTGTAAGATAAAATCTAATATTGGGGAAAAAAATCAGAGCATAAATAAAAAGGGAATTGAAAAGGGAAGTCAATAGTAAACAATAGAATCCAAAGGTAGTTTTTTAAAAATCATTTTGTTGTTTTGTTGCTGGATTTTTTAAATGAACTGTGTCATCTTCTGGCTGAATTTCTCAAAATTAAGGTATAACAGGGAGAAAAATAGAACCAGAAGCAATAACAAAACAGAGAGCAAAGTGATACAAGAAACTTTTTTTTTAATAAAAGGAATACATGCTCATGGTAAAAAAAAAAAAAAAAATCAAACAGTACAGAAGGATGTAAGGTGAGAAATAGGTCTCTTTCACCCCTCCATTACCTCTCACTCCTGGTCCTATTAGCCAAGGGTCGCCACTCCTGACAGTAAGAAACTTTTTATTTGTTGTTTTCACATTACAAGTGATCCATCTTTTGAAGGAGAAGATGAAATTTAGAAAATTCCCAGAGGCATCTAATTTGCCAAAAGAGAATTAACTTTGTATAAAGTTATTAAGTGCTTTGTATAAAGAATTAAGTGCTTTCCAAGATCCTGACAAAATAAAGATATCAATCAGACTCCCCAAAGGAAGTCCAGATGGCCATGCAGTTGAACTTTATCATGCTCATCGGCCTGGCAGTCTCCACGTCCTTGGAATACCCAGGAAAACCATCCAGCAGAAAGCAGCATCTCATACATATAGTGAATTCTTTATCGTACTGACCTAAAACTGGAAAAAATCCTGTAGAATTGTTACCTGGTTCAGGATCCCTGATGAACATAGGAGCAAACTTCCTTCCAAACCAATCTGTTAAACATGGACACAGATCCATCTGAAGTCAGGGGCTCTTAGGCGTACACAGTTGTGCAGGGTGGTGTGATATCAGAAAAAGAGAGTATCATTAATCACATTAAGTGGATCATCCCAAAGCATCTGACAATGCATGATGTGTTTCCAAACTTTAGAAGTGCTTGAAAAATAATAGAATATGCTGGATTTTACTAAAATCACCTATGAAATTTGAGTGGCTGGAATATTAAGAAATGGGCAAAGAGTAACTAGAATATCACTTAAGTTAGATGCCATCTTTTCTCTGTCCTTTGTTATTTAATATAATATAGAGCCAGGTTGGTGGGGCAGAGGGAATAACAGATTTCATTAGGAAAAAGCAAATGAAAAGACTCACTGTTGTTATTCTCAGAAGAGGCTTGGAACAAGATGGCAGGATAGGATGTACTGCTTCTGGTCATAGTGTGCTCCTGAAAACCAGGCTATAAATCAGATCCTTGAAAAGCAAATCATATTTACCCAATAGGAAGGATGTTATCATTGAAGCTTGCTTTGCTGATCAAGGATTCAGCACTAAATGAATCCTTTGTGACTTTTCCAACCCCAAGCTATGCCAGCCACAGGGAAGCAAGACCTCTGTGACTGACTCCAGCCCTCCCCAACCATCACCTGGCCCTCAGCACCCCTGCAGGAAAGGGTAATCCTCTCCTCCTTGTGAGGAACCTCATGAAAAGCCACACTGAGAGGGCTTCCCCATGCCACCTCCTCTCTCCAATATAAAAATATGTGCAGAAGTCATCCAGGTAATGGTGAATAATGCACACCTATTCATTCAACAAACATAGATGCGTGCTTTGTCTGTACTTATGGTCTCACACACCGAGAGGGACCCAGAGATGTAGAAAACTAACTGTACAATGTAGTGTGATACCACAGAGTCTTTCTAGAATATGCTGAGATAAAAAATGAAATACTGTATTTCATCTAATCCAAGACAACAGTATTTTGTGTATCACCAAGAAAGAAAAGAAATACTGCTAATTATAAAATGCCATCAGTGGCAAGGTGCATCTTTATTCCAGAGATGAATAAAAATGTGTCTTACAATGGGTGAAATGTGGTAACTAACTTTTAAAGAAGTGATAAGTGATATCTCTCAGCATGAGCCAAGACTTGCTATGGAAGCTGAGAGAAGGTAGCAGTTATTTCTGCTGGAGTGACTGGAGGAGGTATCACAGGGAGGTGACATTTGATCTGGGTCTTGAAGGATTTTGCCAGTGGGAGAAAGAGTAAGAAGAATATTCTAGGTTGAAGGAATAGTATGAGCAAAGGTATCAAGGCAGAAAAGGGCAGGCATGTTTACGGGCCATCTAATTTCTTCTAGCGTTAGAACACAGGAGGTGTGGGGAGGGAAGGAGGAAACATTGAAGCCAGATTGTAAATAGCCCTAATCCCAGTCTTGGGAGTTTGTACCCACAGAGGACAGAGAACCATAGATTGTTTTGAGCTGGAAGAGACTTGATTAGAGCAAGCTCTGGAAAGTTTAGTCTGGCAAGGTAGATGAGGGTTAGGTTGGAGAAGAGTAAGATTAGAGATAGGGATACAAGTTAGACTATTGCAGCCAGCCAGGTTGGGGGTGGGTGGAGAGAAAACCGAGGGGCTGCACACAGATCCATGAAAGGAAGTCAGATTGTAAAAGGTTGAGGCAGCCATACAGCCATGAGAATAAAAGATCTACGACCACACGCAGCATTGAGGACGAATCTCACAAACACAACGTTGAGTGAAAGAAGCCAGACACAAAGGAGGACAGACGGTGATTCCATTTATATCAAGATGAAGAAAAAGCAAAAACCAATCTATAATGTTAGCTGTTGGGATGGTGGCTGCCCCGAGGGAGGGTAGTGACTGGCCGGGGACCCTAACAGGGGCTTCTGGGTGCTGGTAGTGTCTGGTTCTTGCTGCTGTTTATATGGTTGTGTTCACTTTATGGAAATTAATTGAGCTGTGCACTTAAGATTCTGTATTTTTCTGTATATATGTTGTAGTTCAATACAATTAACCCCCTCCCCGCCACACACAGAAATTAGGGCCATGGAGAAAAACATGGAAGTAGGGGTCTGGAATGGAGGAACCTGCTGGAACACACAGGCACTCAATCTCAAAATGAACTGAGGCTTTGGAAGAACATCACAGACCTCCCTAGAGGCTTTGTAGGGTGCACTTGGAGCAAGCAAGAGAGAATGATGAAGGGAAGGCAGAACTGTCTCATCTCGAGGCTTGTGACAGAGACACACTAGACGTTTTGGCAGAGAATGACCAGCAAACAGAAATAGCAGAACGAGCATGGTTAAGAGGGGAATGAGAGATGAGAAGACTCTTAGAGGGCACGTAGATGCTTTCAATGAGCCCATGTCTCCAGGTCCAGATGAAGGGCTGGGCATGAAACTGTGAGTGGGAATCAGAGAGAGCATCTAAGGATCTTTGGGGGATGAAAGAAAGGAAGGGTTAGGCGATGGGGGATGCAGCAGAGTTTTGATATTCTGAGAGACTAAAAGGGTGACCTCAGCAAAAGGGGATTTGGGTGTTGATCTTCAGCAGAGTTTGAGAAGGACTGATTATACAAATGATGTGTGATCACACAGAGAAGAGGCAGTGGTCCTTAGGAGTGGACGTGGGTTCACCAAAAACCAGCCCAGCCATAATCACCGGTAGTTGTAGAGTTACTAATCTGGCAGGTCAGAGAAATAAGGAGACAGTATGCATCAGGGTTTCAGAAAAAACTTTAGCAAGCTTCTCATATTTTGGAGTGCAAGATGGAGAGACATGGGCTGCAGAATTTGGAAGTTGGGAGAATTTTCAGTGGGTTTGGTCGCAGGGCCAGACGGGGCAGAGGCCCCCAGTGTGGATAGTCACATAGCTCTATCTTCATCATTCTCCTTTTTAACATTTTGATCAATGCTTCAGGTTAAGGAAGAAAATCAGATTGTCCAACAATAATGGCACTAACTGAGAGATGGTGACTATGAAAGAGAACAGTGCTAAGATGCAGGATGCCCTCAACAGGCTGGAATATCAGGACATAATTATGAATGGAATGTTTCAAGCCTGTTCATAGGTCACTGAATTAAAGTGCTGATAAACAGGATCAAAGAAATGTGGCTTGCTGTTCATTTGAAACAGCACAGCAACTCCACAGAAATCAAACCTAGGGCTCTTGGAGAATCACAAGCTTCCTATGATCCAAAGGGGTGATACGGCTGTTAGCAAAGTGCAGGTAACTCTGGACTGCGAGGACAGTGGGACAGCAGTCCAGATTCCTGAGCACAAAGGGATGGCCCTGCTATTCTGTGTGCTTCCTGGCTCACGTGGAGGGTTTGTGGTCACTTCTAGGTATCATCTTTGAAGATAGCCAAGGACAGACTTTAGATTGGTGGCCAGGGAAGACTGGGGAATCTGGGGATATTTCTCCTGGAAGACTTGATTTGGATGGGAGTGAGGAGGTACCTGTGAACTGTCTTTGGTCAGGGGCCACCATGGGTGAGAGGGAGTATCATGGACTCCAGCAGCAAATTGGGATCCATAATGAATGCTATAGAAAGGCTATAGGTGGAGCGTAAGAAATAATGTATAAAAACCCCATCATTCAAATAATGGAGTGGGAGCCTCAGGAGGCACTGCTCTTGCCATCTGCAGTGGTATTATTATTATTATTATTACTACTATTAATATTGTTATTAGTTGTTTGCCTAATAAGTGCCTAGTACTATGCATCATCTTACTTAATAGGGGAGTTAATTATATGTGAAGTTCTTGGAAGGGTCCCCGGCATATGTGAGTGCTCAATACATATTAGCTGTTGTTACTGTTTAATCCTTACAACAACCTTGTTGTTGTGAAAGAGGAATCATTTATTCCCACTTTAGAGATGAGGAAACTGAAGTTCAGGAGAGTGAGTGACTTCCCAGAATTGTACCACTAATAATTGGTAAGCCAGAATTTGAACCCATGACTGCCTGACTCCAAACTCACCATTACCCCTAAGGTTTAGTGAGTGGTTAGACCAGACACTTGGCAGGATGCTTCCCTGTCTAAGGCTCTGTTCCTAAACTGTGCCTTTTATCCATCTAGGATCCCCTTTGTAAAGGATCTTAATGTTTTTGAAACCTCTAAATGGGAGGTGGTATCCTTCTGGAGACCTCTCAGTTATGAACTAAATTTCCCACCTATGTACGCTTAGGACCTGTCCAGCCGACATGGAGCAAGGTGATTCCGCCATCTTCCACTGTTCTCAAACTGCACGAAGAGCAGGGGTGGGAGGAGAGGCTCCAAGCTCTGCTGGTCCACCTCAGGCTTGGCACTCACTCCTGAAAGGTTTAGTCAGACTGTCTCCAGGCCAGATGCTCTCCCCTGATAAAGGAGAGCCAGCCTCATCTCTATTTCGGTGGGGGATCCTGGCCAAGGCATCTTACCTCTTTCTTATGTTGACCCTCAGCAGCAGTCTTTACTTTTTTAAGACTATTTCCTCCTCAGTTATATAAGGGCATCTTCAAGGAGAGGCAAATGCAGGAGTTTGGGGTTGGACTGATTGGGTTTGGGCCCCGTTGCTGCCTCTGCTGAGTATCATTAGGCACGTCATTTAACCCACCTGGACCTCAGCCACATAATTTGAAAAACTGGTATCCTAACACCTATTTTTCAGGCAGTCATGAAGATTAAGATGATGCATACCAAGGTGTCTGGCACAGAGTAGGTAGGTGTTTAATAAATGGTAGCTTTATTATTACTCGAACTGTGTCACCAGACCACATTTGATGCCTGAAACCTAATTTTATGGTTTAAAAAACATGCCTTGTGAAAAAAGAAAAGCAACTTAGATTCATTCAGCTAATCTTTTTTGGATCCATCATTCATAACTTATCCATTAAAAAAATGGAAATGAAAACAATGTACTTTAAAAAAAAACAGCCGAGCTACTTGGTTGAAAGAAACATTTCAATGTAAACATGAATAAAAAATACATGGGAGATGTTTTCAAAGATGGCTTATATATTTTTTAAAGAAAAACTTAAAAGAAGACCTCCCTGTTGTTGGGAGTTAGAATAGAGGCAGGCATGGATGACAGGTCAAACTGGGAACAGGGTGTTGGAAACTGGACCCCGTTCCTGGGAGGAGACAGCTGCACGGATGCAGATCTGAGCAGCTGGCACCAGAGTGGCAAGGGTTGTCCAGCCTGATATAGAAGGAGGACAGACAGCAGGCGGAGGCCTGGTTAGCCTCCCATTGTCAGGATCCTGCTTAAAGGGATGCGGTGTCCTGCTGACAGGCAGCCAGTGGACCATGCACACTCCCCCCAGATCCCCAGAAAGGGAACAAGCATCATCTTTCCACACAGCCCCAACCTCTAAACTAGGGTTTGGAGACTAGCTACTGGTTCTTGTGTATAGGAAAAGGGCATGGGAGAAAGGATTGCTAAGGAGGCAGGATTTGGGGAGGAAGATGAGAATTTAAGCCATACAGACCTGGACTGACGTTCATGTTTTATCACTTTCTAGGGGTGCGACCCTGAGCATATCGCTTTCTAAAGTCTCTACTATGTTTCTTGTAAGTTGTTTACCACAGTCCTGGGACTTGGCATCTGCCAATGCATTTTATTCCCATTAATAATAAGAAGAACAATTATTAATCTAGCCACTTCTCCCCACCTCCTCTGCTTGTAGCCTGGTTCTTGTTACCATATGTGGCTTATTGTAATAGCCTCCTCACTGGTCTCTCCGCTTCCTGCCAACAACTCTTTACGTGATAGGCAGATCAGATCACATCACTGACCCACTCAGTTCCCCCCAGTCATTCCCCACTTCGTCATGTGCAAGCCAAAGTCCTCACAATGCCCAGGTCCTACCTGATCTCGCCTGCCTTTGACCTTGGGTACTACTGCTTTTCCCCTTGCTCACTCCACTCCAGCTATACTGGCTTCCTGACAGTTCCTTGAACATGCCAGGCACACTTCTGTCTCAGAGCCTCTGCCCTTGCTGTTCCTCCACCTGGAACACTATTTGCATGTTTTGCTTACTTACCTCCTTTAGGTCTTTGGTGAAGTCATCTCAGTATGTCCTTCTGTGACCTCCCTGTTTCAAACTGCAGCCCCACCCTGTCAGTCTCAGTCCTCTTTCCTGCTTTATTGTTCTCCATAGCACTTTTCATAAACTGACATACTAAAATATCTTCTTCTTCTTTCTGTTTATGTCTCTCTATCTCCACTAGAATGTCAATTTTATGAGGGCAGGGATTTTAGTTTGGGTTGTTTATTTCTGTATCCTCCGCTCCTAGGACACCGCCCAGCACACAGTAGACACTGCAAAACATTGATTGAAGCAATGAATGATTATTATAAAGCAAGAGGCTGAACTCCAGGTTTAGAAGAACATGGAGTGGAGACTGGTAACCAAGACAGTAACTCAGACCCAAGGAAGAATGCCGGGGATCCAGTTACCCAAACTGGAACACAGGCCAGAATAGGATCTGGGAACCAGAGGGATGCCCAGACATCAGAAATGGGGCATGAGATCACAGCTTGGCCTGGATCCAGACTGTTGGAGAGTGAGATTGGAGCTCCTTGGGTCAGGGCTGGTCCCAGGCCAGGTGTCTAGAGGCCAGGTCACCCCATAGGTGGAGACAGAGAGGCTGAAAGGTAGTTGCCAGGCAGGGCCTTCAACCACTTAGTAAATGTCAAGCAAAGTTATTCCAGCTTTCAACTTATTCCCAGATGTAGGTGTCAGCGGATACTCCATATTGGCATGGCTTACAAGGAAAACACAAATGACTAAGGGGAAAAAAAAAGGAAAAAAGTGAAAATGCTCATTCAGAAACCTGAGCTGAGGAGTTGAGGAATGGCAGATGCTGGAAGCCTATGACTAGGGGATATCTGTGATGTCAAGATACCAGCTGAGGGAGCATCTAGGGATTACATTGTCCTCTGGACCACTTTTTTTTTTTTTTTTTGGTGGAGATGCACAAGTGAGCTCTGCCCTTGCAAACCCTCCAGCTTGGAAAGGTTAAGTGGAGCCTGGGAGGTGGTGTCTGCAGAAGCCTAGAAAGAGGAGTTGGACAGGGAGAATTTGGCTTGGTTTCCCCAGAACTGTCCAAGTTACTTTCCAGGAGTTGGGCTCGGCCTCTCCTCTCCATCTTCATGCTTCCTGATAATAACATAGCATATGATTCAGGGCTGCCCCTGCCTCACTCCAGAAGAGCGAGTCTGTGGACAACGTGTGGTCCAGCTCCTTCACTACATGCCCAAGGGAACCAAGGTCCAGAACAATTCAGAGTCAGGGCAGCTAGTTTCCTTCCCACAGGGGAACCTTTTCCCCATCCTGACTTCCACTGCACTGTGTACAGAGCTCTTGCTGGCTCTGGGTTTCAGTCCTCTCTCAGTAGTTCTGTGTTCTTCAGTAAGCTATGGAACCTCTCTGTGTATTGGTCTGTAAAGTGAGGATGATGAACACAGTATTGGTTCCTAGGGCTATTGTGTGTGTTCCATAATAAGGCAGGTAGCAAGTGTTCAGTGAAGGTTAAATTCCCAACCTTGTTAACAAGGTCATCCATATTGCCCACAATGGTTGGTTCAGGCTCAAGGAGGTTTCCTGATTTGATGTCCTATTGTGTCCCCCTTATTATTCACCTCTTGGGATTTTGTATTTTCATGACCATCACGGTTCGTATTCTTCAAGCTTGGAGAGGTACACGGGGCCTGAGGCTCTAGGTCAGATTACAGGACTGCTTTGCTTAATTAAGGCTAGCCAGTGCAGTCGGTGCTACCTGTTATAGAGAGGGCCAAGTCGAGGGGAGCATGGATCCGCTCTGGCCTGAGGACTGTACTCCGACCTGGGGAGGCGGGGGTGGGTGGGTGGCAGATTTCTAGGGCGGAGCCCCCTTCGGTAATGGGGACGTGGGGAGGTCAAACGCCTGGAGGGGGCAGTAGCACACGCAAGGTGAAGACCATATTCTCTTGGGGTTGGCAAAGGGCGGCTCAGTCTGGTGGGGAAGGAGGGGGCTTTCAGCCAAGCCCAAAGGGCTGGACACCTCAGTACCAAGGGGCGTTCGAACGCCGTTGGCATCTTTGGCCGCCCCTTCGGGCTCAGTCAGGGCCCCCTAGACACCCGCGCAGAGCAGAGGAGTGTAGGCTGCAGGTGCCTCTAGGACGCCTCAGTGGCGCGCTCGCAAACCAGACGTTCCCAGCCAAACCTCCAAGAAGCAGTCCCAAATCACCGTGCAGGTGCTACAGGAAGCGCTCGGAGAAGCGGCGGCGGCCACTGCGTGTGCCAGTACGCCGTCCTCGTTCCCTCAGCCGCTATACCCGGGCCCTAAGGTCCCGGGCGGTCGCGGGCAGCCCGCGCGGCGGAGGGCCGGGGGCGTGTGTGTGCGTGTGCTGGGAAGGCGGCCCTCCCCGCGGCCGCCGCAGCGCCAGTGCCTCCCCTCCCCCGGCGCGCACGGCCCGTCCCTGTCCCCGGAGGCGGCCCGAGCCGCCGCGGAGCAGCCTCGCCTTCGCCTCCCGCGTTTCCTACCGCCCGCCCTCCCCCGGCCGGGCTCCGGAGGCTGCCGCCGAGCGGCTCCCGGCGGGAGAGCGGCTCAGAGCGTGCACGGGGGCGGGCGGAGGCGGCCCGGTTCGGGGCAGCCGCGCTGGAGAGAGGCGCGCGCGAAGACGCCGGCCCCCCTCTCCGCGTTCGCTCGCTCGTTCCCCGCCTCCCGCACTCCGCTCGTTCCCACCCCTTCCCGGCGTGATTGATCCGTCACGGGCGCCGCCGCTGCCGCCGCCGCGGCCGTTCTGAGCCGAGCCGGAGCCCGAGCCGGAGCCGGGGCCGGGGCCGGCGCCATTGCGCGGGCGCCGCGGGGAGAGCTTGCCGCGGGGCGGCGGGCCGGGCCAGGCCATGCGGGCCGAGTGAGCCGGCGCCCGCAGCCCGCGGCGCGGCATGGCTTCCCCGCCGAGCTCCGGGCAGCCCGGGCCGCCGCCGCCGCCGCCACCGCCGCCCGCGCGCCTGCTGCTGCTCCTGCTGCTGCCGCTGCTGCTGCCGCTGGCGCCCGGGGCCTGGGGCTGGGCGCGGGGTGTCCCCCGGCCGCCGCCCAGCAGCCCTCCGCTCTCCATCATGGGCCTCATGCCGCTCACCAAGGAGGTGGCCAAGGGCAGCATCGGGCGCGGCGTGCTCCCCGCCGTGGAACTGGCTATCGAGCAGATCCGCAACGAGTCGCTCCTGCGCCCCTACTTCCTCGACCTGCGGCTCTACGACACCGAGGTGAGTGTCGGCCGCCCGTTCCGTCGGGGCTGTGGGGGCGATGGGGGAGGGCGTGTTGGACAGAAGCAAGCTTTGGCCCATGGGCAGATCCCTGATTGAGCCTGCCGAGGGCACCTAGCGGGCTGGGGCTCAGTGCTTACCCTCTGGGTCCCGCCGGGCTTGGTTGGCACAGCCGGTACCAAGATTTGCTGAACATCTTCCTCCTCTGGGATTCTATGTGTGTGTATTCTTGTGGGGTGTGGGATAGAAGACTAGGGTCTCCTTTGCCCAGAGAAGGAGTGGAGAAGGTGGTAACTGAACCTCCCCAAAAGCCTGCAGTGGTCGCCCCTGCCCAGGTCCCCGCTGGTGGGGCTGTGGAGTGCTAGGTGGGAAGAACAGGCGCATTGACTCTAAACTGGGCCATCCGGGGCTAGAGAGGCCACGGGCCTGCTCTCGGATCCAGGAAAGCCGAGCTGTGCTTTGAGGTCCGGAGGACTCCGGGACCCGAGGGGCTGGAGGGCGCAGCAGGGCTGGACGAGCTCGGAGCCAGTACTACTCAGGCCGGCGTGGGGCCGCCGGCTCTGCAGCGCTGCTGCCTGCATGTACCCGGCGCTGCCTATGGCCCGAGCGGTTTTCTGAGGAGACCCCCTCGGGCTGGTTGATCAGAGAGTGCCCTGATCAGGTCTCGCCCCGGGCGCGCGAGGGTGTGCAGCCGCGCCGCTGCTGGTGGCCGGGCGGCTGCAGGCGCAGTTTCCCCGGGCGCAGACTTGAAGCACGGACTTGGAGCGCAGCACCCGGTTTGCCCTCCCTGCCCCCTTCTCTGAGGGGAGCCGAAGAGCCGAAAGCTTTCCATCCCAAGCCCCCTCCTCACACCCTCAGCTTGCATTCCGGCTGCAGCAACAGTGCACACCTTCACCGCCCGCCCGGGGGCTGGGGTGCGCCTAGGGGGCTCAGAGGAGGGATCGCGGGCCGCGCGAGGTCGGGTTTGCGAGTTTTTCGGGACTGAGGGAGCCCTTACGCTCCGGCCGCAGCATCTGAGACGCGGCCTGAAGGGGGCAGTGATTTCCTGTGCAGTACGCTCGGTTGGCGCCTCTTCCACCGCGCCAAAGCCCGGCCGAGGCGCTGGGCTTGATTGACCCGGCTTCCTGGGGCTCCTTGGGCGCTTCTGCTCGAGCCCTGGTGCAAACCCCTTTCTGAGAGCAGGGTCGCGCTGCCGCGTTGATCGTGCAGCCTAGGCTACACTTCCTTCTCTGTGTGCCCCCCCCCCTTTTTTGGTCCCCGGAGAAAGAACAGAAATCTGGATTGCATCTTATTCCCCACCTCTTCCCTTCACTGATGAACCAGCCTGCTCTGCGCTGTAAATAAAAGGTGAAGAAACGGGTGGCAGTTGGTGGTGGTACACGCAGGCTGCTGCAAGCAGAGAAGCTTCCTCTGCCCCAGGAGGATGTAAGCTGGGTAGCTGTGCAGAGCCAACCCCTGTGGAATCATTTCTGAATGACATTCCTGTCTTCTCCAGAACATTTCAAGTTCTCTGGGGTAGTTGCCTGGCACACATAAACGGGAGGGCAATGCAATTATACCGAACCATGTCTTCTGGATACTGTTTCTCTGTTGCTCCATCTATATCTATCTATCTATCTATCTATCTATCTATCTATCTATCTATCTATTTTTGTTTTGGAAAGGACACGGAGAGCCGGTTCTTTGGAGACAAAACCAGTTATGGACAGGGCAGCCCTGCTTGCATCATCACCAAATATTGTCAGCTGCATAATGTTTTCGCCATCAATTTATTCCCTTCAGAAAGCTTCCCTGAAAGAGATTTCATATTAGCTTGTTAGTAGCAGCAAAGGGAAGGGTGCTCAATTTCAGGGTGTGGGTTGATGCTTTTATATTTTATTTTTCAAGTGTGTCTTGATGACTTTCTGAGTGAGAGGGGGCCTAAAGTCAAGAGAATGAGGCAGTCAGAAGGCACTTCAGCTCAGGGGAAGGAGGGCAGAGGGTATAATCTCAGCCTCACGCAAGCAGGGAAGCATATCTCGCCATTTGAAGGGGCACCGAGCATGGGCTTTGGGGTGGCTTTAACCTGGCTTCTGGTCAGAAACCTAGTATCTTCCCTGTGGGTGACCTTGAGCAAGGTATTGATCTCTCTAAGCCTAGATTTCCACTTCTGAAAGACTGGGACTGTTATATGTACTCCCCAGGATGGTATTGTGATGCTTAAGGGAGATAGCAGGCTGGAATGGAAAATGCCTTGAGCTGGCAGGTGCAGCGGCCAGTGCTCTGTCTGGCATGCTGTAAGCACTAAATAAACGTTTCCTGCCTTCCTTCCTTCATTTTCCTCTGGTGTGGATTCACAAGTAGGACATTGTGACTTCAGATGTGATAAAATGGTCACAACTAAAATATTGACTGCTTATTTGTTTTGCTCACTTCTGAAATCTCATGAAGGCTCAGTGAAGTTACCACCAGAAAAAAAAAGAATCTTGGCTTACAATCAAACAAATATGTATCTCATGCCATGAAGTGTCACGGTTGGGAGAACACCCGGGTGATACAATACTTAATTTTTTCAAGTGGTCCATCTTTAGAGTACAGGTACTTTCTCTCTAAGCCGAAGTAAAGGGTCAGTCTGGGTAATTGCAGCAAAATCCACAGTGATCTAAAGGGTGTTTGGGGCTTGTGTTAGAGTGTGTGGACCCTGTTTTATTCAGATAGGATGTCTTTATGGATTGTGTATACCCCCTTGTCACTTGCTGGGTGTGTCACTTGTTGTCTGTAGACTTGAATGCAGGATGGATGTGGTGAACACATTTTGGCTGGCTTTGCTAACATTTGCTGTCAGTCAATGGCCAGAGACAGTGGGCAGCCAGGGTGGACCTCTGTCCACACAGTCTTCAAAGAGATGGAGATTTAGCAAAACATGTGTTGATCTGATCATTGGGACTAGCCTGTCTCAAAAAAGGAGCCTCCCGCACACACTTATTCAGTTGCCCCTCTCCTGTAATTAGAATAGCAATAAAGCATTCAAAGCCCCACTCAGTGCCATGTGTTTGTAAAAATGAAACATCCCAGCAGAGCATCTGCTAGGCAGGACCTCTCTTCTCTGGTGTACCTCAAATCACATCAGCAAATACTTCTTTATGTATTCCAAGGAAGATTTGAGTATATAAAAACACAAGCAAGACAATTGAAAAAACAGATAAAAGGAAGCATCAGAAACCACATAGAAGCATGCAAGTTACCAAACCCAGAACCTGGGCTAAGATGGTTACTGCATTTTTGTAAATTAAATTTTAGCTCTGAGCCTCCTGGCAGTCAAGGTTAAAAGGTAAACATGGTAGATTACATTACTTACGTGTTTGTTTAAAAGACTCTGAGGGACAGTGTCTTTTTTTTCCATAAAAGTTTTGCAGGTTCAGAAATGTTCTTCATGTGATTGTTTCTCATTCTTTGGTAGCCACATTAATAAAAGTAAATAATAACCAAGGGATGAGTTAAAAAATAATGTCAGCTTTTCTGATTTGATTTAAGTAATTTTCATTTTGGAAAAATAGAAAATTGTAGAGAAGCATTGAAAAAAATTGTCTATAATCCACCTACACAAAGGTAATTGCATCTAATAATTAGTATTATTCCCTTCCAGTGGCTGGTGTTTACTATTTTGTGTGCTTGAACTCTCTATGCACCCTTTTATATTTTGTTTCACTCAGTTAATGTTATAGCATGGTTATTTCCCCATGTCCTTAAATCTTCTTTGCAAAGATGAATTTTAGTGGCTATTTACTATTCTATCCTATGGGTGCCCCATAAGTATTAAATCATTCCCCTACTGTTGGATTTATATGTTTTCCCCTTGTTACTATTTTAAATTATTCTGTAATAAACTTGGGAAAAGTTCAGGGAGCCAAAGGAGCACATTCCAGGTGTGCACCTCTCAGAAGGTCTACCCTGTTGCAGGGATCCAGCTTGGAAAACCCAGAGAAAACCTAGTGATCGGTGAGCACATCCTTTTCTTGAGTGGTTTTGCCAAATATCTGTTCTCTCATTCATTGTGCTTTAGAGAGGACCTAAACAACTGTTGGATGGAGGCCGAGCTTTTCAGGAGGTCTGAGTACAGCTTAGTAGCCATTGGGCACCTACTGCAGTTGCTGGTACTACAGAAAGGCGTAAACCCAGCGCTGGGCTCAGGAGAGGAGCTGGTGCACAGGGCAGAACAGAGCAAGCACATGCTTGTCATTTTCAGTGCAAGGTAGAAAGTAATCTGTCTTGATGGTTGCACATTTCTGTGACTATACTAAAAACCATAGGACTGTAGACTTTAAAAGAATGAATGTTATGGTACATGAATTGTATCTCAATATAGCCGTTCTTAGAAATAAAGAGATAGAAAATGAGCTCTTTTAGAATCAGGCTCACATCTTTGTGGTTATACCCCATTGCCTTGCATGGTACCTCACCCTTAGTAGTTGTATTGCTTAGGAACCTTGTTACAGGTGACAGAAACCTAATTTTAACTGGTTCATGTGGCTGAAAAATCCTGGAGTGGGCTGTATTCAGGTATGGCTGAATCCAGTCCCTCTCTGTCGCTTGGCTCTGATTTCCTCTGTGTTTGGCTTCACCCTCAGTCAGGCTCTCCCCATTTGGCTGTACAGATGGCCCCTAGCAGCTGCAAGTTTACACACTCCCAGTTTAGAAACTCCAGTAAGAAGACTGTTTCTTTCCTGACGTTTTCAGCAAAAATTCCAAGCTCAGCTCTCATTGGCTTGAGTTGGGTCATGTGTCTATCCCTGAACCAATAACATGATGCTGACGGGCCTGGGATATCCGCCAGCCTTTCATGGAGGAGGAAGGAGGTGAGGCCAGCCCCACCCAACCACATGAATACAGAATGGGGAAGAGGTGATTCCTCGAAGTTCATCAGAGGCTGTTAAAGGCGGGTGGATGCCAGGTGGGTCTGATCACGGATATCCACTTGGGGAATGCTAAATTCAAGAAAGAAGCAATAGATGCCAGGGACGTTAAGAGAAAGGGAAGCTCACATCTAGGTCTCCTGGAGGAGAAGAACTCAAGATGAGTCTGGAAGGGTGAATATAATGTTGACACAGAGAGGTGTGGGCTCAGGGAGATGGAGGTTGGATCCTAGGAAGGATCCCCAGGATCAAAGGATAAAGGCCACAAAGTGTGAAGTGTGTCTGGGGAGCACTGACTTGTTATGTTTTCACCTGAGTGCAGGGTTTGTAGAGGGAAAGGCAGCCTGGTGGTGGGCATGAAAGGCCTTGAATGCCGTGTCAAGAAGTTTAGACTTTATTCTGGAGTGGTGAGGAGCTGTGGGAGCTTTTCAAACATGGATGTGACGAGAATAAGGCCGATAAGAACGTAGAGGCTGAATGGTAGACAGGAGAGGGTGGAGATAGAAAAGTCAGGAAGCTATCGTAGCAGTTGAAGGGGGAGATACTGGGGCCTGAGCAGAGATGGAGAGCCAGTGTGAGGGGATGGAGGCACTCTGAGGCCTGACTGGGTGGGAGGGGCAGCAGAGGGGGAGCAATGACATGAGCGGGGGTATCTGGCAGGCAAGATAGTAACCGAAGTCAGTTACACTGCAGGGGAACGAGGAGAGAGAGTCCCTGCGGGGATGCGGCTGGGCACAAAACCAGACCCTTCAGCTCCCCTAGCTCCAAGCACCTGTTAGATGAGCTTCTTAGCATGTCAGGGGGCCTGGGTTTGTATCCCCATTGGGTACCACGTACCTGCCTGGTGACCTTAGGCAAGCCACTTTGCCTCTGTTTCTTCATCTGTAAAATGGGGCTAATATACTAACTGCCTGATAGGGTGTGGGGAACAAATGAGACCATCCGGGTAAAGTAATTCAGTGCTTGGTACACTGTGAATGCTCAGTAAATATTCACTGCTGTTTTGTCACTATTCTCGTTATTCCTGTACCGTGAGGTGATGATTATGTTGACCTCACAGATCTGTAGTAGGGATAAACATGATGGATGTGGAACCTCAAAACATGATGTAAATGTAAAGCCGTGTTATCTGTAATCTTGCTTTCTAATGCCGCATTGCTGAGAGCGGTGTCGGAGAGAGACCATGCGAGCACGAGATCTTTATTCATGTGTATCTCCCAGCACATCTTACATTTTGCTGTGTGTCATAGCCATCTTTGTCTGTTTCTCCCCCACTGGACTGTAGCTCTGTGAGGGCAGGACTGGTCCTATTCCCCAGTGGTTTTACATACAGTGGGCATCAGTGATACCCAGTGGGCATGTTTGCTGAACTGAACTATAAGTGAATAAATTAGAATCTGCCTTCTGAATTAACTTCCCATAGGATGAATGGTTTCTCTGGATCACTTCCCCAGGGTCTTTGCTCCACCTCTCCATCACCATAGGACTTAGGGGACCCCATATATCAGGATCAAGCTGAGCTGCCTTCTGCATGTTCCCACCAGCAACAACCCCTGAACTTCCCTGGTATGAGGGAAATACCCTTGGCCATGCCGTGCCTGCCCCTGACCAATTCCTCAGACCTAGCCAGGCACCCAGTAGAAGGTGGGTGGAATAACACACCAGGGCCTGTTTAGAACTAGGTATTGGGCTAAGCGTGTTAGCTTGCTACCTTTATCTTTAAAGAGCTCTTGTTCATGTGTTTGGCCTCCCCTCTTGTGGGAAGGTGAGGGGAAGAGATGTGAGATTTCAACAGGGAAATGAACAAGCTGGAAGTGTAAGATAGGGGTGAAAATAGAGGTGCTAAATAAATATATAGAGAGGATATATAGCTTTTGTTAGTCAGGGTGGACTAGGCTATGCTACGTTAGCAAACAAATCCTGAAATCTCTGTTGCTTGACACAGTCAAATTTATATATTGTTCACCCAAATCCAGTGAGGGTCAGAGCCTCCTGGGAGGCTCTTCTCCAAGTGAGAACACAGGGCCCCAGGCTGCTCTTGTGCTGTCACTCTTCCATCTTTTGGCTTCAAGAAGATGGCGAGTAGGAAGGAATCCACAGGGAAGGCACACTGGGTTTTGACCATCTTTACTTGGAAGTGACATGTATTATTTCTATTCATATTTCATTGACCAGAAGTAGTCATTGACCAACTTAACCTGAAAGGAGGCTGGGATGTGTAAAGGAGCATGTGGATGTCTTGGACACTTGTCATTTGGGGTCCTTCAAGAAGTACATGCCAAGATGGATTTACAAGTGCCAGAGTTTTGGGGGGAAATACCAGTGAAAGATAAAAGAGGAGGTAGGGAAACCCTCAGACCACAATGCTGTTCTGACACCTGTGAAAGGAGAGGGGAAGGAAGGAGAGTTGGGAGGAGGAGTCTCAGAAAGTCTTGGCCAGCCCATTGGGGTGCTCCAGAGCAAAGATTGCCCATTAGAACAGTCACATATTAGAGACCAAAAGAGCCAGGCTCTAGAATCCCTGTGCAACTTAGTCACTGGCTGCAGGCTCCCTGGGAAAAATGTGTCCTTGGCTTAATTAAACACTATGACAGATGTTGAAGCTACAGCTGAAGGCTTAGCTGATGGTACTTGTCCTGTAGGTTCTCTTTTTAGAGGAGACGTGAGTGGCCCACCTAGATGGCTGCCACAGCTCCACCTATTTCTGCCTCAGTGTCCTAATTCTACACGCGCTAATGGAGAAATTTTTCTGCCAGGCCCTTTTCTAGGCTCTGGGAGTTGGATGTGACATGGACCCTGCCCTTGAGGATCTCATGGCCTAACCGCTGGTCACCTAACCGTGGTAGGTAGGAGTCAGGGGAGGATGCTGGGGAAGGCATACCCCTTCTGGAGGCACCTGTTTGGTCATTCCCCATGTTGTTTGGGAATTAAATGTAAGTGGCTTCTTATTGCTGACTTTTTTTGTTACTTATTTTGGTTCTAGGAAGGTGAGAAAATTAAATGGCATAAGTTGCCCAGTGAGCATCTGCATTCATCTCCTCCTTTATTTTATTCTTATTCTCTCTGCTTATATAATGATGTGCAGTGAGGCTGGTGAGATGTCTTCCTCTCTGTACCTTTCTAGGAACCAGCAGGTGTGCCAGGCTGAAACGTTGGAAGTGTGAGCTTCAGATGGGGTCAGCGGTCTGGGTTCTGGTGCTAGGTTAGTTGCTAAGACCTCGGCAGTCTAGGTGCTGGTGCTAGGTTAGTTGCTAAGTCTTTGCTCCTCTGTGAATTGCAGCACCGATTGAGGATCTCTGCTCCGTTGTAAGCACTGCAAGGGCAGACATGGGGTGTGTCTGGGTCCGTTGTGCACACCTCTGCCCCTCCAGGCAGTATCTCAGGGCCAGGCACAGAGCAGGAGCTCAGTAAACATTTATTGAATAAACAAATAGATCTAAAAGACTGAAACTCAGCTCTCTGATTCTAAGAGGCTAGATGGGTGTAGTTGTAACAAATTGAAGAAGTGCTTTGTATGCCAAGCCGTGTGGGGTGAGCTTTCTGCTTGCTCTTTATTCGTACTTCGGTGCTTTGGGGGGCCCAGTAGTTGTGGAGTGCAGAGGGAAAAGGGTACTTGTTGGATGTTCCAACAGAAGATTTTGTGCAAAGCTAATGTCAGTCTCTTCTCCCCTGACAAACATACACAGCATCCTCCAAGATCCTCCAACATCAAAACCTGGGAAAGAAATACTTTCCAGCATCTGACAAGCATTATGGTTTTAGAAGATTAGTTTATTGGAGCAGTATTCGAACTGGTAGTTGGTGGGTGTAGGAATCGGGTTCTGATACCCCACTCCCACCTCCAGGGACTGTGAGAGCCACAGAGACTGGACTGGGCTCTCGTCCTAGTAGACACTGTAGGAATGAAGCCAAGTCATCAGCATTGGTGAGCCAGGTGATCTAGTGGCAGATCTGAGTATAGTGAATAAAGAGGTGTCCTGGGATCCCCTGAACAACAAGACATATTCCAGGTGCCCTGCTCCTGGGCTGGAAGCTACTGCTCTTCATCCTTCCGTGCTCAGGACTGATTCAGGAACTGGGTAACCTCAGTCTGGAGTGACTATTTCTCTGACCTGGTTTTGGTCTGGAGCCCAAATCAGATAACCAAGTTTATTAGAATCACGTGCAAAATAAGAGTAAATTGGTTATGAGCTGATGTTTGAAGGTCTGGGAATTCTTGCTTGAGTAAAGGGCATGAACATTGTGACGCCTTTGGGGGCTGATTGGGGTGTTCTTCTTTTGCCAACTTTCTACTTTTTCAGTCTTTTTTGAACAGTCTACATTGCTGGAAGGATGAAGTGTCATTGTCATGTAGAAAATTCATGGTAGATCCAAAGTACTGAGTAAATGGATTCATCTGTCTTCATCAGTGCCCATGTCCCACAGCTGCTGGCTGAAGCAGACCGCGCCCCCCCCTCTCCTGCCATTTGGCAAGGACATCCTCGGTCACCGTTCAGATAAAATGTAGCCAAAGAAGGACTGTGGAGTGGTGCATTATTGCCGCTCTCCTGGCATAGGGTCAGGAGGTGGCAGAGAGAAAATGGTATTTTCACACGCTGCCCATGATCCACTTGACTTTGTTCAGAGGGAAGTGATTTTGAAAGCAACAGCCATCCTTATAATAATCACTATATTGTCCAAATCGCTTTGGTTCTGGAACTGCCCATTTACTGAAGCTTTTCTGAGAATGCCCAGAATTGTTTCAGGGATTTAACTGGCAGACAGGGACCTGGAAGCCCACTCCAGGGCGTATGATCAGAGCCCATGCAAATGCTCCCACCCAGCCTGGCTCAGAGCGCCTTGCCTTTGATAGAAGAAGGATTGGCTAGCCTGTCACTCCATAGAGTGTCCTCTCAGGGCCAGACTGACTCTTCTGACCTCCTTGCTGGACTCTGAATTCTAGAAACGTTGGGAAGCCTTTGGAGGGCTTCTAATCTTGTCATTTAAAAAAGGAAAAGGTAAAGGAAACATTATTTGCAAGTGTGTAGGTGAAAGAAAAGAGACTACAACAACAGTAACTCACCTTTATCCTGCGCTTAGCACCTATCAGTCCTATGTCAAGTACTTATTTAATTCTCACGCCAATTTGATGCGGTAGTTGCTATTATTGTCTGCATTTTACATATGAGGCTTAGAGAGGTTAAGTGACTTATTTAACATCACAACCGACCAAGTGGTGCCCTGGGATTTCAATCGGATGGTCTGACTTTGATCTCTGCTGCTTAAATACTAATGTGAAACAGCATCTTCATATGGGAGTTATCTTCCTCCCATGAAAGCAAGTGGCACGTTTTGTCAGTAGCTGCCGCTTCTCTTTTTTTGGATGAATTTCATCCAGCTGCTTGCCTCTCCCTCTAATTCAGCCTCATCCTCACCCATTTCCCTGTCCGCCCACTCAGACACACAGCGGCGCTGAACTCTCTACTCACTTTAAGTGTGTCTGTCTACACACCTAGCTCACATGGATCCGCTCTCTGCTTCCCTTGCTTCGGCAGAACTTGTCACCTCCTGTAGTGTTTACTCGGGGTGTCAGTGTTTGTCTCTGTGTGTGTGTCTCCTGTTAGACTTAGATCATGTCGAGAGCAGCAGTAGTGCTTCCTTTACACATGTAGCTCATACTTGCTAAGCACCTACTTGGTGCCAGGCCCAGGGCTGGTTATAGGGCATGTGGAGGTGAGTCTGAAACAGCAGTGCTTTCAAAGAGAGGCCACCGGGGATCGTCACTATGCAGCATAAGGAGCGTGATGGTGCAGCCTGGGGCAGGTGCAGGGGCTATCACCCAGATGCAGAGGACCTTTAGGACCACTGACCCAGCATGCTGGTCAGGTGGCCTCCCTGTTTGATACCCTGACTCATCATTGTTCTGGGAATGGGAACAAGACTTCTCCTTGTGCCCTTGAAGGCCCTGTAGTCTGCCCTGTTCACTCCCAGCTTCATTGCTGAGCACTCTCCCCTTTCCCTCTGGTCCTAGACATGTGTTCCTTTCAAGTTTCTCTGGTGATTGTGCTCAGAGAGTGTGCAAAGGACCTTTGCACAAGCTGTTTCCACCATCTGGAATGGCTTTTGCCATCTTTCTTCATCTTTTAGATACCAGCTCAAGTGTGCTTTCTCCATCCTCCCTGATTGGGAAAAATCCCCTATTACAATTTCTCTAAGAACCATGAACCTTTGTAGTGCTTATCACAGTTGCAATTTTAAATTGTTGGATTATTTGATTAATGTTGGTCTTCCCCTATTCTGCCAGGGCACTGTGAACCTAGTCTGTTTTGGCTTACAATAGTGCCTCGCACAGTTTCTAGCACATGGTAGGTGCTCAATAAATATTTGCAGAATGAATGGATGAGTGCTGAAGGATTGTTTATAATGGCTTCTATGTGTTTTCTGATGCCCGGGCAGTGTGGGGAAGACACCTGGACACTGTGGAAAGACCATCACATATGGAATCAGAAACCTGTGTGTGTGCTGTTGCTGCTCACTCCTTGAGCCTCAGTGTCCTCATCTGTGAAATGGGGATGATCCTTTCTCAGAGGCCTTTTTTTTTTTTTTTTTTTTTTTTTGCGGTACGCGGGCCTCTCACTGTTGTGGCCTCTCCCATTGCGGAGCACAGGCTCCGGATGCGCAGGCTCAGCGGCCACGGCTCACGGGCCCAGCCACTCCACGGCATGTGGGATCCTCCCAAACCGGGGCATGAACCCGTGTCCCGTGCATCGGCAGGCGGACTCTCAACCACTGCGCCACCAGGGAAGCCCCTCAGAGGCTTATTTTGAAGGCTGACATAGAACATGCATGTAAAACATTAAGTACAGGGGGCCATGTTGAGTAGGCACCCACTAAATTTTATCGTTGTTGTTTTATTATAATGCATATGAAAACATAAAATGCTGTGTAGTCACATAAAAACTGGTTCTTATTTCAGTGGGGGATTGTGTGTTTGAGGCCAGCCAAGAAGTATGAGATCTGTGTCTGAGCTTCACTGAATGGGATTCTAAGTGAAGTGGTTGTTTCTAAATCCCTGTCCATTTCCAGAAGGATCCGTGTCCATTTCCAGAAGCATCTGTGCACTGAGAGCTCAGTGGTGAATCTCCTCTGGGCCTGGGGCTGGGCTGTTGACCCCAGTGGAGTCCTTATAGTTGAGTGTTGTCACTGCTGGCTGTTGTCCACCGCCAAGCCTGGCTGTGAGCTGGGCCAGCCCATGGGGACAGGCACGTCATCTGTTTTGCACCTGCCATGTCCCCGAGCCCAGGACACAGTCTGCAGGCCCTTGGCGATATCTGTGAGTGGATGAGTGCCTCCGTGTCCGAGCACCTAGCATGGCCCCTGGCACATTGTAAGTGCTTAGCAAATGCTTTTTGCATGAGTGTCGCTAAACACAATGTACAATGTAACCATTTTGGATAAGATCACAACTGAGCCTCTAAATGGAGCAGAGGGAGAAGACACGATCAGACATCAGAGGAATGGATGGCTCCACCTGCATACTGAATTTGAAGGCAAGAGAGAAACGTTCTGGTGTTACCGTGTCAGGAGAACATGTTTCCCTTTAGGCTCCAGAGACAAATCTTTTAGCTTAAGGGCCAGGTTGTTCAGTGGAAAGGGCTCTGTGCTTTTGCCATGGGTGACCTGTCTCTGGTACTCATTAGGGGATGACCTTGAAGTAGTTGTTTAACTTGTGTACACCTTAGTTTTATTGTCTATAAAATGGGAATAATAATAATGCCTGCCCTGCTTGTCCATGGAGTTATTGTGGAGATCGTTGAGGAGGGAAGGAGGGAGAGAGAAAGAGAAAGAGAAATAGATTAATGTGAAACGGCTTTAAAAAGTCGTAAAGAGTTGCAGATATCAGATGTGTCTGAAACTAAACAGAAAGAGTAATTAATTCTCGGTTGTCCTCTCAGGGCCTTTGGATATCTCCAATAACAACTTAATCAAAGACACAGAGATGCTGTTCACACAGGTGATTCATTCAACTTTCTATTAAAGAAGGTGGGCACAGTATTGGATAAGAACACTGTGGAAGCAGTTAGCCAGGGAGCTGTGGTCTTCTGACCCAGCAGGCTGTCTTACAGAAGCATCTAGAACAAGAAGTGATTAACATGTCTTCCTCACATCTGTCAGATGTCTTCAGAGTCCAGCCATTCGTCTTTGGCAGGTGTCAGATCCAAGACCATCCACAGGCAAACTATTGAACAAGGTCCAGGGCAGGAGTTTGGTGGTGTGGGAGTTAGGGCCGTCTGCTGCAAGCAGCGATTTGGGATCCAAGCCAGCAAATCATGGGGGTTGCTAGGTTTGGGGGCTGGGGCAAAGACTGGCACGTCCGATTGAAATATGAAATGCCCAGACTGGGCCAGGAGTGGGAGGCTAGGATGCCCATGTGCTGAGCTAATAGTATTTATTTTCTCCAGAAAGAGCTTTGGTTCTTGCCAAAAGATGTACAAGTATTTCGTTGAGACCTCAGAGTTCTAGGCCAGGCAGTGTGCAGATGACGAGTTTGGTTTGAGAGATTTGGGGACCCCAGTAGTCCCTCCAGCTACGACACCCTCAGAAGAGCACCGGCTGGGCTCCTGTGGATGCTGGTCTTGAGACCATCTGATTGGCCTTGTTTTGGCCACTCTAGATCCTTGGCAGGCTGTGGCCCTAATTCCAGCCTGGTGGCTCCACGGTGGACAAAATGACAGGTCCTTACTTGAGACCCTACTATGCGCCAGGCACTATGCTGGGTGCACTCAACACGTGCATCGGAGAAGGCAAGGCGCAGTAGAGAGAGCTTGGACTTCCGAGCCCGAGAGGCCCAGGTCCGGCTCTCGGCCCTGCTGGGTGACCTTGGGGAGGTCGCTTCGCTTGGGGCCTCCCTTCCCTGATGTATAACGTGGAAGTTTGATGGCAGATGACCAGCATTGTTTTGAGGACTAAATAAGATAAAAGCATTTGGATCTGGTGCCCAGTGGGTGTTTAGCAGATGCCACAGAGCACAGTACCCACTGGGGATATGACACACTTCTGTTCTGGGGTGAGGTGGGGGCGGAAAGTTGCAGAACTGGTCTCTGAGAATTGCTGTGAGTTCTGGCTTCTGAGGCTGAGGACTTCTGCTGGGTTTTAGTTTGAGTCACCTGGATGGCTCTTTCACTGCACACGTATAAAAAGCCAGGTGCTTCTAGTTTGGGGAGCCAGGGAGGTGGGTGTAACTGGAAGAAGGTCCTGCTCTGGTCTGGCTCTGTATTCAGATGATTCTAGAAGCCCCTCCCTTACTGTTAGGAAGCTTCAAGGTTGCTGGGGTCAGTGGCCCCACTGTCTGAAGAACAGTGGCCCCTGGGAGGGAGAGGAGTGAGACCCTGATCCCTCCCTCTGGGGTTTGAAATTGTTAGGACATGTCTGAGGGGTGACATAGCTTAGAGCAGGGTCTGCTGGAGGAAAGGGCAAAAAGAGCTCCGAGGGGAGCTTTGCTTGGAGTGGGAGCCCAGGGCATGGGGTGTCGAGGGCAGGCTGGTGTGAAGATGGGAACTGATGCTGGAATGTCCCTCCTCCTCTGTGACACCCTGGGGAGGCTCTGGGGATGGTGACTGTGTATATAATGTAAACTGAAGGTGCTCAGTGTTGAGAACTGTAACCCTCAGTTTCCATCTTGGTTCTGACACTCCCTTGGCCCAGGGTTGACCCCCTCAGGGGACAAGGCCCTGCCTTGGTTTTAGTGCAGACCCCAAGCCTCTGTGGCCAGCACGGCAGCTGAAGGGAACCAAGGCCGGCAGCTGGGCCTGGCTCAGAGTTTGATCTCAGGGGCACCTCGAGGGGTGCTGGTGAGGTAGACTCGCCAGCCTGTCAGCATAGACCACCTGGAGGGCCGGGGCGCACTGTGCTGGGTGCTCCCAGGAGAATGCCTGAGCTGCCCTATCCCTTTTGTCTTTGAACATTCAAATAAATATGACCTTATTTGTACCCCAGTCTGTACAGTGCAAAGTGCAGTTGGTTTCTCATTTAGTTCTGATAATAACTTTATTTAGTAGATATTATTTCAACAACTAAACAACAAGAATTACAGATTGTGTGTAGTACTAGAGTTTATTATTTATTCCAAATGCATCACCCAGTAATAACCCAGTAAGAGAGGAATTCTTCCATTAGCCCCATTTATAGATGGGAAAACTGAGGCTCAGAATGATGAGCCCTGGGTGAGATAGTAAGCGGAGACTTACTAAGTCTAAGCCTGCCAGACTCTAAGCCCAGTGCCCTTTGCACTGCCCACAGCTGCCGGGCACACTCTGGCCTAGACTCATAGGTTATGTGGTTCTGCGCTCTGCTCTGGGTTCATGGGGATCCAGCCAGAAGCCGGGAAGCCATCCATCATGGCTGTTCCCGAAGGTCCTTCAAGAGAGGTGTGAGTACAGATGCAGTTGGCTTTGTGGATGATAAAGTGCTTCCGACTTTATCCTCCTAAGCACCTCAGGAAGGCCTGCCGGAGGTGGGCATCCGCAGCAGGTAGATAGACGCTCAGAGCGGCTACAAGGTTGGACCAGTATCCACATGCAGGCCAGTGTCAGCTGGCCACATGGGAGAGGTGGACATTGGGCTCCATTCAGGAATGAGAATGATGCACCTGCCTCATGCTGTGGGCATCTGAACGTGACTCAGATATGACATGACAGTGTGGGTAACTCGTATGTGAGCAAGTGACCCTGGCTGAGTGCCTGACTCTTGAGCAGGACTGCCTTGCCATCACTTACCAGCTATGTTAATTTTTGGCAAGCCACTTCATCTCCCGTGCCTCAGTGTTCTCATCTATACAATAGGGTGATAATAACAGTACCTATTTCATAGGATAGTTATAAAAAGTAAATCAATTAAAATTTGCTGAAGACTTCAACCAGTGCGCAATACATAGTAAGTGCCATAAAAGTCTTGTCAAGTAAAATAAAAGATAAGAGGCTGATGTGAATAGACTCTTAGGGAGGCACAAGTAAGGGCTATAGGAGCATGAAGGGAGGGCTGATGCATTCTCACTGGGTGCAACCTAGGAGGGCTTCTCAGAGCAGGTGACTTTTGAGCTGGGCTTGAGAGAGAGAGGTGGAGATGTCGGAAGAACCCTGTGGGAGGAGGGAACTGCACTAGCAAAGATAGAGAGGTGGGACTTTGCGGGGATAATGCTGAGCCATTCAGGTGAGGCAGGCACATAGGTGACTGACTGCGAAAGACATTGTGGAGAGAGAGCAACGATCTGGAAAAACAACCATCTTTGGGCCTGCAGTGTCTGAAAACATAGTTTTAAATCAATCAGTGTTCACTGAGGGCCTCCTGCAAGGTCCTGGCTTCTGGTACTTGCTGTCAGCACAGAAGCTTCTTGTTGGCTAAAGCTGGAGGATACACCCCTATGTCACCTGGGAGCTGGACAAGGTCATCTGCAGGGACATCACAAAAATTAGGACTCAGGGGAGAGAAGGTAGATCAGGCAGATTTAGTTAAATCTTGGCTTTGTTACTTCCTGAAACTTGTCTTTTGGCAAGCCAGGCCCTCCCTGTCCCACTGAGCCTGTTTTTCCTTCTATACAATTTGGATGTGGGTTCCTGCCTGACAGGGTGGCCGGAAGGCAAGGATGAGAGGAAGTATCCTCTGAGAACGTTGAATGGGAGTAGGACCCAGCCGCGTTTGACACCGATTAGATTCGGAGCGAGCCTGCCATGGTACCATTCTAATTTTAACAATCAAAAAAATGACTCAGGGTCTGAAGAGGGCCCGAGATTTCAAAGCTTACTCCAAGTTGGGTCTGTAGGTGGACGTAATAGGTGCAATCAGCTTTACGTTTCTCTTAATGGCTTTCTTGATGAAGGGAAGCAGAGAGCAGCAGGGATCCGTGCTGGAATAACTGTTGGGAAACCTCGGCAGCCAAAAGCCAGGTTGGCAGGCCCGGTCCTGCAGTCTGAGGGCAGAAGGCTGGTGCTGATGTCCCCAAGGTTTTCTGTCAGGCTGATGGGCACTGGGTCTGGCCACAGAGGTTTCCCTTTTTGACATGGGGTGAGCTATAAACTGCACTGGTCCTCGGGGGCCTGTCTCTGTTTGAGTGTAGCCAGATATCAGGCAAGGATTAGCACCATCCCCTGCCCGCACATTCCCCAACAGGACAGGCTCTGGGTTTGGAGACAGAAAGGCTCCTGGGGGTGGCTGTTGTTTTGGAGTCTAGTGATTGAGCAGAGTATCTTGAGAGGATGGAGTTCTTAGGGCCCAGCTGGGATATAGAGTGGCTTTCCTTTTGAGACCTGCCAGGTTCCAGCCCTTTTCCCATCTGCTGCAGATCACTTCTTCTCTGAGCAGTGACAGGCCATTCCTAAAACCCATTTGGATGGAAGAGATTCTGAACAGAGCCGTAGAGTGGTTTTCTCACAACCGCTGATAAAGAAGTTGATGTATAGAGACTCAACTGGAGTTTTGCCAAAATGACTCCCTTCTGGGTGTTTAGAGAAAGAGAGTTGTAATGCTTTGGGGAACTGAAGGGAATGGAAGGGATGTGTTCAGAATGTAGGTGTGGATCTTGGAAGGCTTGGCCTCGGGGTCTTTCCATTGGAGCTGGGCTCTCTGAGCCTCAGTTTCTTTATCTGTAAAGTGGGGAGGGTACCCTCTACAGCTACCCTCCCAGGGTGATTTTTTGCTTAAATTGGATAATGGCACTGGAGAGCCCTTGAGAAAAGTCAAGATGGGACTATCTGGGATTGCTAAGTATTTCTGTGAGAGAGCCTTACAGTGGTATTTGTCCAGATACATAAAGAAGGAACTCATGAAAGCTACAGAAAAAGCAGTATTGTGAAAATAATAGGAACTAAAGTAGGTCTCATTTAGGTTTTAGGAAGAAATAGGGCAGTGGATGTAAAGATTGAGCTATCTATTCTTGTTTTTAAGTCAGAATTGACTTTTTAGGGCAGAAAATGGGCAGTTGGATTCTTTCATCCTGTATGAGTTAGAAGTCAGAATGTCAGAGGAGATAAAGGGCCCACCAGAACAAACAAATAAATATATCCTGAAAAGATTTTCTTATGTCGTTTGGATGTGTATAAGAAGCCAGTTTAAAAGTATAAACTTGCTTTATACTTTATAAACTGGTATAAATAATGATAACTGAACTAATAGTGTTATGAAGAGCATGATAGTGCCACAGATCCCTTCCATTCTGACTCCTTTGGAGAAAAGCCAGGTTAGGAGACATCTGCAATGCAGAATATTTTAGAGGATGACACTGGCCTCTGTGGTAGCTGCAACTGTTTGCTTTCTCCAGTCCAGCTCTTCTTCTCTGGAGCTGTACAAGATCCTCCAGAAACTGGGGATGTGGGAATTCTGGTTATTGTCTGGGTCCTCTGGGAGCAGGTGTGAAATTGCCCAAGTGAAACCATAGCATGTCTCACCATCAGCACCACCAGCATCGTCAGAGTGAACACATTCCATGGGCTTAGCCTCTGTTCTTTACAGTAGTAAATCGTCTACTTGTCATCAAGGTCCTAGGAGATAAGCATTCTTATTGCTCCCGTTTTTCAGATGAGAAAACTGAGGCACAGATAAATTTAATAATCTGCCTAAATTTACATGGGTAGTAATTGACTAATTTAATCCCAGGCAGTGTGGTTCTAGGGCCCACATCCATAAATATTAAGCACCTCTGTCTTTGTTTCTGGCTTTCAAAGGGACCTCAAAAGATCAAGTGGTCCAGTTATCTGCCTTCCCACACATAATCTTATCATTATCCCCATTTTACAGAAGAGAAAGCTGAGGCCTGGTGTTACAGACTGAATGTTTGTGTCATCCCCCTGCCCCACCACCACAATTAATATGTTAAATCCTGACTGCCAGTGTGATGGTATTTGGAGGTGGAGCCTTTGGGAGGTGATTAGGATTAGTGTCCTTTTTAAAAAGGAGACCTCAGAGAACTCACTTGCCTTTTCCATCATGTGAGGTTATAGCAAAAGATGGTCGTCTGTGAACCGGGAAGTGATTTCTCACCAGACGAATCTGCTGGTGCCTTGATCTTAGACTTCTCAGCCTCCAGAACTGTGAGAAATAAGTTTCTGCTGTTTATAAGCCACCCAGTCCATGGTATCTGTTCTAGCAGCTCGAATGGACTAAAACACCAAGAGAAGAAGGGACCTGACTTGCTGAAGCCACACGGTGAGATTGCAAGCAAGCTGGACCCAGGTCTTCATTATAGGATTGACCTCCTCCAGAAGTTTCTGCTCTGCCTTTTGGGTGTCTTTCCTCTTTCTGAGAGAGTGAGAGCCACATCAACATGTGGCCCAGATTAGGCTCTTCCTTCTTACCCCTGGCATGCTTTCCACTCTCCCTGAACCAGCAGGTCCTCCTCTTGTTGCTGGGTTCACTCTGGCTGCCAGGACCCTTCCCCGGCTTGCCCCTCCCCACTGTCCACAGAGGCTGCACAAGGGTTACAGGTAGGTTGGCAAGAACCTTCACCAGCTGTGATTCCAAGGTGGGTTCTCAGAGCATGCTCAGAGGGTGGTCTGAACAATTAGAAAAAGAAGAGGGGATCACTCTGAGTTCTCCAACAACATGATGGGCTGCACTGACCTCACTTACTTTGTTGAGAAAGTTACAAACTGTGAACTCCATGAAGGTATTTGACAAAATCTCTTGTAACTTTTCAGCCAGGTAGAGAAGATGGTCCATTTAGAGGCATCTGTTAATTGTTTGAATCTCAAACCCAAAAGGTGTTAATCTGGGAGTACTCTGGGATGGTTGTCTGCAGGACTCTGTTCTTTGCCTGGGCCTTTGAATTATAGATGGTCTCCAACTTATGGTGGTTCGACTTACGGTTTTTTTACTTTATAATGTGCAAAAGCAATATGCATTCTGAGAAAGCATACTTCAAATTTTGAATTTTGATCTTTTTGTGGGCTAGTGCCGTACAGTACTCTCTCGTGATGCTGGGCAGTGGCCCTGAGTGGCATCTCCTGGTCAGCCACACAATCACAAAGGTGAAAACTGATATACTTAAAACCATCCTGTACCCAACCATTCTGTTTTTCACTTTCAGTACAGTATTCAATAAATTACTTGACATATTCAATACTTTATTAAGAAATAGGCTTTGTGTTAGATGACTTTGTCCAAATCTGTAGGATAATATAAGTGTTCTGAACATGTTTAAGGTAGGTTAGCCTAAGCTATCATGTTCAGTAGGTTACATGTATTAAATGCATTTTTGACTTAATATTTTCAATTTATGTTGGGTTTATCAGGACTTCACCCCATCGTAAGTTGAGGAAGATCTATCTATCTATCTTTCTATCTATCTACCTATCTATTTTCTATGTATCTGTCTTTAAAAGAAGATACATATTCTTTTGTTGGTTTGTTTGTTTTTGTGGTACGCGGGTCTCTCACTGTTGTGGCCTCTCCCATTGCGGAGCACAGGCTCCGGACGCGCAGGCTCACGGCCATGGCTCACGGGCCTAGCCGCTCCGCGGCATGTGGGATCCTCCCAGACCGGGGCACGAACCTGCGTCCCCTGCATCGGCAGGCAGACTCTCAACCACTGCGCCACCAGGGAAGCCCCATAAAAGAAGATATATATTCTTTCTTTAATCAGTGACTTGAATAAGGTCATAGAAGTCATACTGGTCAAATTTTGCTGATGATATCAAGCTAAGAAGATTAACAAATATTTCAGATGACAGAGCCAGAAAACAAATTTCCTCTTACATTCACACCATTGCTCCAGGATTCTAAGAGTTCTTTTTCAGGGTTCACTACTTCAGCTGGCTCTTGGGTTCTGAAAACCAGCTGCTTAAGGACAGGACGAAGTTGATGAGGCTTAAAGGGAGTAGATGTGAAAAGACACTGAGGCCCTAGTTGACCATGACTCATTTTGCTCTCTGGAGGGAGGGAGCAGCTGGGGTCTGCTGTTCAGTACCTGTGCTGACGTAAATGCACGCCACTGGTAGTCCCTGAGTCTGCTGAGAATGGGGCCTCTTTCAGGGCGTGTGCTGGGAAAGGCAATGCCAGCAAGACCATTGAAGATGTCTACAGACTAGAGAAAAGCTCCTGTTGGTGACCTTGGCTTTGACCTTGGCTTCATCTCACATTACCTTCCCTCCTCTCCTCTCTCCCTCCCTTCTGCAGAGGCTTATTAAGTAAGACCTCAGGGTGCCAGGCACTGCAGTGGGCAGTGGTGGGCAGTACCAAACAGGGTCCCAGACCTCATGGAGCTTATGAACCAGTGTCTTTCTACAACATGTATGTAGGTGGTGCCGGGGTCTATGGGATGGTGCCATCAGACTGGCCCTGGTGGAAATCCAGGCGTCCTGAGGTAGGCAGCCATGCAGTCAGGAGCTGAGGAATGCACAGGTGAGGCCAAACAGGGGAGCCTGGAGTGGAATGGCCTTCTGTTATGCGGAATAGTTCATCCTGCCTTGGGCTAGGCAGTTGGGGAGGGGGTGGTGAGGCAGCAGCTGGCCTTGAGGAGGGCAGAGAATTGCATCCTTAGGGCAGGGAATTCAGGCAGAGGCCATCACACGGACAAAATACAGATCTCTATGGACAGAAGCTTTGGTCTGGGGTGAGGTTAATCTCCACTACAGATATTGTTTTTACTCTGTGTTTTTAAAAAAATGTTATTGTAGAGTATAGCAAAAGGTATTTGGTTTTGATCTTTTGGGATAGGGACATTATCTTGGAATCACAGGCCCCCTTTCCAGGATGAGGACAAATGTACCGAGGAATAAATAGATATCATTGAGTAGGATGAGCAATTTCTATTTGAGGACTTTAGTCAATATCATGCCAGTGGAGTCCATCTCCACTGTTGGACCTTTCCCAGCTGGGAAGAGAAAGGCATACTTACAAGATCATTTGCATCTTTTGAAAAGCCATCCTAATGACTGACTTTTGTACTTGGAGAGTTTGCATTAAGATTAAAAAAAAAACAAAACCTTGTAGTGTCTTTATCTTATTATAAAAGTAATTTATGTTTATTGAAGACAATTCAGAAAATGCAAATTAAAAGAAGAAAATTAAAATCACTCATAACCCCACAATCTAATACAATCACTTTTGATATCCTGGTATATATTCCCATACTTTTTAAAAACAAAATTCAGATTATTTGCTGTTTGTTACCTGCTCTTATTTTCTTTAAAAATCTATATCATGAAGAACTTTCTGGGTCAGAACCTCTACTCCATATTTTTAAGTGGCTTACCAATATTCCACTAGGTCATATTTTGATAATATTCTCTTGTTGAAATGTGGGTTGTGTGCATTTTTTGTGTGATTCTTAACAACGCTGCAGCATACAGCCTTGAAACAAAGTGTGTGTGCTTCTCTATGATTAGTTCCTTAGACTCTAGCATTGCCTGAGCCAAAGGGTATGCAAAATTTAAATATTTTAAAACTTAGCTATCTCTGCCATTTCTGGAAAGCTTACTGTGGACTAGAGTCAAGTGCTTTTATGTGCATCATCTTGCTTAGTTTTTATAACATAAGTAGGCACTATTATTATTCTTCTTTTGAGATAAAACATCAGAGTCTTAGAGAGTTTTAGTAACTTACCCAAGACCTCAGAGCTAAGGCATAGAGGGAATCAGGCCCATTTACCTGCCTGTAGGACCCACAGTGGAATCCTGTACTACTTATTGCTAAGCTGTCTATCCTTAGACAGCAATGGATGGGGTGGGCGAGGCCTTGTTCTGGAGCACGTAACTGGGAGATATTGCTAAATAAAAAACAAAAACAAAAGCTCTGCCAATTGGGCAGTTGATAAGCTTTTATTTTGCACTTCTTTGTTTATCAGAAAGGTTGAATGTATTTCACTGTTTAATGAGCTCTGTTTTAGTGACTTGACTTGTCATATCTGTCGACTATTTTCATTAATATGCATAGCTCTTTCCTATTGATTTGTGAAACTGCTTTTTTTTTTTTTTTTTGCCGTACGCGGGCCTCTCACTGCTGTGGTCTCTCCCGTCGCAGAGCACAGACTCCGGACGCGCAGGCCCAGCGGCCATGGCTCACGGGCCCAGCCGCTCTGCGGCATGTGGGATCTTCCCGGACGGGGGCATGAACCCGTGTCCCCTGCATCGGCAGGCGGACTCTCAACCACTGCGCCACCAGGGAAGTCCTGTGAAACTGCTTTTTATGTATTACAGTTATTTACCCACCCCTATCCCCAATGTGTGTAGTAAATATTTTTCCAGTTTTTTCTCTTGTCTTTTAATTTTATGTTATTTTTCAACATGGGTTTTTTAAAAAAATCTCATGTATGTAGATTGATATCTTCATGGTTTCTGCTTTTGATGTTGTGCTTAGAACATCCTGCAAATTATCCATGGTTTTATAAATAGCCCACTTAGATTTTCTTTTGGTTACACTAATGATTTAATTTTTTAAATATTTAACTCTTTAGTACATTTAGTATTTATTTTTTAATAAAGTGAACCTCTAATGACATATATTTTTCCAAACAGTTAATCCAACGTTCCAATACCATTTGTTGAATAATTTGTTTCTCCATTTACTTGAAATGACACCTTATATATAGTTGGTCTGTTTCTGAATTCCTAGGTTTCTAGGTTTTATAGGTATGTCTAGGTCAGTGCACTACTACTTAAATCACCTTAGCGTTATATTACACTTTAATATCTGATAAGGTGAGTCCTCTCCATAATAGTACTTCTCTTTTCAAGGATTTTCTTAACTGTCCTCACCCATTTATCCTCATGCTAGAAGCTTAGAATTATTTTGTTGAGTTCTAAAAATGATAATGATAAAGTTGATATTTGGGTTGGAACTTGGCAAACTCAGAGATTGATTTGGGGAGAATTGAAATCTTTGCATTATTGGGTCATCATATTCAAGGAACGAGGTACATCTTTTCTTTCATTCTTACCTCTTTTATATCCCTCTTGAAGATTTGGTAGTTATTAGTTCATCCCACAAGTATTTCTTGAGCAGTTCTAGACATTGTAGCAGTTCTAGACATTGTAGCCCTTTTCATATGAACCTTACTGGTTTGACTAATTACTCAGTGTTTTATATCTTTGTTACTATTGTGAGTGATATCTTTTTATTTTATAGTGGCTCCCCTTCATCACTGTATTTTCTAATTATTGCTGGTGTGTAGAAAGCTTTGATCTGTGAATATTTCATAAACGGCCACCTAATTGAGCATTCTCACTGGTCTGAATAGTTTTCCATGGGTCTCCTAGGTAGTCAGTCATCCTGTTTTGCAAGTGACAATACTTATACCTCTTCCTTTTCAATTTTTACCTGGCTTCTTTGTCCATGGATTCAATTATCATCAACTGTGAGAGCAGAACTGGGTAGATGCTGTGAGCACAGGCATTCTTGTTTGATGCTGTGACTCCTGTTCACTGTTGTTGGGCGTGCTGGCTGTTGTTTGTGACAGGCTTTGGTGTGTCCTGGAGGTACATTCTTTCTCGTTTACTAAGAGGGGTTGGTTTTATTGCTTTAAATCAGAAATGAGTAAATTTTATTAACTGCTTTTTCAACTTCTCCTGTATGAACTGTTTGCATTTCAAAAAGTTATTTTAGCAGGCCCAGTGGGAGACTTCATATCTGCACTTGTGTGAGTGGGGTCTGTCCTCAGAATCATCTAAAGTCATTCATCCCCAGCTGTATTGAGACCCTATGGAGAAACAACGAGCTAAAACCATCCAATCCCCCGTTCTCCCCTCGTAGTAGGTACTCAGACAATGTGTGTGAGAGTCAGTGGATGCACATTCTGTCACTGGCATGAATTCTAGAAGGATGTTAAAGAGAAGCACTCTCAAAATTTAGAGGTGGGAAGGCTGGGGAACCTCACCTTCCCTTGTGCACTAATTAGGAGGCCATCAGTGTAAGGAGGCATTTCATCCAGTTTTCCAGGTGAGGTTAGTATCATGTTTGCCTCGTCGAGGAACTGAATTACAATGCCATAGACTTAAATTGTGGGCCATAAAGTGTTTGTCAAATACTAATTGTAGCCTTCCTGAGGTCTGGTATTACCAACCTCATGATTATGTCAGTTGTCGGAATGGCAGGCAGCCTTCCCAGCAAAGCACCTTGCAGTAAAGGTGCGGCTGTAATGGGGCGAATTTTGTCTGGGGAATTAGACCTGCTTTCTAAATAAATAAGGGATTCAGGTGCTAGGTGAGGAGCTGAACTGTGGTTGGAAGTGCCCCCAGGATGGTGCCAGTTGATATGGCCGAAAACAAGTGGTTCTAAAACAATTTGGTTGAAAACAGTATGATCAAGGTGAAAATTAGTTCCAAAATGATGAGTTGGCAACAAATGAATCATTTCTTCTTTGCTGGATTTTCACATATGGGTAGTTTTGGTGCACTATTCATTTATTCAACAAATATTAACCATGTACTATGTGCCAGGTACTGTTGTCAGCAGTGGGGTTTCAGCAGTGGACACAACAAAGACCCTGTCCACAGAGAGCTTGCATGCTGATGAAGCAGACAGAGAAATGATGCATAAATTATCATACATCTTAGCTAGTGGGCCATAAACCATGTCAGGTGGTAATAGAGCTAGAAAAGACAAATAAAGCACAGTAAGGGGATGAGTGATGAAGATTTAGAGGCTGGATGAGTTCTATTTGAAATTGGTATCTAGAGAAGGCCTCTATGAGGTAACATTTGAGCAGAGATTGAATAGAGGGAGACAGACAGCCTGTGGTGTTATGTGATGTCCAGGCCAGTGGAAGAGCAGAGGCAGGGGCCCTGAGGCAGCTTCCTTGGGGAATTCAAGACCAGCAAAGAGGCCCTTGGGGCTGGAGCAGAGTGATGAAGTGCTACAGAATCAAGCTGGTGAGGGGCAAGGGCTAGATCCCATAGGACTTGATAGTCATGGGATGTTCGAGGATTTTGCACAGAGAAATGATGTGATTTGACTCATGTTTTAGGGCCATTTTCCAAACTCTGTCTTTAGGCATTTTGGGTTCATTTCTGAAATTTTTTTGGCAGAGCAGGCATGATTGGCTGAAAATGAAAGAGATACAGAAAAAGTAGCTAATCACCACCACAAAAACCAGAAAAAAATTCTAAAAAATTGTCACCAATGCTTGAATACCTATAAGATGTAAACCTGTCTCAAATGCCCTCAGGTTATTAATATGGGAAAAGTCAAGGAGTAGGACTCTTCTTTTTTGAATAGATTATTGTCTGGATCAAGCCTTCATCTGTCTGGTTAGCATGGAGTTTGCCAGACCCCTTCCTTTGGTCAGAAGCTTGGGTCTGGAGGCATACAAGTGGCTCAGACTCATCTTCATGAGCTGAAAATAACCACCACAGATGGCACGACTTGGGCAATGAATGGTAGTACAGTTGGGCTTCAAGTAGTGCAAAGAGCCCTCTTGGCCGTGTGAAATGATTGTTTCATCTTTAGTGCTACCCTTATTGTTTTATTAGGCCTGTAAGGCAGGAGAGGTTGGACCGAGGGCTTATGTTGAGTGAATGACCATCTGAGGCCCTGGATCCACCATAGAGGCCTCCTGTGCTCCTGAGCACCTTGGCCACCTCTGTACCATGGCATCTTCTTGTAATAGTGTAAAGATCTGTTTTTGTTTGTCCAGATAAATTGGGACCTTCTTTAGGCAGTGTGTTTGGGTGATAGGTAAGCTGCTGTAACGAAGAGACCCCAAAATATAGTGCCTTAAATCAGTTAAAATTTTATTTCCGCATCAACTTACAATCTGACTGGTCCAGGCTGGTAGGGCATCTCTGCTCTACAAATAATTCAGGGATCCAAGTTCCTTAACTCCTGCTGTCCCACCATGCCGATAGGATTTGTCCTCATTGGTGTGATTGAAACAGGGTCACTGCCACATCTGTGTTCCACTGGGGGCAGGGGGAAGAGAAAGTGCAGAAATCCAGAGCAAGCAGCCTGTCTTAAAGCTGAAGACGGTCCAGAAGTTGTACATATCACTTCTGTTCAATCTGTTAGAAATTAGTCACATAGTCATGCCCAGCTGCAAGGAAGGGTGGTTACATTTGATCTCTAGCTTGATGGTAAATGTGGAGCTTAAATTTAATGAAACTCATTTATATTAGTTTCCTATGTCTGCTATAACACATTACCACAAACTTAGTGGCTTGAAACAACACAAATTTATTCTCTTACAGTTCTGGAGGTTAGGAATACAAAGTGAGTCTTGGCTAAAGTCAAGGTGTTGGCAAGGCTGGTTCCTTTGGAGACTCTGACAGAAGAATCCATTTCCTTGCTTTTTTCAGCTTCTAGAGGCTGCCTGCATTTCTTTTTTTTTTTGCCTGCATTTCTTGGCTCATGGCCCTTTCCTTCCTCGCATCAGTCAAACTTCTTGAGTCTATTGTCACATCTCCAGTTACTCATTCTAGTTTCCTGCTTCCATCTTTAAGGACTAATGTGATTACATCATGACGCTCCAGGATAATCTCTCCATCTCAAGATTCTTACTTAATCACATCTGCAGAGTCTTTTCTGTCATGTAAGGCAACATGGTCACAAGTGTCTGGGATTAGGACCTGGATATCTTTTGCTGGGGGAGGGTATTATTCTGTCTACCACAGGTGGGAAGTGGTTTTACTACTAAAAGAAGGAAAGGGAGAAAGGATATCGGGGGACAGGTGCTTACTGCCTTACACACAGTAGATGCTCAGCTAAGGCTGAATGAAGGAAGATGTGGTTGGGTATTGAGTGCCATTCCTCCATACCACCCTGAAATTCACCGGTTTAACCAGTACCCCTTTATAGAAAAGCAAAGGGTGCCAGGTATCCTGTGCTGATCCTTAAGGATATACTCTAAGTTTGGACAGGAGAAGTTAGGAGGAAGCCCATGGGGCAGATCAGTTGCCCATACCTGTTATTGCCAAGTTCTGTACCCCTGATGGACTCCATCACTTGTCCCCACCTTCAGAATGATGGACATTTGGACCAAGTGCCTTACACAGACACATAGCTCTACAGAGCCAAAACTGAGCCCACCACCTGGGCCCACCAGTGTGGCTCCTTCTCGTGGTTTCCCTGTACTGTCCTCCTCCTGGTCACACAGATTGAGGGCCTTGGCTTCCTCTCTGGGCACTCCCTTTCCTTGACCACCCCCCTCCCCATCTGCCTCCGCATTTTCAGATCTCATAGTATTCACTCCTAGTCTGTCTTGGTAGCGTTGCTGCTCATAGAACTGGCCCAGGCCCTCATCCCTGTGGTTGGCACACTCGCCACACTTCTCCTGGGCCCTTGTTCATCTAGTCCTTCCTCTGTCAGGCCTCTCTGTCCGTGGAAGCTCCTGCTTTGGTCTCGCTGACCAGAGAAACTTGCCCTCCCACTGCGCTCGGAAATCTCCACTGGGATCCCAGTTCCTATCAGGTGAAAACTCATCTGCTCTCAATCCCCATGTGTTTGACCAAGGTGGGAACGTGAAAAAGGCCCTGGAGTCAGAGCCTCCAGCTCAGGGTCTCATCCTCGGCCATGGATCTGCTGTGAGGCCAGGGTAAGACGTGTCTCTCCTCTGAACCTCAGCTTCCTTCTTCACAAGACAGGAGAATCTGGCCAGCTGAACTCTCCTTCTAAGATGTGGTGATTCCTTTCCAACCTGGTGACCAGGACTCCTGCCAGCCAGAGCCTAGGGAGCCAGAAAGACAAGAGGGTCTTGAGGGAGCTGAGGCCAGCTTCACCACTGCCCCCTGCAGAGCATGCCCACACGTGGCTCCTGGTTGCCTCCCTGGCCTGGGAACTCTACGGCTCAGGGGCTCCCCTGGTCTCCTGTGCGCTCCTGAAGGCAGGCTGGGCTGCTGACTCTGTGTCTGACACCCTGCTCGGGGCTGGCGCCCCAGGGCCCCACCAGCCCTGGGGTGCCTGCAGGGCTGGTGTTTGGCAGTTTGAGGGTTTGGCAGTCTGGCTCTCCCGGGCTGCACCACTGCCCCATCACCTCTCTTCTTGTCTCGCCTGTCATCGGCTCTCCAGTGGAGGTGTCTCATCCCCTTCATCCAGCTTGAGCAATGAGCCTGTACTTGGGCGAGTAACATGCCAGGGTCTGTTTCCGCTGCTAGGCTGGGTTCCCTGGTGTAGGATCTGGTTCATTTCCGTTTCCTGCCAGGCCCCCAATCCCATCCCACCCCATCCCACTGGCCCTCAGGACCCCTGAACCAGGAACGAGCAGGACGGTGCAGGATCCTATGATCCCCCAGACGTTAATGTGTCTTCTGTGGCTTTCACAGGTGGGCATGCTCTTTCCCCTCAGAAGATTGTTGAGGAAGTATCTGTGATTTCTGGGCTGTGTTGATGGGTTTATCCAGCTTGTCAGAACAGGTGAGGTCACTGAATCTGGACCTGGGAATCCAGGGGAGGACTGGCTCTACATTCCATTCAGCAGCAAATCTTTTTGTTTTCTGGGCACTGTCCTGGGCACCAGAGGGAACTGCTAAGCAGAGTTTATAAAGCCTTTCTGTCCCCTCCCTAGAGGATATAGAGACCAAAATGACCAACCGTCGTGAGCCACTCAAGGCTGCCTGAAGGATGGAGGGCCTAACTGTTAAGCAAAGTTTATAAACCTTTGCTCCTTCCCAAGAAGATTGATGCGAGGTGTGTGGATGGCATTGGCAGTGACTTGTGGGCCCCAAACAGGCTTCCTTGCCACAGAAACCATTACCATTTATCTCCTTCTCAGCAGGCTCCTTTGTGACCTTCAGAGAGAGTGGCTGAAGAATTAGCACTGAGTGTAGGTCAGATAGGGGCTTGTTTGTTGAGCAATGCTTTACAGCAAAACCAAAGTGGTACTGGCGGTTATGCAAGGTTCCCATGTTCAGTTATGCCTCATTTATTCAGAATCTTCAGGACATGAATTAAACCAAGGCACTTATTTTCGGGGAACTAAGGTTTCCATATTTAAACACCAGAAACTGTTTCCTTTGAAAATATTGGACATTTTGTATTTCTTTCTAAAATACATATTTTTTAAATTTAAAAAATCTTAAATTTTAAAATTATTGTTGATTTATTGTTGTCTTTAATTTCTTTCATCAGTGTCTTATAATTTTCTGCATACAGGTCTTTTGTCTCCTTAGGTAGGTTTATTCCTAGATATTTTATTCTTTTTGTTGCAATGGTAAATGGGAGTGTTTTCTTGATTTCACTTTCAGATTTTTCATCATTAGTGTATAGGAATGCCAGAGATTTCTGTGCATTAATTTTGTATCCTGCAACTTTACCAAATTCATTGATTAGCTCAATATTGTTCTAAAATTTTTTTTTAAAACGTATACAATTTTTTCACGTGTATGTTTATTGTAGCAAAAACCAAGAAAATACTTTTAAGGAAAAACAACTTTTCCTTAATCTGCTCCTCTCAGAGGTAAGTACTATTAACATCCCACCTTCTAAGAAGTGGTACTGTTAATTTAATCTTTTATTGATTATTCAGTATCTTCATCTCAATCTGCAGTTGTCTTCTACTTTTACTCTGGGGAGTTACATGATGGATGTAGGGTTTTGTGTTTCTTTTTGCCCCTGCACTATGATTCTTGAGTATAAAGAGTGCTGTGTGTGGTTGTTACCTATTTTGTTTTCTCATTCTCTTGGTGCCTGCTGGCACTTTCTGCTGCTGTATGTAAACCTTCCTTGTATTCCTTTGCTTTCTCTCCATGCACCATACCTTCTTGATTCTAAGATGCACTTCTTCCCTTAACATTTTCATGTTGCTGAAACTGGGACGTGTCTTGACAGCAGGCCAAGGAGTAAGTTCTAATGAAGATTCTCATTGTCTGTGTCTAGATGGGCTTTCATCTATTTCCATCTCAGTTGCTGTGGTCACTTATTTTGTTGGAGATCTTACATTCACTTGAATTTTAACTTTCATTTGAATTCCTAAATGATTGCTCATTATGTGTTCTAAAAGATTACACCATAATGAAGTAATAAAATTATTGTGAATGCAGAAGATTGTCTGTCACATGCCAGGCAAAATGATTAAAGGCAGCAGAAACTGCCAAATGTCTCAGAATAGATCTTAGGATTTTCAGAGTTAAGGGAGGTAAATGTGGCCAAATTCGTGTGATGGAGGAATATCAAGTGCCCCAAATTATTAAAAGCTTGGGACTGTTTTCAAGAGAAACTATCTAGTTTCCACCAATAGATAATTTAATTAAGGATAAATGGACCTGCAAATAACCAAATAGGAAAGTCAGATCAAAGCCTCCTATCCTTTGGATTGCCTGAGAATTATTCTTGCTATTGAAAGATGCCTAAGGGGTCAAGATCATGAAGGTTAGGTCATGAACAGCAGGGTGTCAGCACAATGCTATGCACGTCTGGCCAAGGCAAGCACTGACTTGGAAGAACCTTGAGAAATCTGAATCTGAAGAAGGCTTAGATTAAAACTTAGTGTATTTTGAATAAGAAAGTGGTTTGGATAAAACTGTCCTTTTTTTTGTCAGTAAAAATATACTTTTGTGTTTTCACTTAAAAAAGGAAGGTAGGGCTTCCCTGGTGGCGCAGTGGTTGAGAGTCCGCCTGCCGATGCAGGGGACACGGGTTCGTGCCCCGGTCTGGGAGGATCCCACATGCCGCGGAGCGGCTGGGCCCGTGAGCCATGGCCGCTGAGCCTGCACGTCCGGAGCCTGTGCTCCGCAACGGGAGAGGCCACAACAGTGAGAGGCCCGCGTACCGCAAAAAAAAAGGAAGGTAACCTGACACGTACTACAATATGGATGGATCTTGAGGACATTGTGTTAAGTGAAATAAGCCAGTTACAAAAAGACAAATACTGTGTCATTCCACTTATATGAGGTATCTAGAGTATCAAATTCATAGAGACAGAAAGTAGAATGGTGGTTGCCATTGAATGGAGAGTTATTGTTTAATGGGTATAGAGTTTCAGTTTTGCAAGACGAAAACGTTTTGGAGAGCGATTGCACAACAATATGAATATAGTTAACATTACTGAACTACACACTTTAAAATGGTTAAGATAGTAAATTTTATGTTATGTGTATTTTATCACAGTTTATAAAATATTTCTGTGTTCTCTTGGTGGGAGTACCATCATCCACCCAGTTCTATAAACTGGAAACCTTTGACCCCCTCCCTTGTGCCCCATCCAGTGATCTCTAGACCTTGTAGATTTTATATTCTATTTCTCCAACTGTCCCCTATTTACCATCTCTTCCATCACAATCCAAGCTACCATCATCTTCCCCAGGCCGCTGCAATGGCCTCTTCACCATCATCTCATGGCCTACTTTCTGTCCTCAGATCATTTCTCTGGAGTGAACTGTTCAAAAATCTGATTGTATCAGGCCCTCTGTTAAAAGCCTTTAGTGATTAGGAAAATGCAAATGAAAACCACAGTGAGATGCCACTTTACATCCACTAGGATGACTACGATTATAAAGTCAGATAATAACAAGTGTTAGTGAGGATGTGCAGAAATTGGAACTCTCATACATTGATGATGGGAATGTAAAATGGTGCAGCCACTTTGGAAAATGGTCTGGCAGTTCCTTAAATTATTAAGTGTAGAGTTACCACATGAGCCAGCAATTCCACTCCTAGATATACACCCAAGAGAAATGAAAGCATATGTCTACACAAAAACTTGTACGTGAATGTTCATAGCAGCATTATTTATCATAGCCAATAAGGTGGAAACAACCCAAATGTCCATCAACTGATAAATGGATAAACAAAATGTGGTATATCCACAAAATAGAATATTATTTGTCCATCAGAAGATCAGATGAACAAATAGCTCCTAGATACAGGTGGTTATTTAATTTGAATTTAATTAAATAAAGTAAAAAATGTATTACTTCAGTAGCACCAGCCACATTTCAAGTATCCAATAGTTATTTGTGGCCGGTGGCTGCCATGTTAGACTACACAGATGTAGAACATTTCCATCATTGCAAAAACTCTGTAGATAGTGCTGCAGTAAGATCTTGTCATGACAGTAACTCAGTTTCAAGCAGTGTGCTTCCAGACTATATAACCATCTTATATAGTTTCAGCTCACTTCTTAAAAAAAAGAAAAAAAAAAGGGAAAAAATGATATAGTGATACATGCTACAACATGGGTGAACCTTGAAAATATTATGAGTGAAATAAGAAGCTAGTCTTAAAAGACCACATAATATGTGATTTCATTCATATGAAATGTCCAGGATAGGCAGATCTATAGAAAGTAGATTAGTGGTTGCTTAAAGCTGGAGAAGTTGGGGGGTGGGTAGTTTCCAAAGGGTACTGGGTTTCTTTTTGAGATGATGAAAGTGTTTTAAAATTGACTACGAAGATGGTTGCACATATGTGTGAATATACTAAAAACCATTGAATTGTACACTTTGAATGGATGACCCGTATAGTATGTGAATTATATCTCCATAAGGCTGTTATTTTTAAAAAGCCTTAGATGATCTCCTACTGCTCTTGGGAAAAAGTCCAGAATCCTTCAGTTGGCCCTTGGGGTCTTGCCTGCCTGGCCCTCCTTCCCTAGTCCCATTTTAGCTAGAGACTACACACGAGCATGCTGCCCTTTGCCTGCAGTGCCTCCCCTCCCACCTCCATGCGGTCACCTGGTTAGTTCTTCTAGATGAGTTCTCCTGCTTCTACCTAGTTGAGATCCCTGCTCAAACATCACCTCTTCAAGGAGGCCTTTCCTGACTCCTTGTAAGAGGTTCCCCATGATATGCACGTCTGTGCTTAATTGTGTGTGCCAGCCCCCTGTCCCCAGTCTGTTTTATATGTCTTATATTCTCAGGTCCTAGCAATAATGCTCCATAAGTATTTGTGAAATGATGAATCAGTTACATTGTTGGTATTAAGATTTTTGGTATTAATATTCTGCCTTCTTCCTAAAATGATTCAAGGCAGCTTAAAACAAAATGAAATAGCAGCTAATAGTATGACTTACCAAGCTATATTGATTAGAAAGGTATGTTCTATAACCAAAAAGAGGGGAATGATCAGAGGAACAGAACAGAAACTCCAGGAACATGCCCAAATAAATACAATCATTTCATATATAAAAAAAGTAAAATAATTGAGAAAAGCTGAGTTATTCCACAAAGGGTATTGAGGATGACTGGTTAATCACATTTAAAAAGTTAAAATATTAAAACAACCCAATTAAAAAATGGGCAACCATTTTTGGGAAAGACTGATAGATTTGGATACAAAATTTTAAAATGTCTGAAAATCAAAACCACTGTATGTTCAGTTGGGCTCCCAGGACAGGGACTCTTAGATGTGCATGCAAAAGCTTTACTTGGGAGAGTTGAGAGTTAAGAGAGAGGATGGCAGGAGGGGCCCAGGAAGAAGCCTACCAGCATAGTGATCTGAGGGATTCCTCAGTTGACGCCCTGGGGGGCCCTGGAGCTGTCGTGGCCCTTTAGGGATGTCCCAAATTGAGGCCCTGGGCCTGGGTCTTTGTTTCCCTGCATTATCCAGTCACTGGTTGTGGGCTGCCCACTGGGATGAGGCAGTAGTTTCCTGAGACTGAGGGCAGATTCCAGTAAGGGACTCAGCTGTGAGCCAGGGCAGTAGATATTCCCAGAAGCTGGGGGATGGGCTTTGGACCCAACAAAGGGGACCTGGGTGGAGCCCCACAGGATCCACTACAGCCATAAACAACAGCCAGGGTAAATATTTACCCTGCATGCAGAGATCTGCATGCAGGAGGTTTACACCACAGGGGTATTCTTTGGAACAGCACCTATAAGGGAGGGAGGGAGGCAGGATGGGGCTGGTGGAGAGGTTGACTTCCAGGCAGCCGCATCAGAGGCCTCAGCTGATGCTACAGGGAACTCTGAAGCTAGGACAGCCCTCCCAGATTTGTCCTGAATCAAGGCAAGGGTGCCGGGCTTTTATAGCTCTCATGGAACAATTACTGGGTAAAGGTTATCCCTGGGGAGGGGTCGTAAACGTGAGTGAGGCGGCTCACTTTGGCCAAGGGCTGCCTTGGAGAGGGTTCATGTGAGGTCAGCAGCCAACACTTCCCGCGGCTGGGGGGATGGGTGTCTGGGTCCTAAAGGGGAAGGTCTGGGAGGTGCATCCCAGCAACCACCCCTTCCAGTGCTTCTGCCATCTGCATTCACTCTCTTTGACTATAAGTTCAACCATCTGGAGTGTCTTCTCCAAAATTCTGTGGTCTCTTTTCCTCAGAGACTTCTGAGAGGAAGTTAGTGGGACAGACTGCAGCCCCCACCACTACAGCTGATCTTGGCAGACACCTGATACTCATCATCTCTCTCCTTTGCTGTCTCTTCTGGATACCCCAGCATCTCTGCTGATGTAGCTGGCTTACTAGGTGGGGTGGTCCTGAGGGCTCTGGATCCCTGGCCACCATGTTCTTCTGAAGCCATGAGTGCTACACTGTCCACTGTCCATTTATTGTCAAAATTAGGCAAAGGGCTACAAGAGATATCTCAGTGAATCATCTGGGGACATAACCACTGAGTGGGTCTGTGGATCTAGTGGACTCATTATGACCTGGACCTGGGCCAGAACTCCATTTATTGGCTATCCCCCATAAAATTCCATTCTAACAGGGGCACCATGATGATCCTTTGGGTCCCCAGATATTCGTATCAACTCAGACCCTGTGTTTAATGATCTTCAAAATGCCTGGGTCTTTCTCTTTCCTAAGTTTATGATTATAGGGAATAAATTCTGTAGGTCCCTCTGGGGAAAGACTGGGAGAATCATTATTATATATCCTTGTTGTGGTGTTATAGGTTCCTTCCTCGTGAGAATCCCTAGCCTCTCCTTCAGACAGGTTTTCAGGTCTGAAAAATATCTCAGGTGCATAAACTGGGGAAGGGATTATGATTAGTTTAGTTAGATACCTGCCTTCTGCCTCCTGATCGTCCATTCTAGATATTTTTTTTGGTTGTATAAATTAAGCAGTATTCTTGTTGGCTGCCCATCTGTCTTTCCCCCTAGGAACACTGTGTTCTGTTAACCATCTCCCTAGATCTCTGGGAAGCAGGCCCCTATGACTGCCACTCTGACCCCACAGCTCATTATGATAATTGCACCCACCTTGCTTCTAACAGTGCTGCTGTACGGCCTCTTATCATTTGGGACCCTGTTTTCCCCATTGCTGTCAGGCAGTCCAGTCTGTAGCAGCATTTCCTGCCACCAGCTCTGGCCCACAGAGAAGAACCACTGCTGGGCATCTCCACCATGCTGATCCCCTCCACCAGGGTCCATCCCCCCAGCAGAACATGGTCTGCTGGTGGGTTTCCCAGCCTTGGTAGTATATTCAATCTAGTATGCTCACTTTTCTAAGCTTTTTGATCCCTTCTTCCACTGTCTTCATGAGAGTTATGGCATTTCTGCTTTACTTAATGTAGACCAGGCTTCTAAGAGCCATTGTGTTAATACCTCTTAGGATACTTGCCAGGGTCTTATATCCTGTATCATGGTAGGGTCCTCCCATATTGATAAACTTGCCTTTAACTAGCTTCATGTTCCATCCCCCTTGACTTACCACCCTCAGAATCCAGGTCCATACATAACCTTCTTGTTCCTGTGGCACATGTTGGCTGGTCCTGTAGGTCATGCTTAGCAGGCCCAGGACATCCCTGTATGGGCTGTGTTGTGATTTGACTCTAGTTCTTGGTCTGGTGGTCGGAAAAGGAGATGGGGGATGAATCTTGAGGAGTGAGCATATGTCATATTGTCTCTGCATCATCTTCAAGCAAGGGGGCAGCACTAGCCCATCATAGGGAGTAGTGGGTCATGACTACAGGCCCAGAGGGCTCAGGAGAACGTGAGGATTCAAGTTTTCGAGTGCAATGACCAGGTGTCTCCCTTCCAAGTCTGATGGTCCCATTCCCCAGAGTCCTGGGTCTGACCCTCAGCCTTTTGTGTCCTTCACTTACAGGAGATGCGTCTCTTTGTATAATACCAAGGAGGATGTCTCATTTTCACACTTCACTTAAATTGGTGATTAGTCATTCTCAGCCTCTTCCCCAAGCACAATGATTGTACCCAGCAACAGTCATCTGATTCCAAGTTCCTTATAATTACTACTCCCCTCATACCTCTCAACTGCCTGTGATATTGCCCCTACCAATGCCTCATTCCCATTCACCATGGTGGAAGTTTAACAGTTTCACTGCTTCAGCATGCCATGGACTGTGAGTGCTCTACCTGTCACCAACCATGGGGTTCTCAGTGCCAGCTCCAAAATCTCGTATTAGCTTCTGCTTGCTAGAACTACTTCTGAAGTCAGCTCCTTAGATTGGGTTCCCTGGGAAACTAAGACTTTGAAATTTGCATCCAAGAATTTTTTTTGGCAAGTGCTCTCAGGAACACTGCCTGTAAGAGGGTGAAGGAGCTAGGGCTGGGCAGAGGGGGAAGTAGAATTGCAATGCAGTTGCAGAGAAGCCTCCATCAGTTCCCCAGGGAGCTCTGGAGCTGTCCTGAATCAAGGCAAGGGTCAGGCTTTGCTACTGCCATGCTGGATGCAGGCTGCTCCTGGGGAAGGGGGTACAACCTAGGGCAGAATAGTAACTTTCAGCCCAGGGCAATTTCTGGAGAGAGACATCTGTGAGTCAGCAGGAGCCAGCCCTCCTAGCAGCTGGGCAAATGAGTGTTTTGGTCCTGAAGGGGAGATCTGGGCAACGCACCATAGCATCCATCATCATAGTCAAAATATCTTAATGTGCAAAAGGAAAAATAGGAAAGAGATGAACACTCCAAGGAACAATGGTCAAAAGACCCACCATGTAGGCTTAATAATGGCCCCTGAAAGGTGTCGACATCCTAATTCCTGGGACCTGTGAATGTTACCATATATGGCAGAAGGAACTTTGAAGATGTTATTAGTTAAGAATCTTGAGATGGGGAGATTATCCTGGATTATCCAGGTGAGTCTGATGTAATCACAAAAATCCTTATAAGAAAAAGGCAGGAGACCAGAGTGAGTAATAGGAGATGTGACAATGGAATCAAGAAGTTTGAGTGCTGCAAGGAAGGGGCAATGAACCAAGGAATGCAGGCAGCCTCTAGAAGCTGAAAAAGGCAAGGAAACTGATTCTCTCCTCGGAACTTCCAGAAGGAACCGGCCGTGCTGACATCTTGACTTTAGTCCTGTAAGATTTTGCACATCTGTCTCCAGAACTATAGAGAATAAATTTGTGTTGCTTTTGGCCACTAAGTTTGTGGTGATTTGTTATGGCAGCAATAAGAAACGAATTCAGACCTGAACAGGAAATTCACCAAAGAACAAATACAATACAAATGCAGTTAAAAATACATACCCTAGTTACATTTATATCTACTAGCTATCATTGAAGTTCAAATTAAAGCAATAAGATACCACTTTTACATATCATATTGGCAAAAATAAAAATGGTCATTCTCATTGTTGGAGAGGATTAAGGAAATATTTATTCTCACAGTGCTGGTGGGAGTGTTCTGTAAACTGGTATAACTTTTCTGGAGGGTTATATGAGAATATTTATCAAATGACTTTAAAATATGTATCTTCCTTGATCTAGAAATTCCATTTCTAGGACTTTATCCTAAGGTAATGGTTGGAGTATAATCTAAAATAGTGAAAAATGGGAAACTCCTCAATATTCAAAAAGTGAGGATTGGTTGAATAAATGTTGACCTATCTATACAATACCTTCTGTATCCAGTTTTGACATAGAAAAATGTTGACTTATTTTTAAATGAAAAAGGCGGGTCACAAAATAGTATGTATAATATAATCCAGATTTTATTAAAACATGCATATAAAAATAGCTTAAAGGGGGCTTCCCTGGTGGCGCAGTGGTTGAGAGTCTGCCTGCTGATGCAGGGGACACGGGTTCGTGCCCCGGTCTGGGAAGATCCCACATGCTGCGAAGCATCTGGGCCCGTGAGCCATGGCCGCTGAGCCTGTGCATCCGGAGACTGTGCTCCGCAACGGGAGAGGCCACAACAGTGAGAGGCCCGCGTACCGCAAAAAAAAAAAAAAAAATCTTAAAAGATATGTACCGTAATTTGTAAGTTATAGTTTTTATATTTTAATATAGTTTTAATCTATATCAGAAGTCAGCAAACTATTGAACCTGTTTTTTTTTTTAAGCCTGCAAGTTAAGCATGGTTTTTACATTTTTAAAGCATTGTTAAAAAAAAAAGAATACGTGACAGAGACCATATGGTCTGCAAATACTAAAATATTTACTGTCTGGAACTTTACAGAAGGAGTTGGCTGATCCCTGATCTGTATAACTTCTAGTTCTCTGCAGTAAATAAAACAATGTTAAATATGTAAAACAAACAAAGAAGATTTGTAAAAATTTCTGTAGAGTAGTAGTTTAAAGTAGATAGATCAATTGGAGAATTCAAAAAAATACTAAAGGGGATCATAAAATGAAGAGAGGAATAAAGTGAGTACAGAGACATGTATGCAAAAAATCTTGCACAGTTGCTAAAACTGAGTCAGAAATTTGGCCCTGTGCTTCCTAGTGGCCAAAACAAGTATATGTACATGATCCATAATATCTAAAACACCCCAGCTGCTGAAGAGAAGATTAATAGTTTTTCTCGGCTGAGATAATACCACCTCTGGAACTCTATAATGTGCATTTTTGATGTGATCAGATTGAGAGTATTTTGTCCAGAGGGAGAATAAATTGGCTTTGGATCCATGGAAGAACAATTCTCATGAAGGAAAGTCTTCAATTTCAGGGCATGACATCCCTTGTGCTGCCTCAGACCCCTTATCCTTCCTTTCTGTTTCTTGTTGGTTTCAGATATGGGTCTTCTGGGTGAGTTGGGGTCGGACAGCTTGTATGTATGTGTATTGTGATCACTATCAGCCACAGTGTGGCATTTGTGAGATCACGTGTTACCTTCCTCCATCCCCAAGCCAGGGCTTTTTCCTTTCTGCATTACTTGAGCAAAGTGCTCTGCACACATAGCCCTGTAGGATACTGTCACTGTTTCTTTGGAAGAGACATTTTTTAGGATGCCATGTTGAAGGAAGAATGGCTCTGCAATAGTTGCTGACTCTGCCTTTGGAGGGTTGACAAGAGTGATGGAACTGGAACAAGCATTTGTCTGTCTGTGGAGGGGCTGCTGTGAGGCAGGTCCTGGTGACACCATCTAATGGAAAAGTTGGCCCATTTTATTTGTGTTGGCCAGTTCACTTCAGCATTCATTCATTCAACAATGAGGCATAAGGCAGTGGTCCTCCACTGAGGCTGTGCATACAGAGCACCTGGGGAGATTTGTAAATAAATAGTGATGCCCAGACTCCACCCAGACTTGGTGAGTCAGAATCTTCAGGAGGTGCAGCTGCAGGCATATGTATTTCTACACACATCTCCCTTGGTGATTCTTTTTTTTAAAATTTTATTTAATTTATTTTTTTATACAGCAGGTTCTTATTAGTTATCCATTTTATACATATTAGTGTATATATGTCAATCCCAATCTCCCAATCCCTTGGTGATTCTGATGTGCATCTCCAGTGAAAAAACCACTGGTGGTGGACCTTGGGTTTGGAGTTTGAATATTGATTTCCTTGCTTATTAGTCACATGACTGTGGGTGAATAAGTAACCTTTCTGAGTCTTAGATTTCTCATCTGTGAAATGGGTTAAAAGGAATATATGTAAAGTGCCTAGCATGCCTAGCACACAAAATGGGCTTAGTAAAGGCTGTTGTGACTGTCATGGTCAGAATCATCATTATCGCTGAGTTGGCCTTTTTCCTGGAGCCTGTTTCTAATAACTGAATGTTAGTCTTTTTTTGTGTCTTTTTCATATCCCTTTCCCCTTAAACTGGGATCCTTCCTTGTATCTGAATCCCAGGCCTGGGGCCTCAGTGCCTTCCTCAGTGCCTTGAGAGGTTGCAAATTCAAGAGCATACAGGGGTCAACAGGGGTAGGAAGGTAATAAATGAGTGAAGAGAACAGGGCTAAGAGTAGTTGATGCAGACACACTTCATGTATTACCTTTGTCAGAATAGTTTTAAATTCCATTAAGAAATAACACTCTCTCCATTTTTCTTGGAAACATACCGTCTCCGTGGTTTGTTTTGTTTTCTCACTTTTAATCAAGACATAGGTACAGAAAAATATTTCTTCACCATAAGAAAAACAACATTGCAAGTGCAATGATAAATGTCAGCTGACACTTACTGTTGGGTAAAGATTGGGGCGCTGTGGGGATGTGGTGGATGGGAGAGCCCTGCCCACCTGAAGGGGCAGTGGCTACTCAGCTTCAGCTGATCATTACCACATGGGAATGTGGCCAAATTGGACAAATCTACTGATTTTTCAAGTGAAGCAAGAAATTTAGATTTTTTTAAAGTGTTGGCTTAGTTTTTAAAAATAGCACTATGTGGAGCAAACAAAACACATTTTAAGGTTGAATATGGCCCAAGAACTACCAGTTTGCAACCTCTGATCCCGGATCAAAGACCTGGTTACTCTTGCCAATACTCCCCACCCACCTACCTATTAACAGAACTCCCAACTGTTGACTGATTCTTTTCTGGATCTCCCCCTAATCATTTCCCAATTCTCTGCCCTCTTGCCGGGACACCCTCATTCCTAAATATTCTTGGGAAATGCGTCTGTCCTCTGATAGGTTTTCTTAAAATAGATGAAATGAGTTAAGGCATAACTGGTAATTGGCTCACTGTTCTCTGGTAATGGAGAAATATTCCTTGCCAATACTTTCTCTCAACACTTTTTCAGGCAAAGAAACATATGGGGTAATTATTTTTAGATTAGAAATAATTTGGGTGTTATAATGTCAGTGTACGTAAACCTGGTAAGATTATAGGAAGGTTTTAAAATGAGTTTTGAAACTAGTGACATATTAATTAAATGTTGAAGTACTTGCCCACTTATTACTCAAAATATTAGCTCAACTGTTTTTTTTCTCCTCTTTGTAATAAGACAGCAACGCAGGCTGGGCTTAGCCCAGTGATGGAGCCTGTCGTATGTGAATGCAGCATCTTGGCCTCTGCTTCCTGGTCCTGCATTTCCTTCAGAGTTCTCCCTCCCAGTATATGGCTCCACCATCCATAGATTTCTGCAAGCTGGAGGCTAGGGGACATCCTCTACAGCCCTTCTGCCTCTCCACCATATCCATCCTAAATATCTCCTAGATCCATTTATTTCTCCTCATGTCTGCAGCTATCCTCCTCCAGGCCACCATCATCGGGCTCTTTGGCAGCTGCACTGGCCTTCTAACTGTCTCCTTGTATCCACTGTCACCCCCTCTTAGTTCATTCCTAATGCTGCAGCCAGATAGGATTTTCAGAACTGAAATCTTATATATCACCCGGTTGCTTGGGACCCGCCCAGTGGCTTGAATTGCCCTTTGGATAAAGAGTAAAATCCTTAACATCATTTTAAGGTCCTGTATGGACCAACCCCACCTATATCTCTACTGTTGTCTCTTGCTTTCTGGCTCCAGCCTCTGCACCTGTTTCATGTCTTCGTACGTGCTGTGTAGTTCTCTCTTCACGGACCACTCCCCACATCCCACTGCCCCTTATCTAGTGAACCCTCACTCCATCCTTCTGAGCTCAGCTCTGACCCCACTTCCTCAAGGAGTCTCCCTTGAGCCCTCAGATCAGGTCCTCCTCTTTTTGCTCCGTATTCTCTAACATCCTGTGTTTTTCCATTAGCACTTCTCAGCTTGTGTTATACACGTATTTCTGTAACTCTTAGATTAATATTCATTTTCATCACTGGTATGTGAGCTCCATGTCAGCACCCTGTTGAGTCCCCACTGTCTGGCACATAGAAAGAACTCAACAAAGATTTGTTGAGTGAATGAATGGTGGTGAAGAGAATGCTTCTTCTTTCCCATCATGGGCCCTCAAAGGAGCCTACGCATGAGACAAATATTTAAACAGACAGTTATACTGGGGGTGAGATGGGCTGTGATGTAGCTGTGTACCAGCTGCAGCGGGACCCAGAATGACGCTTAGCTCTGTTTCCATGGTGCCCAATGAAGAGTGGGCACTAAGAATTGCTTGTGATAGTCATGAGTACCCCTACCAGGGCTGCACAGGTGACTGCAGTTCTGTGTCTGTGCACATTTTGTGTGGGCATGTGAGAGGGATGGTTGTGGCTGTAAGATGGAAAGACCATTGAATTTAGAGTCTAAAAACCAGAATATAGGTCCCAAGACAGTCACTGATGAACTTTGTGACCTTGAGCCAGTCACTTAATCTCTCCGAGCCTTAGTTTCCTCGTGAGTGAAGTGGGACCACAGGGCACACGTAAAGTGCTCAGTGAGTACCTGGCACACCACATGCATTCCATAATGTTAGAACTAGTTTCTCTGTGAACTAAAGCATCCACTGTATGTGGATCCCCCTCCCTCTGATTAGAAAAAAAAGATTCTTTTAAGTATTATGATGCCAAAGACCAGTGTTTTCCATGGCCTCACCCCAGTGATTGAGACAAATGGAGATTTGAGTGTGTGTGTGTGTGTGTTTGTGCGTGTGAGCACATGCCTCTACACTGAATAACCTCTGCGGAGGCCCTTTAGGCATGGAAGAGAGAGGCTGTGCTAACAGCCACCGGGAACAGAGAGATGTTATCATATCCTGGTGGCTTTTGAATTCATATCCAGAAGGAGAAGTTAGACGTTTCTCCTTTTAAAGCTGGCATATACAAAGAGGAGATGGTTGAAGATACTTAATTCTTCCTAGGAAGCTCAGAGGTTGCATTTCTTGAAACCTTGCTCCAATTTAATTGATCTTTTCAACCAGTGTGTACTGTGCATTCTATTTATTTGTCAATGTTTATACCAATATTAGTTTTTTTCAGCCACTTATTTTTTAAAAAAATAGTTCCATTTTGTAGGTCAAGAAGGCTAACTCGTTAAAGAAAAGGATCCTCTTGTCTCTGAGCCTGTGTCAGAAACCCTGGCTGCACTTTGGAACAGCTGAGGAGTTTAAAAAAACATGATGCCTGGGGCCACCCACACCAATTAGGTCAATATCTCTGGAGGTGGGGACCTGGCATTGGTGTTTTTAGTATGCAACTAGAGTTGAGAGTCACCACTCCTGGGAACCGGGCCTGGAAAGCCTGGCTGTTCAGACCTCAGAGCCACCTGGTGGCCACCTGGTAAGGTCACCTTGTGGCAGCTCTTCTAACCTGCAGTGGCTGGGAGAGGACCAACAACCTCAAAATGTATACCTGGAAAAGGAGAGTGAGAATTCCCACTCACCTGGCAAACACTGGGCAGAGGCTTTAGCTTGACTGAGGAAGACTGATAGGAAGTGGGCCCCAGGCTTTCTCTGAAGGAGAACAAGGAAGAGGTGGGTGTGTGAAAAGGAAGGAGAAAAGAGGCTGCTGGGAGAGGAGAGAAGAGGACAGGTCTGTGACCACGGATCCAGGTTTACGTCCTGATTCTGCAGCTTGTTGGTGAGAGCAAGTCACCAAACTCTCGGGTACTCAGGTCCTCATCTCTCAAATGAGGTTAATTCTGCTGAAAAGAGCTCTACAACTCTGAGGTTGTTCACTCCTTTAATATCTTAGATGGATGAGCAGTAGGAAGAGTCCATGTCGGAGCTGAGAGTGCAGGGGTGAGGTCAGAGGGAAGATCCATGGCTTTCCATATTCCTTAGGTCTTGGGACTGAAATGACCTGGAATTCACCAGACAAAACTGAAAAGTAGTGATAGACCAGCTGTGGTGTGCCAGGAATCATTCTAGACCATTGAGAATAGAGAAAAACACATAATGTAACAGCCCTTTCACTAATGATAATAAACTGTTTGACCTTATTTGATGATAGAAACTTACATACCTACAGTAGACAGAATAGTGTAAGGAACCCCCATGTGCACATCACCCAGCTTCAACGGTTATTAACTCATGGCCAGTCTTGTTTTATGATTATCCCCATTCACTTCTTCCCCTCCCTTATTATTCTGAAGCTAACATCACATATTAAAGCATGTCATTTGTAAATATTTTCATTTGTATCTCTAAAAGATAAGGACTCAAAATTATGATCACACCTTTAAAAAAATCAGCATTAATTCTTTAATGTCATAAAATATCCAATGTTCAAATTTCCAATTGTCTCATAAATGTCATACATTTTTTAGTTTATTTTGAATCAGGTCCACACATTGTTATTGGTTGATATATCTCTTAAGCATCTTTTAAAAAAGGATATGGTAAAATATACATAATGTTAAATTTACCATTTTAACCATTTTTAAGTATATGGTTCAGGGGCATTAAGTACATTCACATTGTTGTGCTACCATCACTGCCATCCATCTCTAGAACTTTTTCACCATCCCAAACTGAAACTTTATACCCATTAAACAGTCACTCCTCATTTCTCCCTCCCTCCAGCTTCTGGGAACCACTGTTCTACTTTCTGTCTTTATTAATTTGACTATTCCAGTTACCTCATGTAAGTGGAGTCATACAATATTTGTCTTTTTGTGGAATCATACACTGTCTTTTTGCGATTGGCTTATTTCACTTAGCATAATGTCTTTAAGGTTTATCCATGTTGTAGCATGTGTCAGAATTTAATTTCTGTTTAAGGCTGAATAACATTCTGTTGTATGTATATACCACATCTTATTTATCCATTCATCTATTGATGGACACTTCAGTTGCCCACACCTTTTGGCTATTTTGGCTATTGTGAATAACACTGCTATGAACATGGGTGTAAAAATATCTCTTAAGCATCTTCTAATCTGCAGGTTCCCCCTTCATCTCCCTCCTTCTTTTCTCTCTCTCTCTCTCTCTCTCTCTCTCTTTCTCTTTTCTCCTTGCAATTTATTTGTTGATAAAACTGGGTCATTTGTCCTGTAGTGTTCCCCACTATCTGGGATTTTGTTAATGAACTTTTGGGCTGGTGAAGTATTTTACATTTTGTCATTTATACTGTACGTATTCTATGCCAGGCACAATTCTAAGTACTTAAAAGTATATAAACTGAGTTAACCTTATGAGGTAAGTACTATTCTTTGAACCTCCATTTTAAAGATAGGGACACAGGTTAAACAGAGATTAAATGACTCACCTTCGATTACCCAGTTATCAAGTGCAGAGGAGGATTCTGTCTCAGCCCATCTAGTTGGATTATGCTATACTGCTCTTCAAGCTGGGAGGTTAGTCAGTTAAAAAGAGGTCATGATTTTGATTCCTGGGGAGACAGGACCTAAACATGTGCAAAAAAATTTAAAACACACATGATGAAAAATAGAGATGGAAATTCAAGTTAACAGAGGGAATGTTACCAGACCACACCTAACTATCTTCCAAATGAGTAAGGTATACTATGAATGTCAGTGGCAAGGAATGGAGGAGATATCTCTTCATAGCTCTCAGAAGTCAGTTAACACATGAACTACCTCAGGGTATTTTTTTAACATAGCTGTGAATGCTTATTGTTGGAGAACAAATCCAAAATAGACAGTCACAGTACTTAGCAGAAATAAAGCAAGGTAAATGGCTACCTGTCTTCCTGAGAGCCCTTGGATAGCCCCTTTTCAAAGAGCTTCATATGTTTTTGTGTTTGTAAAGTTTATACTTATTTTTGAAACAACACAACACCTTTCTGGAAAATGGAGAAAATCATTAATCCCACCACTCCATTAGATCTGTTTTTCTCAGTCTATTTTTTTCTGGAAGGCATAAATATATACATATTTTTTAGTTGTTGCAGTGCTTTAGAAGTGTCTGAAACCTTAGTCTCTGGGCTTGTGAATTGAGAGGAAAGCATTTTCTTTCTTTTGCTGGTGTTTGTATCCCACTGTTCCAGTTAGCTTTGGTTAAAAGGAAGACCCAGGCATCGTTGTGGGTTCTTTAGTAGCCATGGGATTCCTGGGAAGGACTGTGATGTAAGTTGGAGGCAGGGGCTGTGGTGGAAAACGCACTGCCCAAGGGTCTGGAGCACCGTCCTCCTCCCACCCCGCCACAGATTCTCAGTGGGACCTCGGAAGGTCGCTACCTCTTTGGGGCCTTACTGGGTCAAACTGGTTGACCGCTGGGCCTTTCCAGCTTTGAAAGGATGCTTGGATGCTAAGAAAATCACAATTTTTTTTAACAAAAATGAAAGCTACATTTGTCTCTGAGCTGTAAAGGAGGCTTTCAGGTTATATTTCTGAAAAAAAGAACACATCTTCTGTAGGAGAAAAATCGGTCAAATTGAGTCCTCCTGAATGGAGAGTTAAATCAGTTAGATTTAAATCAAATCCACCCAGCCTTGCCCTGTCTTCACTGAGAAATGAATCAGGAGAAATCTACCTTTGAAACTGACCTGGATTCTGAGACATCCATCACTTTTTAATGGACCTTTTAGGATGTGGGCATTCTTTGGGCGCTGTGTTTTCTGTGGATGCCTGTGAATGAAGAAAAATTATAACCAGCACCACCCATTTAAACAGAGTCATATTTAGGAAAATGGAAAATAACTCAGACACCTAGAGGAATGATTAAGATTATTACCAGGTATTAGTTCTCTGGGGTCATCCAGAAGTTAGAATATTAGCCTTGGTAGGAAAGTAGAGATCGTCTAGTCCAGCTGGTCTGTGGCTGGATGCCAGACTGGCTGCATCTGAGTGCCCCGGGAGGTGGGGGGTGGGTGGGAAATCTTGCTGAAAATTCAGATTCCTAGGCCCCACTCTCAAGAGGTTCATTCTGTGGATAGAGGTGAAGTCTGGGAATATGGATATTTAAAAGCTCCTCCATTGATTGTGATGCTAACTAAGCTGGGTTTGGTAACCACTGATCTAGTCCAAACTCATCCTTTTACAGAGAAGGAAATGGAGACACAGAGAGGGGACAGGGGAGGAGTTACCTGGTGGCAGAACTAGGTCTGGAGAGGTGCTCTCAGATACTTACCATTTCATACCCTGCTAAAGTAGCAAATATGAAGGTGATGTTAAAACATGGAGGTGATTTTTAAAAATGCTCTTAAATTGTAGAAGTATGTCCTGCATGATTATGAACATGTGCATAAGGATAGAATGGGGAAGGGGACTTGGAGAAATAGTTCTCTATTTGGGTACCATGACTGTTGCCTGTCTTCTTTCCTATTGTTGTGAACTTGCTTAGAGAAAAAACCAAGCAAACATTTAAATGAACATTTAAAAAATAATTAGAATTTCAAATGAATATCATTCTTACATAGGGAAGTTGTATTTGAATAACTGGGATCTCCTTCCCAATGACTAGCCCCCATACTGTGGCCAGCACTCAAGGTAATGAGGTGGAATATTTTAACATCATTTGGGTAAGAACTTTTACATTTATTTAACTTGTGAACAAAAGGTGGGATTAGAGACCTTATTACCCTCTTGTATTTCTTCTCAATGTAATTAACCTAATTCTTCCTACTGTTGATAGAGTGAAGAAGGGAAAGTAGGTGGCCTATTCATAAAACTGGCACATCCAGCACTCTGGGCATCAAGGGGGGTAGGGCACAATTTTATTACCCTCCTGCCAGGAAACAGGCACGGGGCCAGGTGCAGATTTCATGCCATTTCCTGGGCCCCTGTTACGCCCAGCTGAGGAAGCAGAGAGTCAGAGGGCTTACAGCACTTGCCAGAATCCCAGAATTAGTGTGGGATAGAGCTGAGAGCAAACTTGGGGCCCTCTGTTTCCACAGCCCATTACATCTTCTGTGCTGGCGGCCTGCGCATTTCCTGGACTGGGTTTTCTCTGGAGGAGAATGGTTGAGCAGAGAGGAAGAGTTGGAGAAAGAGTATAGCAGGCCTGAGAGATGCTTGTCTGGCATTATCAGGCAAAGTAACATAAAAATTATTTTGATAACATGAATTGCCAAATCCCAGTGTCAGGTGCTAGAAGGCAAAGATTCCAAACAGGCAGCCTCCTGGCCTCTATTTGAGCATTCCTAGCAACGAGGAGCTCAGTCCCTTAAATAAAGCCTTCCCTAGATGCAAGCTCCTTAGGACAGGGACTGTGTCTGATTCTTCTAGTCTCCCCAGCACATTACCTATGTTTGCTCAATGTATTTGGGGGCATCCCCTATTACAGGAAGGGTATGATTCCTTAAACTGCAACAAAATGTTCTCCCTGCCCCTTCTAATTATTGGGCCTGGGATAGATCATGAGTGATCCCTGGGTGGAAAGTCAAGAGACAGAGGTTCTTGTCCTCAAGAACATCACACAGCCATTCAGAGCCTCAGTTTCCCCATAGGTTAAACAACATTGCTGGTATTACCGATGGCTGAGGACTTATCTCCGATGCCCCATGAAGCCAGGATGGGTGTGGGAGGCCCCTCTTGGACATAGTACTCTGAGGTCCCTGCCAGCCTTGGGACCCTGTGCCAGCCCAGTGCTGGACAACCCACTTTAAGACAACTTGTAATACCAGAGAGATAGTCTTATGTAACATATAAGTAGATACCTGAGAAAAATGTCACCCAGAAGCAGCTGAGCCAAGACTTTCTATGATGTTCTTACAGATGAGCTTTAGGGATTTTGAGGATATATCAGTTCTCCAAGACTACCTCTAGGTTCAGTGATTCACTAGGAGGACTCACAGGACTCAAAGAGTCATACTCACAGATATGATTTATTACAATGAAAGAATAGAAAGCAAAATCAGCAAAGGGAAAAGGCTCTTGGGGCAAAGGCCAGGGAAACCAGGTGCAGGCTTCCCAGAGCCTCTCCCAGTGGAGTCATATAGATGCACTTAATTCTCCAGCAATGAATTGTGACAACACGTGTGACGTGCCATCTACCATGGAAGCTCACTAGACACTCAGTGCCCAGGGTTTTTACTGGGAGCCAGTTGCCTCGGCACCCTCTGCTGAGCACATACCAAAATTTCTAGACTCTCTGAAGAAAAGTAGGTGTTTAGCATAAACCATATTTGCACAAACAATTTAGGCACAGTGAGCTACTCTTACCAGGGAATGGTGGGAACCTTCCCCAAATCCAAGCTCCCAGATGCCAGCCAAGGGCCACCGTCACGAGCAGGCCTTTCTAAGGATACAGTCTCAGGCCTGCTCCACTAACCCTTTTCTGCACAGAGGAAGTATTGCACAGTGGTCCTCACTGGGGACCCTGGAGCCAGGCTGCCTGGGTTCCCATCCTGGTCTGCCACCTGCTGTGTAGGTAATCTTGGGCAAGTTATTTAACCTTTCTGTGCCTCTATTTCCTCATCTGTAAAATGAGAATAATAGTACCCGCCTCATAGAATTGGTTGAGGATCCAATGAGTTAGTCTGTGTAAAGCACTTCAACAGTGCCTGGCACATAGAAAGCACTAAGTAACACTTACTAGCTTAACTGCTACTATTATTACTATTGTGGATGTAATTTGAGGTTCTGTGGTGCTAAATATACATGCTTGGTTGCAGTAAAGAAGCTTTCCGAGGAACCATACTAGAAATGTCCTACCCAGGCCGTGTCTGATTTGAGGCAGGTCTGGGAATCAGGGCTTTTACGCACCCAGGGGCATTTAGAGCCTTAGGGTGAGGTGGGGACTCTGTTACTGCTGGTCTCCTGAGCACGGGGGATCCACACTGGAGAAAATTCTCAGGAGGAGCTTGATGGCGGTGGGAAAGGCTGAAGGCACAGGGTAGCCCTCCAGCAGTCCGACAACAGTGACAGGGTGAACTAGACCCCTTCGTCCCGCTTCTCCCTATGCGGCGGGAAGAGACCAGCCCAGCTTCTAGTTCTAGCGATGTCACCAGCTCGCTCAGAGACCTCGGGCCAGCCCCTGCCACTCCTCGGGGCTGGACAAGGTGTTCCTAAGTGCCCCAGCTCTGACAAACTGTGCTTTTAGGGGCCTCCCTGGAGCTGAATCTGGATTAATATGCCGGCAAGTTCCGAGGTCTCCGTGTTAGAACCCACGGGTTCTAACTGACCCAGGCAACCCAGACATGCTTCAATTCCTGGCCTCCTTTTCCTTATTCACTGTCTTGTCCTTTCTGCTCTTTGCTGCCCACATCTGTGTCTGTAACTGTCCACTACATCTGCTTTGGAGGTCATGGTTACGACTGGGTTAGTGACCATGTGTCTTTGACTGCCAGCGGCCAGGAACTGCAGTGCAAAAGGAAATGTGTTTTGAGCACCCCTGCTCTCTCTCTAGATCCCTGCTTGTCCTGACTGAGTGCCACATGTAGTGTCCAGACGGGTCAGGTGCTCTATTCTCCAGGTGACAGTGCAGGTGAGACTGCATTGGATGAGATTTGGGGTCACAAGTGACAGAAACTCAGTTCAAGCTGACTTCAGGGGAAAGAAGGAATCGACTGGGTGGGAACGGAATCATTCCTTGAACGGAATCATTCCTGGAACGGAATCACACCAGGACTTGGTTCCTCTCTCCCCTCCCTTTTTTATTCTGTGTTGGCTGCATTCTCTTGTAGCTTTTGTCCTCTTTTCTTGGTGGGAAGATGGCAGCCAGCAGCTCTCAGCAACACCGAGAAAAAAGTGATTCTTTTTGCTAACAGAGCAAACAGAAGTCCCCAGATTGAGCCTCTGGATGTGTTGGGGTCCGTGTCCATCTCTGCCGCTGTCACTGTCACCACAGGGATACAGTTGGCTCACATGGACTGAGAGCAGAGGAAGGCTGTTCCCCAAGGAAAATATGGGCTCTTGTTTCTAGGAAGAAGAGGGCGTGGGTATAGAGCTAATTCTTTCCCTCTCCTTAAGGAGCTCAGAGTCTTGTTGGGGGAAGCAGACACAGAAACAGACAGAGACATGAAGAGGGGCCCCAACTAAAATAAAGGCAGAATAGCATTTTTACTCTATTAAAATCTTTGTATAAGTGAATTTCAGGAACAGAGATAGAGGGAGGAAAGTCCACTACACAAGTGGAACTATGATGCCTGTGTGTGTGTGTGTGTGTGTGTGTGTGTGTGTGTGTGTGTGTGTGTGTGTGTGTGTGTGTGTGTGTGTGTGTGTGTGTGTGTGTGTAGGATGGCAGAGCCTAAGGGTGGATTTCCTGTAGGAAATGAACTATTTATCAGTGCATGAAACTTTCATTAATGTTATTCCCGTCTGCGAGCCTGGAAATGTCATAAAGAACTTGTTGACTGGTCAGGCAGCTTGTACTTAATGCGCCCAGGAAGCAGAACTGTTCCCGGGGCTGTCGTAAGTGGGAAGTAGCTGTGCTGGAGCAGCCTTGCTTCTTGATGGATTTCATTCCTACGACTCCTCACACTGCCCCTCTTCCCTTGCATGAGGCCCTGCGGTTCCCCCCAGCTCTTCGACCTACTTACTGCAGGATTCATATGGAGCCAGGCTGGAGGGCAGTGGGGTGGTGCTGCATTCTTGCCTTTCATTCACAGAACACTTACCTGGCCAGGGACCCACTGGATGTTGAGAAGGCTAATTTGGTCCCTCCCCTTAAGGGGCTCAAGGTATTGTTGGGGGACCAGACAGAAAAACACATAGGAACATAGGAAAGTGGCTCCAACTGAAGTGAAGGCAGAATAGAGTGTCTGCCTCATTAAAACTGGTGCAAAGATCTTCAGGAACAAAGGTAGAGGAAGGAAGGGGAACTAACTTTTTGAGCACCGATGATGTGCAAGTGCACACTAGTTGCTTCATTTACATTGGATGATCTGTCTTACAATAACTCGGTGTTTTATGGATCTGTGGACACTCCTATCAAAATTACCTGTATGTGTAGGAGTATGGTATGTGTGTATGGTGTGTGGTGTGTGTGGGTAGTGTGTGTGTAAGTGTGGTATCTGTGGTATATGTGTGTGTAGTATGTGTGTATGTATGTTACAACACAGATCTTTGGGTCTCATCCAGACCTACTGATTCACATTCTCTAAGTGTTTGTGTGGAGGTGGAGGGGAGAGGTGGGAAGCCCAGGAATCTGCATTTTAATAAAGCCTCCAGGCTATTCTTATGTGTACTAAGGTATGAGAATCTCAGTGGAGGTAGACTTTATTTATCCCATTTTACATATGAGGAAACTGAGGCTTCAAAAGTTTTAGGAACTCAGCCAAGCTCAATCTGTTAATGTCTTACTCCAAATCCCATGTAGGAGACTTACTGATCTGCTAGTGGTTCCCTCAGGCACCCTGCCCCATCTCGGAGGCTCTAAGCTTCCCACCTGCATAGCCTGCATGTCACTTACTCTGCTTAGATGGACCCTCCTTCAGGAAGTCTTCCAGGATGCCCTCCTGCTCTCCCTCTTCTCCAGAGGGTTAGACTTCTCCCTCCTCTGGGCTCCCAAAGCACTGTTTGCCCAAAGTCTAGGCTGATCCTTGTCTGTTTGTGGCCCCCACCCCCACCAGACAACTCTCACACTTCCTGTATCTGGACCGTATCTGGAACATGGTAGGACTGATGTCTGTGGTCCCTCAGCGTCGCTCAAGGAGTGACAGATTCTGACTGGTTGCAAAGAGGGCATCAGGGTGATTTCATGGAGGTGGGGGAGGTATTTGAGCTGAGCCTTGCAGGATGAGGAGAAAACTAGGGCAACCTGCCCCTTCATGCTGTGGGCAGGTTTACTGAGTGTTAGGTAGTTAGCAGCTAAGTGTAGGCAGCAGGGCAAGCTGCAGAGTGTCCATGACTAGGCTCAGATGAGTTTAGGGTGTTAAATTCAGCTCAGCACTCATTATTTGGGCACCCCCTGGGTGCTGGAAGTGCAGCAGACTCAAAGGTGATTTAGGTCCTGGTTCTGCTCTTAGCAAGAGACTTCTAGCTGCTTGGAGGAAATTACTATCAAGTTGTTTAAATGTTTTGTATGTCTTTGGTTGTATTTTCAAAGGTTCAAAACTTTAAAAATTATTCAAGTAAAATGGAAGTCTTAAATGTTGAAATTGGTAGAATTTAACCAAGACTCCCTTTTTAATGCAAGTGATCACGAGGAAAAGAGGTAAGAATTGAGAGAGCCTCAGAGCCAATTCCAGGTGATAGAAGAGGCCTGTCCTGGCTGCCACCACAGTGTCACTTTTTCTGGCTAGGAGAGAGGACCTGCATGGCCAGAAGCACGTGGTTTTTCCCCAGGCCGGATGGGGGTGGGGAGTCCCGCATCAGCAGGGTGCCTCCTGTTACAGGAAGGCTGTTAATAAAGGAACCACTGGAACCTTCAGAGGGAGCAGCTAGCAGTGGAGAGGCTGGCACTGAAAGTGGTCAGCTGGATCTCCAGAACGGGCTCCTGGGTCTGGGGAGAGGGCAAGTGGGTGGCTCTCCCTGAAGCAGAGTGTGGGAAACTAGTATTTTCTTGACCCATCGTAAATGGGTCTTGTATTTGGAACTTTTTTCTCTGCATGTGCCTGTGTGAGAGGGATGGTTGATGACTAGATATGAGGCTGAAATTTATGCCAGGTTAATTAAGTTGTATTTGTAGGAAAATTGTGTCACCTCAAGGCATGCTGTTTTTTTTCTCCCGGGGGGTGGGGTGGGGGGTTGGGTGTGGCACTGGGTCCCATCCATCCCAAGGCAATGCCAGTCTCCTGGCAGCTGCCATTTTCATGGGTATGGTGGTCCAGATCACCCCAAAGGTGCAAGGCAGTGACAGGTATCCACACACACAGTGGATACTTTGGGTGACTATGGCCTGTTTCTGTCATGATTGCTGGATGTCTAGGAGCAAAAGCCCCTGCCGGGGAGGACACTGTCTTGAGACATCTTAGGCATAGGGCTCCCAGCAGTCTCCATCACACTCACCTTAGCTGCCCATGGGCCATCACAGAGTCTTCTGGAAGGAAGAAAGGAAGTACAGGGCGAGGGGAGAGGAGGAACCAGCCCTGGATGGGGAATGGGGCCCTGGTTCCAGCCCCATCCATGACAGCTTCTCTGTTCTCCTGGACAAGTCACTTCCCTCTCTAGGTCTCCTTCTCCAACTTTAACCTAGAGGGTTTGAACTAGATGATCTCCAAGTGCGTGCATAGCTTGGACATTTTGAGTCTGTGATTAGAATTGGACTGTAAGCATTTCTCATTAATCTAGAACACCCTTTGGGTAACTGTAGAGTTATTAAGTATTTTATTCTGGGTCTCTTTCCAGGTCTTTTCATCTCTTTGTTCCCATTTTGTACCCTTATTTTTAGCTCCTCTTTTTTCCTCACTTTCTTCAAAAAGGATTTGGGAGACAGACAGACCAGGGTTTGAATCCAGGCTGCATCACTTCTGTCTGTGTGAGCTGTGGCAGATTATTTATAGCTTATCTAAGCCTCAGTTTACTCATATGTCAAACAGGGATGGTAATAATATCTATCCTTTGGTTGTTAATTATTAAATGAGATACTCAGGTATATCATCTAATATTATCTAGCATATAATAAGTGTATTAGATTTCTGTTGCTGCTGTCACAAATTACCACAAATTTAGTGGCTTATTACAACACAGATTTACTATCTCACAGGTCAGAGGTCCAACATGGGTCTCAGTGGGATAAAGTCAAGATGTTGTCAGCATGGCTGCATTCAGGAGGGTAAAGGGGAGAATCTTGTGGAGGCTGCCAGCATTCCTTGGCTCGTGGTCCCCTTTGATCTCCTAAGGCAGTGATGGGCACTTGAGTCTCATACTGCATCATTCTGGCATTCACTTCTCTGCCTTCCTCTCCCACTTTTAAGGATCCTTGTAATTACAGTGGGGCCACCCAGGTAATCCAGGATAATCTCCCTAGTTCAAGGTCAGCTGATTAGCAACCTGAAGTTTGTCTGTGGCCTGGTTCTCCTTTGTCATGTAACCTAACATATTCAATGATTCTGGATATTACGATGAGGACACACTTGGGGGACCATTATTTCTGCTGACCACAGTAAGCCTACATTAAATAGTCATGTTCATGAATGTCATTACTTTCACCTTTTCCTTGGGAAGTAGGAGTGAGGGGACACCAGGAAGATGAGGGGTGGGGTGTAAAGGTTCTCAAAGCAGCCAGATGCACCTCCTCTTTCCACGGTCATTGTGTGCAGAGCCACTAGGTCATTCCTGTGTGTGGATTTCATCTTTCTACCAGGCTGCCTGCAGCAGAGGGATTGGACTTACTCTGAGTCAGCGCAGAGACCTGAGCTTAGAGAACTTGGCACTGGAGGAAATTTTCAGTTCAGTAATGTCTGATGGAAGTTTTTAATGGTCACAGCTCTTCAAAGTTGGGATGGGTCACCCTTGAAGGGAAGGAGCTCCCTGTTCATGGAGGTGTGTAAGCAGAAGCCAGGCTAGCTATATCAGTGTTTCCAAATGTCCCGTACCACCAGATTCCTGGGCCTCACCCCAGACCCACTGGACCAGAGCCTCCAGTGGAGGTCCTAGGACTCTGACTCCAAGGAGATGCTTCTTACCCTGAGATGCTTTGCTCCTGAAATTCTTTTTTGCTTTTCAAAAATGAAATGAGAGACTTCCCTGGTGGCGTGGTGGATAAAACTCCACACTCCCAATGCAGGGGGCCCGGGTTCGATCCCTGGTCAGGGAACTAGATCCCACATGCGTGCCGCAACTAAGAGTTCGTATGCCACAACTAAGGAGCCCACGTGCCACAACTAAGGAGCTGGAGAGCCACAACTAAGACCAGGCGCACCAAATAAATAAATAAATAAATTTATAAAAATGAAATGAAATTTCTGTTTAAATCCCTGTCGATCCTTTGTGAGGGACTGACTTCTCTCCAAGGGTGTGCTTCAGTTTCCTGAGAGATCTTGAGGCTGAACCCTGTGCTCACCCTGAAACAACCTGAGGGCCTCCCTTTGCAAGTTACAGGAGACTTTGAGGGTTGGGGAGAGAGCTGGGCAGCCCCACAATTTATTGCTCTGCCCACAGAGGTAATTTCTGATAAGTTCTTGGCCTTTCGTTTTTGCCCAGTACCTCGGTGGAGAATTGAAATTGGTTTTCTTTCCCCAGTGCATCTTTTCATATGAACTTAAATTGCCAGTATTTCTGGCATAAACTAATATGTTGTCATGCCACCCAAGTCGTTTTTCATAATGAAGAAAGGTGGGGAGCAAAGGACTGCTTCCTTGACGAGGTTTGCCATCTTCTGCCTTGGAATCATTGCTGGAGCATATTTATGCACATGCTGGAGCTCTGCAGCACATGGAATCAGAATGGGGGGGCACGTAAGGGAGTTGGGGTGCTAGGGGCACTGTGCGGCGAGGCTGTGGTCTGCATGTTAAGCACACTGTGCAGGTGATTTCTAATGCACACTGAAGTTTAAGAACCACCATAGATGCTCAGTTTCATGGGAAAAAAACAGCTAAAGAGAGGAAACCTTTACCCAGTCTATGAAGACCATCTTTTACTTCATCTTCTACTTTCATGTCTTCCTCTTGCAAATACATGTGTACCCACTCTGCTCCAGCCACACTAGGTTTGTATGGGTTCCCCGAATATGACCTGAAGGTCCACATCGCCTTGCCTTTGCTTAGGCAATTCCTGGTGCCTGGTCTGTCCCTTTTATTTTGATTGTCACATCTGACCTAAAGGCTCAAACTACAGATGCCTCCTTCTGGAAGCCTGCCCTGATTCCACCTCAGGAGGTAGTCATACCTCTTGCCTTTCTGTGTGCCTTTCCCTTTGTTTGAGCTAGAGTATGACAGTTAATTGAGTTGTGTTGAGAGTTCCAGGTAGCATCTCTGGCTCTGTCTCCTGCACCATTGTTCTGGGAGTTAACTGGAGGGCAGTTACTCTTGTTCTCTCCCTCTACAGCCTCTCTGCCCTCACCTTGGCCTCCTTATCTCTCCCAACCCCAGGCTCTGGCACCTAAGGTCACTCTCTAGATGTGTTTGGAATGCAGGGACCACTCTGCCATTTCTCACCTCCTAAACTTTGCCTGGTGTGCCCTCCCAGCTTCAGTGGCTGTCCCAAAATGCCCTGTGGTTGCTAGAAGCTCTGAATGTGCCAGTTCTGTGAATCCCTGATGAAAATAGAGACAGAGCAGTATGCTAATCAGGGAAAGATTGTCTTTATAGAGTACAGCTGATAAGATAATTTGCATATTCTGGTTCATTGTTGTATTTCCAGTAAGTTACATTATTCCTTAAAGGAACTGGGGTCCTTAAAGGAACTGGGGCCCGGTAGCCTACAGGAAGATTTAGCAGGAGATGCACCATCAAAAGCAGGCTGGTCCCAGAGAATGAAGTTAGGCTGGAAGCTGGGGGATCACAGGGATGCAGATATTTTAGGTCAGTAATTGGAAGGGCTTTGACTGTCAACGCTGCCAGAAATGAAGACGCTTCCTCTTGAGGTGGTAAGTTCCCCATCATTGGGGGTGTTTAAGCAGAAGCTGAATGAGCTCTTGCCCAGAGGTTTGACAGAGGGTGAGAGGCATGGCTGTCATGCATTCCAGTGTCAAGAGTCACTGATTCTCTGGCACAACCAGATTCTCTGAAGTAGTGGGAATGATGTTACTATCCAGGGCCCACATTCAGGGGAACCCAGCTGGGAGGTGAGCTGAGGCTTTTTGCCCATCCCCTGAGCACCCCTGAGGTCATCTCCTCCATCTCCTGAGGTTATCTCCTGCATGCTGATGAGGTTCTCCCTAAAGGCCCCGCTGCCCTTCTCTGGGTCCCTGTCTCTAGGCCACTCGGCTCCATATGGCAGCTATGAAAATGCACCTTTGCCATCCCCACGGGTGGCAAGCGTAATTTACCACAGCTCCAGCTGCTGCCTTCTGAAATCTGTCACCACTCTTGTGCTGAGGCCAGGCTTCCCATGGACTGCTCCCAGCCAGCACTGAGCTGAGCGGGGACACTAGAACAAGCCCAGTCGTGGGAGACGTGTGTCTCCCCTGATGACACCTTGGGTTCAAGGACCCCCCCCATCGTCCTTGCTGAGCACCCCTAAAATGGCATTGCAGTCCAAAACTCTTCCATCTCCTCCCCTAAGGGGAGATGTGTCTAAGAGTTTTGGTGCCATGTTTTTAAATGGCCACACTGACATTTATTGAGCACCTACTATGTGCCAGATGCTGTATATACATCATCTCTATTTCTTCACAACTGCCTTGAAGGTATTGTTATTATTTCCATTTTGCAGATAAAGAAACAGGTTCAGAGAGGTAAAAGAGCTTGCCTAAAGTCACACAGCTATAAATCATTGTGACCCTTCTGCTAGGGCTTACTTAGTTCATTTGTGGAGTGTGCTGTGACTTTTGTCGGGGGGGGGGGGTGACAAGGATAAATAAGACCCAGCCTTGCTTCAGAGAACACAAAACAAAGTCAGTCTGGCATATATGCATCCCCGGAGCATCTTAGCATCCAGTCAACAACTATGGTTGGGTATGAGCACTGGCTTCACCGTACCTAAAAGTCAGTCAAGGCCACGTGTAAAGAAAGTGCTGAGTAATTGCTCTTGTCCAGGCTAATTCAGCTTCATAACCTCAAGTCTGAAGTCAGTAGTGTGGAGTACTTTAAATTAGCAGTAAAATTTCAATCCAATTGCTAAACTGCCTAAATTATCAAGTTTGCTCATTGCTAGTTGAATGCATGCATAATTAATTTTTTCTAAAGTCTGGACTAAAAGCTGCTGAAATCAGATCCTTTTCTTGAATTAGATTCAGATGTCACAGGGAAGTCTTCGGTTTTATGACGTAACCCAAAGCAGCGCACAAGTTTAAAGAATTTTTAGTTGAGATCTGTATTGGGGAGGGAGATAAGTTAGAGGGCCCAATATTATTAAAATTGAAATTACATTCTTACTGATTGAGAGATGAGTCTTCATGAATGACAAATACAAATCAGAATATTGCCATAACTTTTATTATCAGGATTGATAGCTTACATTTGCTAAAATCTTTTAGAATGTTAGTTCCATGGGACAAGGATATCTGTCTTCTGTTACCTATTTATCCCCAGTGTGTAGGATAAATAGTTACCGGCACATAGTAGACACTTAATAAATATTTGTTGAATTAATATATTAGCTAATGTGATCATAGCAGTACCCCTGTAAGACAGAAACTATTATTATTCTCATTTCACAAATGAGGAGGCTGAGGCTTAGAAAGGTAAGTTGTCTTTTCCAGGGTCACACAGCCAGGAAGTGAGAGTTAAGGCTTGAATCCAAATTTTTGGACTCCTCGCCCTATATTTCTTTTTTCTTACGTATGTAAACACCACAGAAGTTCGTGAGGTATTTGTGAATTGTGAATCCACTCAATTATGATTTTATGGCTATTTTATGGCTATAAAATATTAACATAGTATTTAACAATGGTTTATGTACTCCATAGCATTGCTGTATGGTAGAACTTTTTGTGATGATGGAACTGTTGTATATCTGCAGTATCTAAAATGGTAGCCGCTAACCATATATGGCTAGTGAGTACTTGAAAAAGAAGTGAGTACTTTCTCTTTTTTTACAAAAAGAGACTTGAGGCCCAAGAGCAAAAAGGACTTCCCAGGGGCTTGCTGTGAATTAAGACTAGACGTGGGCCAGGACCCCAAGGTCCTACTTCCTTCACTGGCTCTTTCCCTTTATTGTGTGGTTCCTGCTGACTTGAAAATTAGGTTCCCAATTCCCAGTAGTCTCCTAACTTCCCAAACAAATTCCCTTTGCTTTTCTTTTATCCTTCTCCTGTCTCTGTTTTGATCATTTCTCTGACCCTGTTGCTGCCGAGTTAAATAAATAAAACATGAAAGGAATTGGAAATTGAGTCAATCCTACCCTGGCCAGTCACTGAGCCTCTCCGAAAACTCCTGCAAGCCCCAATGCTCGTGCCTGTTACCTGTTCTGTTGCCCGATTTCCACAGCTAAGCCTCGGTCATGATGAAAGCAGGTTTCTCGTAGTAAGCACCACTGTGCTGTGAACACCACCTCCACGGCCCCACATATTTCATTGAATGATTTTGTCTGTTAGGTGGGAATGTCCCCATTTTACAGGTGCAAATATTGAGACCCAGAAAGATTAGTGTTATGGGGATTTAAGCCAATGTGTGATTTCAGATTTGGGCTCATGTGCCTCCTTTTGGTGCTTCTCATCTGGCCATCTTTCACGTCCATTGTTCCAGGATGTCTGGATGCTCTTGGCTGCCAGTATAGAAAAACCACTCAGAATGGCATAAACCATAAGGAAGTCCATAGGCTCACAATGAGAAGTCCAGAGTAGGGGGGGTATTCGGGGTCAACTCAGTCCTGTAACAGAGCCATCTTATCTGTAAGATACAGTAGGCACAATGTCTAGGGCCCATGGTACTTTTTAAAAGCCACAAAAATGCTTTAATTTTTTTTTTTAAATAAGAAGAAAGAACTTTGAAGTTAGAGAAAATGCGTTGATATGTGATATTAATAATTCATCTTGGGACTTCCCTGGCGGTCCAGTTGTAAAGAATCCACCTTCCAATGCAGGGGACGCAGATGCCATCCCTGGTCAGGGAACTAAGATCCCACATGCTGCCGGGCAACTAAGCCCGCGCGCCACAACTACTGAGCCCATGCGCCACAACTAGAGAGCCCATGTGCCGCAAACTACAGAGTCCACGCAATCTGGAGCCCATGCGCCACAAGGAAGAGCCCACGCGCCGCGACGAAAGACCCCACATGCCGAAACTTAGACCCGACGCAGCCAAAATAAGTAAATAGATAAAAAGTTACCTGGGGCTTCCCTAGTGGTCCAGTGGTAAAGAATCCGCCTTCCAATGCAGGGGACGAGGGTTTGATCTCTGGTCAGGGAACTAAGATCCCACATGCTGCGGGGCAACGAAGCTCATGCCCCACAACTATTGAGCTCGTGCGCTTCAACGAGAGAGCCCACATGCCGCAAACTATATAGCCCACGCGCCCTGGAGCCTGCATGCCACAACTAGAGAGAGAAAACCCTTATGCCACAACTAGAGAGAAGCCCAAGCGCCTCAATGAAGAGACCACGCACTGTAACAAAAGATCCCGCATGCCTCAGTGAAGATCCCACGTGCCACAGCTAAGACCTGACGCAGCCAAAAAAATAAGGAAAATAAATTTTAAAAAAAGTTACCTGAAAAAAAATTCATCTTTATACCAGTGTAGTGGCAAAATGTAATTTTTAGTACACACACATTCACATTTATTTGTTTATGGAGGAAGGGGCCTAGAAAAGCAAAAATACCTAGGCCCACCCAAGTCATAATGGAGTTTTGTCCTGTAACTACAGGGAACTTTTCATCATAGTTCACTGGCCCAAATTTTCCAAGCACATTCCTTCAGGGAATTGTGTGTTCTAATTGGCTTACAGCTGCATCAATCGTGATCAAGGAAAATGGTCTGAACCACAATTTGTTTAGAAGCATGGGCCAGGATCCTGCACAGATCATGGCTTTCCCGCACAGATCATGGCTGTTATATGGGGTGGTGGGGGGAGCCCAAATGAAAATCAGGGTCTGTCAGGGAAAGAAAGATGAATGCTACGTAGGAAACCACCAGTGTCTACTATATCCACTTAAAAAATTGGTGGGCACAATGTTCACTGCAGCACTATTTACAATAGCCAGGACATGGAAGCAACCTAAGTGTCCATCGACAGATGAATGAATAAAGAAGATGTGGCACATATATACAATGGAATATTACTCAGCCATAAAAAGAAACGAAACGGAGTTATTTGTAGTGAGGTGGATGGACCTAGAGTCTGTCATACAGAGTGAAGTAAGTCAGAAAGAGAAAGACAAATACCGCATGCTAATGCGTATATATGGAATCTAAAAAAAAAAAATATGGTTCTGAAGAACCTAGGGGCAGGACAGGAATAAAGACGCAGATGTAGAGAATGGACTTGAGGACACAGGGAGGGAGAAGGGTAAGCTGGGACGAAGTGAGAGAGTGGCATGGACATATATACACTACGAAATGTAAAATAGATAGCTAGTGGGAAGCAGCCGCATAGCGCAGGGAGATCAGCTCAGTGCTTTGTGACCACCTAGAGGGGTGGGATAGGGAGGGTGGGAGGGAGACGCAAGAGGGAGAAGATATGGGGATATATGTATACATATAGCTGATTCACTTTGTTATACAGCAGAAACTAACACACCATTGTAAAGCAATTATACTCCAATAAAGAGGTTAAAAAAAAATTGGTGGGCAGAGGATGTTGAAGCTGTTAGGGGTATGAGGAAAATAATGGCCACTGCTTTCAGATTTGGTTTATATGATCCAGTCGTGAGGAGAAGAAAATTGCCTGTGATTTAAGGAGCTCCTCTCAGTAAATGTGCTTGCTCAGCTTAATGATTAGAATCCGCTTGGATATGAATAAGAACAAGCAGAAATTCTAGGCTCATCATGTGATCACTTCTAGTCTTTTCTGTGAAAATTACAGCTCTTTATTAAATAATAGCATAAACCTGAATACTCTCTACTTTCTCTTTGTAAGTAAAGGCACACATCATTTTGGAGCACATCTGAAAAAGCGTAAATTCAAGAACAAATGAATTGCCTCAGTCATCAACTTCAATTCAGTCCCTGCTTAGGTGAATGCTAGTGTTTGGTACCAGGTGTGTATAGGAATGATCCCTTTCTTTACCCAGAATTGGAGACTTACTCTTCGTTTTGACTTCGTTTCAAATTTGGCAACCAATTTAACAGTGCTCGGAGGGGAGAGGGGCTCAGCCCTACTCTTACAAGGTGTGTGTGTTCTCCTAAGCTGCACGGGAGGAATCCGGGAGAGCTGCAGGTGAGAGAAGCTGGCTGGTGGGGAGCTCACACTCTGTCACGCGGCAAACCCTTGCCCTTTCCTCTCAGGGAAAATGTCATAAGGAGTAGTTGGCAGGAGGTGTTGGAGGCAGGGCCATGTGTGAAGGCAAATTCCACTTTCAGGGTGGTTTGGGTCACACAGAGCAGAGAGCGAGGTGGGACTGCTCAGAGAAAAAGTCAAGTACAATGGTGTAGCTAATAGAAAAGCTTTGAAATTGCATGTACTTTTTACATAAAGGAGAAAGAAGGAAAGGTGTTACCACTTAAAGTGGGCAATTTCACAGCAAGCTCAAGTGTTTCGCAGCCAAGAGTTGCCCTGGAGCTGGTCAAACCCCAACAAATGCGCGGAGAGGGCTCTGGCCTCAGCAAGTGGCGATTCAGGGGGAGTCATAGCCGGTAGGCAGCCCAGATAATTAGCTCCCCTTCCTTTGAAAATTTGTGTATCTCTTTATAACATGTGGCTTTAGGACACCTGGGTGGTAGCAAAAGTCCTAGTTTTGAAGCCAGCCTAGGCTTCTAGTTCTTTCTTCTCTCAAGCTTTCCTGGTCTTCAACCTCCTCATCTGTAAAGTCAGACTAAAATTAAAAGTTTATTCTTGGATTCAAGTGGGATCATTTTAAACACATGTAAGTCATTATTCTTGTATCTCACATCTTTGTAACTTTTCAAAGCTTCTCTTCTGATTGCTGTTTGTTAATGGTGCTAAGGGAAAGGTACATTTTTCTAAAATTCTCTTTGTTTGAGAAACGTCCTTATCTGATTAAAAGCCATTTGGCTGTGATTCACAGAAACAAAAAAGTCTTGAAACAGTTTTTCAGCAGAAAAGTCAGGCTGCCAATGCCCAACTTCAGGCCCAATTGAACAGGCCAATTGAAGACTTCAGGCTCTGCCTGAAGAGCTGTGTGACCTTGGGCAAGTTAACTTCATATCTGTAAAATCAGTTTTTTCCTTGGTAAAATAGAGGGGCTGAACCAGATGGTCTCTGAGGTCCCTTCCAGCTTATTCGGTTTGTGATTTTCATGGTTGACTGAGCTTCAGGTTGTGGTACTGCTGAGAGTCTCAGAAACCAAGGAGAAGGACCTTGGGAATTCACAGATCATCAGCAGACATCTTTATCCCCTTCAGAACACCCGTGATGCTTGCTCACCTGTCATCTGCCCCGTGTGGATGCTTCCCTGTGACAGGGAGGACACTGCTTCATGAAACAGCTTTCCCCATTCAGCTGCTCCAGTTGTTAATCAGGTATTCCTAATGAGACTAACAGACCTGCAGGTGGGCACAGTTTACAGAGGCCTCTGGAATGCAGTATTCCACATGATTGTTCTGGATGATTCCTGCATTAGCCAGAACAGTGGACAAGAGATTGGGGAATAACTTATCCTAACTCTATCTCATTCACAGCACCTAAACCCTTGACATGGTGGCCTGTTTCTTGGGTGCTTTGTGACTGTTCTTCCCAGTCTCCCTATCTGGACCCCAGAGGCTGGCTTCAGGTGGTCCAGGCATCCTTCCCGGGGAGGGGGTGAGGCTGCCAAGGGAGATGATGCAGCCAATCACAGCTTGTTGGCTGCTTGGCCTCCAATCTCCAATAGTCTATTCAAAGAGGAAGACCAGGAATCGACGTGGGCTCAGAGCATCATGGGGACATCTGAAGTCGGGGCCACTCGGACAAACTGGCCTATCAGGGGCTGAGGCTAACCTACCTGAAGCCAGAGCCCACATCCTTTTGGCTCAGCTGCCTCATCTCATTCAAGAAAGGGGATTTCATACCGAGGAGTGTTCGTTCGTGTACCAGGTCCTCCTTATTCCCAAGGCAAGATGATCTCAGTGGTATCTTAAAAGTCACTTCCTTGTAACTTCTCTACTGGCTCAGCTGTCCAGGGGAATCTAGAAAAGTTCCAGCCAGAGGCAAAAATGAATGTTTGTTGACTAAATGCTTCTCTTCCTCCAAAGAGAAAGCATTTTAGGTCACTTCATGATGGATGGAACAGAGTACGCAACTTTATACAAACAACATGCAAATTGGACTAAAGGCCCTCATGCTTGGTGTTTCTTCAGGTAACAAAAATAGCAACAAGTAATTGTCTAGAAATGATAATGAGTGAGGCCTTTTTAACTACAGGTATTTACATTATTTAAACTCAAACCTCATAATCCGTTATACAGCTAGGGAAATGGAGACACAGAGAGGTTAAGTGTCTTGTCCAAGATCACTCAGGTAGCAAGTAGAGCAGGATTTGAACCCAGGCTCTTAACTACCTCACTAAGATTTCACCTTGAGCTAAACCAGAGGTCAGACTAATTTCCATATCCTTTTTAAAAATAATAGCTTTATTGAGATATAATTCACACACCATGTAATTCACCCATTTAAAGCATATAATTCAGTGATTATTGGCACATTCACAGGGTTGAGCAACCATTACTATAATCAATTTAAGAACATTTTCATCATCCTTAAAAGAAACCCTGTACCCATTAGTAGTCACTCCCTATTTCCCCCCACCCCCAACCCCCCTAGCCTCGGTCAACCACTAGTCTGCTTTTTGTCTGTATGGATTTGCCTGTTCTGGACATTTCCTGTAAATGGAGTTACCCTATATGTGGTGTGTTGTAACTGGCTCTTTTACTTAGGGTTACATGTTCCGGGTTCATTTCCAGAGCTTGGCCAGAAATGGCCTTCCTGCAGTGGCCCTGACCTGGTTGGCAGGGACGGTCCCTCCACTGTCCTCCCTGAACCCTGGCTTCGCTGGTTATGGCGCACCCCTGCTCAGCCGTGGGAGGGAGGTGCACTCGGTGTGAATGCCAAGCACTACACGTTGTGTGCTCCTTGGCAAGCCACTGAAACCTCTCTGAGCGCAGTTTCTTCATCTGTGAACCGGGCATAAACCAGTCTCTGCTTCTTGAGGTTGCTGTGAGGATCAAAGGAGATAGTTGCATACATGCATTCCTCCAGACTGTGATGGGCCTTGGGGCCAGTAGTATATAGATTTGATTGGTCTTGGGCCTGTCTTAGAAATTCAGAGGCTCTGAGCCTGTAACTGTGTGTGAGTTGGTGAAGAGGAGTGATCCTAACCGTCACTGCCTCTGTGTAGAGCCTTCCAGTGTGTGGGACAGTCACCTTGTTTTCTCATTGGACTTTGTCAGCAACCTGGTGAGGGGGGCATCGTGGCCACCCGCAGAGAAGGGCGCAGGATCTTCCCCAAGACCCCGGGAGGAGGTAGCAGAGGTGGCTCCTTGCCGAGCCTGCCTTCTCTCTGCCTCATGGTCTCCCAGCACGGTTCCTTGGGGCCTGGGCCACGTGGGGTCTGAGCACAGGAAGCCATTGGCAGGAGGAGGAGGAACCATAGGTGATGGTGTGGGCATTGGGGGGAGTATCTCCCCGACAATCTGGAGCCCTGAGCTGGGCATTGACAGTCTGGGGTTCCTTTGCCTGAGTAGGTGAGTGGAGATGAATGTGGAGGTGGGTGTGGGGAGAGGTGGTGCTTGGAGAGAGCACAGGCATCCTTTTGGCAGTGGGTATGCAGTGTGGCAACTGGGGTACAGGCTAGATTTCAGCCCCCTCTGCAGGGACCTCAGCTGGGGCCTTTGCATGTAGCCCAGCAGTGTGTGCTGGCCCAGATACAGGTTCCCAACTGTGTCCTGGTCCTACCAAGGGTGGTGCTTCCTGGGTGGGGAGACAGCCAGCAAAGCCCCAGGGGCTGGGAGGAGGACTTCTGGGGCTACACCAGCCGGATGACGAGGGAGAGGTTGGGTGTTGCAGAAAACCTGGCAGAATATCAGGCTGATCCCTCCTCTCTCATAACCCCCCGTACACATGGGGAAACTGAGGCCCAGAGGGAGAACCACCCTTGTCAAGGTCCTACCATAAATCAGCACACGAGCTGCCTTCCTGTCTACCCTTGACGTGAGCGTCTAGTCTGGCTGGCTGTTCACCTCTATGCATTTGCTAGGGCCCACCTGCCCCCGGCCTAGGCATTCTTGCTGTCCACCGTCATCCTGCGCCGCCCAGCAGCTCCTCACTGCCTTCTCTCCCTCCCCCCACCCAGTGGCTCTCTCACTCCCCACCCTGCCTCCGGCCCTAACTCTATGTCTTTGTTGCAAGCACCCACCCACTTTTTGTTTAACATCTCATTTCTTTTCTCCTAGAAGACAGCATTTGAACAATTAGGATACTTTAGTTTTTCTCTTTCACAATTCTGACCAGAACATATCAAGCTTTCATGGAACTGGGGCAGGACACCAGTGTCTCCGTGGGGGTAAAGTTCAAGTTCCCTTTGGACTACCACAGGCTGAGACAGTCAAGGTCAAGGTGTCTTTTACTTCCCTTGCTCTGTCTGCACCCTTGTGGTGAGCGCATGTCTGCTGTTTGCAGGTGAAGCCACACCCTACTGGGGCTCCCCGTTGCCCTTGGGAGAAAGTCTAGCTCCTTCTCAGTTCACAGGGCTTCTGCCATATCACTTGCCCTGCTGCGCCTGCTTTAGCTCTTGCTATTTCCCCGTCAGCCTTGGCTCTCCAGCCACGTGGAATTACTTGTAGATCTGTGCACCAGCTGAGCTATCTCACTGAGTGGAGGGAGGGCATGGCCTCTGCAGTCAGACTGTGCCTTTGAATCCTGGCTCAGCCACCTTTCCCGTGAGGCCTGGGAAGTTCCAGAACCAGTCAGAGCCTCAGGGTCCCCTGAAAACTGCGTAAGAAGAGGACTGTGGGGGCTTCCCTGGTGGCGCAGCAGTTAAGAATCTGCCTGCCAATGCAGGGGACACGGGTTCAAGCCCTGGTATGGGAAGATCCCACATGCCGCGGAGCAACTAAGCCCGTGAGCCACAACTACTGAGCCCGTGTGCCACAACTACTGAAGCCTGTGCACCTAGAGCCCACGCTCCGCAACAAGAGAAGCCACCGCAATGAAGAGTAGCCCCCGCTTGCCGCAACTAGAGAAAGCCCACACACAGCAATGAAGATCCAACACAGCCAAAAATTAATTAATTAATTAAAAAAAAAAGAGGACTGTGGTAGGCAGAGTCATGGCCCCTCAAGATGTCCACGTCCTAATCTCAGACCTGTGAATATGTCACCTTACATGGCGAAAGGGACTTGGCAGATGTGAGTAAATTGACGATCTGGAGATGAGGACATTATCTTGGATTATTTGGGTGGTTCAACATCATCACAAGGGTCCTTATAAGGGAGAAAGGAGAATTCAAGTAGAGATGGAGATGTGACAACAGAAGTGGGAGAGTCAGAGAGGGATTTGAAGACGCTGCACTACTGGGTTTGAAGATGGAGGAAGGGGCCATGATCAGGCAGCCTGTAGAAGAGGAAAAGGCAAGGGAATAGATTCCCCCCTTAGAGAGCCTCCAGAAGGAAAGCAGCCCTGCCAACACCTTGATTTTAGCCCAGTGAGACTCATTTTGGACTTCTGACCTCCAGAACAGCAAGATAATCATTGTGTTGTTTTAAGCCACTAAATTTATGGTAATTTGTTACAGCAGCAATAGGAAACTAATTCAAGCACCTGCCTGATAGGCTGTGAAGATTCAGCGAGTCAAGACAGGTGCTTAGAAGAGTGCCTGGCACCTAAGTGCTCAGGAAACATCAGTAGTTGTTATTATTATTGTTGGTGTCATTGTCAGATCTCTTTTAGAATGCTGCTGTCCCACCTGGAATAGCCCTGTCTGCTCTCCCCCTCCCACCCAGCCCTTGCACTTGACTATTCTGTCCGCCCTTCCTGACCCTGCTCAGATGTTGCCACTTCCAGGAAGCCACCTCTGACCCTTTCCTCGGCACATTGGAGCCAGACCACTGCCTTCTCCTTACCCCGCAGCCGCCTGTGCTATGCCCTGCAGCCCCCCGCACCTTGTGTTGTAGTTTTAAGTTCTTGTGTCCATCTTCCCCTATACTGAACGATTCATTCATTCAATGAGTGTTTATTAAGTGCTTATTATACGCCAGGTGCCGTTCTCAGTATGGGGGATATACATTTCACAAAACTCACAAAAATTGCTGCCCTCATCTACTTTAGTGAGGAGAGACAGACAAGCAGATCAGTAAATTATACAGTCAGATAGAAGGTAAGTAACATGGAAGAAAAGAAAGCAGGTAAATGGGATGGAGAATGTTGGGGTGGTGGAGGTGTTGCAGCTTTGCATAGTGTGATCAGGAAGGTCTCACCGAGAAGGCTATATTTCAGTGAAGACTTGGAGGAGACGAAGGAGTGAACCCTGTGGCCACCTGGGGGAAGAGCCTTCAACACAGAGAGAATAGCAAGTGCAAAGGCCCTGGGGCTTGGTATGTGTTGTGGGTTGAATTATGTCCCCCCAAAAGATATGTTGAAGTCCTTATCCCCAGTATCTGTGAATGTGACCTTATTTGGAAGTAGGGTTGTTGCAGATGTAATTAGTTAAGATGGCATCATACTAGAGTAGGGTGTGCCCTTAATCCAATATGACTGGTGTCCTTGTAAGAAGAGAAAATAAGACACAGAGAGACAGAGACATACGGAGGGAGAGGGGACGCCATGTGATGACAGAGGCAGAGATTGAAATGATGCGTCTACAGGCCAAGGCATGCCAAGGATTGCTAGCTGTCACCACAAGCTAAGAGAATGGCATTGAACAGATTCTCCCTGGAGCCTTCTGAAAGAACATGGCCCTGATGATAGCTTGATTTTGGACTTCCGTCTTCTAGAACTGTGAGAGAATCAATTTCTTAATCCCGTCAGTTGTGGGTAATTTGTTACAGCAGCCCTGGGAAGTGTGTTAGGAGCAGTGAAGAGGCCAGCATGGCTGAATAGTAAAGGAGGTGACATTAGGGTGTACCTAGCTAGAAGCAGGTCACAGGAGGTGGCGGGCACTACAGGGACTTTGACTCCAAGTGAAATGGGGTGCCACGGGAAGATTTTGGGCCGAAGAGTGCCGTGGTCTGATGTATGACCCGACTCTGAGTATCCTTTTTTCTCTAGCAACTTGCACAGACTGTGGCATGTAGCCGGCACCTAACAGACTTTATTCCTTCCTTCCTGTCAAAGCCAGGGGATCTGGTTTGGTGGTTATAAAATATATGTGCTATAGGTGGGGTGAAGGAAGAGTGACTAGGTTCTTGGAATATGGAGGATGCTCTGATAATTATAATATTTAGGTTGATAAAAGGATACATTTTTTTACTTGGGATGCTTGCAGGCATTTTCTTAATGGCAAGACAGTTTTTGTCTTAAAATCTTAGCGTCAGTTGTTTTGTATTTTTATTAAAAGTTGTGCATTTTTAATGTAAGCCCATAAGGTATTGATTTTCAGAGTCTTGTTTTGGCTGATGTATCCTATAGATACGCCTCCATTCCTTCTCCATGAGGCCTTTCTGCACCGGATCTTTTGTAGGCATGTTATTATGGGGAGGCATTGATATTTGCCTAGTACAATATGCCTTCTCTTTGAGGAAATGAAAAAATCATGACAAATGGTGGAAAGCCATTTTTCAAAGTGACTTTGCTTCTTGTAGTTTGTGATTCAAAAATAAGGCCAGAGAGAAGGGACCCTAATTTTCTGTGTTAATTATTTGGCTCCACATGTAAAGGAGTACATTTCTAAGGAAGGGGCCCTTAGTAGGCCCACAGAGTCTGATGATAACGATGGTCACTTTCGTTCTCTAAAACGCTCTGCAGTTCACAGCGTGATTCCCTGCTTTGCATTTCATACCACTAGCAACCTGCTGGGGCAGTGGGTTCACATCCATCCCACAGATGGGGGGACAGAGGCTCAGAGGAGCAGAGTCGCTTTCCTGTGGTCACACAGTAGGATGCAAATTGTGTCCAGATTTGACTGGACATTCAAAGGACTGAAATTAAACAAGATGAGCGCTCTGAAGACAGAAATGGATGGAGAGCCACATGATGCTGATGCCATGGTAACAGAACAAGAGCTCAGAACTAGAGGGCAGGATGGGGTTGGGGCCCTTCTGAGTCCTGGTTCCCTCTGTAACCAGCTGGGTAACCTCAGCCAACCCATTCAACCTCTCTGAGCCTCCAGGTTTCCTCTCTGAAGTGGAGAAAATTGTCCCCATGCTGCCGCTTCCCCAGACTGCATTCCAGGAGATAATAGAGAAAGCACTTTATAAATTGTGAAGGGCTCTTCATAAGCCAAAGGTAATTGCTGTGCAGATAAGAGCTTTGATTGTAGAGTCCATAATTTCGGAACATTAATAACTATAATAGCTCTTTTTTCTTTTACTGAGCCATTACTGTGTGCCTGCCACTGTGCCTAATGCTTCACATGCATTATGATCTTTAATTCTAATTATGGTACTATGGAGTGGGCCCTAATTTTAGCATACCTATTTTGCAGATGAGGAAACTGAGGCTCAGAGACATAAGATAATTTGAGGCTAATGCTGAGGGTCACACTGCTAGTGAAGTAGAATTTAAACTGGGCTGTGAACGACTTCAAAAGCTTGTGAGCCTCAGCTCCCTCTTTTTGAGGGAAAATGGGTCCTGAGAGGAACTAGTGCAAGCCCTAGATTACAGATGATGAAAACATATGTAAGAAGGAAGCCTCAGGCTCAAGGTCACCCAGAGCCAGTGGCTCAGACAGAATTTGAACTCAATTCTTGCCTCTTCTGCTGTTAAATTATCATCTGCTCTTTTGCCCCTGCTTGCCCTGAAGAATATTTCTTTTCTCAAACCATTTAAAAATCAAGGGGCAGGGCTTCCGTGGTGGCGCAGTGGTTGAGAGTCCGCCTGCTGATGCAGGGGACATGGGTTCGTGCCCCGGTCCGAGAAGATCCCACATGCTGCGGAGCGGCTGGGCCCGTGAGCCATGGCCGCTATGCCTGCACGTCCAGAGCCTGTGCTCCACAACTGGAGAGGCCACGACAGTGAGAGGCCTGCGTACCGCAAAAAAAAAAAAAAAAAAAAAAATCAAGGGGCAGATTGGTGAAGAGAAATCAACAACCAAGTGTAATGTGTGATTTTTTTTAAGTTTAATTTAATTTTATATTGGAGTACAGTTGATTAACAATGGTTAGTTTCAGATGTACAGCAGAGTGATTCAGTTATATATATACTTGTATCTATTCTTTTTCAAATTCTTTCCACATTTAGGTTATTATAGAATATTGAGCAGAATTTGGAATTAAAGAAAATCATAAAAGACATTTTGAGGACAATTAGGAAGTTTGAAATACAGATTTTATTTTAAATAGCATAGGTATATATATAGTAGGAATGCTGTTATGTGGGAGAGGGTCCTCATTTTTCTGAGATACATCCCAAAGTATTAGGGGTGAAGTGGTTTTATGTTTGCAACCTATGCTCACATAATTCAGGGGGAAAAAACAGAGAAAGAGAGAAGCAAATGTGGGAAAATATTAACGATTGGTGAATAGATGAAAAACATATTAATGTGTTAATTGTATTATTCTTTCAACTTTTCTGTAGATTTGAAAATTTTTAAATAAAATGTAGCAGTGGAGAGAAGATAATTCAAGGGGCTGAGGCAGGATCATCATTTGCTGAATGCCTTTTGTGGGCGGGGCACTGGCATGAGCTCTCTCGTTTGTTTCTCAACAGCCTCTCTGTAAAGTAGGTGTTGTTATCGCCATTTTGCAAACAACCCAGCAAAGCTCAGAGAGGTTAAGTGACCTTCCGAAGGTCACACAGCAGGTGAATAGTGAGCTGCAGGTCTGTGTAAAGCCTTGGAAGCATTTAGCTAGACTCCAAATGAACCCTCCACCTTCCCCCACTCTTTGACTCTTCCTCTTCTGGCGTTTTCATGATGGGTGTGCATACAGAAATTACTTTTCATATTCCAACAGGAACCTAAGGCTCAGTAAAACACCCTGCAGTATTAAGCAGGGTCCTCAATCAGAAGCAAGAAAAGTAGGAACTCCAAGTATCAAAAGCTTCGTTCGCTGACCAGGGTCCCCACAGGAAAGAGAGTTCTGGAAAAATAAATGTTGACATTTGACACCACAGGAGCACCAATTTAAGAAGGCACTTTAAACCAAAATTGACTTCACAGAAATCAATATTGAAAAATCAGACTTGGATTCTGATGAAATATCAGTCTCTTGATGTTTATTGACTTGGGTAAATGTTGGCATTTTACAGCCCAGAATTAAAATACTGGAATTTTAGAGCTAGACAAGAGCTCTGAGATCATCCTGTTATCTGCTAATATCTCTTTCTGGACTCTGCTTAGCTGGACAATGTTTTTATTAGGTTTAATTACCCATCTTAAGCTGTGTTTAATTTTATAAATCTCTCCCAAATCTTGGTCCCATGGGCACAAGTTCTACTAAATATTTTATTTTCCAGAAGAAGAGCCAGGGTAGGCTTAAACTGAAGATGTCACTACATAGAGGAGGAATCTGGCCTGGGAGTGACTGGCGTGAGGTCAAAGCTGGGACTAGAGCTGGGGTTAGAAGTCCGGGCACTCACCACTACACCACACTTCCTCCTCCATTCCTTTCTCTTCTGGATTATAGCTTATTCACCAGAACATAGTGGGGAGGTGGGAACCAAGTTAACTGGATTTCAACTGGGGAAAGGGGAGGGGGCGGAAAAAGAGAGAGAGGGAGAGGGAGAGGGCGAGAGAGAAAGAGAGAGGGAGAGGGTGAGACAGAAAGAGAGAGAGAGAGAGAGAGAAAGAGAGAGAGAGAGGAATAGGGAGAAAAGAGGTTCTTTTTCTTTGAATGGAAGCATCTTTTGTCATGGTTTTAGGATAAGATGCAGAACAGGCCATTAAATTAGAGATACTATTGTTTCATTCTAACATGCTTTCATCTGCCTAATTAAATACTGCATACAAACCCCAACTATTGTGATCAAACAATCCCCACAAAGTCAAGATTACAAAGAGGGCACAAGAACAGTAATTATGTTGAGTCTGGCTCCCCTTCGGAGGGCCTCTATTATTAAGCCATTTAGAGGGATCTTGTGGAGTAAGGGTGGATACCTTTCTCAAGGTCGGAGACCAGAAAACTGGGGTCGCAGGATCAGTTCACCCCAAGACCTGACTGCAGTGGGGACACAGGTCTCTGACATGGGTAAAAGACACATTTCTGAATGATGGCAAGAACTTTGGGGGAGCACTTTCTATGTCCCAGGCACTGGGCTAATAAGCTTTTTATGTACATTTTTTTCCTTTTAGTCCTCGTAGACAACCCAATGGGATAGATATCGTCCCGTTTTATAGGTGAGGAAGCCAAGGCTCAAACCACTCAAGGTCATACAGTCTGTAGGTAGTGGAGCCAAACTCAACACAAGTCTCTCTGGCTGTAAGCCCAGGTCTCACAGGGAGATCCAGGCTTCAGGGAGATGGTCCCAGCGCCGCACAGCCTCGCCCCCTTCCATTCCTGCCCTTGGCCTGAGGGATCACGGTTTGCCAAGTGTGTGCAGTCCCTTGATGCCTTCCTGCCCTCGAGAGGCTGGTCCCTCAGCCTGGACTCCTAACCAACCCCTCACCCAGCAGCCCACTCAAGGATGCCCGTGAATGACGCTGCTCCCCTGCTGAGCCTATCCCCATTGCGACCTTGGCGCTCAGTTTCCTGAAACTTCTTTGGGTAATAGATGATCTGAATCTCCCATATTCACCAGAGGAGAAGTAAGGATTTCGGAGTGATCTAGTCAGAGAATGGAGGCCAAAGAAATCCATTTAGGAGCCCGGGTTATCTGATCGTGCATATAAGCCAGAAAATCCCATCTCCCTTGTCACTCCTCCTGTTGAATGTTGGTATTTTGTGTGAACCACAGCAGGGTGTCTAATGTACATGCTTTCATCACGAGTTCAACAAACACAGGGATGTAACTACGAAATCAGAGATCTTAGAGGCCCTTGGGGCCACAAAGCAAGCTGTGTCCCCAGCTCTCCTCAAGCTGCATTTGCACCCCCTCCTCCAGGCAGCCTTGGGTCCTTCTTGACTCTCATAGAACTTCTCACACTGCCTTTTACTTCCCTGTGCCCTGCTTCACCTCACCCTCTGGACCCTCACCTCCTTCAGGGTGCAGCCTGGGTCTCACTTACTTTGGTTCCCCCAGGGCCCAGCCCAGAGCCATGGCCCCGCATGTGCTTGGTTTTCAGCATAATTTAGTATTCAGACACACACACACACACACACACACACACACACACACACACACACGCCTGACAGAAACTTGCAGTCAACCGTCGTAAAGGGGGTTTACGCTGCTGAGCTGGGAAGTTGTTTAAATGCCACACAGCACCTCCTGATGATTCTAGGTCTCGGTGGTACCTGGGGGAGCCCGAAATGCCAGTGTGTGAAGTGAAACACCCTGGCAGAGGGACTGTGATGGGCGGCTCTGCCTTGTGAGAGCAGGGAAATTTAAAAGTGCCTAAATCAGAAACTTCAGTTTAAAAATATGGGAACATAGTCATACATCCATACCTCGCTTATCCAGAGGGCATGGGCCCCCAGCACCTCAGCTATCCAGAACCCAGCCTGGAACCTGCAGGTCTCTGAACAGCTGGAAAAGAAGACTTTTATTAGACTCACTCAGTTTATGAATGGGAGCTCTTCTTAGGGCTTCACTCCGTGCCTACTTATACTTGTTTTGTGCACTGTTCTCACCAGCAAGTTATATTTGGTTTCCAGTCTACCGCAAGTCAATCTATTGGGAGTGGATGTCAGGTTGTTGGAGGTGGAGAGCCGGCAGCAAGAAGTGACAGCTTACCACCTGACTCAGAGGGTGAGCGGGGAAAAAATATCAGAGAAGGACCTATGGACTAAAAAAACATTGGGGGAAATGAAGTCATAGGGCAGAGTTACAATCCACCTCCTATGCTTTCTCGGGTGGAGGCTGGGATGCAGCTTCATGCGCCCCTGGCAGGTCCACGCTTGATTTCATAATCTCTGTTGGATTTGGTAAGTCATCTAACCTTTCTGAGCCTTGGTTTCCTTATCTGTAAAATGGAAATAGTCACTTATTGGGTTCCTACGTGTTCTTCATTCTTTACGTGTGTCAGTTTATTCAGTTCTCACATCTGATTACGAAGTGTGCACTATTTATTAGCATTATGAAACGGAAACATAGAACAGATGTAAGGCTGCCCAAGCCCACGGGGCTTGTAAATGGCAGAACCAGATTTCAAGCCAGGCAGCCAGGCTCCGGTGTCACATTCGTGCCCAGGCTGTTATTCTGGGAGCAATAATCGTCCCTCCCTCACAGAGCTGTTTAGAGGGTTAGCTTAAACCTGTGTGAAGGCACCTAGTGTTTCGCGCACACACTGAGTGGTGTGAACGAAGGGACTCAGGCTGTGTACCACACCACTTGTTTAGGAGAGCAGGGGGTCAACAGTGATTATTCCTGGAGGGTGAGGTGGGAGAGAAGGGGAGCAGGCAGGAGCTCGCATTTCCTACTTGATACATTCCTGTATTGTTGGAACTTTCTAGAAGCATGTGTTACCTTAGCAATTTAAAACATGTTCATGGGGGGAAAGAGAATGAGTTGTGAGCAATAAGAACATGTGTAAAACCTGCAGGTGAGTTTAAATGTGTATACATTTTAAAAATGAATCTATCAAAAAATACTTGAAAGTTTGGAAATTTAAAGATACATACTCGAATTATCTAGAAATTCACTCCCGTGGAAGAATCAGTGCTGCTTCATGGTCCCACTGTGGACATTGCCTGTTGGTGCACCGTGGGCTTGTAGTCACTCCTTGTTTCTCAGAATTCTCACGCCCAGAGAAGCTCTCTGTGCCTCTGAGGGCTGTCACTGTCATCCTGTTCATCTGCAGGGACAGGAGTGGTGCACTCTGCTGTGTCTGTGCCTGCTGGGAGCTGGTGACCCAGAGGTGAATGGAGCAACATCTCGGCCTCAGGAGCCCATCAAGTGAGGGCAACAGAGGTGGACCAGCCAGGCTCGGGCTGAACTGAGGGACAAGCCTGGGGGTATGATTCCTTCTGTGGAGGGATCAGGAAAAAGGTATCTGTTGAGCTCAGAAGGAGAGGATTTTGACAGAAGAGGCTACAGGGCAGAGAAGCTGTTCAGGGCTAAGAGAACAACAGAAGCTGAGAAGCAGGTTTATTTACCCTGAAAGTCTATTTCTTGGCGATAAAATAACTGAGAGCTGTATTAAAAAAGAGCCAGCCGCTGGATGAATTGAGTTTACAGCCTCAATTTCTGGTCAGGTTCTAGGGCTGATCTTCCTTCCTTCCTCCCTCCCTCCCTCCCTTCCTTCCTTCCTTTCTTTTTTCCTTCCTTCCTTTTCTTGTTTTTAGGGTACTGGGGATTTGTTTTAACCAGATATAATCAGACATGCAGACATGGAAATGACTGTCGTGAAGTTAATACTTGCAGCCCCCAAGAAACAGGAAGCACAGCACTTCCTACATAGGGAAGCACCATGGTTGGTCAGGAGGCAAAGGGAGCAGGGAGGTGGGGAAAACATGGGCAAGAGCCTTTATTGTGGTTTCCACAGGAAGGAATAGGCCAGGCAGGGTAAGCAGCTTAGGATTGGCTAGTTTGAATAACTGCAGTGGGCTCTGGGGCTCAGGGCTGTCCCTAGCTGTCTAGTACCTGTTCCTGGGGTGATTAGGGCAGAGGGACAGTGCCCAGAGCCCAGGAAAGTGGTTGGGTATATGGGCTCTGGATTGGTTTGTATGCTAAAGGCTCACAGGCTAGTTGTTGACTATCTCTAGGAATTGGCACACCCTGGGAGGGACAGTCCCTCCAGGGTCAGCAAGGCCCCAGATGTCAAAGCATCAGAGTATAGAACATAAAAGAGATTAGTTAATCCTCCTTCTTTTCCTCTCTCCCTTCTTTTCTTCCTTAGTTCTTTCCTCCTTTCTTCCAACTTTAAAACATATCACAAAATATTTGAAACATACGGAAAAAAATATATATATAGCTAGAGTATAGCTTATACCTACAATTCAGATTTGAAAATGTGAATATTTTCCCTCCAGATCTCATTTTCAAGAACTAAAGCATTGCAAACACAGCCAAAGCCACCTCTTTACCCTCCCCCATTCCCACTTCCCTCCCTTCTTCCTTCCACAGAAATAACAACTGTCTGGAAGTTGGTTGTATTTTTCCCATCTCTATTTTTATATTTTACTACAGTACATGTCCATAAACAATATATAGTATTTTTAAAGCTTTATATAAACATCATACTGTAAATAACATTTTGCATCACATTTTGTTATTCTCATTTTAGTTTGTCTTTTAATAGGTGGTTTTAATTGGTTTATATTTATTGTGATTGCTGCCATATTTCTACCATCTTATTTTGGGTGTTTCTTCTGCCATCCCCTTCTTTCCCTCTGCTGAAGTGGTTATACCCTTAACATTTTAGCATACATTCTGAATTATATTTCTTCTTTCTCCTAAAATCTAAAGTTAGTATCTTTCTCCTCCACTGAATTGGACAAAAATTGTAACAATGTCGAACAAACCCACTAGTACCTGCTCTGTATTTCTTATTGTTGCCTAGAATGTTGATTCCACTAATTAAAAAAATTTTTTTTAGTTATTATTTTTGTTTTTTAGTTAATAATTTAATTTGCCTATACATTTTACCAATGTCTTTGCTCACCTGTTTTTGTTTTTGTTTTGCATCCCATTCCCTTTCCTGGGTTCACTTTTCTTCTTGCTGAGTTCATTCTTAAGTTGTAGTCAGGACATGTGATGGGGGTCAAGGGTGGTCGACTTTCTTAACACTTGGATGTCTTAAAATGTCTCTGTTTCCTGTCACTCTTTTTTTTTTTTTTTATGTGGTACGCAGGCCTCTCACTGTTGTGGCCTCTCCTTTTGCGGAGCACAGGCTCCGGACGCGCAGGCTCAGCGGCCATGGCTCACGGGCCCAGCTGCTCTGCGGCACGTGGGATCTTCCCGGACCGGGGCCGAACCCATGTCCCCAGCATTGGCAGGCGGACTCTCAACCACTGCGCCACCAGGGAAGCCCTCCTGTCACTCTTGAGTAATAGTTTAGCAGGGTATAGAATACTAGGCAAACCAGTATTTACCTTTAGAACTTTGTCATTTGGATCTCTTGTTGTTGATGAGAAGTCTGCTGTTCATCTGGTTATTGATTATAAATGGTCTTTTCCTGGTAGCTCTTGAGGCCTATGCCTAGAACCAGCTTACTGTCACTTCCATTGTATTCTATTGGCCAAATCAAGACACAAAGCCAGCCCAAAGTCAGGAGGTGGAAAAGTAAATTCCATCTTTTGATGGGAGGAACTGCAAAGTCATTTTACGAAGGCCATGGGTACAGGAATGACTGAATAATTATGGCCATTTTTGCATTCAATCCATCACTTGTTTCTGCTTCTTTGTCTTGCCACCCTGAGCATCCAACTTCATGTGGCCTGCAGTGCCAGGCAGTAGTAGAACTTTGTTTCAGCTTTTCTCATGAATAGAGGAGGCTGTCTCCAACCTGCTTTGCTTCAAATAGTGAGCTTGACTCTGGTTCCCCTTTGCATTGACTGTGGCTCTGCCTCTGCCTTTTCTGGGGATGCTGTGAGTCTCTGTTTTCCTGGGGAATTCACACTGCCAGGTACCTTTGGCTGTTTCACACTCAGAGCCCATCAAGCTTACAGCTTCATCTCCACCTACCACGCTGTGGTCTTTTTTCTTTTTTTCTGCTTGAGAATTTTATCTTATCTTTGAGTAATGTCACATCTTTAAATTTTCTGTTTTTGTATTTTAGCTATCATTGCTCTGTGTCTGGTATGGTGGGGAGGAGGGAACCTCAAAATATGAATTTAATTTGTGATACACCTTGGCTGGGATTCCTCTGTTTACTTTCTTCATAAAACTGTGCTTGTCACTTTCTCCAGGAAACAGATGAGGATATGACAGCCATATTAGAATGTACATAAGTATGAAAGTGAGAACAAAAGCTCAGACTTCCAAGGTATAAGGAACGTTCTAGTGCTTTAATCTCTCTAATGCCTGTGCCGCAAGTGGCGATCTAGTGCCTGGACGCCTCCAGGAAAGACTGGTCTGCCACCTCTTTGTCCTATCTCTGAATAGCCTTGGTTTTTAAAAAGCTATTCTTTTTCAGCTGATATTTGCCTCCTTATAGCTTGTCTGCCCCTGCCCCTCCCCCCCATTCCAGTTCTGTTTTTCCCCTCTGAAATCAAATAGACCACATTTGTGTGCTGTGCTTTTGAGAACCCATTAGAGTGTGGAGGCTATGACTGGGCCCCTCCTTCTCCAGGCTGAACAGCTCCAGGTTCTGCAGCCTGAACTCATGGGATATGATGACTCCTCCCCTCCCCACGTGGCTGCCACCATGGACACTCTGCACATTTCCCCCTCTCTCTTATAGGCAGGGTCTGGATAGAGCCTCAAAGGTGGGTTTAGATGGATGAGCCAGGAACCAAGCAGGTCTGTTCTCCCACCTCCATGATCTGGGACCTTTTCTCCTCTATGTGCATCCGTGAGCTACCTAATGAGATGGACTCCCATGGCTCCTTGGTCAACCATTATCCATTCATTCATTCATTCCTTGGGTGCACCAGGGATGCAGTGGTGAACAAGACTGCCACAAAACTTGGGGTCTGGTGTGGGAGACAGATGTAGTGTGATCACGGCCACAAGGGCTAGGTACATGGTGATAGAGGACTTAACCAGGTTTGGGGAGGTTTTCCATAAGGAAGTGATGTCCTCATTTTCTTAACATTTCCAAATTCAGATTCTCAAGAGAAAATCTCTGCCTTGCCAGCTCATTGCTCCATGACCTCCAAGGTTAAAGGTCGGTGGCTAGTTGATGGGTTGGGATTGCATACCTTGTCCAATCAGCTATGCCTGGGATGTTCAGAATCTTTGCAGATCATTCATTCATTCACTTATTCATCTACCCATCCATTGATCCATTCCTTGAGTACACTCAGGATGTGACAAAGGAATTCATGGCAATCTGCATTGCTTGGGAAGCCCAAATAGGAATTATATAGGTTAGGGATGGGGTAAGGGGTAACAGGAGATATGGTGGCCTTGTGGCTGGACGGAACATGGCACATAAGAGGGACTGTGGCTGGAGCCTTGGGCATGAGGGCAAGCATGTGGCAAGGTAGCAGAGGTGATGGCAGTGGCCAGACTGTGCAGGATCTTGTAGGCTGTGGGCAGGATTTTGATCTTTTTTTTAAATTTTTTTTGCGGTACGCGGACCTCTCACTGTTGCGGCCTCTCCCGTTGCGGAGCACAGGCTCCGGACGCGCAGGCTCAGCAGCCATGGCCCACGGGCCCAGCCACTCCACGGGATGTGGGATCCTCCTGGGCCGGGGCACGAACCCGTGTCCCCTGCATCGGCAGGCAGACTCTGAACCACTGCGCCACCAGGGAAGCCCAGGATTTTGATCTTGATTGCAATCTTCTTTTAAAAATTAATTTATTAATTTATTTACTTATTTTTGGCTGCAATGGGTCTTCGTTGCTGCGCACGAGCTTTTTCTAGTTGCCATGAGCTAGGACTATTCTTCATTGCGGTGCCTTCTCTTGTTGCAGAGCACGGGCTCTAGGCGCGTGGGCTTCAGTAGTTGTGGCATGCAAGCTCAGTAGTTGTGGCTCGCAGGCTCTAGAGCGCAGAATCAGTAGTTGTGGCTCACAGGCTTAGTTGCTCCGTGGCATGTGGGATATTGCCGGACCAGGAATTGAACCTGTGCCCCCTGTATTGGCAGGTGGATTCTTAACCACTGCGCCACCAGGGAGGTCCTTTGGTTGTAATCTTTGACCTGGATTAGTGTGGGAGGTGCATGAGAAAGATCAGTGTGGCCGCTGGTTAGAAAGTAGATGGGGATGGGAATAGCCTCGTAGGGAACAGGTGGGACCGTGTTGATGTTGGAGAAGATGGAGAGGAATGGCTGGATTTCAGGGAGACTGGAGAAAGGAGGGGAAGGTGTGAGAGAGGCTTATGTCGAGGATGCACCTGCATTAATTTCCTGGGGCTGCTGTACAAATCAGTGGCTTAAGACAACAGAATCTATTCTTTCACAGTTTTGGAGGCCAGAAGACCAAAATCGAGGTGTCAGTGGGGCCATGCTGTCTGAAAATTCTAGGGGAGAGTCAATTCTTCCTTTCCTCTTCCAGCTCCTGGGGACTGTTGGCGTTCCTCGACCCACATCCGCATCGCTCCAATCTCCGCCTATGAGGCCACATTGTCTCCTCTTCTTTTTGTCTCATCTCCCTCTGCCTCATTCATGAGATGTAGGGCCCACCTGGATATTCCAGGATAAGCATCTCTTCTCAAAATCCTTAACTTTATCATATCTCTTGCCTTATAAGGTAATATTCACTCCTTTACCATGTAAGGTAACATTCACAGGTTCCAGGACTGGAACTACCTGGGCTACCATGCAACCCACTATAGTGCTTAAAGATAATGCCTATTTAAGCTAGCACTTATGTAGTGCTGACTGTGGGCCAGGTGCCGTGGCCTAATTGCTTCAGATGTACCAGCTCATTTAGGCCACACAGCAGCCCTATAATAAGTACTGTTGTCATCCCCTCTTTATGGATAAGGAAACTGAGGCTCAGAGAGGTCAGACTTGCCCACTGTCACGTCACCATGAAGCTTTGGAGTGGGATTTGAACCCATGCAGTCTGGTTCAGAGCCCTTGCTCCTAACCAGTAGGCTGTACTGCCTCCCTATGCTGGATGAATGGTGGAAGGATAGGGCTGCCCACGGAGATGACACACCAGAGAGAGTCTTGGGGTGGAGGAGAGGGCAGGAATTTGGTTTGGGACATGAAGAGCCATAGCCCCCTGATGTCTGCACCCCTCTGTCTCCTCCTGAGATGGCCAGCCTGCTTCAGAGCCACCAGCCCCACACTGTCCAGGCGCCTGACCCTGAGGACTGGCTCCAAGGCCCTTGATGCCTGTGCAGACAGCAGGCAGCTGGGAGGACATCACGTGATGTTGAGGACTGAAGGGCCCTGCTAGTGGTACCCGTGGAGACTGGAGCCCAGCGTTGTCCCAGGCCACTCTCAGGAGCCCCACCCTCCTGAGGGGGTGGATCCAGGAGGCTTCCGCCCACATGCCCTCGGCACCTTGCCCCAGACCACACTCTCCTCACTGCCAAACACCCGCCTTGGAGCCTTGTCCTTCACCCTGGTCTTGCTCCCTCCCTGCTGAGGGCTTAGGGCTCAGCCTGTTCGGTTGGATTATGGCTGGGAGTGCTCTGCTTTGTGGGGAAATCACCCCACTAAAAGTTGGGAGACCTCGCACCCCACTTTCACTTGAAACGTGGGCAGGCTTCAGATTGCATGGATGGAAGGGAATGGGCATTCCAGGTGCAAGAAATTGGGGGCAAGGTGGGGATCAAAGACACAGAGGTGGGAACAGCTGGGTTACGTTTGGGAAATGACAGTTGCAAAATGACTGTGATGTAGGGTGCCTGGAATGGGTGGCAGAGGGGATGGAGGGGGTCAAATTCCAGGGTGTCCGGGTTGTGTGAAGGGGCAGAACAGTGGTTTTATAAGAAATGATTCCGTTTCAATCACAGAGATTCTCTACTGGTGCATATGTTTTTGTACTTTTTTTTAGTGGAACATAATAATAAAAGAAAAATAAGGGAAGCAGGCACAGTGCTTAGGCAGTATATATGTATTTACTCATTTGATCCTCACACCAACTCTAGGAGGATAATTCCCTTTATCCCCATCTACAGGTGAGGAAATGTGTGCTGTGAGGTTAACTGATGTCCCCGGGGCTCAGGGCTAGTTAACTGTCACATGGTTTGAAGCCCAAGTTAAAGGAAGATTTGAAAGCGGGTTTCCTTGAGACGCCCCTCACCCGAGCCCCAGATGGCCATCTCTAGACCCTTGGAAGATCAATTAAGAAAAGCAGAAGACTTTTGGCCCCCTAAGGCATCATGGTGATTACTGACCCTCAGGCTGGGCTTGTGAGTTTCCTGATCATGTTGGTGTGGGCATCCCAACAGCTCTGTAAGTTAGGTAACTACAACCCTGGCAGGTGAGGCAGGGGCCCAAAGCCCTGAAGAGAGAAGGCTCAGCACGGTGACTGGGGTGCTGCAGACCTGTGGTGAGGCCCTGGAGAAGTTCAGCTTGCACTGAGCCCCTTTGCCCACCCCTTCTGGACAGTGCCCCTGTTCATGCCAAGAGCTGTGCTTCCCCTGGCCTCCTTGTTCTGGGGCTCACAGCACCTGAGGCTGGCAGGTGGTGCATTTAGATGCAACTTAGGAACTGGGCCATCCCCAGCACCCCCAGTGTGATGAATGGCATGTAGTGGGTGTTCAATATTACTTATTGGATCAGGAAAGAATGATTGACTCCTGGGAGTCAGGAGGTCTGGATTGAGCGCCATTCCTGTAACCAACTAGCTGTAGGTCCTCAGGAAAGTCACTTAACCTCTCTGAGCCTCCGTTTTCCATTTGTAAAGTGGGTATGATCATGTTTGTCCTGGCAGTGTTGCAGGTGACTGTAAGAGTCAAAGGGAAAGTGTGACACATCTTTTGTAAGCTGGAAAGGGCTTTGTATCAGGAATAGTATCACTAGCATCTTTATTACTATTGTTAGTACTAGTATTCAGTTAGCATTCAATAAATGCATAGTCAAGGAATGGCCTTCCAGTGCAGGGTTCCAATCCATGAAGTTGTTTCCAAGTGGTGGGCAGTCAACAAGCAATTTCTCAGGACCTGTCGCATGCACAGCCTTCTGCACATTGCAGATGGAAGAATGAAACTTTGAAAACACAGTCTTCTGTAACAAAAAGAAACAGTAGGAGCCTAAAGTGGACTGGTGGCCATTGCAGCAAGGGTAAGGAGAACATTGGACTACGGACCCAAACCCTGAGAACTTCGGAGAGTCTGTCATCTTCATATCCCACAGAACCCCAGAATGTCCTGTGCAGAAATAGTTACTCAGTAAAATCCGAAGCATAAATGTGTATGGGGTGGGGAGGAGCTGGGGAGGAGCTGGGGGGGAGGGAAGTGGGCAGAAAAATGAGTTGGCATCTCAGATGTTAGTGTGCATCCAGATCATCAGGGATGCTAATTAAAAACAGACCAGCCCTAGAGATTCCTGTTTGATGGTCTGGAATAGAACTTGGGAAGTGGCATTTTAATGAGCCCCCCAGCTGGTTCTGATGCAATTGTCCACTGCCCTGTGCCTGGAGCGGGCCTCCGTGCCCTGGCTTCCAGTTGTCAAAACCCAGCCAAACAGAGCTCCTTAAAAACGCACAGAACACAGTGGGAGAGAACAAATCTGAATGCGAGGTGATATTTTCAAACAGAACAGGACGTTATTTTGGTATGTGTTGGTGGGAAGGTTCTTGGGGTTTAGTGAACTTGAGTTGATTCTGTTGCTCCATGCTGCTCTAATTATGGTCCTTGAAGCTCTCAGTGGGAAATAAAAACCAGAATATTCTTTCTGAAGATCTTGTGTGCTACCCTGGAAGGTCTGTTTTGCAAAATTAATCAGCTTTGGGCCAGTTTCTTAACCTGAACCGTTTGGGATTTCTGAGCTGCAGTTAGAGAAAGCACGGGTAGGGGAAATAATTTCTTCTTCTGGTCTTTGTTCCCAGTGCATTGGCATAGCTCCACCGGTGTGCCGAGGACAGGGCTGGGATCCAAAACTCGCAGACGTGATCTTTCCCCTTGAGGGAGGACCAAAAAAACAAACACACAGCTGGAATGTGAAGAGGAAAAGAAATATCGTTGGAAGGCTTAGTAAGGGTCTTGAGAGAATAATACCAACCAAGGGGAAACCGGATGAAAAATCAATTATGAAATTTCCAGGAGTAAACTACTCCCTAAAAAGTAGTTAGAAATATTAAATTCCTCCTCTCTCCTGCATGAATGAATGTTGACTGTTGAGGAAGCACAGTGGAAAAGCTGTTCTAGACCAAAGTCTTTGCTTGAGAAGGTCCACTCGGGTCTTGGTTGCAGCAGGCAAGGAGGAAGTTGCTGTAAGAATTATTTATAGCCTTCAGGGATCTTGTTTATCTCCCTGAAACAGGGAATGCCTTGGCAAGTGAAATGAGGTGCGTTGTCTGAGAAAGGCCAGAGAGAGTGGGCTATTTATTTACATGTGACTCATTTCTTTCTTAGTCTACACTTGTTAGCAGTCGTATTAGCAACAACAATAACAATAATTCTGGCAGCAATCCCGTACATTTGCTTAGTCCTGGAGTTTCCACAGCCTGTTGTCCAGTGTTTTGGTTGTCCCTCCCTACAGCTTTCTACAACAGGTAGAGAAGGAATCACTGCACTTTATAGGTGATGATGCAGAGTCCCAGAGAGGCCACCCAGCTGTACCCAGGACCATGCCAGCTCTGACTGTGGAGCCCTGGGCTCTCCACTACAGACTGTGGCCCCCCTACTCTGTGGAATCCAGTGGCTCTTTGGGCGTGTTTAAGGAAGGTAGAAACTGCGGCAGGTACAAGGTAGTTTGCTAAAAAAGGAAAGAAGCCATGCCTCTGTATGAGCGATTCAGTTCCCTTTCCTCCATGTTTTCCCTCTCCCACTGAATTAATTAACAATTGAGAATTGTTCCCAAGTGCCTGGGTGGGTTTGTTTGTATTTCATTATTATTGCAAGGAGTGTTTCCTGAGTGATACTAGAAAGGGCAGTTGATTAGTAAAACCTTTCTAAAACCAACTCGGCAGCCCAGCCAGGGGCCCTCTCTGTCGCTGAATGGGTCTGTGATGGTGCGTTACTGGAGATCCCATTCCCAAGCTGCGGGGAGCGGGGAGACCCTAACTCCCACTGCCCTGGGCAGCCACGCCTGCGTGTTTGTCCATCCGTGAACACACTGAGCATCTCCTGGCTCAGCCTCACCCTCGGGGGCTCACAATCCCCAAGGGAGATGTGGACACCCAGGAAATGCTCACAATGACCAGCCCTTGACCCATACTGGCCTTGACAGAGCTTTCACAGACATGGCAACATGAGAAAAATAAGGATGAGCTAATGTTATTTTAAAGACCATTCTTTACTTTGAGATGGTGCTCTTCCTTTTCTCCTCCTCCTTCCTTGTTATCATGTCCTTTAAAAAATTAAATCATGGTGATAGATGTTAGGATTTGTTTGCTCATTTTGTTTCGTTCTTTAATGTCCTCACTTGAGAAAATAAAATTTGACAACCTACATTGGCATTCTGATTTTGAGGGGCAGAGGGATTTTGTGTTTTATGATAAACCAGGAGTCTGGGCACTGCCGGCAGAGAAGTATGGGAGGTCCGTGGGGCACAGGGAGGAAGTGGTCAGTCCTGGTTGCTGGGGTCAGGGAGGATTGGGGGCAGAAATGGACATCTGAGCTGCACCTTAGAAGGCAAGGTGAGAGGGTACTCATCAGGGAAGGGGTGTTCCAGGAGGAGGGGCTGGTGAGCAAAGGCAGGCAGAGCTGAGGCCAGCTGGGCATCTGGGGGTGCCGATCTGGAAGGCCACGTGTGGCAGGTGAAGGAGCTTGAACTAAGTGCCTTTGGCCATGGAGGGCCGTGAAATCCTTTGAGCAGAGAGTGAAATGAGGAGCTTGTCATTCAGTGAGAACACTCTGGAGGGAAGGTGAGCAGCAGAGGGGAGGGAGCAGGGCTGAGAGCAGAGGGGCCTGCCTGCGGTCCAGGGGAAAGATGATGAGGCAGGATGGGAGCACATGGCAGTGGAGGCAGAGAGGCTGGCACGGCGCTGCAGATGCTCAACCAGTAACCCTTCAGGACTTGAGGCTGGCCGGACCTGCAGAGGGGAGAGTTAATGCTAATTCTGACAGAAATATCAACAACAATAATAGTTACTGAGCTCTTCCGTGCACTGAGCACCTGCTGAGTGCCGTCCCTACACGGAAGACTCCAGAGAGAAAGCAGTTTTCTCAGGGTCTGAATCTATAGCCTGTCTCTTACCTGTCACATCTGCATTCTGCCTTCTGGGACATTGGCTGGGTTTGAGGGGAAGGTGGTGAGTGCAGGTTTGGGCCTGTGGGTCACCCAGATGGAGACCAGGTCAGGCTGGGGCTGAGGGCGGACAACAAGAATGGAGGTCGGGATTTAGAGTCATCACCTGCAGGAGGTGGCTGATGCAGTAGGAGGGTAAAATCGCCTGGCAGAGAGAAGTAGGGGCTATCCTGCCTTCCCAGCCCTCCGTGCCTCTCTTCCTAGCTGTGATTTGGGCATTTGGTTGTGTACTTCCTGCAGGAGTCCCTAGGATCATTGAAGTGAGGAAAGGGGAGATTTCAGGTTCTGCTTGGCCCTTTCTTTTCCTTTTGTTTTTTCTTCAGCTTTTTAAAATCATGGATGAGTTCACAAATATAGCGGTAGAAAGAGTAGGATAAACAGCCTCTGTGACGCCATCACCCAGCTTCAGCAATTAGCAAGCATGTACCTGCTCCTTTCCCAGTCATTCTCCTAGAGTTCATGCCCCAGCATTCAGGTGTTCTCCACTTTGGGCCCTTGTCTCTGTCCATCTCTCTTATGGTCTGCTTTAGCCAGACTGAGCTGTCGGATCCTCATCATGCCTCTGCCCACTCCCATCTCTCCCTTACTTTCCTGCCTCATCTTCTAATCCAGAACACTCTCCTGTCCCCCTTCTTCCTCCCTTCGGAAAATCTTCCTGGTGCTGACCTGGGGTGGAGTCACAAGGATTGGTGTGTGTCCTGCATTTACATCTGAGCCTCCTTGGGCCGATCACAGCATGTCTGTGTAGCCTGCACGGAGCCCATCAGCACCCACTATATACTGTGTGTAAGGGGTCTGTGGCCACATGCTCCATAGTACAGAGGCAGTGCCCATCATCCTGGCTTTCAAGGTGCTATGGACTGAATATTTGTGTCCCCTCCAAGATGCATATGTTGAAACCTAATCCCCAATGTTATGGTATGTGGGGGTGGACCTTTAGGCGGTGATTGTGTCATGAGGATGGAGCCCTCATGATGGGATTATTGCCCTTATAAAAGAGACTCTATAGCTCCCTTGCCCCTTTAGCCATGGGAGGACACAGTGAGAAGGCCACTGTCTATGAAACAGGAAGCAGGCTTTCACCAGATACCGAAACTGCTGGTACCTTGATCTTGGACTTCCTAGCCTCCAGAACTGTGAGAAATAAATAGAACTAAATATGTGTTGTTTAAGCCACCCAATCAGTGGTATTTGTTATCGCAGCCAGAACGGACTATGACACAGGCCATTTGTAATTCAACCCCAATCAGGTTGAGAGAAAACCCCGGCCCCCTCACTCAGTGTTGAAACTCCAATATTGCACTTGTTTCATGGGAGGTTTTGTTGTGTTTTATTTTTTCTATTGTCCATTTGGCCAGAGTGTCTGGATCTCTTTTAAGGCATAGCTTTCTCTGTCACAGGGGCCTAGAGCACCAGTTGCAGGTGCTCCTGGGTGTAGGACCCAGGTTGAGGGGCAGAGGCACTGTTGTGGTGGCAGACCACCTGGTCTGCTCTAGTCACCTGGCTTCCACTGTTGCTGAGCTACAGAACCCTGTGTTCAAACAACATCTTCTAGATGCCCAATGTGTAAAAATCAATCGGCAGAAGGGAACTCTCCTGGTTAAATGGCGGTGGGAACTCAGAGCCTGCCCAGTGGGGTCACACCAAATCAGTGTTTTGAGGGGCCTCCCAAGGAACTAAGTTTGAAATCCCTAGGTTAGAGTCCTTACCCTCAATGCCACCAAAGACCCAACCTAGGAGTGAGACGCTCCACATCTCTCAGCCCTGATCAGACAACTGAGGGTGCCCATCCTATGTCATGCTCAGTTTGGCAGCATGGCACAGAGCTCTAGTTCAGTACCAGCCCCAAGAGACATGGTTCTAGCCTTTGGGTATGCCCACTCCCAGGGGTAGCAGAGCCAGCTTATGGCAACAACAGGCTTTTAAATAAAAGAGTGAAACCCACAGAGGACACGGCAGGTGTCCTGTGACTGAACAGAAAATCCTGTCCATCCCACATGGCCTGGGGGCGGGCTGTGAGGCTGAAGAGGTGTGTGTGCATCCATGAGCACTGGATGAGTTTTAGGTCCATGCCTTTCCAGCCATGGAATAACATGCAAGGCACTTGGTGAGCATCAGCTGTGTCCACGCCCCTGGCTGGGCCCTGCCATGACAGCTGAGCTACAGAACCCTGTGTTCAGACAACATTTCACCTACAGTCCACCTCACCTACACCATGGTACACCTCACCTACACCACGGTAGATCCATTACACAGAGACTCATGATGCACAGGTTGGGAGATTTTTTTTTCCTTGCACATGTGAAGTTTTATTTTTTCAGCAAACAGTAATTAAAACTAATGTACACAAAGAAGACAACAATGCCACGTTTTAATTTATTTCAGCTGACTGCATCAGCCAGCCTCCTAGTGAAATTCCTTTGTTGTCTTCTATTACGCACTGTGTTAACAAAACATCTCCCTGTGGAATTTTACATTCATTCTGTTTCTAGAGAATGTGGAGAGTTTAGTGTGAGTGTGGTGTCAGGGTGGAATACTGCGTACTTTGTACTGCAAAGTAGGTGATGCATTCCTGAGCTGTGGAAAATTCAGACAGGCCTGTCTTCCTTCCAGTTCGAAAGCCTCCTCCTCCAAGAAGCCTCTTCTAGTCTCTTTAGTCCTGATCACTGACCACCACCACCACCTCCCTTCTGCACCTGAGAAACCCTTAAGCAAGGTGGACAGATGGTATAATCAAAGTGCCTAGTTCAGTGCATGGCTCTTGGAACTATTTATAAATGTATACTCCTTCCTACTCTCCCCCAGCCATGCGCCCTTCCCCTCTTCCCCTTGCCCAGCTCATTCTTCTTCATTTCTCTGAGCATTTTGCTGGAAGTTTCCGTGTCTGTGCCATCCCCCCAGGTGGCTCAGAGTTGCTTGCTGCCACTTCTCCCTTGGTGCCCCCTCGCCCCCAACCCCAGCCTCATGACGTCATGGGTAACTGCAGAGACAGGCTGGCCCCAGGCCAAGCTCCTCTTCTGCTTTGTGTCCTTGAGTTGGTTATTTAAACTCTCTGAGCTTCTGTTTCCGAATCTGTAAAACGGGCATGCTGTGAACATTCAGTTACTTGAGATGATGTTTATGAAGAGTTTAGGATTTTACCTGGCATGTAGTGAGCCTCAGGAGTTGAGAGCTATTATTATTATTTCTTTCGTTGTTATTGCCACCCTGTGGGACTCTCAGTCCGTGTGTCTTGTCCTTGGTGTGTTGTTTATGGTGACAAAGTTCCCCATTTAAAATTAAAATTCAGTATGCTCTGTTGTTATGCAGGAGAATCTAGCACATTCCTTTGTCTATTTTAGAGCAATGTGAACAGAATCTTGATGGGGTGCAGGGAATCCTGGGCCAGCAGGGGTAGGGGGGTCTTTGTCATCTCCGACAAGCCATACGCCTTGGATTCCCCAACAGTAGAATGCAGAGCTCAGCTCAGAGGACCTCCTGGCACTCTTCCTGACCTGACATTTCCTAAAGTATGAGTATCTGGAGACTGAGCACCTCATGGGGTGGGTCCCCATCAGCTCATGGTTGAGGAAGGTGAGACAGTCCTGGGGTTTCCTGGAAAGCTTCGAGATGGGGGCCACCCCTCCCTCTGTGCCTCCTTAAGCCCCACTTGTGGGCTTTAGGGAGCAGAGCTGCCAGTTCCATGCCCATCACGAGCAGGGATTCCTGGCGTGACGTCCCAAATCTGCTGCTGTTTGGGGGAAAGGTCTTGACAGAATCTGTGAAAACGTCCCTCCAATCAGCAAAGCCGCTGGTGGAGGATGTGCCTGGCAGAACACAAGGATGGAGACTGGGCGTCAGGGTCAGGAAGCCTGGTTGTCATGTCAACAGATTGGCCCAAAATAGAGAGGGGCAGGTCCCCCTATGGTGTCCGTCATGACCACACCACCTGCTCCTTCAATGGCAGGGCTGGGGCTGGACCAGGCTTGTAGAGGAGTAAAAGTGGGGGGACTTGTGAGGGACCAGATGGGGCGGGCACTGTCCTGGGGTCTCCATTGCTGCTTAATGTGAAGCTTGAGAAGGAAACTCACAAGCCAGTGCCTACCTCCAAGGCTGCCGTGACTCCTCTCATTGCCCAGTGTGGGTCAGCAAACATTCCCAGAGCTCCTGTGTATGCCATGCATGCTGGGGCCAGCAGGGCTCCTGAGGAGAGTATACCGAATAGCTAACATTTATCAGGCATTCACTAGATACCAGGCATTCTTCCAATGGCACTGAATTAACCAATTTAACCCTCACAACAACTGTATGCAGTAGACACTGTTGTTATCCTTGTTTATGGGGGAGGAAATGGATGCACAGAAAGACTAAAGAATTGGTCCGAGGTCAGTAGGCTGTTAAATGGGGGATTTGAACCCGGGCACGTAGTTCCAGAGGTGGACCCTTGACCATTATGCTGCAAAGGTACAGGAGATAGCCCCACCCTTAGAAACCCACGCTTCAAGAGCGGCCCTGGGCCGTTCCACCCCAGAGCGTGCTGGGTTAGCCTACAGAAAGGGCATCTCACCCAGTGAAGGCTTCCAGGAGGAAGCAGGATGCTCTGGGCTTGGCCAGGCACAGAAAGTGTGGACATGGCTATTGTGGCAGAAGCCACATGCAGTCTGAGGAGTTGGGGCCTGTTGCTGGGTGAGGGGAGCATGGAGTCTGGGCAGGAGGGTCTGCCCCAGCTCGCTCAGCAGCTTGCTGTGGGCCCTGGGCAACTTCCTTCGCTCCGTTCCACTTCCCTCACAAATAGAAGGCAGAGGGAAGCTGGGCATGGAGGCCTGCAGGCTCCTGAGAGCAGACGAGTCTGCCCTCCAGACACGAGGCCATTTTGTACTTCTTTGCATTCATTATTTAGTTTCATTTTGACTTCTCTTTAGTTTCTTTGTAAAGTGTCATTTTAAAAAGGCATGGCTTCTTTCTCTTTACTGAGGTTCAGAGAGTAGGGAGGTGTGGATTTCTCTTCCATTTTACAGATTAGGAAACTGAGGCCCAGGGAAGCCATGAGACCTGTCCTGGGGAAGGTATTATTTACCTTCCTGCTTGTTTTTTTTTTTAACCAAGAAATTTTGGTAAAAATATACATAACATCAAATTTACCATTTTAAGTGTTTTTCAGGTGTCCAGTTCAGTGGCATTAAGTACATTCACATTGTTGTACTACCATCACCACCATCTGCCTCCAGAACTTTTCCATCTTCCCAAACTGAAACTCCATATTCAGTTAACAATAACTCCCTGTTCCTCCCTCCCGTAGCCCCAGAAAACCATGATTCTACTTTCTCTTGCTATGAATTTGACTACTCTAGGTACCTCATCTAAGTGAATCATGTAATATTTGTCCTTTTTGGTCTGCCTTATTTCTCTTCCTGCTTGTTTTTTTAAATTTTTGAGAAAAACTACATTCAAATAATTTTTCAAGGCTCAGGAAGGATCTGTTAAACCTAAAAAGAAAACAAAGTACCAATTTCACAGCAAGGTTGCTACCCTGGGAAAAATAATCATAATTTTTTCTGCATGAAAATGAATTAACCCTGAAAAATCCTCCTATTCTGTTTGCAGAATTTATGAAGGTAATTTTTCTTTGCCCTCTACCTGGGAAAGGGTCCAGGAGGCTCTGACAGGTGTGTATGGAGCAGAGTCCTGAGGAGCGGCGGTGTGGAGGCCACAGGCAGCCTTACATTACCCTGTATCTGGGTGGGGTCCCGTCATGGTTAGAACTGGGCCCAGTTTTGGGGGCTGGTTCTGGCAGGGCTCACTCTAGAGGCACCAAACTCATGTAGGAAACCTCACAGAACCTTGGAGCTCAGAGAGCCCAGAGGCTGTCCTGGGACGAGGATCTTGAAGCCAAGAGACAGGAGGAACCCAGCCCAAGGTCACCCAGCAAATGACATACAAATGAGAGCCCAGTTTTCAGTCTGGGGCAGGCTCTGCCCTCGGGTCTGGGCAACGAGGGCCCTTCAACGTGCATGTACTTCCAGGACCCACAAATGCTGTCCAGCCTGATCTGGTGTCGGCCACGTGAGGGAGGGAGGCTCACTAGACCTGTTTTGTAAGAAGCGCAGGAGGGTCAACACCTGCCCAGTGATCCTCGCCTAAGAGTTGGAGGGTGTGGGTGGGCCGTGACTCCTGGTCCAGCCAGAGGCACTGCTTCCAATACCCTGGGTCGTCCAGCTCAGCACTTCTCCCACCTGTGTCCCGTCACCTCTGTGCTATTCTGCACCTGGCAGGTCACACCAGTCTGGGGTGAGGCCATCTAGGGGCTTCTCAACCCCTCACATTCTCAGATTCTGAGTGGCAGTTTTCATTGGCAAGGCTTGGATGCCTCTGAAGTTTGGAAAGGAGTTTTTCCCAAATCATTACAGTTCTTAGTTGCTTTGACCTTCGGTAGTACGTTAGGGACGATAGCCAATGGCGGAGGTTTAATGATAATCATGATTTCTATTACTGATTCCCCATGATGCTTTCCAGGGTCGCCTTTCCACTGTCTCCTCCCTGACAACTGCCCTCCCAGGTGTCCCTCACACTTCTGTACAGCCTCTCCATTCTCTGCCTCCCGTGCCCTGTTCTGGGTGTCAATCATTGCCGAAAGCTCCTGGTTCACTACCTTCCCACCACCACCCCGCACAGCCTTTCCCCCACTTCAGTTTTCCTTTTAGCACTCATCATATACAACACATTTTACTCATCACTTTACTTTCTAAAGTTTACTAACATTTTACTTACCCTGCTCATTTCTTCTCTCCTTCCCACACTGGAATGGAAGCTCTCCATAGGTGGGGCTTTTGCTCACTGCTGTGCCCCTGCCACCTATCACCATGCCTGACACATAGTAGGTACTCAAAAAATTTTTGTAGAATGAATGAGTGAATGAATGCTCTTCTCACTGTAGGCCACTCTCCTCTACCCTCTCCATCTAGCCCATTTCTCCTTATGTATAGAGGCTCAGCATAAGTGCCTCCTCCTGCCCAAAGCCTACTGCTGGTGCTGGCTTCAGTGGCCTTTTCTGGGGCCCACCCTGTCTGCTGCCCCTTTCCTGGTATGCTTCCCCAGCCCATGCTCATTGGCTCCTCTCTCATCCCCACTAGCCAGTGAGCTCATTGAGGATGTGCTCTAACTGGTTTCCTTTGTTTGCCCAGCGCCTGGCACAAAGCTTGGCTCATGGGAGGTGCTCAGCAAATGCCTGCTGCATCGAACTGAATCAGTGCAGCATTAATAGCAGGGCTCTCAGGCATTTGCCCCACTTAGCACGGTAAGGGCCCTAGGGTTATGCCTTCCCAGCATTGCTTCCCTGTTTCACAGAGAAGGGAGGTGCAGGGTTGTGAGGGTTGGGACGGGCTGCCCTCTGAGGGTCTGCACCTCCCCTTGGCTTTCCAGAGGCTGCTGCTCTTAGAGTTTTGCCAGCCCTCTGGGCAAGGGGTCCTGTGAAGGGGCTTCCTTGGAGTGGATCATACTTCTAAGTGCACTGCTCTCAGCTGCCCCAAGAGCCACAGGAGCCTCCCCTAAGCAGCCTCCTCCTGGAGCCTCCCTGCTCCCCTCTCAGCACTCAGTGGCATCTGTTCTTGGCTTTGTCTCTCTAGCTAGACTTCAGGTGAAACCCCTCTGCCCTTTTCTAGGCAGGTGGCACTTCCCATCCCTTGGGATCCGGGGCATTCCTATGCAGTGCCTTCTGGGTGGGCAGTGCCGTGATGGGCTTAGGGACCACTTAGCAGGAGCTCAGCCATGGGGTGGGTTCTGGGGATAGAGACCTGGGAAGTTTCGTTAGGGCTTCAGACTCGGAGGAGCTGGGTGTGAGAACAGGGTGTTGGGATAGGCACACAGCTAGGACCAAGGTTGCCTGTGCAGCGAGGCCCCCGGAAGTTAACTTCCAAGTGAGGTCAGCCTGGGTCTGGGATCAGGTGGTAGTGGGGATGGGAGCTGGGGAAGCAGGCCTGAGTATTGGGGTGTTGGGAAAATCACCTCTCAAAAAGGCCTCTGAAGACAGGTGCCCACAGCAGCCCATGAGGTGGAAGGGTAGAAGGATTTGTGACAGGACTAAGGAATTGGAAGTTCCCTTGAGAAGAATCCCCTGGTTGTGGTGATGTGTGACAGAGACCCAGCCCTCATCCATCAGACGGGGGAGTGACCACTGTGTCCCCAGCTGGAGGACAAGAGAGGCACGTAATTAACTCCAGCTGAGCTGCAGCTCACGCAGGAGGGCCGCCTTGAGTAATGAGTGTGACTGCTGGTGATGGGGACGATGATCCCATCCCACCTGCAATCACCCTTCATCCCCAAGCAGGCACCCAGTGAGTGTTTGAGCGCAGGCAGGATCTGTGTTGGGCCGCAGACCTCTGAGGAGCCAGGAGGACAGCTCTGGCCCCTGTCCCAGGAAGGACTGTTAAGTTTGGGGATGTGCCTCCCCAGGGAAAGTTGGTGGAGCAGGCAGCCGGCCAGTGCCTCACCTGTGTCCAGTCCAGCGACTCTGGCATCTTCAGGGCCCCAGGTCCCCTCCTGGCTCCTCCATCTCAGTTTTTGGTGGCCCAGGACTCACAGGGCCCCTGGAGGAAGCTAGGACTCCCCTCTCTCTCTGTGGTTTCCCTTCCTCTAGTTCCAAATCTGACCACCTCCCTCTGCCAGTCTTGCTGCCCTGTCTTTGGCTCCTGCCATCTCCCGCCTGGATCCCTGCGCTGGTCTCATTACCCATCCCCTTGTCCAGCCTCTCTTCCCTCTAAAGACGTCCTTCAAGTGGCAGCCAGGGTTGCCCATCTCAGCCTGAGGGTTTCATCACCATCTCAGCTCTGAAGATGTCATTATCAGGTTTAAGCCCTTTTAAGAACTTCCCAGGGTTTAATAAGTACAGTTTTTCTGTTTGGGATGATGAAAAAGTTCAGGAAATAGATAATGGTTATGGTTATACAGTATAGTGATTGCACCTTATGCCACTGAATTGTACACTTGAAAATGGTTAAAATGATTAAAAATAATAACCAAACCAAACAAAAACTCCCCAGGGCCCCCGGAATAGGGTATGACCCCTTATACTGGTGCTCAAGGCCCACCAAGGCTACCCCAATCTCCCTTTCCAATCCCACCTCTCATTTCTTCATTCATCTATGGAGTGCTCCAATTCAGAATGCCATTTGCTGTTCCCAAGACTTACCCCTACTTTTCCTGTTTCCTTGCCTCTCCTCATGGAAATTCAGGATTAGAGTCCATTCCTTTACTTGGTGAAATAATCCTTTCTACAGCAGTCTCCTGCACGCTTCTGCCAGAATGCCTGCACTGACAGGCAGCCCACTGCTTTACAAGACATTTTACTCCATCTCTGGACAGCTCTGATTGTAAGAGACAAGAGTTAGAGTTTGGAGTGTGACGCTCTGTATTTGAGTCCTGGTTTCATGATTTACTAGTAGTGTGACCTTGAGCTTGTCAGTTAAAATCCCTGAACCTCTATTTTCTCCTCTGTTAATTGAGGGATAATGCAGGCAAACCTTGGAGATATTGCAGGTTTGGTTCAAGGCCACCACAGTAAAGTGAATGTCACAATAAGGCAAGTGACATGAATTTTTTTGTTTCCCAGTGTGTATAAAAGTCATGTTTACACTATACTGGAGTCCATTAAGCGTGCAATAGCATTATGTCTAAAAAAACAATGTGCATACCTTAATTTAAATAGACTTTATTGCTAAAAAATGCTAACCATCATCTGAACTTTCAGTGAGTCAAATCTTTTTGCTGGTAGAGGGTTTGACATATCGTAAGAATTATCAAAATATGACACAGATACATGAAGTGAGCAAATGCTGTTGGAAAAATGGCGCTGATAGACTTTCTCAACACAGGACTGCCACCAACCTTCAATTTGTAAAAACGTAACATCTGCGAAGTGTAATAAATCAAAGCTCAATAAAACAAGGTATGTCTGTAATGGTATCCATCTCATAGAGGCATTGTGAATATTAAATGAGATACATTATGAATAATAGATGAGGTAATGCATGTAAAGAATCTAGCATAGTGCCCAGCAAACACATAGGTCGGTATTAAAGAAATGTTAGCTTGATACACTGAACCAAAATCTGGCGCACAAACCAAAAGGCAGACAGTTAGAGCAGGAAGGGGTCTGAGAGATCAACTGTGGCAGACGTTTGTGGTTCCCTGACATCTAGTTCCCCTCTTCTGCTGGCCAAGTTGTGCCTTGTGTCCCTGGTACTTGGATGGTGCCAGTTCTGGCCAGTGAGTTCCGTTTAATTGCTGGTTGACCCTCTCCAGAGTTTCTTTTTCCTTCTCTCTTGGCAAAGCGGCAGCATTCAAGATGGTGGTTTTTCCATCAGCTTGGGCCCCTGAGTGACTAGGATGTGTCAGGACCCCCCCCCCTTGCTGAGAGAGAAATCAACTTTTTCTGGGGTGCTCTTGAGATTTGGGGGTGTTTGTTGCTACAGCAGAGCCTAGCCTCTCATGACTGATGAACCCACTAACTCAACCTTCTTGTTTTATAAGCCAAGCCCAAGTGAAGAGGAGATCACAGGGGCCTGGGGCCCATATGCTGTGCCTGACATAGCTGACTTTATTCTCTCTTTTATATCTTTCCTCACTGGTCTTCCCCATCACTGAGCCTCCCATTAAGGACGCTATTGAGGTGACCCATCTGACTGAGTCCCATTGACATCACATGCTGGTCAGTCCCAAGCCTCTGAGTCCCTTAGTTAATGGACCTCTGAGAGGTGAGCTCCACTGTGCACATACATCCTTCCTGGAGTGCTGGGCCAGGTTGCCCATCAAGCCTTGCACCTGAACCATTGCTCCCACTTGCCAGCTGGTCGCCTTCTTCCCCGTCAGGCCTTCCTCCTCTACACCAGCTGCCAGAGGCATCTGCGTACAGCACAGCCTCCATCCTGGCACTCCCCTGATTAAAGTTCTGCAGTGACTCCTGCTGCCTAGAGAAAAGAAACTGCACCCTGCCTGATGTTAACGGTTCCCTAGGGACCAGCCAGTCTGACCCCACCTACCCGTCTCCTGCCACCTCCCTTCTCCACCCTGTGCTTCTGCCCCAGGAGCAGATACTCCACTTATCCTGTATGCACTTTCCCCCTCCGAGACTTTGCTTATGCTGGCATCTCCATCTGGGGTGCCCTCCTGCCACCTCACTCTCTTGTTTATCTTCCAAAGCTCAGCTCGAATGTCACCTCCTCCAAGAAGTCTTGGCAGAATATCTCAGTGAGATTCGACCATTCCTTTCTTTTTGCATGACTTGTGTCTCCACCAGAGTTCCCACTTTTATCTTGCCTTGTGTTATGGCTTTTTGTTTCAATCTTCTCTCCCCACCGAAGTGAGAGCTCCCTCATGGGCAAGACTGTATGTAACCTTTCCTGTGTCCCCAGCACTTCCCACAGGATCTGGCTCTAAATTATCATCCCATGAGTATTAATGGAACGAACGAGTGTTCTAAACCTCCATTAACTTCATACTACATTTTACGAAATTATTTCTGTACCTCCTCTAGATTATAAGTCCCCTGAGGGCAGGGTCCGTGTCTTACCCTGTATCTAGCCCAGGCCCTCAGCAAATGTTGGACCAATGCACCCCTCGAAAGAGCACGCTGCAGAGGCATATGTGGGGTGGAAAGGAATGGAGATGGCTTGGTGGAACATAGCTGGAGTGAGATCCCTCCTCAGCAGGTGACCTGGCCCCCATCCCCAGGGGAAGGGCTGACAACTTGTGATATTTGTGCAAACCTGCAGAAGGGAGCACCCCAACCCTCCTGACAAGCAGCCCGCATACATTTTGTGTTCGTGACCCTGACTTTTAAAAATGTCACACCTGCATATGAGGAGGAACTTGTTGACAGGTAATTAGGAAACAGAGTTAGTATCTACCAGTCTTTGAAAAACATTTTGTAAATTGGGTAATTGGCTTTCCCAGCGCAGAGGAGAGATGTGTGCTACGGCTCCATCATCCTCAAATAACATAGTCTGCAGCCGGCCAAGGATTCGGAGTGACAGCTTCAGGGAGAATACAGAAATGCCAGTTTTTCTCAGCATCCAAGATGGACAGTCTGGCTCTCTGGAGACTTACAGAAGCAGATGGTCTGTCCATCAGCCTGGGGAAGGAGTGTGAAAAACTCAAGATGGCTGGAGTTAATAAGCTCTTTGGGACAGAGCTACAGCTACGGTTACTTTTATTTCAGGCGGTATCCACCAGCAGGGATTGTATGCAGCAGTAATTTCGTCCAGCCAGTATGTACTGAACACCTGTTTGGAGCCAGGCCCTTTGTGGGCACAGGGGAACAGAGGGGATGAAGACCACCCAGTGCAGCAAATCTGAATTTATCTGGTCATGTCCCTTGAATTTTGGTTTGACGTCAGTGTCCTGAATGATAGGGGAACACATTTTAAATGTACAGCATAATTTCTTTCTACCTTTTCCCCTAATCTTTTTTTGTCTCTCTTCAAACTCTTTTCACCTTTCTGTAATAGTTTCCTAGGTGTGTTGATTTTCTTGTATTTCAGGCTTCTTATAGCAGGTGGTTAAGAATGTTACTGGTCAATGTGGTCTAATTATGGTAACAAACACCCTTATGTTCCAGTGGTTCAAAGTATTAAGATGATTTCTTGCTCATGTCATAGTCAAATGCAGGTCAGAGGGTGTGTTGGTTGGGTCGTCTGGGAAGCAGATGCCCAGAGCTAGACGTGGATTAGGAGCAATGCTCACGAAAGAAAGAGGGGAGAGAGCAGGGGAAGGCAGGGCAAGTCTTCAGAGTGTGGGCAGGTCTGCCACCTGTGAAAGGAGAGGGGGAAGGAAGGAGAGGTGAGTAGGAAGAGACTCGGGCAGTGGTGCAGCTCTGATGAAGTCTCAGCCAGACCAAAGGGGCTTAAGATTGTCCATAGCTGAGTCTTGTGCTGACCAGAAATGGTAAGCATCTGTTTGGCTGCTGTGCTCAGTCAAGGGTTGAGGTTGCCTGCAAAGAGCGAGACATTATACTGAAGGCATTGCTCCCGGAGTCTGTCACCTTGGGAGGCTGTCCTCCCTGTGACAGTTTCTCTGGCCGTCGCGGTGCCCCTCCATGACGGACTTGGGATTGGATTTGGGGTTGGGGGAGGTTCTAGGTCCTTGGAGTCTTCCCCACTGACACTGTGGATGGGAAGAGAGCATGGAGAACCTATGGGAAGGCTTTCTAGGCCAGTCCTGGGCATAGTGCCCATCACCTTTGCTCACATTGCATTGCCCAAAACTCAGTGGTCACACCTAGTTGCAAGGAAGGCTGGGGAGTTAGAGTGTCAGTGTGTGCCCAGGGAGAACAGAATCCCAAGTCTTCCTGTTACTCACTGTGTAAAGCTTTGGACAAATTACTCACCTCTCTGACCCTCAGCTTCTTCATCTATTAAAATATGGATAATAATAGGACATGCTTCATAGTGTTGTTGTGAGGATTGAGTTAATAAATACTAAAAAATTATAGTAGTGCCTGGCATAAATAAATGTTATATAGGGATTGCTGTGCTATTATTACCATTCTTAGTTGCAAATTAAATATGTCAGTAAACATTTCTTCAGTGACTACTCTGTTGAAGGAATTATATGTCACAGGGACTTAACTTGTTTCTCTCAGCACTTAGTGGATGCTCAGAAAATGTTTGAATGAATCAATTTCAATGAAAAAACAATATAGTTTGTTGAATTCAGTTGGCCATGGTGCTGGGCTAATTTTTAACATGATTTAGCAATAATAAATGTTAAGTCCTGTGCTTTTGGCTCAGAAAGTCAATCACAGAAGAACAGAGAGAGATGAACTTAAATGAGTGAGAAAGCATCTTGAGTGTGAAAAGCCTACCAGTTTAAAAATGAGTTTCTGTCTTTATAAGCGTAATATGTGCTTTAGGAAATTCAAGTAAAACAAATAAGTACAGAGAAGAGAGTTTTTAAAAAATCACTCAAAATCTCTCGATCTTTAACATGAGATGACTCCCATTCCAGACATCTCTCCGTGCAGATGTTATAAGTAGAGAGGTGGACAGAAGTAATTTTATAAAAAGGTCATTATTACATGCTATTTAAAATTGATGTTAAATTTTATTTATCTGAATGTAACAAGCAAATAAGGAAGAGTAAAGCAGAAGGAATTGCTTAACATTAAACAGTTTTGCCTTCGCAAAACTGTTTTGGTTTTCGCAGAAAATATTTGGTTTTAAAATATCTAAGAGTAATATAATAAAAGATTACGAAGAGCAGTGAGGTTAGAGTCCCAGCGTTTAAACTCCGGTTTTCCACTTTAGATGGTATCCATTAAAGTCCTTGTATGGAAGGAGAGGAAATTAGCAGTCTCACAAATCCTTTTTCCTCCTCCACCTTCTGAATTTTAGTTTACATTATTATCTTTACATTGCTGATTGTTTCATGTTAAATGGGTCCAACTCTTGCAATCATTCCTTTTTATCACAAGCCCTCCTTTCCTGAGATCTATACTTTGATTCATCTGTGGTTGGCTGGATTTTATCATCAAGTAGTCTCCCTCCCTCCCTCCCTCCCTCCCTCCCTCCCTTCCTTTCTTTTTTCTTTCCAAGAAAGGTTCATAGGTATTTTGTAACCAAGATTACACATGCTGATTTACTAATTTTTGCTGACAGCAAACTCTGCATGAAGTAGGGACCAAACAGAAGGACTGTCGTCTGAGTCTGCATTAATGGAAGTGTATGCTCAGAATGCGAGAGGTGATCATTTCGTTCATTTTAGCATTGTGGCTAGGGATGGTCTGAACAAATCAATAAGAAAAAGACAAACGATCCAACAGAAAAGTAGGCAAAGTCACCAGTCCAAAAGAGGAAGTAGAAACACATACAAATATGTGAAAAAGTGGCTTATCCTCTTTAATAATCAGGAACATACAAACTAAAATGACATATCCAATACCCACAAGATCGGCAAAAAATAAAGTTGATGAGGATGTGGAGTAATGAGAGATCTCAAACACTGCTGGTGGGAGGGTAAATGGATAAAACCACTTTGACAAAATGTGGGAAATCCTGTGATTCAGTGATTCCATTTCTAGGTTTATACCCTAGAGAAGCTCTACATATATGTGCCAGGAGACATGTATAGAAACATTCAGCTGTCTTGCTTACAGCAGCAACTAAACGAAACACTGGAAACAACCCAAGTGTCCATCAGGGGGAATTAACAAATAAACCATGGCCTGTTCACACAATGGAATACTACACAGCTATCAAAATGAATGAGCTATAGCTTTGTTCAGCAACAGAAATCTCACAAACATAATGTGAAGCCATAAAAGCAAGTTTCAGGCATGATTCCACTTACATATACATTCAAAACAAGTAAAATTAAATGATACAGTATTTAGGAAACATACATATGGTAAACAAAGAAAAGCAAGGAAGGATAAACACAAAATTCAGACTAGGGGTTCTTCCTGGTGAAGGAGGGATATGGGCAGGGTGGGCACACAGGAGCTTCAGCATAAACTGGGTGCTGGGTATACTGTATGTTCACATTACTATTTTTCATACTTTATATAAGTTATATGTATATGTGTATATATATATATATATTCTATTCTATAAGTGAAATATTTCATAATAACAAATTCTTATTTAAAATAAAACAGTGCTCTGAAGTGACACTGCCTGAGATGGAATCCTTACCATTTATGTGACTTGGGGCAAGTTTTTTAACTTCTCTGAACCTCAGTTTCCCTTTCTGTGAGATGGAAATAATAACGGTACCTACCTTACATAACACTGTGAGGAATGAATAGAATAATTTATATGAAGTTCTTATTACCATGCTTGACACATAGTGAGTGTACAACACACGTTAGCTTGTGTTACTTTTCTGTGCAGGGCAGATGGAGGTATTTGGGGGTGCATCCAGGAAATATCTGTCCTCTGAAACCACTCCCAAGGATGCCCACGTACAAGAAGGGTGTGAAACTATATCATACGGGATGATTAGAAGAGCTAAGGGTCGTTTGGCCTGAAAGCATCTTGTGGAGGCAGACTGGCTGAGTTTAGGTATCTGAGGGGCTCTCGTGGGGATGGAGGACTGTACGTGTTCTGTGAGGTTCTAGAGCAGGGGTGGGCGAACTACAGCCAGTGGTCCAAGTCAAACTACTGCCTGTTTTGTAAATAAAATTTTATGGGATTGCAGCCATGTTCCTTCATTTATGTATTGTCTGTAGCTGCTTTTGTGCTCCAAAGGGTTGAGAAGTTGCAACAGAGACAATGTGGCCCACGGAGCTTAAAATATTTATTGCCTGGCCCTTTACGGGAAAAGTTTGCTGACCTTTGCTCTAGAATGAGAAGTTGGAACAGGGGATGCAAAAGCAGGGTGATTTCACGACCAACATAAGAACTTTCTAAGAAGCACCAGTGGCACAGTAGCTCCCTGGTGAGGGAGTGAGACCCCTGCCACTGGAGGGATGTAAGCAGATGCTGACCACTCCTGGAACAGGATGCACAGAGGACGACTTTGTATCCGGGGCATGAGTTGGACATGTTAGCTTTTACATTCTCCTTCAATTCTGAAATTCTGTGCAGAGTAATTCCCAGTTTCAAATTGGTCATTATTAACTCTGACATTTTCTTGGCATTTTTACATTTTAACGCTCAGCAACCTTTTCTTTGAAATTTTTCAGTCAAAAAAGTACTTTAATTCTTTAAAAATGAGATTTAAATGAAAATGAATTTTTTTTTCTTTTTTTTGTGGTACATGGGCCTCTCCCGTTGTGGAGCACAGGCTCCGGACACGCAGGCTCAGCGGCCATGGCTCACAGGCCCAGCCGCTCCGCGGCATGTGGGATCTTCCCGTACCGGGGCACGAACCCGTATCCCCTGCATCGGCAGGCGGACTCTCAACCACTGCGCCACCAGGGAAGCCCTGAAAATGAATTTTATTCTAGAGTTCTACTTTTTCATTAAAAAAAATTGATTTTCATGGCTTTTGGCTCTGTTCCCATTTATAGGTGCTGAATTTTAAGAGCCTGTTATGTGTCCATTATGATTTCTTTGTGACAAGTCCATCTTGGGAGGGAAGGAGAAGAAGCCTTTGGAAGTGAAACAGGGGAAGGGAGTTTGGAGGAAGTGACCATGAGCTACTGGAGATGTGAGGTCAATGAAAGGCAAGGGGGAAAAATCCTGGAGAGAAGAGGGAGGGGGAGGGCAAGAGTTAGTGAGGCCCTACTGTGTGCCAGCCCATGTCTAGGTTGCAGGACTGCAGATCAGAGGCTGTAGCTGGTCATTTAGCCTTGAACTATTGCAGGAGAATGTGAACCACGATGGAATTAGCTCCCTGTCTGCTGTTCAGGTGTGGCTGTACCCTCCAGAAGGGAGTGGGGGGAGTTCCTAGTGGGGGAGGTGGGGAAAGTAGGGGAACATGATAAAGCTTTCTTCCAGGACAGAAGAACCCCCTTATCTGGGTTCTGAGAGCAATTCATCAAAAAGCCAAATCGCTCAAAGACAACATGTCATAAATAATTTCTCAGAATTATGGTTTTGCCCAGTGACCAGCTCACTAAAAGCCATCTGACAGACACCTTAAATGGGGAATAGAAAAGCTTCAACATTTCCCTGGCTCATGAGGGGCAGGTCCGGAGCCCACAAGAAGAGGAAAGTAATAAACAAGCATTAGGGGAACATCTCCAATCGCAGCATTTAGGAAGGACTGAAATGTGAAATACAGTTGAAATTGACTTTCACTTGAGCCTCAAGAACAAATCCTTGTGAAATAGCCATGTGAAGTGTCTGCAAGGAACCCCTTGGGAAACTCAGAGAAATTCCCCAGTGGTTTGTTGAATTGGTCATCAGGCAAACTGATGTGCAGTGGATGAACTTTCAGCGAGTAGCTTGTAGTGTGTGCTCACGTGACTGGCTCATCCAGCCTTGCCTGCGGGACACCCACCTGCACTTCCCTAGGCCGGAGACAAAAGTCATACACAGGCAAGGACCTCTGGGGTCATCTCCTTTGTGGTTTTCAAACCTTATTTTGTGACTATCCATGAAATCCTCTTTTCAAATTAAGTATTATGTGGCCCCTTGAAGCTGTATATAGAACAGGTAAAGGAGAACTGCAGGTGGAAATGAAGGTGAGGAACCCAGAGCTCCTCTCACTGGACCCCAAACATCTTTGCTGGGTCATAGGGCCCTGCTGGACTGAGTGTAAAAACCTCCATGCTGGTCCAGCCACAAAAATTAAGCTTAGGTCAACTGGAGAGCCTATCTATTGGGGACACTAACCATGTCAGCTAAGAAGAGAAAGTATTAGAAATGAGGGTGAGGGACAGTAGCATCTCAAATGGGACAGGTACGTCCATGTGATTTTTACTTTGTTATTCACTGCAAACGTGCTGTCTAGGGGAGCTGGGGAAGCACCTTTCTTCTGTCCTTCTGACTTGCTTCCCGTCTTTCTCCCCTTTTCTCTTTTTCTTTCTTACTTGGTGCCCAGTGTTGTTTATCCTGCCTCAGGTCAAGAGTGCTGATCAGGAAGAGGCCTGGGCATGCAGCACTACCCTGGGGGAGAATGGTCGTTTCTAGAATGCTGCTGACTTTTCCCTTCCCTTTGCCCGTTAAGCTGAGTTCTCTAGACTGTTGAGAAAGCTCTGAACTGGGGATCCCGAAGTCCCTCCCCTAATCCTGAAAGGACAGTGGATAAGTCCCTTCACCTCTCTAGTCATCATTGGCTGCATCTGAAAATGGGGGTGCCAGGCTGGCTGGGTTAGTAATGCTCACACCTTTGGCTCTTACACACCAGTAAAGGCTAAAGAGACGGGGCTCCAGGGGACATGGAACAGAAATGTACGTAGGGTAGAAAACATTTTATTTTGCTGCGTTAGGGTATTAAAAACAAAATCCTGCTACTGTCTGCAATTTTATAACAGAAAAACGTTTCAACACCGTACAGACCACGAAGGATCTTATCTTTAAATTAAGGATAGTTCTCTAAACAGAATACATTTAACGTTAAGGAAAATCTCACTGTGTTATTCTAATTTTTCTCATTTTACTTCACCACATTATTTTTCTATTGATGCTGTAACAAATGACCACAAATTTAGTGGCTTAAACCACAACCGTGTATTGTCTCACCATTCGTGGGCCAGAAGTCCAGACCTGCATGACCGTGCCGAGCCCTCTGCTCAGGGCTTTCAAAGGCCAACATCAAGGAGTCAGCTGGGCTGGTTCTTATCTGGAGGCCCGACTATTCAGGTTGTTGGCAGAATTCAGTTTTTTGCAATTGTAGGACTGAGGTTCCCCCTTCAACTTCAAACCAACAATGGCACATCGAATACATCTCATGCTTTGAATCTCTGATTTCCCCGCTGCTGTCAGCCACAAAAACTTCCCTGCTTTTCAGGGCTTGTGTGAATACATTGGGCCACCTGGATAACACTTTAAGGTCAGCTGATCATTAACCTTAACTACATCTACAAAGTCCCATTTGCCGTGTAACATAACATATGCATGAGAGTAAGACCAAGGGGGTCATGGGAGCCAGAATTCTGCCTTCCACATGGTTTGGTGAAAACTGAGTCAGATAAACTTTTGCAGCTCAAATACCAGTGGTCAAATATGCTCAGATTTTTAAGTTGACTTATTCAGAAAGTATATATTTGTGAGAAGCCAGGGCATCATTATTAATGAAGAGTCTTACAGGGACTAGGTACTGGAGAAATGTTCGCTGAGCAAACAGGTATTAATAAGTTCATTGTTGCTAATATTATTTTAATGCAGCTTTGATTATAAATCTTGTGGTACTGTATCATCATTGTCATTAGTACAGATTACAAAGCAAGCTAAAATCATTACAGGAATATATTAAAATGGAAAATGATTCAGTAAATCATGTTAGAAACAATTAAAACATGAACTACTGTGTTATATCCACTTGTGCTCCACCGAGGGTGGGAAGTGTTGCTTTCAATCAAGAAACAGGAATGGGCTTCCCTGGTGGCGCAGTGGTTGAGAGTCCGCCTGCCGATGCAGGAGACACGGGTTCGTGCCCCAGTCCGGGAAGATCCCACGTGCCGCGGAGCGGCTGGGCCCGTGAGCCATGGCCGCTGAGCCTGCGTGTCCGGAGCCTGTGCTCCGCAACGGGAGAGGCCACAGCAGTGAGAGGCCCTCGTACCACACACACACACACACACAAAAAAAAAAGGAAACAGGAACAATTAATAGAGGGCCCCAAGAAGCAATAAGAATTTCATCTTTCTTCCCCCCCGACCTCCCTCCTTCCTTCTTTCCTCCTTCCTTTCCATCTTTCTCTCCTTCTGTCTTTCTTGGCAAGAAAATTAACTTGGCCAATTTTAAAATTAAATTAAAATTTTAAAATTGAATCATTTCCTGAATCTCTCCAGGGTACTATCCAAACTCTCTAGGCTGGCATTCAGAGCGCTCCTTAGCCTTAGCCCAGGCCACTTTGCCCTCATCCTCAGTCTTATGCACCCCTGCCCCCAGAGCCCTCCCTGGTGCTTCCCCATGGTGCCTCTGCCCCAGCACTGAGCCCTGTCCATCACATGCTGAGGCCACCCATGCCCCTATCTCACTGGGCAGTGAGCTCTCTGAGGCCAGGAACTGAATCAGACTCATGTTTCTATCCCTCTTGACGCCCACCATGGATCTCAGTCCAGAGTCTCTCAAATAGACAAGGAGAGAGCAACAAATGTTAACCCACTCTGGTCCCACATTATGGTCACTTGAGGGGAAGGGGCGGGGAGACAAAGTAAGACAAAAATAAAGAGAGACACATGGAAGTAGAAAGAGAGGGGAGAAACAGATGCAGGGAGGTCAGAGGGCCCCCTCAGGCATCCAGCAGATCCTTACTAAGGCACCTGTATAAGCTCTGAGGAAACAGCAGTAGAAACAATGACCAAAAAGCCTTGTCCTCAGAGGGCTTACATTTTAATTAAAGGACAGTCAATATGCAGACAAACAAAAATAGACAAGATGATTTCAGATAATTTTAGGAGCTATATTAGAGCATAAACTAGGGTGGCATCTTAGAGAGTGACGGGGGGTGAGGACCATTTTGGGTAGGGCAACAGTGATGAATTCCCTAAGGAGGTAACGGCTAAGCTGAGACTTGAATGATGAGGAGTGAGCCATGCTGAGAACCGGGTGAATATTATTCCCAGCAAAGAAAACAGCAAGTGCAAAGACCCAAAGGCAGGAAGGAAATTGCTTTTCCTTCAAAAAGGAGGCTGGTAAGGCTGTACTTGGTGAGCAAGGAAGAGAGTGGAGAGAAATCAGGTCAGAGTGGGAGGCAGGGCTGGATCTTGTGGCTTCCTGCATCCATTATGATAAGGATGGTGAAGAATATCATACCAAACTTGTAAATAATATAAAATCGTTATTATATAACCAGTTAGCCTAACACTTAGAGCGTTTTCTAACAGCCGTTCCTTAGGGTCATCTGACTAGGGGAATTTAAGTCATCTTACAATTCTCTAAAATTGATAAGATGTGCTGGTTTTCAGTGATTTCTTTTTCTGTCCCCAAAGGTGATAGTTTTATTGCCGTATAGGACACTAACCAGTTTTGTATCTAACTTAGCAATCTTATTTCTTATTTTGCATTCACTATAAAAATCCCTGCTTCCCAAATTTTCTTTTGAATCGACTTTGTCATCCTGCAGATGCCCTTTATTAGTTAAATAAAAGGTTGACATGTACCCACTATTGATTTTCATGAGAATTATGTTTTTAACCTTTTGAGAATTATATTCTGATAGGAGTTTGGGTTTTAAGTGCACAGAAAGCAGCAGAGTAAAAAGGGGACTAATTTATGTTTTACAAAGGGGCCTTGGACTGCTAGGTGATGAATGGGCTTGACTGGGTCTCAGGAGGAGCAAGACGCCCAGTTCGCAGCCAGTGGCTCTGTCCAGGGGAGAGCCGGCCACACGGCTTGATGAGAGTGATGAAACTGGAGAAGAGGGAGGTGAGCCATAACTGACTCCCGATATCTGCAGACATTTGTCCTTGTTCATTTTCATAGCGGGTCACCAAGATCTGTTTTTCTTTCTCATATGCGAGCTCCTTGGCAGGGCTGTGTCCAATTTCTCTGTTTCCTCAGCATCCAGCCCTGGGCTGAACACAGAGTGGTGCTTGGCAAGTGTCTGCTGAACAGATTCTTCCCTTTAGATTCACCTCCTTCTCCTTCTCCTCCTCCTGCTTTTTTATTGTGATAAAATGTATATAACATAAAATGTGCCGCTTTATTTTTAGGTGTACAGTTCAGTGACATTAAGTACATTCTCACTGTTGTGCAGCCATCACCTCCATCCATTTCTGGAATGTTACCATCACTGAGAGTGTACCCATTGAACACTAACTCCCCATTTCCCCCTCCTCCAGCCCCTGGCAACCACTATCCTACTTTCTGTCTTTATGAATTTGACTATTCTAGGTACCTCACCCAAGTGGAATCATACATTTGTCCTTTTGTGCCTGGCTTATTTCACTTAGCATAATGTCTTCAGGTTTCATCCGTGTTATAGCATGTGTCAGAATTCCCTTCCTTTTTAAGGCAGAAAAATACTCCATTATATGTATAAACCACAGTTTGTTCAACCATTCATCTCTTGATGGATATTTGGGTTGTTTACACTTTTTGGCTACTGTGAATAATGCTGCTAATGAACATGGGTGTACAGATATCTCTTTGAGTCCCTGCTTTCAGTTCTTGGGGGTATATACCCAGAAGCGGAATTCTGGATCATATAATAATTCTGTTTAATTCTGTTTTGAGGAACTGTAGTACTGTTTTCTATTGCAGCTGCACCACTTTATGTCCCTACCAGCAATGCACAAAGATTCCACTTTCTCCACACGCTTGCCAATACTTGTTGTTTTCTGCTTTTTTGATAATAGCCATCCTAATGGGTGTGGATTTATCTTCTTTTAAAATATAGATGACCATGATGGGAGAGGCCCAGGGTGAGGAATTTGGGGGCCCGTTCCCTAGTGTGCTCTGAAGGGAGATGGCTGGGGAGCCTAAAGTCCTAGATTTGGAGGACACTCAGAGGGAGGAGAGCTGGGAAGAGGGGTACCAAGACCACACCTCACTGAGCTCACAGCATGCGCTCAGGACTGGTTTAAAGAGAGGCCTCACGATGAGAGAACTGAAACCCAGGTTTCCCATGAGGAAGTTTTGGTTGTGTGAATCCACTGTTGGGCTCTTGTCCCTGGGGAAAGCTGTTTCTAATTTGGGCTTCTCTTTCTTTGTGTTGCTCCCCAGTGTGATAATGCAAAAGGGTTGAAAGCCTTCTACGACGCAATAAAATATGGGCCGAACCACTTGATGGTGTTTGGAGGAGTCTGTCCATCTGTTACGTCCATCATCGCAGAGTCCCTCCAAGGCTGGAATCTGGTACAGGTAAGGTCCGGGCCACCTTTGGTTGGGGAACTGTCTTTGGCCACCAGTCTTTCTCAGAAATGGTTCCTTGCCCAACATGGTTCCTAAGTTGCTCAGTTCAGACCTCCCATACTCTTTCCTGAATGATTACACAGCCTCCCACTGCCTCTACCTCCTGGCTTGATCCTCTGGCCTGTCCTGGCTGACACAGTGGGGCTCTAAAGGGTAGCCCTGACACCATCACTGTGTGTTTGAAATATTTCAGTGACTCCCTAGCCCGACTTTCAGGGCTGTCAACATCCAGCCAGTCTTCCTGTCCAGTCTCATTTCCTATCCCTGCCACTCACTCGATGCCTCTGCCCCTCTAAACAACGCACCTTTCCCCAAGTACACCCTAGACCTTCAGGCCTCAGAGACCTGCTCTCACTGTTTCTTTAACTAGATGATCCAAACCTCCCGCCCTCACTGAAATTATTTTGTCCACTAAGACTGCCTTTCTCCTTGGTTAAGCCTTTTCTGGGGCTCTTGGCTGTTATTCACTCTTTACACTGGCAAATGTTATACGCTGTTGAATGTTCCACCAGTGAATGTATGGCCTGATATAGGTGAAACTCACCAGTGCTAGCTGTTATTTAGAATGTGAGAGAGACGTGTAGAAAGATGAGACCCCACAATGAGTTGTGGCCCAGGAACATGTTTTACTTCTTTGCTTCATCCATCCATCCCTCGTCCATTCATCCATCCGTCATCCATTCATCATCCATTCATCCATCCAATAAATATAATGCAACTTACTGTGTGCCTGGAATTTGGGTAGACACTGAGGATATAGTGCCGAATAGAACAGACATGGTCCCTGCCTGTTCAGAGCTTACATTCTAGGAGGGAGGCAGGCAATAAGCAAATAAACAATTAAGTAATCATACTAAGAGCAATACTTGTATAGTATGTATGTCGGGCTTACAACACACCAGACACTGTTCTGAGCACGTATTTTCATTAACTCGTGTACTCCTTACAACTGTTGGTATTATGCTGTTGGTATTATCATCATCCCATTTTATAGATAAGGAGACCAAGGCACACAGAGGCTAAGTAACTTGCCCAAGGACCCTCAGCTCATAGGTAAGAGCCAGGATTTAAACTCAAAGGCAGTTTGGCCCTTGAGATAAGATTGCGGTAAGGAAATGGCTAGGGTAGAGGTAAACAGTGTGATGGGATAAACAGTGGCCGCCTCGAGGCAGTCAGGAAAGGCCTCTTAGAGGAGGTGACAATTGAACTCAGACCTGAAGGGTGAGAAGGAGTTGGTTGGATGCAGAGTATTCCATGTCAGGATGGAATAGCAAATGCAGACAGCCTGTGATGGGAACAAACTTGGCTTGTTCAGGGAACGGAAAAGAGGGCAGTGGGGCTGGAGCATGGTGGGTGGGGAGTCAGGGTGGTGAGAATGAGAATGAAGGGGTGGGCAGGAGCCAGACCACAGGGGGATCTGGTTTCACTCTGCTCACATTGACTGACGTACTTTCTGAGTCCAGCCCTGCGTATATGGGGCGCTGGGGGTAAAGCCTCAAGCTCGTGCCCCAGAGGGGAGGTGGGAGGCAGCCATAGCAGAGCTGTGATAAGGGAAGAGTGGGGTCCCAGGGGAGAGCCACCCACCCACTCAGCCCTGGGTTCAGGAAGGCTTCTCAGGGGAGGTGATGGGGAGCTGGCTGCAAAGGAGGAGAGGGCGTTGGACAGCTGGAGACGTGGAGGAGAGCGCTGCTGGCAGAGGAAACTGGGCATGCGAAAGCAGGAGGTGGGAAGGAGTGTGGGCTTGGAGAGCAGTGAGTCACTCTCCGTGGCCGGAGCAGGCCATGCTGAGGGTGGGCGGATGCAACAGTGGATGAGGCCAGAAAAGCAGCTCAGCGTGTTTTGGTGCAAACCTAACCACGTAGCTGGAAACCAGCACGGTTCAATGTGCCGGGGGAGCCTGGCTTCCAACCCTGCGGTGCCCACAAACAGCCGTGAGACCTTGGTGGAGTCATGCACCTTCTCTGCCCTTGAGCTTTCTGTCCTGAGTACTGAGGAGCACGCCAGACTCCTGCTGGTCAGGGCCAGGCACTGCCTCTCTGAGCCTCAGCCTCCCATCTGTAAAAGCAAGGTAATAAGAGGACTGACCTCATAGGGCTGCTGTGTGGGCTAAATTATTAAACAGGGATTAGAACTGTGCCCTGGCATGTCCTAAGCACTAAGTGTTTCTTGTTTTATTGTTGTTGACACCCCTGCCCCGTCTCCTGCTATTCCCTGAGTTGAATGCCCCAACTACTTAGCATTCCTTGTCTTTCCTGAAACACTGTTCCCACCACTTGAAACATCCCCTTCTCTCCATGACCTGTATGTCAAGTCCTACCCGTTCTCAGAGACCCAGCTTAAATGCTGCCTCTTCCAGGAAGCCTTTTCTTATTGTACTATCTAAAGTAGCCCTCTAGAAATTCTTTCTCTCACTTCCCCCTGTTTACTTCTAGCAGAGCATGTACACAGCCCACCCCCGCAAGCCTGTCTGCCTTTCCCCCTCTTACGGCTTTGCAGATGTGGGGATGTATTTAGTTGAGCTATGGATTCCTTGAGAACAGAAACGAGGCCTGAGTTACTCCTGTTTTTCCTGGTGCCTAACACTTCACAGACCTTATTAGATGTTGAATGGTCAGAGGGAGGGAGGGAGGGAGGGAAGGGTCTGCACATGGATATTTTGCCCAGACGTGAGAGAGCAAGCTCCCTGTAAAATCCCCACCCAGAGGAATCCAGGGAGCTTCCTGACCTTCTCTGAGACTCACTTAGAACTGTCTGCCCCTCAGAATTCTCTAGGAGCTGTAGGAGCAAGCACAGTGTTGCAAACTCCTGGCTTGGCAGCTAAAGCTCCCCAGCCTCAGCATGCAAAAGAGGGCCCCCAGCCTAGAGGAGCTGACAAGACAGAAACTTGGGTTATGAGAGGTGGGGTGTATTATTTATTGCTGTGTAACAAATCACCTTAAAATCTAGTGGCTTAAAACAACAATAATCACTTATTATTCCATTACTTCTGTGGGTCAGGAATTCAGACCCACAGAATGGCTTGCAACTGCTCCAAGATGTTTGAGGTCCAGCTGGCAGATTTGGAGGCTGGGGGCCGGCATCATCTGAAGGCTTGCTTGGGGCTGGAGGGTCTGCTCCCAGCATGGTCCCCTCACATGGCTGGCAAATTGGGGCTTCCCCGTGGGGGCCTCTCCATAATGCTGCTAGAGGGTCCTCATGGCATGGCAGCTGGCTTCCCCCAAAACGAGTCATCTAGGAGACCAAAGTAGAGACTGCAGAAGTTTTTAGGATCTAGCTTCAGAGTTTGCATATCATTATTTCTGCCATATTCTATTGATCACAAATTTAGCTCTTATTTATGAGGGAGAGGACTATACAAGCTATAGCAGGAGGCGAAGATCACTAGGGACCATCTTGGAGGCTGGCTTCCACAGGAAGGAGGAATTCTGGGAGGAAAGCAAGAGTCAGGTTGCCCAGCAAGGGAGGCTAGATGCTGAGTCCCTTCTCTGTTTTGCTGAACTCCTGCTCATCCTTCAAAACCCTGGATAGGTACTGCTTCCTCTGTGATGCCTTTCCTGATCTCTTTCCTTCTGTGCCTCCCATCCCTAAGTGAATTAATTGTTCCCTCCTCAACAATGCCTTCTCAGTGGGGGGTCATCTCCCTCAAGGGGGTGAAAATTCATTCTTGTGGGAAGAGGGCAAAAAGTCTCACTCTTTTTATGTATAATGCACAGGTACACATATGGTGCATAAACGGATATATAGTATATCTGTGGTATTACAATTTCATGAGTGGGGTGGGATTAGGAAAAAATGCTTAAAGGTTTCCTAGGAGAGTGATAGTGAAAACAAGATTGAGGAACGTGCGTGGTTCTACGTCACTTCTATATTGCATATGGTGTTCCGTTATTAAATGAATTACATTCTGTGGAGAATAGTTTATTCTGTATCTGGGTGTTCCCTACTAGACTGTAAGCTTCTTGGGGGCAGGGACTCTTGTTTTCTTCACCCCTTAGTTGCCAGCGCCTCGCACAGGGCCTAGTACCCCAGTAGGTCCTCACTGAGTGCTAAACTGAACTAAGTGCAGGGGGTAGACTGGGAACCTGAAACCCTCCATGGCAGAGTTTCTCACAATGTGGACTTGACCATGGGGAGGCCGAGGACTTGGGAGAAAAATGCAGATCCTCAGCCTCCACCTCAGCAGAATCCTTATGCGTTGCTGACAGGCTCTTGTGGGTGATTCTCGTGCTTAGTCCACCACTGCCCTAGGCATCTGCTACCAGACACCTGGGCAGATCCAGGGCTCTGGCTGTGCACAGATGAGGGACACTGAGGGGCTACGAACTGGACGGTGCCCAGCAGTTTGGAGAGTTCTGGGGACCTGCATCACAGGGTGAGCCAAGGAGAACAGACTTCTCCCAGCCTGAGAAGTCAAGCAGGGGGATGTAGGAACAAAGATGTGGGTCCTGATGGAGAGTGGCCCTGGAAGATTTCTCCCTCCCCCCACTCTCGGGGAACACAGCCCCATTTGCTGACACAGGACCAGATTCCGGGGACCTCCCGCCCGTTCCCCACCTCCTGGAGGCTGAGCTTGTTTGAAGAGATGGTAGAGGACTGGGGTGAGTGGGTCTGCTGTCGCCCAAGGGATTTGATCAATCCCTTAACTTATTCAAAACTGGGCTCCGAAACAGAGTTTCACAAATGGGAAAATGCATGTAATTTGTGTAATTGAAAAGGAGCACCGACTGCCTTTTGGGGGAACAATGCTTTCTGGACAGAGACAGCCTGGGATGCGTAATCAGTTGTTTCTGTTTCCTGGTACTACAAAAATAGGGATTTGCGCCACAAAGGGGTGAAAATTTACCCTGGTGCTAAAATCAGTTAAATTTAACTTTTGCTTTTTGCTGGGCTTCTTGATTCATGGTTGCTGTGTTGAGAGGCTAATATTGTTTAAGTCGTGATGTGAGTCACTGGGAACGTCAGCTCCTCCAGCTAGACGCGAGGACCTTCATGGAGTCCAGGGCGTGCAGTGCAGGTTCTGTCCCTGTCCTCCTGGTCAGACCCCGCCCAGGGTCGGGGCTTAGCTCTGGGCCTCACACTGGGAGAGACACACCAGGGCATAGCGTGGGAGTCATCTGCGGAGAGTCAGGTTCTGGCTGTTGGAGAGCTGAGCATGTTCAGACTGGAGAACATGCAGGGCGCTGGGTAGGAGGGAGAAATCTTAGCCTCCAGACCTGCATGGCTCTTTGAGAGATTTTGCTGGGTCTCTGAGATGTAGGTGGGGAGATGCAGGAGCAAGGCTGAAGTTAGAGGGGAGCAGGATCCTCCACTCCCTGCAAGCAAGCCTTTGCTGCTGGAGGCATCCGGCGTGGAGCAGGCTGCCTGGCTGTGAAGTAGTGAGGTCCCCTTGCCGGAGGTTCCCCGAACATTCTAGTCTCATCCAGTCCCACTGTTGCTGAGATTTAATCCATAGAGTAGGCATACATCAGGTTGCTGGCTCTCACACTATATGGTGAGAGTCATTTATGGGGGCCAAGGATGTGCTTGTGTTAATGCAGATTCCCGAGCTCCATTCTGAGCAGGTCCAGATTAAGGGATTCATCAAATCCTTAAAGGACTGTGGACCCCACTTCTCACCCCCGCTGCCATTTCAGTACCAGCAGTTCAGGTGATGTGGATGCAGTTGGTTCCTGGGAACTTGCTTGGGCCAGGTGATCTCTAAGTCCTCATCTCCCAGACATCAGGACTCTGACAAGTGCTGCTGGTCCACAGAATTTCAATTTACACAGCCCCTGTGGGAAAGGGGACATGGAGGAGACAGCAGGGGATGCTGCTGGGGCAAACACCCCTGGGACAAAGCCCACAGCCTGTGGTGTGGCCAAAGGTGCCCCTTCATCTTGCTCCTCTCTTTGCCACCCACCTGCTCCTTTATATGCCACCATCCACTTACAGGCTGTTCCCTCTGCCCGTGGTCTCTCCACCTGGCAGGGTGCAGTTTGGCTGCCCCTTCCTCTGTGGAGCTTCCCGTTCCTTCCCCTGTGCTCCTTTACCTGCAGAGCCCTCGCATGGTGTTTGCTGCCCTGTGTCTGCGCCCACCCGGCCTTGAGCCGCCCTAGGTCAGGGTCTGGTGCAGTCCTGACTTAGATGCTGAGGGGTACCTGGGCATGTTTGCTGACAGAGGGCTGGATGCCCGCCTTCGAGGCCTCCGGCTCATCCCTAACGATGAGGGCAGATCATCAGAGCCTGCCAGACCTAGAGGAACCCAAGGGCTTTCCAACTGCAGCCCCTTGGTAAAAGGACATAAAGGGCACCTGAAATGATCTCTGGCATGGCCTCAGCTCCCATCTCCCATCTCTGGCCCTGATGCTTTTGAACTAATATGCTTCCTTTGGAAATGTTTTCAGACTCCCTCAGAATCCTTTCCTCGGAGATCTGAAGGGGGCTTGCTTCTGACCCTGCCTTGCACATTTTTGGAGAAGTTCTACAAAGCTCCCACCAACATAGTCTGTCCTTCTGAAAGCACGGAGCCTGGGGAGCAGCAGGATTTGGCGCTGGGTGGGGAAGATGGAGGCAGGGTAGCTTGAACAAGAGATGGAGGCAAAGCCAGCAAAGGTACAAGAGATGTGGCCAGCGGGAGTTCATACCCTAAGAGCGGGACAAAACTCCTTCCTTCTTGGGAGTGAGATGATAGTTGTCTCAGCTTGCAGAGAGAAATAGCCTTGCTGATGAAAGTAAAGTCAGATTCCTGAAGGGATAAAGGGCTGCTCGCAGAAAGTTGCAAACACTATTTCATCAAGAACCGTATCCCGCAGAGCCTGTCCTTTAAAAAGGCACCTGCAGCAGATTATTAAATTGTAGATGCACTTCTCCTGGCACCATCCCAAGCCTCCCCTCGGCAGCCCACCCTGCCTCCTGGCCTGCCTTGGCACTCCCTCGAGGACTTTCCTGGGCAGGAACATTTCAGTTTGTGTGATGGGGTTGTCTCCTTGGCCAAGCTCATGTGAGGGAGTGGAAGTGAGGAGGGCATGTGGACAGGAGAACCTTGACTCTGTGTAACTGTTGGCACATCTAGGACGTGATTTCTGAAAAAGCTAAGTCTCTGTGTAACTGTTGGCACATTTAGGGCTTGATTTCTGAAAAAACTAAGTCATGCTTGGTTTTGACATTTAAAAAACCAAATCTGTGAAAACCCTCAAATCAAGCCCTTTGCTATTTACTGAGTTCCAACATAGCTCTAAACTATCGGTCGATGCCATTTCCTTTATAGGAACAGAAATTTTATCATCGGACTTGATTTTCTCATGTGATTATCTTATTAAAACTGTAGGTTGCCTGAGAAATCAAACGATTGTTTCTTACTTAGCTGTGGTTTGTGGAATTTGAGGTAGATTCATAGAAAGACATAAGATCTTAGCAGTCATTGGGTCCAGTCTCCCTGTTGCACAGACTGGGAAGCAGAGGCCCAAAGTGGGTAGGATCTTACCCAAGTTCTCACAGTAACAGCAAAGCTGGGTCCCATGGCTCACTCTCCAGTGCTTTGTAATTACACCATGGTCTTATTTTATCTTTCTCAGCCTCACTTTTCTCTTACGTAAAATGGGAATAGCAAATTAGCCTAATATGTTTTGTGCAGTTGTGAGAATCAGTGAAGGCTTTTCATCTTTTAGGTGAAAGCACCTTTATAGACTACAAAACAGTAGCTGCTGGTAACAATGTTATGATGTAATAATGTTACAATGACAAGGACTCCTCCCCAGGAGCAGACCTCCAATTATAGCCCCTGTTTTGCATCAACAGCAAAGGTTATTTACTCTGGCACTGCAGACCCTGAAACTTAAGGCGTCGGGGCAAGGTAGGGGTTCTTCAGCAAGACACTCAAGGTGCACATAATGTCTGCTTCTCAGCCCCCAAGAGTCAAAACCCAGCAGGCCAGAACTCCACCACTGCCCAGCCCATGTGGCTGCCGCACCCTTGCCGTGGAGTGACGGAGCCTGTGGACCTGATCGAAAACCACTCAGGAGCCCACAGTGTGATTAGCCACAGGTGGAAACTTCGCTGCCGCCGCTGCTGCTGTGCTACTCTCTAAGAAAGAGAATGGAGGCCAATAATCCAGGGCGGGTTGGAGCCATTTCTTGGCGCTGGTCTCTTGAGGGGCCATTTAGCACATTAATAATCTATGAGGTGCTTCCACCTTCTGGATTCATTAAAAAAAAAAAAAAAAAGGTAGGGGAGGAAAAAGAGAAGAAATATTAAAGGCATGCGTTATGGGCCAAGTAGAGGGGGAGGGAGAGACCCTGAGGACTGGAGACTATGGATAGGCCTTCCTGGCCGTGGCATTGGATGCCAGTAAAGTGAGGTTCTGGGAGCAGGTGGAATGTCATACATGAAGGGAGGGAAGGTTGCCAGCTGTTGGTTTGCATACAAATGGGTGCGAGGAAGCATGAGCCCCCAACAGGGCTCCAGCACAATGCATTGATCTTCTGTGGGGAAAGGGAAGTGTTCTGTTCTCATTCATTCATGCTCATATTTATTTATTCATTCCTTTATTCAACAAGTGCAGTGCCTGCTGTGTACTCTCCCAGACCAGTGCAAATTCCACTGCCCAGCGCTGCCACCCCAGGACAGGTGGATATGGCAGAAGAGCAGTTGGGCATAGTAGCCAGAACTGAGGCCTAAAATCTAGAAGCTCTGGGTAATTGTCCCTCCTATGTCTGTCACTGACAGCAGCCTTGGGCAAATCGGCAAGCCTCCTGGAGCCTCACTGAACTCATCTCTGAAATGGGCTAACTAAATCTGCCCTTCTTCTGGGGCCATTGAAAGTATCAGATAGGACAGGGAAGGTGGAACAGGTGGTGGCCCTTTTTAGACTGGTGCTTCTTACAGATTAAGGATCATATTACCATTACTGATGCTTTTGGCATCTGAGATGCCAGCCAGGCCCTGGGCAGGGAACTCCTTGAAAAATTATGTCTCCATTTGCCTCTAGATTCAAAGTTTTGTGGATGAAATGAACTATCACAGACCGCGAAGGTGATTCAGAACAGTAAAATTAAAACAAAGAACCTGCAGGAGAGGCCAAATAAGCCCAAGGCATCTGTGAGAGGTGCGCATGCTCTTTTCTGGTTGAGTTTTCACAGAAGCAGAGGAAAAAAGGGCACAATGCTACCAAGTGCTTGGCGGTTCCCGGGCTATTCCTGCCAAGGACCCAATCTGTATCTTTCCTGTCCATCTGGTAAAAGATTCAATTCAAGGTTCTGTCCCCCATTTTTAATTCAAGACCATGGTATCTAAAGTAATATCAGTTCCCAGTGTGCAACTCCAATGGCCCCATTGTTGATGAGTCTTTCACTGCCTGGAAGTATGCTGGGTATAAATAATTCATTCTAAATAAATAAATTACTCGCACTGCTTACGGTACGGCTGATGCTGCTAGGAAGCAGCACAACCACAGATTATGTTGAGTCAAGTCTGGAATTACAAGTTGAATCTGGAAAGAACTGGAAAGGGAATCAGAAAAGTAAGTCTCTCTAGGAGGACAAATGTGTATAATGGGTATAATACCAACCTAATGGGGTAGTAATAATAAATGTGGAGCAGGAAACGTGGACAGGAAAGGCTCATGCAAATGGGGACGAGCTGGTCACCTCCACCAGGCCCTGTCCTATTTCTAGCAGCCTGGTCTCTGAGTCCTTTTTTAGTGCTGCAGGTGATTCTGATTCACAGCAGTGGGTGAGAACCCCTGCCTTAACTTAGAGTGACGGGCCACCCTCAGGTGGAGACTGGATGGCTCCTGGTGGGGATGCTCAGCGGGGATTCAGGCACCAGGTGAGGGGGTTGGACTAGGCAATGTTTCTCAAGTGTTTCTGATGGTAGGACTCATCAGGTGAGGCAGAGTGGGGGCAGGGTACTGGTTTACTGGTTAAAAATCAGATTTCCAGCTTCCCTGATCAGCATCTCCAGGGAAGAAGCCTGGGAAGGTGATTTTAAACAAATGCCTTGGCTAGTTCTTATCATCAAGGAAATACTGGTCTAGAGATTCTCTGAAGCAGTGTGGTCCACTGACCAGCAGCAGCACCTGGGAGCGTGTTAGAAATGCAGACTCCCAGGCCCCACCCCAGCCCTACTCACCCTGACTCTGAATTTTAACAAGATCCTAGGTGTTTCTTGCCAATCGAAGGTACCTGTCACCCAGGATTACCTGGAGTTTCTGAAGGACAGCCAGGTGTGTCAGCTGAGTGGGAAAGGGTTTGGAGGCTAAGTGTTCAGACTCCAGTTGGCTTAGGGGAGAGATCTACTGATTCAGCCCCAGGATCCACTTTTGGAATGTCAGAGTGAAAATGCAGGTGCAGTCAGTGTTCTCAACACCTCTGGGCGTCCCTGCAGTCAGCATCATGGACCACAGGGGCTCTTGTCAAACTGTGGCGCTTGAGCCTCAGTGTGACAGGCTGACCTGGGAGTCTCTTTCAGCCAGAAAGGCCCCCAATCCCATAGTGGCCAGGAGTGCAGAGGGAACTTGTGGCTCCAAATAAGGAACAAAGGAAAGGGCACTGGGTCAACATGAGAACACCTGGCTTCCCATCCTGGCCCTGCCATCTTCTGCTGGGTAGCCTTACACAGACCACTTGCCCTTACTGGAGCCTGAACATCATCTTCTGTAATTGTCTGCTTTCCTCCCAGGACTGTGGTAACACTGGCGTGAGGCAGGGCCCAGGGTGCTTGGTGGCTGCTGGGCAGGTGCTCTGAGACAAAAGTACAGGGTTTGTGTCATGGTATGACATTGACTGCCCCATCCTCGTCCTGTTTGATAAAGTGGTCTTGTGCCTATTTGTACAGACGAGGAAACGGAGACCCAGAGGGGCTAACATGCTTGGTCAACTTGTAATACTGATGATACCGCTGTTTTCCTTGGGCTTGTGGTCAGATGGGCGGGGGTTCCCAAACAGGCTCTGGCACTTGTTAGCTGATGGCCTTGGGCAGATTACGCTCCCACTCTCAGCCTTTCATTTGTGACGTGGCAGTGGCATGGTACTGACCCTAGCTGGTTGTGAGATGACCTGAGATGATGCCCACAGTTCCCCGCCCCATGCTCACACTCCTTCAAGGACCAGGGCACCCATGTGGCCTCCTGATCTACCTCCTGGGATCTGGGGCCAGCTCCCTGAGGCTAGCTGTGTAGCCTCTGTACATCCCTCCCTGGGCCTCCCATTGTAAAGGGAGAGGGTTGGGCCAGCTGATGGGCCAGATAACCTTGATAACCTCACGTCCCGATTCCCTGTATCCCCTGTGGCTCAAAGCCATCAGCACCTGCCTTCACCCTGTTAGCTTCCCTCTTGGGCCCTGCATGCGATTCCCTCCCCTAGGGGCTCACGGGTTGGGGCCTGGTTCCCTTTCCATTCCTAAGCCACTTACCACTTAGGCATGCAGTCTCCCCAAGAGCTCTCCAGGCAGAGAACCCTCCATTCTAAAGTGAAGGAAGTGACCCCAGAGAGGTGACGCATCCTGCATAATGTCATTCCACGAGTGGCGGCAGAGCTGTGACACCAGCATTCTGTTCAGTCCCCCTCCAGTCCATTCCCCGCGTGCTAAGTGATAGAACCTGCTCTCTGCAGCTCTCTTTTTTGCCTATGCTGTGCCCACTGCCTGATGCCATTTCTGTTACCCCTCTGCGCCTGGCGGAGTCCTTTGCATTTCTGATACTTAGTTCAAGTGCCACCTCTTTGAAGCCTCCCTAATCTTCCACAGCCCTGCTCCCCAGTTGCAGGAGGTCCCTGCCCCCTCCCTTTGCCTTTTCTTCACTTATTTCATCTCTGCCCTTTCTTCAGTATATTGCAGTTTTCTGATGAGATTTCAGTGTTACCCACCACACTGTGAACTCCTTCAGGACAGTCTTTGCCAGTCTGAGCCTTGGCTGTACCCCAAGGGCCTTGCACAGAACCTGACACTGAGTAGGTGCTCAAAAAGCATGAATGAACACATCTGGGTGGCACGTTACAAAACCAATTTGTAGTACTACTGGCCTACATTTCAGTGGCCTTGGCCATGGGGCAGGCATGATTCTAAACACTGTGCATAAATGAACTCATTTCCTCTACACACCAACCTTATGAGCTGGACACTACTCTCCTCATTTCACAGATGAAGAAACAGAAGCACAGAAAGATTGGGTGTCTCACAAGGGCTTGCCAGGATGAAGTGGTTCTGGAGTCCATGCTGGCATCCACTAAGCGCACTACCACTCACGACCTCATCCAGTCCTCGGGGCAGCACTGTGGGGAAGGAAGAACAGGTATCATCCTAGTGAGGCAAAATGAGGAAAGTGAGATGCAAAGAGCAAGACTTGCCCTGCTTCCTGCTGTGAGCAGACCTCAGGGTGCAGAAGTGGGGGCCACGGAGGTCCAAGTCTCTGGGGTCCCTCCTCAGCCCACCTTGCCTGTCAGCAGATGATGACACAAGCTGGCGTGAGCCTGTCTGTGCAGACCTGTGTTCTCCCTGTAAATCATTTATGACACAAACACACACACACACACACACTTTTTTGCATTATGTTGACCGCTCACTGTTGTGGCCTCTCCCATTGCGGAGCACAGGCTCTGGATGCGCAGGCTCAGCGGCCATGGCTCACGGGCCTAGCCGCTCCGTGGCATGTGGGATCCTCCCGGACCGGGGCACAAACCTGTGTCCCCTGCATTGGCAGGCGGACTCTCAACCACTGCGCCACCAGGGAAGCCCCCCCCCCCACACTTTTAAACTTATTACTCATCCAGTAACTTGTATGTAAAAAATGAATGTTTTTTTTCAACTCAGAAAATAGATGGACTGGTTGTCATGAAAATCAATAACATGCTAAATATTTCAAGCTTATGGTACTTAGAGTTCTACTCTAGGTGGTTTTGTAATGAATGGCTTGATTTTTTTTTAATAGAGCATAGCCTACTTTCATTTTGAATTATACAGAAGGCTTTTGCTTTGAATCTGTTTACTAAGAAGATTAAATAATTGATTATTTCCATGATGCCGAGATTGAGCATTCTACAGTAGGAAGCACTCGACTTGAGGAAAACAATCTGAGGTCAGATGACTATTCAGACATTATGCCCAAATGCGGATATAAGCATAATTTTCTCAAAGTTCCCCCAAGTTCCCACACAAGCTGTTACATGGCACTGTCCTGGTTACTTCGAAGATGGCATGTTGGCTTTGCGTGACCAGAAAATGGCTCCCTTCTAGTCCTGGGTGTCTTCTGAAACTCCAGGCCCCTTGCTAGAGTAATGGGTATGTAGATGCTCAGCAGAGCAAAGCAGCTCCGGCTCAACCCAGCACCCATACTCGCAAAAAGGGATCTTTGCTCAGTTCTCAGTTTCAACACCACTTCTCTGGGAAGCCTTTCTAGCCAGATCACTGCCTCTGCTAGAGACATCCGTGGCACCTGTCTCTCCCTGCCCTGCAGCATCCTTGCAGGTTCAGTTCCCAGTTCAGTGTCCAGCTTGCCTGAGAGTTGTCAGCTCCCTCCATGAGGGTGAGACCACATCTCCTTTGCTGGCAGCTAGAATCTCAGAGCCAGGCATGTGGCCTGGAATATAGGAGAACCTCCAGGAATTCTTGTTTTGTTTTTCTTTTGGGGTTCCTTCTTTCTCAATCTCTCACTTTTAGGTTAAGTAACATTGTGAATTCATGGATAAAGTATATTAAATGGATTGTATTCCAATCAGTTGCAGATTTTTTTTAATGCAGACATTAAAGCAGTTTTTGCTGCTCTACTTATGTTTCTGCCTTTCCTCCAAATTTTCTTCCAGTTTTTTATTTTGAAAAATTTCAAACCCACCAAAAAAGGTAAAAGTACAATGAGTATCATATACCCTTTACCTAGATTCACCAGTTGTTTGCGTTTTGCCGTGTGTGCATTTCCCTCTCCCTCTCTCTCTCCTACCTGACCCCGCCAGAACACGCACTTATTTTTTGTTAAAGCACTTGACAATACTTTGCAGATGCAATGACATTTCATCCATAAATATGTCAGCATGAATCTCCTAAGAGTAATTAAATTCTCTTACATAACCGTAGTATAATTATCACATCTAAAAAACTAACAGTGATACAATAATATTACCTAATATATGGTCCATATTCAAATTTCCCCAGTTGTCCCCAAAATGTCCCTTTTGCCATTTATTTGTAGGGGTGGGTGGGAGGGGATCAAGGGTCCAACCGGGAGCATGCATTATATTTGTCATCATGTGCTTAGTCTTCTTTAACCTAGAATATCCCTCCTACTTTTTTTTGGAGGGGGGGTGGGGGGGTGCTTTCAGGATATTGACCTTCTTAAAAATCTCAAGCTAGTTGTTTTATAAAATGTCCCAAAAATCCAGAATCTGGATTTGTTTGATTGTTTCTTCACAATTAGATTCAGGTTAAACAGTCTTGGCAAGATTAAGCTACATTTTTTACATCATCTTCTCAGTGCATTGCATCAGGAGGCCCACGTTTGAACTATTATCAATGATGCTAAATTTGATCACTTGGTTACAGTGGTATCTGCTAGATTTATTGTGAAGATACCTTTTTCCCTTAATAGTTATTATATAATCTGTGGTGTGAGACTTTGAGACCATGTGAATATCCTGTCCCCCACGATCTTTCTACCCATGGTTTTAGCATCTATTGATGGTCCTAGCCTAAATCACTGTAAATTACATTGGAGTTGCAAACTGGTCATTTTCTAATTCTCTTCTTCCTTCCACATTTAAGCTGATGCTCTTCTCTACAAAAGAGTGTTCCCTTTTGACCCTTTATTTCCTCCTCCTGCCCCATTCTCTCCCTTCCTCCTTTCTCTGCTGTCAGTTTGGGTGCTTAATATTTTACCTGCCTTAGACTTGGAGTCAGCCATTTCTCCAAGGATCCCTGATTCTTTCTGGTGGGGAATCATATTTAGAAACCACAGTCTGCATGCTAGGTACGCTCAGTGCTACTGGGGTTCACTGCTTCTAGATTTTTGCAGTGAACTAAGGTCGAAAATATAATTTTTAATGTTTTAAACAAAAAAATGTTTAAATTTGAATCTGAGCATCAGGAGATAATCACACAAATGTAGGACATCCTGCAAGTCACCTGGCCTGGATTCTTCAAGAAAGTTAATGTTGCAGAAAACAAGAACAACAGCAGAAGGGCAGAGGACTGTTGTAGATGAAAAGGGACTAAAAAAATATAGCAATCAAATTCAAGCCTCGTGTGTTGATTGGATCCTGAATTCTTAAAATGTAAAGGTCATATTAGGGAAATCAAAGAAATATGAATGTGGACTATACATTAGATGATGCTGAACTACTACTCATTTTTGTAAGTGTGATAATGATGCTGTAATGATACTGGAGAATGTCATTATTAGGAGATGCATTCTGAACTATTTAGGAGTAAAGTGTCAAAATGTTTACAAGTTAATTTCAAATATGTTGAAAACAAAAACATGTGCATGTGTGTGTGTTTACATATATGTTTGTCTCTCTGTGTGTATGTATACTTATATATGTGTATATATTTATAGAGAGAGGAAAGCAGATGTGGGAAATGGCGAATGGTGAAAGGTATATGGTGTTCATTATACTGTTCTTTCAACTTTTTTGTAGCTTTGAATATTCTCACAATAAAAAGCTATCAATGTGTGTGGGGTTGGGGATGGGGAAGGGACTATATCCCTCCTTATTTGGACAATAAAGATGTGTCCAGAAGTCCCCTTATAGATTTTTCTCCATGTGATTACATTAGCAACTTGATATACTCTTTTTTTTTTTTTGGCGGTACGCGGGCCTCTCACTGTTGTGACCTCTCCCGTTGTGGAGCACAGGCTCCGGACGCGCAGGCCCAGCGGCCACGGCTCACGGGCCCAGCCGCTCCGCAGCATGTGGGGTCTTCCCGGACTGGAGCATGAACCCGCGTCCCCTGCATTGGCAGGCGGACTCTCAACCACTGCGCCACCAGGGAAGTCCTACTCTTTTTTTTTAAAATTATTTTTTAATATACTCTTAAGTGCCTTTGTTTTCAGTTTTCAGGGATTAATTTTTTGTTGTTGTTAATTAAATTAATTTTTAAAACATATATAACTTTTTAAGTTAAATTTTAAGAAAATTTAATTTAAATTTTAATTAAATTAATTTCCCTCTGATTGACATTTTCCCACTAGCTGCTCTCCAAACTAGCCTATCTAGAGTTACTGTTTCCCAGATCCTCTCTTACTAGGCTAAATGATTGCAAAACGTGGTTTAAGGCATTTTAAAATATTTGTTTCTCTTCTTTATCTAAGTAATTAAACTGTTTCAGCTTATTCTGCAATGGCTTTGTACATATCCAGTTGGATGAATTCGATTATGATTTACTGAATTGCTTCAAAGCAGGTAGATCTGTGTTTAAGGGCCTTATTTTTGGTGTTATATTTTTAACTGATTGTATGACCTCTGGGGAAGCGTTCAAAGTAGAGAATTCTTGTCTCCGATCCAACTTCCCTCTCTCTGTTCTATGCCACCTCTGTAGATAACCATTTTTATTAGTTTTAAATGTATTCTTCCAGTGTTTCTTGTTGCAAATATGCACAAATGTGTGTGTGTTTATTTTTCTTTCTCCTTATGCAAAAGCTAGCATACTATATGTGCTATTTGGCATGTTGCTTTTTTCACTTTATTTTCCTGGAGCTTACTGTTTTATCACTATGTAAAGACATTCTTTATTCTTTTTACAACTGCATAGCACTTCTCTGTGTGGATATACTATAATTTGTACAGCCAGTCCGCTATCAATAGACATTTGGGTTGTTTCCAATCTGTTGGAATAACCTTGGCCATATGTCATATTTGTGCCAGTGTAAGTTGGGGATGAATTCCTAGAAGTGGGATTTCTGGGTCAAAGGGAAAATGCATCTATAATTTTTCTAGAAAATACAGCTTTACTGAATGAAAGAGAATACTAATGAATGAACTTGATTAAGAAGAACAGAAAGTAAAAGGCTGATATCTAAATGGAGACATAAAACAATTAGACTAAATAATTCTCTTTGTGAGAGAGGCTGGTTTAAAACCCTTCTGGCAGTGTTGTCTCTAATCCAGCGATTTTCATTTTCTCGCCTAAAGAGAGAATTTGCCTTGGTTTGTAAATTATACATAGAATTACAAAATCATGAAATTTTAGAGCTGAAATAAAAATCCACCTGGTGCAGTCTCCTTATTTTAGCAGTAAGGAACCTCAGGCCCAGAAAGAGAAGGGAAGAACAGAAAGATAAAGAAGAAATCACAAATTTAGTTCATTCCATCCAATTCAATGAATGGTAGGTAAAATATCTGCCTTGTAATAAAGCAAGAGTCAAATGTAAAATTGTACTACTGAGCACCCTCAAGATATTACATGAAGAGCATGGCAGTTCAGACCCTTGAGTGCTTTCTGTTGCAATGATCTCTCCTTCAACAGAACTCTCTTGGTGTAAATGGATTTTGTTTCACATCTTTTATGTTACTCTAAGGCATTCAAATGTAGTCATGATGATAAGTTGGATCAGGTAGAGGGATTGACTGGCTACGTGCATTCTGGCCGATGACATGGGTCGTCATGCTTGCTGAGGGTAGTCTGAAATTACATAATCATGGCGTTGGTAGCATTCTGTTTTGTTTCCAAGTAGGCAGCATGGAGCAGCAAATGAGTTTAGCTCAGCCCAGCTGTGGACTTGTGCTGTGAGCCTGGGCAAGTCCCTTGTCGTCCCTGGTCTTCATTGTGTAAAATGAGGAGTTGGACAAGCCCAGGATGGCAGATAAATGAATGCGTTGGTGCCATTACTTTCCCCCTCCTGTGCTAATTGCAGGCATAACATAGTTGATCACCACACTCTCTTCACTGACTTAACCCACTTCTCTTGGCAGCCACTGTCAGCCTGTTGATGATATATCATAGACTCAAGCCTATTTACCACCTCTGGCTTGGATGGTTACTTAGGGTTACCAGATAGAATACGGGATGCCTAGTTAAATTTGAATTTCAGATAAATAAAGAATAAGTTTTTAGTACAATTATGTCCCCAATATTTCTAAATATGGCAAACCTCTTAGGCCATTTCTACTTCTACAGTTATTTCTCTTTTTTTTCTATGTAATTAATTTCTTTCATTTGAGAGATCCACCCTCTTTTTGGTACTTCTGATAGTGCCTATTCTCCCTTGCCTAGCTAAGAGTCTAGCTCATTCTACATCATTTAAATTTATATTATGGTTTAGTTTAGTGGAAAGTGATGGAAATTTGAGTAGATTTTTATTTCTGAGGGTCATATATTCTTTAAGACTCCTTAACGCACCTGCAGTCCCATGTTTCCCAGACATCATTTGCATATCACTTTCTTGATTTTACCAGATCTGTATAACACTTGTATTATTAATTTATTTAGTATTTTCCTTTAAATCAACTCATCCTTTTATTTAAATACCATGAATGGAAAATCAGCATCATTTACTAAGAAGTGTAAGAGTAAATAAAGAGAAAACATACCTATTAAGATATAAAATATTAGACTGGGGCTCACCTGAAATCACTGGGTATGCCACCAGCAGTGCACATAAAACACAACACTGACAAATACAAACTCCTTTCCGGTTTTGGAATACCTTTCGTGACCCTGGTGGACAACCCTTGAGCATCTCCTTGAATACCTTCAGTGATGGGGAACTCAGTGCTTTGCAAGGTTTTGATTCATTCTTCAATACCTTATTATTAAATATTTCGGGGCTTCCCTGGTGGCACAGTGGTTGAGAGTCCGCCTGCCAATGCAGGGGACACAGGTTCATGCCCCGGTCTGGGAAGATCCCACATGCTGGTCCGGGAAGATCCCACGTGCCGCGGAGCGGCTGGGCCCGTGAGCCATGGCCGCTGAGCCTGCGCATCCGGAGCCTGTGCTCCGCAGCGGGAGAGGCCACAACAGTGAGAGGCCCGCGTACAGCAAAATAAATAAATATTTCTTGGTTTTTTCGGTACGCGGGCCCCTCACTGTTGTGGCCTCTCCCGCTGCGGAGCACAGGCTCCGGATGCGCAGGCTCAGCGGCCATGGCTCACGGGCCCAGCCGCTCCGCGGCACGTGGGATCTTCCCAGACCGGACACGAACCCGTATCCCCTGCATCGGCAGGCGGACTCTCAACCACAGCGCCACCAGGGAAGCCCTAAATGTTTCTTCTTTTATTGGTTCATATTAGCCTCCCTGAAATAGTCGTACATTGATCTGAGTTTTCCTGTTTATTTGAGAAATATTTGAGTGCTGCTTACGTGACAGCTTGAGTGCTTGTTATCTTACAGTCTTATGGAGGGAAGTAAGGATGCAATTACAATACAGTGTGATAGATCTGATGGGGCTGGGGTGGGGAGGTGCACTTGGCCTAGACTGGAGGTGCGGAGAGGTGTTCAGGAAGGCTTCATGGGGGAATGAGAGAGAGCCTGGTATGCTTTGGGAAGTAGAAGGCTGGAGTGAGAGGGTGAGAAAGGAGGCTGGAGCAGTAGAAAAGGTGAGGGATGAGCTGACCAGGTGGGATTTGTAACCCTCACCTTCTATTAGCATAGAACTTAACTTCCTATAGAACATTTTCACAACCAAGTTCTCATTTGAAAAAGAGAAAAAGAGCCCTGGAGAGTTAGGACAGGACTTATTCTCTCCATTTCACGGGTGGGGAGACTGAGGCCTAATGGATTGCTAGTGGAAGTGCAACTGATACATGGAGGAGTTGGGTCTTGATGTTCCATAACCACATACCCGTGCTCCTTTCCTTGTGCCCCCAGCCCCAGCCTCACTGGTCCAGGATGACCTTCTCTGTCCCACTGAAGGAGACTTCACATTCTTGGAAAGCACCTTTGAATCACTCTTTTATCTTGATTTAACTTAATTTCCCCAGGACTGATCATGAAGCAAATCTCAGAGGTCTGGAGTCCAGCATTCTGCTCTCCTTTCCTTGGTTATGGAAGGTGTTGGCTCACAGGGGTAAATGGAACCTACAGTGACCCCTTCTTTTAGAGCCCAGTTGTCTGGGCTGTGAGATGCCTGGCGACCTCCACCCTCCTGACCTTTCTGTGTGCTCTCTCTCTCTGTGTCAGTGGGCAGGTGGCTCACAGCCCCCCTCAGGAGTCTTGGCCTGTGCTGGTTGAGTGACTCCTGGGTAGAGTACTGCTACCCAGAGCTTTGCCCGGACTCCCTTTAGATGCTCCAAGGTGACAGGCCCAGCTAAATCCCTGTCTTTCTCAGCCACACAAACCAGTACTTGCCTTCCTCCTCAGCCCCATTCTATATGAAAACCATGGTGAGCTCTTGTCTGGAAGGCAAGCATGGAGGCATTTTGTGCCCCCACTGCCTCCCTTGCCCCTCCTCTTCTCTCTCTTCTCCCATGGCTACAGAGAGGATTGGAGACAGCCCACAAAATGCTCACAGACCAGTCAGTGAAATGGGCCTGGCTGTCAATTACTTCTCAGCACTCCACAGCAAGGGCACGAAACAGTGCTGGAAGAACTGAGGGATGGCAGGGAAGGCTACATGGAGGAGGTGGCTGTGAGCAGGCCTGGACAGATGAATAGGAGCTGGCCCTGAAGAGAAGGGAGAATCCAGCAGATGGAAATGCTGCATCCTCTCCCACTGCAAGCATCACGCTGGGCCCCAGCACACCTTTCCCCTCCATAGATGTGATGTCAACCTATTGACTAATTAGAGGTGCTAAATTGACATGAGGAGACATGGTTTTTGCAGTGTGGTAATTAAAAAGCAGTTGGCTTCACAGCTGTGATCACATGAGAGTGCTTCTTACCCCTGAAGACATCAGCTGAAAGCAAAGTGCAAAGGAGCTGAGGAAACCAAAGAGTCTTCTAATGTGACTTGTTAATTTCCTGTATTTGTCACCTACACAGCTATAAGGGAGAAATGAATGAAGCGTCTTATCAGAAGTTTAAGAGAAAATTAAAGACATATGTTCTAATTGTACACAATTAAACAAGCAATATAATCATTATTATATTTAATTAACAAGACATTTAAAAATTGCCAGGTTAGTATTTAGAAGGCCCAATTTAGAATTATTTCTCAGCCTGGTAGTAGCTACGTCACTGTGAGCAAACCCCTCCATTCTCTGAGGTCTCTCATCTGTAAAATGGGTAAACTCTTCTCCACTCTGCCCTCCGCAGGGTTGAGGTGTTACTGAAGGAAAGGACTTTGTAAGTTAAAAGGCTTTTCATAATTGTAAGAAATACCGTCCAATTCTCATAACTTCTAAGTCTAGAAGCTGTGATCTAACATAAACAGTCATTAGTTGGGCGCCTGTGTTATTCTGATCCTCAGAATAGCGCTAAGATTGCGGGGGGGGTGGCTTGTCACCCTGGTTTATAGAGGGGACAGATCCCAAAAGGTGAAGTAATGTTCCTGAAGTTGCATAGTGAGTGGTGGAGCTGGCGTTCAGACTCGGCCTGTCCAAGCTGAAACTCCAAATTCTGACCCCTATGGACCATACCGCTTTCTCAGCACCGGCTTAGTTTTGCTCTTTCTCTATTTTACTCCTATTTTTTACTTATAAAGGGGAAAGGAAGGATTTGAGGAAGTACTATTTATTTTACAACCTTCTTTACATAAAACAATGATAGAAATGTTGTAGAGGAGAGTGAAGAGGAAATAAAAATCGCAGAATGGCACGTGGAAAAAATTGTATCTTAAAGAGCAAATAATTAAGTTACTTTGCAATTTAATATTTACACATAAATAAAAGCTATTTCTCTTAAACCGGTGATGGACAGTTGGGTATTGATTTTATTATTACTCTTTGAACTGAACATATATATTTTACACACTTATATTGTAGTTTATATTTCCTAATAAAAGTTTAAAAAAGAAAAATATGAAGGATTTTATCTTCAGTAAAAAATCAAATATACATACGAGTTTTGTTTCATGTAATTGAATTGGAACATCTTAGGCAATCGAAACATAATAAGCCACGGATTCAGTATTTTTTCTTTTAAGCAAATCTTTTTTTTCTTCTCTCTTCTTTTAAATGGCCCCAGTTGCTTTCTCATCTTGTACCTGGGTGCCTCCCTAAGAAGCAGCCTTGTCATTGGAGAGATGAACCACATTTCAAGAACAAAAGTCCCAAGTTTGAGCCCTAACCTTGCCATTTGCTAGCATGGGACTCTAAGCAAGTCACTTATCTCTCTGAGCTTCAGTTTCCTCATCTATAAAATGAGGTCAATAAAGTCTGCTCTATCTGTATCATGGGTTTTTGTGAAAATCAAAGTTAGACTAAAGCAGTAAACGAGTTTTGGAAATTGTTAATCACAGAGAAGAAGCATAGCAGTCTGTGGAATGAGTAAAGCCTGTGATGTTAGTCTCCCTGCTCTGCCAATCTCTTGCTGTGTGACCACATGCAAGTGACTTAACCTCTCTGAACCTCTCTGAGCCTCAGTGTCCTCATCTGAAAAATGCAGATCAAAATAGTGTCTACCTCATAAGGTGGTTTTGCACATTCAATGCAAAGTGAACCCTTCACACCAAGCCCTCCACACAATGCTTGCCCCACGGCAGGTGCTCACTAGGCAATACCTTGAAGGAGTCAAAATATCTAAGTTCAAATCCCACTTTTCCCCTTGCTGGCCATGGGGGCCTTAGGCATGGCACTGTGCCTTTCTGAGCCTCGGTTTCTCCACGAGGAACAAAGACAATTATGCCTTCCCAACCTCCCTCACGAATTGTTGCAAGTCCCCAGTAAGGATCCGGCGATGGACGTGGGTGGTAAAAATGGAACTGCTGTGCATCTCTGAGTGATTAAAACTAAAATTCATCAGCAGGAAGGAGAGGCGATTGTCCCCAGGAGGTTCCAGAAGAGGTTTCAAACCTCAGAGCAAGCCTACGCACGCTGCCCAGCAGGCCTTGGTTGGAGTGGGGCCCCAAGAACTCGCCCAAATGCCAGACTTTCATTTTCCCTCCTTACCTCGGGAAATGTTTTGCGGCCACCCCACATCACGTTAATCTCACGGGTGTCTGTGTTGAGGCACTTTGTGTCCAAACAGCTTTTTGCCAGGGCTTGGGTGCAGCGGTGACCTGGCGCAGATCTGAAGTGGAGCCCAGTTCCCAACGCACACAGCCCGGTGCCTTTGTATATGTCCTGGCACTGGCCACAAACAGGGTTTTGTCAGAAGCTTCCTGAGAAAGTTGCGTTCCATTCATCTTGGCTGAAAGGAAGCCTAGATGACAAATACCTCCCTCATTTAATTACAGAAACAGTCAGCAAACCCGTGGAAGAAGATTAAACCAAATGGAGAAAAGAGCAAGCCTCAATCATCTTCTCCCCCCTGGCATCTGGCCCGCACTTCTCACCTAGGATTTAGCAACTAGGGGCGCTCTTGGTTATACTTTCCACCTGAAAAATGGTTTATTTCTGCAGAAAAGTTAAACTCTGAGACCCCAAACCAGGTAAAGAAGGAATTGCATTTAGAGAAGAATTCATCAGTGGCTGAGAATTTAATAAAGATCCTGAAATTGGGAGGTGTATTCACATTTTTCATCTAGACTTGAATCTGCAGAGAAGTGAAATACAATGTCAGATCAAATGAAACACACACCCCCACAAAACTAACAAACTCCTTAATCATTTTCCTCAGTTGCTGGGGAGAGAAGTATAGAGTTGTGTGGTTGCAAAGAACCTTTGAAATCTTTGCTTCAACCCATCGTTTTTAGAGATGAGAAAAACAGACACCCACAGAGGGGAAATACTCTGCCTTGTTCTCAAAGCCATAGAGACAGGGGTAAGCCCGGTTTCCCAGCTCCCAGAAGTGCCATTGTAGTTGTCTTCACTTTCCTATTCTCTCTGCCTGTGGGCCCTTAATGTGAAGGAGATGCACAGTTCAATAGGCAAACCCTAATCTTTCACAGAATATTCCATGGCAAGCCAGAGCTCAGAGAGAGACGCTGATGACTGTCTTCCCATCCCACTTTGCTGGTTAAGGGTGTGTCCCCCCAGAATCTCCCAGGACCAACCATGCCCACCATGGACACTGCTATGTTTGAGAGACTCTGGAAGCCTTGAAATAAGCTGTCTCTTCCCTGTGCTAGCAGGTCTCAGTAGAAAGACCAAGCCCTGGATCGTTGCCCCGTCTCACCTGGGACTGATGGGTCCGAGCTGGTTGAAGAAACAGAACTAAATATGAAGTCAAAAGACCAATTCCATATTTCCTGTACTGACCTTGCATGGCTTATGTCACCTTTCTGGGCCACGGTTTCTTTAGTTGTAAAATGGATAGTAAATCCTACTTCAAAGAACTAAGGGACTCTAAGACTCACTGACAGCCTAGATGTTTGGAAGCTTCACGATTATAAAGTAGATGGGACAGTATTGAGAAAATCCTACCAAATTTTGCCTCTTGGCACTTGGAACCTTGCCTCATAAAATTACAACTGCCCTGAAAAATAATAGACATACTTTTCCCTCTCCCTTCCACAGTCTGTTAGGGCTTCTACCAATCAGAAAATTGGACAGCTATGCCTCTAGTCACAGTTGCTGTTCTTTGAGACAACCAAGATGCTTTTTTCTAAATTCAAACAGAGCTATAAATTCCTAGAAAAAGCTAGATAGGAGTGGAGAGGAGGGCACAAGAAACCTCTCAAGTAAAGCTTTATAGAAAAGAAAATCTATAGAAAAGAAAATCCCTGGCAGCAATGCATGACAGGAATTTAATGTATTGCGCTGATCCACAGTATCAGAAAATTAGCTGCTCATTAATACAGAACTGTGTAAGGTGGGAGCATACTAGACACCAAAATCTGTGCTTGAATCTTCTCCAGTTTTCTGAGAAAAAAATACTCAATTATAATGTAAACAAACAGAAAACAGGGCCAAGGGCAATCCATATATTGTCTTTTGATAGGCCACCTCTGAAAATACCTGCCTTGCTTTTGAGGATGAGTACTCTGAAAACACCTAACATTCAGCCTTTGCAAAAGTACCACAAAAATAATAAAAGGTGCACAATACCCGGAAGTAGAGGAAGAGTCCAGCTCTGAAGATGAGCTGTTCTAGGATAAAGAAAGAAACTTTAGAAAGACTTTTGGCATCCTCAATCATATGCATGATTGCATATGACATGGTCTCCATGAAACATGAGATAAGAGGATGGGACAAAAAGGGTTATGATCATAAAAAATTACTGGGAAATGGAAGAAGTCAATAACAATAAAAGTATGTCAAGGACAGTAACACTAAGACTGAGACTGTTGAAAAGCAAATCAGCAAACCTACCAAACAAAGAACTTAAATGGCTAACGTGTCTGTACAGCTAGTCAACCACATCACAGTCAGAGGACTGCAAAATCAATTAATAATGAAGTGCTACCTTATCCCTGAAAGTTGAACAAAAATGTAGAAAGTCAGATAATACCAAATATTGGTCAATATGTGAAGAAATGAGAACCCTGGTGCTCTGCCGCTATGACTGTGGATGATACGGCCATTTTACCAGAAATTAATGAAACTGAATATGCACATACCCTGTAATAGAAGAGATAGAATAAAATAAGATGGTCTTCCAGAATGCAGAGGACAAGGACCAAGAGATGAAATCATGGAAAAAATATGACAGATATGGATTTGGGAAATGAAAGACAACACATAGATAATCAGGTATTCCAGTGGAGAGGCAAGAATATATATGAATATTAATGTAATATATATATAATAAATGCCTAGTATTATATTTTATATATAAATGCACACATATATATGTGTGTGTGTATATATATATATATATATATATATTTTTTTTTTTTTTTAGTTAAAAGACTTGAGGGTATAGATTGAAGGACTCCCTGTGTTCCAGATAAAATCAAAAGTGCCACACCCACATCTATTTAGGCAAACTTTTTGAATTCTAAGAATAAAGAAAAAAAATCCTTCAGGCATCCAGAGAAAATCAGATACCTGCAAATGAACAAGAATCAAAATATCCCTGGATTTCTCCGCTGCATCACTTTGTAGTTTCAAAGGGAAAAAATGGTAGCCCAAGAATTTTATATCCAGATGAATTCTACCATGTGTCAAAGCAACAGAGGGTCATCCTAAGCAAATTTTCAACCCTTTACCCTTCTTCACAATATGAAAAGATGTTCTAGCAGGTTAAGACAAGAAGCAAGATTAACATATTCAGAATGGAGAAGTCTGAATACCAAAAGGAACAAAAGGAAACATTAAAAAAAAAAAAGAATAAGACTGCCAACAAGATGATGAAAGCAAGACCAAGTATTTATTGCAGCAATAAGCATATATTTTAAAATCCATTCATGTACTCATTTCAAGAAATATACTTAAAAACAATTGTAATGGAATACAAATAAAAGGAGAATCAGAGCTATGGCAGGCAAATGCAAGCAAAAAATAAAGGTTTCAATATTAATATCATATACACTACCAAACGTAAGGTAGATAGCTAGTGGGAAGCAGCCGCATAGCACAGGGAGATCAGCTCAGTGCTTTGTGACCGCCTGGAGGGGTGGGATAGGGAGGGTGGGAGGGAGGGAGACTCAAGAGGGAAGAGATATGGGAACATATGTATATGTATAACTGATTCACTTTGTTATAAAGCAGAAACTTACCATTGTAAAGCAATTATACTCCAATAATGATGTAAAAAATAAAAAATTTAAAAATTAAAAAAAAATATCAAGCGAGATGCTAATTCAGTATTAATATTGAGCAAGATATTATTTGAAACAAACAGCAATAAAATGACAAACAGGGTTATTTTACCTTGATAAATATTTTAATTCTCAGTTCATTCAATGATTATCTATTAAGTACCTGCTGTTTGCACTAGGGAAGTGTATACATTGCTGAAAAATAAAGATGTAATGAACACTTATCCTCAAAACAACATAAAATCAAGGCATATAAAGCAAAAAATTTGAATAACATGGAGAAATTTTCAGAGACAATAGAGAAAAACTTAACATACCTCTCAGTCTTTGATAGGTCAAGTAAGCAAAAATACAAAACGTGTTAATAATGTAATTGGTTAGCTGGATTATATCTTTTATACATCAGAAGTCTGATAAAGAATTTTATAGCTTACAACTAGAGACTGCATCTGTTTTTCTGGCCAACATGGGACTTTCACAAAAATTGATTGTATAATAGGCCACCAAAAAAAAACCTCAATAAATTCCAAAAGCAGACACTGTACACACCAAATTCTCAAAACAATGCAATAAAACTAGAAAGGATAACAAAATTGTAAAATAAAAAGTACTCTCTGAAATAAATAATCCTTGGTTAGGGATTAACTTGAAGCCTCAATCACAGTCTGTTTAGAAATGAACTTGGTTGTGTGAAATAAGGCAGGAGAGCCCAGAAAGATTGGGTCTTCGAGTTAGGGTGCTAACAGGGCTGTTGTTGCAGATGCTGGGTGACTGTGCTGGGGGAGGAAGGCCTGGCAAGCTCATAGGATGCAGGGGACAGCCATCAGAGGGAGAGAGAGCACTGGTCTTAGAGTCCTTTAGGCCTGGATTCGAATTCCGCTTTTACCTCTTATTGACTTTGGTGGGTATCTCAATAGCTTTCCATTTCTGGGCCTTGGTCTGCATATTCAAAACTAGGGCTGTTGAGCTGTATCAGTGGTTCTCAACCTTCACTGGGCATTGTAATCACCTTGGGAAGTTTTTAAATTATACTGATGCCTGGGATCTATGCCCAGAGATTCTGATTCACTTGGTTTGGAGTGGGACCAAGTTATCAATATTTTTAAAAATATCCCCATGTGATTCCAACATGTAGCCAGAGTAGAGAACTCCAGAGCTAGATGATTTCTCAGGTTTCTCCAGTTCTGAAGTTCAGCAGTGCTACCTGGCACCTGCAGTCTTTGCCAGTGGAAGAAAGGTTTAGGAGGCTAAAGCTAGAGGAACAGTGATGCAAAGCAATCTAATCAAAGTGTGCATTATCTCAAATGGTGCAGAAAATGTCAGTGCCAGTTAATATTTTGCACCCAACATGATTTAGACCCGGGGCATATATTGTACTCCAAGCCCATTGTAAACACAATGGGCCATTTATTCACTGAACAGTAACCACTCTAATTACCTATAGGGCAAACATATGAGGTTGTTCAAGCAACAATTAATTGTGGACCTGGAACTAATGGGACAATAACAGCAAAGTATCAACCAGAGTGTGATTCAGAAATCACATCAGAAAACCATAATTTTCCAAATTGTATCAGATAAGCATTTTGGGGGATGCAATTGCACATATACCAATCCCAGGTCCTGAAATAGTTGCTGCCTGATTTTTCTAATAGCTCCTTCTTACACAGACCATAGGAAGCTGGAAGTGTTATTTTAATCTTGAGAGAAGAATAAGACGCTAGGTTTGAGCAGACTGTAGAAAGCTTCTATTTCTTACACTTGCTATGCGACCTAAGTATCACCTTCAGGCAGGGGTGCTGACCTTGTTTGGTTATAGGATTCTCTTTGTGAATCTGATAGAAGCCATGGATCCTCTTTTCAGAAAAATGTGTGTCTGTATGCACATACATGCCCACACAAGCTTTTCCATACGGTTTTTAAGGAGTTTTCAGACACTTTGCAGCCCCTCTGCATCCTTGCTAGGCCATAGCCTCCGTTTGCACACCTCCAGACACAGGGATCTCGCTACTTCCAACAGCAGGCCTTCTTTGCTGGACAGCTCTGGATTTGAGTGTCCTCAATATGTCCAGCTGGGATTTTCCTCTCTCATTGGGCCTTATTCTACCCAGAATGTTTTTTTAACGGTTGATCTATCCTTGACCTTTACCAGTCTTGGGATGATGTCCTGTCTCTGTGGGGATCTTAGAAATTGGTTCCTGTAGGTGCTCTCTAGCTCTAGGTGACAGCTGATGGGTTGTTGTGTGTTCAGCTCCAACAGACAGGACCTGCTGAGACTGCTGAGTGGATGCAGGAGATCCAGGGATCCTAGGTAGTGGCCATCTACCATCTGAGACAGATCAGGGAAAGGGATAAGATCTCCACTGCCCTGCTCTGCTAAAGTCTTGGGAGGAAAAGAAGTGCTTCCTCAGGTGACAGGAGGAGCAGTAAAGCAACTTCAGCTGGGGCCTGAGGGTGCCAGGATGTTACTTCCCTGGATGTTAAAGTTGGACTCTGAGCTGTATTGGATCTAGAGCTGCTGAGACAGCAAGGGTGGGGAAGGAAGGCCGGTGGCAGCAAAGAGGGATCTTGCTCAGCCGTGCCCTCTCTGGATCAGAGATTTAAATGAAACAAGAGAAGGAAGGAAATACTATTTTTTAAAAATAGTATTGGGACTTCCCTGGCGGTCCAGTGGTAAGGACTCCGAGCTTTCACTACTGAGGGTACGGGTTCAGTCCCTGGTCAGGGAACTAAGATCCCGCAAGCCATGCAGTGCGGCCAAAAATAAAATAAAATAAAATTGTATTTATGTATTTTGAGCACAAAGTTTGGTGAATGAAGCATACTGAATAAGGTTAGATAAAGTAGCATTAACTAGTGATGTACAGACATAACCACAACAGTGGTCACAAAATTTTGGAGCTATCAGTACCCAACAACAAAAAAATTACTATACAAGAGTTTATTAAATACTTGCTAGACACATGAAAAACAAATCAATTTGTCAGGGATCACAGGATCTTATAAAGCCTAACGGCCAACCAAGTTAGCCTGTTCTTGAACCTGTGCTGGAAGGCGCTCATCACATGCGGGTACTGGGTCTCCTCCGTCCTCTCACACCAGGCGACAAACCCGTGAGGACAGACAGGGGAGGATGATAGACAGACTAGAAGGAACCATGGAGGAATTCTTTTATAATCTCAGAGTGGGAAAGGCCTTTCTAAATATGGCATAAAACCCAAAGACAGAAAGAAAAAAAATTAATAAATTCAGCCACATTAAAAAAAAATACTTCTATATGGCAAAAGACACCATGAGAAACGGCAAAAGAAAAAGTACAAACTGGGGGAGAATTAACAACTTACATCACAAAGGGTTAATCTCCCTACTATAAAAGATCACTAATCAATAAGTGATTGCTACTAATCAATAAGAAAAAGACCGAGAGTACAATTGGAGAACAAGCAAAGGATGTGAACACTTTCCAGAAAGAAACTGCAAATTGCTCTTAAACATAAGAGAGATACTCAACCTCACTCATAATAAGGTAAATGCAAATCGAACTACAAGAAGATACCATTCTTCTACCATCACACTGCAAAGATCAAAAGATTTGATAATCGCCTTCTGTGGATGAGGCTGAGGGAAAGAGAAAGCAGAGATCAGAGGAAATGTTATAGAAGAGGTGACATTTAAGCTGTTCCCTGTAGGACAGATAATTGAAATCCAATTTAGCAACTCACTGGCACTTAAAAAAGAAGGACTAATAAAGGGAAAGATGGATAGATTTGACTACTGAGTGTAAATTAAAATATACACACACAAAATGTAAAAGCAAACAAACTGGGATATTTGCAGCAACTGTAATAGCCTGAGTTTGAATGCTGTACATATAATAGTCTTCATTAAATTCAATAAGAAAAGCATTAGAATACCACTCAAAAAATAAACAAGAGACATAAAAAAGCAATTTCTAAAATAGGACATACAGCTAGTTATCAGCCACATGGAAAAATGTTCAACCTTATGTATAACCAATGAATTCATTATGATTCCAGTTTTTCAGTGATAAATCATTAATAAATTAGATAGAAAGATGTTTTATTTCCGTCCGTTGATAAGAGTGTGGTGAGATTGGCCCTCTAATTATAACTGCCTAGTGGGTGTGTAAATTGATGCAATCCTTTTTGGAAATAAATATCAAGTCTTTAAAAGCTCACATCCTTTATCTGGGAAATTTCACATCCTAGACTCTATCCTACAGAAATAGCCTGAAATATAGGGGAAAAGTGCCAAGCACAAAGACGCTTGCAGAATAATATGACAATAATGACAAATTAGAAACAGTCTAAATGCCCCCAAATTAAACATGATTCAGTAAATTATGCTATGTTCATATGCTAGAATATTATGCTGCTATTAAAAAGTTTACATGTTAAAATGTTTACAAGAAGTTTTAACAGGACGGTTAAATGCTTGTAGGATAATGTTAAGTGAGGGAATAAACAGTTCAAATGTTTATGTAGAATGACCTCAAGAATCTTTTTTTAAAACATTGCCGTGCATGGAAAAAGGATCGGAAGGAGCTAGACTACAACATTAATGATGGTTCTTTCTCCTTATTTTGCATTTTTAAAAACCTTCCCTTCAATTATAACTTGTTACTTTTGCACTAAGAAGGTTTAAAAATATTTTGCCTGTGTGTTTGTACCTTGAGTGAGAACTAAAGACCTCTCTTCCCTTAGGAAAGATCCTGGGCCCACAGCTCTGAGGTCCCCCCAGTAAAAGTGCTGTCTCTTTTGTGTTTTCAGCTCTCTTTTGCTGCCACCACGCCTGTTCTAGCAGATAAGAAAAAATACCCCTACTTCTTTCGGACGGTCCCATCAGATAACGCAGTGAATCCGGCCATCCTGAAGTTGCTGAAGCACTACCAGTGGAAGCGAGTGGGCACACTGACCCAGGACGTGCAGCGCTTCTCCGAGGTACGCCCTGCCGAGAGGCACGATCTCACCTACCTCTGGGCAAGGGGCAAGACGGCTCAATCAGGGATGGGCTCTGACACGGGGCCTTTAAGCTGTTGAGGAATTCGATTGTGCGCGGGACAGGTGAAGGCCTCCAACCTGCACAGCTCAGGAGTGGAACCTTCTTTTCCGTTGTGCCTTTCGGCTAAGTCGCGTGGTCTGTTCCCTCACTGCCCCTGTAGTGTGTTGTCCTTGCTGCTGACCTATAGCGGCCATCTAAAATCACGAGGTGCCGCCAAGAGCCTTTCTCCTGTGAGGAGGGTTTGGGGAGGAGCTGGCTTGGAATGAAGTTTCCAAAGTCACTGTGGATTGGGTGGTTTTTCTGGTTTTGTTTTGTTTGTTTTAATGACTTACACGTATACATCAATACTTGGTGTTCTGGGGTTTATTGTTGCAACAATAACAGCAACAAAAAAGCCAAATTATATATAGTAAAAAAAGAAAAGGGCTGCTTTACCCAATCCCTCTAAATCCACTTTGTCTTCCAAGTGAAGTCCTGCTTTCCGTGTAGTGTTCATCTGCCCAGACCTTTTTCAATATATTTAAACCCAAATGTCCTCATACTAGATAGTTTGCATTTTTCACTTTACAACAGATCTTAGAGATCTTGATTGACTTCGTTCTTATTAATGGGCCACGGTGTTGTGTCCCATGGATAGATGGTAATTTATTGAATGTTTACAGCTTTTTGATATCACAGCCAACACCTTCCCACCTAGGTGTGCATCTTTATAATAGATTTCTAGAAGTGGAATTATTGGGTCCTTTAAAATGTTGAGACATACTGACCTCCAGAAAGGCTGTTCCAATTTCTAGTCCCTCCAACGACATTTGAAAATTCCCATTTCCACATATCTTTACTATTAGCAAATCTTTAAGAAGTTTTCTCCACTCACCGGAGTGCAGAATGGTTTCTTGTTTTTCTTCCTAGTCTCTTTATAGTTCCTACTTTCCTATCTTCTCCTATGTGTGCTCTTGATACATGGAGCCTCCCAACAAGGTAAGACATTCCAGGTGTGCTTAGCAGCCCAAGAGAAAAAACACAACTCTGAGCCGATTTGGGGGGAAATGTATGAGGCGGGTGTCCAGGAAGACCTCAGTGAGAGGAGTCAGGGAGGACACGCCCCTTCTGCCAGTGTGGGGCGGGGGATGGGCAAGGAGAGCAGAGCAGGGCAGGGAATCACAGACCTGGTTTCCACTCCAGCTCTGCACTTACCTTTCTGAAGCTCTGCCCCGTTTCTCCTTTGGGAAGGAGAGGCCACTCCATGCTTTGGCTGTGCTACCTTGGAGAAGTCACCTTACTTCTCTGAGCTGTGGTTTCCTCCCCTATAAGATGGGGACTATAACCCTTCCCATGCCTATTCCTGCAGAGTTGTTGCCAAAATCAGATGAGTCATGAATTTTAAAGAGCTTTGTAAACTATAAAGTTTATGCACAGAGAGGGATGTTTTCAGAGGCGCTTGAAAAGCAGACGTGTTTGGCCCCACCATCTGCGGTCATCCAGACAAGGCCAGCTTTTCCCTGACAAGATGGTCCTGATCTTCCCACCTCTGTTTCCCAGTCCCTAGGGAGAGGCACAAGGGGAACTTCACCTCCAGTGGGAGTGACTCACTGCCAAACACTGGAGAGGCTTTTGCTGGAAGCCTGCCCTTTATACAGCAGCCACAAATGTTCTGAAATGAGTGTGAAACAGTTCAACGGGGAGGGTGGGGAGGGCCAGTCCTGTGGTCCCATTAACATGAGACTCTGCTGAGATTTGGAGGGACCTGCTTTTTTGCCAGGGGAGTCTTTGTCTGACAGAGTCTGAGGGGCCCTTAGAGACAGCTCCCCCAACCTCCTCATTGTATAGAAGGGGAAACTGAGGCCCAGAGAGGAGAAGCAACAAAGTTCAGGGTTTCAAAGCACAGGGTTTCAAAGCACATGAAAGATTGTTGGCAGAGAAGTTAGGACTGAATCCTGGAGTCTGGATGCCTGGTCCAGACCTCCCATTGCTCCTTCTTTCCATCTATAACTTCCTGCAGTCACATGGGAACTACCGGTGTGTAGCCTTGGAGGTTTGAAAAACCCCAAATCTTTGGTGTAAAGAGGATAAATGATCAGCCCCAATTTGGTTGAGTGCTTTATAGATTTCCAAACACTCTCACAGCTGGTTGCCCTGTAGGGAGGGGTTATGGTTCCCATTTTACAGATGAGGAAACTGAGGTCATGGAGGGTGGGTTCCTTCTTGCCCCAGGACACTTGCTGGTAAAGAGCCCAGCCCAGGCTGGAAGCCTGACAGACTATTGGTCAGTGTTTTCTCCATTACTCTGTCCTCACTGGGGTCAGGTGTTGGCAGTTTGGTACCACATCTCTTTCCCTGCACAGCTATGTTAGAGCCCTCAGCTGGGTTTCAGGGCATCTCAGCGGGAAACCTCTTTTCTAAGGACAGGATGTTGCTTGGTGGTATTGCTGGCAAGAACCCCTCTCAATTTAAATCTCTCAGCCCAGCTGACTCCTCTCTGTGCCCAAGGGCTTTGGCATCCCTCTTCTGATGTCTGGGCTGCATCGCTGGAGTTCAGGCCCTGGAAACTCGCCAGGGGCTAACAGCTTTTAGTGAGTGCAAAGGAAACTGGATTCCTTTTATGAAACTGGTCGATCAGCAGCATCAAGCACTTCTGTTCTGGACTGGTGCACTGGAAGGAATGTCAAATGAAAGCAATCCTGAAGTTGGAGGGGACGGGGGGGGGAGTGAGAGGCCAGGGTGCTGTGGCATCCACATGGGCAGTGCAGGCACAGGATGGAGGCAAGGATGAGGTGGCGATGAAGGCAGTGAGTAGGAGTGCCTGGCAGGACCAGCAGAGACAGCAAGAGGGCTGTTTGAGCCTCTTCTCCCAGCTCCAGGTTCTGTGCTCTACTAAGCCACCTTCACTGAGTTATTCTTTGCGTTCCTGATTCCATGATGCAACTAACCAGCTAAGTACTGTTGGACACATCACTCAGTCTCTCTAGGCCTAAGTTTCCCCTTCTGTAAGATAAGGGAGTTGGGTCAGTTGACCTCTAAGATCTCTCCTAGCTCAAGGAATCTGTGGTGAGGGTTTAGGGAGATCTGGTCATTGACCCCGATCCTGCCACTCCCAGAGGTGTGACCATGAGAATTACTGAGCTTTGTACCTCAGTTTCTTCCTCTTAAAAATGGGGATAATAATGGTTAACTCTAAGGGTGGTTGTGAGGATTACATATGTTCAGAAAGTTAAAGTGGTAAGAGGAGCGCCTGGCTCATAATAAGCACCATGCAAGGGGTGGCTGTTGTTTTTATTGTCATCTAGAGTCTGGTTCCTTACCCCATGGCTGGCTGCCATTCAGGAGCCCGGCTGTGTGACGGGGTGTGGTGCCTGCCACGAGCACGGCTCCCCTTTCCTCCCCTCCTTCCAAGCCAGCTCAGAGACCCCCTGCCCAGTCACTGGTCCTCAGTGACCTCTGAGGACACTTCTGGGGCTGACCCTTCCACACCAGACTCTCCCTCAAGAGTTGGGACCCACCGAAGCCTTTGATCTATACAAGACCAAAAGGGCACCATCTGCAGAGTTTCCTCTTCAAAGCGCCTGCCCCTTCGGCCCTCCGCAGCTCTTTGAAGCCTTCTCTGCTTGCCAGGTTGCCATCTGCCCCACCAAAGGGGTTTCTGGTCACCTCCTCTCACGTTGCCACTTACACAGCTTGGGGGACATGCCCAAAGATGAGGGCAGGGGACCCTGTGCTTGCTTCTAATCAAGGAGTCAAACTTAGTAGAATCGTCAGCCCTTCCCTGCTGCCCTGAGCAGGAATGAGCTCCTTGGGGTGGCCGCAGAGACCCTTCGCATCCCCTGAGGCCTCCTTCTCTGTCTCATCTCAGGCACTTCCCCTTTGGTCCAGCCTCTCCTCCGTGCTGGCTCCTCTCTGTGAGGCGTCCTCCCCCACACCTGGTTCTGCATTCCTCCCCAGGCTGGGACAGGTGTGCCGCCTCTGTGCTTCTCTCCCCTCAGGCTTCACTCTGTACCAGCTCCTTGCACAGGGCAGAGAAATACCCCATCTGCTTCCTCATCAGTCACCTGCTGCCACTGGACTGGAAGGCCCCAGTGGACAAGAGCCTTTCTGTCCCCTCACCCTGCATGTAGCCTGGCGTGTCTGGGTTCACTAAGGATTTCAATAAATCAATCTCTATCCATTAGGCCAGATTCTTAGGGGTGAATACAGTGATTTCCTTTCTGTGGCCCATAGTCTGACTGCAGCTAGGATGGTAAGATGGGGGTGAGAGGGGTGCAGAGAAGTCTCAGTCCCTGTCATGAGCCGCTGGGGCCATGGGGAAGAAGGGAGGCACTGGCAAAGTTGCGAAGTCACATTCCCACAGAACTCAGCTCAGGTCATTCTGTCATCTATTAACTGAGTCTTGTTTTGGATGTGACATTGTTTGTTGTTGGAGGATTCTTCTAGAGATCTCAGTGGAAAGTTCTGGGCTGGCCACTGGAACCAGCAGTGACCTGGGTCCTGCCATGTGGTTCTTCTGCGTGGCGTCAGTGTTGGGCATTGGGAATGAGCACACTGTAGTTTGTGTCTGAGTTATGTTTTTTGCTCTCTGTGATGTTCATTCTGAGTTGTCGTCACTTCAGAATCCTCTCTTACCAGGATCGGGTAATCCCATCCTCTAAAGCAGTTCTTGCAGTCTGGTCCTGGACCAGCAGCAATATCAACACCTGGGAACTTGTCCACAGCAAATTTGAGGGCTCCACTGAATCAGACCCTCTTGGGTTTGAGAATCCCTGTATTGGAGGAATGGGAAGCCTTCAACTGAGGCCACTGTGCTCCTAGGCCCACTTTGTCAGAGAAAAGGGCCAGGTACACTGAGCCACCTCTGACCTCTGTCCTTGGCTTTCCTCTAGGCTGCAGGATCACCTGGGCCACCCACATACCTGCAGATCTTCTATCATTAGGAAGCAGGAGGGGACTCCTGACAGATCAGATTCTAATCCTGATGGTCCTAGTGCCCCACCCTGTGCCCCAGCTTCTATTTGAAAAACTTGCTGATGCTTTTAGGTGATTCGCTGTCGGCCCCCAAGCGAGAAACGTCCTCTCCATCTTAACGCTTTTACCTCCTGCTCTGTGAGAGACATGTGGGCCAGCCAGCAGGGACTGCTCCATATTCATCTTGCCCTCTCCCGGGTAGCTATTTGTGCAGCCTTTTTGGCGCTGAGGGGAGGGCTCCATTATTTCCCAGGGTGGTATGCATATGTGATATGATTTTTGTACAGTTTTAATAGTTGTGTATTTATGTTATTATATACCAGGGGGGAAAATTACTAGCCCATCAAAACTGAACTTCATTGATGTTCTTGTTTAGAATGAAATCTTCATTTAAAAAATGAGTCTGTTTAGAGGAAAATACTAAGCTAGCAAACACATAGGTGGTGCGTGTACACAGTGAAATTGCCTCTAAGAGGGTACAGGAGGGACTGAAGTGTGAGGACCACTGAGATGGATGAAGCCATTTGGCTGCCTGTTCATTTAACAGATGGGGCTGGATGAGGGGTAGGGGGTAGTACTGGCAATAGACTTTTCCTTGAAGCCCTGGTCCAGTGCAGATAGTCAATGGGAAAAACTCCAGGTCAAGGTCAAGAATTGGCCCTGCAGACCTTCAGGCTTCTGAGGCCGAGATTCCATGGGACAGACTCTGAGGTTCAAGCAACACTTGTTCCTTCATGCGCATGCCCCCAGGTGGAAGTGCAGGCAACTAGCAGGTGCTCTGCCCACCCATCCCTGCAGAGTGGGAAGACCCCACCTTGGTGAGGAACACCTTCTGTCAGGGCGTGCGGTTTCCAGTCCTTCTGCCATCCTGGTGGCAGCGTGTATACCTTTGCGGGCACATCCAGGGTTTCTTGTCCAGGGGTGGCTGCAGTGGCTGAGCTTTCTGAGGAAAAGGCAAGCTAAATGCCTTGGTCTGGCTCAGAGCTCTGCCTTTGGAGAGGTGGCCCACTACACTCCACCCTCCACTCTAGAACAGGGAGGAGATGGCGGACGCATCCTCTGTAACACTCCACAGCAGGTCTTCAGAGCCAAGCACCCACCCACCTCACACACCCCAACTCTTAAAAGAAAGGTGCTGCCCTCGACCCTGCTCAGAGAGGATGGGATGCTTGGCTGGGATCTATGGTGCTAGCTCCAGGGCTCATGCAGGGCCTGGGTGAGTGCCACACTCACTGCTCACCAGGGCTGTAACATCAGATATATCTCCACCCAGGCTGCGTGGACCCCAGAACACAGGGGTGAGTGAGGGCCCAGAAGGAGATCCTGGAGGCCTCTGGGGGGGGGGTCCTGGCCATCCACCTCAAAGCCCTCACCACGGACACTTCCTGGGGCCTCCTGCACAGTCCCTGGGCCAGGTTCCCAGAGCACAAGGTGATCCCCATGAAGCAGCTGTTGCACCGGGACTGCTGGGTAGGAAAATGTAATTATGACATCATCTACTGCCATTTATGGCGCACCTACCGTGTGCAGGCGATGACATTCAGTCGCCCAGCATGGTCCGTCTCCATTTGGAAGAACAGACTCACTCAGGAAGGATTAAGTCACTTTGCCAAGGCTTCACCAAGCGGTGGCAGGTATAGGTGTGAACCCAGGTTTGTACCTCCCCTTGTGGAGAGAAGGAGGCCGTGGGCCTGGGCCAGTATCCCCCATCCATCCTGTCCAACACTCACCACAGGAGCAGGGAGGTAGGTATCTGGTCCAAGCAACCCATGTCTCAAGCAGAGCTCCTCACAGTCCCCTGGAGATTTCGCTGTGGGATTCTGCATTTAAGTCTTATGAGCTTCCCAGATCCCAAGTCTCAGAGCCCAGCACTGTCCCTCCACACCTGCTCCTACCAAGGTGTCCCAGGGGACTTTGTTTCAGCCTTGGCTAACAAGGCGGCGCATCTTGTCATGTGTGGGTCCCCAGAGCTATTCTGGTAATTCTGGCTGCGGTTTCTCCCCAAGGCCCATCTGCCAGGCTTGGGTAATGCCAGGGCTATGTGAGCAAAGGAGTAGAGTTGGAAGGTATGTGGAACCTTCAGGAAATTGTAAGTAGTTAGGGCTGGACAGTTCGGTGTGTAGGGCGAGAAGGGGAGAATGGGTTGGGGGAAGGAATGGTGAAGGCCCCACATGCCTCCATGTTTGGACTTCATCTGTCAGCAGTAGGAAATAGGGAGCCACAGAGGGTTTCAAATTGGCGGTGAGAGATGGTAGCAATCTTGAAGGCTGATTGGGACGAGCAGACTAGAGTCTGGGAAACCAGCCAGAAGGTTACTGCAGGAATTCAGAAGAAAAATAATAAGATTGTAGTTCATTTCTTACATAAAAAGTTTAAGTTCTCTTTGTTATTATTTTTTGCTTCTTTGTTTTAAAATACTCATTATTGTTTTCTAACCATAATATTGATATATACTCCATGCAGAAAACTTGGAAAACACAGAAGAACAAAAAGGAAAATTAAAAATTGGCCATAACTACCCAGTGAAAGGTCAACCTTAACATCTATAGGCATATGTCTTTACAGTTTTTCAATACATATGAGTGAACTTGCATAAATGAATACATGCTCTTACTATAGAAACGGCTTCTTTAATTTAGCAACCCAATGGGAATGTTTTCCCTGGCCAGCAGCTATTCTCCACCATCGTGACTCATAATGGCCTCTCGACTGTGGGCCTGGTGACCCCATGAATTGTCCCTGCCTTGGCCACAGCCTGATGTGTTTGGGGCTGCTTTTCTCCAGTCTTCTTTATCCCTGTGATCTGTTCCCTTCCTTTCTGTCTTCCAGTATAGTTCTGCAGGTAGTCTGTCCATTGATGGTCTTCTTAATCATTTTCCAGAACTGTTAGAGATTTTTGTTTTGTTTTTAATCTTTGACATTTTGAGGGATCTGGGATGGTACAGGAGGTATTCTCTGTTGCTGTTTTTTTCCAATAGCTGTTGAAAACTAAATATGGAGATAGTTGCAAATTTTTCCTGATTACAAACAACAATGCAGTAAGTCCATACTTGTGTATTTGTGTGAACATCTCTGATTATATTTCGAGGATAAATTCCTAGAAATAATGTGTGCACATTTTGGAACCTTTTGTACATGTTGCCAAAATGTCCTCCAGAAAGATCATACCAATTTAGAGTTTCTTAGCAGTATATGCGAGTACTCATTGCCAGCACTGTGTATTATTCTTTTTTGATCCTTGGCAATTGCTATTTTAATTTGCATTTCTTTGATTACTACTAAAATTAAATTTCTTTTTTACTAGGAATCGTTCTCATTTCTGTTTCTCCTTTCATAAATTGGCTGTTCATGTTATTGGCACATGTTCCTGGTGGAGTTTTTCTTACTGATTTATAAGAGCTCTTTATAAAGTAAGGCTATCTGCTCTTTGTCACAGTTATTGCAAATATCTCCCCATGTTTCATGTGACATTCAATTTTGTTTTTTATGTTATTTGATAATATTGAAAAATTTAGTATCTAATATAGTCAAGTATAAGAAGACCATTTTTTTTTCACTTTTAAGTTTAACTTGGCATTCTCTTCCCATCCCCAGAATTTCTGTAAATTCACCTACATTTTCTTCTAGTACTTTTATTACTTCATTTTTTAATTTAACCAGAATTTCAGCATGTGGCCTGAGATATCATACCTTTCTTTCTTCTGTCCTCATAATCATTCAGTAATTCTTCTGGCATTTAATGAATGCATCTTTTCCTGACCCATTTAAAATGCCTATGCTAAATTTTATCTTTAGAAAATAACATACTGCTTTTTTAAATATATACTTTCCAGTTCTGTGTAATAGAAATATAATATAAGCCACAAATGTGATTTTAAATTTTCTAGTAGCCACATTTTAAAAAGAAAAAAGAGATAGGGAAAATTAATTTTAATAATACATTTTATTTAATGCAATATACCCAAAACATTATCATTTCAACATCATTTCAAATGCAGAGGAACCACATGTGGCTAATGGCTGTTATATTAGACTGTTTCTGCGTTTTAAAAGTTTTATTCCATTGATCTAACTATCTATTCTGAAATTGGCATCCCAATGTTTTGAATATTCCTTCTTTCTAATATAATTTTATGTGCAGTCCTGCCTTCTTTTTTCACAATTGTCTCTATGTTCACCCATTAATTTTTGTAAGGTTCCAAAAATGCCACTGGTGTTTTTATTTGAATTTCAGTAACTCCAGAATTAATTTAGGGGACATTTGACATCTTTATAATACTGAGTCTATCCATTCATGAACAAACATCTCTCCATTCAAAATATCTTCGGTCCTTAGTAAAACTTTGTCATTTTCTTCATGTCGATCCTTTCCATTTTATGTTAGGTTTATTTTCAAGTATTCTACATTTATTATTACTTTTGGGAATGGCATCTAATTTCCTTGACATTTTTTAAGTGGTTATTGCTAGAATATAGGAAAGCTACTGATCAGTGTATTTACATTTTTTGACTGGCCATGTTGAATTTTTATTACTTCTGGTAGTTTTTCCTCTCTTAATTCCCTTGAGTTTTCTAGATAGACAACAATACCATCTGGAGCAAGAACAAATTTGCTTTCTGTTTTCCACAGTTACACCATCTTTATCTTCATAATTTTTCATTGAGGAGGTACTGCAGAGTGGTTAGAACAGAAAAACTTCCTGGATTCCAGTTCTAACTCAGCTACTTACCAGCTAGGCGACCTTGGGTAAATCATTTAATTTTTCCATATCCCTGATAATGGGAACGTACTCATATTACCTCAGATGTTGTGAGTATTAAAATAAATTAATAGGGCTTCCCTGGTGGCCTAGTGGTTGAGAGTCCACCTGCCGATGCAGGGGACACGGGTTCGTGCCCCGGTCTGGGAAGATCCCACATGCCGTGGAGTGGCTGGGCCCGTGAGCCATGGCTGCTGAGCCTGCGCATCCGGAGTCTGTGCTTTGCAACGGGAGAGGCCACAACAGTGAGAGGCCCGCATACCGCAAAAAAAAAAAAATAAAAAATAAATTAATTAATATATATAAAGCACTTAGGTCTTAGAACAATGCCCAAAAGAGCACCCGATATATTAGCTATTATTACTGTTATTATTATTGCCTCATTTACTAAAAATCCTAGTTTTATATATATACATATATATATATATAATTTATTTATTTATTTTTGGCTGCATTGGGTCTTTGTTGCTGTGCGCGGGCTTTCTCTAGTTGCGGCGAGCAGGGGCTTCTCTTCATTGTGGTGCGCAGGCTGTGCACAGGCTTTTCGTCGCGGTGGCTTCTCTTGTTGTGGAGCACGGGCTCTAGGCGCGCAGGTTTCACTAGTTGTGTGGAGGCTCAGTAGTTTCGGCTCGCAGGCTCTAGAGCACAGGCTCCGTAGTTGTGGTGCATGGGCTTAGTTGCTCCGCGACACGTGGGATCTTCCCAGACCAGGGCTCGAACCCTTCTCCCCTGCATTGGCAGGCAGATTCTTAACCACTGTGCCACCAGGGAAGTCCCATAGAGTTATATTTTAAAATAGTGATAATAGTGAATATTCTTGTCATGTTCTTGCTTTAATGAGAATGCTGTTTGTAAGGTATGATGTCTGTTAGAAGAACAGCTATTCCTCATCATGTTAAGGGACGTTCTATTTTTATTTATTAGGTGTTTGAACCAGATATGCATGATGAAAAATCAGATGTCTTTTTAGAATCTATATCAAAAGTTATGTGGTTTTTTCTTTGCTCTATTAGTGTGACAGTTTCCTCGTGTTCATTCTATAAATGCATCATTCATTTAACACCTCTTCATTTAGTACCTAGCACACGTCGGGCACTGTTTTAGGCCCTGTGAACACATCGGTGAATGAAACAAAGTCCCTGCACTCAAAGAGCTTGCATTCTAGAGGGGGACACACATGATAAAAAAAAAAAAAACAATTAAGCAAATAAATGTATAATATATCAGATAATGGTAAGTGCTAGGGAGAAAAGTGAAGTGTAGGGTAAGGGGAGTAGGATATGCCATGGGGGGTGGGGTGAGGTCAAGGACAGCTTCAAAGATAAGGTGATATTTGAGTATATGCTTGCAGGCAGTGAGGGGCAAGTCATAGGATATCTGGTTGAACAGGGTTCCAGACAAAGAGAACAGCATGTGCAGAGGTCCTGATATGGGAGTGAGTCTGGTGGTGCTGGAACCACATCAGGGAGGCTATTACGGCTGGAACAGAATGGGTGAGGGGGAAGTGGAGCAGTTTTTTGTGGGGTTTGGGGGGATTTCTGGCCCTTACAAGACATTAGTGAGGACTTTGGCTTATACTTTGAGTCAGTTGAGAAGCTACTGGAGAGTATTTTGGGTTTTGTTTTTATTGAGAAGCCATTCACATAACATAAAATCAACCATTTTATCCATTTTATATTTTACAAGTAAATAGTTTGGTATGTACACAATGATGTGCAACCATAACTACTATCTAATTCCAGGACATTTTTGTCACTCCAAAAAAGAAATCTTATTTCCATTAGCAGTCACTCATTTCCCCTTCCCTCCAGCCCCTGACAACCACAGATCTACTTTCTATATCTACGGGTTTGCCTATGATAGACTTTTTATATAAATGGCACCATAGGGATGGGAGGTAGGGGAAATGGGTGAAAGCGTCAAAAGGTATAAACTTCCAGTTATAAAATAAATGGTTCCGGGGATGTAATATACAGCATGGTGGCTGTAGTTAACAATACTGTTTTGTATATTTGAAAGTTACTAAGGAGAGTAGATCTTAAAAGTTCTCATCACAAGAAAAAAAAAATTAACTGTGTGACATGAGGGATATTAACTAAACTTACTGTGGTAATCATCTTGCAATATATACATATATCAAATTATTATATTGTATACCTTAAATTTATACCATGTGATATGTCAATTATATCTCAAAACTAGGAAAAAAAAACTAGGAAAAAAAGGACCATAAAATATGTGGTATTTGTGTCTGGCATATTTATGTATCTTCTTTGGAGAAATGTCTATTCAAATCCTTTGTCCAGTTTTTAATTGGGTTATTTGTCTTTTAGCTATTCAGTGTTGAGTTCTTTGTATATTCTGGATACTAGACCTTTATCAGATATATGGTTTGCAAATATTTTCTCCCATTCTGTAGGTTGTCTTTGTACTTTCTTAATGGTGTCTTTGCACAAAAGCCTTTAATTTGGTGAAGTCCATTTTATCGGTTTGGTTTTTTTGGTTGTTGTTGTTGTTTGTGCTTTTGGTGTTGTATTTAAGAAACCATTGTCCAATCCAAGGTCGTGAAGACTTAAACCTGTGTTTCCTCAAAAGAGCTTTATAGTTTAAGCTCTTACATTTAGGTCTTTTTGCATTTTCAGTTGATTTTTGTATACGGTGTGAGGTAAGTGTCTTTTGTATGAAAAGCTATCCAGTTGTCCTAGCACAGTTTGTTGAAGAGACTGTTATTTCTGCATTAAATTGTCTTGGCATCCTTGTTGAAAATCAATTGGCCATAGTGGTATGGATTTATTTCTGGACTACTTGAGAGCTTTTTTAAAAGAAGGGTATGATCTGACTTACATTTTAAAAGGATCACCCTAGCTGCGGAGTGGAAGGTGGTAACTTGGACTAGATAATGAAAACCAGCTGGATTCTGGATATTTTTTTACAGTAGAGCTGACAAAGTAGATTTCTTGATGGAATGTATGTGCAATGTGAAAAAGAATAGAGAATGGACTTGAGGATATGGGGAGGGGGAAGGGTAAGCTGTGACAAAGCGAGAGAGAGGCATGGACATATATACACTACCAAACGTAAGGTAGCTAGCCAGTGGGAAGCAGCCGCATAGCACAGGGAGATCAGCTAGGTGCTTTGTGACCGCCTGGAGGGGTGGGATAGGGAGGGTGGGAGGGAGGGAGACACAAGAGGGAAAAGATATGGGAACATATGTATATGTATAACTGATTCACTTTGTTATAAAGCAGAAACTAACACACCATTGTAAAGCAATTATACTCCAATAAAGATGTAAAAAAATATATATATATCAAAAAAAAAAAGAATGAGTCATCAAGGATGGGGCCAAAGTTTTTGATCTGAGCAACTGGAAGGAATAAGTTACTACTTAGTAACTTGAGGAAGGATGCAAAGGAGCAACTTTTAGAGAAGGAAATCAACAGTTTAGATATGCTTATTGGATATCCAGATGGAGAGGTTGACTAGGCAGTTGGATAAATGGATCTGGAATTCACATTTACATTAAACCATATGAGCATTCCTAAAATAGACCTTTCTTTGTTATGCTGCATTATTCTTTAATCAGTTTAATTATCTAGTTTTTTTCTCTAAACACATGTGCTAATAGTTATATTTTACTTTGATTAAACTAGTCGGGTTTAGTTGTCAGAGTTATTCTAGTTTTACAACATGAATCAGAAAGCTGTACGTCTTTTTAGGTGCTCTGGAACAGTTTATAGAATATACAGATTAGCTGCTCTTTGAATATCAAACAATGAGTCTATGAAACCATCCAGGATTTTGCGTCCCCCATCCCACCCTGGATACAAGTTATCTTTTTGGCTTCTTCCATGCTTCTTGATCACTTTAGATTTATATTTCTTATGTGGATTTTAGAACTTGCTTAAGATTTGCAAATTTATTAGTATATATTTCAATACAATTAAAAAAATTTTTTTATCTTTTGTTATATGCTCTCTCATTACAGATGTTTCCCCACTTTTTTCCTTGATTAAGCCAGCTAGTTTGCTTCTTTACTGATGGAACTGGTATCAGCATCTTAAATTCAGTATGCAAAAAATGGTCATATTTGTTATTTTTTTCAAATTAAATTAAACCTGGATCAAGCACTCCACCTGCCAGATTTACTGGGCTCAGGATCTCTCTCTCTAAGCGTCAGCCTCTTCCAAAATAGCCAACAACCTCTCACCCAGCTGGGGGAGCCTGCATTCTGAAGCCTCTTAGGGATGCTGTTGACACTGGTTGGACTGGTTACCTCCACTGATAGAGGTCCCGAGACACACTTCCAGGCATCCTCAAGCTCCTCACTAAGTTCCTTTTGGAGCCACTCCCAGGATGCAAGAACATTTTGTCAGAAGTGATTTGGTCATTTTCCTCCCATGGATCCAGAACCTCTGTTGGCTTTTTCTTCTCTGATATCCATACCCCCCAAGAATCAGAGAGGGTTTCTTTTAGAAACCTACCCCTAAATGGTCCTATTCCATTTTGCTGCTCATACGCTTTAAAGCAGACACCTTTGTTGCTTCTGGGGGTCCACTTGCTTCCCCTTTAAAGATTATCCCCCTCCCAGAGATAAACAAGTTTTCCAGACATTTCCTTTACTTAAGAACATATAGCAAAAACACAAGTTAAATTTTCTGTGAAACATCCCATTATCTTTTTTTTTAAGCCGAAGAACCAGCACTTGGCTTTTTATTGGCTTTGCTTCTATTTGCCTACTTTCTAATTTATTTTTTTCTGCTTTTATCTTTATTAATACCATCCTTCTTCATTTATGTTTGTTTTGCCATTCTTTTTCTAACTACTTGATTTGCATATATATTTTTTACTCTTTTTTTAGTTGCTATCAAATGTATTTAAGCCAATAAATTTGCCTTTGATTACAGCTTTAGCCAAGTCCTATACTTTCAGCTAAATAATATAGCATCCTCATTATAATAAGACTATTCTATAATTGCATTTTCAGTTTAAAATGTTAGGCATCTACTTCTCTAAGTACCAATATAAAATTGCAATATCTATTGTTAACTACAGAAATTAGCACGTTTATTTACTGGCCATCCCTCACTGCCTCTAATTTTGAATTGTTATAATTTGAGTTTTTATTTGACTTTATTCTTTTTTTATTGAAGTATAGTTGATTTACAGTGTTGTGATAGTTTCTGGTGTACACCAAATGATTCGGTTATATATATACATATTTTCTTTTTCATATTTTTTCCATTATGGTTTATTACAGGATATTAATATAGTTCCCTGTGCTATACAATAGGACCTTGTTGTTTATCCATTCTATATGTAGTAGTTTGCATCTGCTGTTCCCAAACTCCCAATCCAACCCTCCCCCACCCCCTCCCCCTTAGCAGCTATAAGTCTGTTCTCTATCTTGACCTTGTTCTTTACATTGTGGATATTCTTTTTCAATTCTTATTTGAAATACTGATTTTATTTTAAAACGATATTATAATAACTATGATTTTTAAGATTCAGATCCATATTTATATGGCTTCAATTTCTATTGACATATCTTTCATGAGTTGTGTCTTTTGATTTATCTCTCTGTGGCATGCATACATCTTTCGGTAATATTTTTCAGCAAGGGTATATGGTTTTTCTATCTACCATGCTGTTACATAGACTGCAGTCTCTCTCTGTTGCTTCTCCTATGAAGTATAAATTTCTATGATCATAATATTCTTCCTCAAACCTCTTTAGACATTACATCAATGTTGTAATGAAGTCTGATACAATCTGATTTGATCTCTTTGTAGATGTCTTTTTTTTTCCTCTGCTGGATGCTTGTGGATTTCTTTCTTAATCTTTGGAATTAAAAAAGAAAATATGGCTCATGTCAGATGTTTGTCTATTTTGTTTAAAATATGATTACTGTTTTTTATTTGAAGAATCAATGTTTAGATTACAGAATTTTTCTTGTAATATATCTTTAATTATATTAGACTCTTTTGTTCTGGTATTTTTTTTAGAAGTATCAGTAATTTATGAGTGTGTCTCTGTCGTTTATTCTCCATGTTATTATTCTCTCTCTGGTCATTTTTATCTTAATCCTTGTTCTGTATGTTCTGAGAAAACATCTCACCATTGTATTCCACAACATCCATTGGTTTTCTACAATTAAATTCTGTCCTTTACTGCTTCTAATGCCTCTCAAAATTATCATAATATTATTCATTTCCTGTCACTATCATCTTAGCTCTACCAGCTTTCTTTTAGTTTCAATCTCTTCTATTGCATATTCCATTCCTTACATCTTAGAGGCCAGGTTTTCTTTACCTTTCTTGAAGTACAAAACAGACAATACATTTTACTTCCGGTTCTTATAGTGAATCTTTTTAGAGGTGATGTTCTTCCTCTGTGTGCGTTCCTTGTTTGTCTCCTTTATGTTTCAGAAGATTTTCTTAGGTTACACGTGCATTATAGGTCTTCCCTGACCTGGTATTCACTTACTTCTCCTGGGGCCCCCTCATTGCTTTTTCTGGATGGTATGAGATTTTTCACCTCGCATATTAATCTGGAAGACTGGGTGATGAAAGTTCACATTACCAGCCAGGGACAAGCAGCCTGAGGGGTTGGGAGTCATTTTGTGCTGTGGGCATTTCTTCTCTACTTTGTGCACAGCTGTTCCCGATATGTCCTATCGCTCCTGGTCTCTTCCTTGTTCTCCTGCCCTCTGTGTCTGGGAGACATCCAGGCCTATCATGGGAGAACCAGGCTTGGGTAAGCGTTGTTTGTCCTTGGATCTAATGGCCCAGCCGCTCCTGAAGGCTCTTGGGCTGCACCGTGAGAGGTAGGCTCCCCATGGTGGGCTCTGTACTGGTCCTGTGGCTCCAGCACTCATTCACTCGCCAGCAAAGGCTGTGAGGTGGGTCCTGTGTGCACGTCCGCCCTCCTTGCAGCACCATGCTGCTTTCCCAGGAAGGAGAGCTGTGAGTCAGCCTTCAATCTGGTCCCACTGGCACTGTACCCAGCAGAAATTCCTCAAAGTTGGTGGCGTATTGATGGCACTCTTTCCTATTTTCCAATGCTGAAGCAGATCTCCCCTATTTTTATACTCCCTTGGTCCTTTCTGTCACTTTCAGAAGGAGGTAGCTTAGGTGGGAGTTGGACATCTGTGCTCAGCTTTACCATCTTTCCCAAAAGTTTCATAGTTAACACTGTTACCCATACTTTATACTTTGGAATACAGATACATGACAGTTCCTGAGCATTTCCTTTTCTGTGGCCCCCTTTTAAAATTCCTTATATATACTGGCCCTCATCATATCTGGTTTTATATTTTTCCTGGACACTTTTCCTCTCCCTCTCAAATTTCAGTTTAGCATCCTCATGATCAGATGGATGAATTCTCCCAGCAAACATGGTGTTGCCAGTCTTGGAGCAGTGAGTGCCATCCCCTTCCAGGGGCTCACCATCTGGCATCATAAGCCATAGCCTGGACTCCAGCAATATTGATGGATTTTCCCCACATCCTCCTTTCTGTGCCAAAGTTATGACCTTCAAAAAGAAACAGGGAAGGAACTGTCCTCCTGCCCCCAAGTCCTCAGTCTTCTTCCAAAGCCTTGTGTTGCACTAGAGCCATTTTGGATTCTTTTTGGCACACCCAGGCCCTCCCGCATGAATCAGCAGGCGTGGGCAGCAGGCAGTGGGGGAGGGGGTGACAGAGGCCCCCATCACTGCTTGGCTGGCCGCCCCAGGAAGACAGCACATCACACAATTTGCCATATCAAGTCTGGGAACAGCTGCCTGCCTACCCTTGTCGGGGAGTCACCAAGCACTACACAACTGCTCCTTCCGGGGACAGTACAAAGATTCCTCCCACCATGGGTGGCTGTGAATTCCCTTTGGGGTTTCGTGGGGTGCAGAATAACATTCTCCTGCAGAAAGTCCAAAGTGAGAAGCCTTTGTGAGAAGATGCACCCATCAGGGTTTAGTTCCAGTGGCACCAGCAGCCCTTCCCTCCCTTCCCCCAACCTCAGTATCACCTTGATACTAAACGCTGCCATTGACTGAACCTCAGCCATGGTAGACACAGCATGTATCAGCTTATTTTAACCTTTGTAACAACCTTAAGTGTTCCCTTGCTGGCCCGACGTGGCCCAGCGTGGGGCAGAGCCAGCATTCTAGTCTGCAACCGCCTGATTTCTGTTTGTACTCTTTCCTCTCTCCCACTGCCTTCCTAGAGGGGAAAAAAGAACCACAGGCTCTCTGTTGTGAATTCAGAGCTGGGGTCTGCCACTGTGGGCCAGTGGGCCAAATCCAGCCCCCTGCTTTGTAAATAAAGGTTTATTGGAACACAGCCATGACCATTCATTTGCTCATGCAATGTTAAGGCAGAGTTGGGTAGTTGTGACAGAGATTGTATGGCCTGCAAAGCCTAAAATATGTATTATCTGGCCCTTTCCAGAAAATATTTGCTGACCATAGTTTACAACAGGGCTGTAGAAAGAGAGAGACTGAAGTTAAATCAGAGGCTTATTACTTCCCAGCTGTGTGACCTTGGGCAACTGACTGAACATCTCTGAGTCTCATTTTACTTGCCCATAAACTGATCATAATTTTACCTTTTGGGCTTATTCCAGTGGTCAGGAGGAGTGAGATGACATGTATGAGGGACTCTGCGTGTGATGGGCACTCAGTAAACATGAGCTGTCATTGTTACCTTTCTCACTTATCACAGATGTGCAGCCTTTTCCACTTTTGCTCTGTGGCTTCCTTTCTAGAGCATTCTGATATTTCTGCCTAAGAACCTTCAACTTCTCTAATACCCTACAGCACAAATGAAGCACAGATGCTTCCTAAGCCTTCTTCTCAGAACACTGGGCAGCAGGCATAAGTGATGCTCACCACAGGCAGATGAATGGAGTGTGCTGTTGGCCTCATTCATTCATTCAGCCAGTGGTGACTGAGCCAGACCATTATGCTGGAATCTATCAGGGACTCAGACAGGGCCTCACACCCTATAGGAACTCTCAGCCCAGGGGCAGCTGGATAGGTTAATAGCCATGACAATAACCATAACCACAGTACGTCCGGATTCTGGTCCCCTTTGGAAAATTCCCCTGTGCAGAGTGGATACCTGTTCCCCGGAATCTGGATACTGCCCTAGGAAGGTACATTATAAAAACTGCTTAGCTAAGCACAGCTTCAAGCCCCACTCCCAGGCTGTTGGCCTGCTCAGCACTTGGATGCAGTGTCCACCCCTGTACACGGTCGGCTCACCAGACCCGCCAGCTCCCTCCCAGGACACATACTCAGCACCTCTCCAGGCTGGGGCTGGCTCCTCGGGCTCCAGGCCAGGGCAAGGACAGACTGTCTTTCCTGACCTTGGAGGAGCTGTTGACAGCTTAGCTCCTCTCCATCAGTCCCTGAGACCGTGGCCTTCTCCCCTAGCTGCCTCACTAAGGCCAAGGACACATCATGCTATGTGCTCTTGTGGGGGTGTGGATGACCTGAGGAACTTCCCAGTTCCTCCAGAACAGGGCCAAGAAAGTGTGGGCCTGGGAGGGAGGAGCAGAGAATGCAGGCATTCAGAGCGGTGAGCACAGCTCATTGGAAAATCCAGAAGGACTTCATGTGGGAGAGGCTATTTGCAATGGGGCTTAAATAGTGAGGAAGTACTTTGGACAGGACCAGGGGGGTCACCCATGGCAAATGCAGCACTGAGGACTAGCAACAGTGGGAGTCAGGACCCATGTGCCCTGGAGGACAAGGGGAGGGAGCAGTGTTGCTGGAGCTGGGAGGAGAGGCTGCTTGACAATGGCTGTAACTAAGCCAGGGAGCAGGTGGGGAAAAATACCCTGAGCCCTTTCTCTTCCTACCCTCTGAACCTTGCCAGGACCTCCCATTAGCCCTCTGACGCCTGCCAGGGCCTCCAAGCCTACCTGGAAGTCACAGGACAAGAGAGCTCAAGTGATACCATACATAAAAGTCAAATTCCAGAAGTACAGTAGCAGAGGGAAGGCTGGAGGACGTGGGTGATGGCAGCCAACACAAGAAATTATACTAGTTGGGTTAGTGTATTGGGAATATGGGTAATTGTATCACTTCCCCCCTTTTCTCAGAGTTTCAGTGAAGTTTAGAAATTACTTGGACAAGTTTAAAGTCTTTGAGTCAAAAGGATGCAACTTGTCTGAGCTGATATGAGGTCCTACACAGAAGAACCCCAAAGCAAGCAGCTGCCCATGAGATCTCAGCACAGGAGGTGTCTTCATCTAAGGACAGAGGGGCAAACCACTGGTTTGGGCTGAGCCAAGGCGCACATGGGTGAGCCTGGCCTAGGTCAGGCTCTCCAGAAAGCTGTGCTGAGACTTGCGGGAGGTTTATTGGGGAATGCTCACAGCAGGGAGTGAGGTGGAAGAAGAAGTTCAGAGGCCTCAGCCAAGGCTGTGGGAGCTCTGGAGCTGGGCTGGCCCTTCAGAGATGTCCCAGATCAAGGCAAGAGGCTGGGCTGGTGATTGGGCATGGGCTGCTCTGGGGAGGGGGTGTGACCTTGGACAAGGTTGCCCCCTTTAGTCAAGGGCAAATCCCAGGGAGACACACAGCTGTGAGTTGTCAGCCGCCACCACTTCCGGCAGCTGGGAGAATGGAAGTTTCCAGGCGTGCACCTTAGTATCCATCACAGGGCCCTTGGGAATAAGGGAGTTTAGACTAAAGGGCCGGTCAGACCAGGGCAGCTAAAAGGGCATCACTGGTCCCCAATCTGGCTGTGTAACCAAGACCCCAGGGTGCTCTATACAAACACAGATTCCTGGCCTCCCTCCCCCTCCTCTCATACCAGAGTCAGAATCGGTCTCTTGGGTGCAACCCAGGAATCTGTATTTCTGCAAAGCTCCCAGGGAGATGCCAGGCACAGCAGGCTTGGGAGCCACTGTGGTTGATGTGCAGGGTCTGTGAAGCAGCTGCTCTGTGCCAGGCCCTGTGCTGGGTGCTGGACACCAAGGAACGGGGCTGGGCAGTGCCCTCAAGCAGCTCCTCTCTTGTAGGGATTTGGGAAGGGGTCCTGGAGGGCTGCAGCTGGTGGCCTTTTGCAGGGTTACTGTTCTGTTGCTGCTGTTAAAGACACGGCTTTGGGCAACATTTGGGAGGCAGGAAAATGTGTTTGAATCCAGCTCTGTCCCTAGACAGCTGTGTGATTTGGGCAAGTCCCTACCCCTCCCAGGACCTCAGTTTCCCCCTCTGTCCAATGAGGGCTGGTGGGTTGGTGTAGCAGCCGGGCCCGTTCTGAGTTCGACCCCTCTCTCAGAGGGGTGGGGAGTGGGCCTGAGGGTGGCAGTGCCAACTCTGCCCACTGGACACAAGGCTCCCTTTGCAGTGACCTTGGGGCCAGAGCTGAAGTGCATCTTGGGCATCTGCCCGTCTCATCGTTTTCGCCTTCTGATCTTGAGGCACCACTCCCTGGATGTGCCCAGCTCTGCCCTCTTCTCTCTCCCGAATATTCTGGTTGCTTGATTTATGTCCCACATGGGCACATGAAGAGGCCCCAACATAGTTTCAACCCTCCAGGTCTCCCAGTCTTGGGGGAGACACTCAAGTAACCAAGCCCTTCTTGGGTCCTGTCACTGTGGGTCCCAGCACTGTGGGATCAGTGCTGCCCCCCAGGCCCTCCTCTCTTCTCCCTCCACCCAACCCTTCTGGATTCCGGAGGCAGAGAACCACAAGTTTGAATCTCAGCCCTCTGGCTTACTAATTGTAAGGCCTTGGGTAAGTCACTTAACCTTTCAGGACCCTCATCTGTTTGGGTTTTTTTTACATTCTTTTTTTAATATTCTTTTCTATTATAGTTTATCCCAGGACATTGAATATAGTTCCCTGTGCTATACATTAGGACCTTGTTGTTTATACATTATAAATGTAATAGTGAGAGGATGAAATTCACTCCAGGGTGATCCTGCCATGCCCCCTACAGCCTGCTTGCTCCCTGAAGGCTTTGAGTGAGGGGTGGGAGGAAGGGCCGAGGAAGAGTGGAGGGAAGAGAGGCAGGCTCTGGGGGGCTGTTTGCACCTATGTCTTCACTTCCTCCCCCCACCTACACCCCAAATCTGCAGTCCTGGAGGAAGAAGGGAGTTCGGGTAGGCAAAGAAGGAGGGCTTCAAATGCTGGGCGGTAGGTAGGATGTCCAGGCAGAACACTGGAGTGGAGGACAAAGAGCCTACTTTGGAATATAGAACTGCAGAGAAAGCTGCACATAAAAAAGGCAGTGACGCCCCAGGGTCTCTGAGAGGAGTCCTTTAAGCTCTACCATGAAGTGAGAGGGTGGACGCTTGGATCCAGTTGCTTATCCAGCTTATGGAGCTGCCTGAAATGGTCCTGTTCCTGCAGGGGTGAACATGTGCCTCCTGGGCTGCCCTCAGCAAATGTCCCTCCTAACTGGGGTACAGGCTTGAGAATCCCAGACCTTCCTCGGGGATCCGTCAGTCTCTTCTGCCCCTCCATCTGATGCCTGAATCCCTTCCATAGCAACCCCACCTCTGCTTACACACCTGCAGTGGTGCAGAGCTCACTCCAGTGTGGGGGAGGCCCTTGCATCCTTGGCTTGCTTCCCCCTCTGGTCCTGACCCTTCCCCTGAGGCCCAGATGCCACGCTGTTCCCCTAGACTCAGTGACAGCTCCTTGGGATGTACAGGTGGGGTGTCCCACAGACCTGGGCTTCCTGTCCACCTGGTTCCCTCCCGTCCCCCCATACCTTGAGTGACAGGGAGCAGGGATGGGGCTCAGGAAACAGGAGAAGGATTTTGCATTCTGCATTCTTTAGTGCTCACAGGTGTGAGTTCTCTAATATCCCTCCTCTGTTTTGGTGTCAGAGGCACATTTTGCATCTTATTGATTTCCTGTAGAGGTATGTGTTCATCATCTTAACTGGATAATATTCCTGTTTTATTAATATCCAAATCTTTCTGTAAATATTGGTTTGGTCTCAGGAGTCTGCTGCAATTAAAGCCATAGGCACTTTGTCACAGGAAAGCAACAACGTTCTGAAGGCTAATTTCATTCCCCAACAACTCAGTGTGGCCTGATTTCACTGACCCCCCACAGAGTGGTGAGCTCCTTGGAACTGCCAGCAGACGGAAGACTGCTGGCTGGGGAGTCCAAAGTAGGGTGTTGTGCATTATCCAAGCAGAGGGCCTGGGCCTGGTCCCCTTTCCTCAGGCAGCCCTGTGCTGGGCTCCGGGGTCTCAGATGGAGGATATGTAGACTCTCAGGACAGTCTCTGTTTTAGCCAAGGAGAGTGGCCTTGAGCACAGGACTGTGGAATTTAGAGGGGGGGGGGTCACCACTAGCTTGGGAAGGAGGGAAAGTTTTCTGTGTGAGTGGGTGTTTGAGGATGTGCAGGATCTCAAGGCCAAAGCTTATTATGTGAGTTTTCTATTCTGTTGGAACAAATCGTCACAAACTTTGTGGCTTAAAATAGCACATTTGTTATCTTATGGTACTAGAGCTCAGAAGTTTAGAATCTGTCTCTCTGAGCCAAAATCAAGGTGTCAGCAGGACTGGTTCCTTCTGGAGACTATGGGAGAATCTGTTTCCTTGCCTTTTCCAGCTTCTAGAAACCGCCTGCTTTTCTTGGCTCTCGGCCCTGTCCTCCATCTTCAAAGCCAGCAGTGTGGTTTCTTCAAACAAATCTCTGTCATCATTCTTTCTTGGGCTCTGACTCTCCTGCCTCCCTCTTTCCCTTATAAAAACGCCTCTGGTCACCTTGGGCACTCCTAGATAATCCAGGATGGTTTCCTTATCTCAAGATCCTTCACTTAAACTCATCTGCAAAGTCCCCTTTGCCACGTAAGGTAGTGCATTCCAGGGATAAGGAGGTGGACATCTTGCAGGGTGGCGGGGTGGGGTGGAGGGGGGTGTAGATTATCCTGTTCATCACATTTAAGATTCTTCGGAATTTCTAAAATTGTGAAAGGCTGGCTGATGGGAACAGGGATTTGAGAGCCAGAGAACCCTAGTTCCACTGAGTCATCTGTCCTACCCCATGCAATTGGATCCAGGGTGTGTACCTGCCCCATAGCATGTAGCTCTGGAAGATGGGCCCCTGAGCAGCAAATGGTGGGCAAGGGAGGAGGGGACTGTGGCCCATGGGATTCCCCCCCCCTCCCTTTGAAGGACTGCCATATAGAGTGATGGCGGTGAGGGCTGCAAAGGAGGAGGCAGCTGTCTTGGGTGGGTCCTGGGTGTGGGGGCCTGTTGCTCAGGCCAGCTCTGCCTGTTGGGATCTCTGTTTCCAGCCACCATGGCTCATCGTACACCTACCAGCAGGTGGGAGCTGTTGTAAGGGCTTGATGTGAGTATCTGGGCAGAGCTCAGGTCACAGGTCCCCACAGCCCTGTGCCTAAGTAATGGCTGGACGGAAACAGTCCCAGGGAACGCTATCTGCCCTCAGGCCCCACGGGTCCCCCCAGGAGAGCACCACAGCACCATGCCCAGGACTGGTCCCCATGTCAGCCGGCTGTGTCTTCAGGCAGAGGCATGTGGTCCAGCCCCTGTGCATTTGCCTCATCCCTGCAAGACCGTCTCAAGGCATAGGATAAACTCCCGGGCTCAGAATATCTACATGATAGCCTAGATGGACGCGGTGTGCATTCGCTCTTTCTCTCATTCATCTCATAGCTTTGAGCACCTACTGCATGCCAGGCACGATGCTGGACCCTGGAACTAAAACAAAGCCCTCCCCTTTGCAGGACTGCCACGTTAGTTAAGGAGGGGATGTGACAGCCCTGGTGCTTGTGGTCAGCTCTGCGAACCAGCACAAACTCAGCAACCTGGACTCCTGAGCCCTCCACTGAGGCTCATGAGGCTGGTGGCCCCCCACAGGGCCATGTCTCATGACACTGCCACTCATGGTCCCCTACTTGTTTTTTTTAATTTATTTTTGGCTGCATTGGGTCTTCATTGTTGCACGCGGGCTTTCTCTAGTTGCAGCAAGCGGGGGCTACTCTTCACTGCAGTGTGTGGGCTTCTCATTGCGGTGGCTTCTCTTGTTGCAGAGCAGGGGCTCTAGGCGTGTGGGCTTCAGTAGTTGTGGCACATGGGCTCAGTAGTTGTGGCTCGCGGGCTTAGTTGCTCCACGGCATGTGGGATCTTCCTGGACCAGGGCTCGAACCCGTGTCCCCTGCATTGGCAGGCGGATTCTTAACCACTGCCCAACAAGGAACCACCCCGCCCCAACCCCCCTCTCCCCCAACACACACTTGTTTTTCTGCTCTTGGTAGCTCTGGGGAAGTGAGAAAAACCATTTTTCTTTGGGACAGACAAGTGGCCATTGAGTAGAGGGAAACCGGATTCCCTTCGGGAAAACTCAGCCTGTGATGTGAGGGTGTAAACAGGACAGTAAGCCTGGGCTTAACCATGGGAATGTGGTTTGAACCAACAAATTGACAGGTCTCAGGAGGCCCCAGATGTGTTAGTTTCCTGGGGCTGCTGTAACAAGGCACCACAAACTGTGGCTGAAAGCAACAGAAATTCATTCTCTTACAGTTCTGGAGGCCAGGGTTCTGAAATCAAGGTATCAGCGAGGCCATGCTCTCTCTGAAAGGCTCTAAGGAGAGAATCCTTCCTTACCTCTTCCAGCTTCTGGTGGGTCCAGGTGTTCCTTGGCTTGTAGCCACATCACTCCTGTCTCTGCCTCTGTCTTCACGTTGCCTTCTCCCTTATGCCTCTGCGTCCCAAATCTCCCTCTGCCTTTCTCTTATAAGGACACTTATCATTGGATTTAGGGCCCATCCAGGTAATCCAGGATGATCCTTAAATTAATTACATCTACAAAGACCCTTTTTCTAAATAAGGTCACATCCATAGGTTCTGATGGTTAGGACTTGGACATACCTTTTTGGCGGTCACCACCTAACCCACTGGCTCTGCAGTGTGAACATGCAAATATCACGGTGCCTGTGCAAGTATCACATATGAGCAGTAGATCTAATACATGTTCACTTATGTATTTACCCTTTTTTAAAAGTTTCAGTTATACTCAACTCCAACTAGAGGTTAAAATTATTTGTAGAAATCTGAAAATTAGATGGCTCCATTTTCCAAAAGGAACAATTTTTTCAACGAGTGCTCATCAGGTTTAGAAAGGTAGAAATATAACCACATGGATATGTTTCTCTGGGACTCAAACTGCATGCCTCATATCTTTGAAAAACTTCAGAGCTGCAGAGGACTGCTTTAGCAACTCTAAAATTCAAAAAGGCAAAGAGTGGGGGCAAATGGGATTTTGAAACTTAGTCTCCTAGAACCACAAACACTGGCGGTGGAAGAAAAATCCCCTCTCCAGCATCCCGACCAGCTTCTACTTGCACACCTCTGATGACAGGGAGCTCACTACCAAATTTGCCTACCCCATCACTAGAAAGTTCATTTTGGCTTTAAGCCAAAATCTGCTTTCCTGACCCATCTACCTATTGGCCCCACCTCCAACACAGGGGTGCCCAGAACCAGGTGCCCTCCATTCCACATGACAGCCCTTCAGTGTTTGAAGTCGGCCATCACTTCCTGCCTTGGTCTACTCTTCTCCAGGCTAATTTTTTAATTAGCTTAAATTAATGGTGGTTCCTGGGGAGCTCCAGCCCCAGTAAAAGTGACCTGAATTATTCAAAGATTTGAGTGTTTTAAATGCCTGTTTATCCTAATTAGCATCTTAACTACAGCAGTGCCCTCTGCCTCTAATGAGCCACATTTTAGCATGTTCCATATTTTAATGGATTTTCCTTGAATGAACCGTTTAATCAAGTGAAGACACATTTCATGAATGAATAGAAGTAAATCTATAATTATACTCTTTAGTCAGGTAAGAGGAGTGACATTTCAGCACAATCTAGGGCTATATATAGTAAGTGTATTTGAATGACAAAGTAGGTTACCTTGGCTTCCATAGGAGAGCTGGGAATTCGCTTTGCTCTCAAGTTCATTTCGTAACCTAATTAGAATTTTCGAAGAGTTGTAAAGTGCATATGGTGCAGACCTGGTTCTCCCCACGTTTACCTGGATCTCCGCCTTTCTGGATGATCCCTCAGCTGGCGCAGTGGCCTCCTTAGGGAAGGTGTCTGGGGAACTACTGGCCACAGAAGCCAAGTGTCCTGGGGTCTCTGATAGTCCCCGCAGCCTCGCCTCCACTTTGCATTTCACTTGCTCCATCAGAGCCTTCCCCACCTGGGACGTGTGGTCAGAATGTGAGAACTTACAGCTGTAATAATCCTCTGCTCCTCCTTTTCTTACTGTCTGTCTCTCCGTCATTCCCTTCTCCTTGCTTTCCTTCTCACCATTCTCCCTTCTGACATAGTCAGGATCTGCTCGTGGTGCTGGGGGCCAGGAGTAGAAGGATCTGGGGATTAAAGATGAGACATAACTGTTGATTGGGGTAGGAGAGAAGTCCCAGCTGTAAAGGAAGATGGTGCCCAGAACCTGGAGAAGGTAGGAGTAGGTGACTTCGGGGGCTTTTAGGAGGCTGGCAACCTAGCTGTGAGCCTGGCAGTTCTGTGGCTTTTACCCCTTCATTTGTGTTTCTCAACTTTAGCTACATGTTGGAATCACCTGGAGACCTCTAAAAGTGCTGATGCCTGGGTCCTATCTTAGGGACTGTAATTGGTTTAGGATGCAGCCAGGGCATCAGTAGTTTTTAAAGACTCCCAGATGATCCTGCCATGCAGCTGCAGTCAACATCTTGAAAATACCTCATGAAAGACCCTGGCCATAGCACCCAGCTAAGTCATTCCCACAGTCCTGGTCCATGGAAACTGTGTGAGATAATAACTGTTTCTTGTTTTAAGCCACTAAGTTGTGGGATAACTTGTTACACAGCAATAGATGACTAATACAGATTATTAGTTGCCCCAAATATACCCCCAAGTGGGTCAGTTCATGTCACCTCCACCACCATCTCCTCATCCAGCCTCCAGAATCTCTCGTGTGGTTGGTTCTGTAGCTGCCTCAATGGCCTTCCTGTTCCCTCATGCACCTGCCCTCATTGGTCCCATAGCAGCCTGAGTCTTGGTTTTAAAACACAGTTCTAATCATGCAACCCTCTCCCTGGAACCTTGTGAAGGCTTCCCACTGTTCTTAGGCTCAAGACCAGAATCTTTCCTGTGAATTATGGGGCTCTCATGGTCTTCCCCTGTCCACCTCTTCTTTCTCATTTCATTCCAACAGCTTTCCCCCAGCCCCTGCCCATGCTGTGCTTCGGACCAGCGCAGCTCTTCTAGTTTTCCTACCAGCTCTCTCCCACTGTAGGACCTTTGCAATGTGTTGCTCCTCAGCCTGGAATGCTTCTCTCTGCCCTACCTTCTGGCCTAGATCTGACTTCTCTATGTTAGCCTCTCCTGGAAGCATGCCCCTGAACTTGAGCACCTTGTCTTGTAGATACCAGGGTAATTATCTGATTAATGTCTCTCACCCCCTCTAGATAGAGACCCAAGAATGGATTTGCTCTCCATCAGAACCCTAGTATTATTTCACATGGTGCCTGGAACAGAAGAGATGTCAATATTATGAATGAATAAATGAATGAATGAATGAGAGAGACTGGGAAGAACAAACAGGGCCCCATTCTGGAATGACCAGGCACTAGGTAGCTGTTCAAAAATGGACTCAAGCCCAGAGGCCAGGGAGTGACTGGACAAGAGACAGAATTCCAGCCCCAGGAATGAAGCAGGAGCCCTGATTGAAAGCCTGAGGTCTAAGAAGGCCCTTTGCCAGGCTGGCAGGGGGCTGAAACCCCTGGCCTCCTGACCTCAGGCTCCTTACATTACCTTGCTGGAGAAAGGGAAGTTCCAAGGCTGAGGTGGGGGATCTCACCTCAGGGAGAGAGTTAATTGGCTGTAGGGGCAGGGAGTTAATTGGCCGTACCTGTGGGCAGCAGAAAGTTGCAGGGGGACAGGAGCCTGGCAGGGCATGCAGATGTGGTCCTCGGACCCCGAAGCAGGGACAGCATGGGTGGAAAGAACAGCCTGACCCACATGGCAGCTATTCAGGGTGGGACACATAATGCTGTTATTTCATAAGCCCAATCACTGGGTGATTTTCGGAGAGGGAGAATCATCTGGGCAGCTGGGGTGTGTGAGTGGAGAGGTGCAGCCTTCAGAGTAGGGAGGAGGCCTGCAGGTGGAGTGGCACTGTGACCTGCTCAGAGGTGGTGACAAGCCTCCCTGGTAGAACAGGGTGGACCCACATTATGCTTAAAATGGGTCACATGGACTCAGTTATGCTAAGCCAGAAAATTCTCCCGAATAGTCTGTTCACCTATACTCTTTGCCTAATTCCATTAGCTTCGTGTCTTTTCCTCTGATCCCCTTTTCCTTCTCCAGCCTGTCCGCTGCTCCCCCTACATCTCGCAGGACCAGCTGTGTATCCCCAATGCCGAGCCTGTGGATGGGGGCTGTGCACTCAGTTGGAGGAGCGAGGCCATTGTGATGCCTTCATTGGAGTGTCAAGTCCCTGTCAGTCACCCCTTCTCTTATAGCCCGTGAACCAGCTGGGAGGGAAAGTCATGTATAGACCCACTGGGCCCGCAGTTTAGACAGCTGATCTGACCTGACAGCATTTTCTGCCTCTCAGCCTGAGCAGGACGGTCCTCCCAGCTCTGAGCTTTCCCCCAAAGCCACTGATTCTGCCTGGCTCTTGACTTCTTTCAAGACATTGGACTTCCCTAGAGCTTGGAGTCTTAAGTGTTAAAATTCTTGGATTTGGATCTTTGATTCCCAAGGCTGCACTGGGAATTGGTGTCACCAATTGGTGTCACTCCTCACCACTCCTGAGGAGTCATTGGTGTCACCCCTTGTGACCTTTATACTCCCAACACCCCCGCCACCATGTCCATGGTCTTCTAAAGGGTTCTTGGTCCCTGTCATAGCCACACCTCTCTCCCCTGAGCCTGAGCCACTTTGTCACAATCCCTGATAAATGCACCAGAACTGAGCCCAGCACTCCAGGTGTGCTCTGAGGTGGGCAGACCAGAGGGTGATTGTCCACTCCACGTTCTAGATGTGATGCCTTTTTAAATGGGAATCCCGGTCCTGCTCACCCTTTCGGTAATTGCCTTACTCAGGTCAACACATTGCGGTCTCCTAATCAAGCAGAAAATATCCAAGCCATAGAAAGCATTTTTTCATACCATTATCAATGGTTTGCTTAAAACTTGTCCTGCCTTCTTTAGGACAGTGGTCCTCAAACTTGAACATATATCAGAATCACTTGGAGGGCTGACTAAAACACAGCTTGCTGGACCCCACCCCAGAGTGTCTGACCCAGTAGGTCTGAGGTGGGCCCGAGAATTTGCATTTCTAACAAGTTCCCTCAGGTGATGCTGGTGTTACTGGTCCAGGGGCCACACTTTGAGAACCACTGCTTTAGGGACACGCTTTCTGGTGTGACTTCGCATCCACGGTCCATACCAGTTCTTGGGGGAGAAAAATCAACAGTTGTTGCCTCCAAGCCTATTTTCGATTATTTATTCCTAGAGCTCTGACCCACTGGTTCTCCCTGGTGCCGAGTGAGTTGTGCTCCTTTCAGATTTACTCCGATGGCTGGGGCTGGGATTCATTGCTCTAGAAGCAGGGAGAGTTCTTCCCTTAGGCAATCTCAGCCCTGTGAGCTGGCCCTGAGGACCCAGCTTTTAAGGACTCAACCCTTCCTAATCTCCCTTCTAGCAGCACCCAGGGCCCCACTCATGGTCTTCCTCACTCCATTGGCAGCCCTGGCCCTCCCTTCTAGGTGATGGGGCAACCTTCTCTGCCCCTTCCCTGCCCATCAGCACCCATCTCTCCCCCTTCCTCCCAGGATGGCCAGGGCCTTTCAGTAAATCAGACTCCTGATGGCTGCCTCCCTGGGCCCCATGTGCAGATTAGGCCCCAGTGGGACTCTGGCTATACTTGAGTGTGTGTGTATGTGTGAATGTATTTTATTTTCTTGAGAATTAAGTGTCACTCCTTTCCAGGAAGAACATATTTCTGCTTTTATAGTAGAGGTGAATAAAAAATAGGATTCAGTTTGCTGAAATGTGGTTTTTAGCAAGCTGATAAAAGATATTGGCCCTGTAAAACAGGAGATACCTTGCAGTACCAGAATGAAAAAAAAAAAAAAAAAGAGGTGTCTTTTTTCTAACTTACTTAATAATCTTTAACCAGTGCAATGAATGATCCTTCTAGCCACACGTGAGAGTGTGGATTTTTTTCCTTGTGAGGTAGTCAATTGCATTATTTCTTTAACATGCATTGGTTATTTTAAAACATCATTTATTACTGTTTCTTTCCATTTGCTTTCCCTAAAAAAGTCCATTAGAATAAATGCTCAAGCTGAGCAGACTTCTTTGTGCTGAAATTATGGTCACTGAGTGCCTAATGTCACCAACCATCTGTTCTGACCTGTTCTGGCTCATAAGCCTTAGGAACTGTCCACATCTGGCAGGATCCAGCAGAGCCAGCCTGGGACCATTCAGAGAGCACTGGCCTGGGAGTCACACCTCAGTTTCCTCATTTGTGAAATTAGGGGCAGAATAAGGTGACCTCTAGGGTGTTTTGGTTTTGTTTGTTTCTGACCGCCTATAAAATATTTTTTCTGCCGTTAATTATATACAGCTCTCATGCACACACTTACTCATAGATAGATACTCTAAGCCACTGACAGCCTTGATGCTGCATCTTATGCCTGGAAATGATCATTCCAGCTTTTAAGCAGCGTAAAGAACTTTAGAATTTCCAAAGCCATTCCGCATCCTCAGTGTTTTTGCTGGGCCCTCTAAGTTACATACTGTATTGCCCCCATTTTATAGGTGAAAAAACTGAGACTCAAGAGAGTTCGAGTAGTTTGGGTGGCATGGACGTGGAGAGCTGCGGCTCGACTGTGCATACCTTGGTAGTCTGTGCATTGGCTGTGTTGCCTTCCAGCAGGGCCGAGTTTGCACATTTTCTGTGTTTAATAATTGTTGTTGCTCCACAGCACCCTCATGAAACACAAAACTAATAATGGAACCCCACCTGCATCCAAAAAGGATTTGAGGGACTTTCCTGGTGGTGCAGTGGTTGTGAACCTACCTGCCAATGCAGGGGACACGGTTTCGAGCCCTGGTCCAGGAAGATCCCACATGCCGCGGAGCAACTAAGCCCGTGTGCCACAGCTGCTGAGCCTGCGCTCTAGAGCCCACGAGCCACAACTACTGAGCCCGTGCACCACAACTACTGAAGCCCGCATGCCTAGAGCCCGTGCTCTGCAACAAGAGAAGCCACCGCAGTGAGAGGCCCGCGCGCTGCAATGAAGAGTAGCCCCTGTCACCGCAACTAGAGAAAACCCACATGCAGCAACGAAGACCCAATGCAACCAAAAATAAATAAATAAAATTTATTTTTAAAAAAAGGCAAAAAGGATTTGACGCAGCAGAAATGAACTGTAATGGCAAAGCCAACTTGTTTTTCAAGCAACTAGCTCCCAATCTTCCATCAGAATAGAGGTAAAAACTAAGGATGGACAAAGTTCACCCTGACTGCGGCAGTGTCATTGTTTTTACAAAACATTTATTGCAAAGTATTTCGAACATTCAGAAAAGCACAGAACACCAAACACCCATGGACTAGCCACCCAGGATTAATGTGTTCACATTTTGCTCTATTTGTGTCATATTTCTTTTAAAGAAATGAAATACAGCAGTTCCCACTGAAACTCCCTTTGTTCCCCTTCTATGGTGGTGGCTTCCCAGTGACCATCCTGTGACATTCAGGGCCAAATTATTCAAAACGTTTTGATACATACATTGGGAGGATCCACCACTTGTTGAAACAAGAAGTGCTTTTTTTTTTTTATCATGGTAAAATGTACATAACATCAAATTTACCATTTTAACCATTTTTAAATTTACAGTGCAGAGGCATTAAGTACCTTCATATTGTTGTGCAAGAGGCACCACCAGCCATCTCCAGAACTTGCCATTATCCCAAACAGAAACTCTGTACCCATAACTCTTCATTCCCCCATCCCCCAGCCCCTAGGAGCTACTGTTCTCCTTTATGTCTCTATGAATTTGACTACTCTAGGTACCTCATCTAGGTGTAATCTTACAATATTTGTCCTTTCACATCTGACTTATTTCACTTAGCATAATGTCTTCAAGGTTCATCCATGTTGTAGCCATGTATCAAAATTTCATTCCTTTTTAAGGCGGAATAATATTCCATTGTATGTATAAACCACAACTTGTTTATCCATTCATCTGTTGATGGACATTTGGGTTGCTTCCACCTTTTGCTCTTGTGAATAATGCTGCTACGCACCTGAGTGTCCAAATATCTCTTTGAGACCCTGCTTTCAATTCTTTTGGGTATATACCCAGAAGTAGAATTGCTGGATCATATTACCATATGATGGGTAATTTTAACAGTGCACAAAAGTTCCAGTTTATCCCCATCCTCATCAACACTTGCTGGGTTTTGGTTTTTGATAATAGCCATCTTAATGCGTATGAACAAGAAGTGCTCTTAAAGATCATCTTCTCTTGAAGAGGAGGAAACTGAAGCCCTAAGAGGGAAAGGGTCACACAGAGAGGCCGAAGTCACAAGCAACTCAGTGCCAGAGCAAGACCTGGAACTTGGGTCCCAAAACTCCCACCTGGTTCTTTCTACTAAAACACACAGTCTCATTTCCATGGCTTTATGTCAGAGGGTATAGAGTCTGGACATGGGCCAGATACAGATTTCAAATTTATTTGTTTTGGTCCTAACTTTGTTTTTTAAAAAAAATTGAAAATAATATCAACACTTTAAAATGTGGGAGATCCTGTATTTTAAAAATCTAGGGACTTCCTTGGCCGTCCAGTGGTTAAGATTCCATGCTTCCATTGCAGGAGGCACAGGTTCGAACCATGGTTGGGGAACTAAGATCCCACATACTGTGCAGCGTGGCAAAAAAATAAATAAAAATAAAAATCTGGATTTTTGATTTCACTCCCCCAAAATCGGAAGGTCTGGTGACTCTGGACCAGCATTCTGGCATAGCATGTTTGGAGCTGAGCAGCAAGTGCCATCTTTAGGTGAGGCATATAGTCACCAGTTTGCCACAGTCCCCACCACTCCCTAGTATCCTTCCACACAGGCTGCTTCACACATTGGCTAGTCGGTGTGAACACTGGAGTTTGCAGCTCTCTGCTTTCCAAGCACATAGATGTTAGTCATTCTGTGTGTCAGCAGACACATAGTTATGTTTAACATCTCAGGCTGATTCCATATCCCCTTACTCTCTCCTGTTTTACTTTGTCTATATGAATATCTCAGCTATTTCTTCACCCTAGAAATGAAGTAATATTGCAAATAAATAATGCAAAATATAAATAAAGAAGTATTTGAATAGTCTGATTTGGAGACAGCGTGATGTACTTAACTAATCTGATTTGGAGATAGTATGAAACACCAGCATGAAACTCCAGAGACTTGGATGCTTGTCTTAATTCTTCCAGGAAATTCCTGGGCAACTTTAGTAAGCCCGTTCCCTGTCTGGCCTCCTTATGCCTCTGTGTCAAGTGTGGAGTGGGACTGGGAGATCTCCAAGGCCCCAGGGGGCACTCTAGTTTTTAATGAAGGTAAAACCTACTCCTTTTGTGTGTTGATGGAGAAAATCACCTTGCCCATTTGAGCCACTTCCCAGGACAACCCCTCTGAACTGGCCCTTCCTGTGGCCGCCAGCACACCCACCCTCTGCTTTCTCTTTGCTGGCAGGTGAGGAACGACCTGACCGGGGTTCTGTATGGTGAGGACATCGAGATTTCAGACACTGAGAGCTTCTCCAATGATCCCTGCACCAGTGTCAAAAAGCTTAAGGTAGGTGCAGCTGGCCACAGCCCAGAGGACAGACTGACCGCATGCTCCTGGGGTTCCCCAAATCCCCTGACTTTGAAGGAGTCTCGAATTCAGGCTGTTTCACTTTATCCTTGGCATCTGACATATGAGGAGAAGCTCTCAGAAGCTGGCTTCCCTTGGCTGTCCCCAGTGCTGGTTGTCCAGCACTGGCCAGAGGTCTGATTGCCAGGTGTACAGCCATGTGGAGCTTGCTGGGTGATTCTGTATCTCTCAACCCAGCCTGAGAGGCAACCAGGGCGCAATTATTATCATGTCCGTTGTGAAGAGGCTCAGAGAGAGTAACTCTCTTGCCCAAACCCACAGCAAGGAAGTACTGTTGTTGGAACTGAAAGCTCAGGCTCCTGACCCCCTCCAGTGACACTCACTCCAGGAACAGAAGGGTCAACTAGATGTTTGCCCAGTTGTAAGTAGTTCCTAACTGTCATCTGTCCATTCATTTCCCAAACACCGTGTTTGTGCCAGACACTCTCCTGGGCTCCCAGACACTGTCAGACCTGCCAGTGTCCACAGGTCACTCAGAGCTGGTACGGAAGGCAGATACCTCTCAGGGGAACCAGGAACCGAGGGGCTGGGGAACAACGGGAGGAAGTGTTCCCCGGGGAGGATTCAGACAAGCCTCCACCACGCCATGGAGGATGGGCAGGAATGAGACCTGCAGGGTGAATATCCAAGGGCAGGACAGCCATGCTCACTGTGCACTTGGGGTCAGCAGGAATTCCTGGAGGCTGGAGTATCCGGGCGGGGCCGTGGGAAAGATGCTGAGGCCGAAAACAGAATTTGGAGCCAGTTTCCATGAGCCTTGGATGTTGAGCTAAGAAGTTTGGTCTTTTATCCTGAGGGCAGTGGGGAGCTGCTGGGGGATTATAAGAAGGTACAGACATAGTTAGAGCTGTCACCTTACTCTTCCATTCATCATGCCCACATTGAAAGTCTCCTGAGGCCCCAGATGCCAACTGCTGACATGTCCCTTCTCTCTTGGGCTGGTCCCAGGTTATACCAATCAGAGCAGGTGGCAGTTTAGAGCTCATGGAGCCCTCAGTTCACATATGGGGAGACTGAGACCCAGAGATGGGGAGCAAGGGAGCAGAGCACCAGTTGTTTGTCACCTGCTCAGGAGCAGATACCACATCTGCATTGACATTTCAGCCCTGGGAGCCTCTGCAGTTGAGGAAACCGTAGCTAGAGAGGGCCTGCTAGCAGCCTAGGTGTCTGGGGCTGGATCTGCCCAGCTCTTCCCCCACAGACGATTTGCTCTGAGGGTGGAGTCGGGCTGTGCAGAGGCCCAGAGGATCCAGAGGAGTGGAGTGCCTACTCTGCAGGGACTACTTGGGGTGGGGCTGGGGTGGACGGGGCTCTGGTGCTGCACTGACATTCTCCTGCCACACGCAGTGTCTCCCCAGGGTGGGCACTGGAAATAGCTTCCTGCACCTCAGAGACCCGGCAGAATTCTGTGGGCTTTAAAATTTAAAGAGCCTTTATGTGTGGAGCAGATGCATTAGTTGAAAGTCTACAAGAAACTGGGGATGGATGGAACTGGGTGCTCTGCTCATCAGCCAACCAATTCCAACAGAAGCAGGAGTGATATGGACGCTGATGAAAACAGCAGCCGGCCTTTCCAGTGCATTGAGCAAGGGCCAGGCCCCCCTGCAGAGCCCTTGACCTTCACTTGCCCATTCAGCCCTCCCCAGAGCCCTGGGACAGAGAGAATTTTTGTATCCCCGTTTCACATATGGGGAGCTTGAGCCTCAACGAGGTTAAGAACTCACCCCTAGTCACCCAGCTGGAAAGTGGTGCGTTGGAATTCAAACTCAGATCTGGGCAATGCCATGGTCCAGCTTCTCCACCACCCCACACAGCTGCGGTTCTGAGAAAGGATTCCAGCATCACATAAGCCCGGGAGAGCAGAGCCAAGGACAGCATGCTCAGGCTGTTGGCAAAGGATCCCCTCTGTGTGGAGTGCTCTTCCCCCAGAACCTGCATGGCTCCTTTTTGCATCATCTTCTAGTCTTTTCTCAGTTGTCCCCGTTTCCCAGAGGCTTTATTTAAAATTTAAATCCCTTCCCCTTGCACTCCCACCCCCCTCTTTCTGCTATTTTTCTCCATTTCACTGATGGACATCTGTATCAGTTTCCTGGGGCTGCCATAACAAAGTACCACAAACTAGGTGGCTTAAAACAACAGAAGTTTATTCTTTCACACCTTGAGGCCAGAAGTCCAAGGTCAAGATGTCAGCAAGGCTATGCTCTCTAGCAGCCTTGGGGACTCTTCCGTACCTTTCTGTAAGCTTCCAGTATCACTGGCAATCCTTGATGTTCCTTGGCTTGTGGCTGTATAACTCCAGTCTTTGCCTTCACTGACATTTCCCCCTTTTCTCTTAACATCATCTTATTAGGACACTAGTCATGTGGGATTAAGAGCCTACCCTACTCCAATATGACCTTATCTTAACTAATTTCATCTACAACAACCCTGTTTTCAAATGAAGTCACATTCTGAGGTATTAGGAGTTAGGATTTCTACATATCTTTGGGAGATACAGATCAACCCACGATAATATCTGACCTCCTATTCATTTTACCCAGTTGTTTTGTCATCTGTCTCCTCCCACTAGAATGTAAGCTCTAGGAGGCAGCAGTTTCTGTCTGTCTTGGTCACTGTTTTATTCCCCAGCACCTGGAACCAAACCTAATTTGCTCAACACATTTGCTGAGTGTGTGTAAACAAAATACCAAGTCTGGACAGACAAAGCTAACAGAGAACACAAGGCTAAAACACTCAGGAACAAAGAAAAGTAACTTCTGGAAAGCTTAGAGAAAAAGCAGATCTCTGGTTTGCCGTGGGATAAGATAGAGAAGGAAGTACAGAGGACAAGGAAGAAAACTAAATAGCAACTAGCAGAATTAAAATCCGCATTGGAGGTAGTAGAGAGCAGAGTTAATGCCAAGGAAACTAGAACTCTTGAATTGCTTTGCCAGAATTCAGAGGAAATGGTCAAAGAGATCAGTCTAATGAGAGGAAAGATGAGTTATGGACACTGGAGTAGGGAGATCCTAAGGGAAAACTGGGACAAATGAAACAGAATCAAAATCAAAACCAAAACAGGAATCTCAGTATCAACAAGCACAACTACCACCAGATCTTGGTTTCTAATACCATTCTCCTTGAAAAGGAACCAGGGCTCCTTGGAGAAATGCCCGACTCTAGGACTGGGACAGGAAACATACAAGATGATCCTGGAGCATCTTGTAGTGCCAGAAAGTTAAGGACGTGCTCAAACCACATCAACAGCACACACTGATGGAGGTGTGTCAGAAGAGTACAGCAGCCAACTGAAAGAGCCACTGAAAGAGCTCCCAATGGCCAAAGCTGGGACATTTGAGCAATAAAATAAAAGTGGTATTGGATTATAACCCAAAGTATAAAACAGATACCCATGATTGAGTAAGTAAATGAGAGAGAATAGACAAATCTCCTATGCCAAAGGATTCCCAATAATTTATGTAGATATTTCAGGCCCAAGGAGGTAGAGCAGAACTACCCACTTGTTAAGTGACTTCCTTCCAAAGAGCACAGGATGAAAAGGGGGGAAAAGAAGAGTAACTTTAGAGTGGAAGAATCTGACAACTGCCTCAACCAGGTGACGAAGGTCAGCATCAACAGTGGTAAGTCATGTTGATAGTATGTACATTTGATATGATGTGGTGAGAAGGGCACTTTACCTCTGTGTTCTTCCTCCCCAAAACCTATAACTCCAGTCTAACCATGAGAAAAACATTAGGTAAATTCTAGTTGCAGGCCATCCTGCAAAATACCTGACCAATGCTCCTCAAAACTGTCTAGGTCTTCAAAACTAAGGAATGTCTAAGCCAAAAGTAGCCTACAGATACATGACAATGATATATAATGTGGTATCCTGAATGGGACCCAGGAATAGAAAAAGGACACTAGAGAAAAGAACTAAGGGTATCTGAATAAAGTATAAGCTTTAGTTAATAATGAATTGATATTGATTCATTATTTATAACAAATGTACTATATAAACGTAAGATGTTAATAATAGGGGAAACTGGGAGAGGACATATGGGAACTCTATATACTCTCTTTGTGATTTTTCCATAAATCTAAAACTATTCTCAAATAAGAAGTTTACTTAAAAAAAAAATAGGTGACAAACTTAAGTGGGCTCAAGAGAGATCTACTAGATTGGACCATACAAAATTGCCGATATATAACCATTTTGAAATTACAAAGTCAACAGTTTCATAAGGAAATGCTCAGACTGTATGTGCAGTCTAGCTGGCCTTTCTGCATTCTAGCAGAATTGGTGAATAGAGAGTAATACCCAGACACATTTTGTCAGAAGTTTTGAAATACAAACAGAAAGGGGAAAATCTACAAGTATCTAGCCCAGAAAAAAACAGATTTCCCACAAAGGTGCAAAACCAGGCCACCTCGACTCCCTTGCAGCATTCAATCCCAGAGATGATGGAGCAGCTGGAAGACATTCTCCGACGTGTGAGACTCACATGATGTACTACTAGCCAGTGCCCTTCTTGAAGTTAATCTTTGAAGTCCTTTATCAGCCTGCCGAGAACGATAGCAAACTTTATAGCTGAGGTCATGACAGAAGCAGGTGAGCAGGGATCACAAAAGCCCGTGGAGAGAGAGCTAAGTAGTCATTATAAAAAGTTGTTATAAAAGTGTATGCAGATACAGAAATTCATTTTGAAAGCAAACGTGCATATACATGCAATGCAAATAGATACTGTAATAACAGTAATTGAAATATAAAAACCCAAATTCCATTAACAGAGCCAAAGAAGTGAGTAAAAAAAAAATTGGGTGCTAAACTCCTGGTCTTAAGTAGGAAAGGGACTCAAAAGAGACTATTTTGCTTATGAGTTTCATAATTAGAAAAATATAAGTTAAAAAAGGCTTTGAATAACTTAACAGTAAATATGCTATAACACAAACAGAGGCTGAAGCTCCTGAAACATGGAAGATAAAAGCAAAGAAAATCTAGTCCACATATCAAAAAACAGAAAGCAAATATGAAAACCAGAAAGTATAAACTAAAACTGCAGACCAAATATAGTCATTCTGACCATAAATTCAAATAGGTCAAACTCCCTATGAAGAGGCAAAGACTTTCAGATTGTGTTTTGAAGAACTAACTGTAGTTATATTTACAACACAGTGACACAGAAAGGTCAAAGGTAAAAGTCAGGGAAAAGTATACCAAGCAAACCAAACTGCAGCAAGGATCCAGTGTTCACATTACAATAAAGAGAATTCAAGGTACAGGTGTTAAACAAGATTAAGGAAGTCGTTTTCTATAGATAAGGGTACAATTCTCCCTGAGAATAGCACACTCTTGGACCATTATTGCTATAAATTACATCTCACTGAAATATATAAAGAAAATCCTGTTAAAATACAAAGGAGAATTGACACAAACACAATAGTATTGGGAGCCACAGCGTCTGTCTCGCAGTCTTGGACAGATCAGCCAGGCAAAAATAAGCAAGAACATAGAGGAACTGAATAATGGAATTAATCAGGCTGATTTAGCAGATATGTATCAAAGTTTGTCTAAAAGAAAGTCAGGAATAAAACCATCTCTGTGTGATGAAGACCCCAGGCCTTTAAGCTCACTCTGGTCCTGTTTCAGTCAGGGGCCTTTAATGTTAACTGTTGCCAGTCTGGGCTGGGAGGCCATCCTTCGAAGAGCCCTGGGTATTCCCATGGTGCCCACACTGAAGCACCAGGCTTTATGGGGGTGAGCGCCAGGCTCAAGACGTGCGCCTCTGTTCATTTTGAAACCACAGAATGCATTCCAGGCCTTAGTAGAGCATAGGTTCTTCTGTCTAGGCATAGAAAGAATTCAACAAGAGGCAGAATGACAGGTAAGGAAAGAGTTTATTAGTATAGAGCACTGTGAGAGATACAAACAGGAAGGCAAGGGAGTGCCATGCCGAGAACTTAGTGGCCAAGGTTTTATAATCAAAGGAAAAGTGGGGAGGTGAACAAGGCCCCCATCTTCCTCATTCTTGAGTAGACGTCAAGCTTCCATCATCACGTTCCTCCTCCACGTCAGGTAAGGGAGTTTTCTTGTCCTACATGGTCAAACTGGGACTGTCGTGGTGCTATGAAAATGAGCAAAAAGGCGGTAAAATATACTAAACTATGGTAGATTATCTCAGGTTTCAGTATAATGTCATCTTTTCCCTATATATATATATATTTAACATTTTTATTGGAGTATAATTGCTTTACAATGGTGTGTTACTTTCTGCTTTATAACAAAGTGAATCAGCTATACATATACATACATCCCCATATCTCCTCCCTCTTGCGTCTCCCTCCCACCCCCACAATCCCACCCCTCTAGGTGGTCGCAAAGCACTGAGCTGATCTCCCTGTGCTATGTGACTGCTTCCCATTAGCTATCAGTTTTACATTTGGCAGTGTATATATGTCCATGCCACTCTCTCACTTCATCCCAGCTCCCCGTGTCCTCAAGTCCATTTTCTACCTCTGCGTCTTTATTCCTGTCCTGCTCCTAGGTTCTTCAGAACGATTTTTTTTTTTTTAGATTCCATATATATGTGTTAGCATACAGTATTCGTTTTTCCCTTTCTGACTTACTTCACTCTGTATGACAGTCTCTAGGTCCATCCACCTCACTACAAATAACTCCATTTCGCTTCTTTTTATGGCTGAGTAATATTCCATTGTATATATGTGCCACATCTTCTTTATCCATTCATCTGTCGATGGACACTTAGGTTGTTTCCATGTCCTGGCTATTGTAAATAGTGCTGAAGTGAACATTGTGGTACATGTCTCTTTTTGAATTATGGTTTTCTCAGGATATATGCCCAGTAGTGGGATTGCTGGGTCGTATGGTAGTTCTATTTTTAGTTTTTTAAGGAACCTTCATACTGTTCTCCATAGTGGCTATATCAATTTACATTCCCACCAACAGTGCAAGAGGGTTCTCTTTTCTCCACACCCTCTCCAGCATTTATTGTTTGTAGATTTTTTGATGATGGCCATTTTGACCGGTGTGAGGTGATACCTCATTGTAGTTTTGATTTGTATTTCTCTAATGATTAGTGATGTTGAGCATCCTTTCATGTGTTTGTTGGCAGTCTGTTTATCTTCTTTGGAGAAATGTCTATTTAGGTCTTCTGCCCATTTTTGGACTGGGTTGTTTGTTTTTTTCATATTGAGCTGCATGAGCTGCTTGTAAATTTGGGGGATTAATCCTTTGTCAGTTACTTTATTTGCAAATATTTTCTCCCATTCTGAGGGTTGTCTTTTTGTCTTGTTTATGTTTTCCTGTGCTGTGCAAAAGCTTTTAAGTTTCATTAGGTGCCATACGTTTATTTTTGTTATTATTTCCATTCCTCTAGGAGGTGGATCAAAAAGGATCGTGTCGTGATTTATGTCATAGAGTGTTCTGCCTATGTTTTCCTCCAAGAGTTTTATAGTGTCTGGCCTTACATTTAGGTCTTTAACCCATTTTGAGTTTATTTTTCTGTATGATGTTAGGGAGTGTTCTAATTTCATTCTTTTGCATGTAGCTGTCCAGTTTACCCAGCACGACTTATTGAAGAGGCTGTCTTTTCTCCATTGTATATTCTTGCCTCCTTTATCAAAAATAAGGTGACCATATGTGCATGGGTTTATCTCTGGGCTTTCTGTCCTGTTCCATAGATCTATATTTCTGTTTTTGTGCCAGTACCATACTGTTTAGATTACTGTAGCTTTGTAGTATAGTCTGAATCCAGGAGCCTGATTCCTCCAGCTCCATTTTTCTTTGTCAAGATTGCTTTGGCTATTCGGGGTCTTTTATGTTTCCATACAAATTGTGAAATTTTTTATTCTAGTTCTGAGAAAAATGCCATTGGTAGTTTCATAGGGATTGCATTGAATCTGTAGATTGCTTTGGGTAGCAGAGTCATTTTCACAATGTTGATTCTTCCAATCCAAGAACATGGTATATCTCTCCATCTGTTTGTATCATCTTTAATTTCTTTCATCAGTGTCTTATACTTTTCTGCATACAGGTCTTTTGTCTCCTTAGGTAGGTTTATTCCGAGGTATTTTATTCTTTTTGTTGCAATGCTAAATGGGAGTGTTTCCTTAATTTCTCATTCAGATTTTTCATCATTAGTGTATAGGAATGCAAGAGATTTCTGTGCATTAATTTTGTATCCTGCTACTTTGCCAAATTCATTGATTAGCTCTAGTAGTTTTCTGGTGGCATCTTTAGGATTCTCTATGTATAGAATCATGTCATCTGCAAACAGTGACAACTTTACTTCTTCTTTTCTGATTTGGATTCCTTTTATTTCTTTTTCTTCTCTGATTGCTGTGGCTAAAACTTCCAAAACTATGTTGAATAAGAGTGGTAACAGTGGACAACTTAGTCTTGTTCCTGATCTTAGAGGAAATGGTTTCAGTTTTTCACCGTTGAGAAAGATTTTGGCTCTGGGTTGGTCATATATAGCCTTTACTATGTTGAGGTAAGTTCCCTCTATGCCTACTTTCTGGAGGGTTTTTATCATAAATGGGTATTGAATCTTGTTGAAAGCTTTTTCTGTATCTATTGAGATTATCAGATGGTTTTTCTCCTTTAATTTGTTGATGTGGTGTATCACATTGATTGATTTGCATATATTGAAGAATCCTTGGATTCCTCAGATAAACCACACTTAGTCATGGTGTGTGATCCTTTTAATGTGCTGTTGGATTCTGTTTGCTAGTATTTTGTTGAGGATTTTTGCTTCTATGTTCATCAGTGATATTGGCCTGTAGTTTTCTTTCTTTGTGATCTTTGTATGGTTTTGTATGAGGGTGATGGTGGCCTCATAGAATGAGTTTGGGAGTGTTCCTCGCTCTGCTATATTTTGGAAGAGTTTGAGAAGGATGGGTGCTAGCTCTTCTCTAAATGTTTGATAGAATTCATCTGTGAAGCCATCTAGTCCTGGGCTTTTGTTTGTTGGAAGATTTTTAATCACAGTTTCAATTTCAGCGCTTATGATTGGTCTATTTATATTTTCTATTTCTTCCTGGTTCAGTCTCAGAAGGTTGTGCTTTTCTAAGAATTTGTCCATTTCTTCCAGGTTGTCCATTTTTTTGGCATATAGTTGCTTGTAGTAATCTCTCACAATCCTTTGTATTTCTGCAGTGTCAGTTGTTACTTTTCCTTTTTCATTTCTAATTCTATAGATTTGAGTCTTCTCCCTTTTTTTCTTGATGAATCTGGCTAGTGGTTTATCAATTGTTTTTTTCTTATCAAAGAACCGGCTTTTAGTTTTACTGATCTTAGCTATTGTTTCCTTCATTTCTTTTTCATTTATTTCTGATCTGATCTTTATGCTTTCTTTCCTTCTGCTAAGTTTGGGGTTTTTTTGTTCTTCTTTCTCTAATTGTTTTAGGTGTAAGTTTAGGTTGTTTATTTGAGATGTTTCTTGTTTCTTGAGGTAGGATTGTATTGCTATAAACTTCCCTGTTAGAACTGCTTTTGCTGCATCCCATAGGTTTTGGGTCATTGTGTTTTCATTGTCATTTGTTTCTAGGTATTTTTTGATTTCCTCTTTGATTTCTTCAGTGGTCTCTTGGTTATTTAGTAGTGTGTTGTTTAGCCTCCATATGTTTGTACTTTTTACAGATTTTTTTCTGTAATTGATATCTAGCCTCATAGGGTTGTGGTTGCAAAAGATATGTGTTATGATTTCAATTTTCTTAAATTTACCAAGGCTTGATTTGTGTCCCAAGATATGATCTATCCTGGAGAATGTTCTGTGAGCACTTGAGAAGAGGGTGTATTCTGTTGGTTTTGGATGGAATGTCCTATAAATATCAATTAAGTCCATCTTATTTAATGTATCATTTAAAGCTTGTGTTTCCTTATTTATTTTCATTTTGGATGATCTGTCCATTGGTGAAAGTGGGTTGTGAAAGTCCCCTACTGTGATTGTGTTGCTGTCGATTTCCTCTTTTATGGCTGTTACCATTTGCCTTACGTATTAGGTGCTCCTATGTTGGGTGCCTAAATATTTACAATTGTTATCTTCTTCTTGGATTGATCCCTTGATCATTATGTAGTGTCCTTCTTTGTCTCTTGTAATCGTCTTTATTTTAAAGTCTATTTTGTCTGATATGAGAATTGCTACTCCAGCATTGTTTTGATTTCATTTCCATAGAATATCATTTTCCATCTCCTCACTTTTAGTCTGTATGTGTCCCTAGGTCTGAAGTGGGTCTCTTGTAGGCAGCATAACTACAGGTCATGTTTTTGTATCCATTCCGCCAGTCTATGTCTTTTGGTTGGAGCATTTAATCCATTTACATTTAAGGTAGTTATTGATAATGTATGTTCCTGTTACCATTTTCTTAATTGTTTAGGGGTTTGTTATTGTAGGTCTTTTCCTTCTCCTGTGTTTCCTGCCTAGAGAAGTTCCTTTAGCATTTGTAAAGCTGGTTTGGTGGTGCTGAATTCTCTTAGCTTTTGCTTGTCTGTAAAGGTTTTAATTTCTCCGTTGAATCTGAATGAGATCCTTGCTGGGTAGAGTAATCTTGGTTGTAGATTTTTCCCCTTCATCAGTTTAAATATGACCTGCCACTCCCTTCTGGCTTGCAAAGTTTCTGCTGAAGGTCAGCTGTTCACCTTATGGGGATTCCCTTGTATGTTATTTGTTGTTTTTCCCTTGCTGCTTTTAATATTTTTTCTTTGTATTTAATTTTTGATAGTTTGATTAATATGTGTCTTGGTGTTTTCTCCTTGTTTTATCCTGTAGGGACTCTCTGTGCTTCCTGGACTTGACTATTTCCTTTCCCATATTAGGGAAGTTTTCAAGTATAATGTCTTCAGATATTTTCTCAGTCCCTTTCTTTTTCTCTTCTCCTTCTGGGACCCCTATAATTCTAATGTTGGTGCGTTTAATGTTGTCCCAGACGTCTCTGAAACTGTCCTAAATTCTTTTCATTCTTTTTTCTTTATTCAGCTCTATGGTAGTTATTTCCACTATTTTATCTTCCAGGTCACTTATCCGTTCTTCTGCCTCAGTTATTCTGCTATTGATTCCTTCTAGAGAATTTTTAATTTCATTTATTGTGTTGTTATCATTGTTTGTTTGCTCTTTAGTTCTTCTAGGTCCTTGTTAAACATTTCTTGTATTTTCTCCATGCTATTTCCACAATTTTGGATCATCTTTACTATCATTACTCTGAATTCTTTTTCAGGTAGGCTGCCTATTGCATCTTCATTTGTTTGGTCTTGTGGGTTTTTACCTTGCTCCTTCATCTGCTGTGTATTTCTCTGTCTTCTCATTTTGCTTAACTTACTGTGTTTGGGGTCTCCTTTTCGCTGGCTGCAGGTTCGTAGTTCCCTTTGTTTTTGGTGTCTGCCCCCAGTGGCTAAGGTTGGTTCAGTGGGTTGTGTAGGCTTTCTAGTATAGGGGACTGGTGCCTGTGTTCTAGTGGATGAGGCTGGATCTTGTCTTTCTGGTGGGCAGGACCACGTCTGGTGGTGCGTTTTGGGGTGTCTGTGACCTTATTATGATTTTAGGCAGCCTCTCTGCTACTGGGGGGTGTTGTGTTCCTGTCTTGCTAGTTGTTTGACATGGGGTGTCCAGCACTGTAGCTTGCTGGTCGTTGAGTGGAGCTGGGTCTTGGCATTGAGATGGAGATCTCTGGGAGAGCTTTTGCCATTTGATATTATGTGGAGCCGGGAGGTCTCTGGTGGTCCAGTGTCCTGAACTCGGCTCTCCCACCTCAGAGGCACAGGCCTGATACCCGTCTGGAGCACCCAGACCCTGTTAGCCACATGGCTGTGCCAAGCCAGACTCTGGTCCAACATTGCCTATATTTTTGTTTTTAGTGTGCACAGAGGAGCATGTCCTAGGAGTCATTAACTTACTGACCTCCCTGGGCAGGATGTAGGTCTCATTCCACCATTGTTTTATTGTTTTGGGGCATGTCTCATGCTTCTATTGCATGGTTTTGTTGCTAGGCAAGCCTGCTTCCTTGAGTGATTATTCACTTACAGGGGTCCCCCATACTTTTTTCTTTTACTCATGATCCCTTAGTGGGATTAACTATTTAATCATTTGCTTTGTCCCTTTACTCTGTCCCTGTCAATTTCAGCTGCTTTATTGGTCTTCTGTGGAGCAGCCCCCAAGCCATCATTCAGGATTCAGACTCCAGGAAAATCTCCCTATTTTATAAGTCAGCTGATTAGCAACCTTAATTCCATCTGCAATGTTAATTCCCCCTTGCTATGTCACACAGCATATTCACAGGTTCCAGGGATTAGAACATGGACATCTTTGGGGAGCCATTATTCTATTACAGGAAGACCACAAAGATAGGTCTTGAGGGGAACTGTTCCCCACTTTGCTTCATGGGAAAGTCCTAGTGGGAATTACCTGCCCCCCCACGGGCCAGGAATCCAGCCTGACTGCCTGAACCTGAGGTTCATACCAGCACCCCAAGGGGATGCAAAGCTACAAGATAAATGTAGTGCATCTTCCCAGCAGGCCAGTTTTGCTCAGAGACATGGGAAGAAAAAGCATTATTTTTATCTTAAGATAAACATAGATATGTTATTGGAAGGCTAAATATACATGAATTTTCAAGATAAAATAATAAACTTTAAAGAAATGCCATGCTTTGCCAGTGGGCTGCTATGGGCTGTACTGTTTTTCACTCCCGTCCTTAAGAGTATATGTCTCCTGCTTCTCTGCTTTTAGGGACACTTCTGGAGAAGAAAAAAAAAAAGTCTAAGAAAGACTAATTTTAGCTAAATAAAAGAGAATACTCATTCTGGGTGTGGAATCAGTCTGTCAGAGCCAAGAGGGACTTTGGAAAACATCTTTGCTAACCCTCTCAGGCTTACCCCAGGTCTCACGACCAAAGTGGGGGAGTCGGAGCAGGCCTGGGCTTCTCACCACTTCACCAGTGCCCACTGCTCCAGGTCAGGGGCACCTCCCAGCCTGCATCATGGCCGGCCTCTAATAGCTCAGCCACCTTTGGGCTCATTGCACCTTACCCCTTTCTACAACGTTGAACATGGTTTCATTTGATTTTTCAGCAGCCCAGTGGGGTAGTGGGGTAGTGTGCGTCTGTAGGAAACCAGGAAGCTATTAAACGTAGGCTGAGACAGATGCAGAGATGGCAGGAGGTCAGTGTCAGGGTCAACCTTGATCTTCTAGCAGGACCCCACACTGCTGTCACAGGGAAGCAAGATGGGTTGCCTTCTGCTTTCCTGCTCTTTTAAATGCACATCAGCTGTCTTAATGTCTCAGGGTTACACTTGCTGCTCAGGTCCTTTGACCTCAAAATCCATAGGACTTTTCTCCATGAGTCATTGCTGCAGACTCGGTACTGAGCCCCAGCAGCCCAGGCCTGGTGGAGTTGGCCTTCTCAGTGTGGGAGGTAATATATAGGAGTGAGTGGTCAAATGCTTGGGCTCTGGGGCCAGACCCACATTGGGTCGAGGCCAGAGTCACCACTTCTTATCCCTGTGACCTGGTGTCTTAGGTTGAACTCCCTAGAAACAGAGCCTGGGATTCTTGTGAAAGAGATTTATTGAGAGTGGGCTCAGGAGAAGGGGAGAGAAGCAGGATAAGGCAAGAGGGGAGCTAGGCCAGAATGCCTTTTGGCTGGAGATGGGTTTAACCTGGCCTCATCGCATCTCTGGAGCACAGTCTGCACCACAGAGCTGGTCCCACCTTTCAGCAAGGGGGCTGGAGTTTTCTACCCATGTGAGTCAGTCACTGGCTGCTATGGGATGTGGGGCACAACATGGCCTTCTAGGGCCAGGAAGCTCCCCTTGGCTGAGGGAAGTTCTCCAGAGAAGGGAGGGAGCTGGTGGCAGCCCACCATCGCTGCAGCTGGGTTGGGTGCACTAGCCCCGAGGAGGGGATCCAGCAGGACCAACAGTGTCTGCTGTGCCTAGGAAAGTTGCTTAAGTCTTTGGGCCTCAGTTTGCTCATGAAACTATCCAGAGTGAACATAATTATAGCACGTACCTCCTAGGGCAGTGGCTAGAAAGAGATCGGGAGCTGTCATTTATTTTGACTCTGCTAGGATCCTGTGTAAAGTGGGGGTTTATACAGTAGTGCTTTGAATTGAGTCATCCTTCTTAAGTGTCATTTTTTATATGTGAGATTTTAGCTCCCTTTAAGGGCCCCAGAGACAAAGAGGTCCTAGACAACAGATGAGAGGGGCCAGGGAAGAGGAAGGGAAATCCACCTAGGGTTTGGACTGAGTACCCCTCCCCAGGCCTCCTGCCCCATGGCTGTTCCCTTCCATTTTTGCCCCCCGTGGGTGTGGCCTGTTGAGGGTGTGAACATAGGTCTCTGCTACCATCCATTACCTTAGATCTAGCCTTCTAAAAAGAAGCTGTCATTTGTCTGATCTCGGGACATCTACTTTCACTCCAGGCGGCCCCCTGCAGAGCCAAGAGTCCATGGCAGGGCTTTTTGAGACCCTGCCCTCTGCCACGTTCCAGCTCTAACATCACAGCACCATTCTGCACTGTCATCCTTAGAGATGGTCATGGCTGTCCTCCCCTACCCCTGGCAGTCCTTCAACTGCCCCAAAGCCCTTTCAGCCATAGAGGAGAGTGCACTGATACCCCTGGTAGGGAGGTGGGCGGGCTTGGCCAGAAGCAGGGTCCACTGCCAACACAAAATCTCTTTCCTCTCTCTGGATTTTAAGGAAAACATACAAGTTATGCAACATTGAAAAGTGTGATTCTGGAACTTTTGTGAGAGTGTGGGTGTGTTAAAAACTTTTAAGATTCCCCCGATCCAAAATGTTTCCCTTCACCCCTGAATCTTCCAATAAATTGCTACTCCAGAAAGAAGAACCAGGCATATCCGCACTTTTCATACTCTCAGGAGAACTCCTCTGCCCTGGGAGTACACATATCCCATTTTGAGAAGCACCTTCAACTCTTTATGCTGCTCTCATGGGCCCCCTAAGGATCCCAGTCCAGTCATATTTCCCATTATCCTCTCCCTACCCTGGGATCCAGGCTCCACCTGCACTGAGTGCTGGCTCGTCCTCTTTTCTCCCAGGCTTTGCAGCATCTTGCCCTTCTTACTCACTGTCTAGAGTCAGAGTGGGTGTGAATAGCTTCCTGCATCAGGCATAACCTGGCCCCGGATAGGCTCTTTCTCCAGGACCCTCTAATGGTCAGGGGACACCAAGGCAAGATTGCTGGTTTTGGGGTGCTGTGCTGGATTTGGGAAAGATTTTTGCCTCTCTGGGAAGGGGTTAACAAGATCAGCGATCCCTTGGGCCCCCATCCAGTCCTAAAAGTTTGGGAGCATAGAACCAAGTAGTCAATGCAACTTGGTTGTCATGGCAACAGAGACACTAAATGGTCCACAAGTGGCAGAGCTGTTTATTTATCTGTTAGCAGGTGGTCAGGTGGTCAACCATGAAGATGCGAGTCCCTCGGTCCATTCAAGAAATGAACATGGTGAACCCAACCAGTACCTAGGCCCTAGGCTAGCAGGATATTAGTGCAGTTGATGATAATAACCAGCAGATATTGAATAGCCAATGTGGGCCAGGCATTGTGCTTGTGCTTCACACAGCATTCATTCACTTAATCACACATTTAATACCTATTTATTGATATATGTGTCATGCCTTGTTCTGGGAGCTGGAGACCCAGAGATGGATCAAGTTATCCTCAGTCCAATGGGGAAAACAAACAAGTAGACTCAGGCCATGATAGAGGGAAGCACAGAGTGCTCTGGGCCCACAGAGGAGCAAATGACCACCAAGCCTAATGGGACAGAGATGGTTTCTCAGAGTAGGAATGCCTGAGCTAAGGCAGGAAGGGGGAGTAGCAGCTCTCCAGGCACAGCGTGTAGGGTGGGAGGGAATGGCATTCTGGATGAATGAACTTGTAGAAAGAAAGAAAGGGGACAGAGTGAGAAAGTGAATGAATGAATGAGTGAATGAATGAAGGAGTGAATGGCAGACCATTTAAGAGAACTGCAGGTAGTTCATTCTCCCTGCTGTGGAGGAGTAGCAAAAAATGTGATTAGAGAAATGAGCAGGAGTGAGTTGGTAAAAAATTTGGAATGTTCCAAGGAACTCAGAGTTTGATCTGTAAAGCTCCAGGAGCCATGGAAAGATTTTACATAATCAAATTTCAATCTTGGAATGATCCCCTTGTGTGCTTTCTGGAGACTGGGTGGATGGAGCAGGACTAAAGGCAGGGATCCAGCTGGGAGGCTGTAGTGGTTCACCACGTAGGGAGTGATGGTGGCTAAACCCAGGGCAATGGGGCTGGAAACATGGGGGCGATCCAGGAAGCTAGTGAGCAGACAGAACCAACAGGCCATGGTTATGGCTAAGATGAGGAGAGGAGTGAATCTAGAATGGCTCCCAAGTTTATGATCTTAGGGAGTAGGAGGTTGACAACTCTGTTCTAGAGATGGACAATACAGGAGGAGGAAGTAGGCATGTTGGGAATGATGAGGAGTTCAACTTGGGGCATGTTGAGAGAATCCAAGTGGAGGTGTCCAGGAGGCAACTGGAGAAAAGTCTGGGCTGGGGAGAGAGACTTGGGAGTCCACAATGCTCAGAGGGGAGTTGTGGCTGGGGTCATGAATGAGATTGCCCAGGGAGAGTGATGAGGGCAGAACTGTATGGAACACCAGCATTAGGGATGGGCAGAAAGACGAGGAGCTGATTGAGAGTCTGAGCAGGAATGACCAGGAGGCAGGAGGGAACCAGGAGAGAGCACCATGGAAGCCAGTGGGTGGGTTTCATTACCATGAATCCTACAACCACTGGGTCAGGCAGGGAATATTATCCCCATTTCAGAGATGAGGAGATTGAGGCTCCAGGACATTAAGACCCAGGGTCATGTAGCTGGTCAGTGCCGGAGCTGGGATGTGAACCCAGGTCTCTCTGACTCCAAAATCCAATAAGCTGTTTCTACTATACCGTGTTTAGCAACACAGGGCTTGGCACAAAGTAGATGCTCCATAAATGTTTGCTGGATGGATGGATGGATGGATGGATGGATGGATGGATGGATGGATATGGGTAGGTAAATACTGTTAGCAGCAAGAAATGCTATAAAAAATTCAACAAACAAGCAGAATGACCCTGGAGTGTGCCCGGGAGTATGGCCACAGAACAGAAGCAGCTTAGAACTTTCTATAGCATTGCAGTCATGGTGATGACAAAGGCTTGCCTTCCTTCAACTGCTCTGTTAATGATCTTTTAAAGTCCTTTCAGAGGAAAATTTTTTTTCTTCTTTCCATTCTTGCTTGCAAATGAAGGGTGATTTTAGAATCCAAGTCTTTTTTATTTTGCTAAAGTACATGATGAGTAAAATGGCCTCCCAGTCAGCACTTTCCAATTTTGAAAGATGCTAAAAACTGATCTTTAAAGGGATGTTTCTCTTCTTTATGCATCAAAGAGCCTTGAGGCTTGCTGGAAAGGACGGGGTAAATGGCAGCAAGGTAACATCACCTGCAGGGCTGAGTGTCAGTGCGGAGGGCAGGACTGGGATGGAGCAAGCGTGTGGGCCGGGGCCTGGCTGGTTTCCTGGAGGCTACCTGTACATCCTCCTTCTGCCTGTTCTATATGGGGGCAGGGCAGGGTCCCTTCCCCTAGAAAGCAACCGAGAACCCCTTACCCTGACCCAGGAGGGAGCCTCAAGCAGACACTCAGTAAATGTTTGTTGAATGAATAAATGAGTGATAGGACCCATGGTACAATATATACCTATTAACCATATTGAGATATTAAGATAATAAGTAACCATTTATAGAGCTTTTGAATATAGATTTTCCTTTGAAATAAAGGGAGAAGAATAGGTTGGGAGAAGGTTATAAGACACTAATTCTAGCTGGGTGTTTACTCTGTGCCAGGAACTATGTTAAGCACTCTATGAGGATTATCTCATTTAGTCCTCTCAGCAGCCCTCTAAGTACTGCCATTATCTGCATTTTGCAGATGAGGAAATTGAGGCTAAGATGGGAAAAGGAGCCACTTGAGGCCACCCAAGTGGAGCTGAGATTTGAACAAAGCTGAGAACTCAAAGAGACTCTGAAACTTCTTAATTGGGAAGCTCTGTGGACTCGAGAAAGGTGGAAAAGTCTAGAATACTAGAGGGGGAGGGGGTGTTGGCTGGGAACCTGTTTCCGCTGCCAACTCCCCTGGGGACCTTAGAAGTTACTTTCTCTCCTCTGGCCTCAGTTTCCCTATGTGTAGAGTGAGGACGGAGAGCAGACGCTGTCTCAGTGCCCCGGAGCGTTTGCCTGCCCTTGTTGGAGGAGAGCAGGGGAGACAATGAGGCTCCTCAGAGCCTTTAGCCTCCAGCCCCAGGGTTTACCCACGAGACCACGCAGGGCCAACAGCAGTAGCTGAGGGAAAGCTGGGCCCAGAGAGAGCCATAGATCCAGGCTCGGCTGGGCTGGGGGGTGAGGTTTTGCCCTGCCCACCCCCTCAGGCAGAGCTCTTGCTGGGGAGCCTGGGGCATGTGAATGATCCCTGCCCACTGCCTCGAGCCCTCTGGGCTGTGCCGATCACACGCTCACCTTCACATCGTGTCCTTCTGTCCACAGGGCAACGACGTGCGGATCATCCTTGGCCAGTTTGACCAGAATATGGCAGCAAAAGTGTTCTGTTGTGTAAGTAACACTTTGGTTGTGTCATGGATGTCTTTGGGGAGGTTCATGAAGCGTTTTCTTGCACTCAGTGTCACTGCCTGGTCCTTGAGTGGACCGGAGTCTGGGGTGTTGGAAGCAGAAGTGTTATTCTCACTGCTCTTTCATCTTTCCGTGGAGCTAAAACCCCAGGACTCAGAACAGTGCAGTTGTAGGAGGAACCAGGAACCTCAGTTTACCAAACCCACTGTCTTACCATTGCTTCAGCGCTGCCAGCTAGTTTTAAGTCTCCTCCACCCAGCCTTGCTTAATGGAGCAGTGCTGTGTGCACCACACAGAGGGAGACACCAGATTCCAGGGCGAGACCGGGAGGCCTCAGACCCCTTCCTGCCCTGTAAGCAGGGCTCAGAGACTCAGGTTTAGCACAGACCGTCAACTGTTCAGTATCTACCACTGAATCCTTTTAATTGTCTGGTGTGTGATAGGTGACAAAGTATATTCTTAAACCTTATCTCACTTAATCTTTCCAATAACCATGTGAAGCTACTATTGTTACCCTTGCTTTATTGTACCCTACTATTGTACCCTTGTTACAGATAAGGAGCTAGAAGCCTAGAGAGGTGGAGAAGCTTGTCCAAGGGTTGTTTTATGGCAGAACCGGGCTCCATCCCCATTCACCTGATTCCCAGTCAAATCCTCTTTTCTCCACATGATATTCTTTTTTTTTTTTTTTTTTTGTGGTACGTGGGCCTCTCACTGTTGTGGCCTCTCCCATTGCAGAGCACAGGCTCCGGACGCGCAGGCTCAGTGGCCATGGCTCACAGGCCTAGCCACTCCGCGGCATGTGGGATCTTCCCGGACCGGGGCACGAACCCGTGTCTGCTGCATCAGCAGGTGGACTCTCAACCACTGCGCCACCAGGGAAGCCCTCTCCACATGATATTCTAACCTGAGCATATGTAAGAGTTCTAACACAGGGACTATGTCTTTCCATTCTGATGCCCTGGCTCACCCTCCTCCACCTCAGGGTCAGGAGAGAAATCAACAGAATGAGAGCCTAGTTACATGAATTGTCTACCCAATAAGCTCCTCCTCTTAGACTGAGGTTATTCTAGGTGCGGTCTCTAGTGATGGGCCACAGGCCTCTGTTTTCTTTGACCTTTTTTCAGTAACTTGGATGAGATTGTAAAAATAGGCGTATAGGAATTTTAGAAGTTGTGAAATATGTTGGAAGATAGCCAGGGTGTAAAGAACCTTAACAAGCTGGAATGTTTAATTGAATCCAGGAAGACTAAATCTAATAGTCCCAATATAAGGTTATATTAGAACAAATTGGGCTGCCTATGTCCAAGATGATAGAGGTATAGCTGAGGAGTACTGTGCGTTTAGAACAAAAGAGACTTTGGAGTCTCAGTTGACCTCAAGGTTACCGTGAGTAACCAGTGTGAGCACAGCTTCCAGGGAGCCGAGGTGACCTCAGGCTGCACGTCCACAACTAGGGCGGGTCGTCCCTCTGCTCTCTGCTGGAGAGACCCCACCTGGGGTATCCTGCTCAGCTCCTGGTGCCCCATTTCAGGAGAGATGCAGAAACTGAAAAGAGCCCAGGAGTAAGGAGAGAGCAGCGACCGGAAACCATAGTCACCCAGGGATATTTCCTCATGAAGGCCCAGGAGCAAAGTGGGAACCGCCTGATCACCTTTCAAAATAGCAGGGAGGAAGGAGAAGCTATAGGCTGACATTTCAGGGGACGCTGCCTGAAGCTTAGTGCTCAGGAGTCAGTCTGCTTGGGCTTGAACTAGTGGTCTGCAGCTTAGTAACTGAATTTGGGCTTGTTGACACTTTCTGAACCTCAGTTTTCTCATCTGTAAAGTGAGGATAATAATAACACCTGTCTCATAGGATTGTTGTGGAGCTTAAATGAGCAAAAACACCTTGCATAGTGGCTGACGTACAGTGAGCCCTCAGCAAATGTCAGCAACCTTTTTTTATTTGTTTATGTAAGGTCTCTGAGGATGGAATGGACCACCATTGGGCTGATGAATTTACTAACTGATGGACTTTCCTAGATTGTGTTAAGCATCCTGTGTCTCAGTTAAGGGTAATTAAGGAGTATTTCCATATGAAAATCTAAGGAGGAACATGAGAAAAATTGAAAAAAAATGGAGCAAATTGATTTAATACATTTTATTTCAAAAGTCATAATACTTTGCATGTTACCATCTAAGGTCCAGAAATGGCCCATTTAGAAAAGGAAAATAATGCTCCAATTAGAAGACATAACTTTTTAGAGAAGAAGCTGGGTTTTTTGGTTTTTTTTTTTTTTTTAAAAAAAACCCAAATTTGTTTATTTATTGATTTTTGGCTGTGTTGGGCCTTCGTTTCTGTGCGAGGGCTTTCTCTAGTTGTGGCAAGCCGGGGCCACTCTTCATCGTGGTGTGCGGGCCTCTCACTATTGCGGCCTCTCTTGTTGCAGAGCACAGGCTCCAGACGCGCAGGCTCAGTAGTTGTGGCTCACAGGCCTAGTTGCTCCGCGGCATGTGGGATCCTCCCAGACCAGGGCTCGAACCTGTGTCCCCTGCATTAGCAGGCAGATTCTCAACCACTGCGCCACCAGGGAAGCCCCCTACATATCCCCAAGACCTTGCAAATAGCTGGCACATGGTGGATGATTGTCGATCAATTGAGGAAAAGTAAATTAATAAAAATGATCTGTGAAGTTGCCACACTGAGCACTGGCCATCTCCTGTTTGCACAAAATGCAGACAGACCTCCTATTTTTTTCATTTGTTTTTAGTATTTATTTCTTTATTTATCTTGGCTTCACTGGGTCTTAGTTGCAGCACGCAGGATCTTTTAGTTGCAGCAGGAGGGATCTTCTTTTAGTTGCAGCATGCAGGCTCTTAGTTGTGGCATGTGGACTTCTTAGGTGCGGCATGCATCCGGGATCTAGTTCCCCAACCAGCAGTCAAACCTGGGCCCCCTGCATTGGGAGCACAGAGTCTTACCCACTGGACCACCAGGGAAGTCCCCTCCTGTTCTGATTTGAGCCAAACCCTAAGCTGAGGCGTGGCTGTGATTTCCCTCCATGCTGTGCACTGTGGTTATTTTCTGAGTGGCATTTCCAGCAGCATGGTTTCTATTTCAGAACAGACGGCATGGCTGTCTTCCTCTTGACCCAAAGCCCCAGGCTGCTTGCCTTCTACACAGCACGGGACATCATCCCAACTCTTCATCCCACTTTCTTCTTCCTCTTGGACTTTGGGTATCTTCAGATGGACTTTTTCTTAGAGTCTTTGCTGGCTGCTTTATTCACTGAGTGGTTTCTCAGAAGTTTTTGGTTGGGGGTTTATTCCGTGTGTCAGACCATCAGATGGATCTGCCTGTCAGGACTGTCAGTCTTACCTGGTTAGGAAGGAGTTCTTCTGGCAGGCCTGGAAGGTCCTGAGGAGAGTCTTCTCAGTGTCCTCACACTGAATCAAAACTCTGGTGTGTGATGGAGGGAGGGGCTGCTCGGAGCAGAGACCCTGGGAGAGAACCTCTCCACCCATGTCAGGGTCAGAGCACAATGGGATGGAGACAACCGCATCTTTGCCATCCAAATGCTGCAGTGCAAACTTTGCAGCGTGTTGCTGCATGTTCTTTTTGGTTTTGGTTTTGGTTTTGGTTTTTTCGCAGTACGTGGGCCTCTCACTGTTGTGGCCTCTCCCGTTGCGGAGCACAGGCTCTGGACGCGCAGGCTCAGCGGCCATGGCTCACGGGCCCAGCCGCTCCGCGGCATGTGGGATCTTCCCGGACAGGGGCACGAACCCCTGTCCCCTGCATCGGCAGGCAGACTCTCAGCCACTGCGCCACCAGGGAAGCCCCTGCGTGTTCTTGAGATTGGACCTGCCACCCAAGGGGAGAGTAGTCTCTAGCAAATGCAAGGACTATTTATAGCCCTGTGGCAAAATGTTCATTTCAGTTCCAGCAAAGGACGAGCGTGGCCTGTCGCTTTTGTCTTCTCCTCCCTCCTTGGTGGTCTATTCTAAATTCTCAAGCACTCTGACCTGGGTTCTGGTTTTAGTTCTGCCAGCTGTGTGACCTCAAGCAGGCCACTTTACAACTCCAGCCACCGGCTGCCTCACCTCTAAAATGGAAGCGACAACCCCTGTCTTATTGGCCTCATAGGATTGTCGAGAGGCTTAAACAAGGCCACCGAAGGGTGACTGTGATCCCAACTGTTAACTGCTTTACTGATGTGGAGATTTATTACTATTATGGTTATGAAATGCCTATAAAAGGGAAATATCCTTCTTGCCTGAGGAAGTGAGGAGGCAAAAGGAAACAATAAAAAGAGGAAATTGGATTTTTAAATTACATCATGGCTACCTGTCTGCAGCTAATGAGAACAAAGTCGTTCATGGGACTGAAGAACATGAGCTCAAGACTGCCCATCATCACCTGGTAGGGCCCATTTGGTGGCCACAGGTCCTGAGACCACATTCCTACTAGAGACAAAAACAATGAAAACCAAGGTGACCAAGTAAACTGAAAATGTGTTCAGTCAGTCACTCTACAACCATTTATTGGGTGCCCTCTTACACCAGGCACTGTGCTAAGCACTGGGGATCCTGGAAAGAGCAGACACCACCCTCCAGGAACTCCCTATTTGGCAAAGGAGACAGACAAAGATACCAGCAGCTTCTTAAGGCTCACATGTCCAACAATCTCAGCCCTTCTGAACGTGAGAATACCAGAATGGAGGCCCAGAGGCCTCTCTGCAGTTGCTTTAGACACTGTATGCTATATTTAAGCCCAGTCTACCTCCCTTGTAGGAGAGCCTTTTAGACCCTCACTCAAAGCCTGTGCTGTGTACTTTTTTCGGCACGTATGTTTAACACTCCCTGCTTTCCATAGCAGTTTAAAAGCAGCAAATTCAGAGTAAGGAGAGGGATTTCATGACAGTGAAAGTGACAGCCTAGACCTGACAACTAGAAAGGAGACAAAGCCATCAAAAGTAGATCAGAGGGCTTCCCTGGTGGCGCAGTGGTTGAGAGTCCGCCTGCCGATGCAGGGGACACGGGTTCATGCCGCGGTCCGGGAAGATCCCACATGCCGCGGAGCAGCTGGGCCCGTGAGCCATGGCCACTGAGCCTGTGCGTCCGGAGCCTGTGCTCTGCAGCGGGAGAGGCCACAATAGTGAGAGGCCCACGTACCAAAAAAAAAAAAAAAAAAAGTAGATCAGAAACTCCAAGAACAATAGTCTGGGGCCATTTGGTGTTTGGGCCATGCCCAAAAGTATCACTGTGCATGGCCCATAGGAGTGGTTAATTTTCAGAATAAAGCCATGAGTTCTGGAAAAGAGAGTGGCATGAGAAGGAGCAGCCACAATGTTCCCGCACGTAGTGTTGGCCAGGCATGGTACACATATTACCTCATTTATTATTTCTTTTTTATTGAAGTATAGTTGATTTACAAACTTGTGTTACTTTCTGGTGTACAGAAAAGTGATTCAGATATATATTCTTTTTCATATTCTTTTCCATTGTGGTTTATTACAGGATATTGAATATAGTTCCCTGTGCCATACAGTAGGATCTTGTTGTTTATCTATTTTATATATAGTAATTGATATCTTCTAATCCCAAACTCCTAATTTATCCCTCCCCCCCTTTCCCCTTTGGACACCATAAGTTTATTTTCTATGTCTGTGAGTCTGTTTCTGTTTTGTAAATAAGTTCATTTGTGTCATGTTTCAGATTCCACATATAAATGATATCATAGTATTTGTCTTTGTCTGACTTATTTCACTTAGTATGATAATCTCTAGGTCCATCCATGTTGCTGCAAATGGCATTATTTCATTCTTTTTTATGGCTGAGCAGTATTCCACTGTATATATGTATCACTTCTTCTTTATCCATTCATCTGTCGATGGACATTTAGGTTGCTTCCATGTCTTGGCTATTGTAAATAGTGCTGCTGTGAACATAGGGATGCATGTATCTTTTCGAATTAGATTTTTCTCCAGATATATGCCCAGGAGTGGGATTGCAGGATCATATGGCAACTCTATTTTTAGTTTCTTAAGGAACCTCCATACTGTTTTCCATAGTGGCTGCACCAATTTACATTCCCACCAACAGTGTAGGAGGGTTCCATTTTCTCCACACCCTCTCCAGCATTTATTATTTCTAGACTTTTTTTTTTTTTTTTTTTTTGCGGTACGTGGGCCTCTCACTGTTGTGGCCTCTCCCATTGTGGAGCACAGGCTCCGGACGCGCAGGCTCACCGGCCATGGCTCACGGGCCCAGCTGCTCCGTGGCATGTGGGATCTTCCCGGACCGGGGCATGAACCCGCGTCCCCTGCATCGGCAGGTGGACTCTCAACCACTGCGCCACCAGGGAAGCCCTATTTCTAGACTTTTTAATGATGGCCATTCTAACCAGTGTGAAGTGATATCTCACTGTAATTTTGATTTTCATTTCTCTAATAATTAGCGATGTTGAGCATCTTTTCATGTGTCTATTGGCCAGCTGTATGTCTTCTTTGCAGAAATGTCTATTTAGATCTTCTGCCCATTTTTTGATTAGGTTGTTTTTTTGTTCATATATTACCTCATTTAATTCCTACACCAACCCAGTGAGATGGGCTTTGCTTTCCACAGGCTATAGATGAGAAAAGCAAGGTCCAAGGAGTTGTGTGCCAGAGTTACCCAGCTGGTATGTGGCAGAGAATCTAGTGCCACTTGACTATAGTCTTTTTTCTTTTTTTTTTCAAAAAAATCAGTAGAAAAAATTTTATCTTCATCAAAATTGACTAATATTGTAAACAAAATGTGTTGTCATTCAAATGGACTGAACTTCTGTTTTCTGGAAAATTCACTCACAAGGAACACCTAACAGAACAATGGCAGGTCAGACAGCTATCACAGCAGATCACTGGGAGGCTCCTGACTTCCTGCTCCATGCTGCCTCTAAATTATCACACAGTCTTTGGTCTCAGAGAATAATGCAAATCTGCCTTTGCATCTGATCAGAAGACCTCCTCATGTCCTCACTAAGTATCTGTTGACGCTTACTTACCATACATTCGTAATAAGTGGCGCTACCTTGCCTCAACCTTTTAAGACTGAGAAAGCTTCCAGAAAGTTTTACTTTGTTTGTTTTGCTAAGAAAAGAGAGAAACTTAAAAAAACAGGCTTTGAATCTTGTCCTCTTGACTTAGCTGAATGTGTTTGAGCAAATTCCTCAATCTCTGAGCCTCAATGTCTTCATCTATAAGATAGAGATAATAGCACATAACTCATAGGGTTGTTGTGAGAATAAAATAAGATAATGTATATAAATGGCCTAGCACATAATAGGGGCTCAATATATGTGAGTTCCTCCCTGCCAGTGAAAGATGAGAGTTGTGAAGTCTCACAGGTTCTGCCATTGATTAAATGACCTGGGGTCATTGGGATGACGCTTTTGTTCAAAGGTCTAGCCCCCAGCCAGTTTTGTTGAACTGGGGTTTTGTTATATAATTGTAATATTAGGGCTCTCTGTGTTTTTTCTACAACAGTTTTGATTGGGGCAGCATTACAATGTAGTTGCTGGAAAAAATGACTATGATCTGAGGCTGCATTATGAGAAATACAGTGTCTAGAATGAGGGAGGTGAAAGTCCCATATCATTAGAGGAGTCTAGAGAAGAGGTGATGTGATCATTACCTTGAGATAGTTGAAGGGCTCTCTTATGAAACAATTTCAGTTTAATCTCCGGTGGCTTCACTGAATCAATGGACAGAGGCCATAGAGATGGAATCTGAGCTTAAGCTAAGGAACAAATATTCTAATTCACACTTACCCCAGTGAGATGCTCCACACTGCAGGCTGGGCTTTTTCAGGTGTTGAGAGAGTCTTAGAAGAGTTGCCTCCTCAGATGTAGGAATGAAGGGAACACACCTCTAACTCTTAGACTCAACAGTAACTATTCTCTAATATACACAAATATAAAGGGCTCTGGCCCACCCTTTCTGGGCAGACCGTCGATTAGCATGCTGGAGCCTAAGTGGAGGGCAGCCAAAATGTCCCTGGCATCCAGAGCAATGTTGCAGGCTTCTTTCTCCACACCCTCCTGGCCTCTATGCTGTCTCTGTTCTAAGCCAAGGAACATAAAGGAGTGTGACATGAATTGTTTCCCAACGTGTCCTCCTAACATAGGTGGCTCCCTAGGAACAAATAGCTGGATCGTTTAAGGTTCACATGTTTTAATGTATACAGTTCATCACAGTGCGCAGAGAGCATTTACATACACCACTGCTCTCTGTAGTCACTTCTGGGTGTTTTGATTACTGATAGGAATGTGAGCTCTACTCCATTCTGGACCCAACTCTGATGGAATGTGACATACCTACAAATTGGGATTTTCTGGGTGCATCTAAGCTATCAAAAAGCATGCTTTTCCAGATAAAAAAATCATCACAGTAAGAATTAAAGCCAAATGGGGGTATATTAGAACAGTCTGACAACTTTTTGTTTAAATGGGAGGCAGGCAGTGTGGCTTTGCAGCGTAAGAGTAGGCAGACCTAGGTTCCAGACTGTGGACCTTGGAAAAGTGACTTTCCCTCTCTGGTTTCCAGTTTCCTCATCTCTAAAATGAGGATAATAAACTCTGCCTAGACCATCTCAAAGGGTGGACATGAATGACAAAAAAGATGCGTGTAAAGTATATAAATATAAGGGACTTTTTTTTTAGGATCTGGATTTATGTACACCATGCTTTGGGTAAAGATTTAGAGAGATGTTCAGTTTGCCAAGTGACATCTTATATAAGTTGTATGCTTACATTAAATTTTCTTGGCCCCTTGCAAAATTGCTCCGCCCTGGATTATATTTTAAGGTTATGATCTCAGCTTTTAGTAAAGATCTATACAAAAATAGCCTTATGAAATCTGTTTGTTGTAGGGGTGGTGTTGATACCATGCTAGCTAATTTGACAGTGACCTCCATATGAGGCATTTTGTTTAGGGATTAAAGCCTAGAAAACATTTTGTGTCCCTGAAGAACTAGTATGTTTTCTCCTTACTGAAAATAAGAGCTATGCAATTAATATTGTTGCCCTTTTCTCTTGGGCTGCCAGGAAGTTTGTGGTGAAATATGTAGCTTATATCTATAGTGTTGGAACCTTTGGTGGACTTGTCTACGTTCTGTTCCCTTTACCTCCAATAAGCATATTATAATCTATATTTTCCCAGGCACTTATGTTTTTATTTTATTCAGTGTTTTATTATTTTAATATACATGTTTCCTATAAACTACCTTATATCCCTTGAGAGATAATGAGGAGGAGACCAAGCAAGTAATAGAAAAATTAACAAATCCTCTAGTACGAGGAACCCTGAGTCCCCTCCACCTTTCCCACAGGGTACAAAGCTTTGAACAAATGTTTGTCTCTTGGTGCCTTCATGGTCAACCCATCTGTTGCAGGCATATGAGGAGAATATGTACGGTAGCAAATACCAATGGATCATCCCGGGCTGGTATGAGCCTTCCTGGTGGGAGCAGGTGCACACAGAAGCCAACTCATCCCGTTGTCTCCGGAAGAATCTGCTTGCTGCCATGGAGGGCTACATCGGCGTGGACTTCGAGCCTCTGAGCTCCAAGCAGATCAAGACCATCTCAGGAAAGGTTGGTGCCTTGGCCAGCTCATTTCAGCCCCCAAGCCCATCACCTTTAATCATGCTGTCCAATGATGTTGGCAAAAAGCACCTAGATCTTGTTCTGGCCTTTGCTGTGTGATTTTGAGCAAAGCATGTGACCTCTCTGAGCCTCGCTTATCTGTTAAATGAGGATATCCAGCTCGCTACTGCATGGCCTTCTAGGGAATTGTGGGAATCAAATGAGGTAAGGGTGCTTTGTAAGCACGTAACATAGTGTATGCGTAAGGGGTGGAGTCGTGACTAGTATGGGACCAACTGCAGGCACTGACTTTCAGATGAGGCCACCATTTCATCCTGTGCCCCTCTGACCTGGAATGTCATTTCTCAGTCTCACTGATGCTCCTGTCAGCCTGGAGGAGACGAACGACCCCACAAGTAGACTTGGGGAAACATGTACTAAAGACCAGAAAGATTGGTCCAAACCCCAGTTTTGCCACTTACCAGCTGTGTGACCTTGAGCTTGAGTTCTCTGAGCCGCTGTTTCTTCATCTGTAGAGTGGTGGTGAAAATATCTTCCTCCGGGGTCAAAAGGTGGGCTGAATGGCAGATTGTGCAATGTGACTGGCATGGCACCTGACATCTTGTGCTGTCATAACTAGGAGGAGGACCTTGGCAGGGTGCTTAGGTCCTCAGGCCTCCACTAGGGATGTTCCCACTAGGGATGACTAACCCCTGGCCTGCTTATCTCATAGGGCTGTGAAAGAACAGGTAGTATGGCGCATGTAAAAGTATTTCCAAAGTACACTATTCTCTATCAGTGAAAGCATTATCAAGAATCAGGTGGTGACAGTCCCAGTGAAGATGGCAACATCCATCTCTCAATTCTAACCACCAGCCAAAGTTCAGTACAGCAGAGCACATGATTCTTTTCTGTCTCCTCTGATCTCAGATTTTTAAATTCTCTGCCAACCTTCAACTTCATTTAAAGGATCAACTTCATAGTAAAGTAAAAAATATATATATTATTTTTATCCATTATTTAATCTCAGTCAGAGCCAACCCTACAAGAATGATTTATTGATTTGTCCAAAAAGGGCAAATCATTAGGACACATTTTATAAGCAGCTCTGTAGATCACGTGACACCTGAGAGATCCTGGAAAAACACTTTGGGTAGAAAATGGTGAAAGAAATATTTTCATACCAAAATCAATGACAATATGAAGTTTTTGGAGATGCTGACTAATGAGAAGAAACAACTCATTTTTATTTCGGTAGGTATTATTTTTAAAGTTGTTGAAGTTTACAGTTTATTAGAAGATACTTGGGTCCAGGGATACCCTAAACTTTAAAAATAGTATAAAGTTTGAGGAAAATACAAAAACTAAAATTCTGTACAGGCAGACAGTATAATAATTAAAATGAGAGACTTAAGGAAGACCAAAGATGTAAATGATTACACATGAGATCTGTGAAGCTAAGTGGGGGTAAGGGCCATGAGACGCCCCAAGGGCCTCAAATGTCGTTCCAAGGAGCGTGAATGCTGCCCGGGGTGGGCGAGCCATGCACAGATGTGAGCATGTGCACAGGAATGCATTTTGGGAAGATCATTTTTTGCAGTGTTTTTTCAGAGTAAATGTTTTGACTTGATAACATCTCCCAGGTCACTGACTTTCCTTTTTAATTTTAAATTTTTAAATTTGGGCCTGGTGAGGAGGCTGACCTCACCCCCATATCACTGTACCCATGAATGGACACCTTGGGGCTATTCCTGGGACTGTTCATTTCATCTCACAGTGTGGGCCACCCACTCCTGGGCCTCCCAGGATGGAGCAGTGCCATCAGAGCAGAGCCAGGCAGACTCCCAGCTTGGGGCAGCTTCTGAAATTCCAGGCGACCTAGTCCCTGTCCCACAGTCTTTGAGACAAGAGGCAGCATTTCTTATATTATCTCGAGGTCAAAAGATAATTGAAGTTACACGGGGAAATCTGAAACTCTTTGCCTCTTGGACTCAGAGGGTTGAGGACTCTCCTAGAGGTCATGTAGACCAGCCTCTCTCATCAGACTCTCAGATCCTTCCAGTAGCACAGGAATCGCTACTTGTTCCCTAATTTTCCCCACTGGTCCCCATCCCTTGTCCCTATAGGGCCCATCCCTCCAGTTGTAACTTAACAGTTCCAGGGCCAGGACTAAGGGCAAAATTTAAGGGGGTGCCAAAGACCTCAATGGAAAAATCCATGATGAACAAAATATCAAAATTTTAAATAAAGACAAGATCCACAAACCAAGATTAGGGTGAACTGATTTGAGTCACATAATTACAAGAACACATCTTGTCTTTATTTAAAATTTTGCTCATCGTGGATTCTTTTTTTTTTTTTTTGCGTTAGTTTTGATTTTTTAATCTTGATTACTGAGGGTTTTGGCTCCTTCTTCCATTTTGCCCCTGAAGGGAGGGCCTCACTCACCTCCCCCTGGTCCTTGCCCTGCACAGGTTGTGTTCATCAAGCCCCTTCCCATGCTCAGCCCATGCTCTGCACTTCCTCTTGTTGAGTGCTCTCTCCCCAGGGTGTAGGGCCCAGAGTTGATAAGGCATTCGTATTTGTGGTCTGACCACAAGCCAACTTCGTCAACCAATCTTCAAGAATGTATGGCTAAAGGAAGTTGTAGAAAGTCATGAAATAGTTCTTGAATTTGATTTTGCGGGGTATGTGACTGCTGGGGACCGTGTCAGCATGGCACAGGCTGCTGGGTCGATGCCTGTATTCTGGGGTCCATCAGTATCCATGAAGACAAGCAAACACGTATAGAAGCAAGTCAGTGGACTCTTGCCATCTTCACTGTTTACACACAGGAAAGCTGAGGAGCAGAAAGCGGAAGGGCATACCCAGGATCCTTGTGGTGGGTTGAAAAGTGGCCCCTAAAAAGATATGTCCAGGCCCTAACACTTAGAACCTGTGAATGTGACCTTATTTGGAAAAAGGGTCTTTGTGGATGTAATTAATTTAAGAATCTTGAGATGAGATTATCCTGGACTACCTGGGTAAACCCTAAATCCAATGACAAGTGTCCTTATAAGAAAAAGGCAGAGGGAGTTTTGCCACTTGGGGAAGATCACGTGAAGACGGAGGCAGAGATCGGAGTGATGCGTCTACAAGACAAGGCACGCCAAGGATTGCTGGCAGCCACCAGCAGCTAGAAGAAAGGCACGGTAACAGATTCCCCTTGGAGCTTACAGAGGGAACCAGCCCTGCCAGCACCTTAGTTTTGGTCTTCCTGGCCTCCAGAACTAGGAGCAAATAAATTTCTGTTGTTTTAGACCACCCAGTTTGTGGAAGTTTGTTATGGCCACCCCAGGAAACTGATACAGTCACCCAGCAGGTCAGGGACAGATCCAGGAGTGGAAGCCAGGACTGCTAAGTCCCCACTCACTGCCCCTTCCCCTCTACCATGCTCTCCCTCTAGACATGTGACATGCTTAGGAGCAGAGCACATCCAAATCAGCCCTTTCTGTGATTTCTTAGCGGGCCCGTTAGTAAGTGGCAGAACAGGACAGTATGGGTCTGGTAATCAGGAGATCTAGTACAAATCCTGGCATTGTCACCAATTAATCTGCCACCTCAGCTAGACAGTCACCATCCCTGGGCCTCAGTTTCCTCAACTGAAAATGAGAGATTTGGACCATATAACTCCTGGCGTCCTTTCACAGTAAAATTCTCTGTAAGTATGGTATTGAGTTATTACAGCAAGCTGTGTGATATGGTTATAATGTTAAACCCTGGAACCCCCAGGACAAAGGTAACTCCTGATAAAGTCACATAATCAGGTGCAACAGTGGCCCCTCTTGAAATGCATTCTCCGTGGTTGCCTCTTCCATATGCCTGTCTCTGGTGCCAAGCTGTCCCCAGCTTGCTCATGGGCACCCAGGAGATTTCTGGTAGGAGGAATAACAAGGTCATGGTCTCCCTCCCGAGCATGTTCATCAGTCCCTTCCCATTGGAATTTCCAGTGATGGGACAAGTGCAGACATTTGGGCTTCCTCGAGTACATTCAGAGCTCAGTCTTTCAGAACCTCACGTAAACAGCCTCTGGATACTTGCTTTGGCCCTAAAGCCTCTTTCTCCTTGTTAAACTTCCGCATCACCACTCTATTTCCCCAAAGTGACTCTGTTGACATTGGTGATTTCCAGTGTCAGCTTTCACTTTTCAGCGTCCCACTGGGTTTGTTTCCACTGTGAGCATTTACAGTTCTGGTGTAAAATTCCAGTGATGGCTCAGCCTCTCTAATAAGGACATTCTTCCTGTTACCATTCTCCTGCTGAGACACACAGAGTTGGGCCAAGGCACCAGATGGAAAAGTTCACAGAACCGTGGAATCAGTGGGAATCTCAGAAGTGGGCCCCAACCCTCCATCAAAGACACAGGCTCATTCTTTGGAAGAGTTTTGTAATGTTTTCCGGCAAGAAGCTTCTGTGACCACCCACAACTATTTATCCAACACAGCAGAACAAGAGGAAACAGAAATCTAGTGAGTCCTCAACTTAGAGCAATGACCTGGGAAAAGCTGCACCCATCTCACTGTCACTGCCATCAGAGCGCCATAACAAAGAACCTGGGGATTTTAGGGAAGCTCTGGGCTCTCTAGAGAGGAGGAAGGGAAGGTGCCATGGAAAAGTAGAGGTGCTCCCCAGGTAGTCGAGCTTTACAGTGCTGCTGCCTCTGCCCATACCTTCCCCACAAAGCTCCTGTTCCCTTCTGCTTCCCTAAGTACCACATCCCTGGGAGACAGGCGGTGCGGCAAAGGAATATGGGCTTGGGAAGAAGCGTGTGGTGGCCTTTTGGCACTGGTTAGATGTGAATCTTGGCCCCACCATTTCCCAACTGAGTGACTCTGGAAGACAGATAGTTGTTCATGCAACATCCATAGCCCCTCTTCCCCCTCAGTAACATAACTCTTGTTTTTAACTGGGTATGTTGCCGCCCATCTGAAAATGTACATTTCCCAGCCTCCATGTAGCTAGATACAGCCAGGATTCTAAGTCTAGCCAATGAGATTTAAGTAGAGGTATTATACAAGACTTGTAAAATCTCCTTTAAGGGGAGAGCTTGCCTTTCTTTTTCCTTCTCCTTTGTGTTGGCTGGAATATGGATGGGATGGCTGGAGTTATAGCAACTATTTTGGATCAAGAGGTGACCTTGAGAAGGAAACTTTATTCTAAGATAGCAGAGCATAAAGATAAGAGCCTGGGTCCCTGGTTACACTGTGGAGTTGCCATAGCAACCCTGCACCACCTACCCATGAACATCTTTTCCGTGAGAAAGAAAGAAACTATCTCATTTAAGTCAGTGATAATTTTTTTTCTGTTTTATTCAACTGAACCTAATCAATAGTGATGCAGTGACATTGGGCTAGTCATTTGGCCTTTCTGAAATTGTTTCTCATTATACTGGAGTAATGATATCTCTTTTACAGATTTAGAAGGATTAAATGAGGTAATACAGAGGAAAATATCTTGCCGAGTGCCAAGCACACAATAGATGCTCAACAAATTGTAGTTCTCTTCCTCCATCAGCGCAGTAGCCTTATGGGCAGGAGAAAGGAGTAGTGAGTCAGTTTATACACACAAATATGCTCTGGTTTGTTGTTGGGATTTTACTGAATCTATAGACTGATTTAGGAAAAACTGACGTCTTTGTAATATAGGGTCTTCCCATCCATTCAATTTCTCTCAGAAATGTTTTGTAATTTTTTGTGTGGAACTCTTGCATGTATTTTATTTGATTTATTTATAGGTATTTGATGTATTTCAGTGAATATATGTGCACATTACTATTGGATGCATGCTTGGGGTGGTATTTCTGAGTCATAGGGAATACATATGTTCAGCTTTAGTAGCCACCACCAAACAGATTTCCAAAGTGGTTATACCAATTTACACACCCACCGGCAGTGATTGAGAGTTCCAGTTGGTTCACATGCTCACCAACATTTGGCATTGTTAGCTTTTTAATTTTAGCCAATATAGTGGGCGAGTAGTGGTATCTCATTTTTGTTTTAATTTACATTTCCTTGATGACTAATGAAGTTGTCGATCTTTTCATATCGTTATTGACCATTTTGATATCCTCTTTTATAAACTGCCTATTCAAGTCTTTTGCCCATTTTTTCCACTTGGATTCTCTGCCTGTTTCTCATTGATTTGTAGAAGTTCTTTTTGTATTCTGGATATGAATTCTTCGACAGTTATATGTATTACTTATATCTTTTGTGTCCTGTTTAAGCATCTTTGCCCACCCAAGCTCATAAAGATATTTTTCTATCTTGTCTTTTAGAAGTTTGTTTTACCTTTCACTTTTAGATATAGAATTCACGTGAAATTGATTTTATGTAAGGTCTAAGGTAAGATCAAGATTAATTTTTTCCGTATGGATAGCCAATTGATTCAGAACCATTTATTGAAAATCCTCCTTACCCCCCCATGCTATAGTATCATCTTTATCATAAATTAAATGAGTATATATAGTGTGGATCTGTTTCTGGACTTTCTGTTCTCTTCAATTGTTCTATTTGGCTACCCTTTAACCAATACCACACTGCCTTAATAATTGAAGTTTTATAAGACCTGATGGGTGGTAGTGTTAAGTCCCTCTTCTTCTCTGAGATTTTCTTGGGTGCCTTGAACCTGATGTCATGTTCCATTTTAGATCTACTCACATATTTACACTTCCCATTACTTTTCATTCCTCCCTTCATTTCTGTTCTGTTTATGATCACTGTCCTTCTGCCTGAAGAACTCCTCTTGGTCTTGCTTTTACTGTGGGTTTGCTGGAGACATATTCTCTCAGTTTCTGATTGTCTAAAATTTTCTTTCATCTTTAAGATTGAGAGATATATTAACTAGGTGTAGAATTCTAGATGGTTTGTTATTTTCTTTTAGCACTTTCAGATGTCATTTCATTGTCTTCTGGCGTCCATTGTTTCTGTTAAATCAGCCATCAGCCTTATTGTTGCTATTTTGAAGATCATGCATCCTTTTTTTTTTTTCTCTAACTGCTTTTTTTTTTTTTTTTCTTTTGTGGTACACAGGCCTCTCACTGTTGTGGCCTCTCCCGTTGCGGAGCACAGGCTCTGGACGTGCAGGCTCAGCGGCCATGGCTCATGGGCCCAGCCGCTCCACGGCACACGGGATCCTCCCAGACTGGGGCACGAACCCGCGTCCCCTGCATCGGCAGGCAGACTCCCAACCACTGCGCCACCAGGGAAGCCCCTGGGTTTATCTTGATTGGAGTTTAAGCTTTATGGAACTTCATGCATCAGTGGATTGATATGTATTTGGGGAAATTCTAGGAAAATATCTCTTAAATATTGCTTCTACCTATCCTCTCTTTCCTCACATTTTAGGACACCAGTTATACATGTGCTATACCTTTTCAACACATTCCATATATCTCTTATGTTCATTTCCTGTTTTCTATCCTTTTTTCCTCCCTGTGCCTCAGTCTGAATATTTACTACTAACCTTTCTTCCAGTTCACTAACCTACTTTCTGCTGTGTCTAATATGCTGCTTCATCCATCTGTTGAGTTCTTAGTTTCATTTGTTGTTGTATTTTTTAATTTTTTTAGGATTTTCATTTTATTCTTTTTTTCTTTCATTGCTTCCAGTTTTCTGGTGATATTCTATATCTTTTATCTATTTTCTTGAACATATAAACCTGCTATGTTAAAGTCCATGTCTAATAACTTCAAGATATGGATCACCTGTGGGTCTGCTTCTATTGCCTATTTTCTTCTTTCCTTCCTTTCTTTCTTCCTTCTTTCCTTCTTTTTTTCTTGTTTTTTTTTTAAATTTGATCCTATCACTTGGCATACCTAGTGAGTTTAATTCATTAAATTGGTTATGAAAAATTAAAGAAGTACAGTTGGCATTACTTTCTCCAGAGAAGATTTATTTCTCTTCAATCAAGCTGTTAGAATAGGAGCAGATCACTTTATCCAATAAAGAATTGAGATGATTCCAAGCTTGGTTTTAGTTTTCACAAGGGCTGGTCTATTTTGGTTTGCCCTTACTCCTGTCTGTCCTTCAGCATTCTCAAATCCTGGGGTGTTTACTGGATTGGCCCTGGATTCCAATTTTTGTCTTCCTAATGCCATGAAACTCCAAACACATCTGCTTACTTCCTTAACCCCTTAGCCACCACTTTTTGCTTGGCTTCTCAGCCTCTTGCTTTATGCAGCTTAGTTATCACCGAATATTTCAAGTGCAAATGTCAGTCTGCATACTGGTATTCTGTAGTTCCTCTTCCTCTGAGACCTTTGCCTATAAGCCTTGCTACCCTGATAACCCTGAACTATAGTTTTTTGTCTTCCCATCTCTGAGGGACTGCTGAAAACTCTGATCCAGTGTTTTCTATTCCTACAACTAACCTTCCCACTTACAAATCAGCAAATGCTTCCAGAGGAAGCAGCAAAGAATGTTGGACTCTTCTCAAAACACTTCTCTTCTCTCCAGAATCTTGGTTCCTCAAGTCCTAGATGTCCTGGTTGCTTTCTCATACCTTTGGATAGCTATTTTTGTATTTTATGCTGCTTTCCTTAATGTTCTTCATGAGAGCTTTTGTCTGACATAATTTATTTCATCATAGTCAGAGTAAAAGTCTGACCTGAGACTCTTTTGCTTAAAAGGTGAAGAATAGCATATTGGGGACAGGGTAAGCATGTCACTGACTTCAGCAATTTGAGGTGCTGTTGTGGTTAAGAGGGAGCAGATAGGTTCATTGTGGCTCCACAGGAAGACATAGCAAGTTACAGGGAGATAGGTGTAAACTCTGTATCCAGAAGACTAGTCTCATAGACATCAGGCATCCCTTAAGTGGAAGACTCTCCCTGAAGACATAGTGACCTTCCCAGCGCTGGAGGAGTCTCAGAAAAGGCTCAACAAATACCTGGAAGTTGCTATTGAGAAAATCCAAGAATCAGATTGTGAGAGGGACTTAATCAGTGGTAACCAATTTATGTATTTTGAAATCTTAAAGGATTTTTAAAAATACAGATGCCCAAGTTATCCCACAGACACAATAAACAAAATGTAGGGCCCTGGCATCCTGGGTGACCTACAAACTGACCTACAAACTGGAGTAAAAGAACCACTAGACTGTCCCCTAGTGTACCTTCCAAATGAGACTGTGGTTCCAGCATCCCACAAGGGATGCTAGAGAGAGACTCTGCCAGTTTTTCCAGTCTGGGGAGTGGCAATTGGAGACGTGGAAGGAGATGTTTCCCCTTTCTCCTCTTTTCTGTCCGTGAGCCTCACCTCTCCTAGAAAGCAGGACTCGACTTGGTTCTGTTGGAATGACAGACCCATAAAGTTTAGTCATACTGTGGGGTAGCAAGCTTATGTGGGCTAGCCTGGGAACCTAACCACTATTTATAACATAGTTTCTGTATGAAACTATGTTCCAAGTTCCAACAACTGCCTTTCAAAAATATGTGGAACACAACATGTCAGTAATTGGGACTCTCTATATAAAGTTATTTTCTCAGAAACTTTTAGCTTCTCATGATAAACTTGACCTCAGAGAATGAGTAATCAATCAGTTTTCAGTGTCTGCTTTACAGTGGAAGAAATTCTTGTGCCCTGAATAATTGGAGACCTGCTTTAAGAACAGCTATTACTTTTGCTCAGACAATTGTGAGAGTGTTTCTTCCTGCTGTCATTGTTTTGCCTGAGGGAGATCAGTGCCGGCTTCACCTGGGAACAGTGATGAATGATCTGGGATATAGTGTGGTAGCAATGACTTCAACGTGGTGCTTGCAAAATGAGGTCACCTTTCAGAGCTAAGCTACACTGGTGTCCCACTCCAAGGACTCTACCCACAGAAGTGAGGTAAACAGCCACATTGCCAGGGTCCTCTACCCCCCTTTCCCCTGGATGAAGAACAGTCTTATGAGATAGAAAAGATAGGGATTTACAAGTGGTACATATTAAAAAATATATAGGGGCTTGTGTTGGTCCCAATGTCAAATTGAATAAACAGTCTGATCTTGATCCCCTCTACTGTCTACACACAAAAAACATCACCAATAAACTATATCAAAGAAGTTAAAAAACCACACTCATTTACCTCCTGATGAGACCACACTGTGTCTGTTCCCCTCAGGTCTGACTCCCCCCTCCAACTTTAAGAGGGTCACAGAAACCTTTAAGGATGCCCCAGTGGCATATCCTGGATAGGGAAGAAGTCTGGAAATGTCATCTGAATGTAACCATCAGGTTGAACAAACAGGACTCAAAGAGACACTACCAGCAGCCCTTGGATGCCTTTGCCTGCATCAGAGCAAGACTCATAGCAGCAAAATCTGGGAGAGAAGAGGTCAAAGGAGCCTCATTCCTTTTATGCTTAAACAATTAATTAGATAAATAGACATTCAAGTAAATTTTTAATACTTTTAAAATAGCCAGGGCTTCCCTGGTGGCACAGTGGTTGAGAGTCCGCCTGCCGATGCAGGGGACACGGGTTCGTGCCCCGGTCCGGGAAGATCCCACATGCCGCGGAGTGGCTGGGCCCGTGAGCCATGGCCACTGAGCCTGCGCGTCCGGAGCCTGTGCTCCGCAACGGGAGAGGCCACAACAGTGAGAGGCCCCCGTACTGCAAAAAAAATAGCCGATAGCTGACTTAATAGCCTGAAATAGACCTAAATTGCCTTTTAAAATAAAGAAAAATATAGCCAAATAGTGAAAGATGGAAAAATAACAAGGATGCATTGAAACAAAGCATCCTTAAAAGTTGTGACTCTCACCATAACAAGAAGAGGAAACCCACCTTGGAAGTGAAAGTTGCCCATCAATATGTGAAAGGACCTCACTCTTCATCATTAATCAGAGAAATGCAAATTAAACTGAGATGTACTTTTTTTCCTTACCCTAAGAAACTGACAATGATTTTAAAAATTGAAATACCTATTGTGGTCCAGGATGCAAGGAAATGGGTACTTTCATACAGAGTGGAATTCTAGCTTTTCATATTTGGGGAGGATAAGTTGGCCCTTTATATGTGTGAATAGCGTTTAAGGTTTTTGTACCTTTTGCCTCTGCAATTACACAGCTGGGAATTTCTTCTGAAAAAATAATTACCAGTGTGTGTTCAGAAAATTTAGATACAAGGATGCTTTTTTGCAGTTCTGTAGTTTGGAACAATTAGAAAAAGACTAAATGTCCAATAATTGGAAATTAGCTAAGGAACTAAAGGTAGGACATCCATGCACTGGAGGGCTGTTAACCCCGATCAGCACAGGCATAGTGTTGGGCCTTCAGGGTGTCCTGGGTGAGCAGCTGTGCCAGGTGGCCAGGTGAACAACCACCTGTACTATTAATAGTAGTGGCTGTCATTTGTGGAGCACCTACCATGTCCTGGACACAGGACTGACGCTCTGCACACTTCATCTCATGGAACCCTCATGGCCACCCAGCAAGGGAGGATGCAGAGACCTGGAGGAGATAGGATCCCGCCTCAGGTCACAATTAGTAAACCACAGAGCTGGGGCTAGAGGACCGGTCGGCCTGCTTCCAAATCCTGTGTTCTTACCACTGTGCCAGGCTCCTGCCTCGATAGCTAGGAGGAAGCTTCTAGGTCACCTAGTCCAACCTCCTTGCTTTTCAGATGGAGTAACTGATTCTTAGAAAGGGTCTCTGCAGGTATTGTTTTGGGTTCTGTGGTCAAAACAGATAACATCCCTGACCCCGTGGAGCTTAATTCTGTGGGTAGGTAAATTGCAGGAAGTGAAAAGTGCAATAAAAAAGATAAAACCCGTGGATAGAGAATGCCTGGGGCGGGGTGTGGGGGGGGAATGACACATGTTAAAATTTGTGTGCCGAGAATATCACGTGAGAGCTGGGGAAGAAGCTTTCTGGCAGAGGAAGCATCTAGTGCAACAGCCCCAAGCTGCAAACAGACTTGGTGTGATCCAAGGACGCAAAAGGTTTAGGGAAGAGAGAGTTTCATAATGGACTGTTTCATGCTCCCTGATGAGGAGTGAGACGGCGAAGGATGATGGGTGGAGGGGTGCAGTTTTTTGTGAGGAGGGGCTCAAGAAGCTGGGCTGGGCTAGAGACGGTGCTGTCTCCTTGAAGAACCCTTGGAATTGAAGAGCTTCTGCCGGGTATTTTGAGTGATGAACAGAATAGTGATGGCTGGATGTGATGCATTTCCAAAGGAAGTTATAAATGGATAAAACCTGAGCCATCCAATAGGAGCCAAATGATTTTTAAAAAAAAAAAGGCAGTGGATTTGTTGCTGGGACACCAATCACATTTGGTCAGGCAGATTCCTGATTTGGTCGCCTGCAGGTTCCACCTCTGGAGGGGCTTGGCTGAACCCAGGCTCTGCTAAACCTTGAGCCAAGGGCAAGGGACTCGAGCTCCAGCCACGGAACAACCCAGCCTTCGACGGCTCAAGTTCACCACCCTCCCTGGGCACTAGACCTGGCCCCAATCAACCTGGGGTGGAAGGCAGTTATGACTTCAAAAGTCAAACATGAGAGAAACAGCAAAGCTAGAATGGAACCAGTCTAGACACACACACACACACACACACACACACACACACACACACACACACACACACACACACACACACACACACACACACACACACACACACACACACACACACACACACACACGCTGTGTGACCTTGGCCAAATCTCTAGACCTCTCTGTGTCTCCAGCTGCAGGTTGAGGGGGCGTGCAGCTGCAGGTTGAGGGGGCGTGTGTGACCATCACTAAGGGCCTTTTCTGGTATAAACTGACAGTGAGTTGATGGTTTCTATGTGTGATTTGTGCCCAAGGAGGGTTCTTCCAAAGACTAAGCTGTGGGCTCTGATGACATTTCTGGCAGGGAAGTTTAGAAGTGATTTGAGAAAAAGCCCACAGAAGGGCTGAGGGTAATGGGTTCCCTTGGAGCGGCATTCATTTGGATCTATAAGCCGCAGGGGCTAGAGTAAAAAGGCAGTTTCATTACTTTGTGGCCTCAATCAGAATGTTAATATTACCAATGAAATTCTTTTATGAAAGTCAGCTCAATGGGAGAAAAAAATACTTTTTTTAAAATGCTGAGTTATTCACAGACCCTACTATATTATGGAAGATGAAAGGGAAGCGTACAATGCAGAGGTCAGAACAGACCTTACACCTGGGCAACTAGGACCTGCCCTGGGCCCCATTCTCTAAGCGGACCTCACTCAGACCCCATGGGGTTCAGAATTCACAAGGCCATGGGGCCCTGCCCACCTGGAGCCTGTACCACTTTCCCCCGCCTAAGGCCATGCCCTGAATTCCATGCCCAAATGCCTGGAACCAGAAAGAGGGTCCAAAGAGCCTCTTTAGGGAGGACTGAGCTTCTGGGGTGGTCAAGGGGCTACTGATGCTGGAAGGGGGAGGAAGTGTGGACTGAGCTTGGCTGGCCTGTGGGGTGGAGCCAGGTGGGAAGAGAAGAGGGTGGGTGGACCACAGAGCAAGGTCAGCCCCCCTGTGCTGCTGTGTCCGGACTGAAGCTCTGAGGGGCCCCAGACTTCTGAATTCAAACTTGGCCTTCCAGATCCTATGGAAGGTATATTTACCTTCCTTTAACCCGTTATGATGGAAAGATAGAAAATATTTTACTGAACAATTGGTTTGCTTGCCTGTAACTTAATATTTAGACACATGGTATATGGGCCTTCACTGATGCTCTAGGTCTAGGCCCTGCAAATGTCAGGGGGAGGCCTGGTTAGAGTGCATTTTTCTTTCAGCCTAGTCTTGGCAGACAGCCAGGGTTCAGATGCCAGCCCCGCCACTCACTTGGGCCTAGGCAAGTTGACTTTCCTGAGTCAATTTTCTCATCTGTAAGTAAATGGAGATAAGAATAGTACCACCGTACAGGGTTGTTGTGGGGATTAGATGAGATAATGCACATTTAAGAGCCTAGCACCGTGCCTGGCTCACAGTAAGCTTTGGGGAGTGTCAGCTTTCAGCACTGTGTGCCTGATGTCCCTGCTGGCTATAACCTGGTGTCCCCTGGTCTCCTTGTTTTCCAGACGCCACAGCAGTATGAGAGAGAGTACAACAACAAGCGGTCAGGCGTGGGGCCCAGCAAGTTCCATGGGTACGCCTACGATGGCATCTGGGTCATCGCCAAGACGCTGCAGAGGGCCATGGAGACGCTGCACGCCAGCAGCCGGCACCAGCGGATCCAGGACTTCAACTACACGGACCACACACTGGGCAGGATCATCCTCAACGCCATGAACGAGACCAACTTCTTCGGGGTCACGGTCAGTCCCAGGCCCCCGGGCTCTGCTTTCCTTAGTGCCCCTTAGAGACATACAAGGCAAGAGGGGCTGTGTCACAGGCCCTCTGATATACAGTCCATTTCCTCAATTGTTGAAATAACTTCCTGTGGGCTTTACGATTGCAGGGCTGCTGAAACGGGCACATGCGGTAACGCTCTCTGACATGTTGAGAAACTGCTTCTCTATAACTCATGGATTAGAATGGCCATAGTGAGTTGACCGCACACAGAGCAGGTGGAATCCACCAGGTGGAGGGGCGGGGTGGGCCAGCAGAAGCTCTAGACCCAAAGTCAGGTTCAAATCCTGAGCCTTCACTTTCAAGTTTCCATCTTCAGACCACGGAGTTTTCATCCCCAAAATGGGAATAATACCTACCTGGCAAAGTAGTCATAAAGATTAGCTGTTACAAATTAAAAACTGCTAGTGTTTGTTGAGCAAGCTACTTGCTCTGAGCTTCAAGATTCTCAGCTGGGAAATGGGGATAATAATATCTGTCTTGCGCGGAAATCAGGAAAATTAGCCGTGATAAGAATCACTGTTATTTCTTGAATGCTCATTATGTGCTAGATATGTGCTAAGCCCCCTCCATGTCCCTCTCCACAGCCCCTGAGACCCCTCCTCAAAAAAGGCTCCACAGAGCACCAAATACCCCAGAAGTCCTTTTTGTCCATGGTGCAAATTCACAGACTGAGCCTTAGAGCGGGATGAGATTTGCCAGGGGTCCCACCAGTAGCATTGTGGCAAAGCTGTCTCAAAACGTGGGTACACTTTATGTAGATTAGCTCGATGATGTATGCCTAATGCTAGGCCCGGGTAAGCACTCAGTAAATGCTAGTGGTGGTTGTAGTTAATAATGGTCTCACTGCATCCGTATGCCATCTGTAGGAAGTAGGTGCTATTATCATCCCATAAATGTGAGGAGCCTGAAGCTCAGAGCATTTAAGTACCACAGCTAATCAGAGGTAGAGCTGGGATTTGAACCTGGGTCTAGCTCTTAATTGCTGCATCACACTACCTTCTGGTAATGGCCATAAATGGTAGTTATTCATGTCTCATGATGATGTATTTGTCACTGACTCTGCTCCCAGAAAATAAGGAAAATTTGCTTAAAGATAGGTTGAAATGGACTCTAAAGTGCTGTCCTTTGTTCTAATTTGAAGAGTCATTTAGAGAATCAGTCTCTCTTGGGAGTAAATAAGATGAGATGATTTGTGTATTTCTTACATGTTCGTGTTCTTTTGTGCGTACGCTCAGGCTTGCTTTGTTGGTCTGACAGGCCAGGGCTTGTGCAGGTGCTGAGTGTAGACTGTGGTGTGGACGCCAAGGTAGTAAAATGGGCTCCTTGTCCTGGAGCCTGTGGTCCAGATGCAGGGTTGAGACCTGGACTCAAATGACAGGAAGAGGTTAAAAGTGCTCAGCACCATAGGAGACACTGTGTGAGCCCAGAGGGATTTCTGTGACCTTTGATGAAATAGTCATGGAAGGCTTTTTGGAAGTGGCAGCATTTGAGCTGTGCCTTAGACATGCAGAGAGGGGCTGGCGGTCCAGCCAGGTGGGGCATGGTGAGCACGGGAAAGATGCACGCGTGCAGCAGGTACGGTTACTTTGTCGGGAATATTGGACGGGAGGATGATGAGACTGGGAAGGTAAGTTGGGGCCCAGTTCTGTAGGGAAAAGCTAAGGAGGCTGGCTTTTATCTTAAAGGCCAATGAGATTCTCCAAGTGCGCCTTGACCAGTAGTACCAGCATCTCCTGGGAGCTGGTTAGAAATGCAAATTCCTGAGCCTAACCCCAGACTCACTGGATCAGAATCTCCAGGGTTGGGGCCCAGCCATCTGTGGTTTAACAGACCCTCCAGGTGATTCTAATGCACACTAGAGTTTGAGAACCACTGCTCTGGGCGTTGGGGAGCATTGAGGTTTGCTATAAGAAGGATATTTCTACATTCCTGAATAGAGCCTCTCTTGACCTGAGACCTGGGCATCTGCTCCACAGTTTAGAAGTAAAGGCTCTAATTAGTCATCAGCAAAAGACATGTCTAGACTAGACTCAGACTAGAAGCTTTAACAACTTTCCTTAGCCCAGTGGTTTCAAAAATTCTTTTTTTATCCTCAGAACCTTTTGTTATAAAATTTTACCTAGTGCCTGGTGTATAAGATAAATTAAGGAGATTCTCCAGTGAATGGAAGAAGAGCCCAAAGCCCTGCCTGATCAGCCCCCTCCATGTCCCGCCCCACAGCCCCTGCTACCCCTCCCTTAGAAAGGCTCCACAGAGCACCAAATACCTCGGAAGTCCTTTCTGTCCATGTTACAAATTCAGAGACTGATCCTTAGAGAGGGGTGGGATTCGCCAGAGGTCCCACCGGTCGCATTGTGATAAAGCTGTCTCAAAGTGTGGATACACTTTTTCAGGTCATTGTCACACTTTGTTTCTTATTTTATAGAATGAATTCATAGTATCCCAAGTTGAAATGGCCGGATAGAGAGCTACAGAATCTAGGAAGCCTCTCATAATCCCAGAACTCGGCATATTGTCTAGATGCCTGATGTACCTCAGGTGGAAATCATTTATAACTACTCCTAAGTGCTGTCAAATAATACGTAACCCCTACTTGATGAGCAATTCGACGAGGCTGCCTGAAATGCTTTACCCAGCTTGAAGATGAGTTTCTTTTTAATGGGAAATTCCTTGACACATATTTTTGCCGGCTCTGGTTTGTGACTCATAATTCAGCAAATGTCAGAACTGAAAGCGATCTTAGAGATCCTCAGATTTAGCCCCTTTGGGTTGTGGATGAGTATCTGAGGTACAGAGGGGGAGTTTCAAAGTCACACGGAAAGAAGGTTTGATTCAGGCAGGACGGTGGTTCCGATGGGCCTGCCCCAACCGTACTCCATGCCCTCTCCCTCCTCCTTGTACAAGTCCTCCGTTAGTTGAGAAAGAGATTGTAATAGTGAAACATTTCTTCAGGGTTTTTTTCCCTTCCTCCTTATCCCCTTTGTCACATATTAATATGTGCTTGTCACTGGGCTGTAGACAGGTTTCATTAAAATTGTCTTCTGATCAGAGAAAAAAGGCCATCTTCTGACAAAATAAAAAGTGTCCCTGTGATCCAAGGAGACCACGGAAGGCCAAGTTTAGCCATAAATAAAGAGTTAGGAAAGGAACAGGAGGTAGAAATAAATTGAAGCATTTTCTATTTGCTGAAGGGTTTTCATTATACAGCACACACGGTATCCATTTTTCCACTCTCAGGCAGACACTTTATTCTGGGTCACCCTCATTCAGCATGTTTACTATATGGAAAATCGTTTAAACGCATTAAATTAATTATATCCATGACTCAATTTCAATTGATTCAGTATGCACTCTCGCCTAGGAGCTGGGCCTGTGGCTGCCGGTTGGCGTGTTGAAGAAGACATTTCTTCCAGGCATCCCAGATCAGGAATCTGGCTTAGCTTGGAGCCCAGCATTCTTTTATTTTCTAAGGAGCTCTCCTCCCAGCTACCCTCCTCAGAGAACACTGGAGAATGAGATCTGTGTCCCCACCTACACACTGATGGCCTAGGGGTCCTGCCACCTCTGATTCCCTGAGTTCTGGCCCTGTCATTACCTCTCTCTGGTCTGCAGATTTCAGAATGCTTTCTCACCTGGAAACCCTTCTTCTGCCAAACATGTGACAGAAACTCAGGCTCGAATTGGCTGTTAGGTCTCCAAAGCCCAGAGCGTTCTGAGAATCCCAGCTCAGCAGCGTTCATCTAGAGCAAGGATTCCTAAACTTCTATGTATATGAGAATCTCCCAGGGAGCTTCGTTAAAAATTCAGATTTCCTAGCCCTGCCTCAGAACTTCTGATCCAGTGGCTTTGAGGTAGCACCAGAACATATCCATTATTAACAAGCAGTCCCGGTGAGTCTCAAGTAACAGCCTTGAGAATTGCTTGGAGCTCTGTTGGATGTTCACGTGCATGCACACACACTCACACACACACACACACACACACACACACACACACTTTTTGATTTTAAACCTGTCAGAGATGTATTTGTTCCTCCATTCATTCGCTCCTTAGCAGACCCTGTGCTGGGAGCATAGAGAGGAATAACATGGTCTGTCCCTCAAGGGCTCCCTGCCCAGTCAGGGAGAGACAGTAAATGAACAATTGCTGGGCACTGTTCAAGGTCAACCCAACACCCTTGGAGGGAGAGCTTCATTCTGCTTATGGGAGTAAAGACCAAGGAGCTGTCCTCGATTTTCACAGTTCAGTGAGCAAAATTCCATGTGTGGGTAACTGCAAGGTGCCTGTGCTATAGGTTCTCCCTGTGCCATGTGCTGGGGAGCAAGGGTACAGTGCCAGGCTCCCCCCTCCCCAGCACTCAGGGCCATGTACTGTGGCTTAATAGACTCCTCCAAGTAGGCTTTTCTACCAAAGAGGCACTAAATTCAACACAAGCTTATATCCATAACCCTTCAAAGCTGGCTTCAGAACATGTGCTAAGTTTCCAGGTGAAAAAATCAAAGCTTAAACTTTCTTTGGGTGATCATTTTTTAATTCCTCCCAGTTTCAAGTCTCTTTTAAAAAAGGTGATGTACCAGATCTCAAAATGGACACATCCTTTGAGTATGTCAGACCAAGATACAATGGCTCTAACCAGCAGTATTCCCCCTTTAGTAAATGTTTCTTCTGGCTTGTCTTTTTAAACGACACCGTATTTACTTTGTGGTGCCTATGACAGAGGCTAAATTAATAGAATCTCATTATACCCTATTGTGAAGGTGTAATGTGTGTAATAGTTTCTCTGGGAAGTCACTGAGAGTATGCACCCCAGGTTTGGCTGGGGGCTGTGAGGCTTCCAAGAGCACCTGGCCATAGAGAAATTGAAACGGCTTCTGGTAATATCTTTGATTGTGAGAAGAGGGCCCATTCTTGCTAAACTATTTCCTGTGATCACCTCCTCACTCCCTATGGGTGGACCTCATATAGAAGCAGTCACAGCTGCAAAGAGGGTGACCCATGAGTTCCTCCAAATAATAGACCCTATCTTCATCCTCTGCCCAGCCTCTCTCAACCAGCTGTGAGTCTGGACATCTCAATTTAACATCTGTCAGGAGAGGCCTGCAGCCTTAGGTTCAGGCAGTCACCTCTGAAAGCTGTTATCGCTAATTGATCTCACCAAGAAGGTGATGAAGACAAGCAGGTGGCAGTTTTCAGAGTTTATTGATCTATTTGTGTTTGTTGCTGAAGAGCGGGAATCCAGCCTTTGCCAGCGTGTCCCTTAAACTTCAAGTTTTTATGCAAGATTTTTAAAAAACTATGCTAAGACTCAAATACTGCCCCCCCTCCCCCGCTAACATTTTACCTGAAAAGAGGACATCCTAGAGTAAGCTCAGTTTGGTTGGGATTGCAGACACTAAGTTCTTGGAACCAGGTGGTTAGAGGAAGCCAACCAGCTCCTCATCCCAGGGAGATCGTGTGTTGGCTGAAGCCCCATTTATTTCACAACCACTGTTGCCTGGCCCTACTGTGACCCTGAAGTTGTGCAGTTGATTTTTTATCAAATAGGAAGCTACACTACTCACACGCACATGCACACACACACACACACACACACACGAGTGAGTTAAACATCATCTTGTTCAAGTCGGCCCATCTCTCCTGCCTCTCTGATCTTTTGGGGTCCTGGTTTTATTCTCCAATACAGAAGCTTCCCACCAGCCACCCATTCGTGCCTTATATTTGATATCATCATTTAGCCTATAGATTTTTTTTTTAGGTTGAATTTGAGTGAGACAAGAAACAGAGCTCTAGGAGCTCCATCCAGAGGTAGAGAAAACCCTACCAATTTAGGATTTGACCCCTTTGGGGGCTGGTCATTCAACCAGTCATGACTCCATCCCCTGGACTCTCATGATTCCACCTGTTTCGATTTTATCCTTGACGCAATCACTAGAGCGCTTGTCAGAAGCTCTGCCGTGGTACGAGTGTGATGTGCCAACTGCATGTCCTAGAAAATGGGGCTTGTCCCAGTGACCTCGTGCTAGCTCCCAACGCTACTCAGGGTTTTATGTTCTAAGAGACCCTCTTTCATGAGCCTTTCTTGGCTGTTACCCAAGATCAACAGCAAACCCTTCCAGAACTTCCTCTGCACCCCACTTGTCTCCACCCCATCCCAGACCCAGGGAGTTCCACTGGAATTGCATTATACACAAAGTTAACATAGGAGCTGGTTTGGAAACCTAATCTCTCACCCTTTATTCCCTGGCTAAGCAGCCCATCCGCAAACTCAGATAAAATGCACATTTCCTAGGGCATGGCCAGTGAAAACTGTAATAGGAAATGCAGATTTGAAAAGTCAGGCAAAAGGAGGCCACAGTCCAGTGCAGCACTTTCCCTGTGTGACCTCAAGGAAATAGTTTACCTTTCTGTGCCTCAGGTTCCTCATCTATGCAGGGAAATACAATCTACTTCATAGGGTTGATATGAGAATTAACGACTGTGTTTAGCACCCTATAACTGCATCATCATCATTACTATTATTATTATTACTACCACTGCTATTACAATAGTGATTTTTCAAAGCACAGTTTATGTGGGTCTTAATCAAGGAATGTTCGTAATCAAGTCCAACAATCATTCTCTACCTCCTAAGTGCCAGTCTGTTTCACATACATTATCTCATTTAATTCTCTCAACAATAAACGAATCTATGAACTTGTATTAAGTTTGCAGGAACACTATCGAGTTCTCTACCTGCTGCTGACATTCACTCTGAGGATTTGATAGTCACCTTAAATGTGGAAGGCATCTGCTCACAGACTTCCCTCTGTTCCTCCCTTTAGTCTAGCTCCATGCCACTCAAAGTCCCATGGCCCTAAGAATTATCACTCAGCATCATACACAAAAAGTAACGGAGCAGATGCTGTTGGTGCCCAGCCAGACCTTCTGGGATCCCTTTTAGGGGTTTGGTGAGGTTTGCCCATCCCCCAGCTGTGCAGGTACCCCTGCTAATATCCCACACCTTGGGCGATTGGAGCCTTCAGGCCTGGAGGTGCCTGGGATTCACACCCCACCCCCCAGCAGCCTGCAGCGATGACTGGCTGGTGTGGTGGTATGACACCAGCGCGATTCGCCTCCAGGGCTCCCTGGACGATTAGGCTGAGACTTGCCTCGCCTGAAAACACATCGGAGCTTGGCCTCTTCCCTTTTCCTCTCTCCCTTACAGTTTTCTCCTGAGAACATGTCTTTAATCAATCGCTTGCACACGATTCCCTGTCCTAGGCTGTACTTCTAGGGGACCCAATCTAAGACACCTATGTGTCTTTATAGAAAATTTAAACATTTTCAAGAGGGAATTTTTACTGTAAGCTAATTGTTATCTCTGTGTTAAGTTTAGCACCAATCCCCCCATCACCTCCCCCACACCAGGTAGAGGGTTCCAGACTCATCTCCCTTATATGCCATTGCACTCTGCTCCTACCCCTGCCTCTTGCAGTCAGCCTGTGGGAGAGCCATATTCATATCCTCCAATGAATTAGCAGCTCCCAGATTTGTAGCGACCACAGTTTTTCACCCCTCTGGTTCCCACAGTACTTCATCTACTGCTTTACACCTGGAAGATGCTCAGTAAACACTGGTAACCTTGAGTTAACTTTGTGGGGTTGAATCTGCACATGATTGAGAAATTCAGTCACACTCTCCTACTCTGCTGCCTTCCAGGATTCTATAAACTAAAAAGACTTTTTCTACCCAATAAATTATCAGAACTGACAGCAGAAGTATTAACAGGGTCTATAGTTCTCGAATCAGCTGATAGCAATGCCCAGGTTATTGCTCTGATAATTGAAGCTGGTGTTACTGTTTCACACAGGTTGTGGAAATCTCCCCGACATGTGTGTGTGTGTGTTGGGGTAGGGATGGGGGGCTCTTGCTGGGATGGGATGAGAAACCCATCCTTTACCCCCTCCCCAGTCTCTCCCATCACCATCTCTCTAGGGCTCAAGTCCCAGAGCCTGAGAGGGAGAGGGAGTTGCTCATGGGCCCTCTGTGACTTCAGACTGTCAGGAGCATTTCCTAGAGGTAATTAATTGCTAGTAATAAACAACAACTATAATAATAATCCTCGATGTGACTGCGCCGTGCTCAGGGTACACTTATGGTCTCTATCTCCTTCGTTCCTCAATGCAATACATTCATTAACATCATGCGAGCTCCTACTGTATCCCAGGCAGCATCCTGAGCACTGTACACGTTCTTGAATGTGATGCTCAGAACAGCCACCCAGCAGGGGATGTGTAATTTTGAGTGCCAGGAGCGCTCCTCCCAATGAGCTGCATCTGGCTCTTTAACCAATGTCATATCTTTGTCCACATGTCACTTTCACAGTGGCCTCCCTGGCACCCTGTTTAAAATTGCAGTCTCACCCCTTTCGTTCTTCTTCACAATAGTTACCCCGCTTGACGTGTGCCCTGTTTTACATATGCACTGTCTGTTTTGTTTTCTGCCGTATCTCTGACTTAGAACTGAGTGCCTGGGATATAGTAGGTGCCTAATAAATATTTGTAAATGAGTTGATGATTTAGATAATCAGCGACCATATCATTATTAAAAAAAAAAAAAACAAACATAAACAGGCTGAGCAGGTAAATGATTTACCCAGCATCTATAGGTAGCCAGTGACAGAGTTTATTCAAAGCTGCCCAATCTGGCTGACTCAAAAGCTCATGTTCTTTTTTTTTTTTTTTTTAACATCTTTATTGGGGTATAATTGCTTTACAATGGGGTGTTAGTTTCTGCTTTATAACAAAGTGAATCAGTTATACATATACATATGTTCCCATATCTCATCCCTCTTGCGTCTCCCTCCCTCCCACCCTCCCTATCCCACCCCTCCAGGCGGTCACAAAGCACCGAGCCAATATCCCTGTGCCATGCGGCTGCTTCCCACTAGCTATCTACCTTACGTTTGTTAGTGTATATATGTCCATGCCTCTCTCTCGCCCTGTCACAGCTCACAAGCCCATGTTCTTAACCATTTAGGTGTCAGGTCTATTAATTCAGCTAGCATTCCCAGCACCCCCTATCTGCCAGGCCTGGGCCAGGCCGGAGGAGTAAAACTGTCCAAACAACCATAGGAGATGCAGGTGGGGGAGAGCAGGAACCACTCTCCCCATGTTAATAGTGGAGGATATTATGGTCCCCTCTCTGCACTGGGTTATATGTGTGTCCATCTGCCCTTTCCCACTGGACAGTGAGCCTTTGAGCCCCTTGCCTGGGACTGGGGCCTGTAATCCTCTTTGTACCCCTGGTGCCTTATATCATACTGGCTCTTAGTCTATGAAACACATGTTTGTTGACTGAATGAATTAGGAAATTGTAGCTCAGCAAGGTAAAGCTATGCTTGGATCCCACGGTGCATAGCTGGTGAGCCTTGTTCAGATCTACATCCTAGGTCTTCTGATTCTAAATGCAAGTGTCTCCAAATCCTGTGTTCTTGGGTGCTGCTTGGCCGCTCTCCCCCCGTTTATTTAAACACAATTACAAGTGACTGCAGATAATGTACAGCACGGGGAAGAAACCTACTCCTTCTGCTGTTAGATAAATTTGAAAGATCAAAATAATGTGGTTTAGCAATTTGTTTGAATTGTTGCCTAGCCTTCCAAAGCTTGCAAGTGTGATTTCCTCAAGTCAGGGAAAAAATAGCTGTTTCCTTATGAGAAGCAGTGTGGGGGAGTATATCATCTTATGAGAGCTTCAGCAGAGCTCTATGTTCAGATTGTGTCCGGGTCCCTGAGAGAAACAGACAAAGCGAGGGCTCAATGACATGGTAGTTGTAGTAACATTACTGCAATGACAAATGTCATGATAATAGGAATAGCTAACAGTGTTGAGTGCTCACTATATGGTGGGTACTCTGCTAGGTATTTAATGTATTAAATGCTAGGCATTTAATACATTTACGATGTATTATCTCATTTAGTTCTCATAATAACCCCTGTTGTGAGTTGAATTGTGTCCCCCCCAGAATCCATATGTTGAACTCCTAATGCAAAGTATCTCAGAATGTGACCTTATTTGGAAATAGGGTCATTATAGATGTAATTAGTCAAGATGCGGCCATACTGGAGTAGGATAATCCAATACAACTAGTGTCCGTATAAAAAGGGGAAATTTGGAGACAGGCATGCACACAGGGAGAACCCCACGCGAAGGCGAAGGCAGAGATGGAACAACGCCTCTATAAGCCAAGGAATGCTGACGATTGCCAGCAAACTACCAATAGCTGGGGAACAGATTCTCCCTCACAGCCCCCAGAAGGAACCAACCCTGCTGACACCTGGATCTTGGACCTCTAGCTCCTGGAACTGTGAGACAAGAAATGTCTTTTTAAGTCACCCAGTCTGTGGTATTTCATTACGGCAGCCCTGCTAAACTAATATAACCCCACACAGTGGAGACTGTTATTATCACCATTTTGCAGGCAAGGAAACTGAGAGGTTAAATAGTTTACCCAAGGTCACAGAGCTCTTGAGAGAAGAGCTGGGATTTGGACACAGGTGTTCTAACTTAGACCCTCACGTGTAACTGTCATCCTGCGCCTATACAAGCTCTCCTCCATTAGGGGGCAAAAGAATCAGCCAGAGGTGAACAGAGCTGAAATGAACCAATGAGACCATCACCCCCACCACCTCACTTTCCAGGTGGGGAGATCGCGGCCCTTGAGGACCTGCTGAATAATAATAAGGCTGAAGCCAGGACCCTGACACCTCATTTCTAGTTGGGGACCCTCCTTGATGCCCAGCTGCTGCCATCTGGAGGAATGTTCTACACATCTCAGTTTGGCTAGATTATCCTGGAAGCAGTAAGCAGTACCTTACATTTGACTCACTTCTTCCCTGACTGGGGAGAGGGAGGGTATTTTACTACCCTCTTTTTCATGTGTGTGTATACACACACACACATATTTCTTTTTCTGATTACTAAAATAATACACGTTCATTATAGAAAATGTAAAAAGCACAAGACAAGCACCAAAAAGAAAATCAAGTCACCCGTAACTTCATCATTCAGACAGGCCTGTGGAGTACTGTAAGCACTTATACTTCACGCTCAGATGTGCTCTTTAAAAAAAAAAAAAAATTTCCTTTCCAACCATTTGTTTTGATCCCTCACATTATAAAGCTTCTTCTGTGGCAGTGGTTCTCACTCTTGGAACCCCATCTTTCCTTTTTTTAAAATTACGATCAAATATACATAACATAAAATTTACCATTTTAACTATTTGTAAGTATACAATTCAGTGACATTAAACATATTCTCACTGTTGTGAAACCATCAAGACATCCATCTCCGGAATGTTTTCCTCTTCGCAAACAGAAATTCTGTCCTCATTGAACAATAACTCCCCATTAGGTGTGATCATTTTAAAGCTATTATTTATTATGAGAATATTTATTAATTATTTTCAGAAGTGTTTGTAAAGATATCATAAGTAATTTGCTAACTAATTTTATAGGGAAATTGTAGTATTTGCAAGCTATCTCTAACCAAATAGTTATTAGCCCAGCAAAAGTTTGGTTGCCTTTTCATACAGAAACCTAAGAATGTACATTTTTAAATGTTGAGAGTATAAATAGTGAGCAAACATTTTAAAGTAAGTAATGTAGTTAAACATTAGTGATATTCCCACTATTCAGGAAAATCCTTAGATAAAGATATACCCAGATCCTGTATGGAAAACATCTGAAGAGGTCCATAATACATCCCATGCATTTCTCTCTGCTTTAGGCCAGAATACCCCCTCAGTGTGTGTCAAGGTATGTTAGCCTGTGAGCTTGCTAAGCAGGAGGGAAGTTTTCTATGATCAGGGGAGGACAGCTGACATAAATTTCAGCTGACAAGTTGCACAGCCTTGAACACTGATGGATGCCGGCTCTGCCTGTGTGTGCTCGAGCAGAGGTTACTCAGACACACTCTGCGCCCGCCTGGCTAATGGCCACCCCTGAGCAAGGCGGGTGGAAGAAGCTGAAAAACTCCATATTCTCATGGAATTGCAACACACCCTCACCCCCTTTCTTTTTTCTCAATGGAATTCAATCTTCCTAGAATTCTTGCTTAAACCAGTATTTGGTAACGTTAAACTAAAACAAAGCAGCCAGTTATTTTACCAGCAAAATGGGTTTATACAGGAGCAGCAAAGAATCGCAATTCAGGACATGCAGCTAAGGCAAACCACTTACAAGTCCAGTTCAGCAAGGGAGAGGAAACTCTTTTATAGAGGAGAAGGGGAAGTTGGGAGGGGCTGTTATAAACAGAAATCCATTGGAGGAAACTGAGAGTTCGAAGTATAGTGGCTTTTTATTGGCTGAGTTGTGACAGTCTCTCATTGACTGAGCTGTTGCCAGGCAAGGAGAAATCTTCTTTCCTCCTGCTGGTGGTATTAAAGTAGGGTCACTTCCTGCCAGAGATGCAAAGCATGTCTCTTCCTATTGGGATGTATATTGACAGGGTGAATATAATGAGTGAGTGATTTGTGTGTGAGAGCTCCCCCTTCTGGCCTCCCGAGGACAATTTAGTGAAATTTGATTAATTTTCACAGCGAGTAGAGACCTGGAGTCTAGAGAGAGCAGTGTAAATTCTGGAGGGGGAGCTGGGTGTGGGGGTAAGGCGGGGAAAGGACTGGGAGGGGGAGGTGCCCACTTTTGTCTTCCTAGGAGACAATAGCATGAAATACTTAGGAGCACAGTCTCTGGAGACAGACTTCCTAGGTTCACATCTATAAAATGGGATAACACCTTAGATTGGGCTCCCTGTAAACAGACTCAGGGACAGAGTCTTACATGCAGAAGGTTTGTGGGAGAATGAGCTTAGGAAATATAGTGTAAGGAAGTGAGGGTGGCAGGATTGGGCAGAGCAAGAAGTTGATCTGAAGTTTGCAACTGAGGACGCAGCTGATCCTAGAGGAGCTCTGGAGCTGGGATGGCCCTCCGAGTTGTCCAAAGGCAGGCATGGGCCCTGAGCCTTTGGATATTTTCACCAGCCAGTCACTGGCCATGGATGGGCCCAGGAGGGGTGTATCCTTGGGCAAGGCAGCTCCCCATGGTAGAGGGATAGCTGGGACCCTCAGTATCCAGTATTCCCAGGAGTTGGGGGATGGTGCTTTAGCCAGAAAAAGGGAATCTGAGCAGAGTCCCCCAGTATCCCTGACAGATAACAACAGGGTGTACCTTAAAGGGTTGTGGGGATTAAAGAGGTTTAGGCATGCAGAGTGCCTGGGACATCCTTGCTAAATTAGTGCGAGGATGATGGGGAAGGATGTATTTGGATACCAGTTGCACACAGTCCTCTAGACCCCCAAACACCTATAATTAATTTTCCAGGCGATATTGGGGTTGGTGGATCCCCATATCACTGCTTCAGTTGCATTCTTGCAGCTCTTGCCGTCTTTGGTAATTCACATTCTCACATTCATAGGCACAGTAGCAAACATACTCACATGTGCGCGCACACACACACACACACACACACACACACACTCCTAAATGTGTGATTTATGGGTATTCGTGTACATTGTGTGTATAGCAATTTATCAATCTATTCCACTGGTTTTCAAACTTGTTTTTCAAAAGAGATTTTACGGGCTTTACACGTAAGCCCAATATCATTGTCCCTCATTTAATATTTACATTAAAATTACATTTAATATTACTTTTTTTTTTATTTGCTCCTTGGAAGACTTTGTTAACCCTCCCTTTTTATTTAAAAATCAGCAAGCAAATTTCTGCAGGAAAAAAGATGAAGCAAAGGCTTAATGGGGAACCTGGCCCAAACCATCATTTCAGCTCACCCTGGTCAGGCCTCTGAGAAGGGCCTGAGGATGGCGGCCATGGTGGCAGGTCCCCTGACAGTGCCTCAGAGGCAGGAGAGGGGGATGATCTTAGCTGGCACCCAGACCTACATTCTTTTTTTTTTTACATCTTTATTGGAGTATAATTGCTTTACAATGATGTGTTAGTTTCTGCTTTATAACAAAGTGAATCAGTTATACATATACATATGTTCCCATATCTCTTCCCTCTTGTGTCTCCCTCCCTCCCACCCTCCCTATCCCACCCCTCTAGGTGGTCACAAAGCACCGAGCTGATCTCCCTGTGCTATGCGGCTGCTTCCCACTAGCTATCTACCTTACATTTGGTAGTGTATATATGTCCATGCCTCTCTCTCACTTTGTCATAGCTTACCCTTCCCCCTCCCCATATCCTCAAGTCCATTCTCTAGTAGGTCTGTGCCTACATTCTTTTTTTAAAAAAATAAAGTATAGTTGATTTACAGTATTAGTTTCAGGTGTACAATATAGTGATTCAACATTTTTATAGGTTATACTCCATTTAAAGTTATTATAAAATAATGGCTACATTTCCCTGTATTGTACAATATATCCCTGTTGCTTTTTTATTTTATACATAGTAGTTTCTACCTCTTAATCCCCTACCCCTATCATGCCCCTCCCCACTTCCCTCTCCCCACTGGTAACCACTTGTTGGTTCTCTATGTCTGTGAGTCTGTTTCTGTTTGGTAATATTCATTCATTTGTTTTATTTTCTAGATTCCACATATAAGTAATAACATCAGTATTTGTCTTTCTCTGTCTGACTTATTTCACTAAGCATAATACCCTCTAGATCCCTCCATGTTGTTGCAAATGGCAGGATTTCTTTTTTTTAATGGATGAGTAATAATATTCCATTGTATGTGTATGTGTATGTATGTATATATATACACATATATATTTGTATATATATGTATATATCACACTTTCTTTATCCATTCATCTGTTGATGGATACTTAGGTTGCTTCCATATCTTGGCTGTTGTAAATAATGCTTCTGTGAACATTGGGGTGCATGTATCTTTTTTGTGTGTGTTACATCTAAGTTTTATTTATTTTTTTTAACACCTTTATTGGAGTACAGTTGATTTACAACGGTGTGTTGGTTTGTGCTTTATAACAAAGTGAATCAGCTATACATATACATATATCCCCATATCTCCTCCCTCTTGTGTCTCCCTGTCCCACCCCTTTAGGTGGTCACAAAGCACCGAGCTGATCTCCCTGTGCTATGTGGCTGCTTCCCACTAGCTATCTATTTTATGTTTGGTAGTGTATATATATCCATGCCACTCTCTCACTTCATCCCAGCTTACCCTTCCCCCTCCCTGTGTCCTCAAGTCCGTTCTCTACGTCTGTGTCTTTATCCCTGTCCTGCCCCTAAGTTCTTCAGACCCTTTTTTTTTAGCTTCCATATATATGTGTTAGCATACGGTATTTGTTTTTCTCTTTCTGACTTACTTCACTCTGTATGACAGACTCCAGGTCCATCCACCTCACTACAAATAAATCAGTTTTGTTTCTTTTTATGCTGAGTAATAGTCCATTGTATATATGTGCCACATCTTTACCCATTCATCTGTCAATGGACACTTAGGTTGTTTCCATGTCCTGGCTATTGTAAATAGAGCTGCAGTGAACATTGTGGTACATGACTCTTTTTGAATCATGGTTTTCTCAAGGTATATGCCCAGTAGTGGGATTGCTGGGTCATATGGTAGTTCTATTTTTAGTTTTTCAAGGAACCTCCATACTGTTCTCCATAGTGGCTGTATCAATTTACATTCCCACCAACAGTGCAAGAGGGTTCCCTTTTCTCCACATCCTCTCCAGCATTTATTGTTTGTAGATTTTTTGATGATGGCCATTCTGACCAGTGTGAGGTGATACCTCATTGTAGTTTTGATTTGCATTTCTCTAATGATTAGTAATGTTGAGCATCCTTTCATGTGTTTGTTGGCAATCTGTATATCTTCTTTGGAGAAACGTCTATTTAGGTCTTCTGCCCATTTTTGGACTGGGTTGTTTGTTTTTTTGATATTGAGCTGCATGAGCTGCTTGTATATTTTGGAGATTAATCCTTTGTCACTTGCTTCATTTGCAAATATTTTCTCCCATTCTGAGGGTTGTTTTTTCATCTTGTTTATTGTTTCCTTTGTTATGCAAAAGCTTTTAAGTTTCATTAGGTCCCATTTGTTTATTTTTGTTTTTATTTCCATTTCTCTAGGAGGTGGATCAAAAAGGATCTTGCTTTGATTTATGTCATAGAGTGTTCTGCCTATGTTTTCCTCTAAGAGTTTTATAGTGTCTAGCCTTACATTTAGGTCTTTAATCCATTCTGAGTTTATTTTTGTGTATGGTGTTAGGGAGTGTTCTAATTTCATTCTTTTACTTGTAGCTGTCCAGTTTTCCCAGCACGACTTATTGAACAGGCTGTCTTTTCTCCATTGTATATTCTTGCCTCCTTTATCAAAAATAAGGTGACCATATGTGCATGGGTTTATCTCTGGGCTTTCTATCCTGGTCCATTGACCTGTATTTCTGTTTTTATGCCAGTACCATACTGTCTTGATTACTGTAGCTTTGTAGTATAGTCTGAAGTCTGGAAGCCTAATTCCTCCAGCTCCATTTTTCTTTCTCAAGATTGCTTTGGCTATTTGGGTCTTTTGTGTTTCCATACAAATTGTGAAATTTTTTGTTCCAGTTCTCTGAAAAATGCCATTGGTAGTTTCATAGGGATTACATTGAATCTGTAGATTGCTTTGGGTAGCAGAGTCATTTTCACAATGTTGATTCTTCCAATCCAAGAACATGGTATATCTCTCCATCTGTTTGTATCATCTTTAATTTCTTTCATCAGTGTCTTATACTTTTCTGCATACAGGTCTTTTGTCTCCTTAAGTAGGTTTATTCCTAGGTATTTTATTCTTTTTGTTGCAATGGTAAATGGGAGTGTTTCCTTAATTTCTCATTCAGATTTTTTATCATTAGTGTATAGGAATGCAAGAGATTTCTGTGCATTAATTTTGTATCCTGCTACTTTGCCAAATTCATTGATTAGCTCTAGTAGTTTTCTGGTAGCATCTTTAGGATTCTCTATTTATAGACTCATATCATCTGCAAACAGTGACAGCTTTACTTCTTCTTTTCCAATTTGGATTCCTTTTATTTCTTTTTCTTTTCTGATTGCTGTGGCTAAAACTTCCAAAACTATGTTGAATAATAGTGATGAGAGTGGACAACCTTGTCTTGTTCCTAATCTTAGAGGAAATGGTTTCAGTTTTTCACCATTGAGAACAATGTTGGCTCTGGGTTTGTCATATATGGCCTTTACTATGTTGAGGTTACTTCCCTCTATGCCTACTTTCTGGAGGGTTTTTATCATAAATGGGTATTGAATTTTGCTGAAAGCTTTTTCTGAATCTATTAAGATTATCATATGGTTTTTCTCCTTCAATTTGTTAATATGGTTTATCAAAACATTGATTGATTTGCGTATATTGAAGAATCCTTGGATTCCTGGGATAAACCCCACTTGGTCATGGTGTATGATCCTTTTAATGTGCTGTTGGATTCTGTGTGCTAGTAATTTGTTGAGGATCTTTGCATCGATGTTCATCAGTGATATTGGCCTGTAGTTTTCTTTCTTTGTGATCTTTGTCTGGTTTTGGTATCAGGGTGATGGTGGCCTTGTACAATGAGTTTGGGAGTGTTCCTCGCTCTGCTATATTTTGGAAGAGTTTGAGAAGGATAGGTGTTAGCTCTTCTCAAATGTTTGATAGAATTCGACTGTGAAGCCATCTGGTCCTGCGCTTTTGTTTGTTGGAAGATTTTTAATCACAGTCTCAATTTCATTGCTCGTGATTGGTCTATTTATATTTTCTGTTTCTTCCTGGTTCAGTCTCAGAAGGTTGTGCTTTTCTAAGAATTTGTCCATTTCTTCCAGGTTGTCCATTTTATCGGCATATAGTTGCTTGTAGTAATCTCTCATGATCCTTTGTATTTCTGCAGTATCAGTTGTTACTTCTCCTTTTTCATTTCTAATTCTATTGATTTGAGTCCTCTCCTTTTTTATCATGATGAGTCTGCCTAATGGTTTATCAATTTTGTTTATCTTCTCAAAGAACCAGCTTTTAGTTTTATTGATCTTTGCTATTGTTTCCTTCATTTCTTTTTCATTTATTTCTGATCTGATCTTTATGATTTCATTCCTTCTGCTAACTTTGGGGGGTTTTTTTTGTTCTTTCTGTAATTGCTTTAGGTGTAAGGTTAGGTTGTTTATTTGAGATGTTTCTTGTTTCTTGAGGTAGGATTGTATTGCTATAAACTTCCCTGTTAGAACTGCTTTTGCTGCATCCCATAGGTTTTGGGTCATCGTGTTTTCATTGTCATTTGTTTCTAGGTATTTTTTGGTTTCCTCTTTGATTTCTTCAGTGATCTCTTGGTCATTTAGTAGCATATTGTTTAGCCTCCATGTGTTTGTATTTTTTACAGAGTTTTTCCTGTAAATGATATCTAGTCTCACAGCATTGTGGTTCGAAAAGATACTTGATATGATTTCAATATTCTTAAATTTACCAAGGCTTGATTTGTGACCCAAGATATGATCTATCCTGGAAACTCTTCCATGAGCACTTGAGAAGAAAGTATATTCGGTTGTTTTTGGATGGAATGTCCTATAAATATCAATTAAGTCCATCTTGTTTAATGTGTCATTTAAAGCTTGTGTTTCCTTATTTATTTTCATTTCACCATTGGTGAAAGTGGGGTGTTAACGTCCCCTACTATGATTGTGTTACTATCGATTTCCTCTTTTATGGCTGTTAGCATTTGCCTTATGTATTGAGGTGCTCCTATGTTGGGTGCATAAATATTTACAACTGTTATATCTTCTTCTTGGATTGATCCCTTGATCATTATGTAGTGTTCTCTTCATCTCTTGTAATAGTCTTTATTTTAAAGTCTATTTTGTCTGATATGAGAATTGCAACTCCAGCATTGTTTTGATTTCCATTTCCATGGAATATCTTTTTCCATCCCCTCACTTTCAGTCTGTATGTGTCCCTAGGTCTGAAGTGGGTCTCTTGTAGACAGCATATATACGGGTCTTGTTTTTGTATCCATTCCACCAGTCTATGTCTTTTGGCTGGAGCATTTAATCCATTTACATTTAAGATAGTTACCGATATGTTCCTATTACCATTTTCTTAATTGTTTTGGGTTTGTTATTATAGATCTTTTCCTTCTCCTGTGTTTCCTGCCTAGAGAACTTCCTTTAGGATTTGTTGTAAAGCTGGTTTGGTGGTGCTGAATTCTCTTAGCTTTTGCTTGTCGTAGAGGTTTTAATTTCTCCATTGAATCTGAATGAGATCCTTGCTGGGTAGAGTAATCTTGGTTGTAGGTTTTTCCCCTTCATCACTTTAAATATGGCCGACACTCCCTTCTGGCTTGAAGAGTTTCTGCTGAAAGATCAGCTGTTCACCTTATGGGGATTCCCTTGTATGTTATTTTTTGTTTTTCCCTTGCTGCTTTTAATATTTTTTTCTTTGTGTTTAATTTTTGATAGTTTGATTAATATGTGTTTTGGCATGTTTCTCCTTGGATTTATCCTGTATGGGACTCTCTGTGCTTCCTGGACTTGACTGACTATTTTCTTTCCCATATTAGGGCAGTTTTTAACTATAATGTCTTCAAATATTTTCTCAGTCCCTTTCTTTTTCTCTTCTTCTTCTGGGACCCCTATAATTCTAATGTTGGTGCGTTTAATGTTATCCCAGATGTCTCTGAAACTGTCCTAAATTCTTTTCATTCTTTTTTCTTTGTTCAGCTCTGTGGTAGTTATTTCCACTATTTTATCTTCCAGGTCACTTATCCGTTCTTCTGCCTCAGTTATTCTGCTATTGATTCCTTCTAGAGAATTTTTAATTTCATTTATTATGTTGTTCATCATTGTTTGGTCTTTAGATCTTCTAGCTCCTTGTTAAACGTTTCTTGTATTTTCTCCATTCTATTTCCACAATTTTGGATTATCTTTACTATCATTACTCTGAATTCTTTTTCAGGTAGGCTGCCTATTGCATCTTCATTTGTTTGGTCTTGTGGGTTTTTACCTTGCTCCTTCATCTGCTGTGTATTTCTCTGTCTTCTCATTTTGCTTAACTTACTGTGTTTGGGGTCTCCTTTTCGCTGGCTGCAGGTTCGTAGTTCCCTTTGGTTTTGGTGTCTGCCCCCAGTGGCTAAGGTTGGTTCAGTGGGTTGCGTAGGCTTCCTGGTGTAGGGGACTGGTGCCTGTGTTCTGGTGGATGAGGCTGGATCTTGTCTTTCTGGTGGGCAGGACCACGTCCGGTGGTGTGTTTTGGGGTGTCTGTGACCTTATTATGATTTTAGGCAGCCTCTCTGCTACTGGGTGGTGTTGTGTTCCTGTCTTGCTAGTTGTTTGGCATCGGGTGTCCAGCACTGTAGCTTGCTGGTCGTTGAGTAGAGCTGGATCATAACATTGAGATGGAGATCTCTGGGAGAGCTTTTGCTGTTTGATATTATGTGGAACCGGGAGGTCTCTGGTGGACCAGTTTCCTGAACTCGGCTCTCTCACCTCAGAGGCACAGGCCTGACACCCGGCCGGAGCACCAAGGCCCTGTCAGCCCTACGGCTCAGAAGAAAAGGGAGAAAGCAAAGAAAGAGAGAGAGAGAGAGAGAGGGAGAGGGAGGGAGGGAGGGAGAGAGGGGGAGAGAGAGAGAGAGAGAGAGAGAGAGAGAGAGAGAAAGGAGGGAAGGAAGGAAGAATAAAATAAAATAAAGTTATTAAAAATATATTAAAAAAAGAAAAAAATTAAAAGTAATAAAAAACAAAGAAAGAAAAAAGAAGAGAGCCACCAAACCAAATATCAAATCCACCAATGATAACAAGCATTAAAAACTGTACTAAAAAAAAACAAAAAACAAATGGACAGACAGAACCCTAGGACAAATGGTAAAAGCAAAGCTATACAGACAACATTACACAAAGAAGCATACACATACACACTCACAAAAAGAGAAAAAGGAAAAAGTATATATCTATATATAAGAAAGAAAAGGAAGAGAGCAACCAAATCAATAAACAAATCTACCAATGATAATAAACTCTAAATACTAAGCTAAGATAAACATAAAACCAGAAACAAATTAGATGCAGAAAGCAAACCCCAAGTCTACAGTCGCTCCCAAGGTCCACAGCCTCAATTTTGGGAGGATTCGTTGTCTACTCAGGTATTCAACAGATGCAGCGTACATCACGTTGATTGTGGAGATTTAATCCACTGCTCCTGAGGCTGCTGGGAGGTATTTCCCTTTCTCTTCTTTGCTCGCAGAGCTCCCGGGGTTCAGCTTTGGATTTGGCCCCGCCTCTGCATGTAGGTCACCTGAGGGCATCTGTTCTTCGCTCAGACAGGACGGGGTTAAAGGAGCAGCTGATTAGGGGGCTCTGGCTCACTCAGGCCTGGGGGAGGGAGGGGTACGGAATGTGGGGTGAGCCTGTAGCCACAGAGGCCAGCATGACGTTGCAACAGCCTGTGGTGCGCCGTGCGTTCTCCCAGGGAAGTTGTCCCTGGATCACAGGACCCTGGCAGTGGCGGGCTGCACAGGTTCCCGGGAGGGGAGTTGTGGGTAGTGACCTGTGCTTGCACACAGGCTTCCTGGTGTCTGTAGCAGCAGCCTTAAAGTTTCATGCCCGTCTCTGGGGTTCGCTCTGATAGCCGCAGCTCGTGCCCATCTCTGGAGCTCATTTAGGTGGTGCTCTGAATCCCCTCTCCTTGCTAGGTATATGTATCTTTTCAGATTACTGTTTTCATTTTCTTCTGGTATATACCCAGCTGTGGAATTGCTCAATCATATGGTAATTCTATTTTTAGTTTTTTGAGGACCTACACTCTTTAATAGCTGTGTTTGATTTTAATATGTACTATAAAAGTATAACTAGCATTTAAAGTAGCGAGATGTTTTCTTTTTTAGTTTTTTTTAAAGAGGCAGATATTTAATAAAAGCACAGATGGCTACAAAAATCGTGAAGGTGGCACACGTATTATGGAGGTTTCAGAAACAGTGACCTCCTTAGTACTTTGTATTTACATTATCTTGAAAAGCACTATGGCTTTCCTCTAAAAAGGTTAAGAAAGGAATCATAAAAGAGTGGGAAAGAGAATGAGAGAGAGACAACAAATGAGCGATTGAGCAACAGCAGAACTTTGTTTTCCTTGCCCAGCTTGTATAGTTAGCGAAGCAGCAAACAGTAGTGTACTTTTACACATGAGTTTTTTGTTTTTGTTTTTGTTTTTGTTTTTGTTTTTGTTTGCGGTACACAGGCCTCTCACTGTTGTGGCCTCTCCCATTGCAGAGTACAGGCTCCGGCACAGACTCCGGACGTGCAGGCTCAGCGGCCATGGCTCACGGGCCCAGCCGCTTGGTGGCATGTGGGATCTTCCCGGACCGGGGCACGAACCTGCGTCCCCTGCATCGGCAGGCGGACTCTCAACCACTCCGCCACCAGGGAAGCCTTACACATGAGTTTTTGATGGTAGGGTTAGTAGCCTTTTTATTTAATGCCCTTTCACCACATTCGTGTGGTGTTAGTAATAAAATGTGTTTGGCCAGGCAGTGAGTGTCCATTAAACAAGACAAGAGCCAAGCTGCTTTGGGTGAAGCCGCCTGTGGTGGCCACTGAAACATGGTCCTTGAACCCAAGCCGCATGATGTGGAGAGCCTTGCATTAGTCCCTACTGTGCCATCATTTTGATCCCCAAGTAGTTGGCTAGCTTTACAACAGAGGCTTCTACTACTCACTCCTTGAGAGCGGTGTCTATCTGAGATTCATCTCTCTGTTCTCAGGTCCTAGCTCACAGTCTGGCCTATATTCGAGTTCCAGCTGATAGTAAAGGAACAAATACGTCAGAAATATTTTTATGACCACCCCTGTCTCCAACCTCTTCAACATCTCCTCAGGGCTTTATGCATAGCAGATATACAGGAAGATTTACTAGCCAGTTGAATGGGTGAGAGGATGAGTGGAGGGCTGGCAGATGAGTAGATAGTTGGATGGCTGAGTGGATGAGTGAATGGATAGATGGATACGTGGGTAGGTGAATGGATGTAGATGAATGGATGATGGAGAGAGAGAGATGAGTAGATGGGTTAATGAATGAGAGTGTAGGTGAATGGATGGGTAGATGTGTGGGTAGGTGGACGAATGGATTGATATGGGTAGTGATAGGTAGGTAGATGAGCAGGTGGGTAGATAGACAAAGATGAACGTGTGGATAAGTTGGTAGGTGGATAAGAGGGTGAGAAGGAGTGAGTGAGTGAACAGCAGGCTTAGAAGAGGTAATTGCAATTCATATGTGTCTGCTTCATTCTAATCAAAGCACATTTTTTTTCCCGGACAGTCTTCAGAGGTGATAGCCCTGATGGCGTGACTCCTTTTCTGTACAAGTCCTGACCTCTAGAAAGTGTTTGCCACGTTTTCTGATGTGAGCGCCCATCTTGTCATCGGACTCACAGAAATACATGCTCCATCTCATGCCTTTATTCTTCCTTCACACTTCACCCTTTCAGGGATTGAGCCTCATTAAAATCTGTCCTCGACCTGGTTATTCTCTGAGAAAGTTCCTTGTTAGGGCATTTCTGATGTGAAATGTATCACACCAAACCCATGTGAGTGCCAATCTGAATGCTAAAGACTGTTATTAGCAGATTTAGCCTAGAGATGTTTCAGAGTTGTCAGTTCTGATGTTCATAGGATTATATTTTCAAACATCATCACACATCCTCTATGACAGACTTGATTACTGTGATGAACTAGTTTTCTTCCTTTGAGAGATGTTTCAGTTACAAAAATGATTCTGAAAGCATTTGAGAAAAATGCCAGGCAAAACTGAAGTGACACTCTTTCATTTGGGTGCTTGTTTAGCTTGCTGGGAGAGGAAGCTCGGTCTGGCAGAACAAGCACTGGACATGGAGTCCACGGAGCTGGGTTTGCACACTGTCCCCTCCACCCTAGCAGAGGTGACCTCGGGGAAGTCTGTAATCTTTGCATTCTCTTCTGCAAAGTGAGACCAATGAACAAGGGCCCCTCGCCAGGTTGCTCTGGAGATGAATTAAGGAAAGTGCATTACAAACTGTAAAGTACTCCATATGATTGAGGGGTGCCTGGTAGAAGAAGAAAGAAAGCCATAGCTCATAGGTATCACATTATTTCTTTTTTTCTTTCTTTTTGGTGAACTTAACAGGAGAAATCAGATATTTCAGTGAAAAAAAATTAACTATATGTCCAAGAACCAATAAAACACCTTTTTGGACCTTGGAATTTTTATTATCAGTGACAGGACCATAGTGTAAAAACCTGGCACAACTGCAGAGAAGTAGCTAATTCCCTTTTCTCATTTCTTCTACAAATATTTACTAGCACCTACAGTATGGGAAGCAGGGGAGGGGGGTGCTATGGATAAAGCATTGAGCAAGACAAATGTGGTCCTTGTACCCAGGAGGAAGCAGACAATAAAAAGATAATCACCTGAATAACTATTAAGTGTGAATTGTGGAAAGTGCTCTGAGAGACAGTTATGGGGTATGTGTGGAGAGTGTGTAATGTGGAGGCCTGGCCACGGCTGTGGATCACAAAAGACTTGCCTGAGGAGGTGACTTTGAGTTGAGATTGGAGAATGAATAGGAACTAATAGGAGCTAATACCCTTCCTTTAGGATGGAAGGGAATTCCTGGAAAAGGGAAGAGCAAATGCAAAGGCCCTGGGGTGAGGGCACCTTTGAGAAAGCAACAGAAAGCCCATGTGGCTGGAGCTGAGGGTGGGATGGGATGAGCCTGGGTGTGGTGGAGGCCAGATCATATCGTGCCTGTTATCCCAAGACCAGCAGACCCTGACTGCAGTGCTTAAGAAGCTTCCCCTGGCTGCAGTGGGAGAGAATAGATGAGAAGGAATCAAGAGCAACTGCAGGGATGAGGTACCAACCATGGCAGTGAGTGGACAGAGAGGCAGGTGGATTCAAGGCACATGTCAGGAGAAAAATCACAGGGCTTGGTTATTGACCAGTTATGGCAGAAAAGAGGGGATGATCAAGTACGTACTCCTAATGCAATTACTTCCTATTTTGAACTAAAGAGTTCTCGAATTACATACACTGTGAACATTACTACAGTAAATTAAAGAGATTCATCTATAGACTCTATGGTATTCTGTACAATTTAACACTGGATAATTTGAAAATTTGCATGGTGGCCCAGGGAAAACTGGATGGTGCAGTCACCTCTCCTAATCCTGCGGAATAACACTCTGTCCATGAGAAGCAAGAATCGGGTCTAGAAAGATGTTTGGCAAACGCTCATTATAAACAGAGAATACAAGTGTGCAGGACAAATCTGATCTGAGCCTTTAGGCATTCACACCTGTGGGGAGGCAGACATGATGTAAAACCCACTCTAGCCTGTCTACAAAGGAGGTTACATCAACATTAAGGAGGCCTCCCTGGTGTGGTGCCCCTACCTGCAGAAGAGCGTGACCTCAAGTCCCACTCCACCTCCCACAGTTCCCCCAACCGTCTCTCTGTGTCCCTGGATCTCAATGTCCTCACACATGGTCCTCACTTGGCCCAGTGCCCCGGCCTCCTGGTGACATCCAGTGCCCACAGGCCACTGGTGAAAGCCTCTCACCACCCTATCGCCAGATCTTCGTTCCCCAGTCCCCCCAAATGATGGGCCCCTGCAGGGCTCTACCAGCCTCAGTCATCACTGGGGAAGAAGGCCACTCTGCCCCTTGCTTGTCACACTTGCTCAGCTGAGCCCAGTGCTGTCCTGGGGCTGACTTGTATCAGCTCATTAGAGCCGACTGTCTGCAAGTCTTCCTAACTCCCTGTTGTGTGATGTCACCATCTCAGTCGTGTGAAATTGGCCATGGTAGGAGTATTTACACCACAGTAATCAGCAAACACTAACAAATCAGAGCTCTCTCCTTATCCACCTCAGAGAACTGGTTGTTAAACACTCTCAGCACCCTACTGTGCCTGGGCCCAAAGCCCGGCTCCTCTGCCCTGAGCCCCAAGGTTCCCTGTGGACACAGCCCCTTTAGCTTCCATCTGCCCCTGTCTCCACAGGGGTCAGACCTGGTGCCTGTGCACGTTGACCTGCCAGCCCCCGCCCCTACACAGACTCACCAAGGCACTGACACGTTAAAACATCTCAGTGTCTGGGGGCTGCGGCCCCAAGGATCATCAGGCCGGTGTGAGCTCTGCGTCCTGGTTTAGGTGCATCCAGGCCCCCTGGTGTTACACAGCTGTGTGTTGGATAGGACTGGATCCATCCATGGGGGACATTAAGAAGGAACCTTTCAGGGTTCTAGGGAGTCAGAGCAGAGAGAATCACTTCCTGCTGGAGCTAGGATGAGACCGTCCGAAGGAGGGGCTATTGTTCTCTCAGTGGTTCACTCACTCATGCCAGGCCCTGTGTTCATAAGAATATAGGAGGGAGTAAGACACATTCTGCCCTGCACGGCTCAGCGTGGTCACCTGTAGCCCCATTCAAGAGCACTTAAAATGGGGCTGGTCCATCCGTGTAAAGTACACACTGGATTTCAGAGACTTAGTACCAAAAAATATAAAATATCTCATTAATAATTTTTATACTGATAACAATTGAAATGATATTACTCTAGATATATTGGGTTAGATAAAATTTATCATTAACATTTATTTCACCTGTTCCTCTTAACTTTTTTTTTTGGCCCAGCCGCTCCGCGGCATGTGGGATCCTCCCGGACCGGGGCACGAACCCACGTCCCCTGCATCGGCAGGCGGACTCTCAACCACTGCGCCACCAGGGAAGCCCCTGTTTTTCTTAGCTTTTAAAGTACGGTTACTAGATTATTTTAAATGATATACGTGGCTCATATCCTATTGGTTTAAACTTTGAAGGAGTCCCTGGGCCTGTGGCACAGACTTTCAGTCTAGACAATTGGGCTTGACTGCAAAGGACAGGTAGGGTTTGGAAAATCAGAGGTAATTGGAGCAAGGAGGAAAATGTTTTCTAGAAATAAGTACCCAGACTTTCCCACACCCCGTGTGAGGAGTATTATATCCCCTGAGACCTAAAAAATTACTTCTAGGATATTTTCCTCAGGAAGCAACTGTGATACGGGCAAAGACAGGGCCAATTAGAGTGTTCATGACAACATGGTTTGTCACCGTGAGGGCAGAGGAAACACTGGAAATAACCTAAATGCCCCGTGGTCGGGCTTAGCTAAATAAATTTTGATGCATCTTTACAGTGGAATTGTTGGCAGCCACTAAAACTAGTTGTTATGGAAAAATATCTAATGACATAGAAGATTGTTTATAATATATTGCTTGGGGGATTTTTTGGCGGTCCAGTGGTTCGGACTCGGAGCCTTCACTGCCGTGGCCCGGGTTCAATCCCCGATCAGGGAACTAAAATCCTGTTAAGATGCGTGGCACGGCCAAAAAAAAAAAAAAAAAAAGTTTGGTGAAAAAAAAAAAAAAGGCAGGTTACAAAAATTTGTGTGATAAATCCCCACTTCTGATAAAAAAAATTACAGATACATAAAGGCTAGTAGAATGCATTCCAAGATGCTAACAGTGGTTGTCTCTGGATGGAAATCTTTCTCTTTGCTTATTTCTTCCTTTCCAAATTTTCTGCAGTGAATACACATTACTTTAGGTCTCAGCTTTTTTTTTTAAAAAAAAAGGAAGACTTTTAAAAAAATCTTAATTTCAGAAGTCCTGGACTTTAATCTAGTCTTGGCCCTTACTAGCCAAAGGACTTTAGCTATTAAGCCCTTGGCCCCAGTTTTCCCATCTGTACAATAGGATATATTAATACCTGCTTCACAGAGTTGTTATGACACATTCCTATCTGGCATTCCTGGCACATGTGGACTGTCAGCCAATATTAATTATTTTCCCCTTTCTGTCCCATTCTGCCTTAAGTGAACCCTATGTCTCATTTCGAAAAGAATGGGGCAGGGAGGGGAGAAAAGGTGGAAGTAGATGCCAGAGGGGCCTTCAGTGTGTCCTGTCCTCAGGTGAGCCTCAGTTGTCTGGGCCTGGATGAACTGACTCCATCTTCTTTCTCCTCAGTACCAAACTCTACTGAGTTGGATCCCCACTGACTGGAGTCCAGTTAACTGAGGGCATGTTATGCAATTTAATCTTGAATATGTAGAATAAAAATTACATATGGTATTGCCTAAGGCAGGGTATAGGACAGCTTGAAAAAGCTTTTTGGAGAGCTAATGAGGTTTGGAGGGCTTAGGGTGTATACAGTTAATTACTATCATGATTGATCAGCTCTGGTAGACTCTTGTAAATGGATGAAGAGTGCAGGACTTTATATATGTGTATGTATGTATTATAGACATGCATGTACACATACATATGTATTTTTACAGGTCCACAGTATGTGATAAAACAGTGACCTAGATTCTCTCTTCAGCACACAGGATCCTTAGTAAGCCATATGTAGGGATGGCTAATCCCCATAACCACTGTCAATTCCCTTTCAGTAATTTGGCAGGGTCCCTGCAGTGTGTGCAGGCTCCACAGTGCTTTCTGAAATGTACAAAAAAATTCCCTGTTTGTCCTCAAATCTAGTAATTCTATCAACTAGCTTATGAAGAGTTGCCTCAGTAATCCATGTTTAATGGCCTTAGCCACTAGACAGCTGCCTTGGGAATTAAAGTCTCTTGTGAACAGAGTATCCTGGGATTCTAAACCCCAGTGTAATGGAAGTGAGTCCTCTTTCCCCCACCCACCCCCTCAGAAGTGGGATTTGGAGCAGATGTCCAGCTTGGCATCTACTCCTTGGGCTCTTGCTTCCCACCCCAACTTTTATGCGTGGCAGCAACCATAACAGGCAGTGGGATTTATCAGACATCTCCTCCATTGGACAGTCAGTAGACCTCAGCTAGTTCATCTGTGAGGTGGGGGGATGTTGCCTGGCGTGGTCAGAGAAGGGGCTCTCAGATCTCTCAGGCCTCTTGTAACTCTGAAATAGTGAAAGAGAAAAGGTTTTCAAGTTGGAAACCAACATTTACTAAGCCCCCGAGGTACTGAATTTCCAGGGAGCAAGCCCTGCCTGTGAGGAAGATGTGATTAGTACTGTTTTATAGAAGAGGAAACCAAAGCTCAAGAGCCTGTTTAGCCTGCCCAAGTTCACACGGTGGGAAGTGTGGGTCCAGGTTTCAGGCCACCTCTATTGCCCAGGTTCTTTTTACACCCCTGCCCACCTCCCTCAGTGGAATCCTTTGGAACCTGAGTTGGCACTATTATACCAGTCATTTTTCTACAGAGAAATCTATACAGGTATCAACTCCACTTCTCCCTCCACTTGCCAAGCTCTGCTGACTCTGAAATCCCAAGTACCGCCTCTCTTCTCTCTCCCATTTGCCACTCACTTATTCTGGCTCTCACTTTTACACTCATCACACTATTCTTCCTAAAAAACCTATGACCCTGTTAATCCTTATGAAAAGCCTCCATGGCTCCCCAGTGCCTACAGGATACAGCCTGGCATTTTAGGGGTTCTACCTCCCAGGCTCTAACCTGCGTTTCCAGCTGTTTCTCCTCGTGCTGCTCTTCACACGGAAGGGATACTAGCTACTCTCCACACACGCATCATAATTTCCAAGCTTCATAACTGTGCTCATGGGGTTTTTTCCTATCATCTTTTCAATCATTTATTCATTCAGTGAATAATTTTTGAGAACTTACGATGGGCCAACTACTGTATTGGGAGCTAGGGATACAGCAGTGAACCAAGCAAAAAGAAATCCTTCAGAGAGTTTTAATCTAGTGCAAGGAGGCAGCCAATAGTCAACATACTAAATAGGTAAATTATATAGTATGTTAGAAGGCATGGTCACTATTCAGAAAGAAAAAAAAAGAAATGTGCTGGAGGAAGGAGGATTGGAAACACCACCAGTGGAGGGGGAGCAGGGATTTAAACAGGGTGGCCAGAGGAGGCCTCATTGAGAAGGTAACGTTTGAGAAAAGACTTGAAGAAGGTGAGAGAGCGAGCCATGTGATGACTGGGGTAAGAGTGATCCAGGCAGTGGGCAATGAGTGCAGAAGTCTAGGGTGAGAGTGTCTGGAGCACTTGGGTGGGGGGCGCTTCTACTTCTGGCCAAGATGGAGGAGTAATATCCAGGGATTGGATATACCCTCCTGCCTTAAGCACCTAAAAAAAACCCAGTCAAATTATGTGAAACGACATTTTTCTGACATTGGACTATAGACAACAGAGGAGAGTGACCCCTGAGAGAAGGGACACAAAGGACATGAGCCTTATGATTACCCAGCCTACTGCCTGGAGAGTTTCCAGGCCGCAGCACAGGAAGGGGGAGCCCAAACAGAGCCTGGCAGTCTCACCAAGTTGAGGAGACAGAGTGGAAAATTTGAATTTAGAGAGACCAAGGAGGCTAGAATTTGCAGGCAGAGCAGTGGAGAGGAGAGAGCCGCACGGAGAGGGGAGAGCAGTGGAGATCTACATGCTTTGTTTGCTTGTTTGATTAAAATTAATAATTGAGTGCCACCTACTTAAAGAGAGTTTGAAGCAACTTTCAGTAACAGGCATACATACATAAAGGCCACTGAAAAAGAAGTCAAAAATCTAAAACCGTGCAATGTAAGGACAAAATATACACCAAAGACCTATGCTAGTATAGTGAAGTTAATAATGAATTTAAATGAACTGGTTGCCAAGTGATAAAGAGAACTGAACCTCAGTTTCTTCATCTATAAAATGGAATTATTGATCTCTGCCCAGCCTACCCCAGAGAGCTGTCACGAGGATCATCAAAGCTGTGGGTTAGAATGTTTCATTCAGGACTCTTCTGGTGCAAGTAATTGAAAACCGTACTTAACCAGAGATAACCATGAGATCCAGGATGAGGCTTCTCCATCTCTCCATCCCTCGCTCTGCTTTCTCCTATGCCAGCTCCATCCTCAGCCTCTGCACAGTTGCTTCTCCTTCCCATAATCATAGCACCAAGTCTAGGGGGGCAAAAAAAGGAGCCCATTTCCCCAAAAGCGCCAACAAAAATCCCTGGAGATCCCTCTTAGCCTCGATTGACTAACTTGGGTCATGTGTCCATCCCTGAACCAATCACTGTAGCTAGAGGATGGGTTGCACTGATTGGCTTAGTGTAAGTCATGTGATCCAGCCTTACATAAAGTCAGCCACACAGAACTTCAAGGCTGAGAGTGGAGCCTAGAAGATCCCTGTGTTGGTTTTTCTCTTTTTCTTTTCTCCCATAGACCTATTTTCTGCCATTCTCTGTGCCCTTAGAGGTTGATCCCGTAGATGACATCACCCAGGATCCCTTGTCATTGGGCTTCTGGTTGAGTTTGGCCAGTGGAAAACATAGGCAGGAGATTGGAGGGCATGGGAGAGAGAGGTCAGAGTGCAGCCCCCTCCACCACTTTGGCGCTGCATCTCCTGAAATAGCTGTGCCCCTACCTCCATGGCTAAGACTTCTCCTCTGTGTCTCCCATTCTTATGAAGCTCCAGGGACACTCTAAGTTCCTTTGCCCCCAAGTAACAGCTCCTGCCATTGCTAATCTATGGACACATCACCTTCCCTATTCTGCTCCCTTAATCTGCCCCCCACCCCCGCTCTGTAAGTAGTCCTTAATAAAGTCTCTTCTTTTGAACCATCCAGGGTGAATTGTTTCCTCCTGTGACCCTATATTTATTATCTATTACTTCATAACAGATTATCCCAAAATGTAGTTGCCTGAAGCAACAATAAACTTTTATTATCTCACATAGTTTCTGTGAGTCAGGAATTCAGGATTGACTTAGCTAACAGGTCCTGGCTTGGGTCTTTTCTGCCTCCTTCTTGAAGCCTTCCCAGCCCTTCTTGAGTGAGTAAGCTAAGACAGCTGAGACCAGGATTACAGCCTACCTCTGGTAGAACTGCTGTGCTGCTTCCTCCTCTTCTGCTGGGGCTGGAAGGAAAGCAAGGGGCTTCAGTTCTGCAGACCTGAGCTCAGAGCCCAGCTCTGCCTTTCACAGCTGTGACCCAGGGCATGTGACTCACCTGTCTGAGCCTTGTTTGCCTCAACCAAGAAATTGGAAGGTGGTAACATCCCTAGGCTGTGGACCACCTGGTTGGATCCCAAGCTTGAATCCATTTAACACCAGAGCAGACCTATTAGGTACTTAGCCTTACAGTGAGACCAGAGCCCAAGAATATCTGTTTGTCCACTGCGTTGTCCCTAGAGCCCAGCACAGTGCCTGGCCCAAAGGAGAAAGATCCCCAAAATGTGATGAATGAATGAGCGCATAAATGACTGACTGAACAACATGCAAATGAACAGAGCATAGACCCCCTTGACTCCAGTTGGCTTCCACTGCCCTTAAGGTAAAGTCTAGGTTCTGTTTTATTTTGCTTAACTTCACTCAGGTATAGAGAACTGAGTTCATTTTCATCATCAAGGCACAGCTCTGTTTCATTCATTCATTCACTTATTCATTCCTTTGTATTCCTGTTCCCCAGTTCCATCCCCCTTCCTCCACAATAGGCATCCTAATGAGTCTAATTGTACCTTTTTTTTTTGTATGTAGTTTTGCAAAATGTGTATTGTTGTGTGTATGTATTTTTAATTTATGTAAATAGTATTGTGTTATAGGTCATCTTTTTTTCTTACTTTCTCATTAGCCATATGCATCCGTTCATTTTGCTCCGTATATCTAATCTGCTACTTATGATTCTCCCCAGGTCATCTCCATCTCTCTCACACACAGACACACACACACACAGACACACACAGACACACACACTGTAATGTGTATAATTAGCGCCCTTCCAGGTCCCCTTATGAGTATTTCTTAAGGCTGTATCCCAGGAGTGGAATTCTGGTTCCGAGGGTATATGGACACTTAATTGGACTGAGTAGTGCCAGATGCTGCCCAGAATAGCTGCTCCTATGACATCCCACCAGTGATGCACTAGGTCACTGTGTCTCTAAGTCCTCACCAACACCTGCATTATCTGTATTTCAAATGTTTGCCATTTTAATTCATATAAAGTGACATCACTTTAATTTTCTCTGATTTCTAATGATATCGAGCATCCTTTCATGTGCCTATTTGCTCTGGGTTTCCTCTTTTGTAAATTGCTTCTTTATGCTTTGCCAATTTTTCTGATGGATTTGCTGCCTACATATTGCTAATTTTCAGGAGTGCTGTGTCTAATCTGGATGTTAATACCATGTTGATTGTAGACCTTACAAAATCTTCCATTCTGTCATCTGCCTGTTGACTTTGTTCAGGGGTCCTTTGTCTAACAGAAATGCTCAGTTTTGATGTAATCAGATTAATCCATTTTTTTTGCCTTATGGTTTGTCCTTTTGAAGTTTTGTTTGAGGAGCTTTTCCTTACCCTTAGGTTTTGAAGATATTCTCCTACATTTTCTTCTAATCAAGATTCCTTCCTACATCAAGCTTGTTCCCTCTGTAAGGGGAATTCTTGGCCCAGCCTTCAGAAAATGTAAGCTTTGTCTCCTTACCGAATAGGACAGGTCACAAGTGGGTGTCATGGAGGATCCCAGGCTAGAATCCTGGCGGCCCGCCTCCCAGCACAGCACCCCTTCTGCCTGGCCACCTCCTGCAGCCTGAGCCCCCTGGCCTCCTGCCTGGACTGTTGCCATACCAGCTGCCTCTTTTGAGCCCTCCCTCCAGCCCCCAGGCCAATCTGCAGCCCACTCGGCTTAAAGTGAAGCTTGCAGCAGATTGCAAATTGCATGTCTCAGATTTTCAGGCTGACTGGTCAGCAGTTTGGTTTTCCTTGTGGAGACTAATCTATTTAACAAAACTAGAACATACAGTAAAGCAAAATTAAATATTTCTAATCGTGGGGACGCTTGCATCTGCAGATGACCAGGAAAGAAGGGAGGTTTGGGGTGGGGGCAGAAAGCTTAGAGAAGGTTTCGTGATTCATAGCTTTAGAGCTACAAAGCTCCCGTGGCTCAGCCACTCACCCAGGAACCCAGGCAAAGATGCCACTCACTGGCCCCGCCAGCTCCCCTGGGCTGGCTGTGCAGGCAAGCAGTGGCACCGCCAAATCGGAAAGCCTTCCTTCACTTCTCCACTTTCCTTGCCCCTCACATCCCGGCCACCTCTAGGCCCCTAGGACTCCACCTCCTTCCCATCTTTGAATCATGGACTCTTCTCCATCTATGTCACCCTCATCTCTCGCTTGGATTCCACAACAGCTTCTGTCTTCCTTGCCTCCAGTCTTGCCCTGGTGACCAGCCATTTTCCATACAGCAGCCAGAGTAGTTTTTTGTTTGTTTTGCTTTATGGAGATACAGGAATTGTATATATTTAAGGGGTACAGTTTGATGATTTGATATATGTATACATTGTGAAATAATCACCACAATCAAGGTAATTAACATACCCATCACATCACAAAGTTACCTTTTTCTTTTTTGTGTGTGTGTGGTGAGAACACTTAAGATCTACTCCCTTAGCGAGTGTTAAGTATACAGTACAGTATTGTTAACTGCAGTCTCCAGGCTGTACATTAGACCTCCAAAATTTATTCATCCTGCATAACTAGGAGTTTGTTCCCTTGGACTAACATCTCCCTATTTCTCCTAACCCCAGCCCCTGGCAACCACCATTCTATTCTCTGCTTCTATGAACTTGACTATTGTAGATTCTACATGTAAGTGATGCCATGAAGTATTTATCTTTCTGTGTCTAGCTTATTTCATTTAGCATAATGTCCTCCAGGTCCATCGTGTTGTCACAAGTGGCAGGATTTCCTTCCTTTTGAAGAGCATCTGGGAATTGTTACTTCCTGGTTTACAGCCCTTCTGTGGCCCCCTTTGGATCATGAGGTCCAAAGTCCTGCCTGATGTGGCTCCTGCCTTCCTGCCTCCACTCCCCCACCTCCTGCGCACCCCCCACCAGCCACCTTGTCCTTCCTTCTGGTCCTCCAGAGAGTTAAGCTCTCTTCTGCCTCCAGGCCTTTACATATGCTGTTCCCTCTGCCCAGAACATTCCCTTTCCCATCCTTTCTGCCTGGCTAACTCACAGTCATTCTTCCCTGCCCCCTGCCAAGCCACCCCCTCACAAGAGAGGTGCCCTTCCTCTGTGCTCCCACAAGCCTCTGTACCCACCCTCTCGTAGCAGTTATCACGCTGTCTTGTAACTTTATTTTTTTTTTAACCTGTCACCTCCATTAGACCGGGAGCTTCTAGAAAAAAAAGGACTTTGACTTCGTGCACCTCCACTGGATCAGGCATTAGCATGCCAAGTCCCAAACACAGTAGGTTGCAATTGCTTCCTCATTTTATCTGTGGAAATTTGAGGCCCAGAGAGAGGAAGGAACATAATTATGGGCACACAGGGAGTTGGTGACAAAACTGGGACTAGAACCCTGAACTTCCCACTCTAAGCCAGTGTGCTTTCTAGTTTAATTGTAAAGAAACAGTCTCCGCAAACACCATTCGGCCCAGACCTCCAATACCGATAGCCCACAGGGACATCTTGGTCTCCCAGCCTGTGATAACCTCCGAGCTTCTGTGATAACCAGCTCCTCTGCCTTGGGCCACCTGTCTCTTTCGGTCCCTCTCACACCATGGAGGTAACTGAGCATCTACCCTTGGCCAGTGTCCTTTCTCTCTCCCTCTCCTTCTCCTCCATAGCCCTTCCTGAAGGATCCTGCTTCAGTGCCCCCTAAACAGAGAACCCAGTTCATTCAACTCAATGAGAATTAACAAATAGTCCTGTACTCCTATCCTTCCCAGGCCTTGAGGAGGAAAGAGCACTTTTCTGCCGCGGGGCGGGGCCGGGGGTGGGGGGGCTCCATCTCAGCAGGAGGCAATTACAATAGGCAGTTCAGGGTGGAAGAAGAAGCTGGGGGCACACCCTGAGGTAGAGGCGGGGCAGGCAGCATCAGTATCACCTGCCAGTGTACCATCGAGGACATGAGTGGAGAAGGCCACTTTAATTGGGGCCTGACAAATAGGTCTTATGCTGGAGGACTGAGTCCTGCCAGGGACCACATGGTAGACAGAGAGGATGAGGTCCTAGCAGAAAAACAGAAACCAAACTAGGCATTTCAAACAGAGTAGATTTAATACAGGGAGTTGTTTAATAGGTTTCGGAAGGACAAAGGAGTATAAAAGGAACACTGACGCAGTTCAGAGGTACCCACTGCTGAAAGAAAGAGTTATCACCTCTAGGCTAGAAGAATGAAAGGAAGAGGTAAGGCTACCGGAAACTGGGAGCTCAGAAAATGTCCACAGAGCTAGTATTCAGACGTCTGAGGAGGGGCACTGCCCGGCTGCTGCTGGCACTGCGCAGGGGGTGTAGCAGGACTGGCACTAGCCACAGAACCCTGACAGAGGCCTGGGGAAATGGGGATTCCTGAGTCCTTCTCCTCTCGCAATTTCCACCCTCCCTCAGGGTCTGCTCTTGGCAGAGCTAATGAGGAGGCTGGGGAGGAGGCTGGGAGATGTGGCCCACAGAGTCCCAGGCCCAGCATTGCAGAGCCCAGTGGAGATCTCCAGCTCTTCCCACTCTGATTTGAAGCCCCTCCCCCACTTCTAAGAAGAGATTCTCACCCGCCCCTTGAGCGGTTAAAAACTAGGCATTTTGCATTTCTCTTCAGTTTCACATTCCTGAGAGACTGGCTTGGCCACTGGTGTGCTGGAACCAGCTCCGGCAGGCTGCCTAGAGCCAGTTGTTAATAGCTTGAAATCTGCCTTGGTGGGAATATTTACACCGTGGAAATTGGCAAACACGACAAGTCAGGACTCTTCCTGGCCCCCCCTCCGCCCCCCCAAAGAGCCATTTAAACACTTACCAACACATCCCTGACTCCCTCCTCTTCCCCCTACCTCCTGTGCTACCCCTGCTCCTTCCCTCTAGCCCAAGGCTGCAAGGACTTGGACTCACTCTTACCCCAGCAAAGAGCTCATTTGCTGATCAGTGACTGGTTTTTGCAAAGGAAGGCAGGATAGTATGTGGTTAGAAGCATGAGCTTGAAGTCAGATCATGTCTGAAGTGAGTCCCAGTTCTGCAGCCTACTAGATGTGACCCTAGGTAACTTTCTTAACTTCTCAGCCCCTCAGTTTTCTCATCTGTAAAATGGAGATAATAATACATAGTTCATCCCATTGAGGTTGTTGTTGAGAATTTATTAATAAAGGAGAACCCCAGAAAAAAATCTTAGATAACATACACAAATGTTTCAGCAGAGCTAAAAATAACTTAAAGGATGTTATTGCTGCATGTTCTGCAGAGAGAAACCTGAGAACAGAGATGAAAAGGGACTTGCCCCAGTTCCCTTCCGAGATAAGGCAGAGCACAGCTCAGATCTTCCTCTTCAGACCCCTCGTTCATTGCTCTTTCCATTATTCTAAGTTGAGGGGGAAATGTGCTTATGCTTGCACAGATCTTTGGCTCTTATTCAGGAAAACTCTAAGCTGTCAGTAAAAATTAATCTATTCCAAGAGGGAGAATTATTTTCTTGGTGATGATGTTGCTATTTTTAGCTGTAAAAAATGTGCCTCCTTATAACAGCCTTTCAAAAAAAAGTTTTTAATAAAGTTTTCCTGTTACTAAAATAACGCATGCTCATTAGAGGATATTGGAAAATATTGAAAAGTAAAAGGACGAAAAAGCCATAATCCCACAACCCAGGACCAACCACTGTTGGTTGGGAGTAATTTTTTACTTGGCGGGAATAATTTTTACATTTATGAACATACTGTATATTCAATTTTTATCCTTTTTTACTTACGTATCGTATTAGTTAAAGTAAATAACAGTAGCTGCTGTAACAAAGATATCTCAGAATCTCAGTGAATTAACATAATAAAAATGTATCTTTCTCTTATGCAAAGTCCAAAGTGGATGTTTCTGGTTGGCGGACAGCCTTTCTGCATGATTATTCATGGACCCAGGCTCCTTTGTCTCATGTCCGCACTGTTCCTTGGGCCTCGGAGTTCACTGATAGATCCTGTGAATCTCGTTGGCAGATGGGGGAAGTGAGGGAGCAGGAAGGGTCTTGTGGGAGGTTTTCATGGGCCAGACCCAGAATGACATGTGCCACTTCTGCCCACATTCCATTGGCTAGAAATGTCACATGGCCTCACCTAGGTATAAGGGAGGTAAGAAAATGCAGTCTAACCATGTGCCCAGGAGGAAAAGGAAATGGATTTGGTGAACAACTAGCCAGTGTCTGGCACAATCAGAATATCACTTTTTCCATTATTTTATAACTTTTATAATATAATGTTCAAGTCTGCATAACCTAGATCAAGTCACCCCCTGATTAAAACCCTTCAGTGGCTCCCCTTGCATTCAGAATTAAGCCTGGCATCCTTGATAAACCTATAAGGTTCTGCATGACATTGCACCTGTCCACCTTGCCCATTCCACTCCATGGTCACCTTCCCCTCAATCACCACTTTCAGTTCCACTGCCGTTGTTTCAGCTCCTCCCACTTCCCAGTCTCTTTCCTGCCTTGGGACCTTGGTACTTGCAATTCCTCTTCCCAGGAAGCTCTCCCCTCACTCTTAGCTAAGTCCTTCAGGTCTCAATGCAAATGCCACCTCCCCAGAAAAGCCCTCCTTCACCCACAGTCTAACTCAGGTCTTGTAGTTCTTTCTTGCAGCTCCCTGTTCTTTCCTTTATATCACTTATTGTAGTTTGCAAATATATATTTATATATTGTAGTTTGCAATTATATATATATATTGTTTAATGTCTATACCTCCCACCAGACTGCAGGCTCCATGCACTCTAGGACCATGTGGACTTTGCTCACTCTATCCGGTGCCTGCCTGGCATGTACCTGACACATGTTAGGTGCTCAACAGTGCTGACTGAATGCATGTATCATAATATTTCATCATGCGTCTATCACAGTTTACTTTGCTATTGGCCTATTTCTTGGATATCTCATTCATTTCTGATATTTTGCTATTCTTTTTTAAATTAATTTTTATTGGAGTATAGTTGTTTTACAATGTTGTGTTAGTTTCTACTGTACTATTTTGTTTGCTATTTTAAACAAGCTTGACTCTCGTATCATAACTGGAAGAAAAGAGGGAGTTGGTCCTGCCTCTCTTGGGCCATCCATCTAGCCATCTCCTCTTGGTCCCCACTCCTCTCCACTTCACCAAGCCCTGCCTTAGACCTCCACTTCCTTTGTGGCTGGTCATCACTTGAACCCTATGGGTCATCTGATCACGGTCCCTCAGAAGGATACCCCTCCATTTAATGCCCACCAGCAGAAGGATGGCAGTGGGCAGGCCACACTTCCCTTGCTGCTCCTCCTTTTAACTCCTGAAAACCAGCTGCTGAAGACCCAATGGATACATCAAACTTTCCTCAACACTTAGGTCCATCAAAAGCATTTTTATGTAAGAAATATTTTAAGTAGTATGCAAAATATAACTTGTCCTATAGCCCAAGGGACATGCAGAAAAAAAGAGTATTTTTCACCTTTGCAGAACATGTGGGTAGATGTACCCAATTACTTGGTATTTCTCTTTTATGTCCTGTCATCCCTTGGGAAACAGAAAGCACCTTCTTCAAGCTTACATGAAGAGGATCTGTAGCCTTTATGGAAAAATCTGACTAGCAGTGTAACCCCCAGATTTTCGCAAAATCCTCATTATTCATTTGAGACCAACGTTGTCCTGGGAGAAGGGCTGGCAGCAGAACAGTCTAAGGTGGGCTTGGATCATCCATACAGATAGTGATGGGCCAGCCAGGGTCCCCCATCACCCTTCAGCTTCCATCTCCTTAGAGATTTCACTGCCTGTGTGACATGTCAGGACAGATCTTGTTTCCCCACAGCATAACTCAAACACTCAGCTGAGCATACTTGCTCACATCTCCCAAAGACAAATATGACTGCCCAGAGACAAGAGTGCAGTTAGAGCCATAGTAAGGATGGAATGCCTTCCCTAAATGCACTGTGATCGGCAGAGACTGTGTCCCTCAGTGGGCCCAGGGCTCCACAAGATTAGACTGAGCCTAGCGAGTCTTCCCTCTGTGTAACCTCCAGCTCCAGCCCGACATCAGATCCTTTTCCAGGGCAGGGAGTCCCTTCCCTTTGAAAGAGACAAAAAAAAATTTCCAGTGTAGGGCTTGACCTGTACAATTCATGAACTGTTGTTGGAATAAATTTCACTCATGCTTAGTAGTGAAACATTAAAGATGAACAATGAAAATAGAATTAATTTTTCTAAGAGGAGGCCACTGAATCCTACTGACTGCTGGAACATTTTACTCTCCACTGATTTTTCTGGGGACATCAGGTGGAATTTTGCAAACTCGGATTACCTGGAGCATCATAAGAGTTAACCTTTGTGTGCGCCAACCCTGGGTTGTGCCTTTTTCGTAATTGTCTTCTTTAATTCTCACAAACAATCCTGAGAAGTAGGTGTTTTTCTTCCTATTTTTCAAGTAGGAGAATTGATGCTCAGAAACACTCAATGACTGTCCAAGGTCACACTGATGGCAAATGTACTCTTGTCTGGCGAATGCAGAAACAAGTTTTTTTCCATATGTTGTCCTATGTGTTCTGAAGATTCTTCTAAAAAAGAAAATTCAAATTTATCGCTCCCAATTCAACCTGAACTGTTAGTTTGGATCAGCTTTTATGAAACAGATTGCTCTCCTTGACATCAGGAACATCTCTTTCAGGAAAAAGAAAAATCCTCATAAATTATCCACTTGGGGTTTTACCTCCATTATTTTATTTGCAGTACAAATCTGCTCATTTCAGAGGGAGATTTAATACAGGGAACTGGCTACAAGTTTGTTAGAAGGGATGGAGGAGCAAATCAGGTAGGTACTGTCACCAGAGAGAAGTGTTTACAGAAAATGGCCAAGCCCCTTGGGCTGCAGGAGCAATAAGAGGAATGGTGTTGGGCTTCCCTGGTGGCGCAGTGGTTGAGAGTCCGCCTGCCGATGCAGGGGACATGGGTTCGTGCCCTGGTCCGGGAAGATCCCACATGACGCGGAGCGGCTGGGCCCGTGAGCCATGGCCGCTGAGCCTGTGTGTCCAGAGCCTGTGCTCCGCAACGGGAGAGGCCACAGCAGTAAGAGGCCTGCGTACCACAAAAAAAAAAAAAAAAAAAAAGAGGAATGGTGTTGCCATTGCCTCTGACATGCCTGAAGTGCTTTCTGTTTCCTTGACTGCATGCTGATTGGTAATGGATTCTAACTTCCAAGGAGTTTATAAGTGACCACAGAGCAGATTTGGAATGCAAATAAAATAATGGAGACGCAAGCACGCTGGCCTCTGAGGCTCCTGCCACTGCTGTTTCTGCCACTGTAGGGACCCCAGCACTGGCTACTGAGCAGTTATCCCGAGTCCCACTGCACACACTGACAGTGCAGGGCTGCTGGGGCCCATGGACACCTGCAGTCACTCAGCTCCTGCTGCTGCAACCAAAGCAGAAAAAAAAAAAATAGCTTTTCCCTTCTGCACACTTTCTAATCCCCCATGAATGCTTCTCATTAGCAGAACCTAAATGGAAACCAGCTGGCAGGGGATTCTGGGAAGTATGGTTTCCAGGCTGTGGGCCCCTGCAACACAGAGGAGGACACAGAAGAGTGAGTGTGGATTGGGAGCCAAAAGACAGATATCAGCCACCACCTCAGCCAGAGTTATCAAACTCCACTGCTTTGGAGTGTAATACGTCACATGGATTGGTCTCAAGTGGATGTAATCATCCTCGGTTACAGCCCTGGATCGCACATGGCAAAAGCTTAAGGAGAAGAAAAAAAAAAAGGAAGCTTAAGGAGAGTCACAGCATTTATATGTACATGAAGAATATGTGTGTGGGAGAAAAGCAAAAAGTAATCCCTGCTCAAGCTGGGGTTTGAGGAACCGAAGTCAGCCCAGCTCCCCTGGCTGAGATGCCAGGCCACAGCGAAACCGAAGAGTCTAATTGCCGTGTGGGCCTCACTGGGAATCCATTGCCTCTGTTCCCACCACCTCAGGCTCCTTCGGGTTGTGAAAAAGAGATATTTCCAATGACCTTTGATGGCAGGTGTCTTAGGCTGGTTTACCCACGAAACAGACTCTGAGACAAAGGTTCACATACAGGAAGTTTTTCAGGGAGGCTCTCAGGAACAAAACACGAAGGGAGGAAGTGAAGCAGGGTCAGGCAGAGGGATGAGTTGAATTGGGCACAGCTACAGTCACGGCCTCAGCCACCCCATGGGGACCTCTGGAGCCCACGGTCCTTCACAGCTGTCCTGAATTGAGGCAAGGGGGCTCAAACTACTGTGTCCCTTCACACTGACCACTGGATGTAGGCTGCCCCCAAGGAGGGACATAACCTTAACTGGCACCCTTTGGGCAACCCAGCAGCAGCCAAGATGCTGGGGAAGTAAGTGTCTCCATCCTGAAGGGAGCATCTGGTCGCCTACCATGGTGCCCACACCCCCAGGATGGTAGTAGTGGAAGGGAAGCGTCTGCTGCTCAGGCCACAGTGCTCAGCCACCTTGGCCATGAACTCTGAGCTGGCTAGAGAGAGGATGTGACCACCACCCTAGCCTAAGCCTCTGTCACCTCACACCTGGATTACCAGCTGCCTAAGCCGCCCGGGTCTCTTTTCCCATTTTCGGACAGCCAGAGCAATCTTCTCAAATCTTAAATCAGATCATATTGCTGCTTTGTTTAGCTCCCCGCCCTCATGGCTCTTCACTGCACTTAGCATCCCCTCCAGAGCCCTGTCAGGGCCCCCAGGCCCCACCTACCTGCCCGCTCCCTCACTACACTCCTCCTGCTGGCCCTTTCTGTTCTTTCCCACCTGAGGGCTTTTGTCCTGGCCTTTCCTTTTGCCTGGAGTAGCTGCTTCTTGCTGTGCAGGGCTCAGCTCTTACGTCACCTCTGCAGTGAGGTCTTTCCTGACCACACAGTAAATTCACTCCGCTTGTCCAGGCACTCCCTTTTGATTTTCTTCACAGCACTCTTCACGAAATGAAAACATCTCGTTCATTTTTTGGTGAACATGTTTTGCCTGTCTCTCCTAATCAAATACAAAGCTTTCTGAGAGCAGGAATCAGCACCTAAAAGAGGACCCGCCCAGGGCAGGTAAATATCTATGGAATGTCGTGAGTTGTCCATCTGCTGACATGGAGGCCATCCATCAGGCAGAATTTCATGAAAATCACCTGATTGGCTTATGACCTTCCTCGCTGGTGTCCAGTCCTATCGACATTGGCCTGGCTGGGGTGGTAGTCCCCATCCAGTCAGCCGTGCTCAAGGTTGCAGACTTGGCATCATCTATCCAACCCGAGAGATGCCGTGGTCACAACCTCAGGAAAGAATCACGTGTCAAATCTTCCTCAGAAGGCGGCTCCACAGAGCTTCTCCGCTCTTCTCTGGTGCAGAGCCTCGATATAGCCAGTTACCCATCTGCTTGTCCGTGTTACTCTCAGTTACCACACTCACAGGCCTCTCATCTTTCTCCCTTTGGCTGAACACACAGCGGCTCGTGTGGTTTGGGAACTCAGTCACTTGGGGGCTGTTTCTGAGCGGTGAAGCCACCTTGGATTAGGGCCCAACGGTTTACCCCTTTGCCAGCTGAAATCATGTGATGTTGAAAATCTCTTCTCAAAGTTTGGAAAGCTTCCTGGTGCTTGGAATCTTTTTTATTTCAGCTCTCTGCTATTAAATGTTTTTAAATAAAAATTACTGGTGCCATTTACTGAGTGCCCGTTGAAGACCATGAGCTGCGCTAGGTCCCTAACTCAGGTGTTCAGGAACTTGCCCAAGGGGGCCCTGAACCCAGCTTTGTAATACTCAGACGCTGGCCTCCTCCCACTACAGTACCTGAAAAATTAAGGAGATAGGAGGAGCTACTGTGAGTAAAAATAGCTACTGTGAGAAAACTAAAATATGACAGGTCTTACTTCAAAGATGAACTAATGAGTTTTATCTAAAAAGTAAAGGAGAAAGGAAAGAAAACCCAAAAAGTAAAGGGAGATTCTTTCTCACCCTCGCCCTGTATTCCACTCCAGTATTATTCCATCCACTCTTTGAATACCATTCAATATATTTTTTTAATTTAACTAATAAAGATTCTGCAGAATTTGTCCACATTTTATGTCTAGAAGTCTTTGGAGTTCTTCAAAGCTTGGCAGGAGATGGGTGAATTAGTTAGATCTCCACTTTTGTCAAACAAAGAAATGTCCTGTGGACAATATCTGCATCTTTTCCGCCCATGCAAAGTGGTCCATTCGCATAAAAGCGATCCTTTGGAAGATGTTCTGTGTTTTTTAATCATCCCTAGAAATAAAATCACAGCTCCTGTCTCACCTTACATTGAAGTGTTTTCACACTCCAGGGAATTGCTTACCATCAACTGAATATAGAATTCGGTGGGCGTTAGTTTCAAACTGATACTACTCGCAGCTGTCTTCAGGATCGCAAAAAGGTGTCAAAGTGGCCTTAGAAGGTGTTTCTCGTTCCGAGAACAGGTTGAGTGATTCTCTTTGTTCCGAAAGCCTCAGGGCCTCAGACTTTGGATTTCCATCAAGGGAAGATATGTACTTTCTGGAACTTTCTCTTGAGAATTGAATGGAATCTGTGGTATTGTCTTTGCTATTACCTGATGATGCAAGAGCGTAACTGCGCTCATAAAGCAGTGTACCTTTAAGACAATTTATTTTCCTAGTTTCACATTAATGGAAAGAAAGGAAGAAATTTATTTCTGGATCAGAAACAACATGCTGTAGTGAAATTCCATGGGCATTAAAATCAAACTCGGATTTGAATCCAGCAGCCTCACTTACAATGACCTTGGCATAACCTCCCTCAATCTCAGTTTCTTCATCTGTAAAATCAGGATCATCCTCCTTTCCACTCAAGCTTGTCATAAAGATTCATTTATATAACCTGCGTCAATTTCCTTACATGGTTGCAGAATTTTAGGTGGACCGTAAATAGGCAAGGAGAGACCACATCCCCTCTTTATGTTCCTGGTTTATTTAGCCCAGCATATGGAAGCTGGGTATCAGCCAGCAAGGCAGATGCAGCAGATGATGCTGCCTTTAGCCCCCGGGGTCCCTAATGAGGGGTGCTTAGCTGCCTGTGACACTAGTCAGGTCTCACTGGCTCAAGAAGCTTAATTTTGTGCTGCCCCATAGCCCAGTTATATTTGGGACTGACGTCACCCCTCAGGAAGAACTTACAAAAACATTCTCTGTCCTTAATAAGGAATACTAACGGACCTCTAGCCCCGTTCTGGTCCTGCAACCAAACAACTTCGGCAAAGCCCCACATTTTTATGGGTGGGGCACGGGAGCAGAGGCAGGGCCAGTCTCCAAGGGCTTCTTCATCTCTTCCTCCATCTCTCCAACACCCTGGAAGACCTTGTCCTGGGATAACACAGGGCACATGGGTGTTTACTAAATAGTCATGATGATAATGATGATGCATATCTGGGCTTTAATTTACACGTGTTGGTTCCATTATTGATTTTATGCTCCTCAAATTATCCAGATAAAGTCACAACCAGTTTAAAAACAGTTTAATTTTGCATCCGTGGTCCGGCGGGAGTCTATTCTTTCTCCAATAATAATAATCACATTGTACAATTAATGAATTTCAGTTGAGATCAGTAGTGTTTGGGCTAATATGGCATTTCTTCTTTGTTCTTCTTTGTTTTGTTTTCTATTTAGGGTCAAGTTGTGTTCCGGAACGGGGAGAGAATGGGGACCATTAAATTTACTCAATTTCAAGGTAGGCTTTTTGATGCTTATTCTTTCTAATTGATGAATTCTGTATTCAAGGATGTTCTGTTTATGCAATAAAATACATCAAAAGAAATGAAAGTACGATGTTCCAGATAAGAGAAAGAGTCAATAGAAAACACTTCTCTATGAAAACATTAGCTTCAACTTATTTAGAATATTTTTTCTCAACTGAATTATTTCTCAGGCCTGTTCAGTCTTTCCACATGACTCAGGCTTATTGAAAATATGGGGCGTGGCAGTTAAGTCAATGCCAGTATTCTGAGGAATCTTGCATTGTTTTAGTTTTTGATTATAGAAATTTTCAAATAGACTCTAAAGTGGAGAGAATTGCATAATGAACCCCATGTACCCATTACCCGGCTTCAGCTGTTTTCACCATTTTGCCAATCTTGCTTTATCTTGACTCACTCCATCCCCTACCCCCTTTTTTTGCTGTAATGTTTTAAAGCAGCTCCCAGACATTATCTCATTTCAATCTATAAATAACGCAGTATGCATTTCTACTAGATAAGGACTTTTTTAAAACATAACGACAATACTGTTATTGCACCTTAAACATTTAAGAAGTTTTAATATGCTTTATTCTGAGTCTATGTTGATCATCTAATTATCTCGAAAATGACTCTATAGTTGGTTTGTTGGGGAGCCCACACAAGGTCCACTCATTGCATCTGGTTGAAGTGTCTCTTTAGTCCCTTTTAATTTATAATTGTCCCACACACACCATTTACAGACCGTTTGGTTTTTTAAGAAACCAGATCATTTGTCAGACTTCCTTCTGTCAGATTTGGAAGGGACCTCAGCAACCATTCAGACCACATTCCTCATGTGATGAGGAGGAAACGGAGGCCCAGAGAGGGACAGTGGCTTGTCAGAGCCCACAGGGCGTCTGAGAGGGGCAGGGCTGGGTGTTCTGCCTGGAGGAACTTCGGTTCGGCCCGGTATGGTCATTGGCAGGGTTGTTAGCCAGAACCATGAGACGGACCTTTCATTAATACAGTGTTTTTCAGTATCTGGATGTTTCTAGAAAATCCAGAAACAAAAGCAGAGCCTTCTGTGTCCACTCACTTTGAGCAGATCCCAGAGTCATCCAGGGGAAGGCAAGAAATGAAATCGAGTTATTCGGGTTCATTCAGACAATCCCAACCAGATGCAGATCAGTCAGGAGAGGTGTTCTCCGGTACTATGGCTCCATGATGCAGTCTTGTAGATTTACCCATTTGTCTTCCTGTGGCAGGTAATTGAAATGCATGTCAGCTCTCTGGTGTGCACAAAAGATGTAATTTTAGGCAAACGTAATTATTTTCCCATTTTTAAAGCTTACTTCTTCGTTGGCTGAACAAAGTAAGCATCTTGGCAAAGATACTTTTTTTTGAGTGATTGCAGCTAAATTCTCTTGTCACATTTCCAGTTCTCAAATTATATCATTCTGGGAGAATATTTTGTAAATTATTGATTGGCCAATCACAGCTACAAATGCGTGCCAATTTTATTGCTTTTTTTTTTTTTTTCTGAATGTTAGGATTAGACACCAACTCCAGTGACTGGTTTTAGGCATTTATAAGGAAAGCAGTGTAGCAAACAGTAGTTCAGAGGTGGGTTTGAAACCACCTGAGCTCAAGTCACTGTAGAACATTAGGCAAGTGACTCACCTCTCTGAGCCTCAATGTCCTCATCTGTAAAATAGGAATATGATCCTACCTACCTTCTCGGGATGTGGGAAGAACTAGATGAGATAGCACAGAGAAACGTGCATATATTTCTTGCTCAGCAAGTAGTAGCAATTATGATTAGCATTTAGTCAAAAATTATGATACTTTTCTGGGGCAAATCCACATTTTCTTGGTGTGTTGAAAGCCCCGGGTGCCTTTTTGTCTGCCTACTCTTATAGCTGCTCCCAACACTTAATGACATGTAGGGTGTCACATGGGGCAGGGCCTTAGAGATGATCTCATCCCGCTGCTTCATGGTATAAGTGGAGAAACTGAGGCCCAGGGAAGGGAGGTGTTCCTCCCAGGGACACCCAGCTGGCTGGAAGCAGAGAAGTGACTAGACCTCGACTTTCCCCAAGTGCCAGCCTTTGCGTGTTCACATGTACACCTGCGCCTGAGTGTCCTCCCTTTGCCACTTCTGTGTCCAGCGTTTATTGACTGTCAGAGCCGGGCCTTGCAGATACTCCTGTTCACATGTTTTTAAAACAGACATTGATCCTGTTGGCAGAGGGATGCTGTGCTGAGGGCATATTCTTATCAGCACAACAGTTAGTTTTCCAAATTTAGAGGGTCTCAGAGGTACCTTGCTGCCAAGATGGAGGGGCATTGCTTTATTGAGTGGCTGTCCAGGCTGGAAGGGCTCCTGGTTGTCATCTTATTTCAGAGGGGAAACTGAGGCTCAGACACGGAAAGGGACTTGCTGTGGGACAGCAGTTTCATTCCTTTCCTTCTCTGGGCTCATGGTTCACCTCCAAGAGAGGCTGGTCTTCTGTCTCCTGGGACCTTCCCGGAATTTGCCCAGAGGATGGGCCTGCCCCCCACCTTGGGGTTACTAGAGCCTAAATTGCCTCATGCCATTGACTTCGAAAAAGGCTTCTAAATGGGGTCACAATGCTGTTTTCTGCTGTGCCCTTCAAGCCCTCTCTCTCCCCCTCACCCTCTGCCCTCTTCTAAGAGGGGACGGTGGAAGAGCAGAGCTGACTCACAAACAGCCAGCCCCAGCAGTGGGGCTCCCTTTGCAGGGTCTCTCCTGGACTTACACCCAGGCTGTCTCAGCGCTCGCTGGCAGCATCTTGGAAGTTGGCCCATCCCACCATCCCTCTGGAGACCACGAAAGATGCTTTCTTGGCTTCTTGTTTGTAAAGGTCCTGGTGCCTTCTAAACCCTTTTATCTATAATAGAGGAAGCATTTTGTAGGAGGCTCTGTTACCTTCTTTGTAAAACTAAAACACAAATTAGTTGGAAATGGGAGGCTGTTTGGAGAAGACTAAAAGGGGAGCCCGGAATCCATGGTCCTGTTCTACTTTTTTATTATTTTGGCTGCTTTGGGTCTTCATTGCTGTGCACGGGCTTTCTCTAGTTGCGGCGAGCGGGGGCTACTCTTCGTTGCAGTGCGTGGGCTTCTCATTGTTGTGGCTTCTCTTGCTGCGGAGCACAGGCTCTAGACATGCGGGCTCAGTAGTCGTGGCTCACAGGCTCTAGAGCGCAGGCTCAGTAGTTGCGGCGCGCGCGTTTAGTTGCTCCGCAGCATGTGGAATCTTCCCGGACCAGGGCTCAAACCCGTGTCCCCTGCATTGGCAGGCGAATTCTTAACCACTGTGCCACCAGGGAAGCCCCTTGTTCTACTTTTTGATTCCAGAGTTGTAGGATTGGTATCACAAGAGCCTGGCACTCAGTAGACCCCTGGTACAAGTTTATTAAATTAATTTGGAGGCAAAAGACCTGTATTCAAGCCCTTGCTCTGAAGTTTACCAGCAGTGTGACCCTGGGCAAGTCACTTTATCTCCCTAAGCCTCAATTTCTTCCTCTGGAAAATGGGATGACACTAATGCCAACCCTGCCTGTCCCCTGGGGCTGGGCCAAATGACATTTTGCTCTATAAACACTGGGTGCTAGGAAGCTAGTCACATTACTAGCATGCTACCTGGTTCCTGGCTGGCTCTTGGTAAATGTTTACTGAATTGGTGAGTGATCCAGCTTGTGGAAATTTGAGAGCATGCTCATTTACTCCTGGTTTCCAGTGGCTTGAGTCAAGGCAGAATGTCTGACAAACAGCAGTTAGTCTTGACAACAGAAATGTGAACTGAAGCTACTTCACAATGGTGGCCATTGTTGTTCCAGGCTGGAGAAATGACCTTTTTTGCAAACTTAGGAATGCTGGATAGACAGAACTACTCTAAAATAATGTGTCAGGGCTAGCCCCATGGTCCCTCGTGAGGCTGAGGCATTTTGTATCCAGAGAGAGTTTCAGAGCCCTAAACATGACCTTCCTCACTCCCAGCTTCCCTCCATCTACTCTGTTTTCAAGGCTTCCCAGAGCCCCCAGTCCTAGGGGGTAGGTGTGGCAGATGCCGTCAGCGTCCCACCTGTAGTCCCTGAGCATCCATGGTTCCAAACAAGCATCTTATTAAGAGCACCTACACCTCTCCCCCTGTGCGAGGAACAGGACAGATATTCAGGGACTTAATGCTTCCAGGGCAGCCCTGAGCCAGGGATGGATGAGAAGTGGAGGATAAATCCCCCAGCGTCCTTCCCACTTGGGTGGAAGCTCCCAAGAACTCCAAGGTATGTTCCGCTCTGTCTCCAGAGGTCCCCATGAGATTGAGCCTCACTTGGCCTCTCAGAAACCTTCTCATTAATGCACCTTGCCCTGGCTCCCTTGCCTTCTCTGTCTCACCTCCCCACACCCCTATCAATGTGTTCGAGGATCACCTCCCAAATAAATTACATGCATTCTTACTCTTGGCTCAGGCACCATTCTGAGGGACCCACCCGTGGCAGTAGGTAAGGTAGGTATTAGCATCCCCTCGGACACACACCTTGGGTGCAGTGGACCTAACCCCCTTTCAACTCCAAGTTCAGCACCCCTCCCCCATGCCATCACTGACTTGCATCAAACCACGTGTAGATGAGGATGAATACTAGGGAATTGGCTTTTTTTTTTCCCCTTGAGAGAAAAAAGAATCCATGTTACTAACGAAGTCTAAACATGGCTCAGAATTTGCAGCAGGAAAGGAAGTTGAGTGAAGCCATGATTAGAGCCTTGTTTATGCTGTTCTTGGTGAAATCTCAGCATCTGCCGCTCTAACTCACCGTCGCTGCCTTCATTAGGCCTGTTTGTAAGAATCGCGGTGAATGATAATCTGCTTGAATTTGGACTGCTTCTGTGCAGCATAAAGGACTCAGACTTTGGAATTTTATACTTCGCCACCTGATTTGAAGGGATGGGGTCTTCCACCGCCCTAACAACGTAATTGTCATTCAGAAGGTACCTAGTGAAGTGTAGGTTTGTCCTCCCCATTTGCACACATTAATTACCGTTTGGTCTTCGGGGTAACAGATACGGTTCTATGCAGTGCGCATTTCCTGAGCATCTGCCAGGCGCCTTACCAAGTCCTCTGGGGAAGCCAAGTTGAATAAGCCTCTGCCCCCGCCACTCCCTGTAGGGGCTTCATAATCTCTCTGGCCAAGTGCCAGTGCCCATAAAAGCAGGAAGATAATTTCCCAGAACCTACTAGAAAATTTTTGGAGCTAGTTTGACTCTAGTTTGAGACTCTTAAGGCTGATTTTTAATATCCTTTTCCTTCTGTTAAGGCATATATTATAGCTCTCTTCACTAAGCCATGGGTCTGGAAAGGCCAGTTTTTTGGACTGCCCCTCGGCTTGATGTTAAGAGTGGAGACATAGTCCACTAAACTGCAAGTTACACCAGAAGTGTTGTGGGTCAGCAGGAATGGAAGGGCACACGTGAATATGGGCTCTTTCAGGCTGGAAGTCTGACCCTGACCTTGATACCTCCCAGCCCCCATGATCCAGGGCTTACCTTTCAGGGAGCTCAAGGAAGGTGGCTTGGAAGACAGAATTATTTAGCAGACCTTGTCTTTCATTGAGCCATAGATTCTCCATGTTGAAGGCAACCCTGACTTTCCTTTACAGCATTGCCTCTACTTGAATGCCTCCAGTGATGGGGAACTCACCTCCTCTCATGTGGAAAGTATGTGAGCTTCAAAGCAGCCATGCCTAATCATTGCTAGCCAGGCACTGTGGCTTAATCTCTCTGAGACATCATTTCAGCACTTCTTAATTTTATTTTTATTTTTTTGAAAGTAAGTTTAAAGACACTTTACATTAGCTTATTTTTTTATTTATTTATTTATTTTGGCCGTGCCACGCAGCATGTGGGATCTTAGTTCCCCAACCAGGGATGGAACTCCTACCCCCTGCATTGGAAGTGCGGAGTCCTAACCACTGGACCGCCAGAGAAGTCCCTCAGCACTTACTTTAAAATAGTGAAATGGGACTTCCCTGGCGGTCCAGTGGTTAAGACTCTGCACTTCCAATGCAGGGGACGCGGGTTCGATCCCTGGTCGGGGTACTAAGATCCCACATGCCGTGCAGTGTGGCCAAAAAATTAAAAATAAAATAAATAAAATGGTGAAATAAAAGGTGATTGTTTACCTTGCTTGAGAGTGATGGTGAGACTCCAGTGACCTGAGGCTATGAATGAGCCTGGCTCAGTGACTAGCACAGAGAAGAGCTGTGACAGCTGTTGGCTTCCTGCTCCTCTCCTGGGCACTCTTCACAATGATACCAGATTTACCCCCTCCAGAGTTTCTTGAGCAAAGTGCTATCTTACTTCCTCAGGACACACTTCACACTCCTCATTTCATGGAACGTTGTTATCCCTGGTCCATGAAAGCCCCTCTTGTTTGTTTGTACCTTTATTTCCCTCATATTCTCATATGCCACTCCTGCCTCTCCCCAAGAAAGGCAAACATTCTAAGTGTTTAATGCAGATATTGTGTTTGTATGTGTCCTTGCAAAATGTGTATTGCTGTTTTGTGTGCATATTTTGAATTTGCATCGACATAACTGGATTACATACTTTTTCTGCTTTTTTTTCCAAGCAAAAGTTTGGGGTTTTGAAGTTTCACAACGGTCATTTCCTGGCTCCTGCACGCCAGCACTTTGTTTTTAAGATACCTCCATGTTGCTGTGTCTGCATCTAGGCTGTGGCTCTCACTGCTCATTCCAGGGGATGTACACCTCCATTCTCCCAGTGACAGCCACTCAGGTCACCTTCAACTCCCTGTCTCCAAACATAATAAGTGTCCTTGTACATGTCCCCTTATGAACCCAGCTGGGTATTTCTTTAGGACAAATCCCCATGAGCTGAATTGTTGGGTCGGAAGGTGTGTCAACACCCAACATGCCTAAAATTTGCCAGATGGCTCTTGGGAATGGCCGTACCCATGTCCACTCCCACCAGCATGAGGAGTCCTGTGTCCCTACCTCTCACCCACAGTTGGTGTTTGCCAGCTCTCTCATTTTTTGCCAATCTAAAGATATAAATTAATATTATACTGTGGTTTTGAATGTCATTTCTCTGGTTACTGATGAGTTTGGACATTTCTTCCTGTGCTTGTCTGCCATTTGTTAATTGTCAGTTCTGATCCTTTGACCACTTTTATTTTGAGTGTATTGTCTTTTTCTTGGTGATTTGTAAGAGTTCCTTACGTAATCTAGGTTTCAGTCCCTTTTTGGCTTTAGGCTTTGCAAACATCTTCTCCCATTCGGTTACTTGTCTCTAAACTTAAAGTCCCTGGTGAACGGAAGTTCTTAATTTTGATGTGCTATTTTTTCTTTCTTTCTTTTTTTGATCCTATGGTTTGGGCTTTTGAAGTTTCACAACGGTCATTTCCTGGCACCTGCCCGCCAGGTCCTAGCTGGGCACAGGGGGTACTGAGATGGGTAAGACACAGCCCTTCCCCTCAGGGAACCCCCTGGTTCAGTGGGGAGCAGACGCAGGACCCCAACTGAGTGTGAAACGTCATTCAGAGGAGAGGTGCTCGGCTCCACCTGGCAGATTCTAGGAAGGCTACCTGGGAGAGGTGGCATCCAAGATGAATTCTAAAGAACCAATGAGAGTTACCCAAGAGGAAGAGAGAAAAGGTGTTCTAGGTTCAAATAGCCTGTTGTATCTATATGTGTTCTGTGTCCCCTTGGGTATTCAGCTTTTGCCCTGAGCCAGTTTGCCTATAAGTCACTGGACAGATCCGCCCTTGGCAGGATTATTATACTCCTGGGGCATTTGGCCAGTGTCCACCTAGTCTGTTAAAATCTCAAAACAAAGGTCAGTGAAGTTAACTTACTGAAAATGCGACAGTGGCGTACTGTTTGTGGATAGAGACGAGTGTGAGGGAGAATCCAGGCCAAGGGAGCACAGTCGCTCTCTGCTTGGTGATGCTGAGAGGTGCTGCTCAGACCTGTTTCCACCCAGTGGGAGGAGAGTGACCATCTAGGGCCTGTCCACAGGGGCAGGGTGGATGAGGGGAGTGAAAAATCACTTCCTGGGGAATGGCTGGCCAGCCTGGAGAAAAGCAGAATCGAGGCCCGAAATCAAAATCACAGTGTTGCCATCTCTGAAGCACGGTCAGGATCAGGAGTTGCTGTGATGTGTGGCCCCCAGGCAGAGCTAGGACTGTGAGGGCAAGTCTCGGAGAGCAGACTTTCGCTTGGAGTGAGGAAGACCCTTCAAAGCAGTTGCAGAATCATGGAACGAGAGCTGGAGGGCACAGAGATTTCCCCGTCTGGCCCACTTGTTTTATCAAGACCCAGGCAGAGGATGGCACGTCCCTGGGGCTCCTTATTGAGGAGATGGCAAAACCAAGACCCGTTCCAGGGGCCCTGTCCTCCAGCCAGAGCTCTTTCCTTTCCCTGAGTCTGGGATTTTGTTAGGGAGTCCTAGAATGGAGTAATTTTATAGAATCTTTGATGTTCATTGAGCCAAGGTTGTCTTTTGTTTTACACCTCAGAGTTTTACATTTCTTTATGTTTGCAGCAACAATTAAACTGTAAAAGACACGCATACTTCCCTCAATGCAGACCTAGAGTCAGTTGAGGAAGAATGAGCATTTGGGGGTGAGGGGAGTAGAGTCCAGGAAGCAGGGTGTGGGGACCAGCTGCAGCAGGAGGTTGGCGACCCTCCACCCAGCTCTCCCACCCAGGGGTTGTGATACGGGAGGGAGGCAGGACCGCTCTGTGATTGAAGCAGTTCCCCAGCCCCGTCTCAAGGATGCTCTCAGGCCCGCAGCCAGGGAGTATTTTCAGACTGGACTTTTTTGGCAGCCTAATTTTCACCAATAGGACTTATTTTCTTTATGTATCATCCAAATCCAAAGTTGGAAATAAAGAAAAAGAAAGAATGCACATTTTTAAGAGAATCCTTTTTTTTGCACCACAGCAAGGAACCAGTATTATTCTGCAGGAAAAGGGGCTCTTTGTTTTATAGTATTTTGAGCCTCTGAGAACAGAAATTGTCAGCGTTGCAGGGTCCTTCGTCTAATACAGTGGTTTTCAACTCTAGTTATGCGTTAGTCAACTTAGGGAACTTTTAAAAATATGGCCACCCAGGGTTCACTCCTCAACCCCCCAGAGGTTTTAATATAATGGATCCATGTTGGGACCCAGGCATCTGAATTTTCTAGAAATTCCCTAGGTGACTCTAGTGCCTGGCCAGGACTGAGAACTATTTGAACCCCTGCGGTGTACTTTGTAGATGGAGAAACTGAGGTCCAGAGAAACGGAATCATCTGTCCAGGGTCACATGATAAGTCAGTGGCAACCTACAGCAGGGCTAGCAGGGCAGGGAGGGTGGCCAGTGACAGACTCAACGCCACAGCCCCTCTCCCTCTGCTCTATTCTCTGCTGCCCCCATGAATCCTCTTTCTAGTCTGTCCGCAAATCCCCTGTTCCGCAGTCTTCACGTCTGTATCCAAATAAGTGGTCGATGTTCTTTGCACAACAGAGTTACCAAGGAACCCAAGAGTTAAAAGTTGGAAGTGCCCACCTATCATGGTCACCACCTGGCTGGGCCGTGGGTGAAAGAAAGAACACAGGGGACGCCATCCTTCCCCTGCAGAGCCAGGAGGGGCCCTGGGCAAAGTGCAGGGGATGCGACCCTATGCTGCCTGGGACCTCAGAAACGAGACTTCAGGTTCCACTCAGGAACTGACCGGCTGGCAGGAATCATAAGGTTTGGGCACACCTAGGGCATGGCTGCAACACAGCTTCTCACATATCACCCATGCCTTGAGCCCACAGCAACTGGGGAGGAACAGTACTCAGGGATGCCTTCCTGGAAAAGGTGGATAGGGTTTGGACATGTTGGTTTGGTAGAGGAAGGGGAAAGCTACCTTCCAAGCAGAGGGACCATTGTGGGGAACAGTGGTAGTAAGAAAACACAGGGAGTGTTTGGGGACCTCACAAATAGCTCACAGTTACTTTTGTCGTGACTCAAATAACTACAATTTATTGAATACTTCCTGTGAGGCCCCAAGCCAGGAACTGCCTATAGTCTCCTCTTTAGTCCTCATAGGCACTCTGAAAGTTGAAATTTTACCGTTACAGCCATCCACTCACAGGTCACAGGCTAGAAGGGAAATATTACTGGCATATGGGAGTAATTTTACCCACCCGGTAGGGCTGGGTGATGCTGCAGTCACTAAACTACAAGGTCAGAGGTTATGAATTATTTTTTAATCTTTGTAACTCCAGCCTTCAGCACAGAGCCTAGAACATAACAGGCACCCAGTGTTTATTGAATGAATGAATGAAGTGATTAAACTAAGGGATTTAGTATAAACATCCTTCATCGCCCAGATGTCCAAGGTCAGCTTGGTCAAGGATGAGGACATAAGCTAAGCTTCCTCCACCTACGCTGCTGCTTTTGAGGGATTCTTTATTATGAAATACCTGGGCCTGGCATGCAGTAGGCTCTCAGTAAGTATGGGCTGAATGACCAGCAGCCCTGCTCAGTATGGGTGGGGAAAATGTTCTGAATTTAGAACTAGGGGAGTCAAGTTCAGGCACCCACTTGGTCGCTGCCCAGCACTTGGCTCTGAGCGTTCACTTAGCTGACATGAAGCTCCTCCCTCACCTGTAAACTGGGGTGAATTATGCCTGATTCAAGGTTTGCTATGGAACCCTGAATGCAGGAATGTGTGACGCCCCCCACCCCACCCAGCCTCCAGGCACTGCCCCCGGGGAGAGATTACGGCAGTTATGGTCATTGCAGGAAGCGGTACCATGGGATGGATGGTACAGCAGGTGTATGAGTCAGAGGGTCAGGCTGCGCGGCTGGGGGCGTGGTGAGTTGCCAGCCGCACCACCGCCTGGCTCCTGATGATTTATTCCAGGCAGCCTGCATATTTCATGTGCTGCCTCCCCACACCAAATAAATAAATCAGGGCCTCCTCCGCTGAGCAGTAGGAGCTGATTACGGCTGAGACTTCAAAAGGCCAGAGCAGGGATGCTGGAGCTCCCAGCAGAGTCTGCTGATGTGACATTTAGGAGCTGGGTGACCCCTGCAAGTGACAGCCGCCTACACAGCATGAGGCCTCCCAAATGGCAGGGAGACCTTTGCAGGGAGAAGGAAGTGACTTTTACAGCCCTGTTTTCCACCCCACAGTTAAAGGAACGCAGGCAGAAGTGTGGCCTATAGGATTCCCTGTTCCGTTTCCTGAATCCTTATAAGGAACCAGCAGCGCACCTGTGTCTCTGCAGAGACATTCACTTAGAGCCAGAGGCCCAGCAGGCAGCTCCTCTGGCCACGTGCTTGGAATTCCTGCTGCTGTGTCGCTTTATAACCCCTGGGCATTTTGAGAACCAGGGTCTGCAGCTCTGAGTACATGCCTGCCCCGCCGGTGGGCAGGTGGGCACTCCTCTCTGTAGTTATTACACTCAGGAGGCACAGGTGGCCTGTGGAACTCAGCCCAGAACTGTCACCTCTCAGGGATCCCATTAAGGCAGCCACATGTCAGGGAAGAGCATGGCTGTGGGAACAGTCCTGAGTTTGAACCTGGACTCTGCTCTTAGTATCAGTGGGGCTTTGGGCAAAGCCACAACCTGCCTGAGCCTTGATTTCCTCGTCTGTAAAGTGGGACTGAAACCACTTAACTGCACACAACTGTGAGAACTAAACAAGAAAAGACATCTAAAGGTGAATCCCCTTGGCCTCTCCCTGCCCACTCGCCACCTTGTCCAAGACTGCGCTACCCTGGGAGCCCCACTCTCTACTCCTTGCCTTTGGCTCTTTGCCTCTAACCCCACCTTTCCCTGATTCAGCTTCATCTGTCATCAGTATTCCCTCACAAGCCTTGAATGGATCCTCTGTTCAAAGGGCTTCTCGTCCCTGTCTTGGTGGCATGTGGCATTGCTGGCCAGCTCCCTTGTGAAATTGTCCCTTTCCTTGGCTTCCAGGATGCCCACTCTGTCCTGGCGTCCTGACCCATCTTTCCCAGTCTCTTGTAGCGTCTTTGCTCTGCCCACCCCCAGGGCCTGGATGGGGTGGGAAATAGAAATGATGTTCAGTAAGGTGGGAGGCTTACTGCCAGAGGCATGATGTGTTTTTGTCTTCAAGGCTCTAGGGCTCTCCTGGGGCAGGGGGAGCAGAGTGGTCCATGCACTCCTAGAGGGCAGAGCCAGATGGCAGAGGAAAGTTAGAGAGAGACCATTCAGCTAATGACCCTGGAAAGACTTGGTAACAGGCAGAGAGTCCAGTTATGGGGGGGAGTAGGCTTCCCATCTATACATGTACAGCAAAGGATGGGTGACCAGTTGATGAGACGACATGAGAGGGTATTTGTTCCAGCCCAGATCAAGGTGAAGGTTTTGTGATTCTACCTGGAAAAGGCACTGGGGAAAGGAAAAGCCTGCAAGAATATAGCCAGAGCCTGTGGGGGAGCAAGAGCTGGGACAGGAGCACCCAGACAAACACAGGACTTGGATCTAACCTAACACTGTTTCTTGCTCCCCGCAGACAGCAGGGAGGTGAAGGTGGGAGAATACAATGCTGTGGCTGACACACTGGAGATCATCAACGACACCATTAAGTTCCAAGGTAAGGCAGGTGGGCTTCTCAGAGGAGGGGGCCTGCTCAGGTGCTCCCAGGCCTGCATATTGTTGAGGGTTGTGGATGAGCTCAGAGTCCTTGGCTCTGTGGGGAAGAGGGAACATCCTCTCCTCTCAATCCATGCACTCGCTCACTGAGGACAGGATACCATCACCACATGGGAGCTGGGTTCCAGCCCCTGGGATGGGGCACTGGAATTTGCATGGAGTGCTGGCCCTCACCAAAGCATCTGTGTTTAAACTGTTGAATGGCCAGAAGTAATTCTTTTTATGTGTGGCCCAACTAAATTTTGCTGTGTCACCTCCTCAGAAAAGACATGGATGGGCTGGTAATAAGGCCTCTCCACTTGCTGCTCTTCCTGGAAAACCATTCCCTCTCTTCTGCTGGAGAACTTCTCCTCAACATCGAGACCCAGATCAAATGACACCTGCTCTGTTCAGCCTTCCCTGATGCCCCCCAACTGAGTTAACGGCTCTCTTCTCTTTGCTTCCACAGTCTTTTGTCTCTGCTTTTCTTATGGCCTCTGTCACTTTGCATTGAAATTAGTAGGTTATTGGACCATGAGCTCCCTGACTGGATCCTATTTGAGTTTAAATTCCTGGCACCAGCCAGGGTCTGGCACATGTTGGGGGCTCAGTGATATGTGATGAAAAAATAATACATGATTGATCAAGTAAATGAATGAGTGGGTGGGTGAATTAAATGAATGAAAGGGTGAGCATATGAGTCAGTGAGGAACTGGGTGGATGGATGGGTGCATGTGTGGATGGGTGGGTGGGTGGGTGGGTGGATGGATGGATAGATGGATGGACAGCCTCATCACGGGGTGGCTGTGGAGGAAGCTGCCATGCCCATAGCATCCAGATGCTGCTGCTTTGATTCCACTGGGAATCAAAGAACAGACAGCTGGCTTTCTGCACCTGGAGCTCCTTCTTAAATCCAAGACCACCAAAGAAGGCTCTCCCATGAACCATTTGGTTAGATTTTGGATCTGTGGGATTCCAGAAAGCTCCAGGTGGCCTCAAAGAGGAGGTGTGGTCTTCACAGTCCCACCTGAGGGAGCTGTCACCAAGACCGTAGTCATCTATTACCTCATGGAGCCACAGAAAAATTCTGAAAGTGGGTGGATAAGTCCTGTCATCCCTGCTGTACAGATGAGAAAAGGGATCAGAAAACTCCAAATTCACACAGCCTGTGAGAGGCAAAGCCAATTCTAACTATGGGAGTCTGATCCCCAAGATAGGGCTGTTTCCTCCTGGACGCAGGAGATCTGGGTTTGCTGAATAAGAATTCTGGGTTTACAAATTGAAAGAAAAATTCAAACAAAATAAATAAGAGACACAAAACAGAACTGAAGGAAAAACATAAAAAACCCAGCCAGGAAAAAAGCTAGTTATAGTTAGGAAGCACGAGGCCAGGATAACACTGAGGCTGCAGCTGTTCCAGACTTGCTTCCTGCTTCTCAGAGCTTCCCTGCACCACCCAGAAGGTGGATAACCAGTCTCTGAACCCAGAGCCGAGCCAGGACACCTGGGCAGAACCCAGCTCTCCTGTCCACACCCTGCCTGGATTCATCTCTCACCCAGACCCCTGCACCAACCCCCCATGGGTTTTACCCACCCATCACCAGTCTAACCCCCTCAAGTCCATTCTGCCCTCAGTTGTCATGTCACACTGAAGAGGCCCACACAGTCCCCATTGCTCACAGCGAGGGGCCTCTCCCTGGGGTGGTTCTAAGACCTCCAGGAGGGGACCCCGCCCCACTTCTCTGCCTGCTCCTTCAGGTCTCCGCAGCCAAACTGCTGACATTTCTGCAAATGTGCCGAGACTTCACCATGCCTTCACCTGTGCTGGGCCGTTGGCCCAGAATGCCCTTTCTTCCATGTCTTCCTAGTAAACAGCCAACTACTCATCTTCCTGTCAAGACTCAGCTCCCACATCATCTCCATTCTGTAGCCTTTCCTGACCCCATCTGGCGGAACTGCACTCGGCCGCCTGTTTCCTGCTCAGGCCTCCCTGGGCCTGATGTTCGCACACCACCTGGACCCCATCGCCAGAGGCACTTTGCATAGTGATTAAGGCACAGGCTTCAGGGCTAGGCAGATCTGGGTTCAAATCTGTCCAGCTTTGCTACTTACTAGCTATAAAAGCCACTTAACACCTAAAAAAAAGTTCCCTCACCCCGTAAAATGGGAGTAATCTTCTCTACCCATGAGACTCTTAGATCAAGTGAGAAAATCTCTATTAAAGTGCTCAGCTCATGGTAAGCATTCAATAAATGTGCTTGCTACTGCCTTTAAAAAAAAAAAAAACATGGCTAGTGTGTAAGTTCCCTGAGGGCAGGAACTGTGTCTTGCTTATCTTTGAATCACTGGTGCCCCACACCAGGCCTGACAGTTGGAAGGTGATTATCAATGATGATGCCCATCATTAATGAGGACGAATGAAGGAAGGATGGTGATGAATGGATGAAGAATGAATGAATGGATTGGGTGGGGAGCAAGAAACAGGACTGCTGCTGTTACTAACACTTCTGATAAGCTGTTACCATTTGGCTTCCCTAATGACTTAGCTAAGATGCACGGTGAGAAGGTGCCATTTTGAGGGAAGACAAGGTGGAAAAAGAGATGCTGATTTTCTGAAGTTGTTTCTACACAAACTAGTGGTTATAGTAGTCACATAACCTTTGATCCAAATCTAGCCCCCTTGCTTAGTGCCCAAAGAGGAGCTTATTTCCACCAAGGACTCATGGGCACTCACAGCTCTTGTGTTGGGGATCCAGAAGGTGCCTAATGCAGCCCAGGCTATGTCGGGGGAGGGGGGAGGAGGACAGGGAGTGGGAGGAAAAATGTCCAGGTGTTGAGCTTTTATTTCTGGAAGCAAGAGATGGTGTTACCTGTATCACCTTGAGTCTGCTTTTGCCCTGACTTGCAGCCCTTGAGGCCACTCTTATAAGTGTTACTTTGCATGTAAGTGCTTAATGCTTTACATTAACCAAGCCAGCAGGTTTCTAGCTGTTTTTGAACCTGACAGTTCCCTCTACTGCTTAGATGATTCAGACTCTTTTTATCCACTGATTGTTTCCAAACACATTTGAACTTGCTAGCAGAGTTTTTTAAACAGATGTGCAGGGGAGTTCTCAATCCCTGCCACCACATCTGCCCATCCTCTGCCTGTCTCCTGGGAATGGAGGCATAACCTAGGTTGGCACCCGTGGCACAGCTGTGGTGGGGTCATTGTGACCCCTGGTGGGTCTCCCAGGTTTGGCCACTCTTGAACATCTGACCGATTCCACACTGGAGGGAAAAGCTTCAAAGTGTCACAGTTCCACAGCAGAAACCTGACCTGAAATAGCAACTGAGAAAAAAGGGATCTGCAAGAAACAAGAGGTAGGCAGGTGAGGAAAAGGGTGTCCCTGCATCTTTCCTCCCAAACCAGCCTGTACCTGGTAAATCAGGACAATTTGCCACCATCCATAAAGATGAGTTTGCTCTGAGGCCCTCAGGTCTCCCCCAGGTGCCCTTGAAGAATGAGCAGAGACATCTCTACAGTCACACAGCGGGATGGAATCCCACAGTTTCTGTCCAGTCCTGGCACAGCAGGGAGGGGAAGGCATGCCAGTAGCTTCTGCCTCCCACAGTAAGTCTTATGAAAATGGAAAACCAGAAAGAGCTTTTATAGCATAATGACCTTGAGGCAGAAAATCCGCAGCCAGAGCACATATATGTCTCCACGGAATTGACAGGCAAGGTTTCCACCCTGTTGAGGGGTGGCCATTATCATGTGTTAGCACAGAGTCCTTGAGAGCCCAAGCCAAGTTCCTCACCCCAAAGACAACCAATGGTACCTACTCACAGCACCCAGCCCTGCGCCTTCTAAGCCACTGGTACCTTTGGGGAATAAATGGCAATGGGTTTTCAACATGGTAATTAGACCAAATTCTAGTCTTCTAATGGCGATTAAATGCATCACAAATCCCTTATTGATTCTGTTTAGAGAAAGAAATAAGTCCTGGCTTAGGCTCCCTACTGGCCAACCGCTGGAGCCCGCTCACCCAGTGACGTGTCCTGCACAGTTTGTGCACAGGTGGCGGGTGTCAAGGGCATCCAGGCAAGGATGTTCTCGGGGACTGACTGTGCGCTGAGCTCAGCTGATGCCTTTTCCTTGATCTTCTAGGATCTGAACCACCAAAAGACAAGACCATCGTCCTGGAACAGCTTCGTAAGATCTCCCTACCTCTCTACAGCATCCTCTCCGCCCTTACCATCCTGGGAATGATCATGGCCAGCGCTTTTCTCTTCTTCAACATCAAGAATCGGAATCAGAAGTAAGTCACTCATGCCCTCCTCTTGGATAGTGCTTTCTGGGTAGACAAGCCTCACAGACAAAGTGTAGGAGCATCACGTAACACATTCTCCAGGGGCACAGAAGTTACTAGGGCAGTTTTCCAAAGTGTGCCGCTTAGTTACTGGGATGTCATTAGATGTTTCACGTGAGTGTGTGTGTGCACGAGCGTGCGCACGCACACACACACACACACACACAGGCAGGAGCACTGCTTGCACAGGAAGTCTGGCTTAAACAAAATTGAAGGGTCCAAGTCCACAGGTCTTCTTGGAATTTTGGCCATGCATGTGCACTGTGTGGTGGTCCAGGAGGAGAAATATAGAAGCAGAATTCCCCAAACGTCTTTTCCCCACCCACCAGCATCTTCAGGAAGCACTGCCAGAGGGAGATCACTGAGTTCAGTAAGGACACTTCCCATCCATACAGCATATCACAACCTAGGAAGCGCCTCCTTCATCATCTCGGTTGACCCTCGAATAATGACCGCAATTGCACATGAGAGCGCCAGCTCGATGTCGGAGGGCTGGAGAGCCCTGTCCGAGACCGCACTGCTGCGTGTAGCAGAGCCTATCCCCTGGGTTTCTGGCCTTGATCCCTTTTCCCCCACGCGTGCCCTTCCCTCTCCGGAGGAGACCAACTCGCTTTCCGAGTTATTCTGGCCAGCCATGGGTAGTACGGGCCACCGCCCCGGGCCGTGGTGTTTGCCGAGCACAGCCAGCTTCTTTGGTTTCCGTAGAAATCCCTGACCCCTGCTCCCTGCCTTGTTGTGGGAGTGGCTGAGCAGGGCTCAGAGGGTGGGCCTTCGCGGGGGGAACAGCCTCGGTGCCCCCCAGAGGCGGCGCGGCTCTGTTGTCGTGCCCAGAAGGCACACAGGGCGACCTCCTGGGCTGCAGGGACGAGCGCGATCCCAAGAGAAGAGGTTTTCCTTCTCTCCCTGCTTGCCAAGGAGGAACTTGGCGACTCTAGAGCTTTTGTTGTCGTTTTGGGGTTTGTTTTCTTTTTGTTTTTGGTAGCAGCTGCTTAGGTCAAACCTGTTTGCTGAAAAACAGAAAGTTGTATTCACCTGTTGTTTTATTTATCACCGATAACACAAATATTGCCTCCAAAAAAAATTGAAGCAACTCTGATCTACTCCGTACAAGCCTTAAATGATGACCATGCATGTTAGCACTCGACACAAGGCCCTGGGCATGTGGTCAGCTCTTAATGTTAGATTCCCTTCCTGCAAGCTGCAGTAGTTTTTGTCATAACAGCAAGTTGTCCCTGTTGTTAAGACTATACTCCTTTAATTCCTAACTACCCCCTCTTGGCTGGCTTCCGTGTGAATTTTTTTTTCCAATAAATTTATTTATTTATGTATTTATTTATTTTTGGCTGTGTTGGGTCTTCGTTGCTGTGCGCGGGCTTTCTCTAGTTGCAGTGAGCGGGGGCCGCTCCTTGCTGCGGTTCATGGACTTCTCACTGCTGTGGCCTCCCTTTGTTGCGGAGCACAGGCTCCAAGCACGTGGGCCTCAGTAGCTGCAGATGCAGGCTCAGTAGTTGTGGCTCGCGGGCTTCAGAGCACAGGCTCAGCAGCTGTGGCACATGGGCCTAGTTGCTCCGAGGCACATGGGATATCCCCGGACCAGGGCTCGAACACTTGTCCCCTGCATTGGCAGACGGATTCTTAACCACTGTGCCACCAGGGAAGTCCCTGTGTGAATTTTTTGACTGGCTTTTCAGATTAAAAAATCTACAAAGAGATAGGAAATAAATGTCACTGTGGTTTCAAATCCCCCTCTCTTCTATCTTCCTTAATGCTACTCATCCTTTAAGGTCTACCCCATCCAGGAAGCCTGCCTCAGTTCTGGCCTCTCCCCTCCTTGCTTCCTATGGTAATAAGAATGAAGGGACCTTAGCGGTTCATGGTTTACAAAAGAACCTTCAGGGACCCAGTCCCCTCTCAGCTTCACATGTGTCCTAGGCAGTGGTATATGTGCTTTTATAGGTGAGGAAACTCAGTCGGCTAACTGACTTGCCAAGGGTGCACCTCATGAGGTCACAGGGGTGTTTGCTGGACTCAGGGCTTTCAATTCAAAAGCCCATGAGGGGTCCACAATTTACAGCCGGCTTTTTATCACTCTACTACTTTGACACTGAATTTTTAAATGTGAAAGGATTAATAGAACTGCAGAATGCAAAAGAAAATGCTCAGGGAACAACTGACCATAATTACAATCTGCAAAAGAGCACCTGGACCATGGGGGCACCTGAAAACCCAAGACATTCTGAACAGATTGTGCTGGGGGAGCCAGACACATCTGAGAGTAAATTCCAGCTGGCTGATGGTTTAACACAGCCTGGTGAAGACAGGGGGAGGTTGGGGGTGGGGACTCCATTGTCCATCTCCATCACCTGGTACCGGGAGGTACCATGCGTGTGGCCCTCTTTGTGCTCAGGACAGTCCCTCACTGTGGAAGGTTGCTGAACATAGATTAGAATTCTCTAGATTTGGCTGTCTTCCCAGCCCCAGCCAAAAAAAAACTGTTGACTTAACATCTTTGTGTAAACCAAAAATTAATGGTTGAAGAAGCCGGCAATACAAGCTGTCCCCAGAGAAGTGATAGGTGAACTTGACTGAGAAGACAGGAAAATCAACAACTAGAAATCGATAGCATCGCGGTCCTATAGTGAGGGGGAAACAGCCCATCAGAGGAAGCACAGTCTTGGGGAGGGGGCAGTGAAGGAAGCCAGGGTTTCCATTCTTCTCTCCCTCTCTAGCCTTGGTGACAAGATACACATTCAGAAAATACCTGCTGCAGGAGTAGCTAAATTAACAGTTCTGCTAACTATAGTATCTCTTTCTTTTCTCAGGCTGATAAAGATGTCAAGTCCGTATATGAACAACCTTATCATCCTCGGAGGAATGCTTTCCTATGCATCCATCTTTCTCTTTGGCCTGGATGGGTCCTTTGTCTCTGAAAAGACCTTCGAAACCCTTTGCACCGTAAGTCATTCTGCACATTCCAGTGGTTTGTGATACAAGGTTTTCTTGGTGACCACAATCACCAAAAACACAGATACAAACCCATAACTGCGTGAAAATACATGAACAGGCAGCAGACAACTTGTTCAGCCATTCAGGCAGTTCAACAGGGCAGCGTGGGATAGCTTTCAGACCAGAATGAACTTAAGTATTGCCTGTAAAATTAAGAGCCTGTATTTAACAGGCTGTTGCTAGAAGACAGCCCACTGAGAATGATTGAATAACCTAGAAAAGCAAGGGAGAAAAATGCCCACCCAGGCACTGTGCCTGGGGTCAGAGTCAGGGCTGTGTAAGAAGGAACAAGTCTGCCCACCAACCTTGACGGCCATCACAGAATATAAGGAGAGGTGTTTGTATGGATGACTTTGAGTTGTACAGAAAAGATCGCTTTCCTTATTCTCTATTTAACAGCAGTGTTTCTCAACCCTTTTTTTTGCTAATTGCCCCCATAAGGAGCCTTTTTTTTCTAATTATCCCTTCTTGAAATTTCAATACCAAAGATATACTGTATTTCTGTTTATGTACTGTATATATACCTATAGTTTCTACATAAAAGAGTAATAAATTTTCACATTCAAGAACCAGTGTTGTCCCCCTTGGGAACTATATCACCCCCACTGAGAATGCATATATTTAAGGAAGCCCAAAACAGTGTAATTTATTTACTATATTTTAGCAATGTTATTTTGAAAATTAATTAACATGTTTAAAAATGTTGTTGCCTAGTTATTGTTGTTATTAGTTGTTTTTCTTTTTAAGGCGTTTGTACGTTAGCAGTTAGCAATTGTGTAGAACTCAGTTGAAAGTATCATTGGCTTACTTTTTAGGATGAGGATGGCCAGTTGGGATTTATTTCTGGACTTTACTGTGATCTCTCAGAACTGGATAGGACATGCAGTAATTCATCCAATTCCCCGCCTGGAGGACCAGAGCTAGAAGGGATGGTCAAAGGATCAGTGTTGACCAGATTAATCCAAAAGCAACTCTTTTGTTGTTGCTGTTTTCTGTTAAGGTGTTAAGAGCAACGTAGGCCCTTTTTTGGAAAGCAGTCTCTTTTAGATTATATTTGCTGCTCTGTAGTCTCAGTGTCGCCCACTACTGGACGATCATAAAGTAAAGATTGGCAGTGAGGATTAAACAAGTGGAGGACCCCTTAAATGTGCTGCAGGTCACCACCCACACCTTGGACTTTCAGGACTGCATCGGGTCTGTCAACTTAAAAAACATGCGCAACGTGAGAATCGTGAGTTAAGTTTTATTTGGGACAAAATGAGGACTATAGCCCGGGAAACAGCATCTCAGATAGCTCTGAGAAACTGCTCCAAAGAGGCAGCGGGGAAGGTCAGTATATATGTGATTTCGGTGAAGGGGGGAGTACGTGCAACCAAGCACAGATTTTTTGCAGGAGGTTACTGCTAGTCATGAGGAGCAGACGTCGCCATGAAGGATTTTAGTGCTTTTCTAGATATGAGGAGATATAAGAATTGGAATCATAAAATTGGCTCCTAAAAATATCTAACTATCTGAAGACCTGTTCTGCCAGGTTTTCCCAGAGCACAGAGTGCCTCATTCCTGCTCTCCACCCTGAGCTCCTTTCAGGGGGTATTGAAAGTCAGCAGCTGCAGCAGCACGTGATTTAATCCTTGTAGAGGTGGATGGCAAGTGCCAATTTGTAGTTGACAGATCCCCAGACTCTGGGACAGCCCGTGGACTGGAGGGAAGTCCCTGGAGCACGTGGTGTTGCTCCGCTGATTCCTGCAGATGATGACATCGGACTGACTTGTTAATAGCCAGCTTCAGCATGAATTGTCAAGCAAATGAGATGTCCCCAGAACTCGTACTTTGTTTGAAAGGTTCCACTTGAGAAGTGCGTGGTCAAGTCCCCAATACCCCAGGGGGTCCCTGGGGTGCTCAGGCATCCTTCCTCTCTGGGGTGGACCTGGAGGGCAGTTAGGCCCCACGTGCTCCAGAGCTCACCTGATTCAAGCTTCCTACTCAGAGTTCTTTATTCTGCCCCGTTTCACTCTGCCCTTCTGGGGGTTAAGGAGGTGAAGTCGAGTCACAAGTCCCCCACGTGCCTGGCATCAGAGTGCCGGAGTCAGCTTCCGGAGAAGCTGAGCCGCTCAAAAGTCCCTGTGGGTGTGGGTTAGCAGTTTGTGCCCGCAGAAGTGTGACCCTCTGGCACAAGGATGGTGACCGCAGCTTGTGTCTCGCTCGCTAGAGAAGGTGTGAAGCGCTTGAGGTCCCCTTCAGTTCTGCATCAGCACGACTTCTGTGCCCTGTGGGGCCTTGTGAGCTCATGGGTGCCATGTGTGTCTGTGGTCAGCTTTCCTGGGCAGTAGTGTGGCCCGAGGGAGGGACTGCTCCCAAGGCACCCTGAAGAAGCTAAGCGAGGGGTTTCCCTCTTCCCTCTGTCCCTGGGGACGCCCTCCCCAAGTTTGAGGAGACCATGACAACGGCAATAATGAAAATGGTTCCAGGGGCCGGTTTGGTGGCTTCTCATTCACACGGCGCTCTGATCTTTGGTGGCTCCCCGAGAGCTGAGGGGCCCTCCTTGATGTGCTGGCCGAGAATCACGGGGGCAGAGCTCCACCTGGGTCCCTCCCAGCTCCTTGTCGCCGGCTCCTGCCACCTGGGAATGCATCCACTGGCCCGAGGTCCCATCTTGGGTGCAGAGACATGAGGCCCAGCCCTTGGAGAGTCTCTCCCTCCCAGAAGGGAATTCCTGCCATCTCACCATGCTCACGAGCCAAAGGCCGTCAGAGCACAGGTGCTTCCTGGAGTTTGCCCCGAATCCTACAGACACTGGGTGACGCAGGCTAGGGAGCCCAAACGAGGGCATCCCCACACCCCGGTGTTTTCTCTTAATGAAGCCTGACATTCTGTTCTGGGAGTCGTGCTCATTTGCGTGAGGGGAAGGCTGTCCTGGGAAACCTGGCAAGGCGGTATGAATAAATCATAAAGCGCTTTACAAATCAGCATTAGCTGGAACATGAGGGCTCTGAAGATGTTAGGGCCTGGTTCTCCCCACCCTGAGGATTCATTTATTTGCAGTCGGGGCTGTTTCAGAGGCTCTGCAAGGGGAAGCCCACATTCGTGACTGTGGAGAAAAGGCATAGATTAACTAGTGTGGATTGAATTGGGTCAGCACAAATGTGTGCGTGGCTAAGACCGGGGTCACTTATTTAATCATCCCCAATATTGATTGCTCAGGAAGGGGAACCAAAAGCTCTTAAATTAAGAGCCTAAGTGCACCCCAGTGGGTGCAGGGTGGGTTGTCCACCTGCTATTCCAGAGGGGTTGTGGCTCCTTTGTTTCACTTGGCGCCTTGGATTGTGTACTTTCTGGGCCTAGGAGGCCCCCAGTGCAGTGAGCACAGGTCTTCAACAGCCTGGGCTTGACTCTCGCCCCCTACACATACTACCTCCGGACTGTGGAGGTGACTTAGCCTCTCTGGGCCTCAGTTTTGTCGTCTGTGAAATGAACACAACAAATCCCTATGCGGGACTGTGGTGTGGGCTAAATGAGACCATTCAGAGGAGCCACCTGGAGTGTAAGGCAAGTAACGGGGAGTGGGCAACTTTCTACCTGCCACGGTATAATCTCCTGGCGTCCCACACTGTTTCTGTAGGAAATCTCACAGGACAAGGGACAAGGTGGATCACGAAGCCAGCTTCAGATGTGGAGCAAGAGAAGGCACAGTTCAGTCTGTTCTGCTGCCATATGAATGCCACTTTTTTCCCTTTTAGTTTTCAATATAGAAACTAAACACAGTGATAAACAGTAAACACCACCTCAGGAAGAAACCTGTGACGATCACGGGATTATGCCTCTCTAGGGGCTGTGCCTCTGCTCAGAAGGGCCGCTATAACTCGGACAGCGGGTGGGTACGTGTGTGAGCATGTGTACACACACTCACACACACACACAGAGCTAGGGAAGCAGTCACACTCAGTTCCCATCCCCCACTCCCTCTGACCCTTTCTGGCATCTTCCCAGCCTAGTTCTAGCGAGTCTTGCAAACATCTCGCAGCTACACGGTGCTGTCTCCCTGGACACTGAGTGGGTAGTGTAATCACCATAGCAACATGGCCCCTGTGGGCACGAAGCTGCCTATGAGGACAGTGCTGGGCGTGGGCTAGAGCCCCCATGCCAGGGGGATGGGAGGGCCCTCACACTTGCTTATGCAGCTCAGGAATCCCAGCCCCTGGCAGCCCAGAGAGGGAGCGAGGTGGGTGGGGAAGAGAAAAGGTGCTCGCCTTCCTTGTGGAATCCTAGGCAGAAACCCCAGCAGGAGCGTGGAGGGGTAAGAAGGGACTCTGCAGTGAGGACGAGAAGACCCAGGTGGGCCTTTGATCCAGTGCAGGTCTCAACAGCTCCAGGGGCATTCAGGGCATTTCTGGGCGTGGAGGTGGTCAGCAGTACCATGTGATCTCCCCAAGCCTGTGCCCTCATAAAATTCAGCATTCTCTGCTGTGATTTACCTTGGGCCAGCAGCCAGGTGAAGCCTTTCCTTCAAATCCCCACCTGACAAGGCAGGGTTCACTGTCCCCGCTTCACAGGAGAGAAAACCGAAACTCTGTCATACATGGCTAGGTGGCAGGACCAAAGTATGGAACTAGCTCTGTCGGACTACAAAGATGTCTGAGACATTTCATTCATTTTTTTAAGAAATATTTTGATTTTTTGTTAGCGGGTTTATACCAGGAAAAACAGGTCAACTAAATTCTTAGGAATGTGGGCAGTATTTATCTCAACCAAAATTTTTGTCTGTTCAGATTTTTTTAAATTGGAATATAATTGGTATCCGCAGGGGATTGGTTCCAGGAAACCCCGCAGATACCAAAATCCGAGGATGTCCAAGTCCCTTATATAAAATGATGTAATATTTGCATAGGTTATAAGCAATCCTCCCATATACTTTAAATCATCTCTAGATTACTCATAATACCTAATACAATGCAAATGCTATGTAAATCCAATGTAAATGCTATGTAAATAGTTGCTGGTGTGGCAAATTCAAGCTTTGGTTTTTGGAACTTTCTGGAATTTTTTTTTTCTTTTTTTTTTTTTTTCGGTACGTGGGCCTCTCACTGTTATGGCCTCTCCCATTGCGGAGCGCAGGCTCAGCGGCCATGGCTCACGGGCCCAGCCGCTCCGCGTCATGTGGGATCTTCCCGGACTGGGGCACAAACCCGTGTCCCCTGCATCGGCAGGCGGACTCTCAACCACTGCGCCACCAGGGAAGCCCAGCCCTGGAATTTTTAAAAAAATATTTTCAATTTGCTCCCTGTTGGTTGAATCCGTAGATGTGGAACCCACAGAAACGGAGACCTACTGTAATTCACATACCATAAAATTCACCCTGTTAAGGTGTATAATTCAGTCATTTTAGTATATTTATTCATTCATTTTTGATACATCCCCAAAGTATAGCATAGTGCCTGGCATATAAGAGAATTTCAGCCAGAATGCTTGCATTCAAATCCTTAGCTACACTACTCCCTGCTGTGTGACTTGAAGTTAGTTAACATCTCTGAGCTTTAGTTTACTCCTCTGTAAAATGGGCATACTCGTAGGATTGTGAGGGTTAAATGAGATAGTGCATGTAAAGCACTTAGTGCCTGCCACATAACAAGATTCAGTAAATGCTAGCCATTATCATTATGAATGAACGAATGAATGAGTGAATGGTGGGACTGTGTCTGAATAACTGTGTTCACCTCTGGACACAGCTAAGAGATACTAATAAAGCAGAGCAAACTTGGCATGAAGAAGAGGCTGGAAAACTGGGGTTGATGCTGGTTGATTGCGCGTAGGTATGTCCATGGCAACTTCCAGCTTTACATGTCCTTGCTCTGCTAGATCTGGGTCGGGGACAGACTCAGGGCCTAAGTCAAAGCCAAGCTGCTGTACCTCAGCCACCTTGAGTGCTGAAAGGGGCCTCAGGGCAGGCTGCGAGGGAGGTAAGAATGACGCAGGTGGGATCTCTTGGACATGAGTCCCCAGTCACTGGAGTCTGATGTGAGAACTAGGAGAAGCCAGTTCAGCCCAGGGCTGCTCTGATGGAAGCACCGAGGAGCGTGGCTCAGCTTTATCTCCCAGCTGCCTCCACTTGCTGAGATTCCTGACTCCTTTATTTTTTTTACCTTTTATTAGAGTACATATACACATACACATTTCATAAGCGTATAGCTCAATGAATTTTCATAAACTGGATTCAGCTGTGAATCCAGATCAAGAAACAGGCCATTACCAGCATCCCAGAAGCCCTTCCTACCCGCTTCCAGGTACTATCTGCACCCCCCTCCCAAGAGTAACCACCGCCCTGACTTCTGCCCACACAGCCAGTGCTGCTCAAAGGGCACGTGAATCACCTGGAGACCTTGGTGAACGCAGATTTCGGCTCAGCAGGTCTGGGGTGGCCGGAGGTGCCGCAGCTCTAACAAGCTCCAGGGTGATGCTGACGCTGCATCCACAGACCACGCTTAGAGTATGAGGTCAAGATTAGAGCCCATGCTTATTTTTGAGTTTGTCTCCTGGAGACTGATGATATAAGGAAATGGAAGCACCAGAAACTCTGTCCCGTGAGAATCAGCAAGGCCTGTTCGGGCCAGTTGGGAAAGGCGATGCTAGCCCTCCACCCTGGAATCTCAGGAAGCAGGGCCTTCACAGGATGGAGTGCTGGGTTCTGGATCCTGAAGCGTGCTCTCAGCCATCCACCCTGCTCACAAGAGGTATAGGAATGAGCTCCGGATAGGCAGCAGCTGGGAAGGGATGGAATAGTGGGGGTCCGGATACTGGATTTGGAAGCACGACGTCCTCTTCCAGCCCTCTTCCAGCCCTCCCAGAGATGCTAGGATCTCTGACTCAAAAGGCAAAGGCTACCTGGGAACACCCAACTGGCCTCCCAGTAAGTTCAAGAGTGGTAGGAATTAGTGATGTTTTCAAGTAAAAGACCATAAATGTCTGTGATATTTTTTTGCTTGGCGATTTTTTTTGAGACAGTTGAGGGAGAATCTGATGTAAAACTGTGGTTTGGGGGCTATTTCAGCATGTGATCCCATGTTGTTGTGGCTGGCCATATGGTCAAGTGCTTTGTGATTTCAGAAGGTAGCAGGAAAGCTGGGCCAGGGGATGCCCACAGGGTTTGATGGTTACCTTTCCTGGCAGATTTAGATCAACTCAGGGATGTGGCTGAAGGAGCTGGTGTTGGCAAGGCCTGTTTGGGCCAATTAGGGTCCTGGACAGGCCACAGCCTCCCCACCCCCATCTCCTTTGTTCTTAGCCATCCAGGGTCTTCAGTTGTGAAGGGCTCCCTAGACCTCTGGCTTGCAGAGGAGGGGGCTGAGGAGGGTGCCAGGGGTGCCCCAGACCCTCCAGCAAATGTACAGATGATGTCCCCCCATCCCACACACCCTCATGTGGATTACTGCAAGCCCCAGCCCTTGTCTTATAATTCATTCATGTGGTAACATTTCCCAGGTACCTACTGTGTATGAGGGTCTGCAGGCACAGAGCTGGATCACTGCCCTCGGGGAGTTAGCGTAGATGGGAAGATGGGAAGATGTAGTTAAATAACTCCCATTCGGTGTGTTCTATGCTCTGATGGAGACAGGCCTAGGGGAGGGAGTGGAGGGACCAATCAGGGAAGGCTTAGAATAGGCGACCCCTCAGAAGGAGCTGCAGTTATTAATGGAAGTCCTGAAAGATGCCTCCTATTTGCTCACAAAGTTCCTAGCAGCTGCAGTCTCAGTGGCACATCCATCTCTCCTTCTGATTCCAGTGCTGGAATGGCTGGAAGAAGGACCTCAGTCCTTGTCTTCTTTGAAGAAAGAATTCAGCAAAGAGACCAAGATTGTGAAATAGAGACAGTGTTTATTAGAAGCAAAGTACGTGTGGAAGAGCACACAGGCGAACTTGGAGTGTGTTGTACACAATAGGGGCGGCTTAGGTTGCTTATATGCGGGCAGTTTTCCAGTTGTCTCTGGCCAGTCGTCTCGCTTGTGCCCATATTTGATCTGACACTGGGTCCTTCCTGGTGTGCCCACACATCTCTCAGCCAAGATGGATTCCAGCACAAAGGTTTCTCGGAGGTTGGCAGGACATATTACGGGCCGGCACTTCCTCCCTCCTTTCGTGCCTCCCCTACACTGAGGACCCCTTCTGTGCATGGGCCAGACTGGGAAATCCTGTTGACCACAAGAATAAAGACGTTGTGGTCACTTTGCCTTTCACCTAATCCGGGCCCAACGCTCCAGCTGGTCTCTTATCTTGAAGTATCAGCAGGAGACCAGTTGCAGCTGCTCAGCCTGGGGCCTATACACCTCCTACCTCACTTCCTCTCCTGCCTCCACACCCACTCATCCACACCTTCAGTCCACGGAGCCGCATGGAGGTGCACGTCAGCCCCCTCCCCAGCACACACCCACACCCCTGCTACCACTGCCCATCTTGAGAATGCTGTGCTTCCAGAAAGCTCCCTAACCTCCAGTCACTGAGGTACCTGCGAGGGTTGTGTGGAGAAGGGGAAGAAGGGCCTCCTCCTGTTTCGTTGCCTGAGCCAAGGCCACCAAGTACGGTTATGTATTTTGTGCACTGCACAAGGGTGTTGGCGTCAGGAGTCGGCGGGAACTGAATATAGCCTGCGATCTGCTCTCTGAGTCGAGTTCTTTAGCTGATAGGGTCTTAAGGAGGTGGGGGCCTTTCAGAAAGGGCCTTGAGGGGGTGCCTGTTGGAAACTCCTTCTCCTAGAGAGGGTGGCTTCCTCTGATTTGCCCCAGGTCTCCTAAGATGCCCCACTGACCCTAACTTGGGTCCCAAAGTACCCTTGTTTGTGCCCAGAATCTCCTATGGGCCCTTGAATTGTTCCCCCAGAAAGTTTTTGCTGTGCTCTAAACTCTAGAAGGCATTTTCTATGCAGATCTTACTTAAAGGACCCTGGGTCAGATAGAGTCTTCTGGAGCTGTTTCTAGAGCATGCTCTTCAGAGGCATATTGCCTTGGGAAACACTCCGAATCTCCTCACCACCTCTCCCTCCAGAAAGACAGGCAGGCCCTGGAGATCCCAGGCTGAAGTCTCACCTTTCAGCTCCAGACTGTAACGCCTCAGGGTAACAGAGGTCTGGGGCTTGCTTTTAGATAGTCTGGGTCTCCCTTGCCTGCCTTCTCACTATTGATCATGTGGGGTGGACAGTCAGAATGAAACAAAAGGCCCTTTTTCGAACCTTTCTGGACAGCAGGAAAACGGCTCAGCCCCCAACATCCAGCCAGCCGACAAGGCTTCGTCCAACCCAGTCATCATCAGAACAGACCTGCAAGGGAGGCTGTGTGTTCCTATTCCTGCTGGTCCCCAAAAGAGCCGTGAAAGCCCTTCACTCTGGCAAGCAGGCCTTCCCAAAATCAATTGAATGAGCAGCTAAGCAGAATTGCTCTGGGTGTAGATTTTTCTTCCATCTGGAGATGTGCTCTAATTGCTTTTTCCTTTTTCATAGTTGAGACTGAGATGGCCATTGCCTGCCTAAAATTCCTCTTCCCCATGGTTGCATGTCAGGTTGTGTGCAGAGGGGGCCAGGGGCTTTATGTCTAAGGAGAAAAAAGGAAAGACATTAACATTAGAATAAATGTGTTTAAGACTTTGGGAGAGAGAGTGAAGAAGCTGTTTGTCTTATGTTGATGAATCAGTAGAGACTTGTATTAGAGGTGATGTAATCATTAGAGAAAACAGAATCATTTGAGCCCTGCAGAACCTTCTAGTTTATTTGGCATCATAGAGCCACCCAGAAGGGAGATACTTGGGACGTCATCAAATGAAACTTCCCTCAGCACAGGAAGTGCCCCTATAGCACCCTGAAATGAGGTCCTCCAAGCTCTGCTTGAATCCATGGAGTGATGGGGAGCTCACTACCTCCCGGACAGCATATTTCGTTGCGAGGAAGGGACCACTGAGGCCATAAGCTCAGCCTTTTTTGCCATCCAGTTCTCCAGTTCTGTCTGCAATCTTCCTTTCATGTGCTTGCTCAAGCTCAGCTTGCACATTTTTGGTGACAAAGATCTCATTACCACCTAAGCGGGCCCACCCAGCCCAATCACCCCCTCAGTGCTGGATCCAGAGATTTAAAGGTGGGCAGTGTAGGCCCTGCACCATCTCGTGGGAGAGGCAGGCAAGTAATCAAGTGGACATCATCTCAGAAACATGCATGACCAGCACAGCAGAAACATGCATGAGGACAGAAATCTCAGGGAGGAGGCAGCTGTGACCTCCTTGCAAGCTCTGGGAGGGGCTTCTCAGAGGAGGTGGCCCACGAATATGGATTTTGGAGGACAAATGAGAATCTGTGAAGAGCTTAGAGAGAGGATGGCATGATGAGTGGAGGAAATAGCCAGTGCCAGGCCCGCATCGTGAGCCAGTGTGATGTGTGGGGACGTTTAAGCAGCGTGGAATTGCTTGGGTGTGAAATGCTCTGTGGGCAGTGGCTGGAGAGATGTGGGTGGTGGGTGCCTCACCCTGCCAAGAATCTGGAGTTTAACCTGCGGGCTCCATGGGGCAGTAGAGGGTTTAAACTCAAGGAGACTTGCTTAGATTTGCACTGGAGAACAGTCCCTCTTGGAGGTGTTTGATGGGTGAGCAGCAGGTGAGGGGAGAGGCGGGAGACCAGCTGGAGGCTCCTGCAGTGGTCCGGCGAGCAGTGATACAAAAATCAGATATTGATTAAGAACCTCAGCCCTTTACATACCTTCTTTCATCTCATCCACACAACCACTCCACGAAGTCAAAGGCATTAGTTACCCCCATTTCACAGATGAGGAAACTGAGGCTCAAGGAGGTTACGTGACATTCCCAGGTTCACGTAGGTAGTGACAAAGCCAGGACTTGAACTCCTGTCAGTCTGGCTCCAGAGTCCCTGATCGTAATGACTAATCTGGATGATACCACAGGAACAGAGAGGAGGGGTGTACTAACAAGAGACATGGGAGTACGATGGTCATCAGGCATAGCCCTGGCAGCAAACAGAGCCCACCCCGGTGCTTCACAGGAAGAGACTCCAGTGAAGGGACCACCTACAGAGGTGTAGGTGGGGTTAAGGAAGAAAATACAGGTGTTGAGGCAACCGCAGGAAGCCCTCACCACTCCCAGGCCTCTTCCTGAGCCCAGAGAGGGCCAGAGCCACGTGAGGAGCCCAGCTGCCGCCAGAGACAGCACAGAAGCAGTGGCTGCAGGGAGCACATACCCCGTCTTCTCTCTCCTGGCCCCTCCCATCTCCTGATGGTGCCCTCCATCCAGCCAGAAGCCAGAGGGCAAGGGAACCTGGGAGGTGCAGGCGTGGGAAGGGCAGAGAACGGGTCTGGGGGTGGTTCAGCAGAAGGAGATGGGCCTGGGGACTGAATAGGAGAGTGAGGGTAGGGGAGGATTCCTGGGGGACTTCCAGGTCCCTAACTTGGGTGACAGGTGGATAGTGGCACCATCCCTGAGTCGGGAGGAAATGGAGCTACTCAGTGGAAGCGCTGATGGGCTCAGCTCTGGCTCTGGAGTGTGAAGGTTTTATGGGACACCTAAGTGTCACCTAGGTCTCCAGTGACAGTGGCATACGCAGGTCTGGAGCTCAGAAGAGAAATAGGAACAGGGAAAGAGATAAAGGAATTGTCAGCACAAGGAAAATGGTTGAAGCCTGAGAGTGGGAGTGATAACTCAGGGAGAGCCCTTTTAGGACAAAGAGGGTCGAGGACTGAACCCCAGGGTCCATTTCCATCTTAAAACAATGGTGGGGCTTCCCTGGTGGCGCAGTGGTTAAGAATCCGCCTGCCAATGCAGGGGACACTGGTTCGAGCCCTGGTCCGGGAAGATCCCACATGCCATGGAGCAACTAAGCCCGTGTGCCACAACTGCTGAGCCTGCGCTCTAGAGCCCGTGAGCCACAACTACTGAAACCAGTGCACCACAACTACTGAAGCCCGCGTGCCTAGAGCCCGTGCTCTGCAACAAGAGAAGCCGCCGCAATGAGAAGCCCGCGCACCTCAACGAAGAGTAGCCCCCACTCATCGCAATTAGGGAAAGCCCACGTGCAGCAACGAAGACCAAATGCAGCCACAAATAAAATAAATAAAATAAATAAATTTAAAAAAAAACGATGGTGGAGGAGTGGAGAGAGAAAACACCTCCTTTTGCACAGGGATGACCCTGAGCAGAGGCAGCCGGGGGTAGGTGGCTCTGCTGGTAAGGGTCCCACTCTCCCGCTTTCCAGAGTATTTCTTCTAGTGTTGTTTCATCATTGTCTGAAGAGCTGTCTCCAAATGGGATGTGAACCCACTGGGATCATCTTGTGGAAGAATGTATTACAGCCTTTGTTTACTTTTTTATGTAAAAAAAAAATGAAAGAAATTAAGCTTTACTAAGATTTAATACTCAGACTGACCCCGGGGCCCTGGCCCAGTGGGTGTGTCTGGTGGTCTCATGCAGGAACTCTCCTGAGAACGGAGTGGTTGGTCAGTCTGTGACATGAGCCAGCCACAGGGCATTGTGTTCCAGATCCCCAGGACAACCCCCCGTCCAGCGATTCTCTAGGAGGACTCAGTATAGAATTGTACTCACAGCAATGATTAATTACAGAGGAAGAACGTAAAGCAAAATCAGCAAAGTGAAAAGGCACATGGGGTGAGGTCACAGGGAATCAGGTGCCAGATTCCCAGAGCCTCTCCCAGTGGAGTCACACAGGGTGCACTTAATACCCCAGCAACGACTTGCGACAACACACGAAATGTCTACCAGGGAAGCTCACTGGACACTCAGCCCCCAGGATTTTTATTGGGGTCCGGTCACCTGGGTACCCTCTACTGAGCACATACCAAAATTCCAGGCTCTCAGAAGGAAAGCAGGTGTGCGGCATAAATCACGCTGTTTGCACAAACCCTTCAGGCACAGAGTCACTCTTATCATTGAGGGAATGGTGGGAACCCTCCCCAAATCCAAGTTCTCAGACACCAGCCTAAGCGAACCTTGCCAGCAGGTCTTGGGCCTGCTAGGTTACCTCTTTTCTGGCCAGGCATCCTCACCCATTCTGTGCTTTCAGTTTATGGCAACATATTGCCGTTTCCAGTTGCCAGGTTAAATTTACATCATCGAGTTTTCACTAACTTAACTCACTTGTATTATTGGGTCTTAATGAATTTGACCCTACAAAATAGACAAGTGGCCCGAAAATGATTATGCCAAAGAAAATATAAGTCAAAGCAAATATAATAATGCCAAGCATATTGGAGTAATACTTTAACCCAAAATAAGAGATCTTTGTCTGCCACATTATGAGGTAAAAATAACCATATTATTTCATCTCTTACCATCCTTTTAAAAATTTCCTTGTTCTGTATACGTTCGTGTTTAAAGTTGTTTTTCTGATAGGGGGACGTGATCAAAAGGGCTTGGAGACCATTGGTCTTCACAGTCATGTCAACCATTAGCTCTAAAAGTGTGTTGAAATCAGCCAGTTCTCAGGCTGGTCAGCTACTCCCCCAGTGTGCTGTCCCTTTGACAGCTGCCTCCCGGGCGGGGATGGACCTGATTGGGGTAAGGAGACTCTCTGAGGAGCAGGCGGCATGATGTGGGGGAGAGAGGGCTGGACTGGGTCAAGGCCTTGACCTTCGGGCTCAGCTCTGGAGCTGGGTGGTGTGGTTGGGAGAAATACCTTAATGCCCCGAGTCTCAGTTTCTTCATCTACAAAGGGGTTTTCTCAACTCAGTTGATGACTCCAAAAAATCACTCTGGTTTTGGTGGTTGTTGTTGTTTTATTTGTTTGTTTTTATCATTGTATACTTAGTTTCTGGCCCAGTAATCCTTATTGAATGAATAGGTGAACAAATGAATGAATGAATGAAATGATCTGTAAGGTTCTGTGCAACTCTGATAGGCTAGGAATGTGTGATCTGGTCATTGAATAAGCTCAGGTCTAAATTCCAAATAATTGGCTCCTTCCCTGTCTCTATTCTGTTACTTTTCTTCCATCCTTGTTTTATAATACGGGTAATGACGTGGCCATCCCACACCTTCTCTAAAGTACTGTGATTCGTTCTTGCCTGTCTGAAATTTTTGAAATTAAAAAAAAAAAAGAAGAAGGTTAAGTCCTCACCCTTACCATTGTCAGCATTCACACCTCACCCATCTGTGTTTCTGAACAATTGAGGTAATGCTGTTGTCCTACCTTAGGGGGTTGGTCTTGCCATCTACCCAACCAGTTCCTATTTTTACAGATAAAATGGAAAGGGGAAATGCCCTGTCTCTGAAAAGCTAGAGAACCAAGTTGCTAGAAAGGCAGTGTGAAGGGACTCCCTGAAGGGAGCATGTCTGGGAACCTCCTACATGACTGCCTGCAGCCCTGGGCTGGATGGGAGCACTGAGGTGGGCAAACCTGCTGGGCTCTGGACACAGAGGGCCCGGCCTGTCCACTCCAGCCCAACTGTCTCTCTCTCTCCTAACGCGCCCACCTTCCTGCTATGTTCAGCTGAGGCAGGTGGGGACCTTTCAGGGGGAACTTAGCTCAACAGAGCTGAGAAAGAGCCGGGGAAAGACCGTAGTCTAGAACCAGAGCTCAAGGAGCACGCAGCCTTTTTGTCCCAGTGAGTGGGAGGCCCCAGAACCCAGTGGCATACAGCCCAGTCCTGGGCCATGATGTGGGGACCAACCTGGAGCTAGGGGAGTCTCCTGGTTCTTGGAGGGTATCCAGACCAGCCGGTGAGGGTGGACTCGGGAGAGGCTGGGGTCTGGCCACAATGGCAGTGCAGGTGGGGAGTGGGCATCCAGGAGGCCCCCAAGACCTAACAGGTGGTGACCCAGCCTGCAAGGATCAGGCTGTTGGCTCCTATCAGGGCTGACAGTTTGTGGCAGCCACCAGCCCAGGGCTGGGGATCAGGGCACACTTTGGTGCTGTGGAACAGCTGAGAGCCAGATAAGGCCTTAGTCCTGAGCAGGGACCCAGGCAGCATCGCTCCTCTCTTTCTCCAAAAGTGTGAGGAGACGGGCCCCTGGTGGGAGTGGAAAGGTCACAGCCCCTCTCCTCTGGCCTTCCCCCTCAACTGAGCAGCCCCTGACGATGGCCAGGAGCTGGGCTGGTGCAGCTGCCAGTCAGGCATCCCCGGGGCCAGTTCTGGCTGAGTTCTGCCCTGCTTTACCAGAGTGGCTGGGTCACTAGCGCTGGAGAAGGGCCATGCAGGCTTGTTGTCCTGCCCAGTCTCAGCCCCTGCAGCTCAGTGCTCTCCCCTCCCTGCTGCCCACAACCCAGGACCTGGGAGTCCTGTGGAAGAGGTTCCTGGGACTGCCTTGTCTCCTAGAGACTTGGGTGAGGAGGCAGAGAAATCAGCAATTGGGAGCACCTCTGCAGGCCTGTCTCCCCACATAGAAGGCTGTCAGAGAAGGAAAGGAGGGAGGGAAGATCAGAGGGCTGGTCTGAAACCCCTTAGTGGCGCTTCAGTGGTCCTGGGGGCCTGTGTGCCTCTGTCTATGACTGGCTCCCTCTGGGCTGTGGGCCCATGAAAGGCAGGATTTGAATCTCATATGCCTCTGCGCCCAGGGCCCTGGCCCTGGTCTGGCGAGTGGCCAATAGAACTAAGCCTCTATCAGATTGAAATGTGATTGAAGGACTATTGATGCTAGTAAAACTGTACAGTATGTAAAGTAGAGCATCTGTCCCCATCTAGAGTCCCCCTGTTGGGACACTCTCCTAACTGATGAAGTCCGTCCCCCGGGAGATGTTAATGCCTCTGTTTTCTCATGGCCTCTAGGTCAGGACCTGGATTCTCACCGTGGGCTACACGACCGCCTTTGGGGCAATGTTCGCAAAGACATGGAGGGTCCACGCCATCTTCAAAAATGTGAAAATGAAGAAGAAGGTAATGCCTCCTTCTGTTGCAGGGTGTTTGCAATGTTCATTTAGTATTTATTTTTAAAAGATTTATTAGGCACCTACTGTATGCCAGGCACTGGGCTATTTGCTGGGGATTCAAGCTAAACACAACCCTCCGCCCCTCCCCACCCCAGCCCCCAACACCTTCAGCCTCCTGGGGACATCAGACAGCTAACAAAGCGTTTACAATGCAAGGTGATAAGGGCTGGTTGGGTGCATATGGGGGATACTGGGGTATAGCACCCAGGGAGGGCTTGGTGTAGGAAGTGACACCTATGCTAAAACCTGGAGGGTGAGTGGGAAGCAGAGGCTGGGGAGTTTTCCCTCTCCCAGAGGGAACTGTGTGCACGGAGGCCTGGGGAGGGGAGCGGTGTGTTCACGTTGCCGAGGGGTTCATGGGAAAAGGGTACAAGAGGAAGCCACAGGGGAAGGCAGGAGCCACGGTAAGGAACCTGAACTTTAACTTGTGGGCAGTGGGGAGCCCTTGAAAGAGGAGAGTGAAACAGGGCAGGGGCCTGATTTAATGCTTCCATTTTCAAAGAGGCCCTTAGAGGACAGGAGCCCTTCCTTCGTGTGGGAGGAAAGCAGTTGCCACCTCTGTGCTTGGCTGTAACCATCATGTTGATTAAGCTTGACTCTTAGGATGTAGACATAGAGAAGCTTTCCCCTCACTGTCCTTTCTAACTCTTCCGATGGCTGGCACTCTTCTTCCCTTGCTCCTAAGATAAAAATTCGGGCAAGTCTCTTGACTTTGAAGGTCCTCTGGTCAACAGCTAATATGTGGAGTCCATCATAATATTCAAAACCTCAAACTGCCTTCAAAGGCATCGCCTCTTCGTTCCCCAGCTTGGCCTGAAGCAGCCAGTCACCTGCCCTGGGAGAAGGGGTGCGATGGGCTGCTTCTGTCTTTTGCCAGACTGAGTGTTTTCCCCATCCCATTCCCAAGGTTTCTGAACCCTCCTGAGTTGGGGCTTCGAGTGGTGGAAGGGGCAGGAAGGACCTCACTTGCCAGGAGCTGCATCCATCTTGCTGGGCCTGGCATTGGTTAAGCACACCCTTTAGGCTCTCATGGAGTCCTTTTGTGGAATTTTCAAAGCCCCCATTACTGGGATTTACTCTCCTGCAGTGGCCCCGACATGGGTGAAATACTCCCCCCTTTGGCCATTTGTGGCTCCTTCCACAGACATGTGGCAGTCCCCCACTCCTGGGCCCGCCCCTCCAGCTTGCCTTGGGCAGGCCACACAGCTCTACCTGGCCCAGGGCCCACACCTGGTGCTCAGGAAGCACTCACACATCCTTCGCTCCTACAAACTCAAGGATTGTGGCTGATCCCACTGTAGCCACTTTCCCTCTTCCGCTCCATCCATGGAGCAACTGGCCCGTTATCCTCCCGTGGGTTTCTCAGGCAGGAGTGAGGCATCAGCTCACCAGGTCCCCCAGGCTGCAGGGAGCCCTTAGCAATCAAGCCATCTGAGTGCTCTCCTTAAGCCTCCCTCTTGATTTGAGGTCAAGGAGGAAGCATACACCCCGTCCTCTCACCTGGGGATGAGGTGAGATAGCATCATGACACGTCTTTCCAAAAATCCTCTTCTTGATTCAACTCTACCCACCCCCACACACACACTTTTTAAATCCCTGATGGGTGTATAACCCATTTACAGACATCTCCTGAAAATCCTGCACTGTGACCTCATCCCACTCTGGAACGTGGTGCCTGTTGTTCCAGTTCTTCATCCCAAACTTGCATTTGCCATCCGATTACCTGGGTCATAAGCCATCACGCCTGTGGCAGACAGCAAGTGAGCCCGAGGTGGTAGGGCCAGCAGACACAGCAGGAGAGCAGGCTTCTACTCCCTGCTTCACTGCTGACCCGCCATGGGTCCTTCAGCAAACCTCTTCATCTTTCAGGGCCTCTGTTTCCTTATCTGTAAAATGGTGAAGTATTGAAATGGCATTGTCTCCTGAGCTGTGATTCTGCCTGGTGCCCAGTGGCACCTCTCACTCATCAGCCTCACTGCCTGCCCCTTCACTGCCAGGGAGCTGCTCTCCAGATGGGGGGGTGTGTACCCTCCCTTCTCCACCCTCTGCCCCACACCGGACCACCTTAGGACAATTATGGGCTGCACTTAGAGGGAGGAAAGAGCTCGGCTCTGCCACCCATTGCCTGTGCTCACCTGGAAAGCCCTCCTCTCACTGGGGCTCAGGAGCATTTGTGACAACTCCCTCCTGTCTGTAATATGAGGAGCCTGGCCACCTGGTCCTTCTCAGACCTGGCTGCACATTACAATCAAATGGGAGCTTTTGAAAACTACAAGAAGTAACCCAGCCCAGCCCACACCTCCGGGATGGAGCTGAGCATTGGGAGTTACTAGACCTCCCCAGGTGATCCTAATATACAGCCAGAGTGGGAGACCTCTGGCCTAGATCAGGGCTACTCAGAGTGCAAGCCAACCAGCAGCATTGTTGGCATCACCTGGGAGCTTGTTAGAAATTCACTTTCTCAGCTCGCCCAGCCCTAAGAATCAGGTTCCTGGAGCCCAGGAACGTGCGTTTCCACCAGCCCTCCTGGCAAAGCGGATACAAGCCAAAGTTTGACAGCCACCAGGTAACTTCTTGGGCCCCTCCTGCTCTGTGGCTCTGCCATTTATGACAAGTCCATCCTGGTTTTGAAGAATCGCAGTGTTCGTTTCTTTGTGTCAATATGTAATTCATGCACATTATTATTGGCAATGGAGAACTGGCCTTTATTTTCTGTTACTCATGTGATCACTAAGCAAGAACACTCAGATTGTCTGGCAACAATTGACAAAACATGCCAGGGAAGACTTCAGGAGTTCAGTCGTCTGAAAGCGCCGTGGGAGTTGGGGCTGTGATGTGGCCACAGCCTGCTGGGCTGCCTGGGACAAGGGGACTCTCCCCACCCCAGGGGTCTGGGCAAAGTGAGAGCCCAGGCAGGTGGTGGGCCCAGGCGTCCAGGAAGGGGCCTGTCTGAAAAACTGCCAAAGGCTTTGAGTACAAGATTTGGTCACCAGTTTAGCCTGTTGTGAAAATGATTTAGGCCACATGAATACACCTTTCCAGTGTGAGACAGTTTTTGCTCTAGGCTTTCCAGTTATTCCAGGAAAAGCCTTGTGGCGCTACAGCTGAGTATCATTTATCAGCCAAATTAGAGGAGGTTAAGGGTATAGAAGAGAAATTTATACCTTTCACAGATCAAAAACTCAAGTTGGGAACGAGATTGTTTTTAAAGGGTTGTGGCAGTCGCAGGTCAAAACTGGGATTGAATTCTCCATGACTCCAACATTTTACATAGCCAAGGTTGGTTTTTATTGTCATTGTTTTGTTTTATTGGGTTTTTTTAAGTTTAAACTTTTTTTAAAGTGAGCCTCTTATTTTTCTTTTAATGTTTTTTCTTATGCACTTTAAAAAATTTAATTTATTTATTTATTTTTGGCTGCATTGGGTCTTTGTTACTGTGCACGGGTTTTCTCTAGTTGCGGTGAATGGGGGCTACTCTTGCAGTGCACGGGCTTCTCGTTGCAGTGGCTTCTCTTGTTGTGGAGCATGGACTCTAGACGCACCGACTTCAGTAGTTGTGGCACGTGGGCTCAGTAGTTGTGCCTCACAGGCTCAGTAGTTGTGGCCCACGGGCTTAGTTGCTCCGCAGCATGTGGGATCTTCCCAGACCAGGTCTCGAACCAGTGTCCCCTGCACTGGCAGGCGGATTCTTAGCCACTGAGCCACCGGGGAAGCCCTTAATTTTTTTTTTTTACTGACACATATACAAGATTTACCTAAATCTGAAAATGCAATCTCACACTTCTTTTTCAGTCTTTTTACCCTTTTCTTCCTTCCCTGTCTCCCACCTCATCCTCCCTCCACCCACCATGTCACACCCTCCCCAAACACACATACACAAACTTCACCCCATATGGCTACATTTTGAAAGACATTAAAGAAAAAGAAGCCTGTTAAAGGAGGTATTGACATGTGGTGACTTAATGCTTCTAAATTCAGTATTTTTATAGTATCAATCGTAAAATCTTGAATTGAAAAGCCTCACTACCACAGTCTTCTTTTTGTTTAATTTATTTATTTTTGACTGCGTTGGGTCTTCGTTCTGTGCGCGGTGCACGGGCTTCTCATTGCGGTGGCTTCTCTTGTTGCAGAGCACGGGCTCTAGGCGCACAGGCTTCAGTAATTGTGGTTCTAGAGCGCAGGCTCAGCAGTTGTGCCTCACGGGCTTAGTTGCTCTGAGGCATGTGGGATCTTCCCAGATCAGGGCTTGAACCCGTGTCCCCTGCATTGGCAGGCGGATTCCTAACCACTGTGCCACCAGGGAAGCCCACTACCACAGTCTTTATTCTGCCTCTTACTCTTACTAGGACCAAATTGGAACGTTGAGACTAGAGCGGGAACTCAGAGATGAGATCTGTTGTGGGGGCAGATGTTTTCTGAGGACAAAGAAACTTCACTACATATATGACTTGATACGGGTTTTCTGAGGACAAAGAAACTTCACTACATATATGACTTGATACGGTTGCAAATAATAACATAGGGCCATCCTCTCAGACCTTCATCCAGGCTCAGCTTCAGGAAAATGCCAAGAGAGTGTCTGACATCTGAGTGACGGCAGGAAGGCAGGGCCTCTGGTTGTACAACTCCAGGGGGCACCATTCACACTGTATTCCCTCTGGAATGGCATCCCTGGAAGTAGGCAATAAGCTGGTCCCAGTAGAAGGCCAGTCTGAATCAGTCAAAATATCTGAAGTTTTTTGGAAAAATAAAGAAATGCCGTTTTCCCAAAAGAAGAAGTTAGCCAACTTTTCCTGTAAAGAGTCAGACAGTAACTATGTTAGGCTTCACAAGCCATACAGTCTCTGTCACAGCCACTCAACACTGCTATTGAAGAATGAAAGTAGCCAAAGGCAAACACATAAACAAATGGATATGACTGTGTTCCAATAAAACTTTATTTACAAAGACAAACAGTGACCCAAATTCGTAGTTTGCTGATCTCTGCTCTAAACAACCATGGGAAGTGATGTTTACTAGTAATAGCTAACATCTGTTGAACAGTAATTGTAAGCCAGGCTCTGGTAATCTAGTGGTTTGTGTGGTCATCGTCCCCCATTGTGTAGATGAGAAAACTGGCTCAGATGGGTTAGGAAACTTACCAAGGTCTCCCAGCTAGTTAGTAAGATTCAAACTCAGATCTGATGCCAGAACTGGGTGCTTAATCGTTCCTGGGTGCCTTCACTCTCATCTCTCACTCAGTGAGAATGGAGCACGAGTAACCTCCTAGCCTCAGAGAGAGAACTCAGTTTCATGGCATCAGTGTGCACTGACATAACCGAGGAAAGTTTGTGCAGCCTTTGAAGAGAAAGCTGAAAAATAAGAAAGGAAGTCAGGGAAGCTGAGGTGAGACTAGAGACATGGCCTTGCCTAATTCTAGTATTCTATGGTGCTCAGACTTTGTAGGGTTAGGTCAGTGCTATTTTTTAAATTTAAACTTTTAGATCCTTTTTAAAAGATTATTTTTGTCACCTCTCTTTAGCATTGTATTGTGTATACGTATGGGGTATTTGTATAATTATTCATTATTAGTCTCCCCCTATCATGCATGCTCTATGGATGTAGGATATTCATGTTTTGCTCACTGCTGCAGCCCTAGTGCCTAGAAAAGAACCTGATTCAGAGTAGGCACTCAATAAATGTTCCTGTGATTAATAAATCAAACGTGATCCATAACTACTTACTAAATCCATTTAGTCACAAACAGTGGTCAAGTGCCAGGCTTTGGAAATGGTACCAAAAGGAAATTAGACATGTCCTCTCCTGTTACTCTCAGGATCTTCCCACCTGAGCCTGTCTGTGTGATGATTAGCCCTGAGTCTAGCAGAGCTGAGGTGCAGTATCACACTTTGCCCCTAGATGTCACTGTCCTCCACATAAACACAGAGCCATGCATTCTCAAAACCCAAGTAATGGTAGCTACACAGCCCATTTGTTGAGCACCTTCTCTGAGCCAGATGTTGTGCTAGGTGCTTTCCATACATCATCTCATTTCACTCTTATACCAACTCTGCAGGTTAGAGCTCACCGGTCTCACTTTTAGAGGAGGAAATAAGCCTAACAGAGTCATACAGCTTGATCAAGATAACATTTCACAAGAGCTGGGATTAGAATGAGGTCTTATAGATCCAAAATGGTGTTCTTTTTTTGCACCATACTTGGAGATATTACGTGAACCTCCCCACTCCTTGCCAGAAATGCAGAATGAGAGAGAAAGTGATTTGTTAGGGTCACGCCAGGTCACAAGGGATGGTCCGCATAATCCCAGGTCCTGTCTCTCCACTGCCACTCTGCTACCTCACACTTCATACGTGAGCCTTAAAATTGGGAGGACTTGACTCTCATATTTACCAGAGAGAAATTCTGATGCTCATCTTCTGTGCTGCATGCGTGCCTTCCCTATTCAGGCAGCAGCAGGAGAGGTGCAGCGTCCACTCAGAAAGGAGGTCTCTCCCCTGTAGGGGCTCACTGAGGGTGGCCCCAACCCATGTTTCTCAGCCCTACCCTTCAATGTACTACTTCTTGTCCAGTGTAGACTGTGCAGTCCCAACAGACCTGAGGCGTGGTGTGCTGGAGTGTGAGGTGGTCCGTACTCCTGTATGCATGAGCTCTCAGGAAGAGGCCAGGAGAAAGTGGTACTGCTGAGCAAGTTCAAGTTCACTGCCTCCTGGGAGTTAGACTGTGGGGACAGTAGTACCCCTTGTCTCGTGAGAAAGACTTGGCAGAGAGGGAGGGACCTGGAGGTGCTGGCACTTGCTGGTTGGGGAAGTTTGGGGAGGGAGAGAGGACTGAGAGGCTGAGGCCCGCAACTCTGCCTGCCCGGTGCTTGTGGCATCTGCATCCTCCTGTCCATCTGGTAGTCACTGCTCTGGATCAGGCCTCATCCTTCCTCATCAGGACAATGGCCCCAGCTCCTAACTGGCCTCCTACTGCAGGATCCCGCCTCAGGTTCACCCCTTAATGCTGCAGAGAGCTCCCCATCACGCTGATGCTTAAAGACGCTTAAACCTCCAGTGGCCCCCATGAGGCCCCATCACATGTCATGCAGGCTCTCTCTCTCCAGCCAGCCCTGTTTCCAGCCACCCCCAACCGACCCCATGCACACCCAGCCACACAGAGCCTCTCACAGAAAGAACAGGGTGTTTCAGACGAAAGAACCAGCACCTACAAATGCCTGGGAAAGGATAGGAACCTGTGGCAGGTGGTGCCTTATAGGAAGTAGAACCTGAGCCCTAGGCAGGAGACAGTGCCCTTGAACTTGCTCAACAGCACCACTTTCCCCTGGCCTTTTCCTGAGAGCTCATTCATTCATTCTCCATACGTTCCTCAAGAAAGTTTGAGAGCCAGCCCCTGCACAAGGCACCAGGGCACAGAGGGGAGACTGGATGGTCACCGCCTTGGTTCTGATAGGAACACAGTTGCAGTATGGACCCCATGCAGGGCACACCCGGATTCACAGAGGAGCAGCTGCTCAGGCTCAATCTTGAAATCAGGGTAGGAGGGCACCAGCAGAAAGGTGGGGGAAGGAACTTCCAGGGGTCAGGCGCAGTGTGTGCAAATGCCTGGGGCTCAGACAGCCCTGGGTGAGCATCAAGCAGGGAGGCCCCTCCCAGCCTGTCCTCTAAGTCCTCAGCTCCTCAGGCATTTCTTCCCTGTGGCCCAGTTTCTCAAGGCTAACAGGGAGCTGCCTGGTTCCCCTGAGGGCAGGGGTTAAACCAGGTTTCTACAAGCTATCAGCGGTTCACTGAATGCTTCTGAAAAATCTCAGAGGGGGCTTTGCCAGTGCCCCACCCCCAGGTAAAGTGGTCTTGGTGGATTTGATCTCTTTGGCAGTAACTCAGCAGTACTTTCTTGTTCTTTTCACAGTTTGGCCACAGAGAAGTCTCTTGAGTTTCTATTTCTCCTTTAAGGATGGCTTTAATCATTAAAAGCCAGACCTGGCGATATTTCTTAAGCTTCTGCTTCAGTTTTGTTTATTTTTCTATAGTCTTTTCTAGAACTACTTCATCACATTAGCTTTTGTTTGGCATTGGGGTGGGGGGTGAGGACACATAAACGTGCAATGAGTGAAATACAGGTTAGCTTTGCCCCAGACAGCATTTGTCCCCAGGCCAATCCCCATCAAACGGACATAAAGTGGGGTGGGACCTTCACAGTGTAATAAAGATACCCCAAGCTGCAAAGTGGGATGGGAATTATATTTCTTCTTTATATATTCCTTCATCTCAATTCAACCAGGCAAACTTCTAAGTATCGACTGCATGCCAGGCCCTGCTAGGTGCTGAGGGCAAACAAATAAATAAAACAGGCTTCCCTTTTGTCAGGGGTTCCCCAGTTTACTGAGGAGGGCAGATGTGTATACAACTTAATATAGCATCTGGTCACTGTAGAGCCTGGTAGGTGCTGTAAATGTTTGAGGGTGTGCACTCTGGAGAGAGGAGGAGCTTGGTTCGAATCTAGGCTTCACCTCTTAGTATCTATATTCCACTGAGCAAGTTACTTGGCCCCCAGCACTAGCCTCAGCTTCTTCATCTGAAAATTGGGAATAATAATAGTATTTGCCTTTGTATGAGATGCTGTATGTAAAACAATCAACCTAGAGGTAGGCACAGTGTAAGTGTTCACTAAATGTTAGCATTTGTATTTATTCTCCTTCTTGTAGTTATGACTATTACTATTCATAAGTGTAAGTATTGAACTTATTAAGTATGATTAAGTCTGGGAACAGAGTGCTATGGGAGTAGTTAGTTCTGCTGTGGGAGTTAGGGAGGCTTCGTGGAGGAGGCGAAATGAATCTGGGTCTCTAAGGATTATTTGCCACATAGAAAGAAGAGTGTTCCAGACAAAAGAGCCAGCACCCACAAAGGCCTGGGGTGAAAATCACAGCAGGGCCAGAACCTGGGCATCCTCAAATTTAACTAAGTATATGTGTGTGTTTCGGGCATGGACAAGCCAAGCTCATGAAAGGCCTTGAATGCCAAGCACAGGAGCTTGGCTGGATTTATCCTGTGGGCGATGGGGAGTCTGAGGAAATTTTCAACCTGGGGGTGACGCCATTCAGTCACCCACCTGACCTGGCGCCTCGGCTGCTGTTTGGGAGGCCCTCTCACGTCCCTTCTGCCCCTGCCCTCTCTGCAGATCATCAAGGACCAGAAACTGCTCGTGATCGTTGGGGGCATGCTGCTGATTGACCTGTGCATCCTGATTTGCTGGCAGGCTGTGGACCCCCTGAGAAGGACGGTGGAGAGGTACAGCATGGAGGTAAGCACCTGGCACCAGCAGGACGGAGGCCTATGCTGCTCCCAGGCCCCCCCCCCCCCCCGCCCGGGGACGGCAAGGCAGCACATCTCCTTTACTGCCCCAGGTACGCTTCTTGAGAAGAAATCGAGGTGGTTCCGGGGAAATCATCATAGGTCCACGTGGGTCCACATTCCCTATCAGGAACGTCTCATTATTTCCGTTTCCTTCCATTTGAGACATATATTATTTCAGGAGGGCCAAATATAAGGTCTTCACTCCTGGAAAAAAATGGTGAAAGAATTTGTCTAGGTGTATTAATATATGCAGAATTGAGGGGAAATGTTGGGTCGTTTAAACCAGTATATTCTCTACACATTGTAGAAGCCCCCATTTATATGATCCATCAGCCTAGAAATTACATTGCATTTTTAATCTCTCCTTTAAAGTGAGTTCCCTAAGGAGTGCTCGTAGGGAATAAACACTCTGATAGCTCCTCCAGTTACTAGAGGATCTTCAAAGTGATGTGTTGCCAAAAAGAAGAACCTTACATAAAAGTACCGTTAAATATATATTTTAGTAGTCTTGCGTTGGGCCTTGCTCTTAACTCACACTGGTCTTCCTAGGATGCTCCAGTTAGAGAAGTTCAAGATTAGAGAAGTTGTAGTTTTGTCGACTTTCTCCTAGAAGTGTTAAACATGCCTTTGTCGGAAAGAGCCAGCTGAACGGCAGTGGCTGTACAGTACGATTTCCCTACAGTGTAGCAGATTCTATTGAGAAAACTGAAGTTTCCTCCAGTTCTCTCACTGCACTATTAGGGAAATCTTTTTGTGGGATTTAGTGTGAATTTTATCAATAAAACTAAACTGGAAACAGTCATTTTATGCATGGAAGACAGAGGTTTTTATCCTTCTGGACAAGAAGGGTTTTCTAGCAAATAAGATGCCGGGCCTCGTTTGTCTGGAGACAGGCAGAGGGTTCGCTCAGCCCGGTAAGAAGTTATGCAGTTGGAGCAGTGGCAGAGAACGCTGTTTCCTGACAGCGCAGATTTAGGGGAAGGATTTAAGGCTGTGCGCCTCCATCTCACTGCCTTACGTGTCCATCCGGGGAGGAAGCGGGACTCCAGACAGGCACAATCAGACCTGGCAGAGGACAGACCTGCGCTGGCTGTGCCCATGGGCCAAGGGGGCAGGAGCTCAGCTGAAGTCACTCGCACAGACGGGCTGTGGCTAGAGGGGAGGTGACATCTGGTCATCACTCATCTGCACAGTTGGCGAAGGAGCAGACCTGCCCCCAACTCCATCCCAGGGGAATTCACCACCCACCACCAGGATTTGGAAATCCAGACAGGCTATCAACAGGAGGAAGGGCTGTTACTGGCTAACCGGGCCCCCTGGCTAGGGAGAGCCTGGGGTGATGATAATCACAAGCAATAATGCTGATAACAGTAATAACAGTGGTGATGCTGGTAGCTAGATGTGTGTGTTAATTCACTGAATCCTCACAATAACTCTGTGGAATAGGTGCTATCCTGAACTCCATGTTAATGATGAGGAAACAGAAACCCAGAGAGATTATATAAGGCACCCAAGGTCACCTAGCAGGTTAGTGGCAACACCACCAACTATCGTCTCCCCCACTCCCCCACCCTGCCTTTCAATACACAACAGCACTTCATAGTTTTCAGGTGTATCCACAGACCCTTGGTCACTGGTCTGTGAAGTGGGTTGGGCAAAGAAGTGTTTTCACATTTTGCAGACGAAGCCTAAAAATAGGTAACGGGCAGACTGAGCGCCCAGGATATCAGGGAAGGAGAAAAGGAGAGTCAGGCGGAGCCCACGGGAGGACCTGGAGCTGGGGCAGATGGGCAGAGAGCAGACCCCGCTGGGTTGATGCTGAGCCCAGTGGCAGCCGGCGAGGCAGGGCACTGTCACCTCCGCTCAAGGTTAAGGTGGGGGCGGAGCGTGCACAGGATCCCCTGGGATCTGGCTGTGGTGGGAGAGGCTGCAGGGCTAGAGTCGGCGACTCTGGAAATAAATCCAGGAAGCCTGTCCCCCTGGACTGTTTACAGGAGGTAGACCTTGTGCAGACCATAAGTATGAGGGACAGTTTGCTACCACCCACATTACCTTTCTTCCTTGCTCTCTGTAGTAAGTACTGCTGCTCTCCATGGCTCCGCACATACAACGCAAGCCCATTCCAGACCTTCCAGGGAATGGTTTTCAAACTGAGGAGCAGCTGGGTGCCACGGAAGCGCTTCTCTGTGTAGATGAGGAAACTGAGCCTGGGAAGGAAGGGGGTCCTGCCCGCGGCATCTAGACTTTTGAAGGGGGGTGGCTGGAGGAGAGCCACATCCCTGGCTCGAGTTCCCCACACCTTGTCTCTGTGTTTCCCTCCAAGTATCTGTGGAGATTTCTCTCTAAACCTTTCCTGGCCTGATCCTCGTTTCTCCTCTAATTTTAGGGTTGCCCTGTCATTCTGTTGCCATGGTAGCAGAACCTTTGATTTGTCGACCCACAGCCCTGTCAGTTTATTGTCATTTTTCCACCAAACATCGCTAAGCTATCAGTTGATTTCCCTCAGACCCTCCTCTGTGAGACTCAGCATGATGGTTGAACAGTGTGCCCAGGGACTAAGGGGTCCTAAGTTCTCCTCAAGGGGCTGTTTGCTCCAGAACCCCCAGTGAGAGAGAAAGTTTATGCTTGGGGGATAGGTGATCAAAGATCTCTGTGGTCTGTTCTCTCCTCCCCTCAGACCACACCTACCTCGGATGCCTTTGGTCGTTCTGGACACTCAAACACCTCAGGATGCCAGTCACAGGCCTTGCTCTGTATTGTACTTTCAAGCCTTTGCCCATACTGTCCCCACTTCCAGAACCTTCTCTGACAAGTAAATGAACTTCAGTTCCAGGCCCCTGTATTAGCCAATGTGTTCCTGAGCTCCACCAGATTTAAGCGCCTGCTCTTCCCCACTCCGGTCCCCAGCATCTAGGCATCCCCTGTCAGGACACTTAGCATGCTGTTCACCCCTGCTGAGTGCATTTCTGCCCCACCCACCCCTCCTGGGCCACATAGATCACTCTCCCGCACCACCCAGCCCAGCACCGCCGCATGCTGGGAGACCTCACCTCGCTGGGGAGACAGAGGTGAGCACAACAGCGCGACACCTTGAGCTCATAGGGCCCACCAGCTAGTGGGGGGCAGACGGTAAACATGCAAATAAGCACAGTCACTTTAGATTGCACAGATTCTGATAGCAGCTGGAAGTAAATAAGCAAGATGAAGGGTTTGAGAATAACGGAAGAGTTCCAGAATAACTCGTGGAAGAGATTCTCTCAGTGCAAGTGTCCAGGGAATGAAACTCTGATTCTGGAGTCCGACTGGAGGCATCCCGGCTCCACATTTATTCATTTGTACATAATAAATATTTATATAGCACTTGTCATGTGCTAGACACTGTTCTAAATACATGATGTTTATCATTTTAAAGGAGTTTTTATGCTTAATTAATAGACTTTATTTCTTAGACCAGTTTTAGGTTTACAGAAAAATTTAATAGGAAGCATAGAGAGTTCCCATATATGTCCCACCCCACACCCCATAGTTTCCCCCATTATTAACATCTTGCATTATGTGGTATGTTTGTTACAATTGATGAACCAATACTGACACATTGTTATTCGCTAGAATCCATAGTTTACATAGAATTCACTCTTTGTGTTGTACATTCTATAGCTTTTGCCCAATGCATAAAATTATGTATCTACCATTACAGTGTCATACAGAAGAGTTTCACTGTCTGAAATATCCTCTATGCTTACCAACCCCTGGCAGCCACTGACCTTTTACTGTCTACATAGCTTTGCCTTTTCCAGAATGTCATATAGTTGGAATCATACACCATGTAGCCTTTTTAGACTGGCTTCTTTGACTTAACAATATGCATTTAAGATTCCTCCATGTCTTTTCATGACTTGATAGCTCATTTCTTCTTATCAATGAATAATATTCTGTTGTGTGGAGGCACCACAGTTTATTTGCCCACTGAAGGACATCTTGGTTGCTTCCAAGTTTGGGTAATTATTAATAAAGCTGCTATAAGCATTTTTGTGTAGGGTTTTCTGTGGACATAAGTTTTCAACTAATTTGGGTAAATACCTAGAATCAGGATTGCTGGATCATATTCTACGAGTATGTTTAGTTTTGCCAAACTGTCTTGCAAACTGGCTGTCCCATCAGCAATGAATGGGAGTGTCTGTTGCTCCATCCTCGTCATCATTTGGTGTTGTCAGTATTTTGGATTTTAGCCATTCTAATAAGTGTGTGGTAGTACCACGTTGTTTTAATGTACAATTTCCTAATGACATATGATGTGGAACATCCTTTCATATACTTACAGTATTTGCCACACGTATTTCTTCTTTGGTGAGGTATATGTTCAGATCTTTTACCCACTTTTTCATTAGATTGTCTTCTTATTGTTGAGTTTTAAGAATTCTTTGTCTATTTTGTTTGTTTGTGGTTGTTTTTGGCCGCACCGCACAGCTTGTGGGATCTTAGTTCCCCAACCAGGGATTGAACCCAGGGCCACAGCAGTGAGAGCACCAAGTCCTAACCACTGGACCGCCGGGGAATTCCCTCTTGGTATATTTTGGATACAAGAACTTTATCATATATATATTTTGCAAATAATTTCTCTGAGTCTGTATCTTGTCTTTTCATTCCCTTAACATTGTCTTTAGCAGAGCAGAAATTTTTTACTTTAATGTAGTCCAAGTTAACAATTTTTTATTTCATGGACCATGTTTTTGGTGTTGTGATCTGAAAACTCATTGCCAAACCCATGGTCACCTAGATTTTCTCCTGTTATCTTCCAGAAGTTTTATAGCTTTGTGTTGTACATTTAGGTCTGTGATCATGTTTGAGTTAATTTTTGTAAAAGGTGCAAGGTCACTGTCTAGATTCATTTTTATGCATGTAAATGTCTAGTTGTTCCAGCACCATTTGTTGAAAATACTGTCTTTTCCCCACTGGATTGCGTTTGTGTCTTTGTCATAGATGAGTTGACTGTATTAGTGTGGGTCTATTTCCGGACTTTGATTCTGTTTCACTGACCTATTTGTCTGTTCTTTCACTAATCCCACACTGTCTTGATTCATAGTTTTATGGTAAGCCTTGAAGTCAAATAAGTTGAATAATATCAGTTCTCTGACTTTTATTCTTCAATATAGTGTTGGCTATTCTGGGTCTTTTATAAAAAGTCTCCATATAAACTTTAGAATCAGTTTGTTAATATCCACAAAGTAACTTGCTGGGATTTTGATTAGGATTGCATTGATTCTGTAGATCAAGTTGGAGAAAATTGACATCTTAACAATATTGTGTCTTTCTATTCATGAACATGGAATCTACTTTGATTCAATCTACTTTGTTTGTTTTTGTTTTTTTTTAACATCTTTATTGGAGTATAATTGCTTTACATTGTTGTGTGATTCAGTCTACTTTGATTTCTTTCATCAGAGCTTTGTAGATTTCCTCATATAGATTTTATATATATTTTGTTAGATTTACACCTAAGTATTTTATTTTGTTTTTGGTGCTAATATAAATGGTGTTGTGTTTTTGTTTTTGTGTTTGTTTTTACAAAAGTCTTTTGAATCCTACAACCTTGTTATAATTGCTTGCTAGTTCCAGGAGGGTTTTTGTTGATTCTTTGGGACTTTCTACATAGACAGTCATGTCATTGACAAAAGGACAATTTTGTTTTTTCCTTCCCAATCCATATGCATTTTATTTCCTTTCTTGTCTTATTTTTGTATTCGCTAGCACTCCCAGTACAATGTTGAATAGGAGTGGTGAGACAGAACAACCTTGCCTAGTTTCTGATCTCAGAGGGAAAGCACCTAGCTTCTCAACATTAAATGTGATGTTAGTATATCATTTTTTTTCCTAAATGGTTTAAAAATATATACAAAGTGGTTCTGCTGTCCAAAGCTGAGGGTGCCTTTGGGGAGGTGACAGGAAGGACAAATGATGACACAGGCAGAGCCCGGGTCATTAGGGACCTTGTGTGCTAAGCAGAAGAGTTTAAAATTCAAAATGAAAGACATTTAATCAGGGAGTGACATGATCAGATTTGACCTGGCGGCAGGGTGAGAACAGATGAAGGGGTGAGGCTGAAGGCCCAGCAGTGGCTCAGAGATGGTTCCTGCAGTAATCCAGGCAGGAGCCGATGGCAACCTAAAGCAGGGCAGTTGCAGTGGGAACAGAGAGAAGTGGGTGGATTGGAGAGGTAATAAGGAAGCAGACGTGACAAGGCTTGGTGATTAATTGACTCTAAGGGGGAAGGAGGGCAGGGAGGCAGCAAGGGCAATGCCCAGATTTCTGAGTGGGTGGTGGATGGCGAACCTGATCACCGAGGTCAGGTGCAGAATGAGGAGTGGGTTTTGGAGGGCATGTGAGGGGTTCATTTCTGGACAGAAAGAAGATTGGATGCAGGGTCCTAGAGCACAAGGGAGCAGTTTGTCCAGTAGATAGAGATTTGGGGGAGGGGCAGTTAATACATTGAGGATGGGAGCTGTGGGGATGAGTGTGGTCTCCCAGAGAGTGGGTACAGTCAGAGTGAAGATGTCCTGACTGGAGCCCGAGGAGTAACTAAGCAGTGATGGGAACAAGAGGAGAAGCCAGGGCAGGGGACTCTGATGTAGTGGTCAGTAACAGAGCGGGTAGCCAGGAGAGAGGGCTGCCCACAGACAGGAGCAAGGGAGAGAAAGCTGTTCCTGCACGGGAGGAATCTGAGGAAGGAAGGAGGGTCTCCAGAGATGAACGCTCCAGACCAAGGCAAGGACCGACAGGCTCCCTCACCCTCAACCCAATGACTTGGCCCCGTCCTCAGTACTCCTGCATCGCACCTTGCTTCCTCTGCTTTACGGAGTCTGAGGGGAAGATGGCTGTTTCTGCATTTCACAGGTAGCAGGGGTGGATAAATCTGCCACGTATGTTAAAAAGGTTTTTAAAATACAATTTATATTCTTGGGAAAAGGGAAAAACTCTCCTTTTTTGTATACCTACAATACTAGTGGCGATGGTGAATAGGTATTGGACATACGGGTGTGGGGTTCAGGGAGTGGTGTGGGCTGGAGATGGAAAGTTGGATGCAGTCAGCATATAGATGACACAAAGCCTTGGGAGAGAGCACTGGGGGGCATTTAAATGGAGACAAGAAGGGACCAAGGACAGACCCTCAATTATTCCCATGTTTGGAGACCCGGGAGGTAGAAGGGAAATAGCAAAGGAGACCTAGAAGGAGAAACCATAGAGACAGAAAGAAAATCAGATGAGTCTGGTGTCTAGGAAACCAGATGAAGAAAATGTCTCAAGGAGGAAGTTTTGATGAAGCGTGTCAAACGCTACTTTTAGATCAAGTAAGATGAAAACCAAGAATTGACACTGTGTATGTGTGTGCATATACACACACACCCATGTGGGTTTTTGGTTTTGGTGGGGTTTTTTTGCTTTTAAGGAAAATAATTTGAGATAATTTCCCCTGAAGTGAAAGCAGTGCATACTGATGGTGTGAAGACAGCCTGTGAATCTAGGTGGAAGGATTCTTTGCTTTTTCCCAAGCTTTTCTTCTCTACCAGGCCACCACCTACGCCTCCACTTGACCATTCTGAAATGGTTTTGAAATGGAGAGGAGATGGCAGACAGCACTAAAGGCCATCAATGTTGAACCCCCAGAGAGCCCCAGGCAGCCACTGAGGCAGCATCCTGAGGCTGCCTCTGCTCCCTGAGCCTCCCCGCATCCGCTTCCCAGACAGGTGGCAGCAGAGACAGAATCACGTGCAAGTCGGTCACCCACGGGAGCTCCGTATGTGTGTGACGTTCACTTACAGAAATGGCAGCAGGCTGTCCACACCGGCTGCCTGACAGCCCGCCTCAAGAACCGCCTGCATTCTGGATTCTGTGCCTTTCTGGCCATTTGGGCAGTGACCAAGTAAAGGGCAGTGTGGGACAGAGGAGGATTTCAGCCTTTCCTCCATATTCCATGCTTTGACCATGCTTTTTGAAGCAAATGGGGTATCTGGAAGTCATGGACCGCCCTTGGCTCTGAAACTGGCATCTTATTTCAGTTATGTTTCTATGGAAATGGATATTGGAAGAGGCAAATACATAGAGTTTTAAATAATTTTAACTCTTATCTTCTGCCTCCCTCTACAGCTGCTCTGAAAAAAATCCAATCCTAAAGCAGACACTTTCAGGAACGTCTGGTATCTTCATAAAGCTTGTCCAAGCTCCATCTCACACTATTTATTTTGAAAAAAAGAGACAACAGAATGCCCAGGGTGAGGGGCATGCTAAGGGTCAAGGTGAACCCTGCTCTCTGGGCTGCACATGGGCAGCCTGGTGGCCCAAGGCTTTGATGCCAAGGTCACATTCCAAGTGATGGGTCATCGCCACCAGCCCTGAACAGTAGGACAGGTCTCTCATCCATAGTCATCCATGGGGTTCTGGATGGCCGTCCTCAGGCCACACCCGGATGCAGACCACGCCCCAGACAGGGTAGTGGGACTCTGCAAGGACTTCGGGTGGGTTCATTAGCTGAGAGCCACCCCAGTGAGCCTCCCAGGAGAGGACTACACCATCTGATGTTCTGACCATGCCATTCTGCTGTTTAAAATCCTCGCCGTCAAAAAAATGTCATGAAGAACCTAGGGGTAAGACAGGAATAAAGACACAGACCTACTAGAGAATGGACTTGAAGATATGGGGAGGGGGAAGGGTAAACTGTGACAAAGCGAGAGAGAGGCATGGACATATATACACTACCAAACGTAAGGTAGATGGCTAGTGGGAAGCAGCCACATAGCACAGGGAGATCAGCTCGGTGCTTTGTGACCGCCTGGAGGGGTGGGATAGGGAGGGAGACGCAAGAGGGAGGAGGTATGGGAACATATGTATATGTATAGCTGATTCACTTTGTTATGGAGCAGACTAGCACACCATTGTAAAGCAATTATACTCCAATAAAGATGTAAAAAAAAAAAAAATCCTCACCATCAGCTAGAGGATGAAGCCCTCACTCCTTAGCAGTTCAAGGGGACCTCGATGACCCAGTGACCTGGCCTCATTTGCCTCCCCTGCCTCATCTCTCGGCCCCTCCCTCGCTCCCTGTGCTCAGCTCCCCTTATTAATGGCACGTCTCCAAAACGTCACACGCTCTCCCCCCACGCCTCTGCATTTGCTGTCCTCCTCTATCCAGAACACCCTCCTTCCCACCCCAATACCCTGTCTTCATGTAAAAAATTCCTACTTGACCTTCAAGAGTCAGTCAGAAGCATCTTCTCCAGGAGCATTTGGAACAGTGGGCTGCCTTGGATGCCTTTGTCTAGGCCCCCGCCTCACCCTGTTGGCCCCCTCGTCTGGTCACAACAGTGGTAATTATTTGTCTGTGCACCTGGCCCCTCCTAGTCTGTGACCTCCTCAGAGGCCAAGGCCATCCGTGTGTCCCCAGCACCCACTGGCAGGGTCTGGCTCACAGTAAGTGCTCGGTAAATATTTATTGAATAAATTGTTCCCTCCACCTAGAACTCTCTCCCCATGCCTCCATATGTCCGAATTCAACCCATCTGTCTGGGCCCATTAAGCCGGCTTCTCCAAGAAATGTCTTTGCCAAGCTGCAATTTAATTTAATATTACACCCTCACCTTTTATCAAGGGCCCAATTACGGGGCTAAAGCTGCCAATTGAAGAATGATTCAGCATCTTCTATAAAAGGCTATTGTTCAGTTTGTGACTTAATGCCCCTGAGATAAAGATCCACAGGATAGATTCTCACAGACTTTAGTGCCAGGAAATGGGCTGTGCTTCCCCACCGCCACCCGCCATGAACTTGTATCTCCTTCCTTCCTTCAATCAAGCAATCATAACTGAATAAGCCACTCTGTTTTCTTTTTAACCTTGGCTGCCAGAAAGTTGGAGCCAAATTCAACACTCAGCCACAATAACCATCTTTTCTCAGGTTCCTGGAGGATTATCTCGCCTTCTGATCGTTTGTCTTTATTTTTAATTGTCCTGTTGTGTTTGGGCTTTTATTTTGTGCTGCCTCAGCCCCTTTGGGAGAGGAGGCAAGGTGTAAGTTCCAGATTAAGTTATTAAAATGAGAATGCTAGATGAGATTTAATTGGAATGATATGCCAAAGAGACGTTTTAAAGATGCCTGCAGACAACCTCCTTCTGGCAAGGGTCCCAGCTACAGTCAGCATTGTGGACCCCATGTATGGACAGACAGCTCTGCCAGCCACAGCCAGGTTTCTGGAACATCTTGCCTCAGAAGGCATCTTAGGTCCATGGGAGACTGCAGTTTATTTCAGCTTCCTTACTGGCTTCCCTAGTGTCTTCAGGAGGTACTTGGGATCCGGAGGCCCCTCAGGACACAGAGCAAAAGATGCAGAGCCGTTGCACCAGGGGACAGCCCTGAGGCAAGAAATTCTCTGGTCTCTACCTGTCCAGGTGCTCTGCAGGGGGTGGGCTGTTTACTAGGAATTTTCAAGTGCCATGGAGCAGAACAGCTGGAAAACTGTCTGCAATACTGGCCTCTTCTGACCACTTGTGTCTTGCTAAAGCCATTCCAGTTCTTGAGCAAAGACTACCTTTAAATTTTGATGATTTTCCCCCATGTCCATGTTGGCAGAAACACAGGCTGTGGCACCCACAGAAGCATTCCCTCTTTTTTGTGGGGGAATTCCAACCAACCCACCTCTTTGGAAACGGTGTGTCATCCCGGTGCTCCTTCAGCATTTATGGGGGGCCTGTTGTGTGCTGTGCTCAGGCTCCCTCGAGGACTGCAGTCTGATGGGCAAAATTAAATGCACACAGGGTGGGTTGTCGTCTTCTCCATGACGCATGTCCGCAGACTCTTGGTCTTACGTTTGACTTACTGGGCTTACTTTTCTAAAATATGAGCCAGGATCGTGTTTGGATGTAATGTCCCTCAGAGGGTGAACAGTGAGAGAGAACAGGGTGTGCTAGGTTTTGCTGTGGTAACAACAACAGCAACAAAACTCAGTGGATTAAAACAACAGAGACTTCACTCATCATAGCACTTGTTCATAGAGGATCCATTGTAGCTTCCGCCCATAGCATTCTCACTCCAGGACACAGCTGGTGGGGCACCTTCTGGGACAGTTTTTGTGGCAACGGGAAAGAGTGTATGGCAAGTGACTTTTAAAGCTTCCACTCCAAACTGCCACATGTCACTTCCACTCATAGTTCATCAGCCCTATCATGTTAATTCTCCATGCCTGGGTTCAGTGGGGCAGGAAAGAACAGTCCTACTATGTGCCCAGGAGAGAAAGAACCAGGAATCGATGTTCAGCCATAATGACTACTGTAGTGCCTCCCATCCACTTCCTAATCACTGTCACAGCTGCTGCCCCCCATTCGAATGTGAGCTCCATGAGAATAGGGAGGGAGCGGAGTTGTATATTATTCTCTGCTGTATCCCCAGCACCTGCAAACGTGCCTGGCACATAGTACACACTCAATAAATAATATCAGTTGAACAATTGAATGACGCCCGTCTTAGGGCAATTTTATTATGAGATCAATGAAATATTCTCTGAGAAGTTCTGTGCTAGTCCTGCATACTCTACTGTCAAATCCTATCCTAATCCATCACTTCTGTCCATCTTCACTGCTGCCACCAAGGACCCAAGTACCATCATCTCCCACCATCTCGCATCCCAGAGGGGCCACTATGAGGCAGAACTACAGCTGCCACACAATGGACAACAGGGTTGATGAGTAAAGAACCTTTATTGTGTAGGCCACTAAGTTGTTGTTTATTGTTGTTGCCACAACTTTCTAAGCATGTTCCCTGCTTCTACTCATAGACCCTTCCAAGCCATTCTCCATGGCAGACATATATCTTTTTTTTTTTTTTTTTTTAGGCTGCATTGGGTCTTCATTGCTGCACGCAGGCTTTCTCCAGTTGTGGCCAGGGGGCGCTACTCATCATTGCGGTGCACGGGCTCCTCATTGCAGTGGCTTCTCTTGTTGCGGAGCGCAAGCTCTAGGCACACGGGCTTCAGTAGTTGTGGCTCGCGGGCTCTAGAGTCCAGGCTCAGTAGTTGTGGCCCACAGGCTTAGTTGCTTCATGGCATGTGGGATCTTCCTGGACCAGGGCTCGAACCCATGTCCCCTGCATTGGCAGGCGGATTCTTAACCACTGCGCCACCAGGGAAGCCCTATCTTTTTTTTTTAAGATATAATTCACGTAACATAAAGTTCAGTTTTAAAATGTATACTGCAGTGTTTTTTAATATTGTATATTCGTAAAGCTGTACAACCAATCCTCTCTATCTAATTCCAGAAAATTTTCATCACCCCAAAAAGAAACCCTGTTCCTTTTACACATCACCCTCTATTTCCCCTTCCCTCCAGCCCCTGCCAACCAGTAATCTACTTCATGGCTGTGTGGATTTGGCTACTCCGTAGATTTCATATCAATGGAATCATACAGTATGTGGCTTTTTGTGGCTTCTTTGACTTAGCATAATGTTTTTAAGGTTCTTCCATGTTGCAATATGTATTGGTACGTCATTCCTTTCTATGGCTCAATAATATTCCCCTATATGGATGTGCCACATTTCATTTGTCCATTCATCAGTTGATGGATATCTGGGTTGTTTCCACTTTTTGACTATTATGAGCAATGCTGCCATGAGCATTTATGTACAAGTTTTTATGTGAACATATGTTTTCAATTCTCTTGGGTATGTGTGTGTGTGTGTGTGTGTGTGTATAGAGAGAGAGAGAGAGAGAGTGAGAGAGAGAGAGAAAGAGACGGGTAGAATTGCTATGTCATATGGTAACTGTTTAACATTTTTAGGAATTGCTAGACCGTGCCACAGTGGTTGCACCATTTTACATTCCCACCAGCTATGCACGAGGGGTCCAGTGTCTCCATATTGTCACCAACATTGTTATTTATCTGCCTGGTTGATTATAGGTGTGAAATGGTATCTCACTGTGGTTTTGATGAGAATGACTATCAAATGACTCATGATGTTGAGCAACTTTTCCTGTACTTATTGGCCATTTGTATATCTTCTTTGGAGAAATATCTACTTAAGTCCTTTGCCCATTTCTAATTGAATTCTTTATCCTTTTGTTGTTGAGTTGTAAGAGTTCTTTACATAAAGATAGGCTAGATTTGTGGTTTTCAATCCTGGCCACATCACCCCAGAAAAGATCTTTTTCAAAATACTGGTACTCGTGTCACACCCCCCAGAAATTCTGATTTAATTGATTTAGAAAGAAGCCTGGACATTGGGATTTTTTAGAAATTGCCATGGGTTCTGGTGTGCAGCCAGGGTTGAAACTTTCTGAACCAGAGCCTCACCAACCTATAGGAAGGGCCCAGGACTGCACTTTGGATACCAGAGTTAGAAACCGACCCAGGACAATACATTTAAGGCTAAAAAATGAGGAAAGAAAAACCTGAATCCAAGAAACCTGAGGTCCACGTGGCCCCTACCAACCCTTACCCCAATTCCCAGCTAGAGACTGTGATGGTGACGAAGGAAATGCAGACTGGGGGGTGGGGCCTGGGAAGGTTCACATGTGTGGATCCCACAGAGCTGAATGAGCCCCTCCAGTCTCATGTTTTCCTGAAAGTCCTTGAATCATCATTTGAACAATTGTTTCCCCAGTGGAAGTCAGAGAGCAAGGAATAGGAAAGAAAGAAAAACTACGAGTTTTCTATTTCTGTAGCATTTTTCATTGCAGTTGAGAGGCAGAGGGTGAGCAAATTGCAGACCAGAACTTTAGGTGGGTTAAAAAAACAGCTGCAGGAAGCCACCAACCACAGAAACCAACAAGGAAGCAAGGGGCAAGGGAACCACAGTGTCAGGGCACCTCGACACCCACAGTGGCTCTGCAATAGAACCGTTGGCCACTTGGTGGGATGTTCATTATTTTCTGCCACTGTTTGTCTTGGAGTGTCTCCCTAAAGTAACAGTGGATTAAACGGCAAATACTGAGTCACTTTGACCTTGACATAGGGTGGAATACTTCACACGACCCACAGATGCTCAGTTCAGTTCAGAAGACACTGACACAACCTGTGGAGCCCTCCTAAGAGTTCGGGGGACAGCAACATCATCATCCCAATTCTCAGTGCCCAGCCCACCCACTCCCCTGCCCTTCTCTGGACTGGGTCCCTAACCCCAAGTCTGTCCCACATGGGTACAGGTGCTCAACAGTTGGCAAACACATACTGTAATAATAATAGTGCCTCGCATTTCTACAGTATGCACAGTTTACAAAGCACCTTGACAGCCCCATTTTAGAGATGAGGAAACTGAGGCTGGAGAGGTGAACTGACCAGCCTGAGAGGACCTACATATTAGAAAAATACCCAGCCCAGGCCATGTGGTATTAGATGACTTGGAATCAATTCTGCTGGGATTGGTCTGTTGGTTTATTTATACTTCCTGCTTCTTTTTGCCTCAGTCCCGTGTTTTACTTGGGTTTTTTTTTTAATTTATTTATTCATTTATTTATTTTTGGCTGAGTTGGGTTTTTGTTGCTGAGCGCAGGCTTTCTCTAGTTGTAGCGAGTGGGGGCTACTCTTCGTTGCAGTGCGTGGGCTTCTCATTGCGGTGGCTTCTCTTGTTGCAGAGCATGGACTCTAGGAGCGCGGGCTTTCTCTAGTTGCGGTGAGCTGGGGCTACTCTTCGTTGTGGAAGCGGGCTTCTCATTGCAGTGGCTTCTCTTGCTGGAGAGCTTAGGCTCTAGGCGCACAGGCTTCAGTAGTTGTGGCACATGGGCTCAGTAGTTGTGGCTCATGGGCTCTAAAGCACAGGCTCAGTAGTTGTGGTGCACAGGCTTAGCTGCTCCGCGGCATGTGGGATCTTCCCGGACCAGGGCTTGAACCCGTGTCCCCTGCATTGGCAGGCGGATTCTTAACCACTGCGCCAACAGGGAAGTCCCTTGGTTTTGTTCTAAAGAAAATTTTCTTCATTGATGTTTTCAAAATTATTAGCATCCATTGTGCATAGTGTTCTCTTATAGATATGTAAATCTCTCTCACATCTGTGATTATCTGGTTGATATTTCATTAAGAGTGAAGCACTTGTGAGCAGATGTTCAAACCCAGCAAATTCAGATCTGAGAGCACTGCTTCCAGGTCCAGCCTCGTCCTCAGTAGCTGGTCTGCTCAGCCTTCATCCATGATGCCAACAAAGCTGCATTATCTTGGTAGTAACAATAGCAAAAATAATAACAGAGCTTTTGTTGAGTTCATACTGTGTGCTAGACCTTGTTCCAAGGGCTTTCCTTTATCAACTCATTTAATCCTCACAACAACCGCATGCAGTAGTTACCATTGTTATCTCTGGTGTACAGGTGAAGAAACTGAGGCACAGAGGCATTGAATAGCATGGCCACAGTCACAAAGCAAGGAAGTATGTAGCATTTAGCTCATAGTGGTCAAGCAAATGGACTCTGTAGTTAGGCTTAACTTCTGATCCCAGCTCAGTCACTTACTGTGTGAAGTTAGGTAAGTGTCATGGGTTGAACTGTGACCCCACAAAAGATATGTCAACATCCTGGGCTTCCCTGGTGGTGCAGTGGTTGAGAGTCCACCTGCTGATTCAGGGGACATGGGTTCGTGCCCCGGTCCGGGAGGATCCCACATGCCGCGGAGCGGCTGGGCCCGTGAGCCATGGCCGCTGAGCCTGCGCGTCCGGAGCCTGTGCTCCACAACGGGAGAGGCCACAACAGTGAGAGGCCCGCGTACCGCAAAAAAAAAAAAGATATGTCAACACCCTTACCCCTGGAATCTGTGAATGCAACCTTATTTAGAAGAAGGGTCTCTGCAGATGTAATTAAATTAAAAATCTTAAAATGAAATCATCCTGGATTACCCAGATCGGCCATAAATCCAACAAGTGTCATTAAAAGAAGCAGATGAGGAGAGGACACAGACACCAAGGAGAAGGTCACTTGAAGATGGAAGCAGAGATCGGAGTGATGCAGCCACAAGCCAAGGAATGCCTGGAGCCACCAGAAGCTAGGAGAGGCACCGCATTCTCCCCTAGAGCCCCCAGAGTGAGCGCAGCTTTGCCAACACCTTGATTTTAGGCTTCTTGCTTTCAGAACTATTCAAGAATAAATTTCTATTTGTTTTAGGCCACCCAGTTTATGGAAATTTGTTTGGCAACCCTAGGAAGCTAGTACAATAAGTGACAACTTCTGAGGACCACAACTTCTGACAACTTTTTTTTTTTTTTTTGATGTTGGGGGTAGGAGTTTATTAATTAATTTATTTATTTTTGCTGTGTTGCATCTTCGTTTCTGTGCAAGGGCTTTCTCTAGTTGTGGCAAGCTGGGGCCACTCTTAATCGCGGTGCACGGGCCTCTCACTATCGCGGCCTCTCTTGTTGCGGAGCACAGGCTCCAGATGTGCAGACTCAGTAGTTGTGGCTCACGGGCCTAGTTGCTCCGCAGCATGTGGGGTCCTCCCAGACCAGGGCTCGAACCTGTGTCCCCTGCATTAGCAGGCAGATTCTCAACCACTGCGCCACCAGGGAAGCCCCACAGTTTCTTCATCCATAATACAGGTCTAGGTACTAATAATACCCACCTCATAGGGCTTTTGGGAGGATTAGAATGGACAGTGTGCCTATAATGGACACACCCTGTGCCCAGCATATAGAGAGCATTCAATGCAGGTTAGCAACTATAAGAGCATTGTTTATTACCTGTTCCTCGGCAGCCCTGCCCTGAACCCTCTCAAAACTAGTCCCTCCTCTTCCCATTTCCCTGTGTCTGACTCCTTGTCACTGGGCCCCTTGAGACCAGGCCAGCATGTTCCTGGCTTAGGAATCTCAGAGGAATCGAATCTGACTCCCAGATGTAAAGCCCACTCCTCTGAGCCATTATCGCCAGAGCTGCCAGAGTGAGACTATGAACATCCATGCATGGCATTTTACTATTTCACCCAGGAAGTCATTTTCTTACATGATTCAGACACAGAAGTCACAGAGAATTAAATCAAGAAAGGTAACTCCATGGGCTTCCCTGGTGGCACAGTGGTTGAGAGTCCGCCTGCCGATGCGGGGGACGCGGGTTCGTGCCCCGGTCCAGGAGGATCCCACATGCCGCGGAACGGCTGGGCCCGTGAGCCATGGCCACTGTGCCTGCGCGTCCGGAGCCTGTGCTCCGCAACGGGAGAGGCCACAACAGTGAGAGGCCCGCGTACCACAAATAAAAAAAAAAAAAAAAAAAGGTAACTCCAGGCTGGAGTGATTTCTGCCAGCCGGTGTGGAGGATTTTCCTGCGTCCACTCAGCTCTTTCTTTCTTATCTGCGTCTTACAGCAGACAGGAAGCCAGCTGACGAGAGACTGCATGTTCATACCAATTATTAAATATATATGGCAGCCTTCTGGAAATGCATTCACATACCAAAGAAATGGAATGCATTCACCAACCCAGGCTCTTGCACTGTGGGCTTTGGAGGAATAATGAGGTAGCTGTGAACACTATGATCCAAGGTTTGCTCCCTATTCTGCCACCTCCTAGCTGTGTGACCTTGGGTGAGTGAATCACCCTCTCTGAGCTTCAGTGCCCATAAGGAAATATCCACTGCTCCTTTACAGGTTTACCACGAGCATTGACTGGGGTCACATGTTCAAGTGCCTAGCACTAAGCCTGACACACAGGTGACCCATCATTGTGACTTTTGTTCCCACTCCCTGACTCAGAACTTTCCAACTCCACAGGGGAGGTAACATAACTTCTCTGCCTGCTTCCCAGGGAGGTCTTTGAGGAGCAATGCTGCTTCCTGTGGATAGATTTACACCTTCTAATGCATTTCCACTGAAACTCCACCCACTTAATCCTCACGATCACCCTAAGCAGAGAAAGTTCTCTTCCCATTTTGCGGTTGAGCACGTGGAGGTGCGCGGAGCCACGTGATGGGCTGTGGACCACACAGGTAGCAAGTGGGGCTCAGAGGCTCTAAGCCAGGCCAGCTGCTCCCCAAAGCCATGCTCCTTCCACGGCCCAAGCTGCCTCTCAAATGAGATAATGGATGGGAAATTGCCTCATAAGGAGCAGAGCTCTACCCCAGCTTGAGGCCTGTTATCTGTGATTATCTCAAGCACCTCCCTGTGATCAGGCATCCTAACTACTTTTTTGTCCACATCTATTGTCCTCACTTCCCCCTCTAAGATAAGCCAGTTGGATCAGTCTCATTCGGCTCATTCCATGGTGCTCTCTGAACTCAAGCAAGTGTTGCTGAACCGCATGCATCCACGTAGCACATTCCCACTCCCCCTCCACATGCCTTCTCATGCATCCGTACGCCCGCGCCACCCACATGCTCTCACACCCACATCCAGGAGGCTCTCAGCACAGCCCTCCCTCTGTTATGAAGAAGCCTTCGTGAAGCTAAGCTGTACCATGAGGCCACTAGAGAGACGTGCTGTTCGTTCATTCACCAAACCCACATTTGCTGAGCATTCACTATGTGCCAGATGCTGGGGCTGCAGCGATGGATAAGGCACAGGCTCTGCTCTTAGGACACTCCCAGTCCAGGAGGGACAGATGTGTAAACTGACAATGTCAGCGCGGGTGGTAAGTGCTGGGATAGCTTAGCCTCCAGCCATGGGGGATCACAGAGGAAGTGGCTAGTCATCCTACCTTGAGAAATGTGTCATAAAAAGGAGGAGCTACTCTTCCCTTCAGTTCTTGAAAGAACAAGTAGGGTTAGATAGTTAAAGAAAACAGGAGCTGCACGAAACAGTCTGGCAGTTCCTCAAAAAATTAAAGTTACCATGTGACCCAGCAATTCCAGTCCTAGGTGTATACTTAGGAGAAGTGAAAGTGTGTATACAAATACTTAAAGCAGCATAATTCATAACAGCCTGAAAAGTGGAAACAATCTGAATGTCCATCAGCTGATGAATGGATAAACAAAATGTGGTATATCCAGACAATAGAATATTATTCAGCCATAAAGAGGAATGCATGCTACAACACGGATGAACCTTGAAAACGTTATGTTCAATGAAAGAAGCCAGACACGAGAAGGCCAAATCTTGTATGATTCCGTCTATGTAAAATGTACAGAATAGGCAGATACGTACAGGAAGTAGATTAGGGGGCTGGGGAACATGGAATGGGGAATGCCTGCTAACAGGTATGAGGTTTCTTTTTGAAGTGGTGAGAATTATCTGGAATTAGATAGTAGTGAGGGTTAAACAACATTTTAAACACACTAAAAACCACTGATTGTACACTTTACAATTAAAGTGGTTAAATAGTGAATTTTTCTGAGTTTTATCTCAGTTTTGTTTTTTTTTTTTTTAAGACAGGACAAGGTATATGAGGGCATTCCAAAGCAAGGGTAAGAGGAGGGGGAAATGGTCTTGGGGGACAGCAAGTGTCCAATGTAACTGGTGTATAATGCTTTGGATTTTTCTACTGGTGCTTCATAGCTTTAGAAGGCTAAAGGATTGTCAGCTCTAATCCCTACAGTATTCATTAGGGTGTTTTTGGCTGCAAGTAACTCAAACTGGAGTACACAGTAGAGGGAACACATTGGCATCCCGGAAAATTCCAGAGGTAATGTGGAGTTCAGGCACAGTTTGATCAGGGATTAATTACATTTCTCTGTAAGGCTTTTGTCTCTGCCTTCCTCCATGTATGAAATATGTTATCATACTAGCTTCCCACGTGTTATGGAGATATGAAAAGAAAGATACATTTCAACTCGGAAGACCTTAGAAGATTCCTTGGACAACATGGAATTTTAGCTGAGCTTTAAATAATGGGCAGGAGCTCCAGGAGAAAATATTGGAGGCAGTGGCATTCCAGGAGGATGAAAATGCATGAGCAGGAAGGTGGAGGGTATGTCTGGGGAGAAGTTCAAGAATCAACTGGATCTGGCTGCCTGTGGATAGAAAGTAAGTGCAGAGCTGAAGGAAGCTTGTACTGTGACCTGGAGGCAATGGGGAGCCGTTAAAGGAATTTCAGCAGCAGAGCAGCGTGAGGAACCCTTCATAAAAGTTCACTCTGGCTCTCAGATGACATTACGGGGTTGTTACTTCTTAGGTATATGATAAAATTGTGGTTATGTGCATGGAGTCTGAAATTTACCTCCAGATAGTTTCGTGGGGGAAAGTGTGTGTGTGGAGAGAGAGAGCAGATATGGCAAAATGTTAGCAATTTTTGATTCCTGGAAGAGAGTACACGAGTATTCCCTGTACTATTTAGCTTTTCATAAAAATCGGAGAAAAGGAGAAAAGGGGTGGGAGAGGCAGACCTCTGAGGGAGGGACAGGCTGGGGAAGTGATGTAGTGAGGGCCTGAAAGCCTAAACCCCAAGGGCTGGGGCTGAGGTGTCCTGATGCTGAGATGGGCAGAGGGCTCAGGGCAGGTGGACGTGTTGATGAGGGAGGTGTAATAGCCCGATGACTCTGCAGCTCCTAGCCTGAGGGCCCAGGAGGACCCCGGTGCCAGGAGCAGAGCTGGAAGACAGCCGAGGAGGAGCAGGAGCAGGAGCCTCCAAGGAGGGTCATTTTTGCTCTTGGTAATCGGTGCTTGCTTGTGGACTAATGTTGACTCATAGAATTTCAAAGCTTGAAATGACTTAAGAAATCACCTAAACAGACCCCTCATTTCCCTGATGGAGAAATCGAGGGTAGACTTACCCAAAGTCCCAAAGCCAGAGAAGTGACTGGGATAACCTACCAGTTTAAACCAGTCTTCATGTGTCTGTTTCCACCTTCCTGCCCTTCTCCTGAATGCTCTGGGAACCAGACAGAGGAGAAATGAGAGGAAGGGGACATGAGTTTTCTTAACGAATCCTTTCAAACATTTTCTGAATCTGTGTTAACTTGGAACTTTTCCTTGGGTGGATTGCTGCAGGGTGGTAGCTGCGGGGGTGATAATAGTAACAGCTGACCCTGTCTGAGCCATTCACTGGGGCCAGGCACTGGTCAAGGGGCTTTATTCATATCAGTATGTTTAATCCTCACTCCTATGAGGAGGTACTGTGTTTAGACCCATTTTACAGATGGTAACAGTGAGGCTAAATAGCTGCAGCCAGGTTTCAGCATTTCTACGTGGCAGAATTAGGCCTAGAGCTCAGGCAGTCTGACCTCTGGTCTGAGATCTTTAACCACCTTGCCCTCAACTACCTCACTGGATGCAGGTCCCCCCATATTCTCAGTGACTGGCTGACTGAGTGATTGATTGGTTTATTTTGCCAGGGAGAGGGTCAACAGCAAATTCTGTCCCCAGCCTCATTGGTATTTTTGCAGTAAATCAAGGCCTATTTATTACTCATAGAGTATTTTGGGGGTCTGTGATAAAAAAGAAATGCAAAACTTAATTTCACTTCCCCGCTACACTGCTCATTCTTTTTTAATAACCCTCTCTTATCAGCCTCCTGGCAGCTTTTGCATTCCTGTACTTGTTAATTACTTTATTAATTACATTAATATCTTTGGTTCTGCCCAGCATATCTTGGTGCTTTTTGTTTCCAGCGTGCACCCATTTTGCCTTGTTCATTGGCATATGTGGGCCCAGTTCCCACTTCTAAAAGGGATTCTTTGAGCCTCAGTAAACACATGGCTTTCAATTAGTCGCACAATCATCATTCCCCTTTTCATCTCAGCCACGTCACTAATCGAGTGTTTTTAACATTCTCCCAAACAGACTCTGTGTTGTGTTAAGTTTCTGACTTTGTTCCTCAACACTTGTTTCCTCTCCAGGTCACAGCTCAGAGATCCCCACGAGCTAGCACTGAGTGACATATAGTGAGATGTCCAGGAGGAGGAGCGAGAGGAGTTGAACCCTGGGGTAGAGGGAGGCAGGGGTTTGTGAGATGAGACTGGAAGGTGACCTGGGAGCAGATCCTGGGAGGCCCTGAATGTTAGCTGCAAAGTCCAGACTTTATCCTAAAAGCCAACATCTTCCCCAAGTATATGGCATGGAATACTAATCCCATTAGGTATCCCAAAATAAAAGGGAATGGGGAGATTTCATGGTCCAAAAGTTTAAGAAATGCCAGAAACAATGAATCTGCCTCTTGGAAACGTACAATGGGCTTTAGCATGTTAAAATCTTTGCAAAGTCCTACAGTTTACAATTATTAACTAAAAATTTTTAATTTTAACTTTTAATAATAAATATTTTTAATAAGCATTTCCAATACTTCTTTGCCCATGAAACTCTTTTTTCATTTGTAGGATGTAGCGTATTTACATTACATATAGGAGGAATATAATTTAGGAAGTGCTGATGGAGGGGATGAGAAGCCCTTTCGTGGGTTTTGAGCCAGAGGGAACACGCTTAGACTTGGTTTTACAAAGGTGACTCTGGCAGTCAATCAGAATGGTGGGGAGACTGGAGGAAGGAGGGGAAAATGAGGCAGGCCCTGAACAGTTCAAGCAAGACGTAATAAGGATGTAAAGAAAAGTTTTCAAATGTTTCAATGTTTTCTTTCCATTTTATTTCAAGCTGCATTGTTGTCTTAAAATTGGAAAATCAGTGTTGCTGTAATAAATCACAGCACAAGGCTTTTACTCAGGCATAAAATCTGAATGAGAAAAGCGATCTGTGCAATCTTCCATCTTCAAAGAAAGCATTTAGGGGCTTCCCTGGTGGCGCAGTGGTTGAGAGTCCGCCTGCCGATGCAGGGGACACGGGTTTGTGCCCCGGTCCGGGAAGATCCCACATGCCGTGGAGCAGCTGGGCCCGTGGGCCATGGCCACTGAGCCTGCGCGTCTGGAGCCTGTGCTCCGCAACGGGAGAGGCCACAACAGTGAGGGGCCCGCGTACCGCAAAAAAAAAAAAAAGAAAGCATTTACTCCATCAGGGTGTAGGGATACAATAGTCATCTGTTTCTGCAAATCACCAGAGTTCATCGAGGTTTTCCAATCAGAGAGACCCAAATTCAGTTCTAAGCCCACACCTTAGTGGCTCTGTGATGCTGGGCAAGTGACTTTGCTTCTCTGTGTCTCTGTTTTCCCATACAGTAAAGAGGAAGAAGAATCTGTTTCTCACAAGACAGTTTCAAGGACTGCATGAGGGGATATGTGCAAAGTCCTTTAGCACAGTGTCTGACACATGATAACATAAAAACAAATAACTTCCCTTTTATATACATCAGGATAGGCTGGGCGAGGCTGTGGTAATAAAGAACCCCTAAATCTTAGCCGCTGAATGCAGCAAAGCTCTACTTCTCACTCATACAAGGTACACCTGTGAGTCCAGGTGGTCTCCAGGGCAACCGTCTCCCATGAGGCATCACCATTATCTGGGCCTCAACACGGGGCAGCCCACAGATCTTGCAAACAGCTCTTCTGTGCTTCAGCCCACAAGGGTCAAATGTCACTTCAGCCTGCTGCCCACCCGCCAGACTTAGTCATGTGATTCCCACGTGGAATGTACAGGGGCTGAGAACTGTGGGCCAGCAGATGGAATGTCAAGGGAGCTGTAGCCTCTGCCAGTCCTTCATTCCCTTTGGTCAGCCCACTTACCCTCTCTGAGCCTCAGTTTCCTCATCTGTAAAATAGAGCTAATACTTCCTATCCTACCTTACATTAGAGTGTTAGAGGGGCACATGTGATTATATATGTGAAAAACGCTAAGTTAAAGTTAGAAGCGATTATTGCTTACTTATGCTGTGCCAAAGCCACATCACACTCTTTGGTTCATAGGAAAAATGTAGAACTTCAACCCTCCTTACATCTATTGATACATTCCCCCAAGCCCATCTCACCTCTGGATTGCCCACTCCTCCTTTCATTTGGGTCTTTTAAATTATTTTTCAGTGAGATCAGTAGTAACTTACAAGTAGCCTTTGGTAGCCTATTTTTGGAATCGCACACTGGGCAGCAAATCCTGCATGGAAAAGGTGACCCTAAAGTGCCATGAGGGATGACAAGGAGGCCACCAGTGCATTTCTTCTGGACAGCTGAGAAAACTCTCAGGGGTCCCGCTTCACGTGATCTATGGTTCCACAGATCCCTAAGGAACACTAGATGTGTGTGTGGTGGGGGAGGGCTGTTCCCTCCCCCCGACCTGTTGTTCCCTAAATGTGGACATTGACAATACGGACTGCCAAGCTTCATGGTGTAGTTTGGCTGCAACATAACCAATGCTGGCTCAGAGGACAGCCCTAGGCGAGTAGGGCCCTAGGTGTGGGGAGGGGAAACAGTCTCACCCTCTCAGATCCTCTTGGAGACCTGTGTCCTCATCTGGGCCATAGCCCTTATGGAGATAGTGACAAGACGAAGGGTGTCCAGGATGGGCAAAGAATAAAAAACTGTGCCATACAGGAAGGGTTTATGTCAACCCGGCAAAGAGAAGGCTCAGAGGGACACAGTCACTGTCACTGTACTTCAGAGGGTCTGTCCTGGATCCAAGAGAGGAGTCACAACCTGCAGGGCCCCAGAAGGCAGAGCCAAGACCAGTGGGAGCAGTTCTGGCGACACGGATTTCAGCATAGGAAGGGGAAGATCATGCACCTTTCAGTCTGACCTAAGCAAAACTTCACTGGGCTTCCGTAGAGGGTAGTGAGTGTCTCATCACCAGAGGTGTGCAAAGAAAGGCTGGACAAGCTTTTGGCAGGGACTGCACACTAAGGAAGGGAAGTGAAAGAAGATGCTTGAGTCTCCTCAAGCCCAAAGATTGTATGATTCTACAAACTAGAATAATGTGGCCTAAAAAGACTTCTGTTTGTTGCTAATGGGTGTGTGTGAGATGAGTTGAGAACAGCTTTATAGTTATGATGAATTGGAGCATCATGTTCACCTTGGAAACCCCATCACTGGTGCAGAGGAGAAAGCACTGGCAGGGAAGAGGAAACTGACCCAGAAAAGGAGCCCCTGTAGAGTAAAGAAGGGTCATGCACGCTCTCCCAGCCCGTTGCGGCCCGGGGATTCCAACGCACGGGCAGCAGTGGCAGCAGCACCAATTACAACACCCTATTTTGGAACAGTCTTCGCAACACTGTGCTTTTGGGGTTCCCAATACACTTGCCTCCTTGAATGGCAACAGGCAAATGAAATGGATGCATTGTTCCCGCATGCGTTACCAGGGGCGCGTGTCTCGGCTTTGTGGTCCCGTGGCTTACCGTGCTCTGGCTCGACGCTCAGAACAACCCACAAAGCAGGCGACTCTAGCACTTCTCAGAAGAGAACCTGGGGCTCAGAGTGAACGTGTGACAGACCTGGGCCAGACCCTCACCCAGAGGCAAGGAAGGTGGCTGTCCATTACACCAGGGCACTGTGGGGTCGCTCCGCTTGCTGCCTTTAGCTGCCGGCAAACGTAAAATCTGAGATGCAGGAGGGAACAGGAGAGGGAATGCTGGAGGCTCGTCCAGGCAGCCACCTTCCTTTCTTTGGTGAGCTGGGACTCCCAGAATTATCCAGAGTTCCAGGGAGGAGCACAAACAACGGAGGACCCTGGGCTGGGAGTCAGGATCCCTGGGCTCAAGTGCTGTGTGGCCCTGGGTGAGTTACGGTCTATTCCTGGGCTCAGGGTTCTATGCAAAATGGCAGTGAGGCTAAACTTCTAGCGTTAGGCAGATCTGGTGACACTGGAAAGCATAAACTCGAGAGTCGTGCACAGCAGCAGTGGAGTATAGTAGCGCTCTCCAGGTTCCCAATGCTCCAGCTTCCCGATTTAGAGCATCTTTGCACCCTAGTTCTGTTACCTCCCGTTCACACCAAGCTGGCCTTGGACTTGACAGCAGGGAGTCTCCGTGAACCACCAGCCAGGTTGTGCCCTGAGTTAGCAGCAGACCCCTGTGAAAGGGTGATAAGAGACAGGTATGGGCATGGCCAGGCCAGGGCTGAGCAGGGCCAGCTCAGCTGCCTTAGGTCCAAAGGCTGGGCAGGAGAGAGGCCAGCCTGGCCAAGGACTGAGCTGGGCAGCTTGAGCAGGGCCCTGGGAGCTCCATTCACTTCTGGAGGCCACAGATCTCATCCCAGGCCAGGGAGAATTACCCACACAAGGAGGCCCTTTGGCTTGGGGGTTGCTGCAGGATGTTGGGGGGCGGGCTTCAGCAGGCATTCCCAGGCCAGGCTGAAAGTATGGGGTAAGCGAGCTGCCTTGGGCCAGCTCAGGGCCAGGACCAAGTCTAGCTTAAGGTCGGGCTTCCCATCCTTTTCCACATCGTGGTGCACATAGGAAGCAATATTCTCATAGGACCAGGGTGACCACAGAGGCTGCTTGTGGCTGGAGGTGACTGGCCCCACCCCTGTGCCCCGAGACAGAGGAGAGCACCGTCCTGGGGCTTTGTAATCCATTAGTGGCACACCAGTGACCAGGCACCCTTTTGGGTAGCTCTGGATTTGTGTCTAAAGCAAAGGTTTGGGAAGTTAGGCAGACCTGGGTTCAAGTCACTGAATGCCTGTGTAACCTTGAGCCCGTGATTCGGTCTCTCCAAGCCTTATCCAGCATCCCCTAAAATGGGGGTTGTACTAGGGCTCACTCCTGTGGCGACAGTTTAGAGGAAGCGGGACAGTGTTTATGACACGCTTAGCCCAGAATCCGGCACGCAGTGAGCAGTCGGCACATGTCGGGGGACAGAGGAAGTACAAGTGGTGGAGGGGATGGCGCGACAGGTAGAGGAGAGGAAGTCCAACACAGTTATCTCTACTTGGAGGCCACACCCCTCCCCAAAGAGAGAGGCAGGAAGCACAGGGGGCCTTGGATGGGCAGACTTGGGGTGAGAGGACCTAGGAAGATTTCAAAGATGGAGGAATGGGGTGAAGGGAGGGCATCCCAGGACAAGGAAATGGCTCAGAAAAGGACCAGGAGGGAGATTATGGGACTGGGCTGTGGATGAGGTGACAGGAGTCAGGGCTGGACAGATATGCCAGGGCTGATCGCAGAGGGTCACGATGCCGGGTTCGTGGGTCCAGGTGACTTTCCTGCGACTTGAGGAGCCGTTGAAGCTCTCTGAACGTGGGATTAGCTTTGTGTGGAAGATCACTCTGGAGGAGGAGCTGGGGGGGAGGGGTAAGGACAGGTAAGGAGGTCCTGGGAGGCGGCCCAGAATCCAGTCTGACTTGGGTGGATGTGGGGCAGCTCTCTGAGCTAGCAAACCAGGGGGGGGAACGGAAGGTCTAAGTGAGAAAGTGATGCGTTCAGACTGGGAAAGGTTAAGTAGGAGGGGCCGGGGCACCGATCAGCAGGCAGAGGGCGTGAGTGCAGGGAGCTGAGAGAGCACAGCGGAGGAGGGCAAAGACCCAAAGAACCGGGAGAGGACAGGGCCTGGAAGTGAGAGTCAGGTGGCCTCGGGGAGCAGAGGACTAAACAGGGCCCTGTGCCCGTGGCTCTAGGAGGTCTCAGAGCCCACGGGGAGCACTGCAGTGGTTTGGAGGTGAGTGGTGGGAGGTAGAGAACGTAGACGGGGTACAGGCACCCTCTTCAGAGAACTCCACTGAAGGGCCAGAGAAAGGGGCCAAATGGCTTGAGAAGCAGAAAGCGGTACGGAGCTTTGGACCAGGCTGGGGCAGGGCAGGGGGTGGGGGGAGGTGGGGTAACTCGCAGCAGAGGAGCGATCAGGAAGTGCTGGGGGGCTTCTGCCCTCATCATTTATCAGTTAGTGCGAGGGACAAACCGAGTGACTGTTGCCTTATTAAGCTCTCTTGTTTTTGTTTGTTCTCAGGGCTTAGTTTACGGCATCTCAGTCTTACTGTACCGTGTTGGCATCTGAGGAACACAGGTTTCCCTTCTCTTCTGTTCTCGTCTGTCTGCTCTCCTTTCATTGTTCTACTCACCCCTGCCCCCCGTCCCCCACCCCTGGCTGAAGCCCAGACACCCAGCTATGGGGGGTCAGGCAGGTCCCAGGACCACAAGAAGAAAGCGCGGTTCTGCTCTCAGGGTAGAGGCCATGCAGGCACAAGTGGCTCTCACGCGCACCCTGGGAAACGTGGTCGGCCCCGCCAGGCGGAGCATGAGGGCTCCAGGCCTCCTGGTCCTGCCGAGCGCAGGTGCTAGCCAGACCCCAGGCAGCTGAGCCAGGGTGTGTGCTTCCCGTCTGGGGTTGCCACCGCAGAGTCGCCAGATGTTGGCACTCAGAGGGAAGGGGCTTGCCTGCCCATGGTTGGCCCACAGACCTTTCTACTCAGTAACGCTGCTTCTACAAAAATCAGGTGATCACAGGAATAGTTAACCCACATTTCTACATATTCCAGTGTTGGCTGGGCCCTTGTGGGCCTTGAGATTCGGGAAGAACTGCCTCAACCCCCAAGGTGGGGAGGTCTGAGGACATCGCGAGCCTGCTAGAGATTTAGGCACAGTCCAGCTCCTGGTTCACAGATGCAGTCTCTCTTCTACCCACAGCACCTCAGGGCAAGTCTCAGGCCCTTTGCCAGGTTCACCAGCGTTTCTCTCTCACCCATCAAACATGTCCTGAATTTTAGTAGAACTTCCTGAAGGTGCAGAAGTCTGCGGGGAAGGAACATGCGGCCCAGCCAGCTTCCCTCCTCCTTACTCCTCTCTCAGAAGCAACCAAATCTGTCTTGGCTCCCGGGGTGGATTTGGCCTCCTCTGAACACTTGGTGCCCATGGCACTCACCTTCCCAGAGCTGGCGCTTTCCACAAAACTCGCGGCTCCCCCGAGGGAAATTCTCATCAGCTGCTAAGACAGCAGTGATTTCTCCAACACTGAAGTACAGCTGTCCTCACCCACATCAACTGCTTTCAATCACCTCTCTCTCTCCAATTCTTTTACCAACTGAAGAACAGTTGTCACACTGACTTCAGAAACATCCTTAGAATTAAAACGCCTTCCAAGCATTCGCTTGACTCTGGAACAAGGACTGGAGCTGTGCTGGCCAGGCGGCCCAGATGAGGGAGGGTGGCAGACACGCCCGGCTCACGAGCAGTGACGCACACAGACAGGCCCTGTGCTGCCGAGTGTCTCATTTCCAAAAGAAGCCAGAAATCTGGGTGTTCATGTGGAATCACCTGAGGTTTAACTACTACCTGTGAAGTCTAAAAACGTTAAAACACCGTATAGGTGAAGTAACACACCTTTGGCCCTGCACACTACCCGAGGGGCACGAGTTTCTCTCTGCTCTAGAGCCGAGGGAAGACTCCCCACCCTGGTGCCCAGCCGTTCCCTGGTGACTGTCTGTTGAGGAGTGCGGAGCTGCCTCCCTGTCCCCAGTCGCCAGGCCATCGTTTCATTGGGGAAGTGCCTGTTCGGGCCCTGGTCGTCTCTCATTGCTCAGCGCGGGTCAGGCTCGCTGAGCAGTGCATGATGCCCCCGCCTCGTGCCAGGCAGGCAGTGTAGACCACACAGCTGACGCCTGGGAGGCAGCAGTGCCGTCACCCATTCACAGTGTGCCTTGTGGAAGCCCCCCCATGAGCAAGCACCTTCTGGCTTCGGGTTCAGCGGCAGATACCCAGGAGCTCTTCCTGCTCCAGTCTTGCCCCCAGAAGCCTCAGACATAGGCCCACGGAGAGCAGGGGCACCCCTGAAGGCCCACCTCCATGGGGAGGGGAACAGAGCCAAGCCACAGAAGCGGAGATGCCCCCACCTGCTTTGCAGGAAAGAGGTCTGGCTTAGCTTTGCCTCTGACTTGCTGTGTCGCCTTAAGCAAATCTCTTGTCCTCTCTGAGCCTCAGTTTCCTCACCTGTAACATGGGTATAAAATTCCTGGCTTCTAAGGTCAAAATCAAAGAGAGATCCTAGTATGAATGCATTTATGAGCTGCAAAGGGCTAGAATGTTAGGGCCTATTATTGCACTTGTCAGCCCTTAACTTCCCCAAGACAGTCCTCACCCCAGCTATGACCCTTACACAGCCACAGAATTTCCTGCCAGATTCCAAGGTCAAACTCAGGATGTCTCTCTGAACAGGACCAGGCAGGGGTGCTGGCCCACTGGCATCCTAATGCTGAGCCCGGGCTCCTTGCCCTCCTCAGCCAGGTCCCAGCCACCTCCCCTACCTCATCTCCCCTCTGCCAAGTGGGACTCCGTGAGGGATGTGGCCAGTGTGGACAGGGTGAGCGGCTCTGGGCCCCATGCCTGCTGTTCTAGAAGCTGCCCCAGTACACCTGAGCAAGGGTGCATAGTACCAGCAGATTGAATAAGTCCAAAAGCCAGAGGTTGGCCCTCAGGCCAGCTCCAGGGGGCTGACTTGGCCACGTCTGGCACCTGGGAAGGGTAAGTCCCGATAAAGGTTGGCTGGCTCCCCCTGTGACAACCCGTAGCATGGTCCAGCGCACAGGGCATGGGACCGAGGTCAGGACACCTGCATCTGTGTCTCTAATCAGTCACCCACTTGCTATGAGTCCTTTTCTGGGCCTCAGTTTCTCTGTCTGTAGAAAGAGGAACTGGACTAGAGCATAATCCCCTTAGTGTTTAGAAGCGGGGAGCCAGGGGAGAGGGACTTTGGCTGACACGGTGACTAGAGGGCATTCCTGGCATTTAGTGCCCAGGCGCCAGGGGTTCTGAGTGCCCTGCACTGAACAGGACAGTCCCTCACAACAGAGAATCACACGCCCTCCAAAGAAAATAGCTGCCGGAAGTTCCCCCGTAGAGAAACCCTTGTGGGTGATCTCACAGGTCCCTTCCCGATTTGGGATTCTGAAAAAAATTCACCCAAACTCGTAATCAAACAGTCTAACAAGAAAATCTTACCCTGAAGTGACAGCTTAGAGCTTGGCTGCCTGGAGATGTGGAGCTGCTGCTGTGGAGATAAGCAGCCAGCCCGGAGGGATCCGGAAGGTCCTCCCAGCTCCAGGGCTCTGTGACTCCCTGCGCGGGGAGATAACGATGATGGTTCACATATAAGGAGTGGGCCTTCGAGTCTCAGGAGCCTGCTGAACTCACTAGTCACCTCTTCTGATCATCTTGCCAAACCTGGGAGGTTGCAGGTGAGGAAATCTTGGCTCGGAAAGGCTTAGAGATGTGTTCAAAGTCACACAGCCGGCAAGTGATGGACTTGGGATCTGAACCCAGGGGCCTTTCTCTCCCTGCCAGGTTTCCTTGATGGGACCACCCCCCATCTTCCCCCCAAAAAGAGGCAGTGTTGACTCACATGCCTTCCCAGGAAAAGAGAAGCATCTCAAGACTCTGAAATGCAGCCCAGAGAGGTCAGACATGCTCCCTCCTCTCCGTACCACACACACTCAAACTCACATTTATATACTCACCCCCAGTAGAAAAATCTACCAGTTCTACCAGATATTTCAAAAATCAGCTTTGAAATTTAAAAAAAAAGAGGGAGAAAGCCAGCTTCTGGGAGCTGGTCAGAAGGTGGAAGACACCCCCTCCTTCAAAGAAGCACTAGCCAGGTGGTGCTTGGGAACCTGAGCTACCCACAGCAGTGGCAGCCTAAGAGGTCCGAGGGACCAGAGCCAAGAGCCCTGTGATCACAGGGGAAGCTCGTGGCACCCTTCATGCCCACCACCGGACTCCTCACCCTCCCCACTCAGGGTCTGAACACACAGACACGCTGTGTCAAGCCTGTCCTTGTGCTTAGCTGTCACTCTGTGTCAGAGGCGTGCAAATGACAAAAGGAGTATACATTCTTTTTTATTTATTGAAGTATAGTTGATTTACAATATTGTGTTAATTACTGCTCTACAGCAAAGTGAGTCAGTTATACGTATATATACATTCTTTTTTTTAATATACTTTTCCATTATGGTTTATCATAGGATATTGAATATAGTTCTCTGTGCTATACAGTAGGACCTTGTAGTTTACCCATCCTATACATAAAAGCTCACATCTGCTGACCCCAACCTCCCACTCCATCCCTCCCCCACCCCCTAGGCAACCACCAGTCTGTTCTCTATGTCTGAGTCTGTTTTTGTTTTATAGATAGGTTCATTTCTGCCATATTTTAGATTCTACATCTAAGCAATATCATATGGTAGCTGTCTTTCTCTTTCTGACTGACTTCATTTGGTACGATGATCTCTAGTTGCATCCATGTTGCTGCAAATGGCATTATTTCATTCTTTTTTATAGCTGAGTAGTATTCCATTGTATATATGTACCACACCTTCTTTACCCATTCATCTGTTGGTGGACATTTAGGTTGTTTCCATGTTTTGGCTACTTGAATAGTGCTGCTATGAACATAGGGATGCATGTTTCTTTTTGAATTATAGTTTTATCCAGGTATATATATATGCCCAGGAGTGGGACTGCTGGATCATATAGTAATTCTATTTTTAGTTTTCTGAGGAACCTCCATACTGTTTTCCACAGTGGCTGCACCAACTTACATTCCCACCAACAATGTAGGAGGGTTCCCTTTTCAAGGAGTCTGCATTCTTAACCAGAGATCTGCTAAGCTGAGGACCAAATGTCACCCTATTGCTTAAGATCCTTTAAGGCCTTGCTGTCCAAAGGGCAGTCCGTGGACCAGCAGCTTCAAGCATCCCCTAGGAGCTGCTTAGAAATACAGCATCCCGGGGCCCACCCAGACCTACTGACCCATCTGCATTTTAACAAGCCCCCCAGGTGGTTTGTGTGCAGATTATGGAGTGAGGAGCAGCGCTGGCCCCCTCACTTATTGCACTCCAGCCACACTGGCCTCCTTTTGGTTCCTAAAATATGCCAAAGTCTTTGCCATTTCAGGTCCTGCCTGGTTGCTGTTCCCTCTCCTAGGAATGCTCTCCCCCGAGGTTTTCACATGGCTCGTCTTCCCACCATTCAGGTCCCAGATTAATGTCGCCACTTCAGAAGAGCCTTCCCAGACTACCTGGTCTGAAGTAGGTCCTCTGGCTAGTAGCCCTCAGAATGCCTTGTTGTTCTCTTTACGAACACTTATCACCCCCTCTACTCATAGCTGTGCCATATGGTTTGTCAACCTCCTGTGCCCTCCACTGGAATGCACGCTCCAGGATGACAAGCATCCTACGGGTCTTATACACCCGGACCCCAGCATCAAGCACAGTGCACGGCACACAGCAGGCACATGAGAAATACTGATCAAGTCAATTCTGAATGACTGAATGCAGGACAAATACAGTCGTGAAATGTAAGACAAATATAGTCATCCCTCAGTTATTCAGGCTTACATTAACTATACTGTAAATTAACTCATAGGCTCATTTGCAGATGGGAAACTGAAGTCAACAAAAGGGCAAGGACTTGCCCAAGGTCACCCAGTAAGTCTATAACAGGACCCAGCCCTTTGACCTTTCAGGCCTCAATGTTTCAAGCCATGCCCAGACCCTTGCTGGTCCATTTGCGCAGCCTGACAAAGCCGGATGTTTGTAGGGGCAACTGACCTAAACTGTGAATAGTTGCATCATGCGGAGGGACTCTCAGGCCAGCTGCTCCCCTTTCGCTGCACAGATGGGGGAGGCTTTCCCGGGCAGCGTCTGCCTGCCTCCCGCTGAGCAGCAGCTAGACCAGGAGTCAGGTGTGAGTACTTGCAGCCTCCGGCCATTGCAGACAGCTTGATTTCATGCAGCACCAAAGCATAGCCTTTGCAGAGCTCCGGGGGCTTCAGGGAGGCCTCTATTGACTGTTTAGCAATTAAGTCATTCCTCCCATGAGCAGCACCTCACAATTTACAGAGCAGGTATTATACCCACTGTCTCCTTGGAATATGAAGCAGGGCAGTTGGGGGATGCATGTGGTGAGGAAGGAATGAACATTGGTTTGGGAATCAAACAAATCTCAGCTCTGACACTAGCTGGAGATTTAGGGCAAGTTACTTAACTTCTCTGTGCCTTAGTCTCCTCATCTGTAAAATGAGGTTAACACCTTGATAGATTCTTTTTTTTTTTCTCATTTTTGGCTGCATTGGGTCTTCGTTGCTGCATGCAGGCTTTCTCTAGTTGCGGCAAGCGGGGGCTACTCTTCGTTGCAGTGCGCGGGCTTCCCATTGTGGTGGCTTCTCTAGTTGTGAAGCATGGGCTCTAGGTACGCAGGCTTCAGTAGTTGCAACACGTGGGCTCAGTAGTTGTGGCTCTCAGGCTGTAGAGCGCAGGCTCAGTAGTTGTGGCGCATGGGCTTACTTGCTCCGCGGCATGTGGGATCTTCCTGGACCAGGGCTTGAACCCGTGTCATCTGCACTGGCAGGCGGATTCTTAACCACTGTGCTGCCAGGGAAGTCCAACCTTGTTAGATTCTTATGAGGCTTCAACAAGATAACGTGTGTAGAGCTCACAGCTTTGCAACTAGCACATTATTGTCACTCATGACAAGGCAGCTCTTGGTGTTCTTAGGGTGGCTGTTACTTGCTGAGGCCAGCCCATTCCCCCTCTGAGGTCATCTCTCATGGAGCCGTCCTGATCTTACTAGGATGGAAGACCCATGAGGACAGGGCTCTTGTCAGCCCTGGCTATTGCTGCCTTCCCCATGCCCAGAACAGTACCTGGCAGATGGTAGTGCTTGATAGTTATGGAATGAATGAATGAATGAATGATTACTTAGGTAATTGCCCAAGTGAGCAACAAATAAGGAAGGAAAATAAAGAAGAGAAAAAAGCAAGCTGAAAGTTCTTGTAAGCCAGTTATCCAGGGCAAGGGAAACATTCTTAGGCCAGTGGAAATGCTGTAGTCCACAACTGCACAGAGAACTGGGCCTAAAATCCTGGCTCAGGCCCTGTCAGATCCCAGCATGGCATCTGCAGGGGTCAGTGCCTTGTGCTCACTGGCGCCGGGCTGTGTGGCCAGCCCACACTAGGAACAGGGGGAGTGCCATGGCCAGGTACAGCCTGGGCCCTCTGGCCCCTCCTTCCCCACAGCTCCCCACACCTCCCCCCTACTCTGCTTCACCTGCTGCCCTGGGTGGGGGGTGGAGTGGTGGTCCTCCAAAGTGCCTAAAGTCTGGCCTCATTTAAGGCCAGTGAGTGCCTTCTAGAGTAGCACAGGATGCTGCTGACGGCTTCGACACTTGCAGCCCCACGGAGCCACAGAAGCAGCTCTGTGTCCCCAGCAGAGGGTGATCCACAGCTGCCGGGTGGACTCTCCACACGGTTCTTTGGTGCCCTCTAGTGGTCCTCTGGTGCACGACAACGATGCCAAGTAAGGGCTCAGGTTTCCTGCCCTCTCCCATTGCCTGGTCAGGCATCTCTCCCCATGGGTGTGACTGCTCAGAGCACTCTGAACTCCAGTCCCAGGCACAATGGATCATACAAGAAAAGGCATGGCTCTTACAGTTTGCTTTGAGATTCAATGCAGGGCTCATTTGACTTTATTCAGACTCCCCATCCCCCAGCCTCATGAGTACATAAACTTCATCACTCATAAAACCACCTGAATCACTGCCACTCTGTGTCCAGTGTTCACAGCCCTGGGGCTGTGTGAAAGTGACGTTGATGACTGGGAGGTTTTTATGGCTTGTTTCCGGATCAGTGCCTATGTACTGGGAGATGGAGTAGAAGCATCTCTGCTCACCCTTGGGATCATGACTTCTCTGAACTCTGGGCAGGCCCTTGTTTTTTTGCTGCCCTTCCACCTCTGCAGGCGAGGCCGTGCTCAAGCTTAACGAGATAAATGGGGTACTGAAAGACCAGATATAAGAATTGGGATTTCAGGATTCGAAGAGGTCAGAGCAGACCAGGATGGAGGTTATGAGGAGGAGAGGGCTACGAATGAGGTAAAAGGTAACCAGGCTGGAATGTCAGCTGCAGAAGCGAGAAGACAGAGCTAGCAGCAGTTCCACAAAAACTACCTATGGGGTCTTAATCAACCGTAAGGAACATATGAATCACCAATGAAAGGCAGTTATTTAGAAAGGCAAGGAGATCTGAAGCAAGGGTGCTTAGTACCACCTGAAGTATTGAGCTCAATTCTAGGTTTTCAGATCAATAGTAAACTCGAGCAGTTCAGGAGGACCAGGTCGACTAGTGGGTATGTACCTTCACTGCAGATCTTCCCCTCATGAGGAAGAGTGTGCAGACTTAAGGAGAGAATTTGATACCATTCTGAGGATCCCCGGAGGAAAGACGAGGATCAATGGTGGACGTATAAGAGGAGAAGGTTCTGGTTCAATGAAAGAAAAACTGCAACCATCTCACCGAGAGTGGGAAGGAGGGGACTCTGTCACTGGAGGTATATAAGCCAGGCAATCATTGTTAGCTTCCCATGAACAGAGTTTTCATTACATTGAACAATGGGGTATGACAGAATCAGTCCTCTCTACAAAGAGAATATAAGAGTTCATCATAAATGACTGCCTTTCATTGTAGAACAACAGACACTATCATCATTAATGGATTTGCTGTTCGTGCATGGCCGTAATGGGCCTGTGCTACTGCGTTCTGAGGTCTACTTAGTTGTCAGACATTGGAGGAAACCAAATTACGCCACTAAGTCACTGTTGACCTTGGGACCAAGTCCTTTCTCAGTCTCCTCAATTACACAATGAAAGGACATCAGGAAACCCCCACCACTCTTAGAATCCAGCTCAGCTCCTGGGTCAGTAGCAGTGGAGGGGAAATCTCTAGCCTTGGCAACTCTATGGTTCCTGGGGATCACCTTTCCCTGGGGTGTCTCTCACAAATACCCACTGCCACCACTGCAGAGGGCCCTGTAGCACTCCAGCCTGTGTGTGTACTCAACGATCATGGAACCAAAGAGGCTAACCTAAGGCTTTCTGTGGCTTGGGACAAAGAAAGGGAAATCCAGCCTGAGCGAGCATGCAACTGGATGATCTAGTCATAAAATGGCCTGAGCCCTCCGGCTCCACCCCTCCCAGCCCCTCCTGTATCCATATGGGAGCACCATCTTTCCCCAACTCACAGGTACCCAGGCAATGGCATGCCTTGAAGGTCAGGCCTAGTGAGCAGGGCTAAAGAGAAATAGGGTTTCCATCCCCCATGTGCTTAAAGCCTGCCTTTCACATCCCTGGATCCCACCAATGTGCCCCTTCTTCCTAGTGACTGACCCTGGGCATGCCTACCCCTTACCCTCAGGAGTGTGGCTTTACCCTGGGCCTTAAGAGGCAACATCCAGAACAGTTCTTTGATGAGATACCTTCGGTGGGATCTGTGCTAAAGACAGATTTGCAAGGACATCTTCAACTTAGTAAATTTGTTGTTGGTAGTGTATGGATGTAGCAATTTTGAAACTATTTTGTGTCTATTATAGAATTGAGAAAATGAGTGAATACCTTGATGTTAGAAACCAGGGATCTCACTGTAAGAGAATAAAGATGCAAATATGGAATGGGGGAGAGCAAGCAAGAACACTGTGGTGTTGGGTTTTATTTATATCTATAGATAGATGATAAAGAGATAGAATGATGGTAGATGGATGGGTAGATAGATAGGTAAAGGGGCCTAGAAGTAATGATACCCTAGGAACAGTGAGCACATCAGTGCCCAGATTTCGGTTTCTAAATACTATTCTCTGCTACAAAGAACCAGGACTCCTCAGAGAAATGGCTGATTCCAAGACTAGGGCAAGGAAGATACAAGGAGAGCCTGGAACCTCTTGTGTCAAGAGGTAGAAAAGTGCTCAAAAAAATTATGGGAGGGAGGGAGACGCAAGAGGGAAGAGATATGGGAACATATGTATATGTATAACTGATTCACTTTGTTATAAAGCAGAAACTAACACACCATCGTAAAGCAATTATACTCCAATAAAGATGTAAAAAGTAAAATAAAATAAAATTATGGGGACATGCATGTTGAAAAAACACAGGAGACAGCATGAGGGGGTTTCCTACTAGCCAAATCTGGAAAATTTTGAACAAAATGAATAGTAGTAGTAATGGATTATAAGACACTGAATCTAAAAGGATCCCATAAGTCTATACTGATATACATAAATGAGTGGGAGGAAAGATCTTGTTTACAATATATTGCCAAGTATTTAAATGGAATGTTAGTTAGAAAATCACCATTTTGCAGCCACCAAAGTAATATGACTCAGATAGGAATCATCAATGGAAGCTGCAAGCACTGAGTTAATGTTTGTGGGGGAACAGGATACCCACACAGTCTCAAAGTATCTCCCACAGATTATTTATTAATTACAAGAGGGAACTGGTATGTTTGAAGTGGAGAGATCTGGCTGACATCACCTCAACCAGATGATCAAAAACATCACCAATAATGGGACAAAGTGCCATCAAATGCCCCTGATGTGAAACACTGAGGAGGTGAGAACATCACTTACATAGAATTCCTGCCAAGAATACATAACCTGAATTCAGTCACGAAAACACATTCAGACAAACCCAAACTGAAGGACATTCTACAAAATAAATGGCCTGAAATATCAATGACATAACAGACTGAAGTAGGCTGAGGTCTTTTTTTTTTAATTGAAGTGTAGTTGATTTACCATGTTATGCCCATCTCTGCTGTGCAGCAAAGTGACTCAGTTATACACACATACACATGCATTTAAAAAATATTTTTAATTTTTATATTTTCCATTGTGGTTTATCCCAGGAGATTGGATATGGTTCCCTGTGCTATACAGTAGGACCTTGTTCTTATCCATTCTAAATGTAATAGTTTGCATCTACCAACCCCAAACTCCTAGTCCATCCCTCTTCCTCCCTCCCTTCCCCTTGGCAACCCCAAGTCTGATCTCTATGTCTGTGTGTCTATTTCTGTTTCATACATAAGTTCATTTGTGTCATATTTTAGATCCACATATAAGTGATATCATGTGGTATTTGTCTTTCCCTTTCTGACTTCCTTCACTTAGTATGATAATCTCTAGTTGCATCCATGTTGCTGCAAATGGCACTATTTCATTCTTTTTTATGGCTGAGTAGTATTCCATTGTATATATGTACCACATCTTCTTTATCCATTCATCTGTCAATGGACATTTAGGATGTTTCCATGTTTTGCCTATTGTAAATAGTGCTGCTATGAACATAGGGGTGCATGTATCTTTGAATTATAGTTTTTTCCGGGTACATGCCCAGGAGTGGGACTGCTGGATCATATGGTAATTCTATTTTTAGTTTTCTGAGTAACCTCCATACTCTTTTCCATAGTGGCTGCACCAACTGACACTGCCACAAGCAGTGTAGGAGGGTTCCCTTTTCTCCACACCCTCTCCAGCATATGTTACTTGTAGACTTTTTTTTTTTTAATCTTTGGTGGGTCTTTGTTGCTGCACGCAGGCTTTCTCTAGTTGCAGTGAGTGGGGGCTACGCTTCGTTGCGGTGCGCAGGCTTCTCGTTGCAGTGGCTTCTCGTGTTGCAGAGCACGGGCTCTAGGCGCACGGGCTTAGTTGCTCTGAGGCATGTGGGATCTTCCCAGACCAGGGCTCGAACTCGTGTCCCCTGCATTGGCAGATTCTTAACCACTGCGCCACCAGGGAAGCCCCTAGACATTTTAGTGATGGCCATACTGATCGGTGTGAGGTGGCACCTCACTGTAGTTTTGATTTGCATTTCTCTAATAATTAGTGATGTTGAGCATCTTTTCACGTGCCTATTGGCCATCTGTATGTCTTCTTTGGTGAATGTCTGTTTAGGTCTTCTGCCCATTTTTGGATAGGGTTTTTTTTGTTGTTGAGTTGTATGAGCTGTTTGTATATTTTGGAGATTAAGCCCTTGTCAGTCACATCATTTGCAAATACCTTCTCCCAGTCCATAGGTTGTCTTTTTGGTCCCCCCATCCCCACCCAGCAGCATGCAGGATCTTGGTTCTCTGACCAGGGATTGAACCCGCATCCCCTGCAGTGGAAGCACGGAGTCTTAACCACTGGACCACCACAGAAGTCCCTATCTTTTCGGGGGGTTTTTTGTTTGTTGTGTTTTTAAAAATTAATTAATTAATTTTTGGCTGCATTGGGTCTTCGTTGCTGCACACAGGCTTTCTCTAGTTGCAGCGAGCAGGGATACTCTTGTTGCAGCGCACGGGCCTCTCACCGCAGTGGCTTCTCTCGTTTCAGAGCACGGGCTCTAGGCGTGCGGGCTGCAGTAGCTGTGGCTCACCGGCTCTAGAGTGCAGGCTCAGTAGTTGTGGCGCACGGGCTTAGTTTTTCCACGGCATGTGGGATCTTCCCGGACCAGGGCTCAAACCCATGTCCCCTGCATTGGCAGGTGGATTCTTAACCACTGCACCACCAGGGAAATCCCTCTTTTTGTTTTTTTAATGGTTTCCTTTGCTATGCAAAAGCTCTTAAGTTTAATTAGGTCCCATTTATTTTTATTTCTACTGCTTTGGGAGACTGACCTAAGAAAACACTGGTATGATTTATGTCAGAGAATGTTTTGTCTATGTTCTCTTCTAGGAGGTTTATAGTGTCATGTCTAACGTTTAAATCTTAAGCCATTTTGACTTTTTTTGTGTGTGCATGGTGTGAGGGTGTGTTCTAACTTTATTGATTTACATGCGGGCTGTCCAACTTTCACAGCACCACTTGCTGAAGAGACTTTTTCCCATTTTATATTCTTGCCTCCTTTGTCAAAGATTAATTGACTGGGGGAGGGTGGGGGGGAGGGAGGGAGACGCAAGAGGGAAGAGATGTGGGAGCATATGTATGTGTATGACTGATTCACTTTGTTATAGAGCAGAGGCTAACACACCATTGTGAAGCAATTATACTCCTGTAAAGATGTAAAAAATATATATATATATATAAGATCACTATGTTGTACACCTGAGACTAATATAGTACTGTAAGTAAACTATATATAAAAAAAAGATTAATTGACTGTAGGTGTGTGGGTTTATTTCTGGGCTTGGTGAGGTCTTGAGATTGAAGGAGGAAGGGCTGATTCCAAGGCTGACTACAGACATGCTAAGTAAATGCAACGCATGGTCCTGGATTGGGTCTTTAAAGGACGTTATTGGGCCAATTAGCAAAATTTAAAAATAGGTAGTGTATTAGATAATATACTGTATCAATGTTAAATTTCCTGAATTTGGTAGGTATATGTGGTTATATAAGAGAATCTCCTGTTCTTAGGAAAAACATGCTAGATATTTAGGGGTGAAGAAGGGCCAGGATGTCTGCAACTTACTCACAAATAGTTCATTAAAAAAATATACCGGGCTTCCCTGGTGGCGCAGTGGTTGAGAGTCCGCCTGACAAGGCAGGGGACGCGGGTTTGTGTCCTGGTCCGGGAGGATCCCACATGCCGCGGAGCGGCTGGGCCCGTGAGCCACGGCCGCTGAGCCTGCGCGTCTGGAGCCTGTGCTCTGCAATGGGAGAGGCCACAACAGTGAGAAACCCACGTACCGCCAAAATACATATATATATATGTATGTATATATATATATATACACATATATATATATATACATACATATATATATATATATATATACCTACAGTATATATTTTTTCACTCCCTTTTTGTCTTTTTCTCCTCTTGCCACCATCTGGCTGATTCTCTCCTGGAGTTTCTCAGTTCAAATTCCTGAGAGAGAGAACTGTGCTTGGGTTGGATCCTCTCCACCACCCCTCTTTGGGCAGAGCACTTTGCACTAGGAAACCTCATAAGTCCCTGACAAGCCTCAGATTGGCTACCTAAGGTCAGATGCCCACCCCTTGTCCAATCAACTCTGGCCCAGAGTGCATCATGTGGTACATAACACAGCTGCCACCACTGCTCCCTCCATGGAGGTGGTGGGCAAGAAGATCTCCTTCCTTATAGGGTTTGGCAGGCCCCGTGCTTGGTCTAGCCAGTAGACACTATCTCCCAACTACCTGAGTTAATTCCAGAGACACCTGAAGGCCTCCACACCTAACTTTGTGCTTCATTCTCACCCTTACTCTTTTAACAAATGTTATAGAAAGATGCCTGCTCTGGGCCAGGTCTTGTGCTAGGTACTAGGGGCACAGAAGTGACCCAGTCCCTACTCCTGAGCTCTGACTCAAGCTGGAAATGCATGAAGAACTCAGATAACTGAAGGTCAGAGCTGAATCACGACCAACGAACAGAAGGCAGTCAACGCTGGTTGAGGCCCGAGTCCCATGGAACACAGAGATGGGGTCCAAAAGGCCTCCTGGATGGTAGCACTGGCTGTGGCTCATGGGAGGGAAAAGGGCTATGAAACAGGGACCTGGCTGCTGGGAGGGTGCCCAGTGCCATCCCTGGGTTTCTGTTTTCTCTTCGCACAGCCGGACCCGGCAGGACGGGACATCTCCATCCGCCCTCTCCTAGAGCACTGTGAGAACACCCACATGACCATCTGGCTTGGCATCGTCTATGCCTATAAGGGGCTTCTCATGGTAGGTGCAGAGCGGGAGGCAGAGTGGGGGAAATGCTTCTCTGCCAGAGCTCTCTCTCCTAAGCGCCTCCATCAACATAAAAATAAACAGAGCCCCCAGGACTAAGCACTGGCTCTTTGCCAGTCTCGGTGCCTGGCACGTGTCATTTCAATCCCACAACCATCACATGAGATAGGTACAAATAATGTCCCCATTTCACTGTGAGTGTGCCTCCCAGCTGCTACTGTCCTGCTCCCTGACAGCAGTCTGTTGATACCCAGCGCACATTCACATCCTGTGGGAGATGAGTGGAATCATCTCCATTTGGAGATGGGGGAAATCAGGCTCAGACAAGTTAAATGATTTGCCAAAGGCCGCCTGGTAACCTCCAATTTCCAAACCCAATACTCTTTCCACTCCATTCATCTGTTAAACAAAGATCACATACCAAGCCCACCTCACACGACTGTGGAATTTCAAAGTTAGGAAGGACTTGAAAGGGCAGTCCCACCCGACCTTATTCTGGGTTGACCCCTGAATCTTCTCTTCACATCCTGTGCAAACCATGCCTGCAACTCCACCCTCCTCAGATCCTTCCACAGTGAAGTGAAGCCGCGATCGGCCTCTGTGGCAGAGAGGAGGCACACAGAGCCCCTGTGAGAGCAGGCATCTGGAGCACCCATCCAGCTCTGACGCACATCGCCAAGGGACCCCAGGCAGGCCATTTGGCCTTGCCTAGCCTCTGCTTCTTCCCCTCCAGGATGTGGAAAGCCACACCCAGCTGTAGGATTGAAGGCACCGCACATGAAGGAACCAGCACGAGGCAAACTTTCAACAGCGTGGTTTCCATCCCTCACCCAGTATCTGCTTCCTGGGCTTCTGGTTCCTATTTTAATTGGAATTGAAAATAATAATAAATCAGTCTGTGAGATAACACACTTAAAGGAGAGAAAAACAACTATGGTTGTAAAAAAATACCAATTACAAAATAATTAACTTACTCTTATAATGGATATAACAGTTTACAACATGCTTTCACATCCATCCTCTCATTTCATTTGGACAGAAGCCCTGTGAGATAGTGTAGGCCCTTGGGATGATGTTACATGGTTCATGCAGGTGTTGGATGCCCCAGACTTCAGAGATAAGGCCAGAGGGAAAGGAAGCCTTTGCAGGACAGCCTCCTGGAGGGGCTGGACCACAGCCGAAGCCCCTGCAGCAGTCAGCAGCTGTGGTCAGCTCTCCCTCCTGCCCACACCACCATTCTACCCAGCATTCCATCTGCACTTTCTCTGCAGCCTGCCTTCCCCTCAGACAACACATGATAGCTAAACCCTCAACACCCTACTTTACATCACATTTGACTTCTACCCTATTAATTTCTGTTGGAAATGTATTGGTTAGCAGTAGAGCTGCAAGTGACAGAAAACCCACAATAATAGTAGTTTTTTAAAAAGATAATTGCCTTCTCAGGTAAGCAAAAGGGCTGGTGTGGAGGCTACTAGAATCTGAGTTCCTTGCATCTTGTCTTCCTCATCTTCATCATACAGCTTCCACATCATGGTCTAAGATGACTTTACGATCTAAAATGGCTGCTCAAGCTCCAGCCATCACATTCCACTCCATCGGCTAGGAAGGTGGAAGAGGAACAGCCTTTTCCTCTAAAGACACTTCCCAGAACTTGTACACACCACTTCCACCTACATGGCATTGTCTAGAACCCAGTCATATGCCACACCTAGCTTCAAGGATGGCTAGGAAATGTAGTCTCTCTACTCTGGGTGGCTATGTGCATTGGGGGGTCCCAGACACAGGGGCTCTGCCTGGTTTAACAGAAAAAAAACTAGCCTTAACTTCTAGAGACACAGTCCACTGTTGCCACCATATTGCTCTGTGGCCTTGGGCAAGCCCCTTCCTCTCTTCTGGGCCTTCAGGTTCTCTGTAGAGGGAGGGCATATGGTTGAGATTGTGTCTGAAGTTCTTTCCCACTGTGGCCTCCTGTGGGTCTGTGTGTGAACCAGTGGTGGAGGTGAAGGAGGACCAGACAGTGTAACACCCCAGTCTGCATTTCCTTGGCAGGACTCAACCCAGGGCCACAAGTGGAGACAGATTGTGGAGACAGATTATCCACAAGACCTGGCCAGCAGCAAACCCCCAGCCTCCCTCCCCCCAAGCCCCCACTTCAGAGTAGTGGGGAGGAACAGAATAACCCTTAGTACAGTAGCTTCTCAGAACGGGGGTGTATGCCGCCACGTGGTAATGACCGTCTCCCTTTTCTGTTCACCGTTCCAGTTGTTCGGTTGTTTCTTAGCTTGGGAGACCCGAAACGTCAGCATCCCCGCACTCAATGACAGCAAGTACATTGGGATGAGCGTCTACAACGTGGGGATCATGTGCATCATCGGGGCTGCCGTCTCCTTCCTGACCCGGGACCAGCCTAACGTGCAGTTCTGCATTGTGGCCCTGGTCATCATCTTCTGCAGCACCATCACCCTCTGCCTGGTGTTTGTGCCAAAGGTACGGGGCAGGTGCCAGCAATCCCCCCGCCCTCACCACCCTGGCGTCTGGCCTCTGACTCCATCACAAGGGCATTGCTGTGTTTCTCTCACTTTCTACAAGTTTTATACACTTTTTTTTTTTAAATGATGAACACAATTCACATCACAGAAAGTTTGGAAAATGCAGAAAAGCAAAAAACCAGATTTTTCAGAAATCTCACAGTCCTGCCACCCGAAAATAATCACTGTTAATATTTTGGTTTGGTTTTTTACTGTTAATATTTTTGATGTGTTTCCTTCCAGCTTCTTTTTTAATGGTTTAGGGCACTGATGCTTTTTCAGATATAGCTGTAATTATAGCACACTTTGCAATTTGCCTTTTTGACTTAACTTTTGCCCTTTGTATCTTCCCACATTCATAACCATTGTTGAGGGGACGTTCCATAATTTACTCAACCACTTGATCCCTTACTGGTGAGCATTACAGTTGTTTGAAGATTTTTTATATTATAAATGAACTTTTCTACATAATACATTTTCCTTGTTTCCAATTATTCCCTTAAGGTAGAGTCACAGAATTAGTATTAGTGGGTCAAAAGGAATAACCATTTTTAACAACCACTTATGTTTTTCATTTGTCTGAAGGGCTGACCTGAGAGATATTTTCCAAACATTATCCTACCCAGCAGTGGGCAGGTGAATCAGAGGCCTTGACCCCTGCAGTAGGCTGATCTGTGTAGAGGAAAACCTGACCTTGGTGGGTCTCAAGAGTAAAAGCAGCAGCAGGAAACAGAGGTAGTTGAGAAATCACTGACCCAAGTTAGGGAGTGTCTGCCTTAGAGAAAGGGGAGAGGAGAGATCACTGGGGGTCCCATGGCTCCTCCAGCTTCCTGGGCGCCCAGTCACTCCCTAAGCAGTGTCAGCTCTGCTCTAGAACACCTCTGTCATACACTCCCTCCTTTAGTAGTCAACACTTTCCCAGGCTCCAGGCTCACACCACAGCTTCTCTGCCTGCATTCTGACTTCCTCTCCACCCTGTGAAAGATGCCAGATGATTCTAAGCCCAGCTCTGACGGGGTCACTCTGCTTTGTCACCACCCCTGATAGCTCCTCATTGCCTTCCTGGCTCCAGGATCAAGTCCCCGACACTGGGCTGGCTTTCAGGACCATTGGATCTCCTTGTCTCCCCCAGAGAACTCTGTCCACCATCCAACTGCCCTTCTCTATAAGTGCCCTGAGCCCTAGGCCTCCCTGCATTTGCATATGCCATTTCTTCCCCCTGGACTTCCTTTACCGTCACCATCCTCACCCCCCAGCACCATGGTGAGCACTCTGCCCTGAATGCCTCTGGCCTGGTAAAGATCCTTCCTCCATCCCTGCCCCTCACCTCTGAACCATAGGTCCTGGTGGACAGAGGCCGTGGCCATGGTTCTAACAAGCACAAGCCTTCACTTTCCTCCCATTGTCTTCACAGCTGTCACCTACAGCTGTTTATTTTCTACATGGAGCTGGGCTAAGGCAGAGTGAGGCTCAGCTGAGGGGCCCTGGGTGGCCTCTGCAGGATAGCTGGGATGCAGGTGCAATCAGGATCAGGAGACCAGACATCTAGTGGCAAGGAAAAAAACCAAGACTCTACAAGGGGAAGGGGGCTGCCCAAGGGCACACACAAAGGAGGGACAGAAACAAGTCTGAGCCCAGGGCTCCAGACTCCCAGCCTGTGTCGTTCCTGGGGCCCCATGTTGCCTCCAGCGCAGGACCCGCTGGAAGCAGCTGGATGGGCATGGGAGGAAGGGCCCCAGGGTCCTCTTTTCAGCCCCACCTTTGTCCTTTCAGCTCATCACTCTGAGAACAAACCCAGACGCAGCAACTCAGAACAGACGATTCCAGTTCACTCAGAATCAGAAGAAAGAAGATTCTAAAACCTCCACCTCAGTCACCAGCGTGAACCAAGCAAGCACGTCCCGCCTAGAGGGCCTGCAGTCAGAAAACCATCGCCTGCGAATGAAGATCACAGAGGTACCTCCCACAGCACTGGTCGCCAGGGCCCCTTCCTCCCATTTGAGTCCCTCTGCCCTGTGCAGGGACTTTCCGGGCTGCCGCTCCCCACCACGTCCCCTCTAGAGCATCCCCACATCATGGCCGTGCAGTCTCATCTACCGTCGTTATGGCTGCAAGAACCAAAAGGAACATGAACTAGACAGATACAGTTTGTCAGAATCTGACAGGAGTTTATTACCCACCTAGCCCAGGCTCTGGGGTCCAGCAATGCCCGATTCAAGATATCCTCAGAAAGAAAGGAGTTCTTAAAGATTTGTGATTATACTTGTGAGTTGGGAAAACTCAGTTTTCCACCTGGGGCCAGGGCAGGGGCTGGGCCGGGGGCTCTGACTCAGCGGGAGCCTTTGTTTTCTAGCTGGACAAAGACTTGGAAGAGGTCACCATGCAGCTGCAGGACACGCCAGAAAAGACCACCTACATTAAACAGAACCACTACCAAGAACTCAATGACATCCTCAACCTGGGGAACTTCACTGAGAGCACAGGTAAGAGGAGGTGGGACCCCTGGGTATGAGACACTAGCCGTCCATTTTACAGATGAAGAAACTGAGGCTCAGAGAGGGGGGTGGGGCAGGTCTGAAGTCACACAAGCCAAGCTGGAGTATCTGGAACCCACATCTACTGAGCGCAGTTCAGTGTTTGTTTGGAGCCCCACCTGGGGATCCACCTATGCACGGGGCTTCTTTTTCTCAGTCCCTTGGGCTCCAGTTCCATGTGTACCCCACATGGCCAGCATTCCCAGCGTTCTGACTGGGGGCACATTGTTCTTAGTGAATAAGGTACTCATAATTCTTCCAACATTTCACAGTTTCAAACACACCTCATCAACGTACAGGAAAGGAACGGTCAGTAAGATGACATGACATTCGATCCCACCAACCACCTGGGAAATAACACAGTCCATTTTTTGCCTACATTTAGGCAAAATTTTAAAAAGATTACCAGTGTTGATAAGAGCGTATGGAAATGGACACTGTCCTGCAATGTTTTGGAAGTCGGTCTGGCACTCTCCAAAAGTCTGATGTTAAGCCCCTTGACTAGCAATTCCCCTAGCGGGAGGCTTCCCCTTGGAAATAATCCCACAGGGTCAAAGGTATAGACGCGTAGTGCTTATCATAACACTACTTGTAGGCGAGAAAAGCTGGAATTAACTTACATGTTCATCATTTGGAGTGGTTTCATGAATTATGATACAGCAAAACAAGGCATATAATACGGTTATTAAAAAGTAAGGTGCATCTCTTTGTACAGATATGGAAAGATCTCTAAATGAGAAAAGCAGTATGAAGACAAGCATTATGATACAATATGCACACACATGTATGTGTACATATGTGTGTGTGTGTGTGTAAGTGCATTTTTCAAAAGGTCTGGTAGAACAAACACCAGATTGTTAACAGTATCCACCTGTGGGAAAGGGACAATATGTGTGGAGAGTGGGTGAGAAGGGATTCTTTTATGTTTCATTTTATATACTTCTCTACTGTTTGCATCTTGTCATTAGCATATATTCATTAATTTTATAAAATTTGTTTAAATCAATGAAAAATCTTTAGTTTTATTCTTATTACAAAAGAATTATTATATAATTCTTATTATATTAGATGTTGATTGTTTAAAAATGTCTAGATTCAGATAAGTAACAAGGAAACTGAAAGAATAAAAATTATTCCTGATTATTTTAGTATCTAGTAAAGGTGAGCATTTCAAATTAGTGGAGAAAAATGAATTATTCAATAAATTTCATTGGGATAAATGGGTAGCCATCTGGAAAAGAATAAAGTTAGATCCTTACCTCACAACTTACACAAAAATAAATTCCAGATGGATAAAAGATTTAAATATAAAAAGTGAAAACCATGAATGTACTAGAAGAAACCATAGGAGAATTTCTTTTGTAATCTCAGCAGGAGGGAAACCTTTTCAGTTTGATGCAAAACAGAGAAACCATAAAAAAAAAGTTGATGAATTTAAATACAAAAGAAATTTTGTTAACAATGTGAAAGCCATCATAAGTACAGTCAAAAAATCAAACTAAGCCAAAAAATATTATCTCAGGTAATAAGCTTATTCTCTTATATAAAAAGAAATTATATGTAATTATATACAAAGTATATGTAACTATATACAAACTAATAAGAAAAAGACCAACAAACCAAAAGAAAAATGGGCAAAAGAGAGTTCTCATTAAAGGAAATACAAGTGGTTCTTATGTTTATGAAAAGATGCTCAGTCTCCCTCCTCATTAAAGGAATGCAAATTAATTTGCACAGAAATACCATTTTTACCTATAAGACTAACAAAGATCAGAGATCAAAAAGTTGCTGAGAGTGGGAGGCAACAGGTGGCGAAACACTGCTGCCCGAAATAGAAATTGTTCTGACCCAGCAACTCCAATTTGGGAATTTATCCTAAGGATATACAGTCAACTCTCATTACTCACAGTAATCGTGTTCTACAAAGTCCCTGTGAACTGTGAATTCCTAGCAGAGACACAGGGTTAGGTTCCTGCAAGCCTCTCCCAGGTGGACATTTTCATCAACTGATCAATACATAATTTTGTTTTATGTGTGTTTCTACTGGAAGACACCTTGTTTAATAAACATTGTTGATTCATTAACACTGAACTCATAGCCAACAGCACTGTAACTCATATCTGAACAACACATCTAACGCACATTTTCTCCATCTGGCACATCACGGCTTAGGAGAACACTGGATAGCACTTCAGCACTAGGCTTGGGAGCCATTTTAAACAGCGAAAGCACCAACACAACGCACAAAAATGTGAAAAACGTGGTACTTCATAGACCACAATAAGGATACTTATTTATAATATGAGAGGTAAAACAAGAAGGCAGAGCCTTGTTCAACCTCAGCTGGGAGAGCGACTCAGATTTTTGATGCTGTGTGTGTGTTATCGAATAACAGTGAAAGCACCACGAGTATTGACTCTGGGGTTACAAATAAATTTTAGCAAGTAGGCGAGTTCACAAACACAGAATCTATGAATGAAGAGGATTGACTGTATTCACATGGATGCAAAATGACACACATGTAAGGCTGCCCTAACCCTAACCCTGCAGCAGAAAAAGAAAACACCCATACTCTTTTTTAATATAAATTTACTTATTTTGGCTGTGTTGGGTCTTAGTTGCTGCGCACGGGCTTTCTCTAGTTGCGGCGAGTGGGGGTACTCTTCATTGTGGTGCACAGGCTTCTCATTGCAGTGGCTTCTCTTGTTGCGGAACATGGGCTCCTCTTGTTGCGGAACATGGGCTCTAGGCACGCGGGCTTCAGTAGTAATGGCTTGAGGGCTCTAGAGCGCAGGCTCAGTAGTTGTGGCGCACGGGCTTAGCTGCTCTGTGGCATGTGGGATTCCTGGACCAGGGCTCGAACCCATGTCCCCTGCACCATGTCTTAACCACTGTGCCACCAGGGAAGCCCAACACCCATACTCTTTTCCAAACCAAATGAATCCACATCTCTTAGGTGGGGGCCATGTTTTTATATTTCATATTTCTTTAGTTCTCTCCAGGTGGTTCTGAAGCACAAAGATGGTTGAGAGCATCATGTTTTGTGGCTACACAGTATTTCTGTGAATGGAGGCCCCATACGTACATATTAGTCTGTAACTAATCCATTATTACCCGACAAATTCGGGTTAATTTCAACTTTCTGATATTGTAAACAATGTGGATTTGAACATCTTTTGTATAGTTTCACAAACATCCTTAATTATTTCTTTGGGATAGTTCCTGAAAGTGGAAATTCTGGGTAAAACACATACTTTTTATAGTGTTTGATGCTTATTGACAGTACCTGCCAGAAAGATTATGCCGGTTTATACTCCCACCAGCAGTTTACTATTATTATTCTTTTCAGACTTAGCAATCTTATGGAAAATATACCTTGGAGTTCTTTTTTTTCTTTGTCATTATATTCCTAATGCACCCGTGAAAAGGACCTTCATATTAGAACCTCTCATTTCTAAGTTATGTTGCCTACATTTGTCGACTCGATTCCCTTTTTTTCTTGGAGAAAGGGAGGTCCCACGGCACACTATCCACATCCCCAGCACGCCACTTCCATCCCTGGACAGGGGCTTCTAGGCTCCCTGCCTTGGTCTCAGGAGAGTGGCTCAGGGACCATGGCTTAGAGAACACAAAGGGAAGATGGGCTCTTTTGCATTCTCTCTCCTTGGGCAGTATCCTAAAAATGACTGCACTGTTGATTTTTAAAAATTAAGTTTACAGAATTATTGCAGTATTGTTGTTTTGCATTCAGATGGGGGAAAGGCCATTTTAAAAAACCACCTCGATCAAAATCCCCAGCTACAGTGGAACACGACAGAGCCCTCTCGAACATGCAAAGATCCTATAGAAGATATAAACTCCCCAGAACAGTAAGTACCTTCTCCTTCAGAATTACTGCCCAAGACTACATTCCTCCTACACAAGAGTTTACATTTGGCACCATGTTTTCACATGCATTACTTTATTTGAACTCTACAGTAATCTCATGATGCAGGTCAAATTACACTGCTTATATTACACATAAGACGACTAATATTCAAAGAGGGGAGGTGACTTGCCAAAGCTTACCAGTTGCTAAATGCAGGAGATGATAGGATTTGAACTTGGGTCTCTCCAACATCAAATCCCATGTTCTCTGCCTTTGTTACATATAAAATGAATACATTTACTTAACACCAATTTACTGAGACCTACTATGTATCAAGCACAGCACTGAAGAAAACAGACAAAAATCCTTCCCTTCATGGAGTTTACATTCTATCTGGGAAGACAATATCTTAACAAAAAAGCAAAACCTAGTATGTTATGTTAAATGATAGGTGCTTTGGAGAAAAACTAAGCAGGAAAGGAGTTAGGGAGTATAATTTTACACAGGGAGGTCAGAGCAAACTTGGTGAGGTGACATCTAAGCAAAGACCTGGACATCTCCAGTAGCTTTGTCCCCACTGGCAATTTTTAGTTCTTCCCAGTTTACAGCAGATTAGAAGCAGCAATTAGAAATGTCAACTCTGAAACTTGTTCCCTGGGAAGTGACAACAAGGGGAGAGGAACCAGCAAAGGGAGCCCAATCACCAACTGCAGTGTCATTTGGGGCCATTTAGTCTTAGAGCTAGTAGCCTCTCAACCCAATTAGCTCCAGGGCCTCGCAGCTGACAGTCCAATATAATTACTGATGGTTACATGGCATTCATCAGTGGTCTACCTATTAGTTGCCTGCACCACAGTGCAAGCACCTTGAGGGTAAGGTTTAAGTCCTTCCTATGTCCCTTGGACTGAACACAGCTTCCAGCACTGAGTAGGTTTTTGGCAATGAATTAATGAAAAGGCAAACAGGATCCCAGCAGACAGCAGAATGAGTGGCTCTGACAACCACACACAGATGCCCACCCTGCCTGGGATGCTCAGACAGAACACCCTTTCCCAGGTCAAGTTCATTCTTCAGCTCCCCATTTTCCTGGACTCTGCCAACACCAATGACATTACACAAGCTCAACTTTAATTTCCAAATGAAGTCTCCAACACACTAATCTCTCATGAGCACCTGGGAAGGGTCTCTTGGGAGAAGCCCTTCTGGCCAGCAGGTCCTTAGGGAGTGGGGGCAGCACTGCATCTGTCCCCATCCATCTCAGAACCCCACCAATGCATACACCCCAGGGCGCACCCTGGTGGGCTGAGGCAGCCTCTGTGAGTTGATTTGCCACCCCACAAAGCACTGTGGTTCAACAGAAGAAGCAAGAGTCACACCTTCCCCAGTTCTGGTTGTTTCTGTGAGCAAGTTACACAAACTCTGTACCCTTCTCTCATCTTTATAATGGGAACAGCAGTGCTTCTTTTGCCTATTGGGTTTTGTGAAGGTCTGGGGTTTTTCCCACCTGAGTTGCCAGGCCTGGGGAACACAAGGAGGCCTGAGAGTTCAGGGAATGCAACTTCCCAGATGCAGTGGGAAACTGCACAAAACACAGCCGAGCAGGGGAGCAGTGGCCTGGGCACATCAGCCAAAGCAGCCTTCACAACAAATAAGGTGATTTACTCTCCTGCCTGCTGGTCACGAGGACTGATGAGAAGGCAAGCGGAACGGTGTGGCGGTGAGCAGGTAGTCAGAAGGCTGCTCCCTCTTCACTCCGCTCCTCCATCAGTCCTGTTTACCCAGCCCCTGACTGAGCCCGGCCTCAGATTTTTTTCTGGCTGCCTTTCCGGGAATTTACCAGAAGTTCCTTGTTCTGGGGGCATAGAGAAGGAAGGAGCTCACTCTCTGAGGGGGTTAGCACAAAAACGATGACATTTAAACTGGATCTTAGAGGGAAAGCAGTCATCAGATGGGAAAGCAGAGGAAGCGCTATCTAGGCCGGGGAAACAGCATGTGCAGAGGCATGGAAGATGACTCCCCATAAGCAGGGTTTTAGGGGAAACTAGCCACCAGAGGGTAATAAGGCTTTCGGGGAGAGGGGGTAGAAGGTTCACCTGGAGAATTTGACAAGGGGCAGATCTTGGGGAGCCCTGAATACCCCATCCCAGTGTTGGAGCGAAAACGCTAGTCACCAAAGAAGCCGAAAGACCAGGAAGGAACCTTTTTGGAATTGGCCCAGCAAGAGGGACTGAGGTCCTGAACAAGAGACAGTGGCAGAGAAGCCAATAAGGAAGGACAGAGCAGCTGAGAAGCCTTTCCGGGATGGAACCCAAAGCCAAGGCCATTCGGGGACTGGCAAGAGTAGCGAATGAGAGCTGTCTGGGTTTGCAGCAAAGCCCTGTTCGAAGGGCAAGGCCTTATTCTTAAAAATCACTGGAAGCTCGAGAAGCCTGCCTCCTCCTTGCTGCTGTTGCTCTGGTTATTCCCGGGGCAGCAGCTGGCACAGGCAGGCCTGCATTAAACACCTGCCAGATGGATGAGTGGTTAGATGACAGGATGGACAGATCTTGGATTCAGAGAGAAGTTAGCTTCTTAGCACCACCATCAGCTTCTTAGCCAAAGCGACTCCAAAGGCCTTCCTGGTGAGCAGCCCACTAGCCTTCACTAACACCCCCCTTCCTTCTCTCCCTGCCACAGCATCCAGCGCCGGCTGTCCCTCCAGCTCCCCATCCTCCACCACGCCTACCTCCCGTCCATTGGAGGCGTGGACGCCAGCTGTGTCAGCCCCTGCGTCAGCCCCACCGCCAGCCCCCGCCACAGACACGTGCCACCCTCCTTCCGAGTTATGGTCTCGGGCCTGTGAGGGCGGGAGGCCTGGGGCCGGGGCCTCCCCCGCGACGGAACCACACGGAGCAGAGGCATCTGCTACAGGAACCCTGTCAGCTCTGGCCGCGGAGAAGCTGGCGCCACGGCTGGCCTTGCGGGACTGCTCGATGGCACGGAGTGCACAAGATGGGGGGCACTTGGCACCTGACCTCGCGCCTTATTTGTGAAGTTTTCATTCTTTCACAAAGAAGAGGAATGAAAATGACTTCTTCCTTAATGTCTGCAAAGGAGGAGGAGCTAGGATATTTGAAACTTGGCAAAAAAAAAATCCTAGACAAGGAGAAAGTCACTAGAACTCCAGCTAGAAGTCACTGAGTGGCCCTGAGCAGCCTTGAAAAGAGGCAAGGGGCTTCTGGAGAAACCGCCTCTGCCTCTGCACACATGCCACCGGCTGTGGCCTCCCAAGCCAGCCCTTCTCCCCTCTGGGGAAGGAGGTGGGCAGGGCAGCCAGGCTCCCAGCTGCCAATCCAGCCAACCCCAGCCTTCCTGGAACAGGGAGTCTACAGGGAGGGCAGCCGGGCACAGCTCTGTGGGCCGAGGGCTGGGGTACCGGAGCAGGCTGACTCGCATGCCTCCCGGTGGGACTTACTCTCTGATAAATGCCACACATTAATACAATAACACCCGTTCCGGGACCGTGGGGATTTAGGGCACGTCACTGCAGACACGCTCTGCAGCATTCACCCACAGTCGGCCATGCACCCACCACGTCAGCCATGTCCTTGTGTTCGTATCAGGTGTTCCCCATAATAAGGGGGCACCCGAGCTAATCATAGAATGTCTGTTCCCAGCAAACACGATAAAGAAAGATTGTGCACTTTAACCTCTCTCATCAGGGCCCAAGGGCTGGCTGGGGTTTTGTTTTGTTTTTTTCCACTGACTTTGTTTCTGACCAAAGTGAATCAGGGGCATCTGCTAGAAGACATCCCTGTAGTCACGGGGAGAGAGTTGTTGCTAGCTGCGGGCTTCCCTTAACTTCCAGAAGGCAGCCTTCATTGGGACAAGCCGGCAAGCTCTGCCCTTGGGGGTCCCAGGGGTGATCAATCAGCACACTGATTCTCATTCATAAGATCACTCTTCCCTTTTAAACGAACCCCAAAGAGCACTGGCCTGGGAGTCACAAAGACCTGGGTTCAAGTCCTTGCTCCACTGCTGACTCCCTCCATGACCTTGGGCAAGTCACTTGTGTCTCTCTGAGCCTCAGCTTCCCCTCTCTAACAAACTGGGGTTGAAATAACACCTGTCCTGCCCTACCTCACAGGGTCACTCTGAAGATCAAAACTTGATCTCATCCAGGAAAGCTTCATACCAAACAGTGAAGCGGCCCTGACCCATGAGGTATCAGGATGACCATGACCTTCAGCCCTCAGGACAGATGGGGCTGTGGCCCAGAGAAGCTCCCAGCACAGCCCTATACCAGTATCCACCTGGCTGGAGAGAGGTGGATCCCGATGATTTCTGTGACATTCCTGGGACAGGTTCATTTGCTAAAGAAAGGCCTGAATGACAATGTCCCGGACGTCTGCACAACTGAGCAGTCGCTCAACTCCCTAAAGAACCCTAATGGCAGCTTCAACAGGCAGGCAATAATCTCTTCCCAGACCACTGAAGTCAGGAATACAGTGTTGTCACCACCAGGGTTTGACAAAAGGGCCCATGGGAATCTTACCATCACCAACATTTCAAAACACCCTATTTCACGTAGCATAGAGTTCTCCTCCCCTCCCCCAAAGAGAGGTTATGGAGGTACTGTAGCTTTTAGGGGGAAAAACATGTTAAAAAAAAATGTTAACACATCACAGGTCAAGTTGAAGTCACTGTCTGTTTAGGCACTAAAAATCGGTGTTGTTACTCACTGTGTATTACAGTATTTACTTTCTTTCTTGATTTCACCAAACCAGATTTAATTTAAAGGACCACATTAATTTTTCAAAGGGAAAGAAACAATTCATTGTACATAATGTATACACGCACACAGAAACAATACCTGTAGAAATATTAATCCAGCATAGCAGGAAAGAAAAAAAGAAAAAGCACTGGACAGTCGGAGGTGAGTGTGTGCATCTGTGACCCACTGTGACTCCTGAGCGTGCACAGTCTTCTAGGTTAACCCACACAGTACATTCGCTGTCTTAATGATACTGTAGGTTCACCTGTTTTTTTTTAAATTTCCCCACAAATAACAAGACCCACAGAAGTGACTCTAGCTATTTAACGGTTCTGTCCTTTTATATGCAGCAAACACCATACACTTCCGAAGAGGCTTCAGCCTGAAGGTGTTTTCCAATGTTAGTGCACAAACGCTTTAAATTAGACTGGAACTGCCAGAATCAAATGTAAATGAGGAATTTCTCGTACCCCTATTGCATGGTATCAATTTTTAATAAATTGTTGCAAATTTGTTTTTATGAATAAAAGGAAGAAAACTGTTGTCTTTAATGCCTACTCTTCCCAAAGTGCAGGTCAAATCAGGCCATATTCTCCTGCTAAGAAACTCAGGGAAAGGCTCTGGGGGTGCCTGCTCAGCATGGTCCCTTCCTTCAGAAGCTGCCTTCCCCTGGCTTCTGCAGGCAGTAGCAGAGCAGCCTGTTACCATGTGGTGATAGATCCAGGGCTGAGAACCTGACCTGAGCTGGGCCAGTAAGTCCCTTCCCCATGCAGAGAAATTAGCCACGAAAGAAAAATGAAGCCAGCACAGAGAAACAGGATCAAGGGATGGGTCCTGATGGTGTCCAAGCACCGGGTCAGCTGTTCCTGAAAGCCAGCAGCACCCTCGTCTTTCCCGTGCTGGGATGTTCAGACCTTCCTCAGATTCTCAGTTCTCCCAATAAATCACCCTTTTTGCCTAGGTTAGTTCAAGTTCAGTTCCCATCAGTTGCAACCAAAAGGTTCCTGACCAGTCTAGAACGCTCACTGCCTCCCCAGGCCCGACTCCCTGCCTCTCCAGCCCCGAGTCCAGGCCATGACAGCCTCTGGAGACTTGGTCTCATGCTCCTTCCAGACTCATCAGCCTCCTCCCCCAGACCCTATAGACTGTTTGCACTTCCTCCACTGCACTGGGCCCTCAGCCTGCAGCTCCATCTCAGGTCCACCCCATCCTTCAACGTCCCATCCAAAACCTCCTTTTAGTTCCCCCGACTTGAAATCCTCTCTTCCACTGTCCCTCTCTCACCACACCTGGTAAAGCCTCACACTGGCCCTTCCTCTCCACCCCAGACAATGAGCTCCCCAAGGATGGGAGTCACATCTACTTCCTCAATGTCCTACCCAGCATCAGGCCCTCCCACTGGCTCAGAACATTCCTTGATGAGGCTTTGGCAGAGTTGAACATTTTGGCTGAGGCGTGTCCATATTGGTTTCCGGGTCTGGAAGACAGAGCAAGGCCAGAGTGGCCTAAAGAGGGCAGGGAGGCCTGAAGCCATGTGACTAGGTGTGAGCCCCAGATACGGGGGGCTGGACCCAGTCTAGAGTTTCCTAATACACAGGGTCCTCAGTGGTGAGCCTGCTGAGGAAAAGGGCTCCTGAATACTGACCACCTTTTAGACAGCCCTCCTATGGGATATAGGATGTTCAAGGGTGGGGAACAGGTCCAACAAGATAAGGAACTTACCCAAGGTCACCTAGTGAGTCATGGCAAGGGCAGGAACAGAACCAGAATCCTGATTGGTCTTCCTTCTCGACCTGACCTAGACTCACAGAAGTTAAGAGCTAAGAAGGAACTGTGGGGTCATCTTGTCCAACCCCTCACTTTACAGGTGGGGCAAGTGAGGCCCAGTGACAGGAGCCAAGGCCGACCTGAAGGTCCTGAGAGGGCAGGCATGGAACCTGGATTTCCTGGCTTTAATATCTAGCTCCTTCCTCACGCCTGACCCAGAACCACAGATAGAACAACCACAGCAGGGAGACATTTCTCCACCACCTCAGGTTCTTGAGAAATCTTCCTATTTTTCCACTAAATATGGAATCAACTGATAAAAAATTTGGTCTTTCCTCTGAACACATCTGAAAAAAGAGAAATGTCCACAGGGCTGAAGAAAATGCTCATCACCATCATCAGGAGAGTTCTTCATGCCTTGCTTGGCCTTGGGGAACAGGTTTGTGGTAACAGAAGTCTAAAGGAAAGGACCCAAGAGCAGCGGGCACTTAATTCTTTCATATAGGGTTCTCTTTGTCTTCCTTTGGTTATGATTGGCTTATTTCTGAGGTAAAACTAAAATAAAAAATATTTCCCAGCCTCAAAGAAAGGCAATCTGGAGTTGAGAAAGTACTGCTTGGTGGTCTCCTCACCCTGTGCTGTGCAGACAACCCTGGGATCTGCTCTGAAGGAAGATGGGAAGAGGTTTCTAGAAACAGGGAACCTGGGGCACCAGCCAGAGCCCTGACTTTCCAGGCAGTTCCCCACGCTCAGCAGTCTCCTCTCTACAAGGATCCTCCTGGGACCTGACTCTAGAGGCTTAGAAGCCAGTGACACAGAGAGGAGGTGGTGCTGGGTTAAAAAAAACAAAAAAAACACCAGTGGTCACTGGCTGCTCTGCCGATCCATCCCGTTCCTGCCCCTCCCCTGGCAGCACAGCCCTATGCACAGCAGCACAGGGGAGGAGAGGGACCTATGGGAGGGAATCTGGAGGGACCATCCTTGCTCCCATCCCTATACACAGGGATTGGCTCAAAGATGTGCTCATTACCTAAGCCCAGCCAATCAGAGCCCATCCAGGGTTTTGGCCAGAGTTTTCAGGAGGTCTCAAACCTTGCCCTCCAACCAGAAAGAAATGAAAAGAGAGAAACTGAGCTCTGGTGACATCATTTGGGCTCAAGAATCAGCAATCCCTAAAGATACATCTGCCCTTGAGCTTCTCAGTTTTCAGCTAATATTATACATCTCTTTTTCTGCTTACAGAGTAGGGTTTCCATCACTTAGAACCAAAAGAAATCTGTAGGAATCAGGGGGTTCCACATGAGGGCTCCTTGTTGTCTGAAACCTCTGAGAATTCTGCCCTCTTCCCTTCCCCTAGCTTTGAGGAGACATTAGAGAAACAGTTCCCTGTTCCCACACACACCATTGAGCAGGGAGGGTGGGTAAGGGGCATGGGGGCCTTAGAAGCCTCAGGCGGCTAAAGAAGGGTCAGTGGGCCAGGCTGTGTAGCCCCAGGAAGGGCTCTGTGTCTGTTCCATGCTCTCTGCCCTTGTCCCCTGCCTGTGCCCCACCTCCCTGGCTGGTCACACCTTACTTGACCCTGAGGAGCAGGGTTTGTGAGGTCCTGGGCAGTAAATGATTAACATATTCTCTTGAAGAGAAAATGAGTTCCCACCTCACCTCCACCCCATGCCCGAAACCCCTGCCAAGTCCCATAGGCTCAGTCATGCCTGGTCTGAACTTGTGTGGTCCTGGGTGGGTACTGCCTGAACATTACTATTCACCGCCTGGTTCCTCCAGGTCTCACTTTCAGGAGCTCCAAGCCCCCAGTGGGGCATCCACTGAGCCCCTGCTCTTCGTCAGGGCCTGTGCTGGGCACCAGGAAACAACAGTGAACAGGACACAGGTCTCACGAAGCTCATAGAGTAATGGGGGAACAGGCGCATAAAGAAGAAAACGATGACAGCATATGATAAGCACTGAGCTCAGAATGCGGAGCCAGAGGATGCTTCCTGGCAGAGGGTGGAGGGGGTAACCTTCATACAGGGCTGGCTTTGTGGGCATATGACCGGTATAGTTGCTTCCAAGAGTCCCATACTTAGCTTAATGTTCTCCTGTCGTTTTAAAATTCTTAATAACTTTTGAACAAGAGGCCCAGCATTTTCATTTTGTACTGCGCCCCACACATTATGTAGCCAGTTCTATACCTAGACCTGAAGATGAGAAGGAGCTAGCCAGCAAGAGATAGAAGGAAGAGGAAGGCATGGTGTGGGAACTGGCAGTCCAACTCCTGGAGAATGCACACACCTGCTGGGGCTGCCCCCCGTCCCCCTCCCCAGGCCAACTGGGTTGTCCCATGTTAATCATTTACACTGGAATCCATGTGGCCTCAGATCCCTGAAGGTTCAGACAGCATTCATCCTGTGTATGATGACATGGGTCATAGATCAAAATCTTCGATCTGGGTGCGGATTTCTACTCCCCCACTTAGCTGGCTATGTGGCTTCAGATGATTCACTCAACCTCTCTGAGCTTCTGGTTCCACATCTGTAAAATGGGCATGATATTTCACCCAGGGGCTCATGTAGGTGAAAGTGCTTTGTAAGCACTGAGCTGATATTTGTTCTATTCCCAGACAAGAGGAATGTAAAGTGAAGAGCTTCGATAGGTGCAGGGGGCAGCCCACAGTCATCTAACTCCCTAACAACAGAATGCATTTTGGGAAGGAAATTGTTAGGGAGACTATCTTGACAAGCTGTGGGGGTGAAAAGGTGAGATTCTGAAGACAAGGCTTAAAAAGAGACAGGGGAACAGTTCTGTTTGAAAGGACTAGAAATTTGGGAGTGGAAGGAGAGAGAAAGGTGAGAGAGGAAGGGGGTAGAATGGCTGAAAGACTTGGAAGAACAGAAACATCAAACATCTGATGTCAAATCATTTGTGTTGCTATAAAATAAACCCTCTTCTTCCCTTCACTTCACTCCCTTCCACAAAATATCCCTAAACCTTCAGTAAAGTTTACTATACAAGCAAAAGTCTCGTGGGTTTTAGCAGAAATGAAAGAAAAGGACAGATTCTATGTTTGCATGGAAGCCAAAGGGGGATAAAAGAAGATGCAGAGGGGAAAATATGCTCCCTACACAAGTAGGAACAGGGAGCCAGAGGTGAGCACGAGTACAAGGTCCATGGAAATCCACAGAAGCACCGGAAAGGCGCTGGCCTTTTCCAGAGCCAGGTATGGGAAGAATGGGAGGTTTGGATTAATCCCCTCTAGATCTCGCCAGGCAGCATGATCCTTGCTGACATCTAGGTTACATAAGTAACAGGAAACATTTTATCCCTTAGAGCCATAAGTCTCAAAGATCCTGACTGCAAAGGTAGAAATACTATAAAGCAACAGCAGTAACACCATGGTCAACTGGATCACAAAATAAAGTCCACAAACAAACCTTTGGGAGGGTGTAAAATTGGAGAAGCTGCCAGCCTGCAGACTGGCGGTGTTGAAGAGCTGTCAGCTCAGCCGGCTTTGCACTCGAGGTCATGGCTACTCTCTCTGCTCTGGTCCACCACGCCCACAGGAGAGGTAGAGCCCTGTGCCAAGAGGAAAAACATTCGCTTTCCCTCCACCTGAATTCCAATGCCAAAGACCTAGGGCAGCATTTGAAACCACAGGGTTACCTTTTAAGACGCAGTGCTGACTTAAATTGTTTTTATAAAGCAAGTTACCTAAATATGTTCAAACTAGACGTAAACTCATGCTTATATCCTTCATATAAAAGCCAAACAAATTTATAACTTGAATGCAAAGAAAATGACAAAACGAATAAAAACATCTTAACAACACTGATTTAAAGGGATAGATGACGTTTTGCTGAAAAATAAGTTGCAGCTCATAACGCAAGCAGAGCACCAACTGCTCCCAGGCACATACATCCCTTTGAGTTCAGCCTGACTGGTGTGATGACTCAATTATCACACTGCTTTTCTTTATTTAAACTACTGTGACATTTTCATTTATTCAACACACTGTGATATCATTTGTCCTTCAGTCAGCTCTAACACATCACTTCTCTATTAAACCCACTTTCTTTTTTCTCATGAGCCATTGACAATCATGAGGCCATCCAGATAATACACACAAATCGAATGGTGATTGAGCACTGATGCTCATTAAGCACTACGCAAAGGGCTCTGCAGGCTTAATCTCATTTAGATCTCACCGGGACCCCAGAGTAGGAACGGTTACTGCTGCCCTTTTACAGCTAAAGGCACTCAGGCATAGCGCGTGAGTGTTGTCCCGGGTTACACAGCTGGGATGGAGAGTGAAAATTTGAACACAGCATTCTGACGCTGGAATACACACCCTCTTTATACTTTCTTAAACAGCCTCATAAGAATTAGCTTGATTCAGATGACCCAGAATATGCCTATTTAATTTGTTTTACATGATCTTCAAATGAAAACACAATCTTTTAAAATTTTATAGATTTGCACACCTCTGAGATTCATCCAAGGCCATCACCTGAGGCTCTAAACCCTGGTCTGAGCATCTCTGGCCCTGGGCAGTGCAAGCAGGGGGAAACCCTCACTGCACTGAAACCCAGGCAAGCCAACAGCATGGAAGAAGCTATACAGAGACAAAACTCTACCCAAGCTGCCCAGATCCCCCCACTCCCACCCTTGACCACTGAATCTGGAGCACTCAGGCCTCCAAGATCTGGCAGAAGGACTCTGTTAGCATCCCAAGGCATGGGAAGCAAGATGGAAGATGCTCACCCTTCTGGGGTGAAATGGCAGCCCTGGATAAGATATTCACTGCTTAGAATGACCAGGCTGGCAAAAACTGGAAATTACCCAAATGCTATCAACAGTAGAAGAGAAAAAAATTTTGATGCAGTATATTCACAGAGTGGAATATCATATACCAGTGAGAACGGGAGAAAGTATAACTACATGTAACAAAAATGAATCTAACAAACACGTGAAAGGAAAGAAGCCAGACATAAAAGAGAATATAATCTAAGATTCCATTAATATAAAGTTCAAAAACAAGTAAAACTAACCTATTAAACATCAGAATAGTGGTTACCCTTCGCAGGAACAGGCAGTGGGGAAGATGGTATGAGGAGGGCTCCTGAGTGCTTGATGTGTTCTGATTTTTTATCTGAGCACTGGGTTGTATTCTCTTCATGAAAATTCTTTAAACTGTACATTTATGTGTGATTATATATGTATATATACAGACATATACATAAAACCACACACATGTGAGTATACGTATACAAGACACACACACACACACACACACACACACACACACCATATATATATAATCACACATCGTAAGTACATACCTCAATAAAATATGCCTTTTCCTGGGCAGGAAAAAAATGTAGTCTATGAAGATTCTACAGCATAAAGACAGACATTATACAACAGGCTAAGACTGAACATACTCTGGGAAAAGATTTCCCTCAGGAAATAGAAGTAAATGTCAAATCTCATCTACTCTGTAGTTTCAAGAAAAACTAGTAAAACCTGGTTTCTATGAGATGTGAGTACAGATAAACTGATGAAACAATGGGCTGAGAAGAAAAGAAGAAAAGGTAGGAAGAGAAGGAAGGAGGAGGGAGGAAGGTATCAAGGAAGTGTCAGAAGCCCACGCATTCTGGGAGGTATTCAAGATGACAGCGTAAAAGGACATGAAACTCACCTCCTCCCACAAATACATCAAAAATACATCTACAGGGGGAATTCCCTGGAGGTACGATGGTTAGGACTCTGCACTCTCACTGCTGAGGGCCCGGGTTCAATCCCTGATTGGGTAACTAAGATCCCACAGGCTGTGCAGTATGGCCAAAATTAATTAAATTAAAATGTTAAAAAATTTAAACAAAAAAATACATCTACAGGGATTGGAGATAAGATGGCAGAGTAGAAGGACTTGAGCTCACCTCCTCTGATGAAAACACCAAAATCACAACTAATTGCTGAACAACCACTGACCAAAAAAAAGACTGGAGCCTACCAAAAAAGATACTCTACATCCAAAGACAAAGAAGAAGACACAACAAGACAGTAAGAGGGGTGCTTTCGTGATATAATCAAATTCCATACTGCCAGTGGGCGACCCACAAACTGGAAAATAATTATATGGCAGAGGCTCACATGAGGTTTCACAAGTACTGGGACACAGGGCAAAGCAGTAACTCCATAGGAGCCTGGGCCAGACCTACCTGCAGGTCTTGAAGGGTCTCCTGGGGAGGTGGGGGTTGGCTGTGGCCCACTGTGGGGGCAAGGGCACTTGTGGCAGAGGTCTCTAGGGAATATTCCCTAGCGTGAGCTCCTGGAGGTTGGAGGTTGCCATTTTGGCACCAAGACCTGGCCCCACCCAGTAGCCTACAGGCTCCAGTGCAGGGATGCCTCAGGCCAAACAACCAACAGGGTGGGAACACAGCCCCATGTGTCAACAGACAGGCTGCCTAAAGTCTTCCTGACCCCACAACCACACCTAGCCACTCCCCTTGACACAGCCCTGCCCACCAGAGGGACAAGATCCAGCTCTACCCACCAGTGGGCAGGCACCACTCCCTCCCACCAGGAAGCTTGCATAAGCCCCTGGCCCAACCTCACTCACCAGGGTGCAGATACCAGAGGCAAGAAAAACTACAATCCTGCAGCCTGTGGAACAAAGCCCACAAACACAAAAAGTTCTAAAAATGAGATGACAGAGAAATATGCTCCAGACGAAGGAACAAGATAAAACCCCAGAAGAACAACTAAGTGAAGTGGAGATAAGCAATCTGCCTGAAAAAGAATTCAGAATAATGATAGTAATAATAAAATAGATTTTAAAAAATGAGTAATAATAAAGATGATCCAAGATCTCAGAAAAAGAATGGAGGCACAGACGAAGACGATACAAGAAATGTTTAGCAAAGAGCTAGAAGATTTAAAGAACAACCAAACAGACATGAACAATATAATAACTGAAATAAAAAATACCCTAGAAGGAATCAATCACTGAATATATGAGGCAGAAGAACGAATAAGTGAGCTGGAAGACAGACTGGTGGAAACCACTAACACAGAACAGAATAAAGAAAAAAGGAAGGTCAAGAAATGAGGACATGGGACTTCCCTGGTGGCACAGTGGTTAAGAATCTGCCTGCCGATGCAGGGGACATGGGTTTGAGCTCTGATCCGGGAAGATCCCACACGCCATGGAGCAACTAAACCTGTGCACCACAACTACTGAGCCTGTGCGCAAGGGCCCGCAAGCCACAGCTACTGAAGCCCACGTGCCACAACTACTGAAGCCCGTGCGCCTAGAGCCAGTGGTCCACAACAAAAGAAGCCACCACAATGAGAAGCCCATGCACCGCAACAAAGAGTAGCCCCTGCTCTCCACAACTACAGAAAGCCCACGTGCAGCAACAAAGACCCAATGCAGCCCAAAATAAAAGTAATTAATTAAAAAAAAAAGAAAGAAATGGGCACAGTCTAAGAGACCTCTGCATCAACAATAAATGCACCAATATTTGCATTATAGGAGTCCCAGAAGGAGAAGAGAAAAAAAAAGGGACCTAAGAAAATATCTGAAGAGATAATAGCTGAAAAATTCCCTAAAATGCAAAAGGAAACGGTCACCCAAGTCCAGGAAGTACAGAGAGTCCCAGGCAGGATCAACCCAAAAAGGAACACGCCAAGACACATAGTAATCAACTTGACCAAAATTAAAGACAAAGAAAAATATTAAAAGCAACAAGGGAAAAGCAACAAATAACATACAAGGGAATTCCCATAAGGTTATCAGCTGATTTCTCAGCAGAAATCCTGCAGGCCAGAAGGGAGTAGCATGATATATTTAAAGTGATGAAAGAGAAGAACCTACAACCAAGAAGACTCTACCCAGCAAGGCTCTCATTCAGATTCGACAGAGAAATCAGAAGCATTACAAACAAGCAAAAACTAAGAGAATTCAGCACCACCAGACCAGCTTTGCAAGAAATGCTACAGGAACTTCTCTAAGAAGAAAAGAAAAGGCCAAACTAGAAACAAGAAAATGACAAATAGAAAAGCCCACCAGTAAAGGCAAACATACATAAAGGTAGGAAATCATCCACATACAAATATGATATCAAAACCAGAAATCATGAGGATAGTACAAATGCAGAATACTGGAAATGCATTCGAAATTAAAAGACCAGCAATTTAAAGCAATCTTGTAAATACATAGACTGCTATATCAAAAACTCATGGTAACCGCAAACCAAAAAACTACAGAAGATATACACACACGAAAAAGAAAAAACAATCCAAACACAACACTAAGGATAGTCATCAGGGAGTTCTCTGGCTATCCAGTGGTTAGGACTTGGCACTTTCACTGCTGGGGCCTGGGTTCAATCCCTGGTTGAGGAACTAAGATCCTGCAAGCCACAAGGGCACAGCCACAAAAAAGAAAAAAAAAGAAAAAAAGATAGTCATCAAATCACAAGAGAAGAGAACAAAAGAGGAAGGGAAGAAAAAACACCTACAAAAACAAATCCAAAACAATTAATAAAATGGCAATAAGAACATACATATCGATAATTATCTTAAATGTAAATGGATTAAATCCTCCAACCAAAAAACACAGACTGACTGAATGGATTCAAAAACAAGACCTGTACATATGCTGTCTACAAGGGACTCACTTCAGATCTAGGGACACATACAGACTGAAAGTGAGAGGATGGAAAAAGGTATTCCATGCAGATGGAAATGAAAAGAAAGCTGGAGTAGCAATACTCATATCAGACAAAATAGACTTAAAATAGACTTACAAGAGACAAAGGACACTACATAATGATCAAAGGATCAATCCAAGAAGATATAATAATTGTACATATATATGCGCCCAACATAGGAGCACCTCAATATATAAGGCAAATGCTAACAGCCATAAACAGAGAAATCAACAGTAACACAATAATAGTGGTCTGTCCATTGATGTAAGTAACACTTACATCAATGGACAGATCATCCAGAAAGAAAATCAGTAAGGAAACAGAGGCCTTAAATGACATGTTTGACCAGCTGGACTTAACTGATATCTATAGAGCATTCCATCCAAAAGCAGCAGAATACACATTCTACTCAGGTGCACATGGAATATTCTCCAGTAAAGATCAAAGCAAGCCTCAGTAAATTTAAGAAAACTGAAATCATATTAAGCATCTTTTCTGACCACAACAGTATGAGATTAAAAATCAACTACAAGAGGGCTTCCCTGGTGGCGCAATGGTTAAGAGTCCACCTGCTGATGCAGGGGACATGGGTTCGTGCCCCAGTCCGGGAAGATCCCACATGCTGCAGAGCGGCTGGGCCCATAAGCCATGGCCGCTGAGCTTGCGCGTCCGGAGCCTGTGCTCCGCAACGGGAGAGGCCACAACAGTGAGAGTCCCGCGTACCGCAAAAAAAAAAAAAAAAAAAAAAAATCAACTACAAGAAATAAAACTGTAAAAAACACAAACACGTGGAGGCTAAACAATACGTTACTAAACAACCAATGGATCACCAAAGAAATCAAAGAGGAAATTGAAAAATACCTAGAGACAAATGAAAATGAAAGAATGCTGATCCAAAACCTATGGGATGCAGCAAAAGCAGTTCTAAGAGAGAAGTTTATAGCAGTACAATCTTACCTCGGGAGACAAGAAAAATCTCAAATAAACAATCCAACCTTACAATTAAAGCAACTAGAGAAAGAAGAAAAAACAAAACTCAAAGTTAGTAGAAGAAATCAGAAAGATCAGAAATAAATGAAATAGAGACAAAGAAAACAACAGAAAAGATCAATGAAACTAAAAGCTGGTTCTTTGAAAAGATGAACAAAATTGATAAACCTTCAGCAAGACATCAAGAAAAAAAGGGAGAGGGTTCAAATCAATAAAATAAGAAATGAAAAAGGAAAAATTACAACTGACACTGCAGAAATACAAAGGATCATAAGAGACTACTACAAGCAACTGTACGCCAATAAAATGGATAACCTGGAAGAAATGGAAAAATTCTTAAAAGGTACAATCTTCCAAGACTGAACCAGGAAAAAATAGAAAATATGAACAAACCAATCACAAGTACTGAAATTGAAACTGTGATTAAAAACTTCCAACAAACAAAAGTCCAGGACCAGATGGCTTCACAGAAGAATTCTATCAAACATTTAGAGAAGAGTTAACATCTATCCGTCTGAAACTATTCCAGAAAAATTGCAGAGGGAGGAATGCTTCCGAACTCATTCAATGAGGAAATAAATAAAATAGAGATTAAAAACAATAGGAAAAAAACCCCAATAAAACCAAGAGCTGGTTCTTTGAAAGGGTAAACAAAATTGACAAACCTCTGGACAGATTCACCAAGAAGAAAAGAGAGAAGACCCAAATAAACAAAAGAAATGAAAGAGGTGAAATCACAACTGACACCATGGAAATACAAAAAATCATGAGAGAATACTATGAACAATTATATGCCAACAAATTCAACAACCAGAAGAAATGGACAACTTTCTAAAAACATACAGCCCACCAAAACTGAATCAAGAAGAAACAGATAACTCAAACAGACCCATCTATAAAAGTGAAATAGAATCTGTAATTTTAAAAACTCCCCACAAACAAAGTCCAGGGCCAGATGGCTTTACAGGCAAATTCTACCAAACATAAAAGGAAGAACTTAACACCAATCCTCCTCAAACTCTTCCAAAAGATTGAAGAAGAAAGAACACTCTCAAAGACATTCTATGAAGCCACCATCACCCTGCTACCAAAACCAGACAAAGACACTACCAAAAAAGAAAATGACAGGCCAGTATCTTTGACGAATACAGATGTAAAAATTCTCAACAAAATATCAGCAAATTGAATCCAACAACACATAAAATAGATCATACATCACAACCAGACTGGATTCATCCCAGGGTCACAAGGATGGTTCAACATATGCAAATCAATGTGATACACCACATCAACAAAAGAAAAGGCAAAAACAACATGATCATCTGAGCAGATGCAGGAAAAGCATTTGACAAAATTCAACATCCATTAATGATAAAAACTCTTACCAAAGTGTGTATAGAGGGAACATATCTCAACATAATAAAAGCTATTTATGACAAACCAATAGCCAACGTAATAATCAACAGTGAAAAGCTGAACACCTTCCCACTAAAACCTGGAACAAGACAAGGATGCCCACTCTTACCACTTCTCTTCAACATTTGGAAGTTAAACACTTGGAAGTCCTAGCTACAGCAATCAGACAAGAAAAATAAATAAAAGGTATTCTAATTGGTAGGGAAGAGGTAAAACTGTCATTATATGCAGATAACATATATAGAAAACCCTGAAGACTCCACACAAAAACTACTACAACTGATAAATTCAGCAAGGTAACAGGATACAAGGTTAACATACAGAAATCGGTTGCAGGGCTTCCCTAGTGGCACAGTGGTTAAGAATCCGCCTGCCAATGCAGGGGACACGGGTTCGAGTCTGGGAAAATCCCACATGCCGCAGAGCAACTAAGCCCATGTGCCACAACTACTTAGCCTGCACTCTAGAGCCCACACGCCACAACTACTGAGCCCACGTGCCACAACTATTGAAGCCCGCACGCCTAGAGCCAGTGCTCCGCAACAAGAGAGGCCACTGCAATGAGAAGCCCTCACATCGCAACGAGGAGCAGACCCTGCTTGCTGCAACTAGAGAAAGCCCGCGGGCAGCAACAAAGACCCAACGTGGCCAAAAATAAATAAATAAATAAATAAATAAATAAATCTATTTTTAAAAAAAAGAAAGAAATCGGTTGCATTTCTTTACACTAACAATGAACTATCAGAAAGGGAATGCAAACAAACAATTCCCTTTTAAATCGCAGCAAAAAAAAAAAAAAAGAATACTTAGGAATAAACCTCACCAAGGACGTGAAAGACTTACATGTTGAGAATTACAAGACATTGATAAAGGAAATTGAAGATGATTCAAAGAGATATCCCATGCTCTTGGATTGGAAGAATTAATATTATTAAAATGGTCATACTACCCAAAGCAATCTACAGATTTAAAGCAATCCCTATCAAATTATCCATGACATTTTTCACAGAACTAGAACAAATAATCCTAAAATTTATATGGAACCATCAAAGACCCAGAATTGCCAAAGTTATCCTGTGGAAGAAAAAAGAAAAAGCAAGAAGCATAACCCTCCCAGACTTCAGACAATACTACAAAGCTACAGTAATCAAAACAGTGTGGTATTGGCACAAAAACAGACATATGGATCAACAGAACAGAATAGAGAGCCCAGAAATAAACCCACACACCTATGGGCAATTAATCTCAACAAAGGAGGCAAGAATATCCAATGGGGAAAAGACAGTCTCTTCAGCAAGTTGTATTGGAAAAGTTGGACAGCTCCATGTAAATCAATGAAGTTAGAACACACCCTTACACCATACACTAAAATAAACTCAAAATGGCTTAAAGACTTAAATATAAAACATGACACCATAAAACTCCCAGAAGAGAACACAGGCAAAACATTCTCTGACATAAATCTGACCAATGTTTTCTTAGTTCAATCTCCCAAGGCAATAGAAATAAAAGCAAAAGCAAACAAATGGGACCTAATCAAACTTACAAGTTTCTGTACAGCAAAGAAAACCATAAACAAAATGAAAATACAACCAATAGACTAAGAGAAAATATTTGCAAATGATGCAGCCAACAAGGGCTTAATTTCCAAAATATGCAAACAGCTCATACAACTCAGTAACAAAAAAGCAAACAACCCAATCCAAAAATGGGCATAAGATCTAAATAGACATTTCTCCAAATAAGACATACAGATGGCCAAAAAAATCACATGAAAAGATGCTCATCATCACAAATTATTAGAGAAATGCAAATCAAAACTACACTGAGGTACCACCTCACACCAGTCAGAATGGCCATCATTAAAAAGTCTATAAATAATAAATGCTGGAGAGGGTGTGGAGAAAAAGGGACCCTCCTACACTGTTGGTGGGAATGTAAATTGGTGCAGCCATTATGAAAAACAGTATGGAGATTCCTCAAAACTAAAAATAGAGCTGCCATATGATTCAGCAATCCCACTCCTGGGCATACACCTGGACAAAACTATAATTTGATTATAGCTACATGCGAAAGAATTAAATTGGACTACTTTCCCACATCATGAACAAAAATAAATTCAAAATGGATTAAAGACTTAAATGTAAGACCTGAAACCTTAAAACTTCTAAAAGAAAACATAGGCAGTACGCTCTTTGACATCAGTCTTGGTAATATTTTTTTTGGATGTCTCCTTAGGCAAGGGAAACAAAAGCAAAGAAATAAACAAATGGGACTACATCAAACCAAAAGCCATTGCACAGTGAAGGAAACTATCAACAAAACGAAAAGGCTGCCTACTGAATGAGAGAAAATACTTGCAAACAATTTATATGATAAAGGGTTAATATCCAAAATACACAAAGAACTCATATGACTCAACATCAAAAATACAAACAACCCAATTAAAAAATGGGCAGAGGATGTAAACAGACATTTTTCCAAAGACAAACAGATGGCCAACAAGTATATGAAAAGATACTCAATATCACTAATCATCAGGGAAATGCAAATCAAAACCACAATGAGATATCACCTCACAGCCATCAGAATGGCTATTCTCAAAAAGATAACAAATAACAAGTGTTGGTGAGGATGTGGAGAAAAGAGAACCTTCATGCACTGTTGGTGGGAATGTAAATTGGTACAGCCACTATGGAAAACAGTATGGAGATTCCTCAGAAAATCAAAAATTGAACTACCATACAATCCAGCAAACACTAATTTGAAAAGATACGTGCACCCCTATGTTCATAGCAGCATTATCTACAATAGCCAAGATATGAAAGCAGCCTAAGTGACCATCAATAGGTGAATGGAAAAAGAAGATGTGGCATATATACACAATGGAATATTACTCGGCCATAAAAAAGAATGAAATCTTGCCATATGTGACAACATGGATGGACCTAGAGGGCATTATGCTAAGCGAAAAAAAATTAGACAGAGAAAGGCAAATACTGTATAATTTCACTTATATGTGGAATCTAAAAAAACAAAATAGGGACTTCCCTGGCAGTCCAGTGGTTAAGACTCCATGCTTCCATTGCAGGAGGCATGGGTTCGATCCCTGTCAGGGAACTAAGATCCCACATGGCATGCAGTGCAGCCAAAAAAATAAAAAATAAACAAATGAGCAAACATAACAAAACAGAAACGGGGTCAGAGATACAGAGAACAAACAGGTGGTTGCCAGAGAGGAGGGGGTTGGGGGGAGGAGAGAAACAGGTGAGGGAGATTAAGAGGTACAAACTTCCAGCTGCAAAATAAATGAGTCACAGGTATGAAATGTACAGTGTGACAGATATAGTCAATAATTATTTAATATCTTTGTATGGTAACAAAGTGTAAATAGATTTATTGCAGTGACCATTTTGCAATGTATAAAAATATCTAATCACTATGCTGTGCACCAGGAACTAACAGTGTTATAGGTCAATTATACTTCAAAAATAAACCATCACACAAACAAACTCATAAAAAAAAGAGATTAGATTTGTGGTTGCCAGAGGTGGGGTGTAGGGGGGGGGATTAGATAAAGGCAAAAGGTACAAACTTCCAGTTATAAGATAAATAGTACTGGGGATAAAACGTACATGATAAAGATAATTAACACTGCTGTATGTTATATATGAAAATTGAGAGAGTAAATCCTGAGTCCTCATCACAAGGAAAAAATATTTTTCCATTAAATTTTCTATTTAATTTTGTATCTACATGAGATAATGGATGTTCATTAAACTTACTGTGATAATCATTTCATGATATATCTAATTCAAATCATTATGCTGTACACCTTAAACTTATGCAGTGCTGTATGTCGATTATATCTCAATAAAGCTGGGAGAACAAAATAATAAAATAAAATAATGTATTTGAAAATAAAATGTGTCAAATAAGCATTAATTCTTTGGGCTTACTATCAATTGAAAATGATATTACTCAAAAATAAATGTTAGAAATTATATGATGTTTTCCTGACCAGAAAACCTAAAATTTTTAAAACATACTTTAAATAAGACTGTACTCCTTCCTTAATAAGAGAAAACTGAAATTGTTCCATAGTAAGAGAAGTAAAAAACTCAACAATGAAGGTAACTCCAAATAACTTAAGGCATAATGTTCATTACTGCATGTAACAGACCTTTATATTGAACAAAAGAAATACATGATTTTGTTGATAGAAAATCCGTTTCTCTTGCCTTCACTAAAAAAATGGGTTAAAGGATAATGTAAAATATATTGGTTTTAAAGATGTCAAATTACTAACCTGCCTGTTTGGGATATATTGTTGGGGGAAGGGGGTATTACTTGGTACCTCTTTTAAGCCCTTTAGCAAAAGAGCCTGGGGGATGCCCAATATACGCAAGGACAGTACACCACAAAGGCCACAAGGTGTCGCTTTCTGACAACCTCTAGCTTTGCAGCTGACACTATCCTCCAAGGGGAAGGAGGGGAAGGTTGAGGGATGTTGACTATACTTCGATGTAATAACCAGAAGTATGTCCATTAAAATATACAATTAACGCATCTAGATTAACGAAAGTTTCCCTGTAATGTCCCTAAACCTAAAACTTAGATCTTTTCTCCCCTCTTCATCTTCTTTTCCCCGGAGCAATTCTGAGGGGTTTTTTTTTGTTTTTTTGCAGATTGTGGGATCCTAGTTTCCTGACCAGGGATGAAATTCGTGCCCCCTTCAGTGGAAGCGCGGAGTCCCAACCACTAGACCACCATGGAATTCCCACTCTGAGCATGTTAATATTACTGCAGATTAGGGAGACCAACCCCCAAATTTTTCATCATTACATTTTAGTCTTCACATTCAGTGGGATGCCCTGGGAAGGAATCATGGTCCCTATTTTACAGATGAGAAAACCAAAGCCCAGAAAGGTTGTAATGGGCCAATGAAAATTCCATTGGCCAGGTTTCCTGATACCCACCAGCCCAGCTGGGACCTGTACACCCTGCCTCTCCCCCATCCCTCAGCCTGGAGGTGGCTGGAAGTAGGGTTTGACTATTTTGCTTTTTGGAAATCAACATTAAATATTTTGTATTAAACTGATATGAATTTGTAGCTATTTATGTTTATAAAATAAAGCTTCAGAGAGTTTTCATGGGTGCTCTAAGCCATAATGGGCTGTGCCTGGAATGGGTTTCCAAGGAAGCTCACTCTGTTAGGGGAGTGTATTAGTTTGCTAGGGTTGCCCTAACAAAACACAGCGCCTTAACAACAGAAATCAATTTTCTCACAATTCTGGAGGTTAGAAATCCAAGATCAAGGTGTCAACAGGGCTGGTTTCTTTTGAGGCCACTCTCCTTGGTTTGTAGATGGCTGTCTTCCCTGTGTCTTCAGATGGTCTTCCCTGTGTGTGTGTGTGTGTCCTAATCTCCTCTTCTTATAAAGACACAAGTCAAATTGGAGTAGGGCCCACTTTATGACCTCATTTCACCTTTTTCTTTTAACATCTTTATTGGATTATAAAAAAATATGGAACGCTTCACGAATTTGCATGTCATCCTTGCGCAGGGGCCGTGCTAATCTTCTCTGTATCATTCCAATTTTAGTATATGTGCTGCTGAAGCGAGCACTCATTTCACCTTAATTACCTCTTTAAAGGCCCTATCTCCAAATACAGTCACGTTCTGAGATACTGGGGGTTGGGACTTCAACATATGAATTTAGGGGAGATACAATTCAACCTGTAACAGGGTGAAAATGTTGAAAAACCTGCAATACCCCTTCCAACTCCTTACCCACAAGAATGACTGTGTTCTAGTCTGTGTCCCAAGGTCACACAGTTAATCATTGGTGCTAGAATTCTAATACTGGAGTCCATATGACACCAGTGACTAAGCACTCAGGCTGAATTTTGATATGTACAGCTTTTATTGTCTTCCAGCCTCCTGCACCAAATAGTTTATAATGGCAGCTTTTATTTCCCCTTTTACCCAATAGTTATTTAGAAAATTTATTGTTTGTATTTCTAAGGGTTAGATTGTTTGGTTGTTAACTTTTTTATTATTTTCAAATATTAATGACAAGGTACTTCCTGGCACAAAATCTTTTTGGAAACCAAAAATGTCTTTTTGACATGGAACATAATGTAAAAAGACTAAGTAATCCCTATTTAATTGACCCTACCTTATCATAGCATTCTGATCTCTGTATCTTTGTTTTCTGTGGCTGTTTTCTAGCAAATCTCACAAAGGCTAAAAGTGGTGTGTTAAAATCTCCAATTGCAATTACAGTATTTCCAAGTTTTCAATGGTGTGAATTCTACTATATAATCTTCTATCCTCTTTGTGGTTTACTGCCTTTTGCCTCGAGATCTACTTTATTGTTTTAATTATAGTTAATGTTTACTGAGCATTTACTGTGCCCCACACTCTGTGCTTACAGCTTCACACAAATTACTTTATTTAATTACCAAAATAACTCTGGGGATATTGATAGAAGTGTATTCAGGTTCTATGGAGATTGGAATTTATATAGTATTGAAGGCTTCCTTAGAAAAAAACACAATTATGAACACAAAGTTAGACATGAAGATGGATGCTTATTCAGAATAAGAAAATAAATATAACAAATTGAGCAGCCCCTGCAGGTGAGCTTAAGCTTCATTAACTTCACCTAAATCTGCCTGCAGAGACAGATGTTCTCCTTAGTTCCATGTTTATAGATGAGAAGACTGAGACCTTGGTTGTGTAAATCACTCAAGATTGCAGTGCTGGAAATGGACTGCACAGCCCTCGCCTTTATCCACTGCCTCTCATTGCTATCACTGAGAGTGGACCAGTGTCATGTATCAACTTGTTATGATTTCAAATCCATGTTTGGAAAGCTTGTTTTATACAAGTTGGCTGTGGTTTGAACTTGCTGTGAATAACTTCTTTTTGATGAAATTGTTTTGAAGTTGGATATTAGGACTTTCTGACAGAGCTTTTGCACCTGGAGTGGACAGGAGCATTACATCATTGATACCAAGGTAATGGCAGTGGTATCCATCACATGACAGACTTTTAAATGATAAAAACCAAGAGGTTTGATCAGCAAGTCTAGGGTGTTCCATCTGGGCAAGGCTACTCTTTGCTGATCCAAATAGTCCCACGAAGCTTGAGACACTTGCTCCTAACGCTAGCCAGGCTAACTCTTGGTCAGCAGTGGTGCTAAACTGTGCTGCAGTCTCAGGAAGAGAAGAGATATCCGTTCCTGCCCTGGCAATACTAGTCCTCACAGGCAGTGGCGCAAGCCATGTGAGGGTCCCTGGAGTAATAACCTCTGAAGCAACCTTTGCCAACACTGGTACTGGGACCTAAGCCAGCAGCTGATATCCGACTTTTAGTTGGAAGGAATGAATCTACCGGGAACCAACTCATAGAAGGGTATACGTGAACTAAATTTGGACTTTATTGCTTTCATTGCCCCTTTGTCTGGAACAACAGTATAAATTAATATATCATTGATTTTGTTATCGAAAATTCAGTCCTTGTCCCCAATGTTGAATAAAAATAACAAGGGCAAGGTTTTGAGGATAAAGAAAAGAGAAATTTATTGATATACCAGCAAATGAGGAGGGTAGCAGACTAACATCTTGAAAACTGCTGTCCTGCCTTCTGGGGAGAAAGCAGGCATATTTAAAGGAAAATCTTGGGGCTGGGGTTAAGAGGAACAAACAAAAACAACAAGAATGCCTGCCCACATTAATCAGTAACAAAGAATGTAAGTTTTAGTTCCCAGTAACGGAGGGAGAAGACAGGAAAAACAGTTTCACTTAGAAATCATGCATCAGGGACTTCTCTGGTGCTGCAGTGGCTGGGAATCTGCCTGCCAATGCAGCGGACACAGGCTCGAGCCCGGGTCCGGGAGGATCCCACATGCCACGGAGCAACTAGGCCCATGCGCCACAACTACTGAGCCTGTGCTCTAGAGCCTACGAGCCACAACTATTGAGGCTGTGTGCCACAACTACTGAAGCCCACACGCCTAGAGCCCCTGCTTGTCGCAACTAGAGAAAGCCTGCGTGCAGCAACAAAGACCCAATGCAACCAAAAATAAAATAAAAATAAATTTAAAAAAAAATGAAATCATGCATCAAACAGTGTTAGCCTTGTGGCCCTGTCAGTTATAACCTTCCATATCTACGGGAGTGAGGGCAACGAAGTCATCTGGCTACTTCCTGCTGAACAGGGGCAATGTTAAAATTGAGGAGGATTAGAGGAGAGAAGGTTCTGGACTTTCACTTTAAAGAATTCTCTTGTCCCAAAAGATGCTCTAGAATCCTGCAAGATATGCAGAGAGGCTTTTTCTTTTTTTCTTTCTGGCTTGACATCACCTCTTCTTGTAATAGCACCTTGAGGCCCTAAGGTTGCAGTTGGCAATCAGGTTCTCAGTAGTACAGAAATGTGTCTGAAACCACATTCAGAATGGCCATCCAGCTCTACTTTGGACGCCTGAACCAGTTACTCTACTTTGATTTTTAAATGTATTTTTTCTTACTGGTTAAAGCAGATGTACAATGCATATCTCTGACAGGTCACAAACAGGCTGTTCTAGTCTAAGTTAAATCATGTAAAAGCCAGAATAACTTCGCCATACCTCAATATGTGAACATTTATTCTATAATTTCCCCTTTTTGTTTGCAAATCTTTCGATAGAAAGCACTGATGATCAAAATATTTGTCACTTGATGCCAGGGTGGTTGCTGCCAGCCCTAGGTCCACCATGCCCCTCAGTGCTAGGCGTACTCTGTGTGTGTGTGTGTGTATGCCTAATTATCCACATTGGAGGAAAACTAATCAAACATAGTGAACAAGCTCAGATGTATGCTAACAAAGAAACATTTTATAGGCTCTACACTTTATCAGTTATACCAAATTGTCATTCGAACATTGTACATGTGTTTTTAGCAGTATACTCAAAGCAAGCAGTGACACGTCATGAATAGTTATACTCTTGACGATAACTTCACTAAAGAATTTTCTTTCCATCCTGAACATTGGAGTTAAAAGTATGGTTAGAAGTAAAACAATAACTTTGCATTTTGATAGGAAGACGAACATTTGGTAAACAGTTCAATTAAATTAGTTGGATGGGGACTTCCATGGTGGTCCAGTGGTTAAGAATCTGCCTTCCAATGCAGGGGATGAGGGTTCGATCCCTGGTCGGGGAACTAATATCCCACCTGCTGTGGGGCAACTAAGCCCACACGCTGCAACTACTGAACCCGCACGCCACTAGAGAGAAACCTGCACGCCACAACCCGAGAGAAGCCCGCGTGCCGCAACGAAGAGCCCACGCACCACAACAAAAAGATCCCGCATGCCACACTAAGACCCAAAGCAGCCAAAAATAAATAAATAAACAAATATTTTTAAAATAATAATAAATAAATTAGTTGGATGGTTCTTACAGGCCTGGTCCAGATTTTTGGGTCAGCTGCCTACCACTACTGTTATCTTCTTCTCATCCTGGTATGGGTGTCATTTGTGGTCAGCAGTCTTTTCTATAGACAGTCCAATGCAGAGGCCCTTCTTAAGTGGAAAACATGAAGAGTCAATTTCCTTCAGGGACTTCCCTGGTGGTCCAGTGGCTAAGACTCCATGCTACCAATGCAGGGGGCCCGGGTTTGATCCCTGGTCAGGGAATTAGATTCCACATGCTGCAACTAAGAGGTCACGTGCCGCAACTAAAGATCCTGCATGCCGCAACTAAAAGACCCCACATGCCACAACTAAAGATTCCGCAAGCCGCAACTAAAAGATCCCACATGTCGCAATTAAAGATCCCACATGCCGCAACTAAAAGATCCCACATGCCGCCACTAAAGATCCTGCATGCTGCAACAAAGATCCCACATGCCACAACCAAGACCCAGTGCAGCCAAATAAATAAATAAAAGAGTCAATTTCTTTCAATTTTGCTGCACATACGCTAGTTAAAGAGTACCTGATAAGGGTCCTTTTGTCTAATTTGGAGATAGTCCTTTAAATGATGTCTTTTCCAGATGCATAATCTCCTAGTTGCAAGTCACAGGGCATCTGATCTTCATCCAAAGACAGATTACTGTAACTTGCTTTAGAAACAAGCTTAGAATATTATTTTAATAATTCAATTAAACTTTACAATAATGTAACATAGTAACAAGGAGCCATCTTGGACGTAGAGAATAAATACAAAACCTCAGTAAATACAAAACTTCAATATCCAAAGGTATATTACTGAAACATAATTTTTCTCTCTAACTTATCCTCATTTCTACTAAATCTAGCCAAATTAACATATTACTGACCAGGGGATTTTTGCTGAAACTAATGCCCATGGCTCGCAATTTGTTACATAAGTGAATATTGAAACACCCGCGTCTGAGTAAATATCAGCAACTTTTTTTGCACTTAATGTATTTATTTGAAACTTTGTATACGTCTTACTAAAGCATTCTAATATTTCGTTAGAGTGTGATAGGCAGTATAGCAGTCACCTCTCTGCAAGGGAACAGAACATCTATTACAAATATACCGTGTTTCATTGCGCTTTCCCCTGGTAGAGCAGACTCTACAATTCCCGGCAGCCTTTTTTTTTAGTCCTGTGGGTATTATTTCCTCTAGAATATGTTCTTTTATTTCACCTGATAGTCGACAAGGTGGATCTGTGTGGGGGGCTTGAAGGACCAGGTGTAGGACTACCACTACATTCACCAGAATGGTCAGTTACCCATTCTCTAACTACTGCTAACAAAAACTGCTTGTAAGTCATTTTACTCTGTGCAATAAAGCTACAATAAATTTTAAACGCATTGAATAAACCGCAATTACTCAAATAGAAACCCACTTTCTTAAACCATTTTCGAGTTTTCCAGAGGGTACTGAAGTTTGCCAGATAGTGATTGGATCGATCAACTTTCATATATTTATTATACTCTTACATACAAGTGGGCTTAGTTATCTGATGGCCAGTCCTCCTGCATTCCTTTCCTGTAGATGCTATGGAGGTGTCTTCAATAGTTGTCACCATGAGGACTAGCCTCTTGTCTTTCCATATAAGAAGAATCACTTTCCCTTCCGGAAGAATGTCATTTCTCCCCGCTGTAGATTTTTAGATTTCTCCTTTAACTGGTTTAGTAGACCACTATTCTCTCTTATTTCAGATGTGAGCACACTGTTGTAATAACTGTCTTGGTAAATATGGTGCCATGAACCAAGATAAGGTTGTAGGACCAACAATATTGTTTCTTGCAGTTTCTTTCCTTCACCCATGTAAATCTCAAGGCTGCATATATATCCAATTTCACTTTCGCTAACCATCCTGACCAAAATTCTATATTTTGTAAGTTTTCCAGGATTACAGGTTTTGAATCTGAGTTGTCCTCTCCACCTTATCATTGCCTCATCAAGTGATAGCTCTTGTTTGGGCACATAGAACAATTGAAATTTTGGCAGAAAATAATCCAAAAGAGGTTTAACTTTGAAATTCTGTCTGCAGGAAGTGGAGTTTCTGAGTTATCGTTAAAGTGAAGAAATGTCATTATTTGTTCAAACCTTCTTCTCGTCATAATCTTTGGAAAGATAGGTGTTTCAAGTAAGAGATCGGTCGACCAATGTTCTTCCCAGTGTGACTGACTTTCTTTCTTTTTTTTTTCAGAATTAAATTTTATTTCACTTTGATAGAAACCGTGAAAAAGATTTACATTTTCCCACGTTACAGCACAACATGTCAATGGAATATTTCTTGCCATAAATTAGATCTTGCTGATTTGTGTAAGTGAAACAACAGTTTATATTCTTCAAAATAAAAGCAAAATGACTTAGTAAATGATTGTTTAAAACTGTAAATCCAGGGCTTCCCTGGTGGCACAGTGGTTGAGAGTCCGCCTGCTGATGCAGGGGACACGGGTTCGTGCCCCGGTTCGGGAAGACCCCACATACTGCGGAGCGGCTGGGCCCGTGAGCCATGGCCGCTGAGCCTGCGCGTCCGGAGCCTGTGCTCCGCAACGGGAGAGGCCAGAACAGTGAGAGGCCCGCGTACCGCAAAAACAAACAAACAAAGAAGAACACTGTAAATTCAGACATAAACATACGGCTTCATTATTAACATCCTATACCGTCCATATGAAATCATTTCCATCATCAGGTAGTACCCATTTATAAAGATGCATTCCTAACGGTGTTCTAGTCAGTTGGAATACGGCAGAAAAATTAACAGTTCAGAAATAGCAAGTGTACATTTTTGCTACATATTAAACTGGGTGGTAACTACACCATATGTATTGAGTTCTGACTTTTATTACCCATAAACTTGCTTTCAAATAATGTTAACCAATAATCTGAAAAATCTATTTAAAATCAAATAATTGCTACTTTTATGTTTGCACAGAAACTCTGACTATAGTGAAAATTTCAAATAAGTCCATTGGCAGAAAAAAGTAAAGGAAATTTTTTGAATGGACTGTTCATTTTCTACAGCAGTCGGTTTCAAACATATGTGCAAAATAAGTAAACTAAAACTATGCTATGAGGAGAATCATCTTAGAGCAAATCATCTTAGAAATTACAATTTGTAAGATCAGTAAATATTTCAGAACATACTAGAATATGACTTAATTATTCTTTCAGTTAATTACAGAAAAATACAACCACAGAATTATTCTCGTTACCTGGACTGAAGATTCAAGTAACTCTGCCGGCCTAAACAGCAGACAAAGGTCCAGTTTAAGAAGTAGTGTAGAAACTTTGAAGGGATGTCTGGTTTCTTTTTACAAGTATAAGTACGTTTTCAATGCCGTCACGTCTGTGATTCAGAATGTCAAATTACAGCACGTACTGACAGCAGATGTCTATGGCAAGTAGGCAATATTTGGTCCATTATGAAGGATAAAAAAGAAGAAAGAACACATTTCTTTTCTAGAGAGGAAAAAAGAATATTAAATAGAAATTATATTCAGGAAAGAAAAACGTGGTCCCCAAAATAAAAGGGCCATTAATTGAAGACAGCAATATTACTCTTTATTGACACTTAGAAGCATTATCCCTATTATTAGGAATAATGTAATAACACCTTATTCTTATTATGTATTATAATCATTAAGTACGTGTGAACACATACATAAAAATACACGGACTTCCCTGGTGGCGCAGTGGTTAAGAATCTGCCTGCCAATGCAGGGGACACGGGTTCAAGCCCTGGTCCGGGAAGATCCCACATGCCATGGAGCAACTAAGCCCGTGCATCACAACTACTAAGCCTGCATTCTAGAGCCCGCGAGTCACAACTACTGAGCCCTCACATCACAGCTACTGAAATTCACACGCCTAGAGCCCAAGCTCCACAAGAGAAGCCACCTCAACGAGAAGCCCGCGCGCCACAACAAAGAGTAGCCCCCGCTCACCGCAACTAGAGAAAGCCCGCGTGCAGCAACGAAGACCCAATGCAGCCAAAATTAAATAAATTAATTTAAAATATATATATACAGATACTGCATGGTGACTAAGTAATCTGGGAATAAGTCCAGAGTCTAAATCACAGCATGCATAAACTGTTTATGTCTTAACTGCTCATTTATACCTGAACAAGTTTTCATTAAGCATACTAATAATTTTCAAGGGACATAATAAAAAATCTGGTTGCAGTATTTTATTACTTTGCTGAATTACATTTGGGAGAAAGAAGCTAGCTGCTTCACCTATTTTAATACTAATATATTCTGGATCATGTTACACAAATACATACATAGAAACTTAAAAGATCATAAATTTTCCATGAGGAGATTTTAGTCTGTGTCATTGGTGTGTATTTGCAAAACATTTTAACACTGCAAATATTAGAGGTTTCAAGACCGGACAAAGGAAAAAGTTTATACTCTACAATGATGATGCTGGTGTGTACTTCTCCACAAAGCCTCCTAGTGACATCAATCAATAGGAGTTAGGAGTTCATCAATGAACTGCTTGATATCCATCATTTCCTGTTGACATGAACTGTGTATCATGCCTCCATAGGTTTTGAAGGTTACACTGGCTGGATTTACCAATGTTTTTAGCCTTTCAGCAGTAAGAGAACCAAACATTAGGGAAACTAAAGGATCCAAATCTCCATGGCACTGAAGAATAGAAATGTCTCTATTCACGCCACTGATAGGACCCCGTGGAAAGGAAGCCCGCAGGGGCAGCCAGCAGCTGAGGGCGGTGACGCTGGCCAGCGTCTGCTGTGTGGTCAGTGCCGTGTACAGAGATAAAGCTCCTCCCTGAGAAAATCCTCCCAAAATAATTCTGTTAGAAGGAATGCCATTCTTCACCTCTTGCCCTATCAAAGCTTTTACACTTTCTGCTGCCTGTTTAATTCCAGTTTCATCTTCGTGTGAATCTGGTGAAAGACCAATAATGTCAAACCAAGAAGGCATGGCCACGTTCATATTTAATGTCACAGGCATAAACAGCGCGTGCGGGCAGATGTATTTGATGTGGGCACTTCTGATACCTGCCAAGTCTTCTGCCCACCCATGCCCTGTGTCTCTCAATCCATGAAGGAAAATCACCGCGGCAGTGGCCTTCCGGACGGCGGGCACAATGGCGGGCAGCGGGGCCGACACGTTATTGTGGCACATACACCAGCTCGACCGACCACGCATCAGAAGTGGAAGGCGGAGCGGGTGCCGGGCTGCAGCCAAGGGGGTGCGAGCACCAAGTCCGGCCCGCCCACAGGGGCACCCAGTGTGACTTTCTTATTTGTGCCATCAAAATTATTAATCCAAGAAACTTCATGTTACTACTGATTACATCACTCCATTTTAAAGCCTTATCATAATTTTTATATGATTTTTCGTTCTGTTGATGATACATGTTTGTTTGAGAAGTGATCAACTCACAAAAGTCGTTACCAAAAATTAATGCTGTTATTTCACTAACACTTTGTGGGTTATTGCATTCAATAGTTACACCTGACACACCTGTAAAGTCGTCTAATTTCTGCCAAATGCTGCCTTCAATCCACTCTTCTGTAGAAGCAAAGGAGCATTCTCCACCACTGTTTCATTTTCACTTTCTGTACCAGAATCAATCAGTAAGGTTTTCTTGTCTTTTTGTTGGTCTAACATTCACATCGTCTGAATCAGAACTATATTCTGAAGAACTATCACTTTCCGGGACACTAGTATATATGTCGCTCAGACAATCAGAGAAAATATCTGCATAAAACTCATCAAAAAATTCTTCTTCACCCAAAATCTCGTGATGAAAAGTTTTGAAAATTTTACAGTAATAAGCTTGCGTTTATAATATACACAAGGTTGGAACAAAAACCTAATGGAGCAAAATGTGAACGATAACAACAATCTTAAGTTGTATAATGAACCCTTGATCAATTTTTTTAAATTAATTAATTAATTAATTTTATTTATTTATTTGGCTGTGTTGGGTCTTCGTTGCTGCGCACGGGCTTTCTCTAATTGCAGCAAGTGAGAGCTACTCTTTGTTGCAGTGCACAGGCGTCTCACTGCGGTAGCTTCTCTTGTTGTGGAGCACAGGCTCTAGGCGCACGGGCTTCAGTATTTGTGGCTCGCAGGCTCAGGAGCTGTGGCACAGTGGGCTCAGTAATCGTGGCTCGCAGGCTCTAGAGCGTAGGCTCAGTAGTTGTGGCGCACAGGCTTAGTTGTTCCGCAGCATGTGGGATCTTCCTGGACCAGGGCTCAAACCTGTGTCCCCTGCGTTGGCTGGCAGATTCTTAGCCACTGCGCAACCAGGGAAGTCCCAACCCTTGATCAATTTTAAGCTTTAACAACTTCACACAGTGATGTTAACTGTATCACTCCCTAAAAACATATTGGTAAGTCTCCGGTCAATAACGTTCGGGTAACAAAAGATGTATTGGGCTTCCCTGGTGGCGCAGTGGTTGAGAGTCCACCTGCCGATGCAGGGGACACGGGTTCATGCCCTGGTCCGGGAAGGTCCCACATGCCGCGGAGCAGCTGGGTCCATGAGCCATGGCTGCTGAGCCTGCGCGTCCAGAGCCTGTGCTCCATAACGAGAGAGGCCACAACAGTGAGAGGCCCGCGTACCGCAAAAGAAAAAAAAAAAAAAAGATGTATTAATAAATCTCCAGTCAATAATGTGTTAAATGCAGGGGGCCCAGGTTCAATCCCTGGTCAGGGAACGAGATCCCACATGCTGCAACTAAGAGTCCACATGCTGCAACTAATAAGATCTCGCATGCTGCAACTAAAAGATCCCACGTGCCTCAACTAAAGATCGCACATGCATGCAGCAACGAAGATCCTGCGTGCCGCAACTAAGACCCAGCACAGAGCCAAATAAATAAATAGATAAATAAATAAATAAATAAATTTTTAAGTACCTTATAAAAAAATAATAATGTGTTAAGACTAATTTGTTCCAAGTAAGTCTGGTTTCCATAAACTTGGCCTGATTATTTGCATAAGTGTAATTGCTCATATAGGCTCTCTTAAACTGGCTGCACTGGAACTTTTCATTGGGAATCCCAGATCAAACTTTTAAAAGGCCCCTCAAGGCTAGCAATGCCATGCTAATCGCTTGCCTTCAGATTCTGCCTGTGATATCTATAGATTTGGGTAAATTCCTCTCTTCTCCAGGTCTCTAGAATATCTTGAGATTCCTGCACCTGACAGGAGGTGACCTTCCTCATTTATCTGACAAGACTCCTGGGAACCCAAGAGTTTCCAAGCTCTGGAGGGATCAGACAGAAAGAAAAGATAAATGCTTCAATTCTACTTACAAGGATATAATTTACCAAGTTGTTATAAATCATAATTAACTTAAGGGGAAAGGTTTCCTTACATCTGAAAAACACAGATTAAAAGCCAGTAATATTTCAGATAAAAACCAAAAAATTACAACCATATTCATCAGTTCACTCAGCCTATGTAATCCTTTTGCTAACAGTTTATGAAACCATCAGGGTTTCCATTAGAATTGTTTAATTTCTACCCAATTCAGCAGTATAATCTGAAAGTTACCAAAAAGCTGTACTTGTCAAAAAGTCCTTTCTATGATTCGTCTTAAAGATGAAGCAGGGCTTCCCTAGTGGCGCAGTGGTTGAGAGTCCGCCTGCCGATGCAGGGGACACGGTTTCGTGCCCTGGTCTGGGAAGATCCCACATGCCGCGGAGTGGCTGGGCCCGTGAGCCATGGCCACTGAGCCTGCGCGTCTGGAGCCTGTGCTCCGCAACAGGAGAGGCTGCAACAGTGAGAGGCCCGAGTACCGCAAACAAGAAAAAAAAAAAAAAAAAAGATGAGTCAGTTTTGCAAAGCATCACAGTGAAATAATAACTGTCTATGAATGACAAAAGACATAAAGGTGACAGTTAAAGATCTGATTACAATGCAGTTGACAAAGAAGCTTAACTGAGTGCTATGACGTACGACATTTTAAGATAATAACTAGAACTATGACTGATAACAATACCAGGACACATCCAAATTTTAGGAACTTCATCTAATTTCTAGAACATTTATTTTAATAAGATTTATCCATACAATATAACGTAAAAAGGTTTATTACCACTCACCTGACAATGTTTCCAATGTAATTTAACATATGAAATAATTCAAATTAATTTAAAATTTCTCTCTGAGATACCTCAGGGGCCCATTGAAACATCCCAAAGTTAGTTAGAGGCTAAAAGAACTTCATTTAGAATTTGATCCTTGGGAAGTTTGTCAAAAATACCAAAAAGTTTTAAAACACCCGGTCAAATAGGATCATAAGTCACTATGAAACAATACTTATTATTTTAACAAAAGTAACAATAAAAGATTTGAGTCAAATACAGAAAGTTACAATAGATCACTAAAGATCACTTAAAAAGTGAAGAAAAAAAAAGTGAAGAAACTGGGCTTCCCTGGTGGCACAGTGGTTGAGAGTCCGCCTGCCGATGCAGGGGACATGGGTTCGTGCCCCGGTCCGGGAAGATCCCACATGCCGCAGACCGTGAGCCATGGCTGCTGAGCCTGCGCGTCCGGAGCCTGTACTCCGCAACGGGAGAGGCCGCAACAGTGAGCGGCCCGCATGCCGCAAAAAAAAAAAAAAAAAAGCGAAGAAACTTACAGTTTGTTATCAAAAGCAGCTCAATATTCCAGGAAAAACTCTTCTCTTGACAGAGAGAGAGTAAACCAAAATCCAGCCTTGTACCAGCTCACTTTTAATAACAAATTCATCTACTTATTTAAATGCAATCTAATCTTAGCCAGTTTTGAACATGCATAAAACTCTTCTCAAGGTTCCTTTCCCACAACCGTTCTGTCACTTCCTATATCCGTATAAGTTTGTCCTCCTCTCTTTCCCCCTCATTTAGAAATAACTAGCTTCAGGACAAAATTACTCTTTTCCCTTAACGAAAATATCTCCATTCTTCTCACCTTCTCTTACCGACAACATGTATCCTACTTTATTTACATACTGAAATGTTTCCCTTTTTATTTCTAGTAGTTTTTAATTGCACATATATTACAATTTTTAATCCTTAAAATGAAAACCAAGAAGCAAGCAATTATGAACTGTTTATCATACCAGTATTTCCTGACTGGCAAACTTAAGAACATATTCCATAACCTCTAAAAATATACATTTTTTTCACAGCATAATTTTTCTTCGATGTGGTAAAAGATGTGTATCTAATAAACCCAAACATCTTCAGTTTTTCTCTCATAAGAAGACAAAAGTAGGCAAACTCAGACTTGTCTAGCAGTCTGTGTCCAGTGTTTTATCTTATTAAAAAATGATCTAGACCTTCAATGAATTCTCATCATTTAACTTTCTCTTTCTAGGAGCATACTAAAAATCCCCTGGTTGTGTAAAATACACCCTAGGGAACAACTACAAGATGGAATAGAGCTCTCATTTCCCATTTTCCTTTTAGACAAAGGCTTATAGCTATAAGTTGGCCATTCCGTCAGACTTCTTCCCAAGGGACTTTCAGATGGCATTAAAGGCACCTCCCATGTTTAAAAGCAGACAAATGACTAAAGAACAACAACAAAGGAACCAACCCAAAATGTATCAAAACGAAGGCCAACTAAACAAACAGGAACCTTTCAAAACTCAAATGAGAACAAAAGAGAACGACTTCGCTGGGTTCCCTGGTCCCACTCAACCATGACTTCCACACCAACGGCGCCACAAATGCCTCCTAACAGGCTGGAAGGTTCACAACCTTCCCCAAAAGTGTGAAATCAAGGGGCGGGGGGGGGGGCACTTCCCCAAGTGGACAAGGTGTGGCAACTCTTCCTCAAAGAAGGTTCAAGCTACAGGAGACCACGTCCTTTTCAAGGAGAGAGACGGGAGTAAGATGGGGCTCCAGCCGCTGGGACAGCCCCTCACTCTCTCCCCAGGAGGCAGCACTCCCACAGGCAAGGGCTCCAAGCCCAACCCAGGGCACCCCTCCCTGCTCCGACAGTGTTAGGTGGGAGGTCGAGAGCAAGATGCACACCACAGGGGCACCGACGTGCCTCCTGGCTGGTTCAGCCAATTTTGTTACCAAAAATTCGGTCCTAGTCCTGATGCCAAATGAGAATAACAAGGACAAGGTTTTTTTTTTTTAAGGACAAGGTTTTGAGGATAAAGGAAAGACAAATTTATTGATTGCCAGCAGATAAGAAGGGTAGCAGATGTCCTGAAAACTACCATCCTGCCTTCTGGGGAGAAAGCAGGTGTATTTAAAGGAAAGTCTTGGGGCTAGGGTTAAGAGGAGCAAGCAAAAACGGCAAGAAGGCCCGCCCACGTTAATCAGGAACAATGAGTGCACAGTAACAAGAATGTAAGTTTTAGTTTCCAGGAACAGAGGGAGAAGACAGGAAACATTTCGCTTAGAAATCATAAGTTTTAGCCTTGTGGCCCTGTTACAGTTTGATGTTATTTATTAGCTTATTAAAAGACATTATTACCCTGTATGCTATTGACTTGTGAAATACTATTGTAAATGATAATTCCTGCAGTTAACCGGTGTTAAATAAATTACTGGCAAAGACAATCTCAGTCTCTGAGCATAATTTGCCCCCAACAATGAGAATTTTAAGGACTGCAGAGGGGGAGAAGCTAAAGGGAGAGGAGATAAGAAAGGGCTAGAGGAGAACCGTGATGCCCCTAAAGAGGTGGAAGGAAATGGGCTCCACAGCCCAAGTGGAGGGATGCGCCTAAGACAAGAGGGAAGGGAAGAAACTTAAGGACAAGAGGTAGAATGAGACATGAAGTTGACCGAGCTTGTCAGGGCCTAGATACATACTTGTTTATTTACCCAATTTACTGAGCCCAACTCCGTCCAGGTACTGGATTCCAGAAAAGCAGCAGCCGGGCCCGGGCACCCCATGTAACGCGAGCAGTCAGGGAAGGAGGCGAGTGGGAGCTGGGACCGAGGCAGGTGAAGCCGCCGCGGTCAAAGCTGAGTCACGTGGGTGCTAAATTAGCCCCGCGGATAATAAGCCCCTAGCAGCGCCCACAATCCACGCGCGCTTTGAGCGGCGCCGGAAGTGGCGTCACCGAGCCGGGCGTCCCTTTCAACTAATGGCCGCGCGGTCCGCCGTCCGACGGTAACCCGAGCAGCACCTGGGGAAAAAAGGCGGGAGGCCCATAAGGCGCGAGAAGAGACCACCCATCCACGTCATTACGCGACTTACCAGAGCAGCGTAGTCGGGGACCGGCGTCTCTTCCAGCTTCTCTTTCGCCGGTTAACCTAGCTCAGGGTCACCACGCCTTCAACCCAAGGACCGCCTCACGCCCGAAGCTGACCCCCGTAAAGATGGCGGATGGGCACGGAGGAAAAGCCGGAAGAAGGCGGGGTGGGAGGAGCCGGCAGGGGGCGTGTTCTGTCTGCAGAGAGGTTCGGAAGGGCGTGGCCAGCAGCCCCTACTGGGCTTTCCATCAAGGAGGCGCACACACCGCAGCCAGCCGCGTCCCTCCGTCGTCTCCTGGGGGCGGGTCACCACTGGCTCCGCCCCTGTCCGGAAAGCTCCCTCTTGGGAGGTATCACCTGAGTTTCCGAGATTTGACCGGCGTGGGGCCGCAGACCTCCAGTCCCGACGATGGAGAGCACCCAGGAGAAACCCGCGGAGTCTAGTTCCCCCGTCCCGGGGTCCGAAGAGCCTGCCGGCTTAGCCAGGGACCCCGAAGTGTTGCCTCCCAAGGAGTCGGAAGGCTGCGCCCGGCCCCTGGAGACGGCCCCCAAGAAAATCTGTGGATATTTAAGTAAGTTTGGCGGCAAAGGGCCCATCCGGGGCTGGAAATCCCGCTGGTTCTTCTACGACGAGAGGAAATGCCACCTGTATTATTCGCGGACCGCGCAGGATGCAAATCCCTTGGACAGTATCGACCTCTCCAGTGCAGTCTTTGACTGCAAGGCGGACGCCGAGGAGGGGACTTTCGAAATCAAGACTCCCAGCCGGATTATTACCTTGAAGGTAAATGGAGCAGTTTTTTTCCTTTTCAGCCGGGATGAGATCCCAGGGCACAGCAGGGCGCAGATGGGTGGTCACAGTAAACTTACGATAATCACCGACCCTGATCAGCCCAGTGAACCCTGGATGCCCAGGGTTTTGTACTTTCCAAAGCACATTCACACCCACTTCCTCACTGGGTTCCCACAACAAAAGCCGGGATGATGGACCCATATTACGGATCAAGAAACTGAGTCACAAAGAGATGAAGTGACTGGTCCGAGGTCACACAACTAAAAAGTGGTGTAGCCCACACTTGGAATCCCATAGCTTTTCTACCTCTCAGTACTGTGTCAAAACTTTTACTTTTAGGTGTGGCTAACAATGCTGTTCCCTTAACTTTCTTACTTGGGGCTGAAGTATAGTCAAGATGAGCTTTGCCATCCTCTTGAAGGCCCGGATCCTGAATTACTTTGCTTGATGTTGTGGCCAAGGGGAGTGAATGCTGAGAAAACTTTGGCAGAGATTGGGAGATAAATACTTAGGTTTCACTGATCAACCTAGGTTGTTCATTGATGCACGTCTAAACCTGTTTTCTCATCAGTAGGTTTTGTTTTATTATCATATTTAACTGAGAAAGCCTGAAGCAGTGCAAAGGCCATGTGCTTTGAAATCAGACAGGCTTGGATTCAAATTCTACATTAACTACTTACTAGCTGTGTAACTCTGGGCAAGTTAACCTCTTAGTACCTAGATAGTTTGTGAGATTTATAACAGGGTGTGTAACCACCTGGCACATCACAGGCACCTACAAGTTGCTGAATTAATCTCAGTGCCTAGAATACAGCCTGGCATCTAGTGGGTCCTCAATAATTATTTGTTGAATGAACACACATAGTGATAGAACCAAGGTCAGAAAGTTCATGTCATGTCAAGAGGAAGTGCCCTAGAACTTAACTGGAAAGACAGATGTGGGCTAAGAGTTCTGGAATTCACACTCAGCAGAGGAGAGTGTGCCAGAAGACTGCCACCTCCCTGACCCCCACCCTGTCTTCCCACACCTCCACCCCTACTTGCAGCCCACTGGGCATCTCTTGAGCCCCCTGGATATAGCCCACAGCTTTAGTTCCACTTTACTGTCTGGGCCAGGCTAGTGACCAGGCTGGGGGGTGGGGGGGGGATCAGCAAAAATAATGCAAATTAGGAATTCCAGGCCAGGAGGGCAGGCATTTTAGGGTTACTTGGCTTATGGGTCATGTGTCTGCTCCCACACATTGAATGCTGTCTACAGGGTCGCTAACACGTGCCTTTTACTATTCCATTGACCCGTGTGTGTGCCTGGCACTGTGCTAGGCGCTGGGGTGTGGCACAAAATCAGACCTGCCCCCTGGGGCTCAAACCACTTAAGGTCTTGTGAGAGACGGACAGGGAGACTGGCATGCGCAGTAAAATGTTCTGTAGGGACAGTATGATAAGTCTATACCAGAAAGGTGCTGTGACAGGAAGGGTCTGTTCCACTAAGTAGGTGGGGCTATCCAGAGAGGGCCTCATGGGTCAGAGTGGGGGTGGGGTGGGAAGGGGGCGACCACACCTTGACGCTTGAAAGAGAAAATCGGTTTTCTACAAGCAGACAAGAGGGAGAAGGATATTCCAGGCCAAGAGAGCCCATGAGTAAACATAGGAAAACATGGTACAGCCTGGAATGTCCAGGCAAATCCCAGGAGCCTGAGGTATAGAGGGGCCCACAAGATGGAGTGGAAGAGCAGAGGCCCGAGGGCAGGGCATTTGGCAGGCCAGGGAGCTTGGACTTTGTCTTATGGTCTGTGGGGAAATTGTCAGAGCCTTAAGCAAGGAAGCACTGTGAGTTGAAAAAATTGAGAAAGGTCAATCTGGCTTTTGGGTAGAGAACAAGTTAGGAGAAGGCAAGGCTGTGGTTCGGGAGTCCGTCAGGAAGTGGTCAGGAGAGAATGACGGCCGAGCTAGAGCTGTAGCAGTGGGGCGGGAAACAAATGGGGGCGGCTAAGGATGTGAGGGAGGGGTCAGGGGTGGCTTGTGTAACTGGCTGACTGCCTGGTTGGGGCAGTCACTGACAGCAAGGAACCCAGGATGAGGAAACCGCAGGATATACAGTTATATGTCCCCCTCAGTAGACTCCAAGAGGGGAGGGCCGTGTGTGTGGGCTCACCAGTGCCTTCCACAGTCCCTGACACGTATAGTACATGCTCAATATACACCTGTCCAATGAATTAATAAAATGGGTTGTTCGGGTATGGGCTGGAGCTTGTCAGCACAAGGTCATGGTGAAGCCCTGAGAGGGGCTGAGGTCTCTCGGGGAAAGTATATAGAAAGAAGAATGGTGGGCATCATTTTATCTGATATGATATCTCCATGACAGGCCGAGGGCCTCTTTCAGGGAGCCCCCAGCCTTGTGCACACCTCACCGTGGTCCTCTTGAGAAGGGGGCTTGCCCTGGTTGCCTGCTGACGTTCTCGCATGGCCTTGATTGTGGGCAGCTCTGTGAGGCTCACCATCCACTCCCAGCGCCTATCCAGCTTCTGCAGCCCAACCGATCCTAAGCTTTCTCCATGTAAGTCACAATCTCCCGGCCGTAAATTACAACAAATCTCTGGTCTAGAAGTGGGAGACCCGGGTTCTGGGACCAGCTCTGCCACCACCTGCCTGGACGGCCTCAAAGCCTTAGTTTCTCCATCTATGGAGGGGGCCGATCATTCCCGCCCTGCCTCCCCAGTGGAGGATCCGGCAACATAATGGATGTGAGAGTAGGTATGTGGACCATCCAGTGCTGGGAGACTAACGACCAGCATCAACCATACCTCATGTGGGCTGCCTGGAGGGCGCCACAATGTTGTGTGCATATGGCTTTCCAGTCCCCAATCACATCATCCCCAAAACAGGAGAGATTCTCCCTATTCCACAAAGTCAGCTAGGACACTGAGATGTCACACAGGGAGATAATGATGCTACTAGGGCCCCAGCCAGGTCAGAATTTCAAAGCTCTCTCCCTCTCTCTTAACACCTCCAAAATATTTTATCCGGTGAGCACATTTTGAGCACCTACTGCATGTCAGGAACTATGCTGTATACTTTACTTTCCTTACTGCATTTCACCCTCATAACCACCCTATGAAATGAGTGTTATCATCACCATAGGACAGATGAGAAAACTGAGGCCCAGAAAGGTTAAGGAACCTCTGAGTGGGAGATCAGAGCCCGATTATCTTCTGTTGCCAAGAAGCATGTGGTGTTTCAGAGGTGTCACCTGCAGTGACAATTTTTTTTTTTCTGGGAAGGAGAGAGTTGCCAAGCCTCCCATGACCTTCCTGCATCCCACACCCAGTGCCACCATGCGGGCACAGGGCCTTGCCAACTAACGCTTGTGCTTCTCAGGCCACCACCAAGCAAGCGATGCTATACTGGCTGCAGCAGCTGCAGATGAAGCGCTGGGAGTTCCACAACAGCCCGCCTGCACCTCCCGCCGTCCCTGACGCTGCCCTGGCTGGGAATGGGCCCGCCCTGCGCCTCGAGCTAGGTACCCAATGGGCTTGCCTCCTGCCCACACACCCAGGGCTCTTGGTGACCAAGCCTTTACCCTCCTTTTGGGAGTGAGTGGGAGGACCCCTCTGCTAAAGAAGCGGAGAGCCAGGGATGTGACTCAGGATGAGCTAGGGCAACAGTATAGCATCAAGGGCAAGAATATGGGCTCTGAGGCCAGGCTGGCTGGGCTCAGATCCTAATCCTGTGCAGTCTTAGGCAAGTTGCTTAACCTTTCTGAGCTTCAGTTTCCTTCCCTGTAAAATGAGGTTAATAAAGAATACCTACTCCTTAGGGTTATTATGAGGATTAAATGAATCCTTACACCTTAAAGGGTTGGAACAATGCCTGCACATTGTCAGAGCTCAGTAGATGTCAGTTACTATTATGATGATGACAATTACGGAAAGATCTCAAGAAATGAAACTTCCACAGAGTTGCTGTGAGGAAGGTTAATGAGAGAATGCAGTTGTTGTTGTTGCTTCTTACATAAATGCTTTTGTGCTGTGAGTTGAGTAGATCCGTGATCTTATCCCCAGTGTTGCCGTGGGCAGAAGCTTCACCCCCGCCAGGTGGCCCACGTGATCCCAAATACTAAAACATCCCAGCATGGAGGAGACCGGGAGCTCATACCCCCCTACCCCCATGCTGCAGCCAGCACTGTGACCAGCAGGTTTCACAGTTGAGACAGACCACCCACCAAGCTGCAGTGTGTCTAACATGCCTCACCCTCAGTTGACAGGGAAGCCCAATGGGCGAGGGCAGGACCTGTGGCCGGACACCTCCTAGACCCTGGTACCCGGACGCTTTACAGACTGAGCTCATCTGCCCTTACCCTTCTCCCCACTTTTCCTTCCCTGAGTAAATGGGCTTCATTTACCTAGTTGCCCCTTCCTGGATCTCAGATAGCCAGTCCAGTCACCTGGGCTGGCCATGTCTACCCTCTGGCCTACATGTCAGATCTAGGCCCTCGCTGCTATTGCCTTGGGTCAGGCCTCAACTCTTAGCTAGAAAACCACAGCAGTCTCCTCTCCAGTGTCCCCATGTCCCAGCCTGCCACCTCAGACCCAACCTCTTCACTGTAACCCGAGCCAGCTTTCTCAAATGAGCGCCTGAGCCCCACCCCGCTTCCGTGGCCGCCCTCCATGTCCCAGGCCCAGTCCCAGGTTTTTAGCACCAGACTCAGGCCTCATCCTTCCTCATCTCACCTCTGCCTGCTCCCCCAGTGCCCGCCTCTTGCTGTGCACTTCAGCAGCACCAGAGGCATCCCTGCCCCCTCTTCTCTGCCTGGTGAATTCCTGCTTACTCTCTATGGCCAAGCTCCACTGCCACCTCCTCCTTTTGCCAGTCTCCTCTTGGAAGCCTTCCGGGACTTTGCCTGCTAAACTGTCTGTGAGCCCTCAACACTTTTTGCAGATGGTTACATTGTGTTCTAATCACAGCGTCCTTGTCAGTCTCTGCCCCCTAGCCCTCAAGGGTGGGGGCCATGTCTTTGTCACCTGTGTCCCAAGTATCTGGTACCCTGCCATGCACATTGGATATTTGTTGAGTGAATGTGTGAGCGAATACATTGAATTTTATCATTAATGAGGAAAGGAATGTAAAGCCCTGAGCAAAATGCCGGGTACATAGTGAGTGTTCAGTGTGTGAGAACTGTCCTAATAATATGATTATTATATGTGTACCTGCACACTGTTACTGTCATAGTAAATGCTCCTTTTTATGGTTTATGATACTCATCTGTAATTTTCCCAGAGAACCCTCTGGGTGTTTTATGCTTGTAAGGACTTTCTTTGGGGAAGGATTTGTTTGCTTTTGCTTCTGCACTTCTACTCACCCTCCGCTCCCATCTGCGGGAGAGCCAACAGCCCTGGCTGTGCGGGAAACTGCAGCCTGAGCTGACACGGTTGCCGGATCCGCCTCAGTCTAGAAGCAACAAGAAACCCTCCCAAAGACAGAATTCCTGAGTGTCCGGAAATTAGAAGAACCAGGTTATCAGAAGAATGGCTTTGGTTCAGCACACTCAGCGGACCTCTTCTGGGCCAGCCCCTGCTGTGGGCATGGTTGTGCCACAATGACCAGGCGCCAGTCTCCTGAGGACGCTGCAGGGAGACACAGGAAGCTGTGGTGTAGGCTTCTCTTCTGAAGCCCTTCTCGCAGCAAGCCTTCACCCTCCTGGACCCAGGGCCCCTGTGAAACCTTCCCCAGAAAGACATTCCTGGAGCCCTGAGCAAGCTGGCAGGCCCTGGATTAGCTGTCTGGAGACGGCTGCCCCACCTCTCCAGTCTCCACCTTGTCTAGTCTTTCTAAGTGCAGTGACCGGACCCCAGCCCCAGCGTGAATGATTTTCCTTTTCTTTGTTCCCCAGAGCAAGAGGAGGCGGAGCTAGAGGAGTTCCTGTGTCCCGTGAAAACGCCCACTGGCCTTGTGGGCATGGCAGCTGCCTTGCAGCCGGTCCCTGCTATGCCCTTGGCCCTTCAGAATATCTCCCTCAAGCACCTGGGAACTGAAATACAGTAAGTGCGATGGAGCTGAGGGGCCTGCCAGGCTGCAGGCAGCACCTTCTTTGGAGCTTACAGTGATCCGGTGTGACTCCTCTGCAGGGAGGTGGACTTGGGTTGGGGGTTAGGGGCTTTATTTTCAATTCATTACATCATCACTTTAAAATACTACATTTGTTCTGATTTTTAAAGTAGTACACATTCTTTGTAGGAAGTTAGAAACATCTAGAAAGGTATAAATTTAAAATTACCCATAGTCCTTTCACCCAGACAAGCGTTCTTAGCATCACTTTCCTCACATTTTCTATATACATATATGCATAATTGAGATCATATTCAATGTAATGGAGTGGTGGCTTCACAAATGTCTACATATGTCAAATGCATCAAATTATTCACTTTTCACATGTGTAATTTACTGTATGTCGATTACATCTTAGCTTCTTTTTCATCTCATAATGTGTGATATATACAATTTATATTTCCCACCGGCAGGCTTTGTTTTAAATAGTTCATAAGAAGATAGCACTATGGCCTGAGCTTTGGGGCCAAACTGCTTGCATTTGTATCCTGGCTCCACCAGTCATGGGCTCTTCTGCCCTTGGCAAGTTGTTTGATTTCTCTCTGCTTCACTTAAATTATTCGTACATGTAAATACAACAGTATTTGCCTTACAAGATTAGTGTGTGTGTGTTTGGGGTGGGGCAGGGGGGTTATAAATGGGTTAATACATGTAAACTGCTTTAGAACTGTGCTTGGGGATCAGTAAGCACTTAAATATTATTCTGCTGCTACTATTGTGGCTCTAATTGAAGGGATGGAAGCTTTTGGGAATTCAGACTGTACCTAACGCTGATCCTGTTTGGGTGGTTATTTTCTGTGTGGACTTCAGACAAACTGGGACCTCTTAGAAAGCAGAATACATTGCTCCCTGAACTTATATTAGAGCCCCCGCCTCGTGTGACTCAAGCGAATCATTTCTCTCTGTCAGCCTCAGGGTTTGAATTTGCTTGGGTAACTAGCAGGGGAGTGATGCCGTTCTCAGGAGAGAAGCAGGTTTTAGGGAAAATATGATGAGTGTCCTTTAGGGTCTGCTGGCTAGAGATGGAACTACCCCACAGACATTTGGATGGAAAGGCCTAGAACTCAGGAGAGAGATCTGAGCCAGAGAGAGAGACTTGGCGGGTATGGGACCTGGTTGAGCCCCCCAGGGTGAGAGGACAAGGACGGCGCCCTGCAGGGGATCTTCCCATGGGAGGAGCTGGAGGGCACTGGTTACATGGGGAGCCTGCTGTGGGGACAGGGGATCTGAGAAGGCCAGCCACCCAGCCAGTGTGTGTCCAGGGTGTTCTCACCAAGATTAAGCCAGGTTCGTGCCTAATGATGGCCACCCAACAACAGAAGCAGAACCAAGAACCTGCAGAGACCAAGAAAGGAAGGAAGTTTCCGAGGATCAGTCAGTTATGTGTCATAAACCACAGAAAATGTGAGACGGTTTTCCAAGTGCCCTGGCTGCTGACAGCCCCGGAAAGACCAGGGTTGCCCTTTTCTCCTGCACCCCCTTTCCCTGGCGGGTCTTGGTGCTTGCTCTTGGGTCTGCCATGAGCCCAGGTCATACTCGAGGAAGGACACTGTGCTAGGTGCTTTACACTCTCAACAAGATGTCTGGACAAACCTGTGAAGTGGTATCTAATGGTTAAGTTCTCAGACCATGGATTAGACATCCAAGTCTATTGCTCAGCCCCACCATTTACTCGTTCTGTGGCTTTGGTTACCTATCCTTTCCAAATCAAAGTTCTCACTGTGCAGTGGAGGTTATAATAGTGCTTACTTCATTGGGCTGTTGTGAGGAGTAAAAGAGTTAAATGCATGTGGGTGAAGATTAGATGAGTTGAACTCCTAGGGTTTATCTTAGACCTGGCCCATGCAAGGCCCCAGTCATTGTTTGTTGTGGCTATGTTCCTCATCCCATTGCAGATGGGAAAATCCAGGCTCAGAGAGGATAAATGTCCTGCCCAAGGTTATCTATCCTTCCAGAACAAGTCCTTATGACCACTACTCCCATGCTGACCAGGCCTTTCAGACCTAGAGCTAAACCTACACAGAAGATGATCCATGAACTGCTCCAAGCAAAGTCAATACGTTTATGAAATGGAGATGCCTCTTCCAAGCACAGTAGTTTGGCTGGGTAATGGCCACCTGGGCTGTGACAGTAGTTAGTGAGCTGCCCATCCTCAGAGGAGACGTGTGCTAGGGCTTAGAATGATCTTTGTTGCCCTGAAATTGGGGTTTCTGTGCCTTCCCACACCCCAGGGGTGACTGCTTGTGAGGCCCTAGACATATTGGGGAGGCTGCAGCCCCTGGACAAGGGGAAGTATGGGCAACAGTGATGGTCACCCCACCCAGCCAGTGCCCCTGGCCATAGGGATGTGCCCCAGGGTCCTTGCCAAATCATGTGGCCTATGGTGTGTGAGATCCATGTAATGGGGCTCAGAAAGACGCAGCACAGAGTGATACTCAGTAAATAGTGCCTCTCATGGTCATCATTCATATTAATATGACCACCACCCTTTTATTTTTAGATGGGTAAAGTAAGAACTAAGAAGAGGAAATGACTAGCCCAAGGAGTCAGGGCTCCTTATTTAAGGTCAGGTGTTAGGAGTGCTGAGTTCTAATTTCTTCTCTGTTCTAAATTTAATTGATTAATTTTACCTTTCATCAGTCATCTGTACTCTCCATTGAAGTACAATCTCACTCGTTTCCTATTCGAGACCCAAGTATACCAAAAAACTGCATTTTGTTTTAAAAACAAGCTTAAGATCAAATGATAGTTCTTTGAAAAGATTAACAAAGTTGACAAACATTTATCTAGAAAGACCAGGAAAAGAAAGCAAACTCAAGTGACTAAAATCAGGAACAAGAGAGGGGACGTTACTACCAACCTTACAGAAATAAAAAGGTTTATAAGGGAATACCATGAATAATTCTACGCTAATAAATTAGATAACTTAGATGAAATGGACAAATTCCTAGAAAGACAAATTACTGAAACTGACTCAAGAAGAAATAGAAAATCTAAATAGACCTGTAGCAAGTAAAGAGATTGAATTAGTTATCAAAAAATTACACCCCACCCCACCAACACACACACATGCACACACACAAAAACCTAGGACCAGATAACTTCACTGGTGAAGTCTACCAAACATTAAAGAATAAATACCAATTCTTCACAAACTGTACTACCCCCCCCCCACAAAAAAAGAGGAAAGAGCATTTCCCAGTTCATTCTATAAGACCAATATTATCCTGATAACCAAAACCACACAAAGGTAATGTTTTGAACACCCAGAGCCTTCACCTAGACTCTCCTTATATTAATTTTGCCAGCAGGCTTCTTTTTCTAACTTCACAGAGGGCATGGACCTTCATGAATCTCAGCTTTATGTAAGAATTTCAGTTTTAACTTCATACTTTGCATGGGTCCAAAACCTTGTTTTCTTTCCTCCTTTGCAACCAAGGTCCTAGGTTTCTGGTATCAACAGTTTATTTCTGATCACAAGAAAAAATAAATGTAACTATGGGTGGTGATAGGTGTTAGCTAGACTTACTGTGGTGATCCTTTTGCAATAAGTATATGTATTAAATCAATATGTTGTACACTTGAAACTAATATAATGTTACATGTCAGTTATATCTCAATTTAAATAAAGCAGTTGATCCCTGGACAAACTCATGTCCTCGCCAACTTTCACAATAATAATGCTGCAAACAAACACTTCAAAATTCAGTGTCATATAATAATAAACATTCATTTCCTGCACATCTGGGTTCACGTGATACAGGCTAGGTTCACCTGGTCTTGGCTCCAAGCCGTTGGGAAGATCTAGGTTTCCTCCACATATTTCTCACGTTCCATGAACCAGCAGCTATGAGGCATGTTCCTCAAGAGGGCAAGCCCTACATGCAAGCACATTTTAAGCCTATATTTACATTATATCTGCCAACATCCCTTTGGCCAAAGCAAATCACATGGCTGTGCCCAAAATCAAAAGGAGGAGGGGGATGTACTCTGCTCCTGCGGAGGTGGAGGGGAAGGGGTAAATATTTGTTGAAAAGTAATTTAATCTATATATGCGTCTTCCTCTTTACTTCCCACTTGAGTTTCAACTCCTTTTTTGTGTTTTGTCCCTAGGGATTTTCCCTTCCTTTTCTGAGAATTCAGCTAAATACTTTTGAAATATGTTTTGCATTTATCTAGCATCTAGGTAGATGTTTGTGGAACAAGGGTTTTTCAGATATTTTGTCCACCATATTGCTAGACGTATACATCACATGGAGGGATGATAGCGCAAAGCCAGGACTCCATCGCAAGTCTACAGACTTTTTCAGCCTTTTGTTTTCTGGCCACGCTATTGCTGCCCTTTAGATAATTGACCTCCTCCTGCAGTGTTTTTCAAACTGTTGACCAGTAAGAAATACATCTTACTATATGGCTCAATACACATATATGTAATTCACAAAATTTTAATCCTTTCTAAGTGGGGCGCATTCTGATATTTTCTATTCCATTTTTTTTAAGTGCTGGTCGTGATACTAAACTGATTTTACAGTCTACCAATGGCTCACATCCTGCAGTTTGAAAAACACTGACCTAGTGAACTCTTTAGTCATTTTTTCTTCCTTGTTATTAGTTTTGGAATATGTCGACTTTTATACCTTTGCAAAGAGAAAACAAACTCAATTGAACTGCCTTTTCATCCAACTCATGAACTTCTCTGTGGCCTGTGGTGCCAGGCCAGCCTTTGGTGCTACCTAGTTCCTTCCTGCAAAACAAACATCTATTGAGTCTGTACGCTGGGCACATGTGACCCAGTGCCAGGTGCCAGTAGGCATGCAGGTAGGTTAGTGCTCAGTTCTTGAAGAAAAGACACCACTACTCAGTCTAGACAAGTACTTGGTCAAAGAGTGACCCATGCATGAAGTGCAGTAAGCTCCTTGGAGGCTGTGAGGTGATCAGTGAAGGCTACAGAGAGAACAGGTCTGAGCAGGGAAAGAAAGCAAGGGGAGCAAGAGGCCAGGAGGTGTTTGGAACTTTTCTCAGCAGAAGTAGGGAGCCACTGGTGATTTTTAAGCCAGGTGGTTATAAGACCAGGTGAAGGTTTTGGGAAAGTTAGTTTGGCAAATCCATTTCAGTGAATAAAGCAGACAAATGCCCCTGCCCTCATGGAGCTTACATTCTAGCAGTGGGATTGGAGGCAGAGGAGTCAAGCTTGTATTGTTTACAAGGAATACTGCGTATCAAAGGTGATCTGCATGATGAAAAATGGAAAGGAGAAGGGTAAGGGTGATGGGAGAGGCTCAGATGGGTTGCCTCCTGCAGGGTGCCTGCAGTCAGGCAGACTGATCAAGTCATGACTGGGGTGGAGATGCAGCCTGAGCGCCAGCAGTGGCAGCAGGAAGGGTAGTGGGCAAGATAGCAGGGCTGTCAGCCCCATGATCCTCTATTTTCCTTTCAGAAACACAATGTACAACATCCGGGGCAACAAGCAGACCCAAGGAACAGGCCACAGACCCTCAGGAGAAGATTCTTCACTGAGCGAGGAGCCTCAGAGGGAGGAGCAGCCCTCGCCTCCTGACCTCAGCGCCCCAGGTGAGCCTCTGCCTGGGTCTGAGCTGCCTTCAGAGACTAAGTGGGTGCCCTCTCTCCTCCCCGTAAACAAACATCCGTGCTTTTGTGTGTCAAAGATTCAACTCTCCAGGTCACTCCTCCTGGGCTTCCATGGGTCTGGTAGTAATGATTCATTCTTTCTTTCTTTCTCTCTTTCTCTCTTTCTTTCTTTCCTTCCTCCCTCCCTCCTTTCTTTCTTTCTTTCCTTTTTTTTTTTAACTTGTGGTAAAAATACATAACAAAATTTACCACTTTAACCAATTTTAAGTGTATAATTCAGTGACATTAGGTACATTCACGTTCTTGTGTAACCATCACTACCATCCATTTCCAGAACGCTTTTCATCTTCCCAAACTGAAACACCAAGCAATGATTCTTGAAGTAATAAGGGAAAATACCTGTTGCTTTTTCTTTCTTCCTTTTTTAAAAAAAATTTATAAAGAAAGGATATAAAAATGCTTTTCTGGGATGATTAAAATCAGATCTACCTGAAGAAGCAGAACAAATGACCTCAAGGTATTCATCCCCTCTGTGACATGGCACTTTATTTCTTTTACAAAATATTAGGACCCATCAGGGGTGTTTGACATCTTTGAAATTATCATAAATGCCCTTAAAACATGTTTTAACTATGTAGAAACAGTTGGGAGAAAACTGGCTAAGGCAGCACTGAGGGGTCTTATGGTAGAGAGGACCCCTGGGCTGTGTAGAAATTACTGTAGAAAAAGCACCGCTTTGGAGCAGTGCCTGATGAGGCCCCACAGATCACGATGAATAGCCCAAGAGAAGATCAGTACTGTATCTAATCAATAATAATAATAGAACTAGCACTTACATGTAGCAGGTACTTTGTGCCAGGGCTACTCTAAGCCTTTTTTTTTTTTTTTTTTTGGTAACAGTTTCATTCTGATATAATTCACATACCATACAATTCACTCCTTTGTAACATGTAATTCAGTGGCTTTCAGTATCTTCACAGAGTTGTGCAACCATCACCATAATCAAATTTAAAACACTTGTATTACCCCCAGAAGAAACCCCATACCCCTCAGCCATCAGTCCCAGTCTCCACCTCTGGGCAACCACTAATCTACTTTCTGCCTCTATAGATTTGCCTGCTCTGGACATTGCATATAAATGGAATCTACAATATGTAGTCTTCTGTGATTGGTGTCTTTTACTCAGCAGAATCTTTTCAAGTTTCATCCACATGCACGAAGCGCTTTACGTGCATTAACCTGTTTAGTCTTTACGACAACCTGAGCGGTAAATACTGTTCTCCTTATTTAATAACTGAGGGAACTGGGAACGGATGTGAGGAGTGACTCGCTCACAGCTGCACAGTGAGTAACAGAATAGGATTCAGACCAAACAGTCTGGCCCCATATTCCTGCCTGAAGCCTCTTTTCTGAGTCAGTGACTTTGCAAACAACCTCTTTATTGCCATGAAACCTTGTCCCCATAAACAAAATCTGATACACAAAGCAAATAAAAGCAGAGTTGAGGCAGGGTTGGGAGTCCAGGCTCCCCCTCAGCCCCTCCCACCCCACCCTCTTCCCTTCCCAGCCAGCCCTTGAGGCGATCCCATGAAATCCTAGGGTGCTGATTGAAAACCACTGTCTTAGGCCTCCGTTTTTCCCAACTATAAGATGGGCACAGTGATCCTACCCTGCCTGCCCTCAGGGTTGGTGTACAGTAGCCTGCAGGGCTCCAGGGAGCCTCCCTGCTCTCTTAGATCCTGTGGCAGGAAAGAAAAAGAAGCATTGCATTCCTCAGAGCTCTGCAGGCTGCTTTGTACCTGGCTCGACCAGATTTCTTTTAAGCCTGGAACAAGACCGTTCTGTTCTTGTACTCAACAAGGCCAAGGAGTTTCTGGTTCCTGTCACCTACTAGAGTAGTTTTTTGTCTGCTCAGTACTATTTGGTTGGCTCTTGGCCTGGTCCCCAGAAGAAAGTTGCTAAGTCATTCAGCTTGTCCTGCAAGCCCTGCCTGTCCCCTCCCCTGGGATCTCATACCACATCCTTATTTTTAATATCATAGTCCCAAAAGAACTGGGTATGACTTACTACAGTGTATATCAGGGGGAAGATAAATGAGTAATTTGAGTTAGAAAATTTAGATAGGCTCAAGAAAAAATCCTGCGGTGTACCAAAGGTGGGCAGCAAATGTGGCTCTGAGCTTCTCAGCAGCCAAGGCAAAGAGGGAAATGCAAGTGGTTAGGTTACTTCCGGTGTCCATAAGACTATAAATACATATCTTAAAAGAAGCAAAGCTGGCCCTGAGAGCTAAGAAGAATTTATGTTGGGGCCTCATAACGGACATAATGTGTATGTGCCCTGTGATCAAAATTCTCAGTCTCTTGACCATATAATCAGGCCATTACATGTCCCTTGATGCAGGCTGATGGCAGAGCCCTAAAGCACAGGCTGAGGGTAGGGCAGGACAAGGCGGTCTGGGTGAGTGATTCTCTAACATTGGATTTAAGAATAAAATTTAGGGACTTCCCTGGTGGCGCAGTGGTTAAGAATCCACCTACCAATACAGGGGACATGGGTTCGAGCCCTGGTCCGGGAAGATCCCACATGCCGTGGAGCAACTAAGCCCATGCACCACAACTACTGAGCCTGTGCTCTAGAGCCCGCGAGCCACAACTGCTGAGCCCGCATGCCACAACTACTGAAGCCTGCGCGCCTAGAGCCTGTGCTCCGCAATAAGAGAAGCCACCGCAATGAGAAGTCCGTGCACCACAACGAAGAGTAGCCACCGCTCGCCTCAACTAGAGGAAGCCCGTGCACAGCAACGAAGACCCAACGCAGCCAAAAATAAATAAATAAATAAATTTATTTAAAAAAAAAAAGAAAGAAAGAAAATTTAGCACCAGTCAACAAACATTTTCTGTAAAGGGCCAGATAGTAAATATTTGAGGCATTGTGGGCCATACAGTCTCTGTTGCAAGTACTCAATTCTGCCTTTGTGGAGTGAAAGCAGTACAGACAATGCACAAATAAATGGGCATGGCTGTATTCCAATAAAACTTTATTTACAAAAGCAGGCCACCCGATTTGGTCTGTGGGCTATTGGTTGCTGACCCAGGCTCTACTGGAAATAAAAGGATACAGCCTTGAGACATTCAGCTGTGGGAGATATGTCTCCTAATTTAGCTTGTAATTAGAATCAAATGAGAGTTTACGTTACTCACTGGGGCAAGTATGCAGAGTACAGATATTTTGTGCTCCTATCAATGGACAGATCTGTGTGCCTTGAAAATCGCCCAGAGCCTGGAGGTCAGATCCTGAAATAAGAAAAAATACATCCTGCCTGGGCCAGTGCCTGAGGAGATGGCCACCTGGCAAACACTAGCGGGGCAGTAGGAGGTAACCATGCAGGTTGAGATTGGAGGGTAGGGAACAGAGGGTAGAGGATGGGCTGGATGACCCGGCACAGTGTAAACAGTGTTTATATAGTCCAGTGGTTCTCAGAGTATGATCCCTGCACAAGCTGTATCAGCATCACCTAGGAACATTTAAAAATACAAATTCTCAAGCTGCGCCCCAGGCCTATGGAATGGAAAGCTCTGGGAGTAGGGTCCCCAAACTGCACTTTTTAAAAATATTTTTTAAAATAAATTTATGTATTTATATATTTATTTTATTTTTGGCTGCATTGGGTCTTCATTGCTGCACGCGGACTTTCTCTAATTGCGGCGAACAGGGGCTACTCTTCATTGCGGTGTGAGGGCTTCTCATTGCGGTGGCTTCTCTTGTTGCGGAGCATGGGCTCTAGGTGTGTGGGCTTTGGTAGTTGTGGCACGCAGGCTCAGTAGTTGTGGCGCACGGGCTTAGTTGCTCCGTGGCATGTGGGATCTTCCTGGAGCAGGGCTCGAACCCGTGTCCCCTGCATTAGCAGGCAGATTCTTAACCACTGCGCCACCAGGGAAGTCCCCCCAATCTGCATTTTACCAAGCCTTCCAGGTGCTTCTGCAGCAAGCCCAAGTTTGAGAACTGCTGAAGCCACTGATCACAACCTCTGTGTTCCTCCTCTTGAGCAGGAAAAGATCCAGCGGATTCTCCAAAGCCTACACCCAAGTCCTCTCTGACTGCCAATCTCATTCAGAAAGCCAAGCGCCAGAGCAACACCTTCCCGCTCTTCACCGAAGGACTCACACGGAACCGAACCACCCAGGAGAAAGTGCTGGCCTTGGAGCAGCAGGTTCTGATGCTCACCAAGGAGCTAAAGGCTCAGAAGGTGAGCTCTGGCCCCAGAGAGGCCCCAGGCTCCAGTGGACCCCTCTGGGCCTGGAGCCCCTGGACAAGCTAGATGTGATGCGTTAGCCAGCCTGTGGTCCTTAACTGCCAAACTGCAGGTGGCTGGAAATGCTGTGCTCTTGATCAGTCAGGGACATACTGTCACTTGAGCTAGGTGACAGAAGGCCACCAAGGGCAGGTCTCTCGGATCTCTCCTGGGAGACTGTGCATGATCTGACCCCACACCCGAAGACACAGTGTTTGGAGGAGGGTAATCTGCATGCAGGGTCCTCAGAGGGGCCACCGAAGGAACTGGGGGATCTTTGATCTGGCAGCTGGTAACTGGGTACAGGACAGAGAAACCAGGCTGAGCCAGGCCCAACAGAGGACAGTGACAGGGAGGAAGATTTAGGCTTCATAGAGAGAGAAGTTAATTATAGCAGTTAAGAAAGAAAGAGCTACATGGTCATTGTAGGTAACAGATCACATATATACACAGACATTAAAATCACTCAAAAATCCCACAACTCAGAGAGTAAATCAAGTTCACATCCAGGGGTGACCTCATGAAGTAGTAAGGGTCACATGGCGGGGAGGCAATGGGGGATGCAACATGGGCAGTAGGCTCTCTTTTTTTTTTTTATTTGTTTGTTTGTTTTGCGGTACGCGGGCCTCTCACTGTTGTGGCCTCTCCCGTTGTGGAGCACAGGCTCTGGACGCTCAGGCTCAGCGACCATGGCTCATGGGCCCAGCAGCTCCGCAGCATGTGGGATCTTCCCGGACCGGGGCACGAACCCATGTCCCCTGCATCGGCAGGCGGACTCTCAACCACTGCGCCACCAGGGAAGCCCAGTAGGCTCTCTTTAGCACAATAAAAGTGACTAAGCCAGCACAGTTGTTACCAAAAATCCTGAGCGTGGTGCCTGTGGTACTCTAGTGATGGTACCCACTGAGGGCCCAGGCTCCTTTTCCTCTGAGAGGAAGGCCTCAGCTCTCTTGCTTGAGCTTTGGCTACTCTACATCTCTGTCTGCTTTATTTCTGGTCTTGCTCCTGGGGAAGTAAGGGGTATACTTCTAAATATTCTCCCCTTTGTACATTTCTTTTCCTTTCTGCTCTGTTTTTAGAGGACACAGTCCAGAAAAATGCTCTCCCTACCTAGTTTTGCCCCTTCTCTGCCTTTCTTGCCCCTAAACAGTTATTACAGGAACCAGCAGAGGCTTCATTGCTGGCAGCTCAGGGGTTACATTTAATGAAGCAGCTGGTGATTAGAGTCCTCAAAGGAGGAAGCTCAATCATTCATGTGTTCTCAATTCATTTGTTTATTCACAAAGCTTTTATTGAGGGCCTGTTACAGGCATGCAGTATTCTAGGTGCTGGGGAACAAACAGTGAGAAAAGACACAGCCCTGCCCTTGCAGGCTTATAGCACCCAAATGTATCCTTACAGCATGTGAAGTCTCCTCTGATGCCACTTAGCAGCCCAGCCATCACTCTTTTCCTCCGTCACCTTTGCGTTCCTGTCATGAGGCTGCTGGCCGCTCCTGAGAGCTGAGGGCATTAAGCTGAGCTGTAGCAGCTTCCTGATCGCTGTATCAGTACAGCTTCAGTCCCAAACCCGACCTGGAAAGGAAGAGCCATGTAGAATGTAAACACCACTTGTCGTTTCCGTGCTTCTTCCCCTACTTTCTAGGAAATGTGGGCAGCCTCCCTGACTCGGCCTTTCCTTCTAAGGCGTTAGGAATTGTCAAATGATGTGGAGAGGCCCCGGGAGACCTAGATTTCATTCCGCTCTTGGAGATTAGTACGGGCTGCCCAGGATGTTGACAACTCCCCTACAGTCAGAGTGAAAATGTCAGGAGGAAGTTGTTCCAACATTAAAGAATCTGGACTTTTTTACTAATTCACTTTCCAGCAGACCTCAACCCTGTCCTGGGGCAGATAGTGGGGAGGAGATCAAGTCTTGGGGTTTAGCTTTTGACTCACGAAATGAGTGGATAGTGTGCTCTCTGACCCATCTCCCAGATGGCCGCACCGCCCCGGCACACAGGATCTTAGTTCCCTGACCAGGGATCCAACCCACGCCCCCTGCAGTAGAAGCGCAGCGTTCTAACCACTGGACCTCCCGGGAATTCCCTCCTCCTCTTTATATGGACTTATAATCATGTTTTCTGAAGAGGCCTGTGTCCAGATTCATAAAGCTGGGTGCCTGGCACCCAGCAGCTGCCCCAAACATGCAGGCTTTGATTATTTTGGCTGTGAATGTGGCATTCCGTGCTCTCCTTGTTGATTCCTTCCCGCCTTACGAGGGGTAAAAGCACCCCCCTCCCTCCCCGAGGGGCTCTGGGAGATGTGCTTGTGGGTATAGCAGTGATGGGAGGAGGCCATCCTTACCTTTATTCCACATTTAGAAGGGGGACCCCAGCCAGACCAACTGTGGGGTTTCATGTTCAACCCAAATACCAAAACCAGTGAGGAGGAGAGAAAGAGACTGACTCTTGACCTAGAGGTAACACAGAGGAGTCTGGCACAATCTTGGGGTGCCCGTTGGTACCCCAGGCACTCAAAAATGCTGGTCAGAGAGCAGCTGTCCATCTGAGACCTTTTAAGTGTAATACCTCAGCTGGGGAAACAGTCCCCTGGACTTCCTGGGCCCATGTCTACACGATGCCCTCCTGTCTCTTCAGTGGGAAGGTGCCTCAGGCTGCAAGAGGACATGGGAACTGGGGGTCTCATCCTGGCTCAGCCAGCCAGGCAGACACTGCCAATAGCTTTAGTGGTTTTTAAGAATTTGTATCTCAAACTCTGTTGGATGCTATGGAGGGCACTGAGGTACACTGGGCCAAACCCCTGCCCTTGGGGACCTCACCCACTGGATTGAACACAAGTAACCGCTGGTATGAAGTGTGGCCCCAGTACTGTGCTGGCTGGTGCCTTCCACACACTGTCTCTCCTCTTTACGTCAGTTATCCTCTCCTTTTCCTGACAGACTGGAGTTCTGAGAGGTTCTGCGTGCCCATGACCTCCTGGGCGCTGAGTCAGGGTTCAGGCTCTGGTCTGCCTGCCTCCAGAGCTTCTGCCCTCTTCACTGCACTGCGTTCAAGGGGCTCAGAGAAGGTGGCTGACTAGTCCAAGGTCACGCAGCTGGAAGAGCCAGGACGTAGGCACTGGTCTCCTTCCCCAGGTCCAGGACCCCTCACAGCCCAGCCGTCTCCTCCGTGCTCTCGCAGTGTAGCCCAGTATCGGACACAAGCACCGTGACTGCTCCTCAGAAAAAATGAATGCACTCCCTGTGATTCCAATACCCATTAAGCCATTATCCATCCCAGTCCCCTGCAGCGCTTGCCCCCCAAGAGATTTGGACTCTGGGAGACGGCACCAGATGGCAGCTTGGCCTGGTGACTCAGGCTTTCAGAGTCGGCAGCGTTGCACCCAACCTGAAGGCTGTCTGCTCCGACAGATGGAGGGCTGTTGTTTGTGGGGATGTTGGCTGCCAGGAATGGTGAACCCCTCCCCCGGGCCCTGCCAGGGGCCAGGTTAGCTCACTCAGGATTACTTGGTGAAGGTGTATAATTCACTGAGGAAACTTGATCAGAGCAAGGTGCCGCCTCTCCCTTCCCTAGGACCCCAGCCGGAGACTTCAGGGTACAGGCCCTGGGGAGGGGTACGGGCCTTAGAGGGAGAGGGGGTGAGAGGGCCCCCGTGCTTGGGGAGGCACACTTGTCACAATTTCTCTCTCACCCTTTCAGTGACTCTTGGTGGAGTAGGACCATCATCTCCATTTTACATACGAGAAAGCTGAGGTTCAGTTTTCTGAAACACCCGCATTGGTGGATCTGGAATGGGAACCGAGGCCTCTGTAACTCCCAAGCCAGTGCTCTTTCACCTGTTCCCAGCTGGCACCGAGCCCCTTAGGGGTCAGAGGCCGTCATGTCCAGGGCACTCCCAGTCCAGTGCTCTTTCCACAAGCACTGTTGGACTCACCCACCTTGATTCTAGTGAGCAATGAATGTATCCACACTTTAATAAGATAAATGATTTATTGGCTTTTAAAATGTTTACTAAAATGACAACTTATTAACAGTTGTCAAAATCTAAGATCGACCAAACAATGATTCAATTAAGAAGTATTAAAAGTGTCACTTGATCAGCTCTTCTACTTCAAGACTTGGTCCTAAGGCATTGCTTATGACTGGGAATTGGAAACAACCCAGATGTCCATCCTAGGAGGTGGGATGAAGGGAACTTTGTGCTCCATACAAGGAATACTCTTGAACTGTTGCAAATGATAGTGTTGCTTGATAATGACTGACCTGGAGAGACGTCATCACATTGTAAGGACGAAAGCAGCCTCAAAATGGGATATTCAAGTTTTCTTTTCGTTTTCATTATTTCTATTTGATGTATATGTGCATTTTTGTGACTGGCTTAATTCACCTAGCATAAGGTCCTCAATGTTCATCCATGTTTTAACATATGATGGATTTCCTTCCTTTTTAAGACTGAGTAATATTCCATTGTATGCCACATTTTGTTTATCCATTCACCATCGACAGACACTTGGGTTGTTTCCACCTCTTGGGTCTTGTGAATAATGCTGCTATGAACATGGGTTATTCCCATTTTTAAAGAAATTGAAAGAAGCATTTCGATGCAGAATCCGTTAACTGCACATCATGAAGAAGTGAAGGGTCTTAGGATTGGAGTTGGGAGCCTTCTGTTCTAGCTGCAGTTTTCCCAGTCATGGGGATCCACCAGGTCCCTTTAGTCCTCTCTTGTCCTTTCTTGAGCTTCAGTCTCCCTGCGTGAGAGCGGGGTGACTGAACCAGGTGGTCTCCCAGGGCCATCCAGCCTCCAGCTTTTCCGAATCCATGATCCATTCCCACTCCTCACTTTACACTTCCTGCTCTGGCTCCATCCCTCTCCCGGGTTCCTTTCTTCCTGTCTTATTCTGGTGCAGGGGTCCTGGGGTGGGAGGACAGCCTCCCGGGCTGGTCTTGGATTTGAAGAGCCAGATGTGGGAAGGGAGAGACAGCTGATGTAGTGAAATGGGCTTCAGAGTTGACTCTCCCAAAGTTGGCAGACAGATACCCCCTGATTCTGAGGCTAGGGCAAGTCTGAGCAGTGGCATGTACTGGCAGGCAGTTACCGCAGGTAATCTCCATATCTCAGCTGACTCAGAAAATGGTCTAGGCTTCTCAGTTATCCTGCAGCCACAGGAATGTTGATCTGGGTCAGTACCGCCCTGGGAAGCTGACTTCTAAATCCCTGATGTGCCAGTTCAGTTTGCAGCCACCCGCCCCTCCCCACCTTCCTGCCACACCCAGGACCCACAGCTCCGTACCTGTTCCTTCATCCCATTGAGGCTTTGCTCAAGCTGTTGGCTCAGCCTCGTCTGGAAAGCCCTCCCAACCCTCAGCTCCCACTTTCTGCCCTTGTCTCCCACCTGCTGCTTGACCTCACTGGCCCTCCTCATTCTTCAGGATCAGTTTAAACTGCTCCGCCTTTCTGTGGAATGTACTGGTCTTCCCCGGCCTCCGCCCCAGGCAGAAGTCATCGCCTGCTGCCCTGAGTCCCCACAAACACCCTTGCTTCCCCCTCTCACGGTAAATCATTCCGTGACAGTGGTTCACCTTTGCTCCCACCAGCCTTCGTGGTCCTTGAGTGTGGGAACTGTGACTGGTGCCTCTCTGGGTCCCAGGGGCTGGCACTGAGTGAGTGCTTGATAAAGGTTAGATGGATGGATAGAAGAGAGAGAACCAGAGAAGGGACAGTCACTAGTACCAAGGTTTCGGAAGGTGTATGCTAATTTGGTCTTATCGTTAGCTTCTGAAATGAAGTCATGATTTGGGGCAGTTCTCCAAAATGGAATTGTTCTCAGCCTATCCAGCCAATCATTTATTTAAACACTTTGGCATGCATACAGTTAACGTGTCCCCAGGAAACCACGCTTTTCCACGAGACTGGCCTGGAGCACAGCAGTGTGAGCTAAAGGCCCTAACTGCCGGGTCTGCGGTTCAGGTTCACGTGGGACTGGCTGCTGGGCTGTCTGGCTTCTGATATGCTGATCCTGGTCCTGAATGAATTCACATCCCTGCTTTGGAGCAGGACAGGTCCCTGAATGCTGGGGAGGTTGGAAGCTTGAAGGCACAGGGAGCCACACCTTGAATTTCCACATGAATCGGCTGCCCCTGCCAAGGAATAAATCGAAGCCATTGCTTCTGAACAACTCCCAGGCGCTTCTTGGCACCTGCCTTGCAGGCATTGTTGGATGGGCTGAGGCGTGGGCCCTGGGTGTGTGGCGAGGCGTGAGGATTGCCAGTTTGTTTTCTCTAATGCCACCTCAGCTCGATTGGTAGTGACTGCTTGAATGCCATGTTCAGAAGGATTCTGAGGCCTCAGCTAGGCTTCACCGGGAAAGAGTACTGAGGTTGATGAGTGATGTCTGCCTCAGGGGTGAGAAGGAAGAGCCATGCCCACGTGCCATGCCGCTGCCCCCCTGCTTTCATTACTGACCGAGCACAGGATGCTCAGTGTCTGGATGATTTGGAGTTAAATTCCACTCTGCTGGGCCTCAGTTTGTTCATTTCTGAAACAGACATATTAGTTGGGGAATGGGCAGAAGCCTCAAAGTACTGTGGCCTAAAACAAATTGGAAGTTTATTTCTCTCTGACACTGAAGAATCCAGAGTGAAGTGTGCAGCTCCGAGTTGGTGGGGCGACTGTGCCATCCTCAACTTGCAACTTCTGCTTGTGAGCCCAGCCTGGCTGCTCCGGTTCCTGCCGTTTCCCAGCCAGGAGGAAAGGGAACTGGGCCGGGGGAGCACGTGCGCAGTGGTTTGGAAGGCATGACCCAGAAGCTGCCCACAGCATTTCTCATATCCCATTTGGGCACAGTAGTCACTTGGCCACACCGAGCTATGAGCTTGGCTGGGAAATGTAGTCCTTTGCTGGGGAACCATGTGTCCAACTAAAACTCTTCTGAGTAGAAAAAGAGAATGTGGGTGCTGGTCAGTGATGCCCTAGGGGATGTTGCCCGCCACCTCTCAGGGCTCTTAGGAGAACTGATGACAGCCTCTGCCTCATGTCTGGCACGTAATAGGCCTTCCCCGAGCTCACCGGGCTCTTCCCTTTCCCCGTGCAGGAGCTGGTGAAGATCCTGCACAAGGCGCTGGAGGCTGCCCAGCAGGAGAAGAGGGTGTCCAGTGCGTACCTGGCAGCAGCCGAGGACAAGGACCGGCTGGAGCTGGTGCGGCACAAAGTGCGGCAGATCGCGGAGCTGGGCAGGCGGGTGGAGGCCCTGGAACAGGAGCGGGAGAGCCTGGTGCAGACGGCGAGCCTGCGGGAGCAGGAGGTGCAGGAGCTGCGGCAGCACGTGCAGCTGCTCCTGGACAAGAACCAGGCTAAGCAGGAGGTCATCCAGAAACTCTCTGAGAAGGTCACCCAGGACTTCATGCATCCCCCCAACCAGCCCCCTGCACCCCCAGATGCAGCTGACAGGGACCTCCTGAGCCAACAGGAAAAGATGGAGCACCTGAAGGTAGGGACCCCTCCCTCCAGGCCCTGGGGCCTTGGGGGAAGGCACTGCTCTTGACCCCAAGGCTTTTCTGGACAGAGCTGGGATGACCCTTAATACTGGAGTATTCACATCTGAAACAGACATTGATAGAAATGTTGCTACACGCTTCCTCACTTTCTTAACCAGTAGGCCCAATGCAATTTGACCTTTTCATGACATCCTAGGCTGAAAAGTGAAGGTATCTCTAAATCATCAAAGTAGAGATGAAAGAGCCCAAGATGGAGTCAGAACTCCTAAGCGCTCTGGAGCCTGGCCTGCTCAGCCTCCTTTAGCGCCGCGCTGATGCTCTCAGGAGCCCCCGAGGTGCCCAACAGCCCTCCCCAGTGGTCCTGCACATGAGTAGTGACCTGTGGCTGGCTGTAACTTGCTCGTGATAATGACAGTAATCGCTACTCCTACTTACAGATTGTTTACCGTGTGGTAGGCACTGTCCTAAGTGCTTTACTTTCATCACTTCACTTAGTCCTCGCACCAGCCTGGTGAGGTAGCTGCTTATGTGCTCCCCACTTTACAGATGAGAATGCCAGGGCTGAGAAAGGTGAAGCAACTTGCCCAGGACCGTGTGCAGAGGAAGTGGGGGGACTGGAACTGGGTTGCAGCTCACCTGTCTGACTAGTCTTGTCTGCTCTGCTGCCTTCCAGCCTCTGTGGCCCTTCCAGCCACCACCATCATCCCGGCCTCACCCTTGCCCAGGGTGTGGCTTTCACCCAGGAAAGGCCACCCCATCCCGCAGGGACCAGTTGCAACACAGGGGGCAGGAACTTTATTTTAAGTTTGATGCCTACCGCGGGCTGCGGCCTCCTCTCTGGAGGGTGGTGACAGGAGCTGGGGATAGGTGCGCCTAGAACCCACCGTCCCTACAGGCAGCCACATAGCCTCAGTCAGTCCTTCCCCAGCCCTCGCACCCACAGCCACAAGAGTATACATCGGATTACCACGGAAATCCTGTGCCGCTGTATCAAAGAACTGCTGTCAGATGGGGTAAGAGGGGGAAAGGAAGAAAGAGAGAAATCCGGGAGCTTTTGAGAGACCAGTGGGCAGTGTGGTATAGTGGCCACTCCCCAAGCTCTGAAGTCAGGCAGACTGCCTCTTGCTAGCTGTATGACTTGGGCAAGTTATCTCACCTTTATATAACATGGCCTAACCAGTCCTACAAACAGAGTTGTTAGAAGGGGAAAGGAAGATGACATGAAATCCAGATTCCCTTCCCTTTCTTTCAGCATGAAAAAGCATATAACCAGTCTCTGAACCTTCTCCCTTATTTCGTCTAAAATCAGAGATTCTTTTGAGTGCAAAATGAAAACAAAACCTTTCAAATGCAGATGAAGCTAGGTTGTCAGAAAGCTGTGAGTCCCTCACAAAGCAGTGAAAATTGCTTCCATGAGATTGCTTTCCTACCCTGCTCTATCCTGCTAAGTGTCTTCTTTCTGTGCCCATCCTGCTGGAATCCACTGTTGAAGTCCCAGTAGAGCAGCATGGGGGTCAAAGTGCCTCGCTGGGTGCCTCCAGACCGTCTCAGAGAGTTGCCCGGAAGTATGGACTCACCTAAATGACTGAGCGTGCCCCTGAGTTTGCATGTTCAGGAATTTAATTTATCAGTGAGCCCAGATACGAAGAGATTCTGGGTACGATTCACATCAACCATGCTTATGTTTACGGCTGCTCCTCAGAGGTTGTTAGAAAGCTATCAGTCCTGCAGCTGACACCTTGGAGGTGTTTTCTGATAGGAGTTGCATGTGCTAGACTCCCTTATTTTTTAGCCTTTAGGTCTCTGATCTAGAAAAAAATAGAAGACCCATCAAAACTCCACTGTTTTTAAGTTTTGGGACAGAACATGTTCACATTTCCTACTTGCCCTTGTGGTTAAGTACACTCAGCTTTAAGGAAATGCCCCCTTTTTGAAACTGTCAGTGTGAGCACAGAATCACTGACTTCTTGAATATCAGAGCTGGAAGGACTCAGAGATCTAGTCTGCCCCCTCATTTTCTGGCACGGTCGGCCGAGTCCTGGAGAGGGGAAAGGACTGGTCCAAGGTCGCACAGTACACGCAGCAGGGTTACAGCCTGACCCCAGGTGTCCCCACGTCCAATCCACTGCCTTCCCCACTAGCACAAGGGCTCGTCCACACGGCATTTCCCAAAGATGATTCCCAGGTCCCTGGTCCCTGTGAAAGCAGGAGGGCAAACTCTCTTCTTCCCTGTCCCCTTTCTCCAGTTATGTTTTCCTCCTTTGCCTCACTGGTGACAGTCACGTGGCTTTTCTCATCTCGGAGCTCTCTCTTTTTCCTCCCTACAGTTCTGAGCCAAGAACACTCAAGGTAGGGCAATGAGTGAACGGGAAGGCACTGCCCAGATGCCACCCCACCCAGGCCCACGGCTGCTCTGAGGGGCGCTTGTACCTGCCCTCCTTGTCCGGGCTGCAAGCAGGGTGCCCTGTGCGACACATCCAAAGCCTTGGAGAGCCCCTGGACATGAATTGGAGCTTCTGAGCTGGGAGGGATCTTGGCCAGAATGAAGAGGGTCAGCACGGCCTATGAGCTGTACACAAGTGACCCATCCCTGATATTGAAGTGCCATGGGTGAGGCGTGCTGTTCTTAATTTCCTGATAAATCAGGGCCTATCCGAAGTCGTACCCGCAATAGTCTCTCATGCTTATCTACAGGCCAGTACATTTTCTTGAGTGAGAGAGAAAGGGATTGAGTTTCCATTCGTAAATGCCCTGGAATTGCTAGGTATCACTGTGAGCATGTGTTGTCCATTGTTCCCACAGTGTCCATCCAATCAGAATAAAGATTGAGAGCCATAGCTGCAGCTGCGGCTACTCCTTTCAGGCTCCTGCTTGACCCTCCCCAGTGCATGGCCAGCTTCTCCTTGCATACCCCAGCAGGAAGATCATACTGCCACCCCTGGACAGCTTGCAAAAGGAAAACTCTAGGCTCAGATATAAACATTACAGCTTTATTCATAATAGAAACAAACCAGGGACTTCCATGGTGGTCCAGTGGTTAAGACTCCACGCTTCCACTGCAGGGAGCATGGGTTCAATCAGGGAACTAAGAGCCCGAATGTCACATGGCACAGCCCCCCAAAAAAGAACCAAACAAAAACACTCAGGGTTCAAACTAAAAAAGCAACAGGAGAAGGATTATGTCTAAGTTATGGTAAACTCACCTAATAGAATAGTCATCAGACATTAAAAATTATCATTGGGAAGCTTCTGTAGCAACATAGAAAAGTATTTACAAAGTGGCACTAAGTAAAAAATTTTCACCCAAAATTGTTCAGTATGATCACCAATATATGACAAAATATTTTTATTTAAAAAACAAATACTACTTGAATGTTTTCTCTGTTTTGGTCCTTGTATTTAGTGTGCACGTTACCTCACTTAGTCGGCTGCCAAGTGGGGTAGTTGGTATTTGCTCCTTTTACAGATGAGGAAGGAGAGGGTCAGATTGATCCAGTGAGGCCTCCCAGCCAGGAAGTCAAAGCCAGGACTTGAAGTCCAGGCTTAATGCTCTCTCCACCATGTCATGCTGGCATCAAGATTAGAGAAGGGGACTATCACTATTATTTTTTTTCTTTCAGACTTCCTTTTCTGTTGCCATTATTGGAAATTTCTAAAGGAAGAAGGTGTTGGCAGCTCATCTGAGAGTGAGGACCAGGGAGATGTTTCTGGTTCAGCTCATTAAATGTTTTGCTCTCTTCTCCAGGATGACATGGAAGCATACCGGACCCAGAACCACTTTCTCAACTCCGAGATCCACCAGGTCACAAGGATCTGGAGAAAGGTGGCTGAGAAGGAGAAGGCCCTCCTGATGAAGGTGAGACACGGGAGCCCTGTTCTGGCCCTCTCTGTCCCCAGCCACCCTTCCAGTCCTCTCACCACCTCACCACTGGCTCAACTCTCTCCTCATGACCTGACTGCTCTCCCTCTGGACTGTGCCCTTCATGAGCTGTCTTCCACATATCAGGGATCTGTGCTCTGCTGACTGCCGCTTCTGATCACAGAGGTGAGGGGAAGAGGCAGGCAGCCACTGCAAGCCCCCACCCCCTAAAGTAACTGCCAGGGGATTTAAAGGGCCTTCCCGCTCTTTGTATTTCCCTTTTTCTCCTTTTGTCTTTTTTTTTTTTTTTTTTTTTTAATAAAGCCAGGCTTTCTCTCTCTCTTTTTTTTAAAAAAATTTTATTTATTTATTTATTTATGGCTGGGTTGGGTCTTTGTTTCTGTGCGAGGGCTTTCTCTAGTTGCAGCAAGCGGGGGCCACTCTTCATCGCGGTGCACGGGCCTCTCACTATCGTGGCCTCTCTTGTTGCGGAGCACAGGCTCCAGACGCGCAGGCTCAGTAATTGTGGCTCACGGGCCTAGTCGCTCCGCGGCATGTGGGATCTTCCCAGACCAGGGCTCGAACCCGTGTCCCCTGCATTGGCAGGCAGATTCTCAACCACTGCGCCACCACGGAAGCCCCCCCTTTTTCCCCTTTTGCGAGCCAGGTATTAACTCTACATTCCAAAACCGCCACAAATATGGGGGAAATTAGAAAGTGACCACGCATGCCCAGGGAAAGCCTCAGAAAAGACCTAAGAGGAGCTTAAGTTTATACCTCAGGCTGATCCTGGGCACAGAGGCAGCCTACAACAGTCAAAACCAAAAACCAAAACAGCAAACCCTAGGTAAGAAGGAGTATCTGATTTCCAGAGTTAACATTGGCATTTTTAATAATATAATAGCTAGTTATTTTACCAGCAAAAGCAGGTTTATTCGGGACTAACCAGAGGAATTACAATTTGGAATACTTGAACTATGGTGAACCACAGGCAGATTCAGGGAACAAGGAAGGGGAACTTGCTTTTTATAGGGAAAAGGAAGAGGTTGGGAAGGGCTGTGATAACCAAAAAATCCACTGGAGGAAACTAGGAGTCCCAAGTATGGAGGCTTCTCATTGGCTGGATTGCTACAGTCCCTGATTGGCTGAGCTGTCTTGGCGTGGAGAGAAGTTTTCCTGTTCCTGCTGGATAGTAGAGGCAGCTTCTTGTCAGAGATGTAGGTGAACACCTCTTCCTGTTTGGAGAAATTAATGATGCCTGTGGCAGGGCCTGAGAGGTCTCCATACAGGCCTGGCCGGACTTTTTTAGCTGAGCTTTCTTTAATTAATTCCACTCTACCTTATTAGGTTCAGATGTCCAGTTTTCAACAAAATATCACAAAGCATACAAAGAAACAGGAAGATACGGGGGTAGGCAGGCAGGGAATGTGCAGTGTGTGTTCCACGAGGTGGGAGAGAGGTGGTGTGTTGGAGAAATGGAAAAAGCCCACGTGGTGGCAGAAGGCACAAGGGCAGTGTCCAGAGCTCCATGTCCATCCATCCCCTGGGCACTGCTCAGGTATACCTCCTGCAGAGAGCTTGCTCTGCGCCAAGTGCCCTGGAAGGGCTTTGTATACATTGGCTCATCTAGAGTCACACATAAGAATTCTGAGGCAGACTCTGTATCATCCCCGTTGTTCAGATGAAGAATTAAAGCACAGAGAGGTTAAGTAACTTGCCATAGAGCACCCAGCCTGCAGTAACTGATCTAGGATAGGACTGCAGGCAATGCCCACCTCTCCCCTCATTTTTCTGAGTCTAGCCCCAGCCCTGGGCCTGGTTCTCTTGCCTGGAGCCCTGTCTGCCTTGCTGTAAACTCTTGGATTCGGGACTCCTCTCCTTTCCTTTGTATGAATGGCTGGGGTGGGGGGATGGGAGATGAACGCTGGAAGAAGGGCTGGACTGCCTAAAGCTGTTCAGGCCTCAGGCCTCTGGCCCAGGCCCAACCAGGTGGCCTGACCAGCCCCACTCCTCCCTCCCACAGTGTGCCTACCTCCAAGCCAAGAACTGCCAGGTGGAAAGCAAGTACCTGGCGGGGCTGCGGAGGCTGCAGGAGGCCGTGGGGGTCGAGGCAGACGAGTGCTCGGAGCTACTGAGGCAGCTCATCCAGGAGGCGCTGCAGTGGGAAGCCAGCGAGGCCTCAGCTGACAGCGTTGTGCTGAGCCCCATCAGGTGAGCCCAGAGCAGGGCTGGGTCTTCATGACCTGGGGGCCGCCAGCCACCCTGCTACCAGTTGCTGCTGACCGTGTGTGAGCCCTGCACATGCTTACCTCCTTGTACCTCCAGATTAGTGATCATGTGGTTGAAATGAGCCCCATTTTACAGCTGAGAGGCACCGCAGGCTCAGAGGAGGCAGCCCTTTGCCCAAGGCCACACAACATATTAGTGCATCTGACGTGGGCCTGCCTCCAGAGTTCTGTTTCTTCCACTTCCCCAGGCTGCCTCCCAGGGGTGTTTGTCAGAGATGGGAGGAGGGGAGACAAGCCAGCTGCCTCCTTTGAGCCAAGCCTTTGCTGAGCACAGTGGACCTGGGCAGATAAATATACAGAAGGGGCTGTGGCTGGGGTCAAAGGTCCCTAGAGGCTGGATGGTCGGTCCAGTGGCCAGAGCCCAGGCTTTGGAGCCAGACTTGGCTTTCTCACTGTGTGACCTTGGACAAGTCACTTTACCTTTCTGAGCCTCATATTCAGCCTCCATAAGATGTGGGCTAAGATCCCTGCTTTGCAGGATCATGAGGATTAAATGAGGTAGCACAGGCAGAGCACATAATAGGGGCCAATAAATGCTGACTCTATGAAAGGCCATCTGAATGGGTCCCCAGCTCTCCTGTTTCTGCTTGTTGGTGGTGCTTCCTGTTGCCCATCTGTCCTTGGGCTTACTGGCTGTGGAAGTGGGGTTCTGTAATGGCAGTAGAGAACTTCTTGGGCCTAAGGCTTCATGGAGTAATAAGAGGGTCCTTTATATTTACACAGAATGAATGAGCAAATATCTTTTCAGCACTTGCCATGTACCAGGCACTGTCTAGCCCCCTAGCAATTTACATCAGAGGATCTCATTGGGTCTTCATGAGGCAGAGCAAGGAGTTCCTATACCCATTGTACAAAGCAAACTGAGGTTCAGAGCACTGAAGTGACCTGCCCAGAGTTACATGGCCAACCTGCAGTGAAGCGCAGGCAGGCTTCCTGCCCAGGGTCCACCCTCTCCCCGCTGCCCCTTATCTGGGGAAGGGCCTTGCAAGATGTCGCTGACACAGGCTTTTGCTGGCAGCGAGTATGACGAGTACGGCTTCCTGACAGTACCCAACTATGAGGTGGAAGATCTGAGGCTGCTGGCCAAGATCCAGGTGCTAGAAGTGCACTCCCACCACCTGCTGGCCCACGAGGCCGTGGAGCAGCCGCTGCGGGAGCGCTGGGCTGCCCTGGGTGAGCTGGCCCCCTCGGCGGAGATCAAGCAGCTGCTGCGGGCGGGCGTGCCCCGCGAGCACCGCCCGCGTGTCTGGAAATGGCTGGTCCGCCTCCGTGTCCGGCACCTGCAGGGCCCCGGCCGCTACCAGGAGCTACTGAGCCGGAGCCAGGCCTGCAAGCACCCCGCCGCACGCCAGATCGAGCTGGACCTGAACCGGACCTTCCCCAGCAACAAGCATTTCACCTGTCCCGCCTCCAGCTTCCCTGACAGGCTCCGCCGGGTACTGCTGGCTTTCTCCTGGCAGAACCCCGCCATCGGCTACTGCCAGGGCCTAAACAGGTAAGCCACACAGCCCCCGTGAGGGCACAGCCTCTGCCTTCCAGGGCACCTCTCTGTCTCTCTGGAGCCTCTCAGAGAGGTCAACCCAGGGGGCTTGGTCCCCACCATATGGGTGAGGACAAGCAGGTGAAAGGACGTGTTCAAGACAGATTTGGGCCAGAGCCCCAGGCTCCTCGTCCCGTGCCCTCTCCTGTGATTTGTCCTCAGGGTGGTGCCACTTCCATAGAGAGCACGTGAGCGGGCCCGCTGGGGTTGTATAGCCCACAGCCAGCTCACGTATTGCATGACTGCCTGGGTCAGGGATCATTGCTTTAAACAAAATCCACTCAGAGGAGCCCAAGGAAAAGAGAATTTGTAAATGTTACAGAGGAAGCTCCCAAAAGCCAGGAAAAGGAAATAGAGCTAGGGACCAGATAGATGGTCTCCGGAAGCCGAGGCAACTGCTCTGTCTAGCAGGGCCATAGCACAGCACAACGCCAGGGGGCACCATTCATGCCATACTCCAGGGGGACTCTGTCCCCTGAGATTGTGCAGCCCTCTGTGGGCTGCGTGGTCTCTGGCCTCTCTCATAATACATGGCTGCTTCCTTCTCTCTCAGCAGACCAGCCTCACTGTCTGTCATTCCTTGGACATTTAGGGCCCATCAGGGCTGTCAGAACAGCGTCCTCAGCCCCTAAGTCAAGCCTTTCAGCAATCCACTTGTTGATACCCTCATGTCTCAGGCCTAAATTCCCAAAGGAAGGAATCTGTCCCAGCCTGGATTAATTTCTACTTCTGGTTCAACAGCAGGAGACAAGGGATAGGAGCTGGGGGTGGGGTGGGGTGACTTGGTAGGGCTGCCCCCGCCAGTACTTTGGAGAATTCTCGTGGCTGCCCCCAGTTATCTCGATAGAGGTGGCATAATCTCAAATATTTCCCAAAGCAAGTTTCGGTTTAACTTTATTTTATTTATTTATTTTTTAATACTTTATTTTATTTTTTTATTTTTTTAACATCTTTATTGGAGTATAATTGCTTTACAATGGTGTGTTAGTTTCTGCTGTACAACAAAGTGAATCAGCTATACGTATACATAGATCCCCATATCCCCTCCCTCTTGCATCTCCTTCCCATGCTCCCTATCCCACGCCTCAGCTTAATTTAAACACATATATACTCAAGCAAATTTTACATAAGTCATTCTGCTCTTTTTTTCAGGCAGTGTGTGACATTTACTTAACACAGAATAAATATTCAGTGTCCCTACTCAAATTTGAATGGTTCCCAAGGATAGATATTTTTGATACTTTTTTTCCAGCTTAAGTTGGGTGAAATTGAGCATATACATGTACCATTGCTGGGAATTCAGAGTTAAGCCCGAACAGTAATGCCTCTCAGTCTAAGCCTCCTTGGAAAACATGTTCAGATTTCATGCTGCTCTAAACGTCCGCTACAGGAGATGTCCATAGAAATTCATTCATTTAACAGCTGAGCAGAAGCCTGCACGCTTCTCATCTGTTTGAACATGTTAAAATCCAGAAGGCACAAAACTTTTGAATCCTCTTTTTAAGATTAGATTTGAAGGGAGCTAGAAGCTCTGAGACTGTATGAATAATTTGTACATTTCGTGCAAAGGTCAGGTAGGAGCTAAGACGTAATGAGGGCCTCCTGCATGCCAGGTACTTACATACCTGATGTCATCTAATCATCAGGAAAACCCTGCGAGGTGAGCATTCGTGCCCGCCATTGCCAGGTGAGATAAGAGAGGGTCTGAGAAGCTAAGGAACCTGCCTGGGCCTCACCATGCATGGGCTGCTAACCCTGGTCTCCGGACCCCAGACCTGGTTCTTCCTACCATCTGCGCTCACTCAGAATGGGAGCTGTAGCAGAGAGTGTGCTGAGGGCACTCAGAAACCTTTTTTCCTGATCAAGTATAACCTTTTTTGAGAGCAGGAATGGAGTTAGCCACATATGGGCTTTGGAGTCTAATCTATACTGAAGGAGCAGGGGGAAGATCCCAAAGCAGGAGGGGATCTTAAGGTAAGCCATGTAGAAAGGAAAGAAGCCGCTCCCTATGTGGAAAGAGGCAGCACCAAAAGTTGCTGAGGGGTATATAGGAACAGCTGAGACCAAAACCAGAGGTATTTCTTTACTTCTTTCTTTGAATGCTATAGTTATTGGCATTTAGGCAGGTATTCATACTATTGCTTTAAATAGAAGATTATTTGTAATAGAGCCTGTTTAAATGTGGCGAGTGCATTGTATTCTTTCAAAGGCCCTTGTGCAGCCGCTTTCACTTGTCTGGGTGCTGCCATCTAGTGGCGGCTATTAGAACTGCATGTGTGGTTTCTCGAGGACAGAACCTGCTTTTATGCAAAAAACCCAGCCTGTTTAGAGGGAGACAGATATCATAGTAATGATTTAATGCTAATTCAGAGCAAAATTTTAAAATCCATTTCGCTCTAAAATATAAGTGGATTTAAAGTAGTTTTTCCTTTCCTACATCACCCTCCTTTGCAGACCTACTTGGGCCTGAATGTCTTCAGCTGGAGTCTGGCTGTAGCCCTGAGCAGTTACTAGGACCCTAGTGAATGCCAGCAGCCTCTCATCACTGACCTTTTTTTTTTCCCACGGGTTTTAAGTGTACAACTCAATGATCTGGAGTAAATTCACAGAGTTGCACAGCCATCACCACAATCCAATTTTAGAACATTTCCATCACCCCTAAAAGACACCTTGTGCCAATTTGCAGTCACTCTCAATTCCCACCCCCAGCCCTGAACAACCACATATCTACTTTCTGTCTCTATGAGCGTGCTTGTTGTGGACATTTCATATACCAATCATAAAATATGTGGTCATCTGCATCAAGTTTCTTCCACTTAGCATGTTCTTGAGGTTCATACAGGTTGTAGCATGTGTTTTGTTCTTTTTCTAACCAAGCAGCATTCCATTGCATGGATGTGCCATACTTGGATTATCCAGTAACCAGTTGATGGACATTTGGATTGTTTCTACCTTTTGGCTATTATGAATAATGCCATGAACATTCCTGGGCAAGTCTTTGTGTGGATGTATATTTTCCTTTCTCTTGGGTGCATCCTTTTTTTTTGTTTGTTTTTTTGTGGTACGCGGGCCTCACTGTTGTGGCCTCTTCCGTTGCTGAGCACAGGCTCCGGACGTGCAGGCTCAGCGGCCATGGCTCACGGGCCCAGCCACTCCGCGGCAGGTGACATCTTCCCGGACCAGGGCACGAACCCGTGTCCCCTGCATCAGCAGGCGGACTCTCAATCACTGCGCCGCCAGGGAAGCCCGGGTGCATCCTTTTTAACAGAGGTTCAATTTCCACTGTCTAAATGCACCATATGCACCATAAAGTATGTAAATCTTCTTCTTCTTCTTTTTTTTTTTTTTTTGGTTATAAGAATGCTGCCACAGATATTCTTGTGTTTGTGCTATTATTTCTGTAGCATTAAAACACACCCAAAAAGTGAAAAAGTCATGAGGAATACACATCTAAAATTTTCAGTAGCCCTAACAAATTTCCAAACACCAACAGGTAAGGCCCATAGAGAGGAAGGGGGACCTGCGAAGGAGTCAGGAAAGGGGTGGCCGGTACATGTCAAGGGCGGAAAGCAGAGGCTGGCTGAGGGTGAGGCAGCTTCCCAGATCTGTCCTTCAGGAGTTAAGCCCAAAGACTGAGGCACAGGCCAAGGAACCTCCTTGTGACTGTAAATGAGAACCTATGGCCTGGGCATCCTCAGGGAGACCAGTCTTTGAGAGGTTAAGGGCAATATGATTTGGAAACAAGGCTCATGGAAGTAAAAACAAGGTCCTTTGGCCTCCTCCACCAGAGGGGTCCTGAGTATCCCACCAAGCATATTGAGAGCATTCCTGGATTCAGAGCTCGTGTCATGCCCTTGCCCCCAGTGGCATTATTGGGACTCTCAGAAACAGTGGTATCCATTCCCAAAGGCCCTGGGCCTTGCTTAGGGCCTTCCATGGGTGGAATCTTAGCAGGATTAAACCTCCTTTTCTGACACAAAAGTTTTATCCTACTGGTTCAGGATTGTGTGCAAAAATTAAAAATAGTATAAATCACTGAACGTTATCAACGGGCTCACACATCAAATCACTGACCTTTTAATGTGAGCAGAAATCGAAGCTAATTCTGACACCCACTCCTGGACTGAGAACAGTGGAATGAGGTAAGATAGAGAGAACAGGCTGGACTTTGGCAGTCCTCTGCCACCAACTGATTGTGTGACCTTGAACAAGTCACTGTTGCTCTGTGGGCCTCTATTTTCCTGTCTCTGCAATGGCCAGGGATGACCAGCAGAAAGTAGCTGCCTGGAGCCTTATCTTGTGAGTTTCTGAGGCAGCTTCCAGACTCAGTGGGAAAGAGTACCATGATCAATTAGTTATGTCTGCCCTGGGCATAGACAAAGAGAGTGTTGGCTGGTGTATCCCATTTGCTCTCTCTGAGCTAAATAATCTCTGTAGGCCTTCCCACTTTCCCATCTCTGAGAGGCCAAAGCCTACTATTTCCAGGAGACCTGTAACTGTTCTCTCCATCCACTCAGCTAAACTAAGGACGGTCTGTAACAATACTTTAGCCAGAGTGGAGAGAAATACCTTCCCAATCCACTAGGGAGAGAAAAAGGATTTCTTTTTTTCTTTTCAGAAACCCTGTTTATTAAAAAAAAGTGTAAACCTCAGAAGATGTCGGAGGTCACGAATCCAGCCGAGTAAGAGCCCAGAGAAGCATCAATATCTGACAATGAAATGTGCTCTTTAAGTCCATTGAGAGTGTGAGGCTGCCCCGTGCTGAAAGCGGCAGCTCCCTGAGGGTGTTCAGCGGGTGCACTGTGCACAGCCCCACTAGGCAGCCCTGTATTAGTCATGTGGGGCTTTGTTAACCTGAGATTTCTAAGAGGCTTTGTTAAGATATGTATATCATAAGCCTCTAAAAGGGGGCTAGAGTATGCAGTGTTCCCCAACATCTTTGAATATGGGACCATGTGCTCACCTAGCATCTTGAGAGACCAGTACATTTTGGGAAATGTATTCTTGGATTCACCCTGGACAAGACCTGCCAGGGAAGGTGGGGGAAGGAGAGAAAACAGTGCTTCTTCCAGGCAGACATCCCTGCTCAGCACTGTGGGTTGTCTTCTTTCTTATCCATGATCTCATTAGAGCCTCATGATAACTCTAGGGGAGAGGGGAAGCAAAGGAGAAAAAGAATTCCGAGTATTGAGCACCTGGTACATGCCAGACAGTGAGCAAGATGCTGTATGTCTGTCTTCTCAATGCCTCACAGTCCTGGGAGGTGGATACTGTTAACCCCACTTGACAGGTAATAAAAGTGAGGCGCAGAGAGGTTAGCACACTTGCCAAGGTCTCAAAGCCCATGAATATTAAGATGAGGATAGCTAACCTTTATAAAGCACTCTCACTACGTGTTAGGCACTGTGCTGGGCAGTTAACATGTATTTACTCTGTTCATCCTTACAACAGTCCTGTGATTATTATGAGGCTGAAGCTCAGAGAAGTTAAGTAACTTGCCCACGGTCACCCAGCAAGGAAGCAACAAGACTCCAGAGGCCCTGCTCTAAGATGATCCCAGTTGCTCTGGAAATCCCCTAGGTAGTCCTCTTCAAATGCATGTTCATCTCGCCCCAGTTTCCAGGAACACCAGCCTGGTTAGAGAGTGGGGTTGGGCAGGACATCCCCCAGGGAGTCACCCCTGCCGTGGGCTGCCTGATTGTGACTTCTGTGGGTCACTCCAGGCCTCCTTCCCTCCCACTCCAGACTGGCGGCCATCGCTCTGCTGGTCCTAGATGAGGAGGAGAGTGCCTTCTGGTGTCTGGTGGCCATTGTGGAGACCATCATGCCAGCTGATTACTACAGCAAGACGCTCTTGGCATCCCAGGTGAGCAGGGCAGGGAGGGGACTTGGGGGCCACGCAGGTTGGTGCCCCTGAATTGTTCCTACAAGTCAGTGAATCTTGGAAAGGTCAGGAATCTCTCAGGCCTCCATTTCTCCCTCTGTACAGTGGGCCAATAACCCTTCTCTGGGACTGCTGCAATGTTCCAGTCAGCTGATGGCCTTGAGAATTGCTGGGGCCCTGCCCACACGATAGACTGTTGTTATTCCAGTGGGGACATTACATCACTAGAAACAGTGGATATCCTATGGAGGGGAGGAGGAGAAAATCTCGTGTCACTAGATTTTGACTGGTGTTTGCCAGTCAAGAATTTCAAAACAGAGGTCAGGTAGGGTGGAAGTTGGGACTGGGAGGATGGGAGGTGACAGTGACGCTTCACACACACGTATCATCACCTACTGAGAAATACAGCTACCTCCATCATCTCATGACCCCCTCCACTGCCCTCTGAGCACAGACCAGCCCTGGAGTCAGGTGGAGCTGGGTTCAGAGCCAGCCCTTCAGAAACCAGCCATCTGGCCTTGGCAAGTGGCATCACTTCTCTGAACCTCAGGCTTGCCTGCTTTTGAATGGAAGTAACACTACTTCCTGAGCTTGTTGAGAGGTGTAAATGCGAAACCATTTCAGACCTCCCACCTCCACCCTCCAGCCTCTCCCTCCTTACCCCTTGTCCCATTCTTGCTGTATCAGTGCGTCTGCTTTATGGAGAGATGCTACCCAGGGAGAACTGTCTCACTCCCCCTCAAAACCTACCAAGCCATTACCTGCCCACCCATCCTGTCCTCCTTTTCTACTGTGAGCACCCAACACTGTTTCCTCCTTCTGGGATGCCCACCTGGGTGGAGGGGTAAGGAGAGAGATCAGAGATGAAGATCAAGACTTAGGAGTCATCAGGAAATAGGTGGTGAATCAGGTAAGGATTGTGTTTTGCTGTGTGGCAGGGAGGCCCAACCTAATAGTGGCTTAAATGGGGGGTTATTTTTCTCAGATAATGAGAAAGCTGAAGGCTCCTGCCATGTGACTTTCATCCTCCTGCTGGTCACCTCGTGGTCGTGAGATGGCTGCACCCTCTCTGGCACTGTGGCCATGGTCTAGGCTGAAAGAAGCAGAGGGTGAAAGACAGGCACTGGCTCCCTTTCAGACAGCTTTCCGGACCCAGCAACTTCTGCTTACATCTTACTGGCCAGAATTGTGTCACATGGCACCTCTAGTTGCAAGGCAGGCTGGGAAATACACAAATATTTCACTTTACAAATATTTTATTTTCACTTTTTAACATCTCTGGAATTGAGGTGTGTTGTATAACCAATATACTATGGTGTTTTTGTTTTGAGTACAGAAAATTTCAAATGTACAAAAAAACAGAGAAAGTGTAATGAACCTCCATGCATCCATTACCTAGTTTCAATAATTATCAACACAGGGTGGCCAGTACTGTTTTCACCTATACTCACGCCCACTCCTCCTACTCTGATGACCTTGACGTAAATCTCAGACATCATATCAGCTCATCCGTACATCCTTCAGTAGGTTCAGTGGCATCTTAGATTCAGTGAGTTACCCTAGGTTTTGAGCTGGACTCTTGGCCTGCACAGCAGACCTGGAGTTCAGGGCAGGGAAGGAAGGGAGAGGGTGTTTGCTACAGCAAGAGCTAAGTCTGGAAGAAAACTTAAATGGAGGGAGAGGGCTGAGAAACCCGCAGTTCCAAGAAAGAGAGCAAGAGGAGCCTAAAACGGGCTTGTCACAGAAGTGGGGGCAGCCACAGAACAACCGTGTCCTGGGGCAGGGAAGGAGCCAGTGCGGGCAGTGACCAACCGGGTCCAGTGAAACAAGGACAGAGGTATGATGTGACCGCACTAAGAGGTCATTAGCAGCTATCACCCAGCAGCATCGTCCCCTGATGTCAGGTGTGGCTCCCCCAACACCGGCCCCAGGACCTTGCCCTGAGCATCTTGTGCATCAGTCCCAAAACAGGTGTAGGGAAGCGGCCATGGTATCAGCCAATACAAGCCTGGGGGACAAAGGAGCCAAAACTCCACTGGCCAAGAACTTACAGTCCACAGAGACCTCTGCATCAAAGCTCCAACCTGGAAGGCTGCTCGCCAGTGGAGCGACCTGTCTCCCGGCCAGGCTGGGCTCTAGCTTCTCCGGGCACTCTGTGCCCCCAGGTGGGGCAGGACCCACTGGGAGCAGCCTGGGGCCGTGTGTGGACCAGCCGGGTGTGCAGGGGTGGACCGGACGGAGGCAGCCCCCTCCACAGGGCAGCAGCTGACAGGCCCTCTCTCGGCTTGCAGGTGGACCAGCGAGTGCTGCAGGACCTCCTCTTGGAGAAGCTGCCCAAACTGATGGCCCACCTGGGGCAGCACCGTGTGGACCTGTCTTTCGTCACCTTCAACTGGCTCCTCGTAGTCTTCGCAGACAGTCTCATCAGCAACATCCTCCTCCAGGTCTGGGACGCCTTCCTCTACGAGGGCACCAAGGTAGGGCACTGCGCGGGGGTGGGGGTGGTGAGCAGGAGTGTCCTGGGCAAGTCCCTGCATCCTCTGGGTCTCGATTCTGCCCCTGGACAGTGGAAGGACAGAGCCCACCTGTCAGGGCCATGGAGGACCTCTCCTGGGAGCGTGGCTTTGTAAACTCAAGTACTTTGCACCCCTGAGAGGAAGTGGTGCTTCTGCTTCTGAAGATGCGTCCTAAAGTTGGGGGGATTCCCTTTCCCTGGAGAGGAGGCACAAGCATGACCAGGAGGCGCATCGCTATTCTGTCCATTGCCCCTCAGTCACCTGCCGTCTCTTCCTCCTGTTTGGACTGAGCCCCAGATTGGGAGGCTGGCACTTGGATCTGGTCCCAGCTCTGCCCCTTACCTCGCAAGGAGACCCGGGGCAGGCCCTCCCCTGACCTCCGCCCAGTTTCCCCATGGTGGCTGACCTCACAGTTCACCAAGTGCCCTCGGATCTGTGTCTCCATTCGATTCCTACTGGAGCCCCATGTAAAGACAGTGTTACCCGCCATTGGGTCCAACAGGGCAATGCCTGGCCCAGGGTCCCAGGACAGTCCCCATCCCCAGATTCCAAGCTGTGCTCCCCTGTGGGATTTCCAGTCCACCCCCCCTTGGTGTTGCCCCGCACGTTTCCTCCAGGCCTTCAACCTCTGCAGCCTGTCCAGGGCCTTCCACAGTGCCTGGGGGTGTGGGTTCTGCTCCTGCTGGGGACTCCCTGCCCTGGCTCCCTGGGCCCCCCTCCTGAGCCCCCACTTTACCCCCCAGGTGGTGTTCCGCTATGCCTTGGCCATCTTCAAGTACAACGAGGAGGAGATCCTGAGGCTGCAGGATGGCCTGGAGATCTACCAGTACCTGCGCTTCTTCACCAAGACCATTTGCAACAGTCGGTGAGAACGCACTCCTGGGCCACCCTGCCCCTCCACCGTACCCACCCCGCATGCATCCCTCCGGGACACAGAGCAGAGAGGGGGCTGGTGTTTCCAAAGGTAGGTTCATTAGCGATTCTGATCCTCCGTTGCAGCTTAGAAATCTTCAGGGACGTTCCACTGCCTTGGCGTCTGTCTGCCCCCTTAACACAGCATGCAGGGCCTCCGTGCTGTTTCATTTCTTGCCCACCTTCTCCTGCCCCCAACACCCATGCCCTATGATCCTGCCAAACAGAATTATTTGAGTTCCTAGGACAACCTCCATCTCTGGGCTTCTGGCCTTGCAGGTTCTTCTACTTAGAATGCCTCCTTGCCACTTCCACCACCACCATCTTTGCCTGGCCTACCTGTACTCATTCTTCAAAACTCAGCTCACTGTCCCCTCCTCCACGAAGCCTTCCCTGACCAACTTTTCCTTTCTGGGTTAGAGCTCCCACAGTGCTAAGCTTCCTCTTGCCTCAGTACCTGTCACTTTGGGTGGAAATTGTCTTCCTATTTACTGTTTCCTCCCTGGAAGGGGCCTCAGCTGCATGAGCAGAATGAATGCAGGGGTGCCTGGGACACCCGGTGACTGTGACTGTGCTCTCCCCCCAGGAAGCTGATGAACATCGCCTTCAACGACATGAACCCCTTTCCTATGAAACAGCTACGCCAGCTGCGGATGGCCCACCGGGAGCGGCTGGAGGCTGAGCTGCACGAGCTGGAGCAGCTCAAGGCCAAGTACTTGGAGACCCGGGCAGCCCAGGGCCCTGCAGTGCCCGAGGGTTGCACCAGCGAGGATGAGGGAGAGGCGGAGACCTGACTTGGCTACCTGCCCTCCCCAAAGCCTTTCTCGCCCTTGGCTGGCAGACCCACAGGGGGACAGCCATGGAGCAGTGGTCTAGGCCCCGCTGAGCCCCATCACCATGTGACCCTGGGCGAGTCCCTTCCCCTCTCTGGGACTCAGTCTCCCCATTGGAACATTGACTCCTGAAACCATTGGTTGGGTTATCTCCTCATGAGCACACACCCAGGATACACCCCTCCTCACTTCCTCTGCAGAGCATTTTAGCACCCAGACAAGCAAGAGTGCTGTCTTTATAGGGTAACCTTGAACACTCTCTAAGTTTTATCTGTGTATGACAGTGTAAATATTGGAAATAGTTCACAAGCTTTGGAACCTAAACGATTCTCAGTAACCAGTCGTTCCTGGGCGGGCCCAGGGCTCCAGAGTGTCCCACCACTAGGGCCTTCCCAGCCCGGGACGTCCCTGGCTGCTGTTTCTCTTGGCATCTCTGCAGGGCTGGTCCTGGTTCCTGGAGAAGCTGTGCAGTTAGGGCTTCCGTCTTTCTGGGCAACAGCGCCTCTCCAGTCCTGGTTGGGCCTTTGTTCCAGTTCTGAACTCCCACCTTCCAAGGCCTGTATCCTGAGCCTTGCACTTGCCCTCGCCTTTCTCCTCACAGCCCATCAGGGGGACAGCGGGTGGGGAGGGTGTTCCCAGGGAAACCCCTGTCCACTACCAAGAGGAACTTGGTGTAGGGGCTGAAAGCCCGGGGTTAGCTACCCAACTTCTGATCTTCCACCACCAAATTCAGAGTCTGGGGCAAGAAAACTCGCCTCTTTGAAAACTGGGCGGTTGGGAGGGAGAGCAACAGGTGGTGAGACGGACAGAGCCTGCAGCCCGTTGCCCAGTCAGGACTGGCTTGTGCAGAACTCAGCTCCAGTTCTTCTGGGCTCTTCCAGGCCCTTCCTCAGCAGACAGGCTTCCCCCATTCCCCTCAAGGCAGGGGGTTGAGGCTGCACAAGTGATTTCGGCAGCTCATTTCTCAGCAAAGCCTGTGCCTGTGCCGGGATAGCCTTGAGCTCAGCCATCTGTGCTATGAAGGGCTGGGGTGGGGATTCCCACAGGGAGACCTCCTGCTCTGATCTGAGGCTCTTGTCAGGGCTTGGGCGGCCACACCCATTGCTGGGGACCAGTGACAGGCCCTTCTGTCGCCCACTGGTGTGAACTTGAGGGAGGGGTTGGCACACCAGACACCTGGTTCCCTCCCAGCACTCCCCACCAGCCCTGGGGTGGGGACCCTCAGGGTTCCTTTCCTCCCACATTTACGAGGGCTGCTGGGCAGCCTAGTTTCCTGTGAACACCCTTCACCAGGGTTTGATGGCCTTTCTCATTTTTGCTAAACTTTTTTCATCTGCTGAGGTCCTTTCACCACCAAACAGTAACTGTGAAGCATGATGGTGGTCTGAGGGCAGCCTGGAGGGCGTCCTGGCTACACCCCAACAGGCTGTAAGCCTCAGGGCCATCACCAAAGAGACAAGGGCTCTGGCCTCCTGGAACTCCAGGAGGATGAAAGGAGGTGACGCTGGTGCTGAGCCTGGTGCCTGGCACAGAGTCAATCCAGCCTTGGGCAGTGAGTACCCTTTCCATGAAGAAAATGTCACCACGAGGGCCTTGAGGTCTAGAAAAGGCCCAAGGCTCCAGGAGAGACTAGGTCCAGCTGGTCCCTCTGACTCTAGCCTTAAAAATCAAATTCCTTCCTCAGCAAAAATACAGCAAGCAATCCCAGCTCAGACCGGGGCTGCTGGATAGAGGGCACCCTCCTCTCCCCTCCCGCCTGCCACCCCCCTTCTCTCCCCTTCCTCTGCCCACCCCCAACCTCTCCCCTCTCCACCTTCTCTCATCTCTCCCCTCCTCCACTTGTCTTCCCCCCCTCCATCTTTCCCACTCACACACCCAGGCAGAGGAGAAACTCTGCCCAAAGCTGGGTATCTACCCCCCTCCTCCTCCCCCACTGAGAGGGGTGGTACTCTGCAGCTGACCAGCACTGGGTCACCTCTGGTTCCTACTTGGCTGCACCACAGAATCACCTGAGCGCTGGGTCCCACACTCAGCCTGTTGTAGGGCGTGGGTACTGTGCTACACCAACAGGGTTGGGGACCACAGGCAATCAGGACTGACTAGGGGGCCTCCAGCCCTGGAGCTGGGAGCTGGAGCCAGAGCAAGAATGTGAACTGCCTGTCTTACAACACGTGCTCACTCCAGGCCAAGCTCAGTTTACAGATGAGGAGACAAGGCTCAGAGAGGTTAACTAACTTGCCTAGAGTCACACAGCCACTGAGTGGTTAAGCCATGTTCAAGCCTTAGAGGCTGCTAACTGCAAAACCAGGGAGGGCTCCTCCAAACTCAAGGCATCTTCTCTGGATCCTAGAACACCTCCCCCAGGGGGAAGGACAAGTCTAGCCTATGGCCTCCTGAGTGGTGTAGGTCCTATGGGGATAGCTCCAGGCAAAGGAAAATGAAAGGAAGAAACATCTACCTGACAGGGAGGCTGTAGCAGGAACTGGTGGGGGTGGCCGAACCCCAAGAATGTCTGGGGTGCAGCTGCTCCCAGGGAGCCTGCCCACCCTCCCTCAGCTCTTCCTGAAAGGCGTTTGGGGCCCACCCCTGGTGTCAGGTTCCTGGCCCTGCACCACAGCTGTCGCCCCCATCCCCAGGGGCTGCTGCTTTCCCAGGCTGGAGGATCTGATCCCTCCCAGCTCCACCTCCCTACCCCAGGTGGTGGGCCCTCTAGCTCAAAGCATCCCTCTCCCAACTAGGCCCCCAGCGAGCTCAGGCCCATGCTCCATTCTCTAGGGGAAAAGAATTTCCCAGGGAAACTTCCTGGGGCAATATTCCCAAGAATAAAGGGGCTCCTCAAAACAGGAGGGAGGGCACTATGGAAGACCCCCACCCTAAAGTGGGAGATGCACATTCACTTTTACAGAATACCTGTGTTCAGGGTCCTCTCCCCCATGTTCAGAACCTCACCTCCCAGGTGCTGCTGTCCCCTCATTATTTCTCAGTTCAATCTGCCATGGGCACGGGACCATATTGTACAGAAAACTCCATGTTGGGCAGGTAGAAGAGAACTTGCCACCCTCTCTCTCACGCACACACAGACACACAGACATGTTCTGGTCACCCACAAGAAATTTACCCACACACGGCAGATTAAACAAAGGCCATGCTGACACAGGAAGGTGTTGGTTTTCTGGCTCATCTCAATCAGCAATAAGGCCCAATAGAAGGTGCTAGCAGATGGGCCCAACTTTGGAACCAGACCTATGTGTGTTTCCTAGCTAGGGACCCCTGGATAGGTCATCCCCGCTCTGGCCTCAGTTTACCCATATGTGCAATTCAGATGGTCAGTGGGTAGCCTTCATCAAATGGACCAGGGTTAGGGGGATGGAAGGGACAGGAGAATAAAGAACACACATATACACACAGCATCTCTAGGAAGAGTCCCAGGTTGTGTCTATTGCAGAGGCCTCTAATGGCCTCCCCTCTAGCCCACTAGTCCATATGTCCATGGCCCCCAGAAAGGTCCCTGTCAAACCAGCCTTCCCCCAAACACAGCCCCAGCCACCTACCGTCATGGCACAGAGTGGTAAGATGCAGATACAACCCTGGGAGGGCACATCCACAGGGATCTAGGACGACGTGCTGGGGAGGTACATTGGTACCGACCCTGGAAAGAAGGATGAGTCTGTTTAAAAGACAGTAGGAGGGGGCTTCCCTGGTGGCGCAGTGGTTGAGAGTCCGCCTGTCGATGCAGGGGACACGGGTTCGTGCCCCGGTCCAGGAGGATCCCGCATGCCGCGGGGCGGCTGGGCCCGTGGGCCATGGCCGCTGTGCCTGCGCGTCCGGAGCCTGTGCTCTGCAATGGGAGAGGCGAGAGGCCCGCGTACCGCAAAAAAAAGTAGGAGGGACTTCCCTGGTGGTCCAGTGGTAAAGGACCTGCCTTACAATTCAGGGGATGTGGGTTCGATCCCTGCTCAGGGAACTAAGATCCCACATGCCATGGCGCAACTAAGCACGCACACTACAACTACTGAGCTCGCGTGCCTTAACTAGAGCCCTCGTGCTGCAAACTACAGAGCCCACGTGCTCTGGAACCCGCGCACCACAACTACAGAGCCCCAGAGCGCATGCGCCCTGGAGACTGCGCACCACAACAAAGAGCCCGCCCGCAATGAGAGATCCATCATGCCTCAACGAAGATCCCACATACCGCAACTAATACACGATGCAGCCAAAAATAAATAATAAATAAATCAAAAAAAAAAAAAAAAGACAGGAAATGAGGAGGTAAAAGAATTCCTGGCAGAAAGGACGGTGTGAACAAAGGCATAGATGTGTGAGAGTGCAAGGGCGTAGGAACTGCACCAGAGTTACTTGCCCAAGCACTAGGTGAATTAAGACATTCAGGTGAACTAACACTGAGCCACGCACTGTTCTAGGCCCTAGAGATACACCACTGAACAAAGAGTTCTTCACAAGAGAGGTGGTGTGGTAGAGTGTTTATAAGCTTGGGTTTGGGAGCCACGCTGCCTAGGGGTGAATTACTACCTGTGTGATCTTAAGTGAGATAACCCCTCTGCGCCTCAGCTTCCTTATGTGTAAGATAGGTAATAGATAACCTCATAGGCTTGTGTGACGGTAAAGTACGCTGATTCAATTAAGGTGCCTAGAACTGTGCCGGGTTCATTAAGTGTTAGGTGGTGGTATTACTGAACGGCTGGATCTCCCCATCTCCGTCCCATTGCCTAGCAGTCTGGACCCCAAAGCCGGCGAGACTGGGCAGCAGCGCCCCCTCCTGGCTACTGAGAGAAAGAAGGGCCTCCTCCCGATACTCAGCGGCCCTCTTGCCCTCTTCCTCCCGGCGGATTGGGAAGCCTCAGGAATTACTCTACCAGGCCAGGTTCACCAAGCGCTACTCCCGTGGCGGGCTCTGCGCGCGCACTTTGCCGTGCGGGGTAAATTAGATCGTCTCATCTAATTTTCAAACAGCTCTCTGAGGCAGACACGGTTACTGTTTCCATTTCACCAAGGGAGAAACTTGAGGCTCCGGGAGGTCGAGTCCCTTGTTCCAAGCCACTCAGCGAGGGAGCGGCGGGACGTGAAGGCAGGAGAGTGTGACTGCCCCCAGCTTCTGTTTGGTCGCGCGGGTCAGCCCGCCCCAGTCACTGCGGCGAGTGCGCGCCGGTGTACGCGCCGCGAGACCAGCCCCGGGGGGCCCGGAGCGCGGCGAGGAGCGTGAGGAAGCAGTGGTTGCCCCGCGGGCTCGCGGAGCGCGAGGGCGGGGCTTGTGCCGGCCCTTGCCCCGCCCACCGGCCCCGCTTGCCGTGCTTAGGGAGGGAGGAGGCGGCGCTGGGAGCCGGGACTCGGCGGGCGGCGAGGAGCGCGGAGCCGGAGCCGAAGCCGGACGCCGCCGCCGCAGGCACCTGCGCGGCAGTCATCAAGGTAGGGCGGCCCCGAGCCACCGGCCATACCTTCCCTGTCTGTGCGATGTGTGCGCGCTGCGCCTCTGGGCTGCAGCGCCCGGGGAGGGATGCTGGGGCTCGGCGCACCGCAGGGGACCCGGCGGGGCTCGGGGGACCTGGCTTCCAGCCCCTCTGCGTGACCTTGCACAAAGCACTGCTCCTCTCCAGGCCTCAGTTTCCCCATCGGGACAGCGGGCCCAGTGGTGGCCCCTTCCTCGCTGGGCTCTTGGGAGGGGCCGCCTCAAGCTCCAGCCTCCCGACGGCGAGGGGCCTGGATGGGTACTGTCTGCACAGCCCACCCGCAGTGAGGGCCTCTTATGCTGGCTGTGGCGAGTCGGTCCCGACAGTCCCCCCATTAGTGGCCTGGGTGCCTCGCGGGACCTGTGTCAGGACCTCTTCCCTCTCCTGGTTGAGCAACCTGCTGGGCCTCAGCTTCCCTGTACAGGAAACAGGAAGCGGGGGGGACACCCCCAAGTCCCTATCAAGCCGGTCTGGGCATGCAGGGTGGGGCGGTCAGAGTCTGCCTGCCAAGTCTGCCTCCCGGTCTGGGGCTGGGGGAGCCCTGGGTTGGAGGTGGTGGGGCCCTCGGCCACAGACTTGCCTAGACCAGACCCATGCAGGCACCTGTATTTAGGGAATGGTGTGGAACATGCCCTTCCCCATCCCTTCCCCACCAGTGCTGACGCCCAGCTCTACGTCCCAGCCTGGTGTGATAGGGATGGCTTGTCCACACACGGACCCCAGAGGGGCTACAGTGCCAAGAGAGCCATGTCTGAGTGGGATTCGGTCTGGGACAGAGCAGATGTCTGAGGGACTGTGGCTCCAGGCTCTCTGGGTGAAGAAGACCTCTGGCATCTGACCCAGCCCCTTGGTCAGATCTCCTTTGGAAGGTCCTGCTGTCCCATTGCACACCCCTTGTTATGGGAATCTCACTAGCTGTAAACAGAGCTAGAATCTACTAGTCCTGCTCTGAGCACACAGACAACATCTGACCCCTCCATCCCCCACCCCGAGGCAATCATCTGGTCCCTTAAATCAGTTTACCTCAGGGCTAAACAGCCCCAGATCCAGCATTGTTTCTCCTGTCAGAGCCTTAGGGAGCAAAGGCAAGACGAGAGAGCTGAGGTGTCTGCCCCAGAGCAGGCAGTAGTCAGCCTGGGGATTATTCAGAACCCACTGTCATCAGCACTGGAATGTGTCCCCTGTACCCTTGGGTTAGCAGCTACCTTAGAGGTCTGGAGTGAGAGAAGGAGCCAGAGGAGCCCCTCTCCAGGCCTTCCAGCCCATGCGTGTTCTTCCCTGTCTTCTGTTGCCTGCCCTGATTGAGGGAGTAGTTTCTGAGAATCAGGACTGGGCCTTCTGGTCTCTCTTGTCCCCCCTCGTGACCTGCCCCTCACCCGGGAGCTTTCTTACAGCCAAAAGAAGGGAGGCATTGCCAGGGCAGGTAGTGAGCACTGTGTCCTCAGAGGTTGTGAGCAGAGGCTGGATGAGCACTTGCTGGGGGTGAGCTGCCTTTGACTCCAAGTCTGGGACTCTAGGGCCGAAGTAGAGTGAGCATGACCTTACCTTCTGGCCATGGTGGAGCTGCACAGAACTTGAAGCTAGACCACAAACGAGTGTTATTATCCCGTCGTAAAAGCAGACTAAGTATATGTGCTGTCACTTGAGCATAGCTCCGACCCACAGGCTTAAGTGCTACCTATGTCTCCTGTCATCTCTACCTGCGTATAATCTGGGCTCTGTTTTCCTGCTCTACTAGTCCAAGCTATTTAGGCCTTGATTTAGAGGTATAGCAAATTCTGGTTATTAACAAGTCATCCTATGCCAATAATTTTAAAATGCACCATGGAATTATGGAATATCTAAACTGCAAGGGATCTTAAGAAATCATCTCATTCAACCCCCTCATTTGACAGATAGGTATCCCCTATCCCTGGAGGGGATGTGACTTGTCAAAGGTCACACAGCAGATGAGCAACCAAGCCCAGCGATCTTGATTCCAGAACCAGAGTGTGTGTGTGTGTGTGTGTGTGTTTGGAAACACATACCACATAGTAAATGAAAGCAATCTGTATTTATTCCTATAAAATTAGCAGAAATAAATATAAAAGGATAAACGTCTATGCTGGCAAAGCTATAGGGATTCTCCGGTAGCATTTAATTTTGCAGAGCAACCTGGCAGTTTGTTACAAAAGTCCATGAAAATGATCCTAACTTCCCTTTGACCCTAGAATTCTAATTTAAGGACTTTACCCTAAGGAAGTAATTATAGAGAGAGACGAGTGTAGTGCTGTTATTTGCAAGAAGTTATCTTATGGTGAAGAAGCTCTTGGTGTTTTATCTGAGGCTTAATAAACATTTCATTTAAAAAGTACACCTTTAATAATAGTGATACTAAAGCTTCCATGTCCAGAGTCTGGCCAGCGCAGGAGCAGTGTGGTCCAGAGGAAAAGCAATGAGACTCCTGCCAGCCTAGATTCCAGGATGAGCTCTTCCTCTACCCCACCGAATGACCTTAGGTCAATCCCTGCCCCTTTCTGTACCTCACTTACCCTATATGTGAAATGGGGTAGATTCAGTGATTGCTGAATTTCTTTGAACTCTGACAACCCACATTCTAGACTTAGCAAACCTCTGTAGAGGAAGCCTTTATTAGAAGGAGCAGTGAACACAGGGATAACCAAAGATTGTTGCAGTCTCCCTCCCCCATCATTAAATGAATCCCCTTAGAGGCAAGCAGCTAGCTAGGGGAAGGGGCTTCCCTCAGCCTTAGACCTTTGTTATCTCCAAATGGCCAGAACCTGGATTTTTTTTTTTTGGCCGTGCCCCTTGGCATGGAGGATCTTAGTTCCTGGACCAAGGATCAAACCCATGTCCCCTGCACTGGAAGCATGGAGTCTCAACCACTGGACTGCCAGGGAAGTTCCAGAACCTGGATTATTTTAGATCCTACTGTATTTTTGTTTTTATCCTCTTTACCAAATATCAGGGGACAGAGATTTTTCAGGAGGATTGGAAAATAATTCAGCAAGATCCTCCATTTATTATGTTACATCTATAGGGTGTGCCTTGCCTTCTTCAGAACAGATTGGAGGTGTTTAGCAATCACACCTATTATGAAGGGCCAGGAGTTGGTGAACAAACATTTACTGAGCACTGACTGTGTATTAGGCCTTGAGGTACCTCCCAAGGGCCTGCAGGCTGCCATGCGAAACGTATTAGGTCATATGTGAAATGGCCAATATCTGGCTGTTTTTGACTTACAAGAAATGGCCATTTGGTTCAGCCTAAATGGAAAAAGATATAATTAAAAAGCACTGTGCTCCTTACCATAATTGAGAGATTGGCAGGGTGCGGTGGGGACTAGTACAGTGTGATTACTGTATAAGCTTGGAGAAGTCAAGTAAGAAGGACATGGGAGCCTCACCTCGAAGAATCAATAACAACAACAACAACAATAATAATAAGCTAACATTTATTGAGTACTTACCACCTGCCTGATTGTCCTAAGTGCTTCACAGTCATTCATGTAATCATTCAGCCTTTCATTTATTAAACACCTGCATTGCGCTAGGTATCTTCTAGGTATTGGGGGGAAGGGCGTTCTTGACAGTAAACAAAATAGACCAAAAAGATAAAAAATCTGTCTTAAAAGAGCTTACAATCTAATAGGAAAAAAAGACAGACAATAAACACTAAGTACAATAGGTGGTGATAAATGAGATGGAGCGAATAAAACATAGGATATTTTGAGTGTGTGAGGGGGAATGGAAGGAGGGGTTGTGGTTTCAAGTAGGGTGTATGTGAGGGGAATCACTGAGAATCACTTCTGGGCAAAGGCTTGAAGGAGGTGAGGGAGTGAGCTGGCTGATTCCTGGGGAAGAGCCGTCCAGGGAGAGGGAACAACCAGTGCCAAGAAAAAAGCCCTGAGGTAGGACCATACCTGACACGTTGAAGGAAGAGCAGATGAGAAGATTGCCACGAGGGAAGAGGAGACAGGTGAGAGAGGCCGCCGGTCCGATTGTGTACCCTGTCTCATACAACATGATGGACTCCTGTAAGTTTGAGGGAGGTACTACTTGTATATCTCTTCTTCAGTTAAAGGGACAAAGGTACAGAGAGTTTAAGTGACAAAGGTACAGAGAGTTTAAGTAACTTGCTGAAACAGGGTCTCATAGAGGAGCTAGGGCTTTTAGTCAAGGGCAGTGGGAGCCATGGAAGGCTTTTGAACAAGTTATGGGCATAGCCACATTTGAGTGTTTTTTTTTTAATTTATTTTTATTTTTGGCTGCATTGGGTCTTTGTTGCTGCACGCGGGCTTTCTCTAGTTGCGGTGAGTGGGGGCTGCTCCTCGTTGTGGTGCGCGGGCTTCTCATTGTGATGGCTTCTCTTTGTTGCGGAGCACGGGCTCTAGGCGCGTGGGCTTCAGTACTTGTGGCACTCGGGCTTCGTAGTTGTGGCTTGCGGACTCTAGAGCGCAGGCTCGGTAGTTGTGGCGCATGGACTTAGTTGCTCTGCGGCATGTGGGATCCTCCCGGACCAGAACTCGAACCCGTGTCCCCTGCATTGGCAGGCGGATTCTTAACCGCTGCGCCACCAGGGAAGTCCCCACATTTGAGTGTTTGTGCGATTCCTCTGGGGTACAGAGAGAGGGCTGTGGAAATAGTCCAGGCCTGGGATGATAAGGCTGGACCCAGGCAGCGTAAACCATTGAACGACGGGGCAGAGGATCTGTCAAGCTTGGTGCGGGGGGGTGAGGTAGGGGTCCAGGCCAGGTGAGTAGGAAGAGGAGGAAGCCAGGCTTGTCTTGGGTTTATTTATTTAACAAATACTTAATAGCACTTCTTATGCTCCAGGCGCCATCTAAGATTTTACATACACTGGCCCATCGAATCCTCAAAGGAATCTATAGAATAGATAATATTACTTACTATTTTTAATGGGTGTATTGTATGTAAATTATATCTCAATGAAGTTAATTTACAAAGAAAGTATATTTGTTTTTTCTAAGTACTTGATGATAATAGAGAATGTAGAAAAAAGAGAGGAAAACAGAAAATAAATCACATCTCTTTTTATCTTAGATAATCAATATAAATATTTTACTATATTTACTTGGGTTTCTTTTTCTACTATTATCCCCATTTTTCAGAAGAGGACACTGTGGCCCAGAGAAGTTGGGCAGCTCGCCCAGGGTCATATATTTGGACCCATGTCATCTGGGTCCAGTGTTCAGGGTCTTAATCACCGCGCTGTGTTGCCTGTAGCCAAACCTGGAATGTCAGTTGGTGGGTTCCATTGAGACACCCCCCCACCCTGCACTCACCCCACCCCCAGCATCCTTTCACAGATAGGGAAAGTAAGGCCCAGTGAAAGGTGGCACCTTGCTCAGCATCTCTCAACCAGTTGGGAGCAGATATGTGAGGTCTTATTCTAAGAAGAAACAGGGAGCTGAGAATTTGTAGGGTTGATGTGACAGCTGCTTCCAGCCTGGCCTTGAGCCCAGAGCTAGCAGGGGGCTGGCAAGTGCCATGACCCTGCCCATACAGAGTGCTGGGCACTTCCAGGGCAGGCCTGTGTTCTCTGGGCCCAAGAGTCTCAGCCCTCCAGCAGGCCCTGGGTGGGAGGCAGCCAGGGGTGGGGAGGGAGAGTTCGGGACCTTGCCAAGCCTGCAGGCCCCCTGGGACTTGTCTCTTGTACTCTGACTGTTTCTGGCTCCGGTGCCAGCAAAGCCCTGGGGCCGCCTGCTGCCAGGGATGCAGCCCTGGCTTTGGATCCCAGCACGGCCACTGGGTGAGCCTCAGCCGGGGTCTTTCCCTCCCCACCTGCAAAGTGGCATCATAATGGTGCCAGCTTCAGGAGGAAGGGGAGATGTAGATGGAAAGTTCTGGCACAGGGCGTGGCACAGTAGTGGAGAGCCAACTACTGTTGCTGCTCCTGGGGCCACCCCAGGGTGTTGGCCCAGGCTGGGGGATTGAGCCTTCCCAGCCAGAGCCCCCTCTACGACGCTCCCCTTCATAACCTGGCTCGACCAGGGAGGCCCAGCCAGTGCAAGAGGAGATGGAAATGATCCTCAGGCAGTGGCTTGGAGTCCAAGATTACAAACAAGGGACACAGTGGAACAAAAGAGCCCACACCTCTGAGGAGGGAGACCTGACCTGGCCATTGACATGCTCTGCAGGCAAGTCCTGTCCCTTCTTTATGCCCCCTGTCCTCTTCCATAAAGTGGGCAGAGCATTTCCTGCCTTAATAATCGTAACAATCTTCAACCCAGCAGCCATCTATTGAGGTTTTACTATGCCTGGGGAGTAAGGATGGAGATAAGCCAGACTCATCGCTGCCTTCAAGGGCGCACAGCCTGGTCAGGGGCTCAGTTCTGATAGGGAAGCCGTGGAGCTGTGGGCTCTCAAGGAGGGGCACCTAATGCAGCCTGGGGTGGGGTGGGAGTTAAGGAGGCTCCCTGGAGGAGGTGATGGCTGGGCCAGGTTGTTAGTGGGATTTGGAGTTGGCCAGACTCTGAAGGGGAAGAAAGCAAGAAAGGCCATTGGGTAAATTGCCCCACTTCTCTGAGCCTCAGTCGTATAAAATTGAGATAATTGCCTAATGTTTGCAGCGGTTGTGAGTCTTAAAATTGGGTAGAAAGCATGGAAGCACTTCATGAACTATAAAATGCCAGGCACCTGTTCATTGTTGTTTACTGTGATATCTGGAGTCCCCAGGGGTTAGGGAAACACCAGGGCAGCATCTGGGTCCAGGAGAACGTCCGGCCTGTTTTGAAAGATCTACAGTCAAATCCAGCAGAGACAGACAGCCTCCATTCACCTCACACCCCTTGATTTAAGGGTTCAAGAGTATTTCTGTGCTGGGGAACGGCTTTGCTTTGAGGAGGCCCTGAGAGCAATTACGATCCAGTCACAGCTCTGTCCCAAGGAAGGGGGGACAAGTGTCCATAGGAACCCATCAGGCCAAAAGCACTGCATCCTGGTAGAGGCTGGGCACCCTGATCAGGCCTCAGGGACCTGACCAAGAGGCACTGTAGAGAGCTGCCAGGTGAAGGGATGGAGGATAGGGGAGCACCGTGAGGTCACTGGGAAGAAACCAGTCTATGTAGAGGGAGGTGTGCAAATAGGGAAAAGAGCAGTGTGTGCTATGAGCCCATTTTGGTTTGAAAATGAGGAAGGAATAGATCTACACAAATGTAAATACAGAAAAATATTCAGAAAGACACACATCAAGCTGGTTGGTTATCACTAGATGGCAAAATTTTGTTTTCTTTTTTCTGTATTTTGAAATTTTATATGTGATAGACATTTTATTTCTATAAAGATGTGGCTGTATGTAATATATGTTACAGTGGAATGTAGATAGTATGATAATCTGGCCAGCCTGCTGTCACCAGGCTGGAGGGTTTAAAGAGGCACCTGCAGCATGAGGACTTGGGTGAGGCCTGGAGGACGTATCCTCAGTGCTGGTCTTCCAGAACAGTTGAGACAGGGTCCAGGGATGGCTTGATGTAGGAGCCACATGGGAGGAGAGGGCTCTGGGGGTCTCTGGAGTTGTTCCCAAGACTCTCTTCTTGGGACAAAGACTAGGGGTTTAGATGGCTGCAAGCACAGTCAGCATTATGACCGACTGCCTGAAGCCAGGAACCCCAGGCCACATCAGCAGAAGCATAGAGTCAGATCCAGAAAAATGAAGATCTTGCTGGAGTTTGGGCTACCCCCTGAGTGGGACTGGGGCAGCTGGGACAGATCCAGAGGCCACCAGGCTGGGGAAGAGCCTGTGCCTTCAGATTCCGTCATGCTTCTGGCTTCCACCTCAGCGTGCCAGACCCCGGAAGACCTTTTGCCCTCAGTGATGTGTGTTCTCAGTCTTTGGTCCCTGGGACTCTCACAGACCTTCTCATCTCTTTGCAAAGAGTAAAGAAACCAGACTACTGTCCTATTTCATGGAATGCAGGGCACAGCCAGTTTTGAGATAATATACCATTATTTTATAATCCATTAAGAAAGAAAAAGGGCAGCCAATTAAACTATAAGTTACATCCCAGTTTCAGAGATGTTAAAAACTCTTGTGTCTTAGAATCAATTAAATATGACGTGTGACAGGCCCCACCCTAGGTTCTTTTTTTTTAAACTAACTTTATTTTTTATTTTTTAATATATTTATTTATTTATTTTTGGCTGCATTGGGTCTTCGTTGCTGCGTGGGCTTTCTCTAGTTGCCTCAAGCGGTGGTTTCTCTTGTTGCGGAGCACGGACTCTAGGTGCGTGCGGGCTTCAGTAGTTGTGGCACATGGGCTCAGTAGTTGTGGCTCGCAGGCTCTAGAGCGCAGGCTCAGTAGTTGTGGCGCATGGGCTTAGTTGCTGTGCGGCATGTGGGATCTTCCCGGACCAGGGCTTGAACCCGTGTCCCCTGCATTGGCAGGTGGATTCTTAACCACTGCGCCACCATGGAAGCCCCCCACCCTAGATTCTTAATGTATATTCACTCATTTAATCCATACAGCAACCTTGTGGCTAGATATTCTTGTCCTCTTTTTACATATGAGGAAACAGGGGCCCAGAGAAGTTAAGTTACTTGCAAAGTCGCACAGTCAGCGAGAGGTAAAGCTAGGATTTGAACCCTGTTCTAACTGGATTCCACCACATTTTCCTAATCCAACTCCACAAAGACAAGGCTCCTGAGCTCTGGCCCTTGGGAAGAAGAGAATGTTCAGCAAAGTAAATGTATGTCAGTGCAGAAATGCCTGGGGGACAGGCCGTTAAACGCTGGGTGCTCTGAGTAATGCGGGGCCTAGAGGAGGGCTGGGGAGCTTATGGACAGGAAGGAGCTTTGGGAGCTCGCTGGCTGGGTCATTAGTCTCATCCTTGTTATGACCATTTCCAAGAGTAGGTTGGCCTATGGCCTGCCCTGGAGAGAGACTGCGGAGGCCTATCCCACACGGATATCCCAGAACCTCACTCAGACTTATCCACTCATTCATTCCCTAAATAGTAATTTTTCAATTTGATTTTTTGAAGGAGACCTTTGTTCGTGTATTGGTCACTTTCTGCATGTGAAACAGAGCTCAGAGCTAGGGATCCAGAGCAGAGCAAAACAGATAAAGGGGCTGCCCTGGTGAGCTCACAGACCAGAGAAGAGCTGGGCAGTAACTAGAGAGTCCCACAAAACCCGGAGAAGTGGGGCATAAGGAGTGTGCAGAGTAGAGAAATGTGCCTGGTCCAGGATCACTGCAGAAGGCTGTTCTAAGGGAAGGACTTTTGAGCTGAGATCTGAAAGATGAGTAGGAAGTAACCAGGTGAGGGTGGGGAGGGGAACATGCTAGACCAGCCTGTGCAAAGGCCCTGAGGCTGGAGGAAATGGACTTTTGAGGAATTAAAGGCACTGAGTGTCTGTAGCTCGGATCCCTGGGCAAGGTGAGTGTGGAAAGGGAGAGTGGGCCAGAGCCTACAAGCTGGCCTTTCAGAAAAACTGGAGCCAAGCTTGACAGATTATGTTGTCCTAGAGAGGGGTCTCTGGTCCAAGGCTCTCTCCTTGGGCCTGAACCCATTTTTATTGACCCATCAGGGGTGCTGACAAAGGGCTGGTCATATCTGGACGTGCCAGGAAGCTGGAGGCAGGGAGGGTGTGATCAGCAAGGGGGTGCTTGAACTAGTGACTTTGGAAGCAAGTGGAACTGTTTCAGTCATGGGGCTCATCTGAGGTCACACAGCTAGGAAGTGGCTCCCTGGTTTGATTTTCTGTGCTGTGGATTCCAGATTTCAGAGGGTAGTTCCTTTCTTGTATCTTGCTCTGAACCTGAGAACATGACACTGCTGAGTCTGCAGCCTGGGAGGGGAGTTGTAGCCAGCTAGGGGATGGCCGGGACTGCATGCAGGAAGACTTCCTGGAAGAGGGAGCATCTAAGCTGAGCCTTGGACAGAGTGATGGGGAGGGAGATATTGGCAAAGGAACAACAGAAGCCAAGGACTGGCGATGGGAAGCACACTGAGCCTTTTTGGGATGCCTTGAACATACAGTCTGAGTCTGGTCTGGCTCAATCTAAAGGGAATAGCATCAGATACTGACCAGATACCAAGGGCAGGGAGGTGGAAACAACCCACCCTGGCAGGGAGGAGTGTTTTATCACTGACATTGTTTAGAATTATAGGCACATAATGATAATAAAGTCAGGCTTTTTGTCGTTCTTATTATTGTTTTTAAGTTCTCTATAGCAAATACACCCCGTTATTGTCTGCACCCAGGCTGACTGCTCACCTCCCTGCTGCCTTTGTCCCCCCACTTCCCCTTCCCAGCAGGGGGGAAGAGAGCCATAGAGATAGGAGTAAGATTTCAGCCTGTGCCTCAGAAGGCCCAGGACCCATGTCCACAGCTGCCCACACCTTACCAGGCCTGGACTGGCATACCTTGGGGACCACTGGGCTGCAGGGCTCCAAGTCCTGTGGTGTCCAGGGCTGCAGTTGGTGGTCAGAGGCAGAATTCTTGGGCTCTAGGGGAACCCCAGATCTCACCCTCCTAAACAGCCTTCCAGAGTAATAAGGACAGTAGTAATACCCTTCAGGGGTTACTTCCCAGCCCACAGATGTCGCCCTCATGGGCACTCAGACAACAGCTGGACCCGAATAGTCCTGTTTCACCAATGAGGCTTCAGAGTGACTCAGAACCGTGGCCAGCTGATGACCCCATGTCCCCCATCCTGATGGCACTTGTAACCTTTGCTGATATCTCCCTGCCACTCACGGCCACCCTCAGAGCCAGTGGGTGATCTTACATCACAAGGGAGGCAGCCCAGAGGGTGAGAGGTCAGGCAGCTGCCTACAGCCCAGTGAGAGAGCCAGGAAGGGACCCACTGTGGCCAGGACTCAGAGGTGTTTAGCATCAAGAACTAGAGATTTGCGTTCTCTCTGGGATCTACCACTGACCAACTAGGTGACCTTGGACCAGTTACATCCCTTCTTGGGTCCTTGTTTCCTCACCTGCAAAGTGAGGGGTTAAACTAGGTGATCCCTACCATCCCTTGCAGCCTGAAAATCTTCTCTGAGAGTCTCCCTGTCTTCTATCCTGGTGGCCTCCAAGGTGAGGTACGCAAGATGCTCATTGGGGTGCAGGAAAAAATATCATCTAAACAAGAAAATCATTCACGTTTGCTCACATTTGCCAGGTGTAGACACACTGACACACTCTCCAGTCAGGGGGCAGGCAGCTTCATGTCTCAGGTCTCCGGAAGTCTCTGAGAAAGGGGTGACAAGGACATCCTACTCTTTGGTTTGTTTTAGGCAGGTTATCCCAACTAATTAAACTGGTCAATTAATCCAGGTTAATCTAGACTAATTAATCCAGGTTGGATTTGTGGATTATATTAACCAGTTTTAACAAACTAACCCTCACAAAATGGACAAGTGGTTTTGAAAGATTTCTATGAGGACACTGGATTGTTAGTAATTCTGATAATGCTAGAGCATGGGGACAAGACAATGTGAGAATTAACACTTGGCTTTCCAGCACTATCACTTCAGTCAGCCACAAGGCAAGGAAAAAAAAAAACATGAGACAAGAAGTCAGCACAAGGTTTTTTGTGTGGGGGAGGACACTATTTGAAATAGAGATTTACAGTCACTCTAGTTAATGATGAATCTCGCCTCTTGTGTACATTGTACCTTACGTCTACAGGTGATGGTTACTTGTATATAATATAATATATTGGGGTCGGTGAGGTCGATGTTTTTCCCTTTGGAAGGAGTAAATGATCAAAACAGTTTGGGGCCCACTTCTGTAACTTCCTGGTCTTTGCTATGCTGCTGCCACTTCTGACTCACCACCACCTTTGTGATCATACTTTGCTCGAGTGAGATGCGATTTCTCCAGTTTTCTACCCGTTCCCAGGGCAAAGACTCCATGGCTACCTCTGGGCCCACAGAGCCCAGCATGGGGGTCTGTCTCCAAATGGGGACTTGGAAAATATGGGTTGAGTTGATGTGCTTCAGTTTACCCTTCATGCTCTACTGGCCTTTCTAGCAGCAAAGACTTGGGGTCTGTCTCCTCTCCTGACCCCAGGGAGCCCCATCTTTCCCAGCCTGAACCACACTCTGGAGAAACGCAGCCCACCTTTCAAAGGTCTGAGCCTCAGGAGGGCCCAGCTAGGGTGAATGACCCTCGGCCTCACAATTAGAAGACTTTCTTCCCCAGCCATCCTTGGAATTTGTTCCTCTGAGAACAGCAGCACAGATAAGAAGCAAAATATTTGACACCGTATCCAAGCACAGGATCAAAGGAGACTTTGTTCCGTGTCTTAGAGGACTCTCCTGGGCTGGGAGTGCTGGAGACCTGGATCCCATTCCTGGTTCTGCCCTGTGTGTGTGGCCCTGGGCATGCTGACTCAGTTTCCCCTTTCGTACCTCGTGATCTCTGGGGGTCTGGCCAGTGCTGCTCTTCTGAGATGTGAAGTCTGGGATCTTTTTGGAGACCTGCTCTGCTGAGTGGTTCTTTGCCCCTCTCTGGAGGGTTTGGGTATGCTCTGGTCTCCAAACTGGGTGAAAGATGGGGACAGCTTGGAGCATTACTGTGAGGCAACCAGAATGGGTGGAAGATGGGGAACTGAGTCGCACAAGAAACTCCCCAACCTGGAGCAGAGCCATCCCAGGGTTAGGTGGCAGGGGCCTCAGATCTCTGGAAGGGCTGTTGTGGGGCAGAGAAACGGATGTGGTTGGTGGGGCTCCAGGGATGGAGACAGGGCAGTGGGGGAAATTGTAGATTTCCGCTCAGCAGAAGGAGGAAGTCTAACGGTTGAGCTCTCCTGCCCCCCGGAAGGGGTGAGCTTCCCTTCAGCAGAATGGTACAAGCCGAGACATGCAGACTTTTCAGATGGAATGGTGTGGAAAGGAGAGCAGAGAGCTGGGTTGCGTGCTTCCCTGGGTCCCTGACCCTGGGCAGTCCTGGGTTATTGTGTCTGTTTCTTGCCCCCAGATGTAATAAGATCATTTGAGAGAGGGGGTTAGTGGGTCTGGCTGAGAATTAGATTAGACGAGAATTAGAGCTTCAGGCTCTAAATCAGCGCTGAGGGCTGGGGGAGGGGCATAAGGCTTCCTCTGTTTTCATCCAGTTAAGGGGATTTTCATGCCTCCCAGCACTGATGACCCCTGAATCACTCCTGAATCTTTAGATCTTTAGGTGTCGCCTCTCTGAAGAGAAAAGGAACATGGGCACTTTGTGCTTCTGGTTTAATCTGTAAGCCCTGTTCAAAGTCCTAAATATTCATTTCATTTTATTTTATTTATTTTTGGCTGTGTTGCGTCTTCCTTGCTGCACACGGGCTTTATCTAGTTGTGGCGAGTGGGGCCTACTCTTCGCTGCGGTGCACTGGCTTCTCATTGCGGTGGCTTCTCTTGTTGCAGAGCATGGACTCTAGGCACGCGGGCTCAGTAGTTGTGGTGCACAGGCTTAGCTGCTCCACGGCCTGTGGGATCTTCCTGGACCAGGGCTCGAACCCGTGTCCCCTGCATTGGCAGGCGGAATCTTAACCACTGAGCCACCAGGGAAGCCCAATATTCATTTCAATCCATTAATACAGGTAAATAGTTTAAAACCATGCCTTCTTATAGTGAGCAGTCAATAGAAGTTACCATTATTACTTATTTAAAAAAATTTTTTTATTGAAGTATAGTTGGTTTACAATATTTTATTAGTTTCAGGTGTACAACATAGTGATTCAGTATTTTTATAGATAGATTATACTCCATTTAAAGTTATTACAAAATAATGTCTATATTTCCCTGTGCTATACAATGTATCCTTGATGCTTATTTATTTTATACATAGTAGTTAGTACCTCTTAATCTCATATCACCCCCTTCCCCCTTCCCTCTCCCCACTGGTAACCACTAGTTTGTTCTCTATGTCTGTAAGGTCATTTCTGTTTTGTTGTATACATTCGTTTGTTTTATTTTATTACCTTCCACATATAAGTGATAACATAGAGTATTTGCCTTTCTCAGTCTGACTTATTTCACTAAGCATAATACTCTCTAGGTCTGTCCCATGTTGTTGCTGTGATTACTTACTTTGAATTTACCTTGCGTTTACCATGTGCCAGGCAGTGTTGTAAATGCTTGTCAGGTATGAACTCATTTACTATTCCCACCCCATTTTATAGATGGAAAACCTGAGGTCTAGAGAGGCTGACTCACCTGTTCAGGGTCTTTCGGCTGGTATGAGGTGGGGCTGATGTTTGAGCCCAGCAGGTGGGCTCCTGACTATGTTTGTAACCACTGCTATGCCACCTCTCGACGTCGTCATATTGATCTCGAGTGTCCTCTGTGTAATAGAGAAAGAAAGCGCCTTTGCCTCCATTCTCCCTTCAGAGCCTCCCAAAGCCTCAGGAGGGTTTCAGGCAGGGATGCACATTCCCATTTTATGGATGGGGCCCAGGGGCACAGAGAGGGACAATGACTTGAGCAGGGTCACACAGACGACGAGGGCAGAGCAGAATGGAGCCGGGCCCCTGATCTCAGAATATCTGTGTACCATCGCTCTACAGAGCAGGGCTCCCAGCTGAAGCCCGGTGGGAGTAGGTGCTGGTTATTGAGGGCACTGCTCCCTTAAGGGGCCCCTTCCTTCCTCACAAGGAGCAGAGCCAGCTCTATAGAGAGGGCAAGCAAGCCAAAGGGAAGATGATGGGAAAAGCCACCCTCTGCCAGGGAGAAGGTCGAGGCGGTCCTGAAGGTGCCTGAAGGAGGGGCGAGGATTGTCACCCTGCAGGGCCCCTTCTGCAGGAGGCCTAGGCAGAGAAGGCCCTGACTAGCCACGGGTAAAAGGGTGAAGGGGCAACCAACCTGCCCCCCCCCACGCCCTGAGGTCACGTCAGGGACTGACTCTAAGGCCAGGGGTCAGGGAGGGTTAAAAGAAGCAGGTGCTCCCTGGGGAAACAATCATGGAAGTGGAGCCAGTGAAGGAGTGCAGGAGAGCTGGGTGCTGATCTAGCTTGGTGCTGCTGTTTCTTTCTTTTCTTTTTTTTAATTAATTAATTTTTTATTTTATTTATTTTTGGCTGCATTGGATCTTCATTGCTGCACGCAGGCTTTCTCTTGTTGCAGAGAGCAGGGGCTACTCTTTGTTGTGGTGCGCGGGCTTCTCATTGCAGTGGCTTCTCTTGTTGCAGAGCACAGGCTCTAGGCACGCGGGTTTCAATAGTTGTGGCTCGCGGGCTCAGTAGTTGTGGCTCACAGGCTCAGTAGTTGTGGCACACGGGCTTAGTTGCGGCATGTGGGATCTTCCCAGACCAGGGCTCAAACCCATGTCCCCTGAGTTGGCAGGTGGATCCTTAACCACTGCGCCACCAGGGAAGTCCTCAGTGCTGCTGTTTCTTTTTTTCTTTTTTTTTTTATTGTGGTAAAATATACAAAACATAAAATTTATCATTTTAACCTTTTTTTTTTTTTTTTGTGGTACACGGACCTCTCACTGTTGTGGCCTCTCCCGTTGCAGAGCACAGGCTCCGGACGCGCAGGCTCAGCGGGCATGGCTCACGGGCCCAGCCGCTCCGCGACATGTGGGATCTTCCCGGACCAGGGCACGAACCCGCATCCCCTGCATCGGCAGGCGGACTCTCAACCACTGCACCACCAGGGAAGCCCTTAACCATTTTTAAGTATATCATTCTGTGGCATGAAGCACATTCACACTGTTGTGCAGTCATCCCGCCATGATTTTTTAATTCTGACTTCACTGTAGCCTACTCTATTCTTTAATGGTTTGCTTACAGGTATGGATGAAAAATGTGCGTTCAGTGCTAAAATATCATGTTTAGCAAAGGAACTGTACGTAGGACACTAACACACGACTTGCCCCATGCCAGGCACTGCTCTAAGGCAATGTAAATGGATAACCGTATGGAATCGTTATGATTCCCCTATAAGGTAGGTTCTGTTATTGACCCTAGTCTACAGATAAGGAGACCGAGGCACAGAGGGGTTTGGTATCTTTCCCACTCCCCGCACCCCGGCTCTTGTCTGGGCCCACTGGTTTGTTGAGGCCTCACTGTGTGCCAAGGCTAGAGGCTCTGTTCTACTACTTGACTCATCTCACAGCAGCCCGGCCAGAGGTAGGTGCCGTGTGGTGCCGAGACTTAGAGAAGCTGAGTTGGGTTGGTAGCCGGGTCTCTAACTCTGAAGCCTGTGTCTTGACTACGTGCCCTCCATGCCTGCTGTTCAGGTGGTGAAGCTGTCGTGGGAACACCTGCGCAATTCTTGAGTGCTGGCCCGAACCCGCGTTTGTGTATTTAAAAGAATCTTGGAGAGAGAAATCCCAGGATCACAGCCCCAAGTGGCCCCGAGTTAGGAACTGGCTGTGTGCTCACAGAGCCTGTGGAGGTCAGGTTCCCACTAGTTGTGTAACCTCAGGAAAGTGCCTCCGTCGCTCTGAGCTGAGTGCAGCTTGCTGCATCCAGGAAGTGGGGATAGTTCTCCCCACCCCAAGGCGGCTGTGAGGAGTGAATGGAATAGTGAACGGGAAGGACTTTGCAAATCATGCAGCAGGGCTGTAAAGCAGTGGCTCTCAGAGTGGTCCCTGGACCAGGTGCATCAGTGCCACCTGGCAACTTGCTAGAAATGCAGAATTCTCAGGATCCACCCCAGACTTGCTGAATCAGAAACTCTAGGATGGGCCCAGCAGTCTACATATTAATCAGCCTTCCAGGGGCCCCTGATGTGCTCTCAAGTTTGAGACCCACTGTTGGGAGAGATTCTTGCAAAGTGTAAATGAGATACTGTCACCAGTCCTGGCAGAGTCAGTCTCGGGGCAGAAGTGCCTCTTCAGCCCGGGGTGCTGGCATCTTTCTTATAACCTTCATCCTCCAGTGAACCTCCCACCCTCCTGCCCTCCCTGGCCTGCAGGCCCAGCCTGAACAGATGTGGGCAGAGCCCAGAGAGGCTGGAAATGGGGAGAAGTCCTCACCATCCTCTCCTGGCGTCTGTTGCAGACACTGCCTGGGGAATTGAGTAAGGCTGCACAGTGGCATTTAACTCCAGGTTGATACACAGGTTGGGGAGAAGCAGTTGGGAATTTCCCATCACCCTCCTGTGTAGCTGGTCCAGGAAATGGAGGGTTGGGCTGCCCAGGCTCGGGCAGGAGCAGGCAGCCTTCAGTCATACCTGGGGACTCTTCCCACAGGGAAATGGGTTGAATGATGAAAGGAAGCTGTTTTCTGATCTAAAACCCCAGCTGCTGAGAAGTGGCCCAGGAGTGGGCCTCGAGGCCGGGCTTCCCAGCTCCATGTTTCTCTCAAAGAGCTGAGATCTGTGGAGGGACATCAGGCCTTGACTCCTGGTCAGCCATCCGCCAGTTCTTCCCCGATCAGTCAGGCTTCTCTCCTCCTGAGTCCAGACAAGGACGGCCTCAGAATCATCCTCCTCTCACCATATTCCACAGCCCCTCCAGCAGATTGGAGCTGGGCATGAAATGAACCCACTTATTTCTTCCTTAGACACAGCCCACAGTTGACGAAAGAAAATACTTGCCCTCCCTAATGGCAGGGACTCTATCCACCTCAGCCCTGACAGGTCACACCCTGGTTATAGACTTTGACACCTCCCTCCGTGGTCTCAGGTGGCAGCTCAGCTAGCGTGCAGAGCCTTGCCCCGGCAGCTTTCCAGTCACGGCCCTCATTGCTCCTCTGCATTTGCTCAGGCCCCAGCTGAATTGGACCCTTGGGTTCCCTGGGTATGCCTTTGCCTGCCCACCCCTCATCGCGTGGCTCAGTGCAGAGCCTTCCACCTGCAGTGCCGTCCCTACTCTGTCCTGGGCTCGCTCTGCTCAGCCTTGAAGGCTTAGCTCAAACACAGCCTCCTGGCAGCCCTTACCCACTCGCCAGGTTTCAATCTCCCTGCTACCCCAAATTGAGTTTGCCAGCCTTTCCCATCAGTCTGGGCTCCTGGGGGGTAAGGATCGTTCCTGCCTCTGCCCCACGGTACCCAGCACAGGCTGGACTCACAGAAGGTCCCAGTGATGCTGCCTGAACTCACTCTGGGCCCCAGGTCCCTGCAGCAGGGCAGGGTGAGAGCTGATTTGTAGGTCCACTGACGACAGAATTCAGGCTCCCTGGCCAGGTGCCCATCCCAGAACAGAGCTTCAGGGCTTCAGCCCTACTCCAGGATCGCTGTGGGGCTCTAAACAAGGCACCTTCCCCCTTTGTTTCTCAGCGTCTCTCTCTGTCTAAAGACAGATCCAGAAGTTCTGCCAGAGAATGGACAGTAAGCAGGAAGTGGAGCTGCCAGATTTTCAACGTCTGGGAGGCATCTTTAAAAAGTCTCCGTGACCCTTGTCTCTCGAAACTCACAGATAAGGAAATTGTGGGGCAATAAATCTTCGTGGAGTTTTGGTCAGGACCTGATCAGGGGGAATAAACAGGAAGAAGGCCTGCTCTGTGTCTCCAGAGGGTCAAGGCAGGAACAGCTCTGAGGACTGGGGCAGCTGCCAGGCAGGCGGTCCCACTGCCCTCATGGGCCCCCCGGGTCTGGCACGTGCGGGCTGCAGAGCCCTCAGCGAATTGTCCCAACAGGTGGGTTAGGGCCGAGGCGTTACCATCTTATGGGTGGACAAACAAAACCCGAGAAGGGGACAAGGTTTGCCCAAGGTCATGCAGCAAATTGGCATCAGAATTAGGACTCTCCAACCTGACCAGCAAGCCTGCTGTGGAAGAGACAGGCCCAGTCCCTGGCTCCTAGTACCAAGAAGGGGTGTTCAGGAAAGGCCGGTGGAGTGAGTGAAAGCTCAATCCAGGAGCCAAGTCAGTCTCCCCCTGGGTGCCTGCCTGTGTGGTTTGGCCTGTGGGTGGGCAAAGCTGAAGGGAGAGGACCATTTGGCATTGACAGTCCAATGGATGATTGGATGGATAGATGGAGGAAAGATGGGAGAAACACGGGGAGCAGGACAGGAGGAAGGGAAGGGAGTATCCATCAGCTGACCTTCTACTTAGTACTGAAACCGAGCGGGACCCTGTGGGCCTCCTGGGCACAAAAGCCTTTCCGGGTCCCCCGTTTCTTACTTGCAGGGTAAAAGCTTCAGCCTCCTAGACCTTCCCAGAGTTCCAAAGGGCAGATTCAAAAAGCCACTAACCAGGGAAATAGGGGATGCTGAAACAAAGGGGGAACAGTCAAGAAACTATACTGCAGTGATTAAAGCAGGATCCTGGTTCCTCCTCAAGGGATATACCTAGCAATATCTTTGGGCTCTTCTGCAGGAACTAAGAGCCCCACCCAGGTGGAGGGTGGCAACTTCCGGCTGAGCACAAGATTTCAGGAACACTGCTCTGTTACCTCACCACCAGCCAATCAGAAGAAAGTCACACACCCTGCAGCCCTCGCCCCAAATTTGGCCTATGAAAACTGCCCCAAAACCATCGGGGAGTTTGGGGGTTTTGAGCACAAGCCACCTTGCCTGGCCCTGCAGTAAACCTTTCTCTGCTCCAAACTCCGACGTTTTGGTTGCTTTGGCCTCGCTGTGTGTCAGGCACACGAACTTGTGTTCAGTAACAGTACCAGACACGTGCAAAGCCTTTTACATCTGTTACCTCATTTAATCTTGGACAAGGCCCCGTGAGGTAGATCCGAGGGTCCTCTTTTACAGATGAGGATGCTGGGGCCCAGAGACAAATGAGGGTCCCGGCATTTGAACCAGTTGCCTCCTCTTTCCCCTCCCTGTGTATCAGGATGGGGGACCTCATAGGCTAGAGAGATCGCTCAGGCCTTGGAACTTGGGAAGCCCCCTGGAGGCGGTTCTATTTGAGCTGGGCCCAGGAAGGTGGAGTGAGAGGAGGGGGCATCCTAGGAACCCAGCTAAGTGCCAACCTTGGACTTACCTGGGCTGACTTACCAGCTCAGACTGGTCTGGGCTGACTTGGCTCTAGGCAGAGAGAAGGGGTGTGAGCAAAGATGGGGTGTCTGGGAAAGCCAACGCTTTGAGGGGAGAGCAGATAAACCAGTGTGGCTCAAAGGGCAGGTGTGTGGAGATGAGGGGAAGGCCGTCAGGGAATGTGCAGGGGCCTCAAAACCCAAGTCCAGCCGAAGGCTTTATCCTGAGGACAGAGGGGACCTGGGGCTGGGGGGAGTCTTAAGGGAAATGACAGAGTCAGGGTGGGGGAGGATAGGAGGCCTGGGCTGGGGTGGAGGAGAAACGGAGTCACGGAGAGAAAAGGCTGGCCAGGCCTCACACAGCTTGAGGAAAGGGTCAAGAGCAAGGGTGCCGGGGGGCAGGGGAGGCCAGGTCATCTCAGGAGATGCCCTGCTCCTCCTGGGGGCCCAGGCACCTGGCTCTGGGCAGTGTCAGATGTCAGGAGGGGAGGTGCTCCCTCGGGCCTAATCTCATCAGGAGGAAAGAGGCATTTTCTTGGCGCTCTCTCTGACTCAGCCTGTATTTCCTGTGGGCCTGCGGGGAGGCATCTGTGCTGGACCAGAAGGACCACAGAGCTGGAGGAGGGGTGATAAAGGCAGAGGTGGGAGGGTGCTCGAGGCAGAGAGAACCTGGAAAGAGAACTGTTATTCCATGCTGGCTGCAGGGTGCCTCAGCCTCCACTGCTGATGGGCCGCGGGCGGTTGAGGCCTGGCGGGGGTGGGGGCGTCCCCAGGCAGCGTGGTTCTGCTTTCCTGCCTGGGAAAGCCGTGCCCATGGAGAGAACCAAAGGGCTTCCTCTGCCCTTCCGCCCTTCGCCCCACACTCCCACCAAGACCCTCAGGCCCCACAGCACAGGGCTGAGCGAGGCTGCTGGCCTCTGCTGCCAAACCCAAGTCCGTGTGCCCCGTGCACAGTGAGGCCAAACAAACCGAAATGTCGGAGTTTGGAGCAGAGGAAGGTTCGTTGCAGGGCTGAGCAAGGAGAATTGGGGAGGGGGCTCGCGCTCAAAAGACCCAAACTCCCCCGTGGTGTTCAGGGAAGAGTTTTTACAGGCAAAATCCGGGGTGAGGGCTGCAGGGTGTGTGACTTTCTTCTGATTGGTTGGTGGTGAGGTAACAGGGTGGTGTTCCAGGAATCTCCTGCTCAACCTGAAGTGACCATCCTTCTTCTAGATGAGGGCCTTAGTTCCCGTAGAAGAACGCAAAGATACATTGTTACGTGTATCCCGTACATCCCTTGAGGATGAAGCAGAGCTCTGCTTTATCTCTTCACTTTTGTCTGACTGCTTTTCCTTTGTTTCTGCATTCTCTCATCTCCCTGGTTAGTAACTGTGTCAATCTACCCTTTGGAACTAAGGGAAGGAAGGTCTAGGAGGCTGCGGGCTTTTGTACCCTGGAGAGACGTGCTCAAATAAATGCCTTTCCTCTCCGGGTTCTTCTGAATCCACAGGGATTGTTAGTTGGCTTCTCACGTGCCTCATCAATGTGGTGAGCACCGAGGGTCGGAACTCTGCACCTAGCGGGCTGCTTTGCACTTTCTGGTTTGGGATTTTTACTCAGATCCCCAAAATGTTGGGCCCTCAGCACGTACCTGTCATGTACTAAATCAAATCTTAATGTCCTGTAAACATTGGGACCACAACGGTCTTCACAGCAAACATCTGTTGAGGACTAAGTATGCACCGGCATTGCTCCATGTACTGGGCGGATTATCTCATCTAATTTTCAGGGCAGCCCTGTGGGAGAGTGTGGACCCAGGACTAAACAGTTCGGTTCTGGATTCCAGCTCAGCCGCCTACTTGCTGTGTGATTTTGGGCACGTTACTTAACCTATCTGTGCCCCAGTTTTCACATTTGTAAAAATGGGGTGATAATAATGTTGCAGGAAGAGGGGGACCCCTTCCAGGGCCCAAGAGTGGGCTCTTGTCTAACACTCAGGAATGAATTGTCCGAGAAGATACATGGGCTGACAAAGCAAAAGCAAAAGACTTTATTGGAAAGAGGCACCCGAGTGGAGAGCGGTGGGGTAAGGGAACCCAGGAGAATGGCTCTGCCACATGGATCGCGGTCTCAGGTTTTATGATAATGAGGTTAGTTTCCAGGCTGTCTCTGGCCAGTCATCTTGCTTGTGTCCACATTTGGTCTGACTCAGGATCCTTCCTGGGGGCGTGCATCTCTCAGCCAAGATTGATTCCAGCACGAAAGTTTCTGGGAGGTTGGTAGGATATATTATAGGCCGGCGTCTGCTCCCTCCTTTTGGCCCCTCCTGAATTCTTCTGTCTGACAGTAGCTTATTAGTTCCATGTTCCTTATTGGGACACCTCCTGTTGTGAGATAACTCTTGCAAGCGGTCATTATCGTGCCTGGCCAGGGCGGGCGGTTTCAGTCAATGGTTCTCTAACACCTGTACTTAACCAGATTGCTGTCAGGGTCAAGTTAGTACCTGGAACATACTTCACATATAATAAGCAATGTGTTAGCTATTATTTGTTATTATGCCTGATTTTACTGGTGAGGAAATAGACACATTAAGTAACTGGCCCAAGGTCACATGGGCACAGTGGACATGTCCTATAATTACACTGTTTAGTTGGGTACCCAGTAGCCACGTGCGTCTCTTGAGCACTTGAAATGGTAGTGCAACTGAGGAGCCAAATTTTACATTTCAATTCATTTTAATTGATTTTAATTTAGAAGCCATGTGTGACTAGAGACTCCGTGTTGGACAGAGCTGCTGCCTGGGTCCCATACCCAGTGACCTGATTCAAGTGATTCTAATGTGCATTCAAAGTTACAAACCACTGCCCTGTGCTTTAGCAGCCAGTTAAGATCGTGGCATCTCATCCTTTCCCGCTCTCAGCCATTTCCCTGAGAAGTGTACACGTGTGGAGAACAGTGACTGAATTGCCCCTTTACCCTGCACAGAATAAGCACTTTACAGACCTTGGATTTTTCTGCTTTGAGGTGTTCTGTTCTTTGGTTCAGGATGTTGGGCTCTTTCAGAAGTTCGTTCTAGAGGCTTCTGTCTCACAGGCAAGTTTTCAGAGTCAAGGCTACTAGTGACTTACTGTAGAATCGTTGCATGTAAATAGGGTAAAAGTTCTCTGGAGACCTCTATGGTAGGTGGCAGTGGAACAGGAGGGAAGGGGACAGGGCACAACCTTTAAAAGAATGGCATAATAGAACATGACAAAAACTGGTTAGAACCAACTAGGTCCAAGATGGCAGAAGATTCGACTTCCCATAGACCTTGAGCCTCATATGCTCATTATAATTCATTAGCTAAGTGACACACCCACCAACGCCATGACAGTTCTGAGGCCAACCATCAAAGTTCAAAAAGCAGATGGTGGCCCAATTCCTGGAAATCTCCACCGCTTCCCCAAAATAGTTGGAATAATCCTCCTGTTCATTAGTCTATGAAATTACACCGCCCATAAAAACTAACCACCCCATATTTCAGGGCCTCTCTCCTGAGATGGCCCACACTCCATCTGTGGAGTATGTTTCTCTCTAAATAAACCTACTTCTTACCTATCACTTTGTCTCTCACTGAATTCATCCTGTGACAAGACATCAAGAACCTGAGCTTCATTAAGTCCTGAGACCAGGTGTGTGATCTCAATTAAAAGACCAGGGGTTCGGGCTTCCCTGATGGCGCAGTGGTTGAGAGTCCGCCTGCTGATGCAGGGGACACGGGGTCGTGCCCCGGTCCGGGAAGATCCCACATGCCGCCGAGCGGCTAGGCCCGTGAGCCATGGCCGCTGAGCCTGCGCGTCCGGAGCCTGTGCTCCACGACGGGAGAGGCCACAACAGTGAGAGGCCCGCGTACCGCAAAAAAAAAAAAAAAAAAAGACCATGGGTTCAAGGACTTCCCTGGTGGCACAGTGGTTAAGAATCTGCCTGCTAATGCAGGGGAACACAGGTTCCAGCCCTGGTCCAGGAAGATCCCACATGCCGCGGAGCAACTATAAGCTCGTGCGCCACAACTCCTGAGCCTGCGCTCTAGAGCCCACGAGCCACAACTACTGAAACCCGCGTGCCTAGATCCCATGCTCCACAACAAGAGAAGCCACCGCAATGACAAGCCCGCGCACCGCAAAGAAAGGTAGCCTCAGCTCGCCGCAACTAGAGAAAGCCTGCGCACAGCAACGAAGACCCAATGCAGCCATAAATAAATAAATTTTTTTTTTTAAAAAAAGGCCATGGGTTCAAGTCCCAATCTGGGTTTGTCCAGGTTCAAGTCCCAATTTGAGTTGCACGGTTTCAGCAGGGTAACCAACTTTTCCCTTTTTGCTGAGACTTTCCTGATTTTAGCACTGAAAGCCCTGCATCCCAGGAATACCCACCCCACACACATCCTGGACAAACCAGAACAGTTGGTCACCTCCTTCTGTGGAGAGCGACAAGGTCTCTTCTTGCTTCCATGGTTAGGCAGAGACCTGCATTGACAGCAGCGGGGCCTTGACCTCAGCTGGGCCTTGGCATCCTGAGCCAGATATCTCACCCCGTCCTGTGGGTGGATCAGAGGCCCTGATAAGGACTTAAGGTGAATTAAAAAGGTGCTTTCCTGTCAAGTTTGGGGTCAAGGCCAGGATCTAGATAAACTCTATTATGGATAATTGTCAACCCAGGATTAGAGTCGAGACATGGGACCCACCCATAATTAGGCATGTATTGTGTTGATTCTTGGTCTTTGTAGATCACCTTCAAATACAGAGTCCTTTACCCTTATGGTAATCTTTTTTCACTTTGTAAAGCTAGGAAACTTGTGATTGTAATCTCCCTCTTTTAACTGTGGCTGAGGTAAGTGTGGTGGTTCAGACCCTCCCAGGAGGCGTGTTTGGGGGCAGCTCGATGACCACAAGGTCAGGTTTTAAGGGAAAAAATAAAATACAATTCCAAATATGAAATGTGGAAACAGAAACTTACTAAGGGGACAATGGTAGCCAGGAATGCCAGACTCCTCCCCACCGCTGAGGTTCAAAGACCAAATCAGGTAATTTCATTCTCCCTGAGGCCAGGAACAGCGCAATTAATGAATAATCTATTATGCTGCTTTGTACCACACCCAGTTTGGGTTCGGTTTCAGCCACCCTGCAGCTAACCCTTGTCCTGCAATGATTCAGGGCTAGGCTGGGAAGATAGGCCTCTGGAGCCAGGCAGGAAAATCTCTGTGTCTCTGTCTCCATCTCTCTCACACACATCAGAGAGGAGCACGAGGTGGGAAGAGGGGCATCTGGACCACGTCTTGGCTTCTGCTTGCCATCTCCACTCCTACTAATTTGATCTTGGTCAAGTCACTTCCTCTGCACCAAATGGGGACAACAGGCCTCAGGAGAGTTGTAAGGGATAGGACAGGCAGCAAGCCATTCCCCTGTCAGGCACTGAGATATAAACTCAGTGGGGACTTCCCTGGTGGTCCAGTGGTTAAAACTTCTCGCTTCCACAGAAGGGGGCATGGGTCCAATCCCTAGTCTGGAACTAAGATTCCCCATGTGCTGCACAGCACGACCAAAAAATAAAAATAAGTAGATAAAAAATAAACTCAGTGGGGTGTTAAACCCAGCGATGACTAAATCTTTTTGCAGGGCAGGGAATTCACAGCACAAAGAGCCTAATCCCATGGCATCAGGCCAGCTAAGCACCCTTGGGATAGCAGCAGCAGAATGGGTGCCACCGCCTGCTTTGTGCCCTAATGGGCTGGCCCGCTACGCCTAGGAAGACCTGCTATGGCTTTGATGTGGGCCCAGCTGGATGGGACCAGGCAGGATAGGACAAGTGGCGTGGGGTAAACCTGTCCCAGATCAATGTTCTGGCCCAGCCCGTGGGCAAGGGCCTCACAGTGCTGAAGGCCCGCTATGGTCCTCATTTTCAGGCAAGTGCCTGCTTGTGGGGAAAGTAAAACTCCTGCTCTCTGAATTGCTGAGTCCTTAAACTCATTCATGCACTGATAAACACAGGCACACATGTGCAGTACGTGCACAGACACAAACACCCAAACAGAGGCACAGGTGCACACCCACCCACAGGGGTACACGAGCACGTAGGAACACCCTGGTCAGTGCAGTGTTCACACACAGACTTGCACACACAGTGCACACACATTCGCACAAACTTCACCCACATATATGCATGCAGTCCTATACCTGGGGCAAAGGGAGAGACGGCCCACCTGGCGTGGTGCCACCCACCCACTTCTGTAAGTTTCCCTCATGGCTACAAGTCTGGAAGAAGCTTGGCAGTGGAGGCAAGGTGTTGGAGCCAGGTGGGGTGGGATGGGGGAGAGGAGTTCGGCACAGGGGTCGGGGGGCATGAGGTTCACACTGCTCAGAGGCTGGCCGGCCTCATCAGTGGAGGCCAATAGCCCCTTCGCCAGAGGACGTCCGCTTGGTTCACTGAGCCTCGTTTTCCTTTGCTGTGAAGTAGGGGCGATAATGGTCATGACACTTCCCCTTGGGACTGAGGTGGAATCCAGGGTGTAATGAGTGTGAAAGAGCTTTCATCATCATTATCTGGAGCTGAGGGCTCCAGAGACAGAGCTGCACCTCCTCCTAGCTGTGTGACGCCAGGAAGGTTGCTTCACTTTTCTGCCTCAACTCCTACTTCTGTAACAGGGAGCAAGGTAGCACCTAAGTTCATACAGGGGAAGCGCTTGGAACGGAGCCTGGCACATAGCAGGCACCCGAAACTAAGAGTTGCTATTGCCATGGAGGTGACTGTGAGCTCCAGGAGAGCATTGCCCAGGCCTCTTATGGCCCCTGACTCTGAACCTGGAACCAGAGCCGTCCCCCAGGTGTGAAGGGAGAGTGCTGAGAGTGGCCAGAGGGGCCAGGACTGTTGATGCTGGCCAGGTCATGTTGATTTCAGCAGGCATGACTGGCCCCCTCACCACACAGCCCACCATGGGCACCAAGGCTGCTTTATCCCCCTCCCATGTTTTTCACTAACACGTCCCACCCTCTCCATCCCCTCTGCCCTGCTTCAGCCCAGGCGACTGTCATGATTACCTCAGCAATCAGAGGAATCCACCTAAAAGTGAAAACTGGTCCTCATCCTCCCCTGCTATAACCCCTGCAGCAGCTCCCATTGCCCTCAGAGTCCAAGTCCTTTCACATGGCTCCTGAGGGGATCTGGGTCCTGCCTGCTTGCCCACCTCTTCCCTGCAGGCTCCTGTGCCCTGGCCACACCAAGCACAGGCAGCCATTGCCTGTCTACCATTGGTTGGGCCTGCCTGGGGCAATGTGTTAGTCAGGACGGGTAGGCTATGCTCTGTGACAAGTATCCCCACTATTTCTCTGCAGTTCACTCTACAAGTTTAATTCTCTGTCATGCTATATGAGTCAGTTTGGGGCAAGGTGCCCTATTCACACAGTCCCTTGGGGACCCAGGAAGATGGAAGCTGCACCATCTGGAACATGTGGCCTCCTCATCCCTCCAGCCAAGGACGAGAGTTCTGGAGGGTCACCAGCAGGTCTTACACGCTTCAGCCTGGAAGTGGCACACATCACTCCCACCCACGATCCACTAGCTAGGACTGATAGTGGCTGCCTAACTGCAAGGAGGCTGGGATGTGAGGGGAGCAATGGAGTGTCTGGTGAGCGTCACCGTGGGCCACAGAGAGACGCCCCCCACCCCCACCCCCAACTGCTGCTCAAGGCGAGGCAGGGGTGGGGGCCCAGGAGCTGAGCCTGCTGACTTGCCCCCTACTTTCCTACCCACAGCCCAGGCCCCAGGCTACTCCTCAGCTGCCACTAATTGCCAAGACCCCAGGGAGATCGTTATCCTTGCTCTTCTTTCCTTAGATGATCCTTAGGACCTGTTTCCCTCAGGGCTCAGTGCAGAGAAAAGCTGTACTGCTCCTTAGCAAGTGCAGGCATTTATCTTACAGACAGTGAGTAAATCCCTTTCTGATTCTGTTTCCCTTGTCGAATTGACCACTAGGAAGCTCCGACGCAAAACCTCCCATGTGTGCTGGTCCTGGCAGCACACAATCGTAGTTTGACTCCCCCTACATTTCAGGTGATCTCTTTTTGTTCCTGCATTTTCCCTCTGTCCCCATTTCCTCACCATGGCTTTTTTTATTTCCTTCTATCTGTGTTTTCTCTATTTCTGTAAGGCTTCTTACATCGTTTCTGGGATTGGATGGGCATTGTTAGGCAGTCCCTGCGTTCCGTGCTACTTCCTGTAGCTCTGGCAAATGCAGCCAGAGTTTGGGGCAAAGCTCCCTAAAGGAAGGTTGAAATGTCTGAGCTTCACAGGACAGACCTGCTGCCACGAGGCTGATGGTACCTGGTGCTGTGTAAAGGGAGGGCACCTGGGAGCTGGGGGAAGGAAGGGTTTGGACTCATAGTGATGGGTACAGACAACAGTGGGCTGGGAAGAGCAAGCCAAGCAGAGGGAAAGGCAAGGGTGAAGGCCCAGAGGACTGGAAATGCAGGAGCAGGTACCAGGGAAGCTGCGTGGTGTGCTTTGTCTGGAAGGAGCCGTTTAGAAGATGAGCAAGAAAAAGCGAAATCTTGGGATATAGGGTGGGACCCAAGCTGAGTTTGGCCTTGATCCTGTAGGACAGCAGTGAATGGGCAGCATCAAAGGGTGACCTAAGGTGGGGGCCGGGGAGGGAGGAATATAGCCAGGTTTGGTGTCCAGAACAATCCCTCTGGCTGCATGAGGAGCGTAGATGGGAAGGCCCAGTGGGTCAATGAGACTGAGGGGAGGGGGTTTGAACTGAGCAGCAGCAGGGCCAAGAGGAGGCCACATGATATATATTTGGCCACTAATGAGCCCTAGACCCTCTTACAAGCCATTCATGATCTAGCCCTGCTCACCCCTCCAGCTCGTGTTCTCCTCGTTCACATCATCCAGTTTACATGTATATGTGTGTGTGTGTGTGTGAATATATATTTTCTTTTTAGCATCTCCTTACTAATCTTACCAAACCATATGTAGTTTCCCAAACATTCCACGTTCGCTTCTATCTCAGGGCCCTTGCTCAGGCTGTTCCATCTGCCTGGGACACCTTCTCCCCCAGCTCACCCTTTTCCAGCCTACATGGCCAACTCCTTCTCATCCTTCAAATCACAGTTCACGTGTCACTTCCTCTGGGAAGCCCTCCCTGACTGCCATGTACAAACGTCCATTATTACCTATAGTACACTGGGTCCCAGTGGCCCAGACTCCGCTAATGTCCTCACTCATAGGACTCTTCACTCCTGTAAGGCTGGGCTCAGGCTTGCTCTCTCCAAACCCCCAGTGCCTGGCACAGGTGGTACTCAGTAAATATTGAGTGAACAAATACAAGGCCGGATGAGGAGAGAGGGAAGGTTAAGATGGCTGGATGATAATAGTGGTAGTAATTATTACTGTTGAGCAAGGGATCTTAGTGTATCATCTCATTTCATCCTCATGACAAGTCTATGAGACAGATACTTTCTTTATCCTCATTTTACAGATGAGGAAACTGAGACTTCAGAATGTAAGTCATTTGCCCACCCAGCTGGCAAGCACAGAGCTGGAATTGGAGCCTGGGCAGGCTGGCTCCAGAGGACACTATATTTCCCACTTAGCTGGGTGGGGAGGCTGGCCTGTCTGGTGAAGTGCTGGATAGGGGAGGGAACGGAGTGAGTTCTCTCTACGGTTTTTCTGCCTTTTTGTTTTCGCACACGAAGGGATGAAAAGCAAACAGGTGAGCAGTAGTTGTACGCCATCTCACCAGGTCCCTGGAAGTAGCCACAATTATAGCCTGTTCACCTGGGTGCCCTTCATAGCACGTCACTGTCCTCGTAGAACTGACTGCTGTCCTGGTCCTGCCCTCTTATGTCCTCTCCAGGTGAGACTCCGTGTGTCCTGCTGTCAGGTTGCGAGCCTCACAGCCCTTCTGTCCCATTTGTCTCCTGCAGATGTCATGGCACCCCCAGTACCGGAGCTCCAAGTTCCGCCATGTCTTTGGCAAACCAGCCAGCAAGGAGAACTGCTACGACTCCGTGCCCATCACCCGCAGCGTCCACGACAATCATTTCTGTGCTGTGAACCCCCACTTCATTGCAGTCGTGACTGAGTGTGCTGGTGGGGGGGCCTTCCTCGTCATCCCCTTGCACCAGGTAAGGATGCCTGCTAAGCTCAGGCCCAAATACCTCTCTGGAGGCAGCACGGGACAGAGGGAGAGTAGAAAGAGCCTCAGTTTTGGTTCCATATGTGAGTTCAAGTCCTAGCCCTGCCTGTTACCAGCCATGTGACCATGAATAAGTCATTTCACCCCTTTGAGTCTTGGTTTTCTCATTGAAAAAGTATACCTCTCCTGGGATTTCAGCTTCTAGCAGTTGTTTAGGACTCCTAGGACCTCCCCTCCACCCCATTGCAACGTAATTCATTCATGAATAACATTTAATTCTTAATGCATTGCTGGGCTCACAAGACATTGGGGAAATCTCCAAAGCCTCCTCCTCTCTCCAAGAAAGGAAAAAAACCTTGAGCCGAAATTTAAGTAGGAGAGGTAAGCAGCAGGTGAACAGGAAGAACAGGCTTGTCCTGCGGCAAAGGTTGACGGTGTAAGTTGGGCCATATGCAATTGCTGATTATTTAACAGTTTTTGACCCCCAGAATGGTGGTTTCATATAGACTAACTTAATAGCAGATCTTTTCAGAATCCTGAGTTTCTGCCTTGAGGTAGAATCTCTGAAGGGGCTAGAGGGATCCGGGCTTGGTAGTGCCTCTGGTTTGCAGCAGAAGCAGATAGAAGGTTTCTCCAGAGGAAAGCATTTCCAATGTGAACAGGATTCCCACAGATTAAGATCAGGGAAATTCATAAACTGAGAACACCAAGCATGTAAGCCCCCATGAGTAAGCATCCACTGAAAGAACAAACAACAGACTTAGAACCCCTTTTAGTTAAAATCACAAATATAAATTGGAATCTCATAGATCAGGTTTTCTGATCCCAATGCAATTGAGTTAGAAGTCAATAACGAAAGATAAATTTTAAATGCCCATTCATTTAGAAATGTAAAAATACTTGGAAATGAATGAGAATGAAATACATCACAAAACTTATGGGATGCAGGGAAAGTGGTGCTTCAAGGGAAATTTATAGCACTAATGCTTATATTAGGTGTAAAATTAACAACTAAACATTCAACCTGAGAAGTTAGAAAAAGGACAACAGAGTAAACCCAAAGCAAGTTTGAGGAAGGGGGTATTAAAGATCAGAAATCAGTGAAAAGAGCATCAAAGATCGATTAAAGAGGATCAGAAGAGCCAAGGGCTTCCCTGGTGGCACAGTGGTTGAGAGTCCACCTGCCGATGCAGGGGACACGGGTTCGTGCCCCGGTCCGGGAGGATCCCACATGCCACGGAGCTGCTGGGCCCGTGAGCCATGGCCGCTGAGCCTGCGCGTCCGGAGCCTGTGCTCCGCAACGGGAGAGGCCACAACAGTGAGAGGCCCGCGTACCGCAAAAAAAAAAAAAAAAAAAAAAAAAAAGAGCCAAAGTTAGTAGTAAATAGTTGGTTCCTAGAACAGACTGATAGACAAACCTCTGGAGAGATGGTCAAGAATAAAAGAGAGAAGGTGCAAATAACTCCAAGAACAAACAAACAAACAAAATGCAATATCAGTAGAGCTTCAAAATATAAGACACTAATCTGAGCAGTTTTATGACAATATATTTGAAAACGTTGGCAATATGGACAAATTCCTACAAAAAAATATGACTTGTCAGGACCGATTCAAGTAGAAATAGAAAGCCTGAATGGTCCTTTAACTATTTTAAAAATTGCATAATAAAAATCTCCCTTAAAGAAAACAGAAGAAAGAAGAGGCAGCCATAGAGTGAGAAAAGATATCGGCACAGTAATCATGACAAAGAGCTCATTTCCTGAGTGTATAAAATGGACTAGGGGGAAAAAAAATGAACAGGTATCTCATAGCAGAGAAAATCCAAACGGTTACTAAACATTTGAAAACGTGCTCAACCTCGTTAATAAACCACAATGAGATACCACTGCGACCCACCAGATTGGCAAAAATATAAAATCTAATAATAGTGAGTGATGAAGAGGCCACGGAGCCCTCTGAACTCTCAGGCACTTCTGGGGGCAGGGTAAACCGGCACACGTGTGTTGGAACAAAGTGTGACAGTTTCTATTAAAGAGGAAAATGCACAGACTTGGAGATTCCACTCCAAGGTGTTTACCATGCAGAACTGTGTGCTTATGTCACCAGAACACAAATGCAAGAATATGCATGGGAGCATTGTTCGTGTTATCAATAAACTACAAAAACCCAAATGTCCAAGAATTGAATATATAAATTACGGTATATCCATAGTGTGGAATATACACAATTATGAAAAGGATCAAAATATAAACACATACCACCACATGGATGAATCATAAAGACAGTGTCAAGGGAAGAAACCAAATAAATTACAATGTCACTACCTAAAGTTAAAAACAGACTAAATTAAACTGTACTTTAAGGGATGCATAAGTAGGTACAAAAATCTTAAAGAACAGCAAGCAGGGGAGGATAGCCAGGATAATAGTTACCTACTGGGGGAGGGAGGGAGTTATGATTGGAAAGTATTCCATAGCAGGGAGTCTCCTTTGTGCTAGTAATAGTTCATGGCAGTTATATGTTTAAATTTATTTTCCAACAATTCATTAAGCTGAACATTTACATTTTATGTACTTTTTTATATTATATTTTACACAAACACACACATAAGGGTGACACTAGGTCCATGTGGTTTTACAGGCAATTTCTATGTAACTTTCAAGGAACTGATTATTCCAATCTTTTATAAACATTTTCAGAAAATAGGAAAAGAGGGACTGCTCCCCTTTTGTTCTGAGGCCAGTGTAACCTTGATTCCAAGACCAGACAGGAACAGATCAAGAAAGAAAAATATCACTCAAGAAGATGAATGCAAAATTGTTAGTTAATCAAATCTAGCATTGAATTAAAAAAAGATACATTCTGAGCAAGTTGGATTTATTCCAGAAACTAAGGGTGGTTTGATATTAGTTAACCTATAAATATAGATTATTTGCATTTGATAGAGTGCAATACCCATTCATGATAAAAATTCTTTGCAAACTAGGAAAAGGGAATTTCACTAACATATAGGAAACAGAATTGTTTGAACTTTCTGTTTTGAAAGAATCTCAACCCTACAGAAAAGTTGCAAAAATACTTGAATAAATGATTATCCTTGACTTAGATTCACCAATAGTTAACATTCTGCCAAATTTACTTTTTATCTTTTTTTATATCTTTCTCTCCATATATGTGTATATAGAATCTAACTCAGGATCATGAATTATGTTGAGTTGTCATATCTCTTAGTCTACTTTATTTCATTATATTGACATTTTAAAGCAGTGAAGGCCCACTGTTTTGTAGGACATTTCTTTTGTGATTGTTTTGTTTTTTGTCTTTTGTTTTTCGATTTAAAAATTTTTTTATTTATTTATTTTTATACAGCAGGTTCTTATTAGTTATCTGTTTTATACATATTGGTATATATATGTCAATCCCAATCTCCCAGTTCATCCCACCACCACCACCACCACCGCCACAGCCCACCCCACCCCCTGCTTTCCCCCCTTGGTGTCCGTACTGTAGGACATTTCTAAAATTGGATTTGTCCCATTGTTTCCTTGTGATTAGATTCACGTTATACATTTTTGGCAAGAGCATTAAACAAGTGATATATCCTCAGTTCATTATTAAATCATGTAACACATGATATCAGTTTGTCCCATTATTGGTGATATTGGTGATATTTGTTATCTTTATTAATATGGTGCAGACATCATCATAAAGAAGGAATGTGAGAAACATCCCTTTAGGGAATTCCCTCGTGGTCCAGTGGTTAGGACTCTGCACTTCATTGCCGTGGCCTGGGTCCAATCCCTGATCAGGGAGCTAAGATCCCAGGGCGTGGCCAAAAAAAACAAAAAACAAAACTTGGCAAGAAGGTGCTGGCCTGCACAGTAAGATTAGAAAAATAACTTAAAGGTATAAGGATTGAAAAGGAAGAGGTAAAACCACATTGTTTACTGATGTGATTGTCTACATAGAAAACCAAAAGAAAGTAGAGTCAAATAATTAGAAAAATGAGTGTTTGGCACTCCCAGACTCATTCTATGAGGCCACCATCACCCTGATACCAAAACCAGACAAAGATACTACAAAAAAAGAAAATTACAGACCAATATCACTGATGAATATAGATGCAAAAATCCTCAACAAAATACTAGCAAACAGAATCCATCAACACATTAAAAGGATCATACATCATGATCAAGTGGGATTTACCCCAGAAATGCAAGGATTCTTCAATATATGCAAATCAGTCAGTGTGATACACCATATTAACAAATTGAAGAATAAAAACCGTATGATCATCTCAATAGATGCAGAAAAAGCTTTTGACAAAATTCAACACCCATTTATGATAAAAACTCTCCAGAAAGTGGTCATAGAAGCAACCTACCTCAACATAATAAAGGCCATATATGACAAACCCACAGCAAACATCATTCTCAATGGTGAAAAACTGAAAGCATTTCCTCTAAGATGAGGAACAAGACAAGGATGTCCACTCTCGCCACTATTATTCAACATAGTTTTGGAAGTCCTAGCCACGGCCATCAGAGAAGAAAAAGAAATGAAATGAATACAAATTGGAAAAGTAGAAGTAAAATTCACTGTCTGCAGATAACATGATACTATACATAGAGAATCCTAAAGATGCCACCAGAAAACTATTAGAGCTAATCAATGAATTTGGTATAAAGTTGCAGGATACAAAGTTAATGCACAGAAATCTCTTGCATTCCTATACGCTAACAACGAAAGATCAGAAAGAGAAATAAAGGAAACAATCCCATTCACCACTGCAACAAAAAGAATAAAATACCTAGGAATAAACCTACCTAAGGAGGTAAAAGACCTGTACTCAGAAAACTATAAGACACTGATGAAAGAAATTAAAGATGATACCAACAGATAGAGAGATATACCATGTTCTTGGATTGGAAGAATCAATATTGTGAAAATGACTATACTACCCAAAGCAATCTACAGATTCAATGCAATCCCTATCAAATTACCAGTGGCATTTTTTTTACAGAGCTAGAACAAAAAATCTTAAAATTTGTATGGAGACACAAAAGACCCCAAATAGCCAAAGCAGTCTTGAGGGAAAAAAATGGAGCTGGAGGAATCAGACTCCCTGACTTCAGACTATACTACAAAGCTACAGTAATCAAGACAATATGGTACCGGCACAAAAACAGAAATATAGATCAATGGAATAGGATAGAAAGCCCAGAGATAGACCCTCGCACCTATGGTCAACTAATCTATGACAAAGGAGGCAAGGATATACAATGGAGAAAAGACAGTCTCTTCAATACGTGGTGCTGGGAAAACTGGACAGTTACATGTAAAAGAATGAAATTAGAACACTCCCTAACACCATACACAAAAATAAACTCAAAATGGATTAGAGGGCTTCCCTGGTGGCGCAGAGGTTGAGAGTCTGCCTGCCGTTGCAGGGGACACGGGTTCGTGCCCTGGTCCGGGAAGATCCCACATGCCATGGAGAGGCTGGGCCCATGAGCCATGGCTGCTGAGCCTGCGTGTCTGGAGCCTGTGCTCCGCAACGGGAGAGGCCGCAACAGTGAGAGGCCCGCATACTGCAAAAAGAAAAAAAAAATGGATTAGAGACCTAAATGTGAGACCAGACACTATAAAAGTCTTAGAGGGGCTTCCCTGGTGGTGCAGGGGTTGGGAGTCCGCCTACCGATGCCGGGGACGCGGGTTCGTGCCCCGATCCTGGAGGATCCCACGTGCCGCGGAGCGGCTGGGCCCCGTGAGCCATGGCCACTGGGCCTGCGCGTCTGGAGCGTGTACTCCGCAATGGGAGAGGCCACAGCGGTGAGAGGCCCGCGTACCGCAAAAAAACTCTTAGAGGAAAACATAGGAAGAACACTCTTTGACATAAATCACAGCAAGATCTTTTTTGATCCACCTTCTAGAGTAATGGAAATAAAACCAAAAATAAACAAACGGGACCTAATGAAACTTAAAACCTTTTGCAAAGGAAACTACAAACAAGACAAAAAGACAACCCTCAGAATGGGAGAAAATATTTGCAAATGAATCAACGGACAAAGGATTAATCTCCAAAATATATAAACAGCTCATGCAGCTCAATATTAAAAAAACAAACAACCCAATCCAAAAATGGGCAGAAGACCTAAATAGACATTTCTCCAAAGAAGACAAACAGATGGTCAAGAAGCACATGAAAAGCTGCTCAACATCACTAATTATTAGAGAAATGCAAATCAAAACTACAATGAGGTATCACCTCACACCAGTTAGAATGGGCCTCATCAGAAAATCTACAAACAACAAATGCTGGAGAGGGTGTGGAGAAAAGGGAACCCTCTTGCACTGTTGGTGGGAATGTAAATTGATACAGCCACTATGGAGAACAGTATGGAGGTTCCTTAAAAAACTAAAAGTAGAATTACCATATGACCCAGCAATCCCACTACTGAGCATATACCCAGAGAAAACCATAATTCAAAAAGACACATGCACCCCAATGTTCATTGCAGCACTATTTACAATAGCCAGGTCCTGGAAGCAACCTAAATGCCCATCAACAGACAAACGGATAAAGAAGTTGTGGTACATATGTACAATGGAATATTACTCAGCCATAAAAAGGAATGAAATTGGGCTTCCCTGGTGGCGCAGTGGTTGAGAGTCCGCCTGCCGATGCAGGGGATGCGGGTTCATGCCCCGGTCCGGGAAGATCCCACATGCCACGGAGAGGCTGGCCCCGTGAGCCATGGCCACTGAGCCTGCACGTCCGGAGCCTGTGCTCTGCAACGGGAGAGGCCACAACAGTGAGAGGCCCGCGTACCGCAAAAAAAAAAAAAAAAAAAAAAAAAGGAACGAAATTGAGTCATTTGTTGAGACGTGGATGGATCTAGAGACTGTCATACAGAGTGAAGTAAGTCAGAAAGAGAAAAATATCATATATTAACGCATATATGTGGAACCTAGAAAAATGGTACAGATGAACCAGTTTGCAGGGCAGAAATAGAGACACAGATGTAGAGAACAAACGTATGGACACCAAGGGAGGAAAGTGGCAGGCGAGGTGGTGGTGGGATGAATTGGGAGATTAGGATTGACATATATACACTAATATGTATAAAATAGATAACTAATAAGAACCTGATGTATAAAAAAAAATTAAATTTAAAAATTCCAAAAAAAATGAACAACTAGTGACACAACAACAAGGATGAATCTCAGATGCATCATGCTAAGTAAAAGAAGCTAGACTTAAAAGGGCAAATATGTATGCATCTATTTATGTGACATTCTGGAAAAGGCAAAACTATGGGGATGGAAAACAGACCACTAGTTGCCAGTGGCTGGAGTTGAGGAAGGGTTGGCTACAGAGGGGCAGCAGGAAGTATTTTGGGGGGTGAGGGAACTGTGCCATATCTTGATTGTCAAAATAAACTGTATGCAAAAAAAAAGGAAAATGAGTGTTTGGAAGGTGGCTGGATAAAAAATGAGAATACAAAAATGAATTGCATTTTTACATACCAAGAGTGCTTAGAAAATGTAAATATTTTCAGTAGAATAAGAGAAGTGTGAATACCTAGGAATAAATGAGCAAGACTTACTAGGAAAGGGCTTCCCTGGTGGTACAGTGGTTAAGAATCCGCCTGCCAATGCAGGGGACACAAGTTCGAGCCCTGGTCCAGGAAGATCCCACATGCTGTGGAGCAACTAAGCCCATGTGCCACAACTACTGAGCCTGTGCTCTAGAGCCCGTGAGCCACAACTGCTGAGCCCACGTGCCACAACTACTGAAGCCCGCGTGCCTAGAGCCTGTGCTCTGCACCAAGAGAAGCCACCACAGTGAGAAGCCCACGCACTGCAACGAAGAGTAGCCCCCACTCGCCCTAACTAGAGAAAGCCTGCGTGCAGCAACATAGACCCAATGCAGCCAAAAATAAATAAATAAAATAAATTAATTTTTTAAAAAAAGACTTACTAGAAGAAAATTACATAGGATCATTGAAAGACTAATATTGAAGATGCCCTAAGTAAATGGAGATATGTACCATGTTCATGAATAGCCACTTTTTATCCCTCCCCCAAATGTCCACAGCATTCTCCTTTTTATGACATATTCTACAGCACATTCCTTTCTTAGGATATCATGCCCTGAGTACTTTGAATTAGAGTCATTTGTGTTTTTCTGGTAGCACCTCCTAATGTACTTGCAATGGGGGGTAAGGGGGGAAGAACTAGTACTTTGCTTACCCATATATCACCTTTTGGGCACACACAGTTGGCGCTTATAAATTTTCATCAATTGAACAAATCTGTTCTCCATTTCTATACTTTTGCCATTTTAAGAATGTCATACAAATAGAACCATACAGTATGTAGCCTTTTGCACTTGACTTCTTTTACTCAGTACAATTCTCTGGAGATTCATCGAGGTTGTTGTGTGTATCAACTGCTCATTCTTTTTTATTGCTGAGTAGTATTCTGTGGTGTGGTTGCACACAGTTTGTCGAACCATTCTCTGTTGAAGGCCATCTGGACTGTTTCCAGTTTGGAGCTGTTAGGATTGAAGCTGCTATAAACATTTGTGTACAGGTTTCTTTTTATTTCTTTTTTAAATATTATTTGAATTTATTGTATCATGAATATCACTAACAAAACATCAGAGGGGAGAAGGAAGAGAATTTATACCTAAAAGGAATCAATTCAAGAAGTAGAATAAACATAGCAATATAAAAATATTAATTAGAAAACATACTTCAATATACAGGAATGGTCTCTTGTGGAACTGAAGTTTCATTTGTGTGTACAGGTTTCTGTGTGAACATAAGTAAGTTCATTTTTCTGGGATAAATGCCTAGGAGTGCAATCTCCCTGGATCATAAAGTAGTTATATGTTCAGTTTTATAAGAAACTGCCAGGATATTTTCACAAATATTTTTATAGCATAAGCAAAATATTACATGGAACATACTTCTAAAAAGTTCTTTGCTGTTTATCTGAAATTCAAATTTTACTAGGTATCCTCTATTTTTATTTGCTAAATCTGGCATCTCTATTCCCAGGTGATGCCAGTGCTGCTGGTTTACAAACTACATTTTCAGCAGCTAGGCTCTATTCTAGTTCTTTTTTTTTTTTTTTTATTCTAGTTCTCTTTTATCATTAGGAAAAACTTTCAAACCCAAGGTAGGTTAAAAACATATGATGAACTCTTCATACTCAGATTCTAGAATCTTGAAGACTTTGCCACTCTTGCTTCATCCATCCCCCTTTTTCCCCTGAAGGTTTGTTTGTTTGTTTTTTAAGATTTTTTTTTTGATGTGGACCATTTTTAAAGTCCTTATTGAGTTTGTTACAATAGTGCTTCTGTTTTATGTTTTGGTTTTTTTGGCCGTGAGGCATGTGGGATCTCAGCTCCCCGACCAGGGATCAGACCTGCACCCCCTGCATTGAAAGGCGAAGTCTTAATCACTGGACCGTCAGGGAAGTCCCCTCTGAAGTTTTTTTTTAAAGCAAATCCTGGACAGTTTGTCATTTTACCCCCACAAAGTTCAGTTTGCAATTCTAAAAAATAGTAACATTTTCTGACATATCCACAATGCTATGATCACAGCATCAACAATATCTCCTGTGCCAACCGATTGCCTGTTACGTAAAAATGCCTTTGACCGCCTCATAAGTGCCTCTTTGCACCTGGTTTGTTTGAATTAGGATCAAGAAAGGTCCACGCATTGCATTTGGTTGGCATTTTCTTAAGTAACCACATCCAGTGTGACGGAACAGGGGGGAGAGGCTGAGAGAGGGAAAGGACACACATGCTGGTCCCATCATGCAGTGCTTACCTGGGCAGATAGGCCTGCGGGCCCTTTTTCATGTAGTCAGCGGGGACAGGGCTTATGCTCTGCCTTTATTAGCTCATTTTCTAGGAAGTATTGCTCCATCGTACAGATGAGAATGCTGAGGCTCAGGGAGCTGACTGCCTGAAGGACCCTGAGCAGGAAGGGTGAGGACCCAGACCTGGGCATGGTCTTGGGCCCCACTCTCATTCAGCTGACCTGCACTCCTGAGGTTTACCTCTGGTTTACATTGGCTCCTTGTCAGTTACCAGGGATTAAGTCCCATCCGGGCACAGAGAGTGTTAGTAAAGGAAGGAAGGAAGAGACAAGCTAGCTAGTTCTTTATTGGAAAGAGGATTGGAAGGTGCCTGGCCTCACCACCATGTCCCAGAAGTTATTCTCAGAAGGGCCAGGCTGTCCCAGGTGCTGTCAGGTGTCCCGAGGGGAGTGACTCCGCAGTCCTTTCCTCTTGCACGCTGAGGCCCAGGGTGAGCCCCTTGCAGGGTGGCTCTTGCAGCCTAGGCAACCAAGGGCTGTGCTCTGGGAAAAAAGGCACGGTGGGAAGGTCTGGGGACAGGCCTGCCCTGAGCCTGGGGACATGCCAGGTTGGGCTCTGGACCCTGGCGCCCGGCCTACAGCAGACCCACTGCATCAGAGTGGGAGGTGGACTTTGCTGTGAGGTGTGGAGGTCGGGAGGAATGCCAGCAAGAGCAGGCAGAGCCCTGGGGGTGTGCCCTGCAGCATCACTGGGAGTGGACCAGGCCAGAGTCGGGCATGGGCCTGACACATGGCGAACAGGTGCCTGGGAGCAGGGGTTAGGGGAGCACTTCACTGCTGTGCTCTTAGAGGCCAGCTGGACCCTTCTTAAAGCCTATGTCAGACCATGTCACTCCCTTGCCTAAACACCTCCCAGGACCCCCCATTGCCTGCACACAAAGTCCTGACTTGCTCATCAAAATCCTTCATCCCCATCCCAGCTGACGTTTTGAACCTTAGAGCCTTCCACAGCATACACCTGTCCCCTCCACACTCAGGTTCCCCTTCTAGAAATGCAGGATATAGGCTAGTCGATTTTACTTTTTTATTTGGGGGGAAAGTCTCTTCCAGTTCTAGGGGTCTATTAAGCCTGGAAAAGAACATGTTCAAGGAATGGGTCCTCTGCCTTCAAATATCAAGGAGCTGGCCTTGGGGCCGGGGGAGTGGGATGGGAGTGGGGGTATCTATGGGGTCCCGAAAGACAGAGCTAGAACCAGAAATGGAGAGTGAGGGGAGCAGGGAGGGCCACAGGGACGCTACACCAGGCTCCGAGTAAGAAGCGCTTTCTCACAGTTCAGCAAGGTCTAAAAGTGGAATAAACCAGCTAGGGAGGAAGTGAGCTTCCCATCTCTGGAGGTAACCAAGCAGGGTTACCAGATAGCCTCTGCAGTTCACCACTTTCAGCCCTGGGTGTGGGGTTCTATGGTGAACATTCCCCATGCTCATCTGTGTATGTGAGGGGAGGGCTGATGAATGACGCTCTGCCCTAAAGCTTCCTGGGAACATGATTTGCATTTTAGCAGCATGTGTGTTCGCAGGATTAGGGAACACTCCTGTCATCTTTCCCCTGCTCAACTGTCTCTTCTGGGGAGCCCTCTGGCTAAGTCTCACCCCCTCTAGTTAGGACATGACTCATCTGTCGACTTGTCCATCTCTCCATGGGCATCTCTCTCTGTGCAGGGTGACTGTCTCCATGCCCACAGCCTCTCCCCTCTTCTCTGACCTCCTCTACTGTCCTACCCATCAATGTACCTTCCCTGCTGTCTGCTTTAGCATCCTCTCTGCTTAAAACCTACCTAAGGCCCAGCCTTTCTGGCTTGAAATGCCTCCCCTTCACCATAGCCTGGTCAAAGTCTCCCTTTCTTTAAGGCCCAATTGAAAGGCCTCCTCCTCCAGGAAGCCTTCTTCGATTAATCCCCCCAGGGCCTTTCTTCTGCCTCTGTTTCTCTCTGTGAGCCCTGATTACACTACATCCTGTCACCTCCACAGATTGGAGGCTCCTGCAGGGCATGGACCATGAGTAATTCACCTTTTGCCACCACTTGCACACGGCATAGGACCTGGCACATAGTAGGTCCTCAGTGAAAGGCCTCCATGATGCTGATGATAACTATGGTGTGAGGATAGCAAGAGGCAGACCAAGAATGAGAGGAAGCTTTCCCAGTTCTCATGGTTCTGCCGTGGATGGAGTGGCTCTGATTGTCAACCCTTCCGACCCCCAGCTTCTGCATTATCAATGGGGATTTTTGCACTACTTCCTGGGGTGGTTGGAGGTAAATCAAATAATATTAGCAGAGCCCCTAACACAGGGCCTGGCACATAAATGACTCCCTAAAGTATGATTCCTGAAGAAAATACTTGCAAACCTGTTCCTTATAGATGTGATAATGTTCTTGAGTCCGTCAGTGGGACCATCAAGACATCAATTTATTCACTGAGGGCCCCCCTGGAGCCATTGCCCATCAGTTGTGTAGGAAGTGATAGGAGCCTCCCATGGAAGCTTGGCCTCACACTAAGTACACCCCTGGGCCCCTCTGAAACATACTGAGCAACAATAAAACTGGGTAATTGTGATTAATTATTATCACAATTAATAAATGTGTGAGTTCTGATGAACTTAAACTGGTGAATTTCCTGACAGCTTACCATGTACCAGGCAGAGTCTTTTTCTTTTTTTTTCTTTTTTTCTTTTTTTCATTTGGCCGTGCTGCGCGGATCTTAGTTCCCCGACCAGGGATCGAACCCAGGCCCCAGCAGTGAAAGCGCTGAATCCTAACCACTGGACCACCAGGGATTCCCGAGGCAGAGTCTTAAGCACTTTATGTGTATGAACTCATTTAATCCTCATACCCACCCTATGAGATTCTACTACTGTTGCCATTTTGTAGATGAAGAAACTGAGGCACAGAGAGCTGAGGTCACTTGCCCCAGATCACACAGCACTAAGTGCTGTAGCAGGGATTCAAACCCAGGAAGCCAGATCAGCCTGCCTGCCTAACCTCTTCTACACTGTGCAGCCTACTTCTGCCTCCCATGTCCACCTGGGCTGTGGGGAGGGTCTCCCGAGGCCATGACTCTGATGCTGTTCTGGGGATAGCCGGCTCCCTGTGAGCCCTAGCGGTCACAACAATAGCCCTACAGCCTCTCCCATCCTGGCAACTGAGGTCCTCCACCCACCTGGCTCTGCCTTATGGGTCCTACAGTCCCATTCACTCCGTCTGCCCCAGGGCGGCCCCTCAGAGACTCAGAGGTGGCGTCTCTCCAGGCTGAGCAGCTGCCTGGGGTCTACAAGGAGGGCAGGTGTATCTCCTCTGATTTAGAGCCTGCATCCCCGTAAATCAGAGGCCTGTCCCTGGCTGACTGCTGGCCTAATGGGCTGAAAGGCAGCAGTGGCCTCCTAATTATAAATGTCCCTGCCCTGACAGGGCTTTTAGCAGCCCGGTCAATAGCCCATCAGACTGGCTAATGTCTGTTAATGTCAGTCCTCCACACAAACCCTTTAAGACACAGAGCCTGCCAGCCTCTGGGGAGGAGCAGCCATCCCTTGCTTGCTGAGAAGGAAGAGAAGCTGTGTGGGGCTGGGGCCTCTGCTCTTAGAGGCCTGGGAGGAGCGCCCATCAGAGCCAGGCATGGCTCTCAGGCACCTCCAGGTCTGAGGCAGACAATGTACAGAGGCTCTCTTCCCTGCCCAGGGGCTCATTTTCTCTATCCATGGAGGAGCCAGACCCATCCAAAAGAAATGGAACTTTTGCTCACCTCCTCACACATCATTATCAAATGACACAAGTCCAAAGCCTTTCCTTTATTTTCTCTCTCTCTCTCTCTGAATGTGTATGTGAAAGTATTCTTTTTTCTGAACCCTTTGAGGGTAAGTTACATACATCTTTACTCTTTATCCCTAAATACTTGTGTGTTTCCTAAAAATAGGAATATTCTCTGAGGTAACCGCAGGACATTGTCAAATTCACTCAGTTTAACGTTGCAACAATACTTTAATCTACCATTCACATTCCAGTTTGTCAAATAATGTGCTTTATAGCGTTCCCCCTCCAGGAAGGGATCCAGTCTAGGGTGAGGTTTCTGAGACCCTTTCCCGAGGGGCAAGATCGGAATTGGGCAGAGTACTTCTGAAGGGGAGCCCGGGACCACAGCCTGTTTGCAGAGCTACTAAGATGCATGCATAAAACCGCCGTGAACCAGAGTCTCGGTTGTCTGTCCTCTAGTTTACCAGGGGTGAACAGGGGTGTCCTGTGTCTGTTCTCACAGCAGCTCCCTGCTTTGCTGCCCTAGTAAGCAAGGCCAGGGACCATCACTGGTCTTTGCTTCATCTCCCTTGGGCACGGTCTCAGGACGTCCCACAAGAGTGCAGTGGTCTCTGCAGAGTTTGGGAGGTGAGGGAAGGAGAGACCGTGGGTATTCCCTGAGCTCACTCTGTTCTTCAAAATTAATTTTTAAATATCATGAGACAGTTAGTTCTGTGAAGTCAAGTACTACGTCTTATGTTCACCCAGCACCTCGCATAGGGCCCGTCCCCTAGGTTCCTCGTAAAGATGTGGTGAATGGGTGGGTGTTGGCCAGTTTTCTTCTCCACTTTCTCCCTCACTTAGATATAAAAGTGGAGCCTTCCGGTGGGTGGGCTGCAGAACCTGAGGCTGGCTAGTGGATGTGGCGGTGCCTGCGTTGGCAGGCAGAGGGCCTGGTCCTGGTCCCTGTCCTGCCGGGGCAGTGCAGTGTGGTGTGTAAGATGTGTGTGTTGGTCCCTGCCAGCTGCTGGTTTCTGTGGCTGAACTGGTGTAGTTGTCCCATGGCCCAGGAAATCTCAGCTTCAGGGCTGTGTAGCCTGAGCTGTGAAAACTGTGTGTCCTCCTATCACCTGGACAGGAATTCTCAGAAGGAAAGAGGGGAAGGGAAGAAAATGCTCTTTCTTTTTAATTGAAGTATAACTCACATACCACAAAATTCACCACTTAAGTGTACAATTCCATGAGTTTTAGATGTTCACGTGGTTGTGTAACCATCACCCCTAATTTGAAAATGATTTTATCACCCCCAGAAACCCCACACCCATTAGCAGTCACTCCCCATTGCCCCCTCCCCCCAGCCCTAGGCAACCACTGCTCTGCTTTCAGTCTTTATGGATTTACCTATTCTGGATCCCACCGCCCACCCCTGTCCCCCCACTGCATGGCCTGTGGGATCCTAGTTGCCTAGCCAGGGATCGAACCCAGGCTCTCGGCAGTGAAAGCGCTGAGTCCTAACCACTGGACTGCCAGGGAATTCCCCCTATTCTGGATTTTTCATATCATTATTCAGGGTTCTGAATTCCAGGTACCAGGGGGTGTGTTCATTTGCTCAAGCAGTGAAACTACATCCGGTACATCATCTAGTGGAATCATGCGGTATGTGGCCTTTTATGTCTGGCTTCTTCCACTTAGCATGATGTTTTCAAGGTTCACCCACGTCAAAGCATGTGTCAGTACTTCATTCCCTTCTTTGACTGAATAATATTTCATCGTGCGAATATACTGCATTTCAGATATCCATTTATCCATTGATGGACATGTGGATTGTTTCCACCTTTTGGCTATTATGAATAATGCTGCTGTGAACATTGGTGTACAAGTCTTTTTGTAGACCTATGTTTTTACTTCTCTTGAGGCTATACCTAGGAGTAGAATTACAGGGTCATGTACTAACTCTGTGTAACCTTTTGAGGAGCTGCCAGACTGTTTTCCACAGTGGCTGCACCATTTTTGCATTCCCACCAGCAGTATATGAAGGGAAACGTCCTTTTACTGAACACCTACCCTGTGCTAGGCACTGTGCTAGACCCTTCCCACACCTCGTCTCCTATGATCCTCACATGAACGCTCTGAAATACCTATCATCGCCTCTATTTTACTGAGGAGGATACTGAGGCTCAGAGAAGCGCCGTGACTCCCCCAGGATCACACAGGGGTTAGTGGTAAGTCCTAGATTCACTCCCAGTTCTGCCCCGTACGTTTTCTTGTCTACTCGGTGATTGCTGCCCGAGGGACCCTCCAGGTGCTAAAGTGGAATTAGCCCCCTCCCTCCCCAACCTTCCTGGGTACTGTTTTACAGACGGGAAAGTTGGACCCCCACTACCCAAAGGTCTGCGGGCACAGAGGGAACGTCTTAGACGTCAAATGGAACCCTTTCAATGATTTTGAGATCGCCTCCTGTTCTGAAGATGCCACGGTGAGTGTCAGTGCGTGAGGCGTTTCCCTTTCCCGAGAGGAGTGGGACTGGGGCAGAGGGAGATGGCATGGTGTCTAGACTCAGCTCTGACGTTCCTGATTCCTTCATCCTTCACGAGGTGAGGTCACTGTGTGCGGAGGGGGTAAGTTAGATTGAGGAGGAGAAGCTCTGGGCTCCGTGGGACTCGGGGTACCACCCCTCCTCTCTATGGGTCTCAGTTCCCCCATCTATAAAATGAGCATAATAGCTCCCAACCGTCTAATGAAAATCCAGTGAGATTCATTTCCCAGTGCGAAAGCCCATCTTTTGGGGGAACTGTAAAATGCTGTGAAGGGCATTTTTACTGTGGCCTGAAAATATTGTGCCACATAATCTCATAGACAGTGGGGAGGGAAGATTTAAAAGGATAAGAGTGGGAGCCTTAAATGAATGTGAACACCAAAACCATCCCAAAAGCTTCAGTCCCACCAACTTTTTGAGCCCCTGTTCTGTACCAGGATCACAGTCCCTGACTCCACAACGTTTGGTGTTATTTATAATATATTCTCTGCCTACTTCTAAAACTCAGCGGGTATGGCTTAAAACAAAAGACACAGATATGATCACATGATTGAAATAAGGATGAAAGTCATAGTTACCCTTTATTGTGAGCCCATTGTGTTCCTGACTCTCATTACACGTATCACTTCACTCAGTCTTCCCAGCAACCCCACAAGGTAGGATGTTTTTCTGATGCAGAAGCTGAGGATCTGAGAAATGTGGCAATTTGCCCAAGGTCACACAGTTTGTGGAGGCAGAGCCAGGGTTCCGACTAAGGCCTGATTCCAGAGCCCAATCTTTTTCCACTGAGCTGTTCCACTTCCCTAAAGAGCAGCAGCCACAGATGGAGGAATTTAACTATGGAGGGTTGCAGCTGTTGAATTCCAGGCTTAGCTTGGAGCTGCCTGGCAGCCAAGGCAAAAAAAGGAAATAGCCTCACTGTCTGATCAAAGGAAACAGACCCGTTCATAGAGAGAAGCAGGTAGAAAGTTCTAAGAAGACTTGTGTCATTTTCCATATGAGGGTTGCTGAGGAACATAAAGGACAGTGTCTGCCGATGTGGCTTCACCAAAGGGACAGCTGGGCCCTGTGAGAACTGACCTTGTCTCTAATGAGTGTAGGGCTTCTGACAGGATATCGAGTATCTGACTCTGTGTTCACTCCTGGAATACCTGCCCTTTCAGGCCTGCTTTGAAGGCTCCCTTCAAGGTCTTTATTAAATTCCTAGCTAGCCTCATCACCCGTCCCTTCCCAGTTGCCCTGGGGGCAGGAAGAGTGGACACAACTATTGGGAGTGGCAGGGATGACCCTCTAGCTCTGAGGGACGGTGTCTGTTTCTACCAAACAGGCCTGCCCAGAGTCTGTCCTCCAGCCAGGTCCAGTTCTGTTTGGTAACAGCCCTGACCAGACTCCATCTATCTGGAGCCTGGCACTATTGTGAGGTTGGCTTTCCGTTTTAAATCCAGGATGACCAGGAAATAAATGCTGAATTAAAAGAGAAGTCTACCTGAAAGCCCATAGATCCTAAGAGAAAGAGGACGTACAACCACATAGGGGCCTGAGAGCCCTGCAGGACAATAAGGGACGTTAAGTCAACACCGGCCTGGGCTCTGTCACCCTTTGTAGCATCCTCTGTTCCTCCGTTTGTATGCCTCTGTGATGGGGAAATGACTTTCTACCATGTAAGCCCCTTCCATCCTCAACAACACTGCTCTGGAAGGAAGCCCCAGCCCCTCCTCCCAGGCCCTCACTGTGGAATACAGGCCTGTGACCCCATCCAACCCTGCCTTCTGGCCTTTAGTCTTCCTCTTCCGGGCCATCCAAGGGGGCCCCTGTAACGGAAGTGGTTGGGGGTTATCCCTGCCCTGTCCTGCTCCAGAGGCTGCGCTGGCTCCCTGGCTCCCTGGCTCCCTGAGGAGATAGCATAGACCCTTTCTCCTGGCATTTGAAGCTCTACCCTGAGCCTTGGGGACCAGGAGGGGGTAGAGCACTGTACTTTGAGGGGCATTCTAGGCTGAGAGGCAGGTGTGCTCTGACATTCAGCCTGGGAATCAGGCCTGTGGCCCATCCACTCACCCACTGCCTCAGATCTCTAAGAATGGCAAAGATTACCAGAAGCCTAGGCTCATCTCCAGCCCCTGCTTGGGCTGGAGGACCTTGGCAAAGCGCCTGTCTCTCTGAGGGGCCCCAGCTGCCTCTCCATTGAGTGAGAGGTAGACACAGAGAGAGCTCCCCCGGACTGTCTGCTGAGCACTGCCAGTTCTGCGGCTCAGGGTCGTGGACGGCCAGGGTGACCCCAGCTAACCCTTCCCTTGGACCGTGTCTTCCCTGACAGATTAAAATCTGGGACATCCCCAAGCAGCTGCTGGCAAAGAACCTCACGGTCTGCAAGAAGGAGCTGGTGGGCCACGCCCGCAGAGTGGGCCTGGTGGAGTGGCACCCCACAGCCGCCAGTATCCTCTTCAGCTCCGGCTATGACTACAAGGTGGGTCTGTGTATTAGTTTCCTAGGGCTACCCTGACATATGACCAAACTTGGTGGGTTAAGACAACAGAAATGTATTCTCACATAGTTCCGGAGGCCAGAAATCCAACATCAAGGTGTTAGGAGAGAGCCATGCTTTCTCCGAAGTCTCTAGGGAAAAGTCCCTCTGCGCCTCTTCTGGGTTCTCGTGGCTCCAAGCATTCCTTGGTTTGTAGCTGCATCACTCCAGGCCACCTCTGTCTCCTGCCCTCTTCTCTTGTGTATCTATACATCCCCTCCTCTTCGTGCAATGACACCAGCCATTGCATGTAGGGCCCACCCAAATCCAGCATGACCTCACTGTAACGCATTACACCCGCAAAGACCCTGTTTCCAAATAAGGTCCCATTCTGAGGTCCCAGGTAGATATGAGTTTGGTGGGGGCGGGGGGGTGGTGGAGACACTATTCAATCCATTAGTCTTTCTGGAGGGGATGGGCTGGACCCTGCCCAGAGATGCCTCCCCCTGCTCGATTGATTTCAAAGCTAGCAAGCTGTGGGCCCTGTGGATTGGGAAAATTCACAGTAGAGGAGACCTAGATTCTATTCCCACTCCGTCCCTGACTTGCAGTATGACCTGGGAAAGTCCCTTGTCTTCTCTGGGCCTCAGTTTCTCAGTCTGCACACAAATGGGGTTGATGTGGGATGGGAGTGGTTGAGAGGTCCTTTACCCCGTTCTGATCAGAAGTGCTCTATTATCTATTTATGTAGGGTGTGCTACTGCTTATGGTTGTACAGTTTATCTGTACACAACTCCAGGGGGCGCTATTCGCATTATAGACTACGGGAATGGGTTGCCCTGGAGCTGTGCAGTGCACAGCCTGTGTAGCTAAACATGGCAGCCCTTGTTATCTGTGTGGTAGAAACTGTTGCTAATGACTGTTTGAAACCCCCTGGACTATCTGGTCCCCTGGGGTCCTCCCAGCATGGATGTTTCATTGCTCCAAGCAGATGGCGTTTTCTTTTCACTGCCAGATAGCCTGACTCCCCACTTCCCCCTCCTGCCACGTGGCAGCTTCAGCCAGCAGACCCACCCTCCCACCCGAGGCCTCTTGGCCAAACTGCCATCTGTGGCTTCCCTCCCGGGGATACCGTGTTTCACTGCAGCCTGGCTGGCGCGTGACTGTGGAGGCCAGGGCGGGGCTCGGGGGGATGCACTGTGCTCAGAGCCGGCTCTCTGCCATGCAGGTGATGGTCTGGAACCTGGATACAAAGGAGGCTGTAATCATGAGCCCCGTGAAGACAATTAACTGTCACCAAGACGTGATCCTCTCCATGTCCTTCAACACCAACGGCAGCCTGCTGGCCACTACCTGTAAAGACCGCAAGATTCGGGTTCTCGACCCCCGAGCAGGGGCCGTCCTCCAGGTCAGTGCTGGGCTGGGGTCTGGCTTGGGGTCAGAGGAGCAAGGAGTGGAGTGGGCATGGCAGGGTGGGGGAGGTCTGAGAACAGGGCAGTAATGATGTTAATGTTCTGGCCAAGCCTTCATGCGTGTTTATCCCCATCTGTTGGGGGGGTGTAGAATATGTCATACCCATTTTTCAGATGAGAAAACTGAGGCTGAAGAGAGGCTAAGGGACTTGCTCACATTGAAAGCTGGGACTGGAACCTGGTCTAACTCCAAAGCTTGTCATTGTGCCTCACCTCTGTCAGGAGGCATGACATGGGGTCAAGAAACCTCAGGGCACCACTGTTATCCACTGTGTGACCTTAGACAAGCACTTTCTGATCTCTGAGCATCTATTTTCTCATCTGCAACAATGGGCCATTAATCCTTCCTCTGGGAGGGTTAAATGAGATATCCCAGGTGACAGTGGCCACCCAGCTCTATGCCTTGCATATAGTGGATGCTCAATAATAATCTTTTAGCAAAAACATGGAGCTGGGCTGAAGTTTACCTCTGTCCTAGCTCAGAGAAAGAACTCTCAACAAAAATAGTGGGAGAGACTTTATGTGGATGGGAGAGACCCAGGAAGGTTTCCTGGAGGTGGTGCCTCTGGAAGGATTCTCCAGGCAGAGCTGGGCTGAGAAAAGAAGGCATTCCAGGCGGAGCAGCAGCATAAGCAAAGACAGGGTGTCCCTGACCACACATGTCCCTCCAGGAAGCCAGCTATAAGGGGCACCGGGCCAACAAAGTGCTATTTCTGGGGAACCTGAAGAAGCTGCTGTCCACGGGCACATCCCGATGGAACAACCGGCAGATGGCCCTGTGGGACCAGGTGAGTCTCCCAAGCAGCCCTACCAGCGCCCCTCACCAGCACCACACCTTGTGCATCTTGTTGTTCAAGGAAGGGGAGGGGTCAGGACCCAGGAGAAGCCTCGACGTGGGGGAGGGGAGGTGGCTGAGTTTGGGATCGGGACTTGGAGGTGGGGGGAAGGGCAGGAGAAGGAAAGGGCCTTCTAGGCGGAGGGAACAGCTGGAGCAAGCCCTTAGAGTGAAATAGGGAGGTGTGTGGGCAAGAGGAGCTGCCTGTTCAAGGTGGGTGGGGGTGGGGATGGGGAAGAAGACCAGGCCAAGTAGTATTGATTTCAAGGAGCACTTGGCCGGAGTTCGACAGATCGCTTCCTCTCTGTCTGAATCTCCTTGCATTATAGTAGATATAAAACAGGAGGAGGGGGGCTGGAATGACATCATGTGTATGAGAAATGATTCGTTAAAGGTAAAATGCTAGCAAGGGAAAAGGAGGTGGTCTCTCTCTCTCCCTCTCTCTCTCTCTCTCTCTCTCTCTCTCTCTCTCTCTCTCTCTCTCACACACACACACACACACACACACACACACACACACACACACAGCCCTGTGACAGGAATTCTTAGCACCACCAAGGGGCACTCCATGAGTGACCCATAGGCCCTCCTGGTCTCCCTTCCCTTGCAGGATGACCTCTCTGTGCCTCTCGCAGAGGAGGACCTCGACGGCTCCTCAGGCGTGCTGTTTCCGTTCTATGACTCGGACACCAACATGCTCTACGTGGTGGGGAAGGTCAGTCTGACACGGGAGGGAGGTGGCGGCCTGGTGCCGTTGGGGTACGGGACAGGGGCAGGGACAGGCAGGAGTGGCTAGATACTCTCCCCCTGTGGTGAGCCTCGCCCCTCTCTCACCTTCCTGGCTCCACAAGAACACCTGGGACCAGGGCTTTGCCTGACACCCTGAGCTAGTCCCTCCCAAGTTCTGGGTCCAGATAAGGAGGGACCAGTCGGTGTTTTCTGTCAGGGGCACCTTCAAATTTGAGGCAGAACAGGTCTTCACTGGGTAAGACTATCTTGTACTTGGCATCCCTGGCCCCTACCCACCAATGCCAGGAGCAGCACCCACCTCCCCCCCCCCCAGTCATTATGACAGTGACAACCAGAAATGCCCCAGGGTCTCAGGAACCCCACTTCTGACCTTGGTGTGTGGCTCTCAGATGGGAGTGGGGTTCAGGCCTGTGCTCCCAGAACCTCTGCCTTGGAGGCATCTGTGTGGGCTTTGGGTCATGGTTGTGGGGACTAAGTGTTAAAATGAGGTGCCTTGGTGCCCTGCTGCCTTGGTGGCAGTCCTCTGCTCTGCCCTTGTGAGAGGCGGCTCTGCCAGCTCTTCACTCACAGTCCTCTCCAGGTTTCTGCTGTGTGGCAGTGGGGACCAGGTGGGGGGCTGATGGGGCCCGGCTCTGAGCGGTGCCCTCCCCTCCACAGGGAGACGGGAACATCCGCTACTATGAGGTCAGCACCGACAAACCTCACCTGAACTACCTGACCGAGTACCGCTCCTATAATCCACAGAAGGGGATCGGTGAGTGCGGGACACTGAGGCCACTTGGGGCCTGGGGAGACGGGGATGAGTCAGGCCTCGCCCTAGAGGGCCCCTCATTGGGGAGGGAGACAGCGGGTCAACGCTCTGAGTCATGGGAGCTCTAGTTGAGGTATGTGGGAGGTTCTCTGGGAGCACACAGGAAGAAGTCCGGGAGGGCTTACTGGAGGAGGCAAGACTTGAAGAGCCAAAAGGGAAGCAGAGCACAGCATGGGGAGAGGATGAAGGTGTTCTAGCTGAAAGTTAAGCAGTTACAGCAGTAGCAAGGAGTTGGGGAACACTGACCTAAGAGAGGTCCTACTTTTTAAGTGTGTTTAGGGATTCAAGACAAAACAAAACAAAACAGGATGCAACTATATGCCCTCTACAGGAAACCCACTTATATATAAAGACACAGCTAGATTAAAAGTAAAGATGGAGGTACTTCCCTGGCGGTCCAGTGGTTAAGACTCCGTGCTTCCACTGCAGGGGGCACGGGTTCAATCCCTGGTCGGGAAACTAAGATCCCGCAGGCCACGCTGCACGACCAAAAAAAAAAAGTGAAGATGGAGAAAGATAGTATGCTAACACTAATAATCAAAGGAAAGCTGGCATTGCTCTAATAAGAGCATCTGGGTTGGGAGCTATGGGGAGGGTGATGGAGGGCCTTGAGCAGAGCACACTTTCTGTAAAAGTTTAGCTAAAATCCTTGAAGGTAGGGGAGAAAGTCTGAGGATTTCAACCTCATTTCCCCAGCTCGGGACCTGGTCCAATGTAGGACTGTTTGTTAAGGGAAGGATAGTGGAAAGAGGCTGGTCTCTGTTCACTTCCAGGTGTTCAGCCTGGCTTTGCCACTCACCCTGGGTCCCCGGGGCCCCAGCCCACCCTGAGGAATCTCTTGGCCCTCCTTGGTCATCTCCCCACAGGTGTTATGCCAAAGAGAGGTCTCGACGTGTCCTCCTGTGAGATCTTCCGCTTCTACAAGCTGATTACAACCAAAAGCCTCATTGAGCCCATATCCATGATTGTACCCCGGCGGGTAAGGGTGGTGTGAGCCGTCTCCGAGGGAGGTAGGGAACCCCTCCTGGAGAAGAAGGACCCCGGGACCTGGAGCCTGGAGCCCACGCCCCTGGGGGAGCAACAGGGAGGCTGATGGCCCCTCCTCAAGGGGAAGCCTTTCTCGTGGTCAGCACACTGTCCCTCCCACCTCTGCTCTTGAGTTGCTCTGTGACGTTGGACACATCCCTTTGCTCTCTGGGCTTCAGTTTCCTCAACTCACAGGGGTTGGGGGGAGTCTGCACCCCTGGATCTCTAAGGGCCCTCCCCCACCATCCCAGCTCTCACTGTCCTGACTTCTCCTGCAGTCGGAATCCTACCAAGAGGACATCTACCCGCCCACGGCAGGTGCCCAGCCGTCTCTGACGGCCCAGGAGTGGCTCAGTGGGATGAATAAAGGTGAGGAAGGCAGAGAAAAGGCCTCGGTTGAATGTGGGGGACAACGGAGCGTCCAGTGGCCCCAAGTAGCTGAGAGGGGTTTGGCTGGTATTTATGTCCTCCCGTAACCCCAGAGGACTGGTCCTTGACAGTCGGTTCCCAGTGGTTAGGATGGTCGCATATGGGTCCAGGAAGGGAGGGGCTTGTCCCAAGTGGCTCAGGAAACTCCCTCCGAATCAAGGGATTTTGCTCCAGGGAAAACGTCTTTAAATTCTGGGCTGTGCAGAGTGACGGGAGAGTCTCAGCTGGATGCCCCATGCCCATCCTCCCGCCACCTCTGCAATTACTCTTTGACCCCAGAAACCCTCTAGGCAGCAGCCCCCGCCCGGGCCCTTCTGCCCACTCTGCCTGCCCTGACTCTCCCTCCCTGGCCTGTCAACATAAGGGCCTGCGCAGGGGGAGGCAGTGTGTGCTCCCACCCCTGCTGCAGCCCCCGGAGCTGCATGCCACCCCCTCCCTTTTATGTGTAACCCTTAGACAGTCTCGCTCCTTTCTGGGCTCGGTTTCCTCATTGTAGCCATGTTGCCTGCCTCCCCTGCTTCTTGGGGTGTTGGGAGAATTCATGAACTGGTAGACGGCAGAGTGCAGTGCAGGCGCGAGGGGCCCGCGGTATTCTGGGGGCAGTCCCTACAAACCAAGCCTCGCTTAGATAATCACACGAGTGTGTATGTGCACTCTGCTTGCCCTGGTCTGTGGGTTTGTGCCTGTCTGCGTGTAGCCATATCGCCCACACGTGTCATGTGTATCTCTGTGTCTCCGTGTGGCTTGTGTGTGTCTGCGTGTGTCAGTGCCCCCCATGCCCACCTGCTCAGGGGCACTCAGTCCTCACCCAGCCCTTTGCTTCCCTCCCAGGGCCAGTCCTGATGTCCCTTAGGCCTGGCTCCGAGCTGCTGAGCCCCCAGCCTCTGCCCCCAGAGAGACCCCCCTCCAAGCCCAGGCCCCACACCTCGCCTCGCCTCTTCAACCAGACAGAAAAGCTGGCTGCAGAAGATGGAAGGAGGCCCCTCTCCCTGCTGGAGGAGAGGGCGCCACGGTG